>NC_064922.1:604721511-605971511 GCF_023897955.1 Schistocerca gregaria | reverse complement strand
AAGATGTTGAACATTTTAAGCACATTTTGCCGCTTACTGAACTGCTAAGTTGCGGCGGTCAGCGGCCAGCTCACATTAAATCTCAGGGCTACCCTATCTCAGTATAAACTGCAGAGCTTTACGCTTTCTGGGGGCGCTTCCAGTGATAAATACATAAATTCTGCCAATAGAATCCGCCAATCAGAACTTTCGTAACCCCTCTCCTCCCTCCCCTCTCCAGCCTTAACAGAAAAAGTAATGGTACCCAGAAATTCCCCAGTCGGCAGATCGGGGCTATACCTACACAACAGCAGCGGACAATTCCTCCGACCATTGTGACCCTGATATTGCAGAGGGAACCTTCTGAAAACAACTGTGATGGGACGATTGCGGAATGGGGAGGACGCTCCCAGGCCAACAGAAGTGCAAGCGTACAGTCATCAGTGTATTTACAAAATACGAACATCATTATTTTCTTTGAGTCATCAGTCTTCTGACTGATTTTGGTTTGCTGCGGCCCACCACGAATTCCACTCCCGGCAACCTTTTCATTTCAGAGTCACACTAGTTACATATGTCGTCAGTTATTCGATGGATGAATTTCAATCTCTGTCTTCTACAGTTTTTGCTCTCTACAGCTCCCTCTAGTGCCACGTAAGTTATTCCCCGCTGTTTCAACAGATGTTCTATCGTCCAGTCTATCTTTTTGTCAATATTTTCACATTTTCCTTTCCTCGCCGATTCTGCACAGAACGTTGTCATTCCTTTTCTCAACAGTCGACATACTTTTCAACATTCTTGTGTAGCACCAAATCTCAATTCTCTTTTATTCCGGTTCGCTACCATACTATGCTGTGCCGCACACGTACATTCTCAGGTATTTATTCCTCAAATTAAGATCTATGTTTGATACTAGTAGACTCATCTTGTCCAGAAATGCTCTTTTTGCCAGTGCTAGTCTGCGTTTGCTGTGCTCCTTGCTAGGTCCGCCATTAGCTACTTTGCTGCTTAGGTTGCGGAATTCACTAACGTCATCTACTTTGTGTTCCCCAATTCTGGTATGAAGTTTCTCGCTGCTCTCGTTTTTGCTACTTCTCATTACTTTTGTCTTTCTTCGATTTACTCTCGAACCACATTCTGTGCTCGTTAGTTTGTCAGTTCCATTCAAAAGGTCCTGTAATTGTTCACTTTCATTGAGGATAGCAATGTCATCTGCGAATCTCATCATTGATATCGCTTTACCTTGGATTTAAGTTACACTCTCAAACCTTTCTTTTATTTCTATCACTGCTTCTTCGATGTATAGTTTGAGCAGCAGGCTCGAAAGACTCTGTCTTATACCGCTTTTAATCAGAGCTTTCCGTTCTTGGTCTTCAACTCATTGTTCCCCCTTGGTTCTTGTATATACTGTATACTACCCGTCTATTCCTACAGCTTGCCCCTACTTTCCTCAGAATTTCGAACATTTTGCACCACTTCAGACTGTCGATAACTTTTTCCAGGTCGACAGACCCTATGAACGCGTCTTCATTTTTCTTCGGTTTTGCTTACATTGTCAACCGGAACGTCAGAACTGGCTCTCTCGTGCCTTTATCTTTCCTGAAGCTGACCTGATCGTCATGTGGCAGATTCTCAAGTTTCTATTCCATTCATCTGTACATTACTCTTGTCAGGAACTGATGCAAGAGCTATTACACTGATTGTGCGGTAATTTTAGCACTTGTAATCTCTTGCTATCTTCCCAAGTTTATGGATGATGTTCTTCCGAAAGTCTGATGGTATATCGCCAGCCTCAAACATTCTACACAATACGCCCTTATATACGCTAGCTGCCGGCTGTGACGTCACTGGTGCCCGTGACATTGCCATATATGGGCAGGTTTTGAGTCGGCGTTCGATGTGCCCTCTTCAACCGCGCGATCGCTGGATCCCACGCAGCGCTGAGCTGCAGGTACAGGTCTGGCGTGCAGGTGAAGGTCTGTGTGGGTGTGTTTTCTGTAGACGCTGTGGCCGAGGCACCCATCTCGTTTACGGTGGACAAGGACGTCGAGGAAGTGCAATGCAGTACCTTTTTCCAACGCCAGGGTGAATTGCACGCCGCCAGCCATCATCATCCGGCACAGAAGCGCGCAGTATTGCAAACATTGGTGCATCGTACAAGAGTAATATCAGACGACGATAACCTGCCACCTACGCAACATTTCCAGGAATAACGGCTACAGCGCCCATCAAGTGAAAGAAGTGATTTCTGGGAAATATCAGAATAAGACCACCGACGAAGAGCAGGAAAAGAAACTTGCTTTTCTGCCATTCTGTGGCTCTGTGTCGGGCAAGATAAGTCGCCTGTTGAAAAGACACAAGATCAAATCAATCTTCAGGCCTCCAACGAAAATCCGTCAATTACTGAGAGCAGTTAAAGAGGCAGTAGGTCTCAGAACATCTGGAGTCTACGAAATACGTTGTGAGAGTGTAGCCAGAAGTACATCGGACAAACAGTGCACACTGTGGAACAACGCAGGAAAGAACATAGGTTTTATCGCCTACGCTATCCAGAGAAATCTGCGTTAGATGAGGATGCGTTAGAAAACTGTCGCCACATAAAATTTGACGATACCTCTGTCGTGGCTCGCACTAACGGCTTCTGGACAGTTTAATAAAGGAAGCTATTGAAATAAAAATTACCGCAAACACCCTGAATAGAGACGGTGGCTTGCAGCTCAGCGCTGCGTGGGATCCAGCGGTCGCGCGGTTGAACAGGGCACATCGAACGCCGACTCAAAACATGCCCATATATGGCAATGTCACGGGCAGCAGTGACGTCACAACCGGCAGCTAGCGTATATAAGGTCTCACCAACAGCCCACTGGCAGTCATAACACTTGACAATGGCCAAGGAGTGCTTAGATGAAAGATCGTGTAGTTTTAAGCAACTGACGCGGTTGGAAACCCGAGAACATTTTATTTAATGTTATCACTGCGAGACTCTGCATTCATACACTCTACGCAATAATTTGAGTAGTCTTTTGTTGCCAGTGGCGCTAATCATTTTCTAAATTCTGATGAAATGTTATCTATCCCTTCAGCCTTATTTGATTTTGAGTGGTCGAAAGATCTTGTAAATTCTGATTCTAATACTGGAGCCCCTATCTCGTGCCTGTGGACTCCTATTTCTTGTGCTGTCACTTCATCACACACGTCCTCCGTGACAGAAGACCGTAGCAGAGCTAGAAAAAGGAGGGGAACAGTGAGCGGACAGGGACAGGGCGAGCAGACAAAGTGAGTTGTACGCACCTGCGCTCCTGGTGCCTGCGGTGCGCGTCCCAGGCGGCGACGATGGTGGCGTTGATGACCATGTCGGCGGGCACCAGGTCGGCGGTGAGGCGGCCGTTGTTGTTGAGCGTGCGCAGCACCCCCAGCCCCACGCCCGCCACCACGCCCGCCGGCCCGTTCAGGTTGTTCACCCAGCCGCGGACCGGCTCGGCCGCCGTGCAGATCACTGAAAGCCCACAACGCCGTCTGCAGTCCAAACTTCTACATCTCGCGGTCCACAGCGCACACTCGCGCACGTAACAATTAACTATTCTTCGCACATTAATTGAAATACAATAAAAAGGCGTATAACTATTTCCGACAGAAGTAGATCATTCACGTTTCATATATGACAAGTACCAATATACACTGACAAAAAACCGAAGCAGATCTTTCACGTTTCAGATATAACAAGTACCAATATACACTGACGGAAAAAACGTCGAACACCAAGAAATAGTTGTGCGACATAATTGAGAGTCGGTAGGCATGATTCTACATCTGAAAGATTATGTCTGTTCAAATTTCTCGTCAGTCGCGAAAGAGTGGCGATAGTAGCGCAACAGGTTTGCTTTAAATAAACTCTATACCTGTCATGAGAGTCAGACCTTTGATGTTAGACTTGGTGTGTTGATATTAGTCAAGAGTGGCTTTCAGGTGACAAAGACGCCATTATCAGCACCTCGCTGAGTTTCAGTCAGGTCGTGTAATATGGCTACAAGAAGCTGGATGATGCTTCCGCGATACTCCACAAAGATTTGGTAGTATTGTAGTCACTGTACGTGACTGCTGGCAGCGGGGTCACGATGGTGCATGGTCACAAAAGAACTGCGCTCCGGCAGCCACTGGCACTACCGAGATGGAAGACCATCGTATTCGGCACATGGCCCTGGCACATCGCACTGCACTTGCAGCAGCAATTTGAGCAGTAGTTGGCACCACAGTGACAAAAACTGTTACAAATCGCAAATCGGTTACTTTAACGACAGCTACGAACCAGACGCCCTGTAACGTGCATTCCACTGACCCCAAACCACCGCCGTTTCAGACTTCAGTGGTGTCAAGGATGGGTGTGCTGTGTTTGTTTATGAAAGCTGGCTCTGCCTTGTTGCAGTGACGACCGTGTGTTGGTTAGAGGAAGGGCAGTTGAGGGCCTGCAACCAACCTGTGTACATGCTAGACACACTCAGCCTACACCTAGATTTATGGTTTGGGATGCGATTTCGTATGACACTGGGAACACTCTCAAGGTTATCCCTCGGACCGTGACTGCAAATTTGTTTGTTATGCTGCCATTCATGAACAGCATTCCACAGGGTGTTTTCCAACAGGATAACGCTCGCCCACATACTTCTGTTGTAGCCCAACATGCTCTATAGAGTGTCAACAAGTTTCATTTGCCTGGTCGATCACCAGATCTGTCTCCAGTTGAGCACATATGGGACATCATTGGACGACAACTTCAGCGTCGTCCACAAACAGCATTAACCGTCACTGTGTTGACCGGCCAATTATAGGCATGGAACTCCATCCCACAAACTGACATCCCGCACTCGTACAACATAATGCATGCACATTCGTATGCTTGTGTTCATAATTTCGGCGGTTACACCGGTTATTAGTGTACCAGCATTTCACATGTTCAATGACATATCTCGCGCATACATTAACCTGTGATCTTGTAATGTTGATCACTTAAATGTGTTATCTAGTCAAATGTAATACCGAAATTTCATTACCCTACATTAATTATTTTTTGGTGTTGGGATTTTTTGCCATCAGTGTATTATGCTGTTTTGGGCATCAATAGACAAACATTTTTACCAGAGCTTCCACAAGGTGAACCGAGACATTAAAAGATCATATGAACAGTATATGAATGACTAAATCAATTATCTAGCTGTGTTGGCGGAGGAAAAGCTGTGAGGACGGATGGTGAGTCGTGCTGTCAGTGTCAAATGCTCGCAGTTAACACTCCATAACAATGTGTCCTATTGTTTCCCTCTCCACTCCGCAGTGGCCGTCAGCAGATGAACGGAAACCCCACTTCTTCAAGGTGTATCCGCACCTTCCTTTGCTCGTCCTAATGCGGTTCAACCCAGACCAAGTTTGGCTCATTAGTCAGAATCAATCAACCTCAATTGTTGGGTTCTGAACCACGTCAACGTCGCTAGGTGGCTGCTTATTCCAGCTTTGCCACCACTTGGAGGTCACGTTGAGAGAATTGATAATCTGTGAAACACCCTACAATTTCAGGCGAATTGTTGGTGGATCTTGTAGGAAATCGTACAAAGAAGAGTTCATATGAGAGGTGGTCTTCTTAAGCGACTTTGCCTTAGCCGTTTGAAGCAATATTAGATAGGACAGGTAACAGCTGAATGGTAGCAGATCTAACGCTTCCAGTGATAACTCTCGTGGCTTCATTAAGCTGCATGTCAATATTTGTTGTGTAGGTGCTGTGTTCCTGCAGAGGAGCGCGATATTCACCAGCAGAATAACACAGGAACGAGCGCAGCAGAGAATAGATTATTATTGACGTTCGACACCCAACTTCTTCTGGCAATGTTGTGAAGCAGATTCACTCTTGAGCCAAATTTATTGGGGATGGTGATGCACTGTTGTTTGAATGTCAAGGACAGATTTAGTGAGATTCCTAGCTATAATGGCTATAGGTATTCTGTACTTCGATTCCGTCGAAAGTCACATGCAGTTTCCTTTGAGCTTATTTATTATTTGGATGGAAGGTACTTTTATTTAGGTCACAATGAAGTCTACATTTATGACGTAATCACTCAATTTCTTCAGATCACTTTTGAGCACATTCTCATAGTGCATATGATCTTTACCCTAGAAGACTAACGCTACGTCATCTGCGTAATGGATTTTAATGGAATCATTGTCTGGCATGTCATGGATATACAGCTTAAACAAAACGGAAGTCAGAACTAATCCTTGAGGTGGACCATTGTTTAAAGTCCTCCATCTGCTAGCTTGTCCGTTCAGGAACACCTCAAAGATCCTGTCATATAGCATGTTGTCTACTAGAAACCCCAACTTTTGACATGGGATAAATTGTGACAACAATTCTTCCCTCCACATAGTAGGTCGTGCGGTAGCGTTCTTGCTTCCCGCGCCCGGGTTCCCGGGTTCGATTCCCGGGAGGGGTCACGGATTTTCTCTGCCTCGTGATGACTGGGTTTTTTTGAGATGTCCTTAGGTGAGTTAGGTTTAAGTAGTTCTAATTTATAGGGGACTGATGACCATAGATGTTAAGTCCCAGAGTGCTCAGAGCCATTTTTGAACCTCCACATAGTATCACAAGATGCCGTGAGATCCACAAAAACTGCACCTGAGTTGAGATCTCGTGAAATCCAGCTCCTACTAAAATTGTCATTGCTAAGATCTGATCGCAGCAGCTCTAACGTTTCCTAAAGCCACCTTGTTCTTCTTTAGTTCAAGACACAGGGTGATACTTATCTACAAATCTTAGCAATCGTGTCTATTACGCATGTAGGCCTACTTCTGGTCCAAGTACATTTTTATACTTTTTTCCTTCGTAAGAAATAAATTATCAAATTTGATTTAGACGGTATCTTTTTAATAATAGAGTTTATACCAATAGTACACAAATGACTGTAACTAGTGAGTCGTACCACAAAGCGAATCCGAACTTTTACCCCTGCTCTGCTACACCTGACGGCAATACGCGCTTGCAAGATATCGACACTGTTTCTCCGTTTCCTTTTTCCTTTTTTGTGCCGCTGTTTTAATGGATGACGGGTATACCAGTAGCAACGCAATGAAAACGTGTTTTTGTGAAACGCAAAACCTGCTACAGGCGGCAGTGCTGGTCGGATTCCGTATGATGAAAACACATTCCCACTGGAACTGTCACAGACTGTGTTATTGTTTCCTGTGACAGCTGGGCAGAGACCAGACATTTCAGCGCTCCTGTAAACGTTAGCTGTCTTGCGAAAGCTTCTGGCGCTTTAAAAGTCGCCCAGAAAGGTCATCACACGCTCTATTCTCGACCCCTATAATCGCTGTCCGCTTAATCTCCCATTTGTGTACCACGATGGCTACGGCCTAAGCCGGCCGCTGTGGCCGAGCGGTTCTAGCCGCTTCAGTCCGGAACCGCGCCGCTGCTGCGGTGGCAGGTTCGAATCCTGCCTCGGGCATGGATGTGTGTGATGTCCTTAGGTTAGTTAGGTTTGAGTAGTTCTAAGCCTAGGGAACTGATGGCCTCAGATATTAAGTCCCATAGTGCTTAGAGTCATTTGAGCTGCGGCCTACCAAAAATTCCTTTTGTAAGACGCAGCAAAGTAGCTGAAAATTGTGACGTTGGATGTGCACCGTCAGTTTCAGCCACAATTAGCGAACTCAAATAGAACCGCATCCAACAGAATTGTGGGAATTCATATTCCTTTCAATGACAACGGCCACGTACTCTTCAAGACTTAAATATCAGTCGTATTGATATTGTGGTAAGTATGTCCCTCAAGATGTAATGGTGATACCAAGTGGGAGGAATGATAACTATTCAGTAAGGAACATATGGCAACAGTATTGACAAATTCAAATCAGAATCAGGACTTCATTGGTTCAGGAACAGAGAAAAGTATTACAAAAGTGTTGGGATTAATTATGAAAGAAAATCCAAAGAAGGTGGAAAACTATAGGAAGATGACGACACAAAGATGAGAAACTATAGATAAGCACTGACAGTGGGACAGTGATGCTGATTCACAGTTGGTCAGCAGGACGATAATTGGAATATTCTCAAAGGAAACCTGCGTTAATGACAATACGGAAAGGTTGAGTTTCCTTATAATGCAGCATGATTTTGAATCAAATTTGTGTTAACCGTTGATTGTTTAGTGGTTGAGAAAGATTTTGAATAATGCGTGGGTACATCCAGGTCCCTCGACCTGCTAGATATTGCTTTGCGTTAATGGAGTAATAACAGGTATTTGACATCTGAGGGGATGAATTGAAAAGTCCACTGATGAAGGAGGTGATCAATACAAAGTTCCTGGAAAGAACGTCCCTTGTCACACCCATACTAACTGTGTCTGAGAAAGAAACATGCCTGAATAACTGACTATTACACATGTACCGAGTGTGTTCAAAAAATTCCAGAACGCCAATGGTGTGTTGGAGCTAAATGCGGTTGGCATCCTTGCACATGCCTTTGTTTAATGTGTAACTGCTGGAAGTTTCATTGTTGTATGTCTGCTAGTTATTGTTCAGTTCTGTATTGAGTAGATTGTTGCGTCGCACAGTTTGCGAATTTCAGAATGGCAGGATTAGAGGAGCAACGCGTCTGCATTAAATTTTACATGGGACACAAGAAAACCTTTACAGAGGCACATCGAATTATGCAGGAAGCCTACGGTGATGAGTGCTTAAGCCGTTCTCGGTGTTAACGAATGGTTCACACGGTTTAAAAATGGGTGACGGAAGTTAGACCCTCATGTCACGAATGTTAACGAAATTGTACGTGTCAGTCGAAGACTGTCCGAGAGATTTGCAGAAAATTGTAACATTTCACTTGGATCATATCATGATATCGTGACACATCATCTTGGAATGCATAGTGTTACCGCCCCAAGTTCTTCCCACGACTCATAGTCAAGACTAGAAACCTTCGCCTCGCAATCTGTGAAGAGCTTGTGGATCGCGCAAATGAGAACGAGATGTTCTTTAAGAAAATCATAACTGATGATGAGACGTGGGTCTACGGTTATGGTGTTGAGACTAAGGTTCAATGTTCTCAGTTGGTCGGGAAAGGTTCTCTAAGAACAAAAAAAGCTCGTATGCTCAAGTCAAATGTCAAAGCCAAGCTGATAGTTTTCTTTGGCTTTGAAGGATTACGTCATTACGATTTCGTGCCACAGGAACAAACAGTTAATCGATGTTACTATCGGGAAGTGTTGCGGCGCCTGCGAGAAAATGAGAGAAGGAAACGGCCCGAAAAGCGGAGAGATGATTCGTTGCTCTTGCATCACGATAACGCACAGGCACATTCATCCCTGTTGGTGCACAAAAAACGAAATCTGTGTGCTACCTCATCCTCCGTATTCTCCAGGCCTGGCCCCTGCAGACTTTTATTTATTTCGTAAGTTGAAAACGCCGTTGAAAGGACAAAAATTAGCGGCAATAGACGAGGTAAAAGAAAATTCGCAGACAGCACTCCGATCGACCCAACAAGAGACATACCAAGACTGCTTCCGGGATGGAAACTGCGTCGGGAGCGGTGTATCAGTTGCAAAGGAGAATGTTTCAAAGGAGACCAGGCACAATAAGTAAGAGGGAAGCTTAGAAAAAATTTGTGAACAAAGTTCCGGAAATTTTTGAACGGACCTCGTGTCTTAATCGAGCATTTATGGCTAATTTTTGTGGTCTGGAGTTTGCACTATTTGTGCCATGAAGAGATACAGTACACTCATAGAAATCCAGGCTGATTGATGGTTGAACTAGCTTTAAAAGTGTTTTGAAACATACATTCGGCATTTTTATTAGTCTGTTGCGATTATCTGTGGTTATGTTTATCTGTGATTATCTCGAAAACATTTACTGGTATTTGGTAGGTTAATGGAGTACCATTAAGGAAAATTAAAGGAACTGCTTCGAAAAAATGTTCTCTAATCAACTTTCGATGGGATATAAAGATTATCTTCTTAACCATCGATTTGAGATATTGGTCTTATATCGATACTGAACGAAACTCACTACACAGAGAATACAAAATCGATGTTCTTAGGATTGGTACACACGTACAGCACAATGTCATAGGCACATATCTAATGATTACAATGGTGTAAAACGGATGGTATATCATCGATATGCAGAAATAAAAACAAATGACCACAAACTGAACCCTGGGGAACTCCTAAGAGCACACTTGTGCGTTACGCAGATGACTAATTACTGTCTGTTTCTCACGTAGCTGTCGAACCACATGAGTACACCGTGACTTCTGCTGTTCAATTTTCAAAATTATGTTATCAAAACACAGGTATTAGACTAAATGCCTTGCTGAAATAAAATTTTGTTAAAATTACATCAAGGAACCGCTTTAAAATAATATAATGAAAAACATCAGCTAATTACATAATGAACTATTCCTGATGCTGAAGATGTACATGTAGCACTTTTTTCCAACATCAAAATAAAAAAAAAACCGACATCCTATTCAAAAGTGTATGACTACCAGCACAAAATGATATTGTGAGTTTGTTAGGACAAAAAAGATACTAACTGCTAATTACTTTGCCGCAAAGTAAACTGACGAGATGACATTCATTAGTAAGTATTCAGATGCCCTTGTTGACACACTAAAACACAGAAGACTTTATCACGATAACGCGCAGACACATTCCTCTAAAGTGAAAAAACAACTGTCCAGGAACTTGAGCGTTGTCCTAACGTTCCCCACGTAATGAGTCACATTGGCTCACCTACACTTTTGGAGACATCGTGTTACAAGGAAGATGACTTTCTCACTTACATTCAGCTCCAGACTATCATATTTCTTTCGACGCAGTACCAAGAAACTATCCCAGTGGAGAGTTACAGTTGCATATGAGAAAAGCTTTCATCACGCAGCAGATAACCTCTACGAACATCTAGAAATAATACATCAGTTTTTATGGATTTCTCATATTCTCGAACGCATTCTACGAAGATCATTAAAACTGCTGAAATTTAGGGCAGCTGAGACACCTTAAGAGGTGTGAGAAAATGAAAAAAGAAAAGTGCAATTCAACGTTCCCTACGACGAAGACATTATAATCGGAGCACTATCTCGAATTATGGGTGGATCAGGAAGAAAATAGACCGTGTCCCTTTCAAGGAAATCATCCTGCCAATTCTCTGTAGTTGGGGAAACCAAGGAAAACGGGAACATGTGTGGACGGTCGTGGATTGAAATTCATGGCTTTCCACTACACCACCTTGTTCAGCGTGACAAAATGCGATAGCCGCACGGGATGGCCTCGCGGTTTGAGGCGCCATATCACGGACTGCGCGGCCCCTCCCGTTGGAGGTTCGAGTCCTCCCTCGGGCATGGATGTGTTTGTTATTCTTAGCAGTTTGGTCCTTAGGAATTCACATACATTAGAACATTTGAAAATGCGCTACTTCAAAACTTTTTAGATGGTCTTCGTAAAAGGTTTAATTTCCTAAAGTGATGAAGAAATTATAAATAAACTGGAAGACACTTTATTAAGAAATTAGAAAGACACATGCCCAGTTCGCAGCGTGCATAACATCTGTAAAAATTTGGAGTTTTACATCGCAGTGACCGAATACTGTGCATTGGGTGACAAGGCGTACCACTGTATGGACACAATGCAAGGACGGTGATAAATTTTCTGCTGGTGATGGTAACAACGTCAAAATCGTTAAGAGTACCTCAGATGAAAATGATATGTCCTCAATACAGTGTTTGGAAATTTCCTGGAAATGATGGAAGATTGGGACTGAATTCCTGAATACGAAAAGGACAGGAACAGAAGTTAGGCTGTGATACTACAGTAATAGACCATAAGTGATTTAGGAAAACCTGAATCAGGATTGCTAGACGGCATTTGGGCGCCGCTTGTCTCTGCTGCGGGTACAGGGTGTAAACTATGGCGCCACATCGTCCAATAAAATAACTTGAGTTATTCAAGAAATAAAACTGACGCCAGACCATAGATAGCTGCTAGTGTCACTATCAAGACTTTCAAGGCTTCCCATGTAACTAGATAATCACACACAAGAGAGGGCTACCTGGAGGCATCTGTCGTTGAGTACACTTAGCACTTACTTACCCATGGATGGCCTCACGACGGCGACGGGCATTCCTTTGGCCTCCTCGCGGACCGTCTCCTCAGCGATGGCCTTTGTGTACGTGTAAGTATTTGGCCACTTGTCCAGGATTCTGCAACAGCCGCATATCGCCGGTCGGCTACAGCACTACGATACGTGACATTGTTTTGTGTTTAGCTACTACACACTTTTCCTTAAAGTACTACAGACTCTCCATCTTTCATCAATGCCTACAATGAAAACTACAATTAATATTGTACCTCCCCAATGAGAAAATTTTTCAATGTTGACACACATAGTATGCAAGACAGTTAGATGATGCAAAACCAGATTGAATCCGTATGGGATTATCGATCGTTGTTCTGACTTTCCAACCAGAATCTGTGCTGTTCGTAGATGATTTTCCAAAATCGTTAATATAAAGCTGAACTGGAAGAAAGAAAATGATTACATTTTATTGCAGGTTGTTGCTGAAAAATGTTGGTTCTTGATAGAAAAGCCGTCACGTGCTTGTAACATTAAGTTCTTAGTTAACACATTTTGAGACAGGAGAGAAGTATCTGGTGATATACGTTCCACGGTAACATATGGGTAAGTATAATAATTATGTACAAAAACTGTAAGGTGTTCTCAACGTTTGGGTGTCTTGAACAACTCAGACACGATCTCCAGTACTAAGGCCCAAATGCAGAAAACACGTGTAAAATATATACTGAAACTGTGAAGACACGTACACAAGGACCGAATACACCGTAATTATCGATAACTAGAATACTTTTCACGTCAATATTTACCACTCACTGTAAAGGCATGTCCAATATTAATTGCACTATATTGAAGTTACAACTTCCGCTGGTATGTATGAGGGTGTCCTGAAAAGTAGTGACGTTGAATTTTTCATGTGAAAACTCTTGAAACGTTTTGATTAAATACACTTTGTTAATATGCTACATCTTTATTCTCCTTGTATACATATTTTTTTCTCAACTCAGTCATCCCGACAACGAATAAATTTTTCCCAAGGATAGACGACCACAGCTCATGGTCTTATGGATAGCGCTGCTGCCTATGGGTCATGGAGTCCCGCGTTCGAGTCCCGGCCTAGTCGGGGATTTTCCCCGCCCGGGGACTGGTTCTTTGCGTTGTCCTCATCGTTTCATCATTATTCTCGAGTATGGCGAGACTGGACTATGAAAAGATAGGGAAATTGTACGGGCGTTGATAACCGCGTTGTTGGGCGCTCCACAAACCAAGCATCATCACTCCAACGAGAGACGCGTTGGTGGGTACCGACACTGCAGAATGTTTGACTTTGTTGACATTTCCACATAACCTCATCTCTGCTTGCACCGCTTCATCACCTTCAAAGTGAAGTCCTCTATGGTGTTATTTAAGTTTTAGAAACAGATGAAAATCACATGGAGCCACTCACGCACTGACATAATTACGTTACACACCGCCATGTTAAAAAAAGCTACAATTCGGAGCCTTCTAACAGCAGAGTGTTGCAACTTGCGTCAGTGAAACGGGAAAGTCGACCGAGCAATACGCATGGCATGTAATACCTCAATCGATATCGAGAACAGAATAAAAATTGGAAGACATTGCTTTTCAGCACTCCTTCGTAAGACACCTTTAATGACCTTTATACCATTGTGAGGAAGGTATCACATATTTAACAACCTCTGCCTAATTCACACCTGTTAGAAATTATCAGCTTTAACGTGTTCCAGCACTGTCGTAATTTTCTTTTTCCGTGATAATATTAACTTCTCCCACTCAAAGACATATTACCTGGTTAAATTAGGATGTCGTCAAAACTACATTTGTAACAGCTCTGAACAGTGAAAGTATGGAATATCACGCTGAATAGTGAAGGAATAATCAGGGAATGGACTTGAATTATTATGGCGTGACGATTGTGAGTCTAATATTAATGTGACAATAGATTAAGAAGCACACAGCGTGTTTTCAAATTCCTCTTGTACATTGCGAGGGTTTTAATGTTGGAACACAGTCGGCAGAATTTTGAAGAGGAACTTACAATCAGAAATAAATCATTTCTATGCTGTAATAACCAACATCTAAAATCGTGTCATCAATCCTTGCCCTTTAGTTGGATGAAATAGCGATTGTAATGTACAGTGATTCTAGTAATTATTAGACATGCAAAAAGCTAATGTGATAACAATGTTCGGAGCTGGAGATACATACAAACGAAACATAGAATGGTCACTTGTCGGATTGTGTACTCGATTTCTCTATTTCCACTTAGGTCCGTTGGAAGAATCGCAAGCAAATGTAGCTCTTCCACAAGAGCAACGGCTTACAAAACATTCTAGAAACTTTTTGAATATAGCTGGTCAATCAGTTGAGTCACATCAAATACGACAGAAAAAGTAGCTAAGAGAGATCGAAAGTACCAAGGAGCATTTCGTCACTGTTATTGGGTTGCCGAGGCGGGTTTGAAGCCAGAGGCGGAGTTACACGACTTTAGCATGGTGACTCGTAGGGGTAACTCATTTGTTGTCCAGTGCGATTGCAAAAGCAACTAAGCTCCCATGAAAACCACATAAGGAAACACACTGTCAAGCAACAAAGTGTGTTGGATGTAAAGGATTGCTACTGAAGTCTCGATAAAGGTGTCAGCTCGGTAAGGACAGGTGTGACATGTTCGCTACTTACACACGCATGATGGCGTCGACCTTGTCATCGGGCAGCGAGTCCAGGATGGAGGAGAGCTGGTGCGCCTGTAGGCCGGGTCTGTAGAAGGCCTCGCCGATCTGCTTCCGGTGGCAGTGCGCGAACGCCGTCGACACGTGCACCAACGCCTGCCGCAAAGAACAACACACCGCTGCTCACACTCTTGTCCGTACTACTTGGACGCACCTAGAATCTGCAGTGCAAACCGCAGAACGGTGTGGTGTATGCTAGCACTCGCACCACACACACACACACACACACACACACACACACACACACACACTCCTCGTGCTATTTACTGGTGTACACTTCTATCCGTCCATGACTAGATCACTACACGTAAGCTGGACCTTTTATTAGTCTGTTTGACACGCTTGAAGAGATCGTTTACTGATGTGCAAAAACCGATATAACGCGTATACTTCAGTATCCAGTTTTGATTGTGCTTAGTAGAGGGTACGTTCTGAACGTCTTCTATTAGCTTCAGAGTAGCCGTTCATGAGCTACACAACATATTTCTGGTTCTGGTACGGTGGCCCAGTGAATTTCATTGTAATTCCTGTAAAATTCCCATACCTGGCAAATACTTGCATCAAAAATCACACAGTTTCTTTTTTCGACTTAATCACTTCCTCTTTCTAGCATTCAGACAGACGCGAAACTCATAAAACGACCCGTTCTTCACAGTTTGATGCACTACTGTCTTGTAAGCTATTTCTTACGTAAAGGAACTTCATCTGACCAAAATCTTTTCAAACCCATAGCAGTCTGGTGTGTGGCATGCCACTAAAATATTCAGCTGGTTTCTTGTCTATTCACCCATAACATTAACACAGAGATATTTAAGAGATATCACCGCTTGTAGTGATTTATTAGGCAATTAGGGGGTGTTGAAAAGTGTAAAAAGGATTGAAGCTTTTTAAATAAAACAAACGGTATTAACAGCCTACATCATTATTCTTCACGGCTAGACATTTATTTCTCAAAAGTCACACCGTCACTGTGAAATGTTCGGCTGACGGAGCCAGAATCTCACCTCTGCTTGCACCACTTCATAGCTATGAGAGTGAAGTCATCGAAAGTGTTCTTTAAGTTTAAAAAACAGATAAAAATCGGATGTGGAAAAGTCGGAACTGTGGAGGATCATCGGTACAGTGAATCCAAAATGTCAGATTGTTGCAGATGTCCCAGCACTCGTGAATGGTTTGGCATTGTCGTACTAAAGGAGAGGATGCTCCATGCGTGGACAAACTCTTAGAATTCGAAACTCGCTTACAGTTCACTGTTTCTGATGCACCGACGTAGTTACGAGTGCGTTACACACTGCCATGCTACACGTTACAATTCGGAATCCTCTAGTCGCAGAGAGCTGCAAATTAGTATGTAGGCGTGAAAAATAAAGAGGTAGGTAGTAAATAACGACTGCTGTATTTAAAAATCTTTAAGAGTTTTCACATAAATAATTCGGCGGCATTACTTTCTAGCAGTCCTTAGTACCTGTTATTTCGGCATTCGTACTGATTATTATTTTCTAGCAGTGAAATAACTTCGGAAAATCAAATTACATGGTTCGGGCTTCTATGTTATCCTTTTCGGCGCCAATACTGCCAGCGAGAGACTATATAGAAGATTTAGCTAAATGTACTGAGTTCGCGAAAGACCGAATCAGTCTCCGTACACTTATTTTGGCCTCTCAATAAGATTTTGATTTTGGTTGATTTTGTGACAAGGATATATTTATTCTCTTGCATCCTTCGAAACCTTCCTCGATGCTTACGGGTCTAAAGTGTACTGTACAGAATGTATGAATTTTATGCAATGATACTCCATTATTTGTCCCCAAAGATGAATGCCTGACATTAATTGATGATTGCTCATATAACCTGCAAATTGTTTTCTGCCACAATTAACAAGCAAAGCTTTTTTCCTCCCTTTTCTTAACTTTCGTTGGCATAATAACCTGACTTTTCCTTCTACATTACACGTGTTGAAACTTTCGAGTCTGTAAGCTACTGGGGTACCTAAGACGTTCCCTTTACGAGGCTATCTTCCAACTGTCCTGAATAACTTTCAGAGAAGGTGTTCAGTATAACAGTTAATATCAGATTTTAAAATAGAATAACAGTTAATAAATTCTGATAATTCTTGGTAGCAATTATTATTTTATCTTTAACTAATGAATTAATTTGTTAGAAATAGGTTTTTGTTCGTTTAGTTTTATTTAGTGCACCAGTTTAAAGCGCTGTATTACAGGCGGTCAGAAACAGCATGAAAAAGTTGTGAGGGTGTTGCACGGGTGGTTGTTCCGACGAATAACTGTAAAGAAAAATGTCTGTACATTGAACTGTTACTGATTTAATTAGCATTTAAGTTGGACAACCAAGTTCCTGCGTGCGCAAATTCAATCAGCCAGCCAAAGGCAACGTCACCAAACGTGTGCCTCGCTTGGTTTCCTAACTTAAATTTATCACTTCCGGAAAAGGTGTTTTTTAGCTGGTACTGAGCATTTGAAGAAGTGGTGACTCTCGGGTCCAAAGGCACCCGTCATTACCGCATTTTAGCTCGTGCAGGTGCTTGAATTTGCGCCCGCAACCACGTGACGCGCAGTCTTTACTGCTAAATAACTCGGAAACGGCCCAATGTATAGAATTTTTTTGTTAACAGTTATTGCTCAGCACAGCCTCCCCTGCAGCACCCTGACTAGCTTTACAGACTTATACGAGGGTCAGTCAAAAAGTAATGCCTCCTATTTTTTTTTCTACGTTTAATTGTCAGGAAATTTAAATGCAATTACATAGGTTGAAAACCACAACATTGAGGATTATTTTGTCATTTTTCAATGTAATCTCCGCCTATCTCTACAGTTTTGGTCCATCTTTGAACAAGGGCATGTATCCCAGCACGGTAAAAATCACAGCTCTGCTTCCTAAGCCATTGACGCACGGATGTTTTGACGGCCTCCTCATCTTCAAAATGAATCCCACGATGAGCTTCTTTTAGTGGCCCGAACAGATGGAAGTCTGATGGTGCCAGGTCAGGGCTGTATGGGGGATGAGGCAAAACTTCCCATCCAATTTTGACAATCTCGTCAGAGGTGTGACGACTGGTGTGTGGTCTTGCATTGTCATGCAAAAGAAGAACATCTGCCATTGATTTTGTTGGGCGAACTCGCTGAAGACGTGCTTTTCGTTTTTTGAGGGTTGTGACGTATTGAACAGAATTTATTGTGCATCCCTGCTCCAAAAAATCAACCAGAATCACACCCTCTGTATCCCAGAAAACTGTTGCCATAACTTTCCCTGCCGATCGCACAGTTTTGAATTTTTTCTTCCTCGGCGAGCTTGTGTGACGCCACTCCATTGACTGCCTCTTTGATTCGGGTTCAAAAAAATGCACCCATGTTTCATCCCCGGTCACAATTTTTTTCAAAAACTCATCTCCCTCCAAACGGAAGCGCTGCAAGTGTTGGGAGGCTATTGTTTTCCTTGCCTCTTTATTCTGATCGGTTAACATTCTTGGAACCCACTGTGCACAAACTTTTGAGTACCCCAGTTGTTTAATAATCGTGATCACACTGCCTTTACTAAGAGAAATAATGCGACACACTTCATCTGCAGTCACCCGACGGTCACCACGAATGATGTCATCAACTTGCTGAATGTTGTGTGGAGTCACTGCACTCACCGGCCTGCCGCTCCGCTTTTCGTCAGTCAACGGTGTTTGCCCTTCAGCTTCCTTACAACGACGAACCCATCGTCTAACAGTGCTGACATCCACTGTCACAACACCATACACCTTCTTCAGTTTTTCATGAATGCGTATGGGCGTTTCACCTTCTGCATTCAAGAATTCAATCACACAACGCTGTCTCAAACGAACATCGATGTCGGCCATCTTACAAACTTCTGCTGTGCTGCCACCTGTTGACACAGAAAGTTACTACTGCAGTGGATTGCAGAAGAAGGTTTGAGGAATGGTGCCAAATTCAAATTTTTCACTTAACTTAATTGTTTTAAGTAGAAAAAAATGGGAGGCATTACTTTTTGACCGACCCTCGTACAATCCATTCAGTTTTTGTTATTGATTGTGAGGTATTAAATTGGTAGTTAGCGTATATATGCACGATGTATGGTTCACTATAGGCAATTGTAGCAATGAAGCACAAAAATAAAACAGTGATGTAATCACTGGTTGGCAGTGGTACGTGCCACCCTTCAACCAGAGCCATTATTACTAATAAACGCAGTTTTAAACTTTTGAAAAGATTAGTATTTACATGGTTTTTAAAATCATTAATATTATGATAGTACACTTATAAGTAGGCTGTTTAGGTTTTTATATTGGTTACGACACGTAGCGCTCTATATGAAAATCACTGACTGTGCTGTGTGCAGTCTGTGTGTGGCTGGTTAGCATTGTTGTAATATTCGCCATTGTAGTGTTTGGCAGTTGGCTGTTAACAGCGTGTAGCGTTGCGCAGTTGGAGGTGAGCCGCCAGCAGTAGCGGATGTGGGGAGAGAGATGGCGGAGTTTTGAAATTTGTAAGACTGGATGTCATGAGCTGCTATATATATTATGACTTTTGAACAGTATTAAGGTAAATACATTGTTTATTCTCTATCAAAATCTTTCATTTGCTAACTATGCCTATCAGTAGTTAGTGCCTTCAGTAGTTCGAATCTTTTATTTAGCAGGCAGTAGCGGTGCTCCCAGTATTGCAGTAGCTTGAGAAACGAAGATTTTTGTGAGGTAAGTGATTTGTGAAAGGTATAGTTTAATGTTACTCAGGGACACTCTTTTGTAGGGATTATTGAAAGTCAGATTGCGTTGCGCCAAAAATATTGTGTGTCAGTTTAAGCACAGTATTTTTTTAGCGATTTTAAATTTACATTACAGCCCAATTTAAACAATACTTATATCAGTATGTCCTCAGCCCAGTAAGTTTGACAAAATATGCCATCTACTCAGGTGTAAATTCTTAGAAATGTAATTACTTTTTGTAATACAAAATTTAGCTAATTATGTATTTCGTGAATTTCAGTGTTACTTTCATTATGTGGTAGTTTTCACGGTTATTTACAAGTTGTCGCCAATAACAGACTACATTGAGAATCACTGTGCTTTAAATTGTCTCGGTATTTAAAATTATTTTTTTACTCAGTAGTTTTAGCCATGGCAGAAACGTAATTAATGAGAAGAAAATAACTTGACTGTTATGTTATTAAGTACGTGTCAGTATTACGATCATCATATAGAAGGTTGTTATTCCAATTATATTATTTGTTAAGCTATAGTTTAAAAATATTTTCTGGATTTCCTGATACCGAGAACTACTTAAACCTAACTAACCTAAGGACATCACACACACCCATGCCCGAGGCAGGATTCGAACCTGTGACCGTAGCGGTCATGCGGTTCCAGACTGAAGCGCCTAGAAACGCTCGGCCACAGCGGCCGGCTTCTTCTTGAGAACTTGGGTCCATGTCCACCAGCTCTTACCAACTGAAATCGAGAGTCATCTGAGCAGACCACGGTTTTCCAGTCGTCCAGGGTTCCACGAGCGGCGCTGCAGGTGCTGTGCAATGAGCAAACGTACTCGCGCCGGTCGTCTGCTATCATAGCCCATTAATGCTCAATTTTGCCGCATTGTCCTAACTGATGCGTTCGTCTACATTCCACATTAATTTTTGTGGTTATTTCACCCAGTGTTGCCTGTCTGTTGACCTTCACGGAAACGCCACTGCTGCGGGCGGTAAGTGAAGGCCGTCGGCCACTGCGTTGACCGTGGTGAGAGGTAATGCCTAAAATTGGGTATTCCCGGCACACTCTTGACACTGTGGATCTAGGATATTGAATTCCCCAACGGTTTCCGAAATGGAATGCCCCAAGTGTCTAGCTCCACCTACCCTGCCGCGTTCAAAGTCTGTTAATTCCCATCTTGCGGCAGTAATCACTTCGGAAATGTTTTCTCGTGAATCAGCTGAGTAAAAATGACAGCACCGCTAATGCACTGCCCTTTTATGCCTTGTGCGCGCGACACTACCGCTATCGGTACATGTGCGTATTGCTATCCCATGACTTTTGTCGTCTCAGTGTATGTGTAAATGCGTCCCTAACTCGGGAGGCGGGAGTGGAGAGAGTACGCACCTTGAAGTTGGGCATCTCCTTGGCGAGCTTGATGACGTCCTGCGTGCCGCGCACGTTGATGGCGGCGGCGTAGCGCAGCGGCTCGTCGAAGCGCACCGAGGCGGCCACGTGGAAGACCACGTGCACCTGCGCCAGCAGCGCGGCGCGGTCCTGCTCCCGCAGCCCCAGCCCAGGCAGCGCGCAGTCGCCCTCCACCGGCTCCAGCCGCTCCTCCAGCTTCGCCACGCGGCTGCGCACCTGGTCGAACAGCTGGCCCAACGCGCACCGCACCCTTACCTTACAGTCCACTGGCCCCTTACACTTATCTTATGCTACAATATTGTCCATCAGTGACAAAAGATTAACATACAGCGAGAAATGGTGAGCAAGCAGATCAGGCACCTTTGAGGAGTATCAGAGACAGAAATGTTCAAATGTGTGTGAAATCTTATGGGACTTAACTGCTAAGGTCATCAGTCCCTAAGCTTACACACTAATTAACCTAAATTATCCTAAGGACAAACACACACACCCTTGCCCGAGGGAGGACTCGAACCTCCGCCGGGACCATCAGAGAAAGAATCGAGTCGAAGCAGCACTCAGTATTCCAAACACAACACTCATTTTAAAAGTTGTCCAGAAAGTAAAAATACTGAGTTTCTGATGAACAAAAGAATTTTTTTAACAGAGAAACTTGGGTGTATTGCGTTCAAGGATAAGGTGTTGGCAGTAGGAGAAGATGTTGGCAGTAGAACGCACGCTCGCATCTCTCACTCGGCTAAAAACTCTTCTAGTAGTGCCGTGTTAAAATGAGTGACTACTCCTTTTCCGTAGGCCTCACGATCAAGAGCGTAATCGGTTTCTTATTTAAAAGGGGAACGTGCCAGTCCAGATTTTTTAACGAAATCAAAACTGTTTATGGGGGACGATGGGATGAAGCTTATTATTGTGTACAACTGCTTAATGTGGCAAAACGAATGTTCATGATGAACAAACGAGTGAGTGTCCCCCAATCGTCTATGATGATGTGGTGAACAAGGTCGATTGCTTTTGGGTGAGATGAACGCAATATTTCCACAAATCTCCACACCTGCTGTGCATGAGATCATTATTTTTCGAAAATTGTTTGCGAAGTGGATATGAAAACAGCTCACAAATAACCACAAAGCCAATAAATCGCATCTTCATGCAAATTTCTGGATTGCTTCCATATGGAAGGTGAACAATTCCCTGGCTGTACTATGTCTCTCGACGAAGCATGGGTGGCACACTACACCCATGAAACGAAAAGATAATCAATGCAGTGACGGCATCCCTCCTCACCCTTCGCTGAAAAATTAAAAACCATCATTTAGGTCCGAAAACTGATGGCCTCTCTCTTGACGAACCGTAGAGGGAGTCTCCTCATCGAATTTTTGTCCCAGAGGAAAACAGTTAATGCTGCGCAGTACTATGAATAAAAAAAACTACAGAACAAAAGAAGGAAAACGTCAACGAAGGAAGTGTGCTTGCTGTATGACAATGTACTCCCACACAAAGCCAACGCCACAAACGAGTTCTTGGATTCATTCGGTTGGGGCCACCCAACTCAGTTCCCTGATATGGCGCATTCAGATTTTAGTCTTTTCACTTCTCTAATGTTGTTTAAGGGTGGAAAAAGGTTTTTTTTACCGGCGACGAGATCCGGAGCGCCGTGAATGTGCCAAACGGGCCCGGATGACTATTTTTGACCAAGCTTTTGACGAAGGTATCGGAAAGCGCATCCCTCGACTGATGGAGTGCACTGGGAACGAAGGCGAGTACGTCGAAGAACAGTTTCTGATGTACACCTAACTTCTTTTAAATTTTTCATAAATACATTGCCTTTTCGACTTTTAAGTAACTGAGTTTCTGGACACCCTTCATTTTAATACAATACCGAGAAACAGTAATTATTTTACGTAGGACCGATATCTGGGCTTAACTGTTCGACGAAAACAGACTGTATCAGCACGACCATTGACTGAAGACCTTACAAATACCCCAGGAGTTGCTGTTCCTTGACAGGCTGTGCATTGCATGCACAGAGCTGATGGTCTGTATGTCAGACGACCCTCTCACAGCGTAGCACACAAGATGTTTATTTTCCAGTCACCAGACGCGAGATTGGAGTGTGCCTCAACACAGAACGCATAGTGATACTCGAAGCACATTAGTCTGAGTGGTAAGTGGGAGCAGGCACAATCACAACAACTTTGCAAATAAGGAACCGTTTGATGGTGAATTCCTAGTTAATGTTCATGTTGGACAGATGTAAGAAGTTTCAAATTTTCATACGTGTCGGAGGAATATTCTGAATGCCCAGAGGTACCGAGGCGAAATACTACAACCACATTTCAAACTTATGCGGTTTATGTAGGGTTTTACTTTGTTGTGCCTGACCATAGCGAACATCTCTAGTATGTGAAGATCACTAGTGGATGCACCTCGCAACAATATGAATTCCAATGAGTGTGGCTGGAATGCACTCGTGTAATAAAATGTAGTCTGTCAGCCACCATCGACAATGCTTTCAGACTGTACACATGTCACTGTCAAGAATAGAATCGACAGCCAACAGAGCAGTTTAATCACCTAACAGAGTGCATGTCATGTTATTGAGAACCATATGTGACAGAGATAATAAGATCCAATGCTAACAGTTTCGTTGCTGGGTGATGAATTTCTCGGTTTCATTAGTCTTTCTTTTTAAATTGTATGTTAAAAAAAAATGGTTCAAATGGCTCTGAGCACTACGGGACTTAACATCTGAGGTCATCAGTCCCCTAGAACTTAGAACTACTTAAACCAAACTAACCTAAAGACATCACAGACATCCCTGCCCGAGGCAGGATTTGATCCTGCGACCGTAGCAGTCGCGCGGTTCCGGACTGAAGGGCCTAGAACCGCTCGGCCAGCACAGCCGGCTAAATTGTATGTATCTTTAGTTTCAAAACTTCTATAATTACATGTTTTGGACATCGTTACATGTTTGGTAATTAAATTTTACATAGCTCTGCAATTATTCCTAGATACTTTTCAGGAGGCATCAAGGGATCACAAATTTAGCATTGGAGGGCAGCGTGGAGGGTAAAAATCGTAGAGGGAGACCGAGAGATGAGTACACTAAGCAGATTCAGAAGGATGTAGGTTGCCGTAGGTACTGGGAGATGAAGCAGCTTGCACAGGATAGAGTAGCATGGAGAGCTGCATCAAACCAGTCTCAGGACTGAAGACAACAACAACAACAACAACAACTTTTCAGGAAATATGTTCTCACTTCTTGGTTACACTTACCTTCTGGAAGTGGGTGAGCTACCTGTGGTGAGGAAATCACTTCTGTAGTTCAGATCGTGAACATAGTTTACTGCAGTAGCATTCACTCAGCGACAACCCATTCAAGTTCTGGAGATGTAAAATTTTATGTGATCGGGATATAGTTAGAATGTTGACTAGAGACGATGATGCCACGCAATTCCCAATCGTCGTGATCTTTTACAATTTAGTGGGTTAAGGACGAAGCTAATCGGGACATCGTGTGGAACGAGTAGGTGCATTGTGTCGGCGGCGTTCAACGCGTCACGTGGGAGCGTTGAGCTCGACAGTCTGCTTGGTGCTATTACAGGGGAGTGGGCTCTGTGGCGGCACTGGTTTTAACCATCTCGCACACTTCCATTGAATAACCATCAAAATGTAACACCACACTACATGTACAACCACTCAACAGAATCATCCCCTCCAAACACAATTGACACCTCATAAAAGGTCGGAGAAAAATGAAATCTAATTGGCTTCGTCAACACCGTGAGATGGCTCACATTCTTATCACATTCACTACCGTGACCAATACAATCTAGCCATTAACGAAACGCAACTGATTTTGTTACTGTCTAAATGATAGCACTTTCGCCATTTGACTGCTGTTTTATTTCATTCTGAACCCTTCTGTAATTTCGGCTCTATAACTATTTTCAAGTAATTCATTACTATTCTACAGTAATTAGTCAAATCGCATGCCGTAGCACATGTGAAGAACATCAAATGCAAAATTCTGATATGTGATATAGATGAAATATGACTATTTATCATAGGATAATAACGAATTACTTAAAATGGCTATAGAGCCGAGTTTGTAACAATGTCGAAAAGGAAGTAAAAGTACATAAAAATGTAGACTATCGTTTAGACACTTATGCTTGACTATGACTCCTAAAAACAGGAAAGTCCGTTTACCACAGGTATTCAGATTATCAATGGCAAATTTATTTGGGCTAGTCGGCTGCATTTTGTTACTGCCTGTAAGGCGTTGCTTCCGTCACCACGGAGCTAGGATTTCTATCCTATTCACAAAATAAGGCCGCCTTTTCGAAAGGCGATATCGTCAAACTTCACAACCCACGTGTTAACTATGGAGAATACCCATGCTACGATGGCAGCGAACTATCGCCACTCGTTCACCTTGAGTGTGTACGCAGTGATTACTAGCGACCACGTGATAGGGTCAATCATACTTCCACAACACCCCGCAGGTGGGGCATATGTGCACTTCCTTTGAGAAATCATGCCTCCCCTGCTGGAGGACGTACTTTCTGGTGATAGAAAGGGTAATGTGTTTAGTACATCATGGAGCTCTATCTTAATCCTCTCTAAGTGTGGAGCTAATTGTAAGACACTAGTACAGACAGAACATTCTCAACTGTCTGGTGTTCTCACATATGCTTTCAAACGTTGAAACTTGCACTCTCAAAGATTTTTTATCTCCACTTTCAAGTGGGATCATCTCCCTTGAAAGGCATTTCTGGTCGCATCTTCATATATTATTTTGCTCCATGAGCCCATCACATACGGAATAAGGTTCTCCACAAGTCTGCTAGGTGGCGCGCTTGGCTACAGGTTAGCAAGTGGGGGTGGCGGCTACCTCGCACGCTAAACAGCTCACACGATAAATTATTCGGCGCGGAAGATACCTCGCTGGCTTGACTCCGTAAGCGACAGGGGCGAGTTAACTGAACTGCGATCTCTATCAAACGACTGTAAAGAAATTATTCAGTAAAAAAAAATTGATTCTCGTACATCTTATAGCTTCATTCGTCAGCTTCATTTCGTTAAGGCTCTTATTTATTGTGGTATTTTAGGATTAAGTAAATTGCTGCAAGAATTTCGGAAGGTTTGAAATGAAAAATAGAAGTCACTACGAGTTTGCGTCTTGCGCCTGTTAGCTCAAATATAGCTGCATATGAAATGTAGCATACATATTTCATTTTTCTTTAAATTTTCAAGGATATTGATCTCTATTACCAGTCTCGAGAAAACAGATCGTATGCAAAGCGTGTTGCTCCGAACTCGCACGCCAGCGAAAAAGTCAGAATCAAATATTCAAAAATTTCTCAGATCTCGTAAATGGTTTGAGAAACTGAAAGAAGAGTTTTACACAATGATAGTACACAAGGAGGAAAGCATTTTGCCATGTGATTAATATGCGAAACTTCCATATTTACCGTTATATTCAGGTGACTGCAGATTTTTTCAATGAAATAATGCAATATTTAAGTGCCATCAATAGCTAGTGAAACGAGAATTTCTGTGGATTCGAAACAAGATATGTAAGGAGATTTCACTTTATTTTTATATCGAGAAGGGCATTTCTATAAGCTATTGACTTGTCGTTCCATCAGTTGCTGTTTTCGGATTATATCGCAATTACAACTGCAACAGAATGTTAATGACAGAAATATTCACAAAATCGGCTCTGTTTAGGCGAAAGAAGCAGAGTTGACCGCAGCAACAAGGGAAATTAACGTATTTCTCAAAACTCGCCCCTGAAAATGTCTCTCTGAAAGAAATTAAAGGGAATAAGAAGCCTGGGGAAAATAAATATATACTTCTGTTTAAATTCTAATGGAACCATATGCCACGATGTGTTTAATAATGATGTGGACTCACACTGGGGAAAGAATTACATTTCTATATCTCGATGATATGAAAAATATGAAAAATGAAATTTGCAAAATCCAGTCAGTAACCTATCAAGATGTAAGCACGTTAACAATACCTTTTACAAAGTAAAAGTTGTTTGTTGCGAAAAAAGTACAATCCTTTATTCTATACAGGGATAGAAAAGAAAAGATGAGATGCTATGCGCTGTTAATTGTTTTCGTCTTTCTTAGATTGCTGAGATACAGAAAAAATCCTTTGTCCAGTTCTGATCCATGTCATTCGTTATTAAAAATGCGCTGGGGCATAGAATTTCGCTGTAAAAGTAGTGATTTATTTTCCCCAGTCTTATCATCACCTTTCTTTTTCTCCAGAGAAATGTTATCAGTGATGAGTTTTGAGTAATTGATAAGACGGTTTGCTGACATATTAATAGCTTTCTTTCGCCAAAATGCAGCTGAGCTTATAAATGTTGATCTATCTAACATCCTAACGCATTTAAAATTGGTACGGAAACATAAAACAGCAATTGATGGAAAGGCGTGTCAACGGTTTATGAACATGCCCATCCTCGGTATCAAAATAAACTGTAATTTATTCACACATACTGCACTAAACGCACAGTAAGTCTCGTTCCACCAGCCACCAATGCCGTTTAAATATTACATCATTTGAATGAAGAAAATCTGTAGTCCCTTAAGTATCATGGAATATATGGAAGTTTCGCACATTAATCATATAACGAATACTCTCTTCTTTGCATAGTGTCATTTGCCAAAATCTTATTCCGATATCTAAAATCATTTACAAAATACGAGGAATTTTGTGAATATTCCATTCTGGCTTTTTTGTTGGCGCACAAGCTCGGGACAAAGTGCTTTACGCACTATTCATTTTCTTAGGAATGTAGATAGATGGCAGTTTAAAAAAAAAAATTCAATATGATAGCTACATTTCATACGCTGCAACGTATGACCTAGCATGCACCAAATGCAAATTCATAGCGACCCCTATTTTTGCAGTATTTTACTTAATTCTAAGATATCACATCCAATATGGCCATTAACGAAATGATAGGCAGCCCCTCATAAGGCTGATGAATAGAACTATGAGACGCGTGAGAGTCTTTTTTTTTTCCTACCAGTCTTTTTCTTTACGGTCGTCCCAGAAAGATCGCATGTCGGCCGGCGGGTGCGTGACGTTCTGTTCCGTCTCAAGGGTTAACAGGCGTTGTCTCAAGAGTTCCCGCCCTGTAGACTGTGATGTCAGTCCACAAACAGGACTTGTGATAGGCCAGCGCAAGCACCACGAAGACAACCCAGCTAAGTCTCACAAGAAAAGTAGCGCCAGACCTGTCACAGGAGACATGGCCTCAGCCGGCTAGCGGGCGGCGGAGCCGCCAAGGAGCCGTCGCATTAGCCGAGACTGCAGCGAACTGTGCTCTGACTGAGCCGTCTTTACCCTACGGATCGTTTCCCACTGTTTAGCAGAATCACCCTGTATATGCGTGCGGTTCTCTAGATCCTTTGCCACTCCCTCATGTTCATTCTGTTTTCTTCTTATTTCTGAGACTTTCCTATGTTAGTGACGATCCAACGCCCCTTCATATTTTTTCAACATCTAAAAACAGAGAAACCCCGTGTAAAGCCCATAAACGAAGCACTAGGAATCCTCCACATTACACAAATAGGAGCATCTATGAACATCCTTGAGGAAATAGAGCTATACTAGTACTCACATGCGTACAGCAATCTCACAAATTTACTGAATGAACACACCGACCTAAAGCAGGAAAAGTACATAGAAAACTTTGTTCAAATTATAAAGCAAGAGAATTACTAAAGTTATAAATAAGACACACTAAATAACACATATCTAACAGCTATAACAACATAAAGAGTATAGAATAAATGCATAACAGCAAGAAACATCACAAATAGAAATGTAAAATAAAAATCTCAAAACTAAAACAAATTCCAGGAAAAACATAGTTACAACTAAATATACAAAATAATACAAAAAACAACCTAATTCCCACACATCACTTATTTATAATGGTAACTATGTAAATATGTGATCCAAACTGTCAAAAGCAAAGTAGCATCCGAGTACTATGATAGTGTCATACTGGTTGAACATATAATTAAGGGTAAGGCCAGTTATACATCTCCAGCGTATATCCAAGGAGAAACTAATAATTCTACCAAAATACGGGAAATGGTTGTAACGATATTACAAGTAAGGGAAAAACACCAAACAAATATTTTATAACTTTTGTAATCATAGTTACCGACCATTACATTAAGACCACCATTTACTTATGTACTTTCAGACCATCTGATAATGGAATCATATCAAAATGGGCTCATCTAAATGGTTCATAAGACAAAACAAAAAACTATTTGAAGAGCAGTGCAGTTGGCTGCTATTCATAATTATCGTGTCATTGGATGCATATTTTGCAATACCGGACCCAAAGAATAAAAGAACACGCAAGTGTCACTGCAGCTATCTATTATTCCTATGGCGTCTGGGTCTACAATCTTCCTTAAAATTTAAAGAGTTAACGTTCTCTAAAATTATATTCCATTTACTTTGATAGCTTCTTGTGCTGATTGAACACATAATTAGGGGTAAGGTTTTGGCAAAATTCAGCTCTTTTACTGTGTAATATTTGCACAATTTGCGCTAGCCCCTTTGGAAGCCGCGCTGCTGCTACGGTCGCTGGTTCGAATCCTGCCTTGGGCATGGATGTGTGTGGTGTTCTTAGGTTAGTTAGGTTTGAGTAGTTCTAAGTGTAGGGAACTGATGACCTCAGATGTTAAGTCACATAGTGCATCGAGCCATTTTAACCATTTGAACCCCTTTGGAACACTTTCATTTTATTTTTTGGAATACACTACTGTTAATTTATGCATCAGCTATGGTTTCTGTCTTGCTCATGTGGGATCTTGTGGCTGCGTTGTGTACTACGTACAACCGAAAGTTTCAATGATTTTCCTACATGATAAAATTAATAAGGTCCATTACGAGCAGTTTAAATAGCAGCATCACCCCCAACTTTTCATAAGACTCCATGAAAGTTAAAGTTAGGGAATTTCACGGTGCTTGGAAATACATACGATGCGCTGTGTGTTACAGAAGGATGTATCGGTAAAGACACTTATCAAAAATGGTTCAAATGGCTCTGAGAATTATGGGACATAACATCTGAGGTCATCAGTCCCCTAGAACTTAGAACTATTTAAACCTAACTGACCTAAGGACATCACACACATCCATCTCCGAGACAGGATTCGAATTTGCGACCGTAGCAGTCACGCGGTTCGAGACTGAAGCACCTAGAACCGCACGGTCACAACGACCGGAAGACACTTATCGTCAACCTATTTGTCTGCATGAAGCAGAGGGCAGTTTGGAGGGAATTCAAACAGGCATGTTCCAAGACCTTTCAAGTTTGTCGAATCCATCAGAGATTTTACTAGAGTCTATTTGTATGTGTCCCCCTGTTGAGGCTTTAATTATGAAGGGGAAACGTCAAGAAGCGCGAAAACCAGTCAGTGAACTGGTAAGATGATGAATTTGATTAAAAGTATACTTGAAACAATCGGTAAAGTCTGTATCCGATTTTTTCCCGTATTTGTCAATTCTGACCTTGAACCCTATCTCGAATGGTTTTTGTCAGCGTACAAGTTGTGACGGGTGTTTAGAGCGGCAGTTTCCCGCTGCAGAACACGTGGCTAGCCATTGCTACATGGCCGTGGCGAGCGGCTAGCTTGTATGCGGCCTTGGAAAAACCCCAGCGGACGCTCGGCCTGGACGCGTATGGCCGTGTTATGCACACTTGGAGAAATTCATATGCCACAGAAAAGTTGATAAAACCAGAACTAAGAGTGACACGGAGGCGCGAGATGGCACTGAAGGACAGAAAAATATGTAAAGCTAAATTATCTAGACGAGTCACAAAAATATGTAATATTTTGGTAGTTATTGTTGTCTAAATATTGTAAATTTATGAAAGTTCAGTTTCGGCAATGCTTTGGCCGATTAATATGAACAAAGTGTTTACGGATGCGGCTTGTAGAGCTGCATCGAGCAATCGTAGCCCACTGAGCATAGTGTGTACCATTTTTAATGAGAGGTCGGAATATGGGATTCGACTGAGAGAAATTGTGTTTTTGTTAATTAATTAATTTAAAGAGACAAAACTAGCGGCAGCATTCTAAAGTTTATAGAGGTAGATGAGTAATTAGGTATTTTTATTTGTTTATTTATGTTTAGGATAAAAATCCGGGGAAAGCACTATCACGCCACAAGAACACTATTTGTGACAAAACGATGGCAGATACGGAAAATTGGACCTTAAATTGTTATTGCCCGGAAATTTTCCATGTTTTTCAATGTATCATATGTGTTTTTGTATTTAGTTTTAGGATATTCGTAGTTCTTTTTGTCAAACGTTGTTTTGAGTTAGGCAGTCATTTCGAGGGTGTATAGGGCGGCTATCATTGATAACTGGGGAGTTGAGTTTGAACGAGGCTAAGAGCCGGACGTGTTGCGTATCTGGGGTAGTAGTGGGTTGGTAGTCATGTTCGAAAGCGATCACGTGGAGCGCAATATAGTGGTTTAGGACAGCAGACAAGAGTATATTTTGTGAATTGTGAACAGACTGTCGAGTGCCGTGATCGTGACATATTAATTTTATAGTGAAGTGTTGTAGCATCAGGTGTCAAACGCCGCCCTTACATGAAAGCCCTTCGGACTGCCTTTAAGTGTTTAATGAATAAATTGAAGAAAAATAAACCACTTGTTCAAATTATAAATCAATGTGAGTGACTCAATACTTTAAATTTCACCGCAATACGTGCCTGCATTGTTTTTTTTAATAATTTATTTCATCTTAAAAAATTGAGTTTTACTACTGGTATGAGCTGGCACCCTATGACGAGAAACGTTGACAAACATTGAGACCAGCCACATCTCTGGGCCGCTCAATTAAGCTGGATATATATTCTTGCCATAGCACGTGGCAGCTCGAGCGAAACTATTGAAACTACAAAAGTAGAGGCCAGTACAGTCGTAATCTAAGGCTTGACACGCCCTCAACAACGAGGTTAACAGAGACAACAAACTCTTCTTGAAAAGGGTTCAATAGTTGAGGGAATAAGATGTACACCAACTTAGGCTGATATAGGGAGGAGAAAGGCGTAAAGAAGAGGTAAATAATCATTGTCTCAGGGAGTCATCCTGGCAGCAAAATAAATGAATGACAGCCGCTGCGGGGAACGGCATCAGAATTTGCACACTTCAGCATGTAACAGAGCAAAATATTTGAATAAGATAGCTTTCCTGCCGCTTTTGACACCAGATTTGTCAAGGTAAAAAATACCATTGAAGAGGTAACACTTTTCTAACATTTTATTCTGACAGGGAAAAGCCACGTAATTTATGAAATATACACTGAAACAATGGAAAATGCCCCTGTCAGAGCACAAAAAAGGCGAATATAATCCTATTTAAAAGACTGACTGAAAAATGGAGTAGAAGTTGCCTCGTTCTACCTTCCTTGGCAGCTTTAAAAATTTCCTCAAAAATTTTGGCATGCGAAAATACACTCATTTTAACGTGCGACCCACCTCTCACTCATTCAAGCTACCCCAACTGTAACACGCTCACACCCACTAAACCATCGCTGTAAGTCACTCATACCCATGTACTCTCACTTACCCACTCTCACTCTCATTCAGTCCATCTCACTGTCAACATCTCCTTGTGACTCTCCAACTGTCACTGTCTCATTTGTTCTGTCCTACTACTGTCCACTGTCTCTGTCACCGTCTCTTGCCCTCTCCCACTGCTGCTATTTTATTCATTCCTTCCCACTGCTGCTGTATCTTCTCAATGTCACTCTCTCTATCTTCCTCGTTGCCCCAGAGGTGACGGTTAATCGAGGTTCTACTGTATATTCTTTTTATCAAAGATAAGTATTTATACTTTGATGAATCCGACACTTTTCTTACGACGCCATTCTCGGGTCACGTATCGACACTCTTAGTTCGACACCGCGCCGCCTACTCACCGGGTCGGCGAGCATGTCTGCGAGGCGCGCCTGGACGTCCTTGCCGCGCTTGGGCCGGATCAGGAGGAAGACCTTGCGCACGCGGCAGGCGCGCAGCAGCTTCTCGAGCAGCACGAGGCCCATGAAGCCGGTGGCGCCCGTGATGAAGACGACCGAGTCGCGGTAGAAGTCGACCACGCCGCCCGGCTCCACGTCGGCGCCGCCGGCGTCCAGCCCGTCGTGCTGCGCGCCCAGCGGCTGGGCCCCGGCGCCGGGCTCGCTCTCCACGGCCTGGCCGGCCGGCAGCGACTCCTCCACCATCCCGCTCCGTCTCGACGACTCTGCAACAGCGACGCCGCGCCGCCGTACTTAGAGAGCAGGCCTCTTGTGATAAAGTGCGCCACACTACACAATTTGTTCATCGCTGCATCCGGCTGCGAAAAATACGCTACTGGCCATTAAAATTGCTACACTAAGAAGAAATGCAGCTGATAAACGGGTATTCATTGGACAAATATATTATATAGAACTGACATGATTACATTTTCAAGCAATTTGGGTGCATAGATCCTGAGAACGCAGTACCCTAGAACAACCACCTCCGGCCGTAATAACGGCCTTGATACGCCTGGGCATTGAGTCAAACAGAGGTTGGATGGCGTGTACAGGTACAGCTGCCCGTGCTGCTTCAACACGAAACCACAGTTCATCAAGAGTAGTGACTAGCATATTGTGAGGAGTCAGTTGCTCGGCCACCATTGACCAGACGTTTTCAGTTGGTGAGAGATCTGGAGAATGTGCTGGCCAGGGCAGCAGTCGAATATTTTCAGTATACAGAAAGGCGGTCGTGCATTATCTTGCTGAAAAGTAGGGTTCCGCATGGATCGAATGAAGGGTAGAGCCACGGGTCTTAACACATCTGAAATGTAACGTCAACTGTTCAAAGTGCCGTCAGTGCGAACAAGAGGTGACCGAGACGTGTAACCAATGGCACCCCATACCATCACGCCGGGTGATACGCCAGTACCGCGATGATGAATATACACTTCCAATGTGCGTTTACCGCGATGTCGCCAAACACAGATGCGACCATCATTATGCTGTAAACAGACCCTCGATTCATCTGAAAAAAATGCCATTTTGCCATTCGTCCACCCATGTTCGTCGTTGATTACACCATCGCAGGCGCTCCTGTCTGTGATGCAGTGTCAAGGGTAAGTGCAGCCATGGTCTCCGAGCTGATAGTTGATGTTGGTGATTAGATTGGAATCCATACGATCCTGTTCTACCCAGCGATCTTTGAGGATAGGCAATGGAGAAAAAAGCAGCAATCAATCGCCAAATCCGTCGTTTTACTGCAGTAGATCTAGGTTTCAGTTATTGCATAGTCATCTTTAGTGCTAAAAATTACAAAACAGGAGCATCAGGAACAGACATAAGATAGTTAATAACGAATAGTAGGTGCAAACATAAGCACTGCACAGTTACAAGTCATGTAACAACATGTGATATTAGTCCAAAGTGCCACGTGTTGTTACACACCATGTAACAGCACATAACATTAGTCCAAAGTATCACATAATAAACGGTGTTGTTTACTACATGACACTATGTCATGTGTTGTTACATGGTATGTAACTGTGCGTTTCTTATGTTTGCACTTAGCGGTACTATGTTAAATTTGTTCCTGAATCTCCTGTTTTGTAATTTTTAGCAGTGAAGATGACTATGTAATAGTTGAAAAATCCATCTGTTGTAATAAAACGAGGGATTTCGCTTTAGATTGCTCCTTTTTTCTCAGTGGTCTCCATGTTGGGGATGTTACACACAGCTATTCCAGAAACACCTCGTAAGATGTTGCTAGCTAACCGAGTTTTGACAATGAATGATCTGCTTTAAGATTTGACTGAGTCGGTTTAAAGCCAAAGCGGCACAAGCTGAGATGGACCCCAAAGGCGCTCAAGTGCAGAAATTGAAAGGTCTTCCCAAAAACCGACATACACAAGAAGAGAAAAGAAAATTAAGGTTACGTAAAATGATCAGTTTGACATTAGGAAAGGAAAAGGGATCAGTAAGGTAGGTCTGACAGTGCGCTCGATAACAGAGCAAGATTTGGGAAAAATCGAGACACATTCATAGGAAAAAGCGTTCGGCAATGTAAATGGATGCTAGATGTTCAAAGATTTCAGGAAAATGACTGTAAGTAATGTAGAAAGACTGGTTATATTCATAATATACAAGAGCCATGATAGAAAAATAAAAATAGATGTCTAAGAACAAAGTCTTCGAATTAGAAAGGGCATCAGACAGGCCACTACTATTCAATCTATAAACCGAAGAAGCAATGACGAAATAAATGTTTACCGAAAGGGTTCAGAATTCAGAATCGATGTCCATCAATGATAGGATTCGTTGACGACATTAATATCCTCTCTGAAAGTGAGAGAGATGCAGGACCTGTTGAAAAGAATGTCGAGTCTAATCAGCACACAGAATGGATTGATAGTATCCCGAAAAGGCGAAAGTAATAAGGATAAACAGAAGTAAGATTGGCGATACACTTAACAACAAAATTGAGGAGCACGAAGTACACAAAGATAAACACATGCCGTACGTAGCAAGGAAGACTTACTAAGGACTAACACAAGAAAAGAGGAAATATTCCTGCGTTGCCAGAAAAGCGTGTTGAAAATAGGTGGACTGATAAGACAATAAATGAGGAGATTCTCCACAGGTTCAACGCGGAGAGGAACATATGAAAAACACTAACAAGAAAAAGAGACATGGAATGTGTTAATACATCAAGAAATAGCTTTCGTGGTACTTGGAGAGATGGCAGAAGAGAGAGACAGGAATAAATCCAGCATATGATTAAGGACGTAGGGTGCAAGTGCTGTTTTGAGGTGAAGTGGTTGGTATAGGAGAATAATTCGTGGCAGGCCGCATCGAATTAATCAGAAGACCGACGGAAAGGAAAACGGAAGCCAAATAACGTCTGACGCAGAGGGCAATCCAAATATTAATGAGTGATTGCTTTCAGACCCAGAGTCTACGTTATGTATTTGTGAGTGAGACAGTGTTGTCTTAGCACTAAATTCATATAGTCTCAGTTTCCTGACTCTGACCGATATTCTAGGGACTTTTATGGAAACCTCCTTGAAAATATTCCCATATGTGAACATCCTATCCAAATCCCAACCCCTTGGCGAGTGTCTGAAAAGTGGGCACTCAACAATGACTCGATACTTCAAACAACCATATCCACATGGCCAAGGTACGAAATGTCTAAACAAAAGTGTTACGGACGTACGTTTGGATCTCAGGTACCCAACACTAACTAATATGGTCATTGATTCTGTTCCTCTTTATAAGGCGTTAGCACAGAACTGTTTATACATTTAAACTAAATTTTAAAAAACGAAATATCAAATCACATTTTCCATTTCGTTGCCTACTATTCGAGAAAAACGGATGATCTGATGAAAAATAGCTAAGCGATCTTATAAAGAAGTATAATTTTTTAAGATTTACTGAAATATACTATAGTAACATCTTTTGGTGTGCCTCTTACGTTTCGCGGATGTCTATAGTTACCTGATAAACGAGTGATTGTTTTTCTTGTTACATTACATTAATTGAAAAAGTCGGAAAGTACAAAAGTGGTTGCCCCGCCAGGGTGGCCGAGCGTTTCTAGGCGCTACAGTCTGGAACCGCGCGACCGCTACGGTGGCAGGTTCAAATCCTGCCTCGGGCATGGATGTGTGTGATGTCCTTAGGTTAGTTAGGTTTAAGTAGTTCTAAGTTCTAGGGGATTGATGACCTCAGAAGTTAAGTCCCATAGTGCTCAGAGCCATTTTGAACAAAAGTGGTTGTCCTACTCGTATTTCATTGGTAAAATGTACGGGTTAAACACTCAATAGCTTTTTACACGTAAAAGGTCTCCCTTCCACCGATATCACACAATATGGTTCGAAATGGTTCAAATGGCTCTGAGCACTATGGGACTTACCATCGAGGTCATCAGTCCCCTAGAAATTAGAACTATTTAAACCTAACTAACCTAAGGACATCATACATATCCATGCCCGATATAGGATTCGAACCTGCCACCGTAGCGGTCGCTCGGTTCCAGACTGAAGCGCCTAGAACCGCTTTTTATTCTTTTTTTCGTTGTTGATCGTTGTGTTTGTTCGTTGCTGACGTCACATGACATTCGTTCAAGTTCGTTGTTGATCCTATCACTCAGTTTTTTTTATTACAGAGGCAAAACAGCTCACTGACTGAACATGCTGAGCTACCGTGTCGGCTGGGCTGCGGGAGAGAGTAGCGATAATGTTTTAATCATCTCGTCGACAAAATGTATGTGATTAATAAAATTAGCGTTTTTCATTTATTATGATTAATATTTTGTTTGTCTGAAAGTACGTGTCTGCTGTTCTATATAACGAGCCAGAATTACGGGGATCGTTGGTCAATAGTAGACTGCGATACTAAGCCTGTTTGATTAAATGTGCTATTCTATCCTCTTTCCAGCTATGTTTTACCTAAAATCAAGTATCTGAAGTACAAAAGGGGACCTGTGGGATCAGTGAATTGTGTGGAAATATTTACTACAATGTCTCGCCTTTCCAAGTTTTTCCGCTATACACGGTGGTTCATTGATGGTAACCGGGCCAAATATCTCACGAAATAAGCGTCAAACGAAAAACCCACAAAGAACGAAACTTGTGTTGCTTGAAGGAGGAAACCAGATGGCGCTTTGGTTGGCGCGCTAGAAGGCGCTGCCATAGGTCAAACGGATATCAACTGCGTTTTTTTAAAAATAGGAACCTCCATTTTTTATTACATATTCGCGTAGTCCGTAAAGAGATATTAATGTTTTAGTTCGACCACTTTTTTCGCTTTGTGATAGATGGCGCTGTAATAGTCACAAACATATGGCTCACAATTTTAGACAAACAGCTGGTAACAAGTAGGTTTTTTAAATTAAAATACCGAACGTACGTATGTTTGAACATTTTATTTCGGTTGTTCCAATGTGATACATGTACCTTTGTGAACTTATCATTTCTTAGAACGCATTCTGTTACAGCACGATTACCTGTCAATACCACATTAATGCAATAAATGCTCAAAATGATGTCCGTCAACTATTATGCATTTGGCAATATGTGTAACGACATTCCTCTCAACAGCGAGTAATTCGCCTTCCGTAATGTTTGCACATGCATTGACAATGCGCTGACGCATGTTGTCAGGCGTTGGCGGTGGATCACGATGATAAATCCAACTTTCCCCACAGAAAGAAATCCGGGGACGTCAGATCCTTTGAACATGCGGGCCATGTTATGGTGCTTCGATGAGCAATCTACCTGTCATGAAATATGCTATTCAACCGCACGCGGGCTATGTGCCACACATCCATCATGTTGGAAGTATATCGCCATTCTGTTATGCAGTGAAACATCTTGTAGTAACATCGGTAGAACATTACGCAGGAAACCAGCATACATTGCACGATATAGATTGCCATCAATAAAATGGGGGCCAATCATCCTTCCTCCCATAATGCCGCACCATACACTAACCAGCCAAGGTTGCTGATGTTCCACTTGTCGCAGCCATCGAGGATTTTCCGTTGCCCAATAGTGCATATTATGCCGGTTTACGTTACCGCTGTTGGTGAATGACGCTTCGTCGCTAAATGGAACGCGTGCAAAAAATCTGTCATCGTCCCGTAATTTCTCTTGTGCCCAGTGGCATAACCGTACACGACGGTCAAAGACGTCGCCATGCAATTCCTGGTGCATAGAAATATGATACGGGTGCAATCGATGTTGATGTGGCATTCTCAACACCGACGTTTTTGAGATTCCCGATTCTCGCGCAATTTGTCTGCTACTGTTGTACGAATTAGCCGCGAGAGCAGCTACAACACCTACTTGGGCATCATCATTTGTTTCATGTCGTGGTTGACGTTTCACATTTGGCTGAACACTTCCTGTTTTCTTAAATAACGTAACTATCCGGCGAACGGTCCGGACATTTGGGTGATGTCGTCCAGTATACCGAGCAGCATATATAGCACACGCCCGTTGGGCATTTTGATCACAATAGCCATACATCAACACGATATCGATCTTTTCCGCAATTGGTAAACGGTCCGTTTTAAGACGGGTAACGTATCACGAAGCAAATACCGTCCGCGGTATGTTACGTGATACCACGTACTTATACGTTTGTGACTATTACAGTGCCATCTATCACAAAGCGAAAAAAGTGGTCCAACTAAAACATTCATATTTCTTTACGGACTACGCGAATACGTACTAAAAAATGTAAGTTCCTACTTGAAAAAAAAAAAAAACGCAGTTGATATCCGTTTGACCTATGGCAGCGCCATCTAGCGGGCCAACCATAGCGCCATCTGGTTTCCCCCTTCAAGCTAGACAAGTTTAGTTGTTTTTGTAGTTTTTTTTCGTTTGACGCTTATTTCGTGAGATATTTGGCCCGGTCACGGTCAATGGACCATGCTGTATATTGGAACACTATTTTGGTTTTTGGTTATAAAAGAAGTTAATTATCCTATACGGAGCAACTGTTTTATTTGACCATTAATGGCAAGCAATTAAGAGGAACGCAAATCTGTGAAATCATGCAGTTTTGGATTGAAAATCAGAACTCACAATATTTTGGGGATCTGGTGTGACAACCTCTCCATTTCGTAGCTGTAACAGGAAGGCTGCAACGAAATCGTAGTATTTAAATTAAAAACCCACGAAAGTATAGAAAGGAAAATTACTACGCGAAGCACATTGTGACGTAACAGTGGGGCTAACAGGCGGCTGCAGCGGCCGCGCCTGACCTTCTGAGCTGGATGGCCACTGCCCGCCCTTGAGCCGAATACGGCCAAGGGCCCCGCGTGGTTTTCCACTCTACACTCTCCGGTCAGCTGCGGCATTACTTCTCCCACCTGTTACGACTTACTACGAGAAATGCTAAAGTTTTAATTATCACTTCAAAAAAACAAAACCGCTCTCACGAAACTTAGTAATGATGTTAGAACTTCTCTGCTTCTCCACCCTTCAATGCGGCACATCTTCTCGACGATGGATGTGGCGGAGTCCTCGGGTGTAGAAGCTCCGTTCTGGCAGTTCGGGAATCGTTCGAACATGAAAATCATTCTGGAAATGCCTGCCAAGGAACGGTTTCTTCATCCGAGGAAAGAGGAGGAACTCACTGGGTGTCATGTGGAGAAGAAGGGAGTGGACGGGATGAGGAGAGGGGGGGGGGGGGGGGGAGAGGCAGAAGTCGGTCGTGTGTAGAATGAGCTGCGATGTTTTGTGGAGAAAAATCTTCGGACTGCTTCCAGCGTCCCTTCGCCTTGACTGCCTTCGGTAAACTCGTCAGAGGGCATCGGTAGTATGCTCCTGTAACAGTTCGTCCCATACGAGTGTCATCTGTTAGCAGTTCACCGTAGTAGTCCCGACAAACACCACAACTTTGCTCGGTGATGACTGGGTCTTCACGATCTTAGACCGTGGCAAGTCCCTTTGTTTCTTTTTCTCCGGTTCGTAGTGATACACCCAGCACTCGTCCATCGTGATTACGCGGCTAAAGAAGTCATCTGGATTGGCTTGAAAGAACGGCAACATTTCTGATGCTGCCTCGGCGCGCGGGATTTTTGTACATTCATGAATGTGGTGGGCGGTGATTACTGTCATCTTCCAAATGTCGTTCAAGACGTTGAGACTGATCCAAACTTATTTTCACTTTTTCCACTGTCACCTCGATTGTGATACAACGCTCACCGCGTAGCGAGACCGCTTCTCTTGTGATTCCCCGTTCATCGCGGAGAGATGGCCTACCACTTCCTTCTACGTCGTTCAAACATGTTTTTACAAGACTTCAAGCGCCTGCTGTGTCATATGGTATGGTGCTTGACATACAAGGACGCAAGGGAGGAACATTAGTGTTGGCGTCCTATCGACAACGAGGTCTTTACAGAAGGAGCACAAGTTCGGATTAGGGAAGGGTGGGGAAGGAAATCGGCCGTGCCCTTTCAAAGGAACCATTCCGGCATTTGCCTGGAGCAATGTAGAGAAGTCACAGAAAACCAAAATCATGGTGGTTGGACGGTGATGTGTACCGTTGTCCTCCTGATTGCTAGTGCAGTGTGCTAACCACTGATTATCTCCATCGCCGTTTGACGTACACTAACACGCACTAAATATGTATTGTTGACGCGCTTTCCTCCTTCTAATTCAGAAAACAAGTAACTGCACAATTCTGCATTTCATCAATGGACTGCGTCATTTCGTTTTAGCTACTCTAACTGTGCGCTGCGGTATCACTCGGGAATTTCAGGGGACTTGGTGTACGAGTAACAGTGCTGCTCCCTATGTCCAATTAAAAGTCATTGTTACGTAGTTTGTTGATAAAGAACTCCAACTCTTCAGCTAGTCATATAGCTACGCAGATGGGTAGTAGTACAATACGGGAAACAGAAATGTTATGACACAGTTCTAAAATTGTTGTTACGATGAGCAAAAAGTTTTAATATTCCTATTATTTTCTGGATGCTTTTGTAATTCCTACCGTTGGTTTCCCTTGGGGGGATGATGTGAAGATTCAGGATTGTCGAACATTAGTGAAGATACTTATTCACATTTTCATCAAATTTCGGTTTATTTCCATCCAGGCGTGACAACCAATGGAATTTATGCATCAGCTTTGTACACATCACTGAACAGATTCTCGTTACAAATCACTGTCCTCAGTTAATAAGCCCGTAAAATATTTTGAGTGCATTTTCAATACAAATCACAGTTTTCAACATAAAAGACGAACATGCCGCACATTCTGTCCACAGCATAAAGACTAACTTACAACTCCGCGTATATACAAAGACGTATTAACCTCTGGCGCGTGTGACAAACAATATATCACAGCAAGAAATTCTAGATTTTTCCAGATCCGTAACTGATTAAATTACAATTGTACACAGTTTCCTGCATATAAGTGTATGAGTGGGCAATTACAATGAAAACATATTTTTGAGGCGAGCAAGATTTACAAAGATAAAAATAATTTTATATTATTGTACATAATTTTCAAACTGATTTTTGTGAAAAATTGAGTCTGCTGTAGAAAAATTACAACATTCTTGATTTAACAGAAAAATATCGTAACAAATTGGCATTGCACTGCACTGCTAGTAGATTGACAAAACAGTACTTGAGCTGCAACACTACTGAAGGATCGCGAGCTCGTAAGGACGGTAGTAGGGAAGGCAAATGGTCGACTTTGGTTTATTGGGAAAATTTTAGCGTTGTGCGATCCACCTGTAAGATACATAATACTAGTGTGACTTCACTGCTCGAGTGTTGGGATCCCACCATGTCGGAACGAAGGAAGAACTGGTTCAACTGGCTCTGAGCACTATGGGACTTAACATCTATGGTAATCAGTCCCCTAGAACTTAGAACTACTTAAACCTAACTAACCTAAGGACATCACACAACACCCAGTCATCACGAGGCAGAGAAAATCCCTGACCCCGCCGGGAATCGAACCCGGGACCCCGGGCGTGGGAAGCGAGAACGCTACCGCACGACCACGAGCTGCGGGCAACGAAGGAAGACATGTAAGCAGTTCAGAGGCGGGATGCTAGATTTGGTATCGGAAAGGTTGATTAACACGTGAGTGTTACTGACGTGCTTCGTGAACTCAAATGGGCATCCCTGAAAGGAAGACGACGTTCTTTCCGCGAAATACTATTGAGAAAATTTAGAGAACCGCCACTTGAAGGAGACTGCCGAAGGATCCTGCTGCCACTATTGTACATTTTGCGTAAGGACCACGAAGATAAGAGAAATTATGGGTTGTGCGGAGACATACAGATAGTCATTTTTTCCTCACTCTATTCGCGAATGGAGTAGGAGAGGAAATGAATAGTAGTGGTATAAGGTACCCTCTGCCACAGGACAAAAGATGCCTAGAGGCTTATATATGTAGATGCTGAATCATAACAGTGCTGTAATGAAGGGAACATACATTCAAAAAATAAAAAATAGCAGGGAAAAATGGAAAGGTCTCGATTTGGCACCAGAGATGTAGGTGATACCAATGATATTTTGTTTTGTTAGTAAATTCTTTATTTTTGGAACACTTACGTTTATGCAGCTTTTTAAACTAGTCTCCTTTATGTTTCCTTCAACTACAAATCTTGAATAACTTGTTGGTATAAAATTCCTTGTTTTGGACAATTTATCACCAAAGGAATTTCAGTCAGAGTTGGTAATCATCACTCTGTTGTCACAGACCCTGTAAGTTTACCGTGAGTAGCATGATGGAAGAGGACGCTGTATAGGAAGAGAAAGGTGTCTGGCCGCGACGGGGCCGATGGCGCGTGGAGAGGACTAATTTTAATGTAAGGTAGAGACTGTGTAGCAGGGCGCTTTAGTGTCTGGTCTTTGTTAACTTTTAATGTGTGAAAACACGAGTATATTTTATCCTGAGCATCTCTAAAGACTGCACTATCGACGGGATGTTTAACTTGAGGATGAGAACTTACTCGAAAAGTCATTTCACATCTAATTTAAAATTAATTATATGTGCTTGAGTTCTAGTATTACACTAATTACATAATAATCAAAACCTCGCTTTCAGTTATAATTGAAAAATCGATATACATAAAGAATACCCCAAAAAAACTGCGATCATAGTTCAAAAATTCGATAAAACAGTCAGCATGGCTCTGGACGGCCAGCGTCTTGAAGTTCATCAAATAACTAACGACATAGACACGTCAGAACAAAGAGTAATTATATATTATAGGGTGTTTCAAGTACGAGGCAAGCGTGTGTCCGGCATTGCGAGTACCGGAAAGTCTGCCTCCAGTTGTTGCACACCCATCTATGGCCGTTCCTGAGAGTCTGCTAGGTAGCGTAACAGTTTTGCTGGAACTAAGACAAGTGAGGAGGGGCCTTGGAAGGAAGTCCAGGAAGACTGTTGCATCGTTTGGGACTTGACAGTGGAGTGTCAGCAGCATCTGGTCACAGAGCTGTAACACTGCAACCGCGCCAAGTAGCGGCACACCATCGACCGACCAGTTTAGATGGTGCTACTCGACGCCTACAGCTACTGGATGTTGCAGTCTGTGCATGACAGAAAGGGTAATCCTGTCTCACGGAACCGACCAGTATTTATTCGACTACGTGAACTCGCAAAATTCTAGAAGCGCTACAGTCCGTCGTCAGTTTCATCAGTAGGCTCTCCACTGTGCGAAACCGAGAGTGCGGAATGCAATTAGTGCGTCAAGCGCCAAAAATGGCGAAATCGAGTTCACCTGTCGGAAAAGATATCCAGCGATTTCTGACATGCGAAAGGGATTTTTCTTGATAATATTTTGCAAATTGTATTACAAGAACTGACGACTATGCAGTTCTGCGGCGTGAAAAGAATAACAAGCGATCTTAACTGCCAAAAATCATACATATTATAAAAATGTACGTTTGTATGTGCGTGAGTGTGCCTGTATGTCTGTTAGTGTGTGTGTGTGTGCGTGTGTGTGTGTGTTCCACATTTCCTCCTGAACCATTGGACCGATTTCAACTAAATTGTGCACACGCATACCTTACTGTCAGGCGACAATCACTGTGGGTGTAAGATGCGCCTACCTACCACAGAGGTGGGGCTGGTTTGTGAAAAAGCTTATCCCGCTATGCGTGAATTCCCAGATTTTATAGATCTGGTATTTGAGAATGAGGGCACTTAGCAACTTGCAACAACCTTTATGCATAATTTTAAACTTTTACGAAATGTTTCTCACTGAAAATCCTTACAAAATGGTGAAAGGAAAAATGTTTATCATCTACTGTTTTCCTGCTATTCATGCAGTAAAAGTACTGCATAAAGTATGACGTTATAATTTTTTACCACCTTACTACCAACTGCGGTCGTGACACATCTTACAGACAGTACCACACACATCTCTGAATTTAAATACAAAACTGTATCATTGTACGACACATAGTTCAGGAGATGTGATGTAATAAACAATGACATGCGTGGAAAACTGGCGGATCATGCAAGACGTTTAAATTTGTTTCTTCTTTGCCACTAACTCTCTTCGCAACAAATTTCGCAGGCAGTATCCGTATACGCCGCTGAATGAACCTACAACATTATATCAATATACGTCAGGGAATTCAGGAGACATGACGTCATAAACATTTACCACAAGGTGAAGCGCTTCGTGGTACGGACGTGGATGCACAGCTATAAATATCTGGGCGATAAATGTAGCTTGTCGGCAAAACTGACGGCTTTGATCAACGAATCGTATACCTGCACCGTTTACAGAACTGAGATCCTGTTTCACATGTGATCTCATCTATATAAACTGGTGCTGGAAACCGTATTGAGTCCAATGAAGATGTTATAATGCGTACAAAGGTAAAAAAAACTAGTTTCTTACCTAAAACGCATTTTTTTATCGCTAGTCTGAAAACTGGCCCCTTGCCCTCCTGAACAACAATAAACCTAAGTGTGGTAGAAAAATAAAAGAAGAAACATGGACTAGGATTAATCACTGCTCCATACAGAAGAAGTTCAGATTACAAGTTAATGACCAGAAGGTTACAATAAGAACAACGAATGATTTTGGTAACGATGCTAAGCTACCGCTGAGAAGCGTCACTACGTTAATACACTGGTGCGCAAAACTAGAGAACGAAAGTAACTTTTGCATGGTGTATCACTCCTAGCTAACAATGCCCGATGAAATTTGGACCACACACATGAAGAATTGTATAGTACAGATGGTAACTGAAAGAATGACGCAATGAGACGAAAAGGAGTGATAGTTTTATTCAAAGACAGTATTTACACTGAAGTTGCCGCGATTCATGATGGTTCGCAGGGCATTACAAAAATCAGGATGTGGTTCTTAATAGAGTGTGTGATCACAACGGACGGCAATGCACTTTCCGCAAATTGGTAGGGTGTTCCGTTCTTCCGTGAGCACCGTCGACAACTGGTGGACGGACTTTAGAGTGGGCATGCTGCAACACGTGTCAATGTCGGGGGAACCGCATGCCTGTCCATTCGCCGAATGTCCTCGCTTTCCAAGATCTTCTCCATCTACGCTGTTCCATGGGGTCGGCAATGTTACCAGTAAAACTGAAGTCATGGCCGAATGCACCCAATAAAAGAGGCACATGGGCAAGGAGTACAGTGCTACCATAACACTGACTGGTAAGAGTACCGTGTTCAAAAATTTGGAGGTCAGTACGGCCAGGCAACATTATGCCTCCCCACACTATAAAATATGGACCACCAAAGCGACCAGTACTGGACGTATCCTCACATGGCGACACGTGGAAAAAGTAGTGCATCCGGGAAACGTTTTTCTATGGGTGCATTACAGTGCGCGAGTGAAACGGCGCGGCAATTGTAAACGTCCTCCGGAGTTGAAGTACGCCGGACAGTTGGCGAAAAGGTCAAATTTCACACAGATTCACCGTGAAATTCTGGTAGTATACTGACGAAATGCAACGTCGCGTCGAGTCCTAGTAAAATGGTGCCATCAATTTGACCAAGACCATAAAGAAATGGCCGAGTGAGGCGGCGCAGTGGTTACCACAACAGAGTCGCTTGCGGCAGAACGACAGTTCAAACCCAGCTCCGGCCAGCCTTTTTTTTTTTTTTTTGGGGGGGGGGGGGGTTCCGTGATTTCTTTAAATCGCTTCAGGCAAATGCCGGGACGGTTTCTTTGAAAGGGCACGGCCGACTTCCTTCCCTGACCCGATGGGACCGATGACGTCGTTGTTTGGTCCCCTCCCTCGAATCAACCAAACCAAACTACAAAGAAATGGATTATGCTGATCAGGAAGTCCAGATCTTACACCACACTATGTTCATCTTTTTGGCAAGCCGAAACATTTGGTGGAGAAATATGTTTCCCAACGGTAAGGACGTTCACGCAGCGGTTCTCGGATAGATCTGTGATCCTTTTTCATCCACCAACCCCATTTCTGTCGTCGAACAACTGAACGACTCGTAAAACATTTCCATCGTTGTATACTGGGGCTTGGCTACTATGCTGAAAAACAGTATTATTGCGGCACTTGTGAAATGTAGAGCAACATTCAGTAAAAGTTACTTGTACTGCCATAATAATCGGTACATTACTTTTTGAAGATCCCCTCATAATTGGATGTTACAGTATGACCTCAGCAGGAACATACATCATAGCCAACAAGAAGCGAAAGCTCTTTAGAAAATCTCCCACCTTTCATGAAAATGTAAGTGGCTACAGATAAAGATCGAATCAATAGTTTGGAAAATTACCGATTACCAACAACTGCTTAACGGAAAGGCAGGTATAAAATGGGCACTGATTACAGCAGGAAATATTTTCTTAGTAGGTACTAGTATTTGAAATCCAAATCTCAAGTTCCGCAAGTGGTTTACCTTAACACGAAATACAATACTGTTTCAGCATGGTACATTTTAAATTTATCAACCCTCATATCTCTTGAAGGAGCTATATCACACATCGTTTCCGTATTTGAATGCAACTTGATACTCGTCTCTGCAGTGTTACGAATTCCTTCAGACATCCCTGGATCATCTTGTAAAGCTTGAGTAGAGGGCACAATTAGCAGGTAAACCAGACCCTTAAATACCATCCGTCGTTTTTGACCAATGATGTCGTAAGAAACCCCAAGATGCAACGCAAATATTATTTAAAAACGGCGATTCTTAACATCACACGTTGTTATGACGTTGAAAGTGTTAACATCAAATATGGTATCGTACAAATTCTTAACAACAAATCTTTAAGCTAGTGGGACAGCCATGGAAAATGGGGTTTAGGGTGGCGACGTAAACATTAATTGACCCACATAGTTCAACTTAAAAGACTGATACCAATACAGAAAGTCGAAAGGCAATACCAATACATATGGCCAAAACTAACAGCAGGCAACAAATTGAAATAAAACATAGGATTAATATGTTAACATTGTTATAACACACAAATTGAGGCACGACCTTTCAAAGCAATTAGCACTCAGGGGAAGGATTTTATTTTCTAATGGAAAATACATACATAAATAATTCGAAGTTCACATAAATTGTAATCACTATTTCCGCTCATTCCTAGGACAACCAAAGACAATATTTAACTTCCCACTAATTGGAACATAAGCTGGTTCATGAACGACGTCACCCACTAGAACGGGCCAAAGTCATGGATCAAAGCCGACGGGCGGTACAGAAGACTCAAGTTGGCCCAAATAAGCTACTCCAGTTCTTTAACCGTATCAGCGGGAGTGCTATACACTTCACTTTTGAAATGACGTCTGACAGAAAATGCCACAGGATTGAAGTCAGGTGATCTTTTAGATCAATGTGCGACACTACTCTACCTACAAATTTTGGACCATTTTTGTGGTTTAGGTATCGTCTTCCATCAGAAGCCAAATGCGCCGATGCCTGATCAAGTATGTACCCCAATCCCCGACGTTGCGTAAGCGTAACGTTCTCAAGCAATCTGGAAGGTCTCGCCTTACAAAACCTAAGGTACCCTCCTCCACCACAATTTTAACTACACATTCGTTTTCGTCCTAAATCGAGGTGTAGCACAGTTTGACTTTTGTGGGAAACAAAGGCTGAAGGAACTGTTCACTTTGAGTTATCAACCTAAATTGTAAATATGTTGTAAATCTTTGCATACTGCTTTCAGACTGTCCATCTTATTATTGAAACACATAACAAATTCGCATTTGGTAGGACGACGGTGGGAATACGCGTCCGGCCATTCTGATTTGGATTTCCTTGAATTCCCTGGATCAGTGAAGGGAAATGCCGGGATGTTCCTTTAAAATGGCACGGCCTATTTTCCTCTCCGTCCTCGAAACAATCCTAGTTGGGGCTCCGCCTGTAAAGCCCGCAATGCCTATGGGATGTAGAACCCTAATCTAGGTTTAGTCCCTAAAATAAACCGTAGTATGTTATAAATTGAATCAGCATTAACCAGGTTGTAGAATATCCGTAGACGGAACTTGATTTTCGGGGAATCAGATGAGTACTGAAGGTTCTTCATTGCATCGATGTGGGGAAATGCATAGCTGGGAAATTTCTCCACCTATGAGTTTTGTATCTGAAAGTAGTTTCTTCTTTAGATTTCTAATAACACCACAATGTAGCTTCATCGTCGCGTTATTTCTGCTGAGGACCTATTTCGTATCTCTTCTACAAATACGCCTTATCCACTCCACTCACATCGCAGTGCACTAGGGCAAATGACCGTCTTGCACCTGAAGATGAAGTTGCAATACAAAATGTTTATTTGCTAACAGAAATCAACTATTCTAAGACACTAGACGGAAACTGTCATTTAGCTTTCCATATCTGATAAAATAACCAAGCAAGCCGGTGACATTTCGCGCAGCGTGTTTTGAGGGAATAGGGCTTGACGCCCCGTCGATGACGAGGTCATTAGGGACGGAGAAAAAGGTTAATTTGGGAAAGCGGAAACCGGCGGTGTCCTTTAAAAGGAATTAATTATCTTGCATTTACCCTAAGGGATTTAGAGAAATCACGAAAAATCTAAAGGTGCACGGCTGGTAGGAGATCTGAACTGCAGTCCTCCTGAATACGAGTCGAGTGTCGTGCCACAATGTAACCTCGCTCGATTAGCCTCTTATGAATACACTAAATGAATCCTAGTAGCGGAACCGGACATAGATATCTTACCTTTACCCAACACACCAAGAGACGCCGTACAAGTTTTTTAAGGAATCTCTTTCACACGTGAAATGCAGTTTCTCAGTATCCAGTCAATAAACCAAAGCTTGGTATTTTCTTTATGTACAGTAACTGTTATGATCATCTGGAGAACAGCCTGAGTAAATAAGGTACGACACTGAAACATAAACCAACGTAGTGAGACCTAGGGGAGAAAATAAGATGTTATACTTTAACGTTTACATGCATCACTAGACGGATGACCTCGCTGTCTGGTCTCCTTCCCCAAAAACAACTCAACCCATGCAGCACTAATGCCACATATCGGCTGCAGTTTTGTTTAAAGCAGACTGCCTCACTATGACTAGTCCGTGGTTGTATCAACGTTGTGTTGACGTGAAAACTACTTCTCATCTATTTCTTTGGCGTCTGACACGTTCTGACGATGAGTTAACTCGAAATGCGTAAAGGTGTATAGTTAAAAAATAAAAAAGTGACCAAGACGGAAAATTACGATAGCCCAGGTGGAATACTGGTGGCTGGTTGTGAGCCACACGATATCTGTTAATTTACTTCCGTACAAAATGCCAAATGGCGAGTTGTGAGAGTGGTGAGAGATGAGCGTATTACCAGTGACGTCGCGGACCACCCGCTCGTACTTGTCTGGACGCAGCAGCCAGGACGCCATGCCGTTCTCGTGGCCGGAGGGTTCGCACTGTTCTGGCTGGTGCGCCGTGTGGCCGCTTGCCGGAATCTGGCTCGTTAGCGCCCGACCAATTACTCACGCAGCCCCCAGACCCAACCGACGATCGTTCAGAGCTGTGGAAAACAACGTCGTTAACGGAAGGTTGGCCGCCGGCACGTCTTATTTTACAATTGCCCAAGGCATACGTCCGCGTTTTCTACGAACCCTCTTCGTAATTCGAGTATGTCTTAAGCGTCCGTCACCGCAACTTAACCGTCTCCATCTCTCCAAGATGAAGTTCCTCTTAAAGAATTACATTGGACGCTCTAGTGACTGTTCATACCGCGAAGAACACGCTTGAAGACATCGCTCTGCTTTTTCTGCAGCACCGATATGTGGGCACCCAGTTCATCTTCTCAGTGCTGGAGCTACTGAGTTTCTGAGACATTTTCTTAGAGACTATTGCACCAGCTCTTTCTGCGAGCCTACGTAAGTGTTGCTCTCCAAAATCATGTTCGCCTGAGCGTTTTGGATATTGGCATGCCACCTACTGCCTTTTTTGACTTCTCTGAACAGAGGCCAGCGATTTTTACGTATTTCATGGTTACGAACTACGCATTTATCTTGCTGCTCAGCCCTTCCTACTTGAGGCCTGTCATTGATTTTTGTGTCCTGCGTAGTTATAACTACGGTAGGAGGAGCTGCTACGTGGACACATCCACACCAGCGCAGCCTGCTTGCTTTCTCTTGCTGGGCGGGGCGGGATACTTCCGTTAATGACGTCTAGAAATTTTTCCCTATATTTTAACGCTCAAGTTCCAAAACGTCACAATTACAAGAAGGAAAAATGCAAAATTCGTTCAGTGAGACATTATCATATATATGTATGGTGCTGAGACACATACTGCAGGTTTATAGAAGCTTGAAATAGTGTTGGGCTGTCACCTGTAAGTGAAAATATTTTTTAATGTCCATACCTTGCAGGCCGCAAGGATCTTCTTCGTCCTCGAATTTTCCCGTTTCTCTTTGGCGCCGGCGTTGTTATGTAGGTTTTGGTAATGTCATTGACAGCTGGTGGCCCGATTCCCTTCCTAACATCAGCAGATCACAAGGATAATTTTCATTTTATTTTCTCTTAAAACACTATCTTTAGTTCCGTCAGCTGCACTCCATGCTTTTATTTTCCGTACTGATTATGTCGGACACCAGAGTTTTCAACATACCGATTCAAAAAGTGAACTCACCGTATAGGGATTGCACAAGAACAACATAAAAACGTTTCATTGGCCAAAACTTACATTCCTTAAGAATAAATCTGCGGAATCTACACTAGTTTAGAACGCCGTCTCTTAAAAGAAAATGCGAATAGTACTCTCTTAGAGGAAAGTAGTGAAAGATATACACCCATTGTACGGGAAACACAAACGCCGTTCTCAAAAAATGGGTCAAATGGCTCTGAGCACTATGATATTTAACTTCTGAGGTCATCAGTTCCCTAGAACTTAGAACTACTTAATCCTAACTAACCTAAGGACATCACACACATCCATGCCCGAGGCAGGATTAGAACCTGCGAGCTTAGCGGTCGCGCTGTTCCAGTCTGTAGCGCCTAGAACCGCTCGGCCACTCTGGCCGGCAAAATGCCGTTCTGAAAGTGAATGAAAGTGGTGCTTTGTGCACAGAGGTAGGATATTTTTCACTCACATGACTTAATGCAGTATATAAGGACGTCACCTTGTCAGTAGCTCATACTTTTAATATAAGTGGCCGCTGATCCAAGTGTAGTGTAGTAATACAAAGATTATACCGGCCCCAATTTGTAAATAAACTTGTTATTTGTCGAATATTTTCCAGACTTTCATAGTACAATTTCCATTACATAAACAGCATTCAAAGCCGTTATTATACACATATGTGACGGTGGTAATCGACCATATTCGATCGGAAAATGAAAATTTGTAGTTAATATGAAGGTGAAATGTGTATTTTTTCGGTGTGATGTTTGATTTTAACGAGCTATAGATTTGTGCAATGTTGCCTCTCCAGGACAACGACCTAATGATAGACATTACCTTAGGACATCTTCAGCTTGTTGGTCGTGGGTAAGTGTACCATGTGGTAGGATGACTGTGAACAAGGCTTGTAAAGAGCACTATTGTATTGTCTTTCTGTTGTTAGCGAAGATTACAGAATGAAAGGAAGTGACAAAGCGATCCCGATGCTGGTGAAATAACACACTCCTCCCGAGTAACCTTAGACGACGTTGATATTACCGTCCATACTCAACGTACAGCTCGCTGTCAACATCGTCGCCTGCATTACTCCACTGGGCTCTGCAGGGACTATATAGATTTAAACAAGGACACTGACGTACCGCCTCGTTCCAGGAACCTTACGCCATCCGGTTTCCTCTCCTCCCCTCGGCAGCCACATCCTGGTCACAAAACTTTCCGCCACCAGTACGATCCTAGCGCCTACTGCCGTGACGAGCGGCACTCCACCATCACGTGTAAGCAACGTCGCCCAGGAAGCGTTATCTAACACACGATCCTGAGCTCGTTTCAGAAGACAGCAATAACAACGTGAAAACAGGTGCCACTTTTTTCCTATCTGAATATTCCCTCGTATGTTAATTACAATAAAGTCAGCTCGAACTAACCGACTCTATTTTTATTGTGCAATTCAGTTGTGTTCCATTCTCTGTTTCAATATTGTTCTACGCAGCGTATTAACATAAAACTCATAATGGAACATCTGATGTACCACGAAATTTCCTTATAAAAAAGAAATGAAGGGTTAGCGTCACTGATAATACTACTTCGCTGTTGTATGGGGAGGACTGAACACTGCAGAATCTGTGAAAGGTATGTTTCAAAGGGGAGTTATTCCGCACGGAAATGAGGAAACTATAATGCAAGGAAGCAGACTGTAGAGATATTGAACATTTTTGGCTTATGTGTGAGACTTGTAAACTTATCAGTGTGGTAGATTCAGCAGAAATTTGTGTCCATAATAGATGAAGGAAGGGAGTAGAACGTCGTGAAGAAAGAAAATGCGTCCTAAAGTCTGATACTACGACGGTAGAACAAGTGCGAAGAACGTAATTGCTGCAGAATTGGTCTTGAACAGGCTAAAAAATATAAGAGTCTCTGAAATATTGCTGTGAAATTAACTGACGACGGCTGCGAAGTCCCGCCACTAGTTAAAGACTTTTGCGACGTAGTTCCTACGTAAGCGGAAGGTAAAAAAGCGTAAGGAATAACAAATCTTTCACGGAAATAAACACCAGACAACATTCTGTTTTTCCTGTGTAAAATGTGTACATAACTTTCTGTGAGCACTGACTTCTATATTTCAAAGGAAAACGGTAAGTTGTATTGTGAAAGTAAAATAACCCATGAACAAATTAATATTTCTTATTATCTCTTCATTTATTTTTTGCTTTACTGTGGATTACAGTGACAGGTGAATAAGGCAATTTGTATTTAATACAATTTCCGCAACAAATGCAGATATATCTGTTGCCTAAGTATCTGGAATTACCACTTAAATTCGAGTGTATTTAAAGCTTATTAAAACTGTGCGTAGATTTTAGGAGCCCTCGAAACAGCATCTTCAGTAATAGACCATTCCAAATTATACACAATATTGGCGTTAATAAAAAGAAATTTGAAACTAATTGGCGCACTGCCACGTTACGTAGGCTATATTCATCAATGTACAGTTGTCATCAGTTAACACTGCCTGTGCAAATAACTTTCGTTAGTTTCTTCTAGTCTAATACAAAGAAGGAGATGCTTGTTGTGGTTGATCTGCGTCCATACGAGATCCAATTACCTAACTACACTACAAGGGAAAAAGTATTTGTATTTTGGAGTGAGATCACAGCATGTATAGGATTGAAAAAGAACTGAGAATATAGAACATTGCTCGAAAAATCTTAATCATAGAGGAGGGGAAGAATAAGTATTTATGTTTCTCAAGAAACTAAGGGATATCTTCGATGATGAAGATATGAAATACCAAAACATGACGCTTTACTGTTGGACTACGCCGCGCGGAGTGGTCGCTCGGTTAGAGGTTTCCCGCCGGAGGTTCGAGTCCTCCCTCGGGCACGGGTTTGTGTGTTGTTCTTAGCAGAAGTTAGGTTATCTAGTGTTAAGTCTACGGAGCGATGACTTCAGCAGTTTGGTCCCGTTGAATTCATACACATTTGAACATTTTGTTGGACTACAACGCTCAATGAAGGGTGAGGCAACTAAGGCAGACACCCCAATTGTATCCATAATTAATAAATTATAAATATTCCCCGAATTACATAACCGACTGTTTTGAGAGTTTCTAACAGAACTTCAACGAAATAACATGTATGGAACATGATGAAATAGTATCCAGATAACAGCGCCACGAACCACAGTCCTGCCCTCGAGTGAAGAGTTTCCACACATGACTGTCTTATTAAATCAAATGCAAGCAAACATGTAACTCAGGTAGTGTTCTTGTGTTCATCTGTGCTCTTGAAACACATCAGTCTGTTCTGTGCTGTTGCAGCAATCAGATAAACTTACACAAAAAGCCACTGCGACATTCACAATGTATGTGATGGGAAATGAATATTGTGTATGGCGAATGTCGCCAAGCTGTTAGAGCAACAGTGTGGTTGTACGATGAAGAGAATCCCGATCGTACGAAATACTCATAATCTATATTTGCGAACGTTGTAGAAAAAGTTCTAGAAAGTGTGAGAGTAAAATACAGCAAGGGAAAAATAGATAAACTGGTGAAAGAAATGAAAGTAACATTTTAGTAGCAGTAACACACAGCGGAAATGTCAGTAAGAGGCATCTCGGTAGTACGAAAGGAATCAAGCAAACGAGTGTTCTGCGAGCACTACATTCTATTGCACTTTATCTTCCTCACATTTCGCTGCATCTGTAGCTTCATGACAGTGACTTCCAAAATTTGTTACACTTCTCAAAATGTAATCTGCGAAAAGTTCAAAGGGATGCGGCGTATGAATGCAAAATTTTGTTTAAGGAAGAAGCATCATGTAAAAATCATAATCAAGTGGATCTTTGCAATATGCACTAATCGTCAGTTTAAAATCCACGATGACTAAAAAGGTAGATAAAAACAGCGCTCTTGGTATATCAACGTTTCGTGCCCATTTTTTAAGACACTGTCATGGGTCCCTGTTTTAGTGATGGGAATTTAAATACAGTCAAGTATCTGGGGTTCCTGAAATATGCTGCTGCTGGAATTAGTGAAAGATACCCCACTGGACATAAGACATTCAGTGTGGTACCAAAATGATGGATGTCCCTCGCGTTCCCCACATGTAATTATAAACACTTTCTATAGAACATTTGGAGAGTACTGGAAAAGCGAAACTGTCTGCACACTCACCAAACTTAACTCTTGTGTACTTTTGTGTGTAGCGAAAATCAAAACAAAGGGTTCAAATGGCTCTGAGCACTATGGGACTAAACAGCTGTGGTCATCAGTCCCCTAGAACTTAGAACTACTTAAACCTAACTAACCTAAGGACGTCAATAAAATTCTTCTGGGTTAGAGACCGCATTGTCATTTATAAAGTTCCAACGTTTCGGCGTCTGTTGCAAGACGCCTTCCTCAGGGTGTGTTGCTAACCGCACCCTGAGGAAGGCGTCTTGCAACAGACGCCGAAACGTTGGAATTTTATAAATGAGAATGCGGTCTCTAACCCAGAAGAATTTTATTGACATTGACAACGGCCGCGGAAGCCTACTGTTACATTTAACCTAAGGACATCACACCCATCCATGCCCGAGGCAGGATTCGAGCCTGCGACCGTAGCAGTCGCGCGGTTCTGGACTGAGCGCCTAGAACCACGAGACCACCGCGGCCGGCAAAACAAAGGGTCTATTAGGAAACACCGACAACTCCCGAAGGCGTGAAATGCGTTATAACACGAGCCTGTGCTACCATTAGCCGGCCGCGGTGGTCTCGTGGTTCTAGGCGCTCAGTCCAGAACCGCGCGACTGCTACGGTCGCAGGTTCGAATCCTGCCTCGGGCACTGATGTGTGTGATGTCCTTAGGTTAGCTAGGTTTAAGTTGTTCTAAGTTCTAGGGGACTGATGACCGCAGATGTTAAGTCCCATAGTGCTCAGAGCCATTTGAACCATTTTTGTGCTACCATTAACACTGCAGGAAATTCTGCGTGCACCGTTGTGTGCAGCAATTCTCAAGGTCAACATTTTGAACACTTGGTATGAGAGCCGCCATAACAAATTCACAATCAGTACCTTATTACGTGGTTGCGCACATTTGCTATAATATGGCAGATGCTCGTGGAACACTTGTGACGACGGGACAGCGGTTTGCGGCACTGTAATCAAAGTCCCATACATGTTACGTCCTCTTATGAGCTTCTTTCATACGCCGCAGATCCATTTAAAAAAAATCGTGTCGTAATTCCGAAAATATAAACGATAAAAATTACTTGCGAACGGAAGAAAATTCGCCATATTGGCCGCTATAACTTGGCGAAAAATGCAACTGGATATATTTATTCCTTCTGGACATATTTGGGACGGTCTGTTGTAGCTGCCTCACCATTTACAATTTATACAGAGAGCGATATGGTGTAGTCGTTAAGACAATGAATTTGAATTTAAGATTATTATTATACTGATTTAAAGACCTGTGCCGTCTCAGAATTATTATCGGTAAATAACGGAATTACTACTTGAAGAATGTCGTAACAGATGATTTTTCCTATCCAAACGTGACAGGTTTATTGGTCTGTTTTTAGTGCCGATGATGCTGCAGTACTCGAAAAGAGGTGCCACGTTAGAGGTTTGTGGTCGGGTCGCTAATATTCAGAGCCGTATTTACGATTGGGTGCACTGATGTCTATGGAAAGTACAACATCCAGAAACAATGGCACAAGGAAACTAGCGAAAAATGTTGTGTTTTCGGTAGAGTCCCACTTCATCCTATCTTACAGTGATGCATGCAGCTGTGTTACACACCAATGAGATGACTGAAATTTGTATAGTTGAGAAGCATAGCGGACGTGATTGGGGTACCATTAGGTATAACATATGATCTCGTCTCCTAAGTGTAGAGGTCAACTTCAGCAACTTGTGCAGGCAAGAAGTATCTGAAGACCTCCTTCCAAGAACGTCTGGCACCCAATTTTTCCTGGCCCGCAAGTTTAACTGGTATTCCTTCCAGCCGACACGACAGTTCTACTTGGATCCTAAGGAATTTGTTCATCCCGCACCACCTCAAACCACTAACGACGATTTGCGTACTTGCATGCCAACAGTGATGAGGGAGATTGAAATTCACAACAAGAATGTATCCAGGTGCTCACATGTACCAGGTCACGACGATTAGAAGATTTGTTTGCAGCTTTTAGATGCTTCGAAAGCGACTGAACTCGCGAAGTCACAGATCATTTAAATTTAGATAACCTTAACCATTTGTATGTTTAATGCACTTTATCATTTCACTAATCCGTAACCATCGTAATGTAGTAAGTTTCACACATGTATTACATACAACAATTTATAATGTGCTTGCCGTTCCTTGTTGTGGATTGTCCACAGAGAAAGAACTTGGGTGCAAGGCGGCAGGCTAGCTACACACCTACCCGCAGGGACTGGCTCTTTCTTGGCGTCCAAGAGGGCCAATTCCACACACTTTTTAATATTATCATCCTTGATTCCCATCGTGTAAGACTAAAAGCGCTGTATACAAGGCGCGTGTCGGTTCATACGAGCCTGTGTGGATTACTTTCTTCTTGCCAGGGGCCGTTCTCATTTTAAGCCGTCGAACCATGTCTATATTGTTTTCTGTGACTGGTTTCCTTACGGAATTCGTTATCTTAGTGGAAAATGAAGCTCTCGGAGAAACTATAGCACTACCAGTCCTCGTGATCTCCTTGCTACATTATAACGGAATTCAGTGGCGTACGATAGTCTATAGGCAACAGCAACGATCTTTTTGCAAAAGTTGCTGGCAGAGAATACAAAAATGAACAGTTCCTTCACAGGCTTCGTAACTCAGTGGGTACGTGTCAAAAGACAATTTCAAAGGTTTGGTATTTAATCTCGCGATTTTCAGATCTTCTCAACCCTACTTGTTAAAGGTCCCAGATTCAAGAATAATATCAGAAACTGGTTGTAAAAGTATTTTGTAAGCGATTCTGTGGTGAATGAACTAAACTTCCTTAGGACTATTACGATACATTTCAACCTGTGATCTGCCTTCTCCACGACTAGATTATATGGTCGTCCATCTTAAATTGCTCCGGACAGGTACTCCTCGATACCTAAAGTGACTGATTTTCAGTGAGTGACTGCCAATCGTTTAGTGTGTTTACTTTTTCGATAGTGGCCTTTTCGTGTTTTTATCCACGTTGTATTACACTGTTGTATGTTTAAGGTCAACTGCTGGTCTTTGCACAAAGTGCTGATCACTTTCAAGCATGTATGTATTTCGTAACAATTCAGTTGCGGTATGACTTCCTCTTGTACGACTGCACCGTTTGTAAAATTCCTTAGAGAGTTAACTGTCTCAAAGCTGTTTTCATAAGCGTTACAAAAATTCCATATTTTATGGAGTGATAGTATGGACCAACAAAAAGACCAAAAATGTGAAGTAAATACGGGCTCTAAACATCGCCGCTACAGTGAAACATCCTTTAGCAATGGGTCACAAATGCAGGTAGCATGCAGGGGCAAACAAATTACCTTAGCAGCTCTGCTGTTTCACAATAACAGAATCTGTTCCCATTTATTTACTGCCTGGATAGCCGTGCTTGTTAAAGCACCGTTTGCGGAACGAATCCGCCTGGCGGATTATTATAGACGACAGTCAGTGTACCGGCCAGCCTGAATGCGGTTTCAAGGCGGTTTCCCAGACCCTAGCAGTGAGTATCGGGCTCGTACCAGAGTCCCGCCTCAGTTACACGATGAATAACACCGCACGCAGATAATTGGGGGTACAGATACTCCGGAGGTATGAGGTAACATGGTGGCGACAGGAACTGCATACTGACACCCCTTAAATTAACCTTGTCAAATTCGTTGATAACCATGTCGTCCATGCGCCGAGGCAAATGAAAGATACGATAAAAAGAACAAGAACAAGATTCTGTAAGTCGCTTGTAAAAACAGTGAACTTGCAGTAGAAGAGAGATGTTCCACAGTAGCGAAGATGAGCAAGTGCTGATAGGTCTTAAGGTACACATTTTTTAGGCCATGTCTACTAAAAATTGTTTTCCTCTTTCGATCCATATTACCATGTCGAAAAATATGGAATACTTTTTAACACATTGTATTACGTGTGTTACAGAAAATAAGAACAGACTTTCAGAAGAAGGAGGCGTCGTATGGACATAGAACAGAAAAGATTTCATTGCCTGTCAGGACCCATTTTTAACAACTTTTCGCCGTTCGTTAATCATGGGAAACACAAGGGAACAGAACATACCACCATATTACATGACAATGTTTCTTGTATGCAGTGTTCAAATTTGACTATATTTGGTCGAGATGTAATTCTCAGGTTCAGCACCAGTGTGTTATGTTCCACTTCACAGAAGCTAAAACTGACAATGAACTCACGTCAAAGTTTGGGTTGACATGACATTCTCTTAATTTGCTTGCTTACACATAGAATCAACTATTTCAGTGAGACAGACTTGGCGAGCACTTAACTGCTTACTAGTGTTCCTCACTTAGTTTCAGATACAGTGTACTGGAAGTGAATACAAATGAGGTTTTGGTAGGAGTCCATTTGACGTATTGATTTTCATGTGGTAATGGGCTCACCGTTTTGTGGCGCGAGAGTTTTTCGGAAAGTGTCCGATAGTAGAACGCTTAAAGCAATCACCTCAGGGAGCATGCGACGTTTCAACTTGCTACTCTCTCCAGGAATAGCAAGCCTGTAGGGACGACTACATCGCAGTTGCAAGAGGCAGTCCTTCAAGCAATGACGACGACCCCAGTGTCAGCTAAGGCAGGTAGTTATAACACGTAATGTTGAACACTAATTGTCTAGCGAGTGTTACACAATACAGTCCTACGTCAGTACCATTTATAGCGTCTTCATGCACTATCAGCAGCTAGCTTTCCTACACCGGCACACTTCTGCAAATGGTCGATTCTACACGTTGTGGTTTCACAATGAGGGGCTCTCAACATAATCAGGCTGTAGATTTTCAAAATCAGCTTTGTCGTGAATTCTTACGCATCTGTTAAAGCATCTTATCAACAAAGATATTTTGGTAATGGCCGGGTCGACATTGTTAGTGACTATTGGGTCTTCTTGTACTTTACCCACGCACAGTGAATGGAATTACAATGTTTTAATAGAGAATACACTATCTGATCTGCTAGAAAATGTACCTTTATCAGTGCTACGAAACTTGTACTTCGAGCTGGATCTAACTTTTCGCCATAACAGTGATAATACCGGCTGGCTTCGAAACAAGAAATTCTGTGACAGTTGGATACGAAAATGTGAACCAAATTCCTCTCCGTCGCGTTCTGCGGTCACAGGCCCGATAGTCTTTTATTTGCGAGGGCATCTGAAAGGTCTTGAATATCGAATGGAGAGAGTCTTCGTCATGTATCGTGGAATATTGGAAAACCTCATATAATTCAGTGATGCATTGGAACCATTGGTGCCAATACCCGGGGACAAGCTGGTGTTGCTTCCCCCCCTCCCCCTCACAGCTCTTAGCGGATGGAAAAAATATGTAGTCAGGAATTTTTCTTTCAAGAAAACGATTTAAAATTTGGTTTTACGCATTTTTTAAGGAGGATCGTAACCAGAACTTTTTTATGGCTACTTGCAAGCCTCCATTTGTCGTCCAAAATATTAAAACTATTCCATACCCCGAGGTTTTGCCCCCCTATCCCCACACCCTACCCTCCTCCCCCCTCCTACAAACAATGGTATGGACGCCCTTGATTAGAACGTCCGGAATTCAGTTGGCGGTGAGTTGACGTTCCTGTTAACACTGACAAATGCGTTTTGAGTATTTCATGTAAGGAAAAGTTTGATGTTGTACACTAAAAAGACCTGTTCCTGCGTTTTCCCATTAATACAAATATTTGTAAAACATTGGTTCTAACGTGTAAATGAACTGTTGCAGGGCCCATCAGCGTATAATATATTTTCCTCTTCTGTGCATGTGTGCTGAAAATTTGGCCATGTTCTTACGTTACACCCGGTATGGCTTGAACAATGAAACTGAATGGAAGACTTTCCTGAAGCTGAAAAACGGATTATCTAGCTCTTCCCTTCTGTCTATAGCCTTCTGATCTCGTAAACTAAGAAACTGAGCTATACACTATCGGGACAATATGGAGTACTCCTTGGTTTTTACTTCCATGAGGACGCGAAAACGGTGAAAGTGAGCAGACGAGGCTATGTAGAAAGCCAACAAAGGGAGCATGAGCTGAATTTGCAATCTCTACTCCCTTCAGCTAACTCCTCATATCGCCGTTCACTTACTCCAGTACGAATCTGCAACGGTATATTTCGCTTCAGTCGGGGCGGAAGAAAATGCGTAATTTTATAGTTTCTGTACAGAAGACTGCGGATACTGTAAGTGGAGTTAAATTTCATGAACTAGCCCTTTATTTGCCTATGTGCATATACAGGGTGGTCCATTGATCGTGGCCTTGCCAAATATCTCGCGAAATAAGCGTCAAACGAAAAAACTACAAAGAACGAAACTTCTCTAGCTAGATGGGTGAAACCAGATGGCACTATGGGTGGCCCGCTAAATGGCGCTGCCATAGGTCAAACGGATATCAACTGCGTTTTTTTAATTGGAGCTCCCATTTTTTTATAATATTGGTGTAGTACGTAAAGAAACATGAATGTTTCAGTTGGACCACTTTTTTTCGCTTTGTGATAGATGGCGCTGTAATAGTCACAAACATATGGCTCACAATTTTAGACGAACAGTTGGTAACAAGCAGATTTTTTAAATTAAAATACAGAACGTAGGTACGATTGAACATTTTATTTCGGTTGTTCCAATGTGATACATGTACCTCTGTGAACTTATCATTTCTGAGAACACATTCTGGTACAGAGTGATTACCTGTAAATACCACATTAATGCAATAATTGCTCAAAATGATGTCCGTCACTCAATGCACTTGGCAGTACGTGTAGCGACATTCTTCTCAACAGAGTAATGTTCGCACGTGCATTGACAATACGCTGACGCATGTTGTCAGGCGTTGTCGGTGCAACACGATAACAAATATCCGTCAACTTTCCCCACAGAAAGAAATCCGGGGACGTCAGATCCGGTGAACGTGCGGGCCATGGTATGGTGCTTCGACGACCAATCCACCTGTCATGAAATATTCTATTCAATACCGCTTCAACCGCGCGCAAGCTATGTGCCGCACATCCATATGTTGGAAGTACATCGCCATTCTGTCATGCAGTGAAACATCTTGTAGTAACATCGGTAGAACATTACGTAGGAAATTAGAATACATTGCACCAATTAGACTGCCATCGATAAAATGGGGTCCAATTATCCCTCCTCCCATAATGCCGCACCATACATTAACCCGCCAAGATCGCTGATGTTCCACTTGTCACACCCATTGTGGATTTTCCGTTGCCCAATAGTGTATATTATGCCGGTTTACGTTACCGCTGTTGACGAATGACGCTTCATCGCTAAATAGAACGCGTGCAAGAAATCTGTCATCGTCCCGTAATTTCTCTTGTGCCCAATGGCAGAACTGCACACGGCGTTCAAAGTCGTCACAATGCAGGTCCTGGTTTGTAGAAATATTATGGTACGGGTGCAATCGATGTTGATGTAGCATTCTCCACACCGACGTTTTTTAGATTCCCGATTCTCGTGCAATTCTGCTAGTCATGTGCGGATTAGCCGAGACAGCAACTGTAACACCTACTTGGGCATCGTCATTTGTTGCAGGTCGTGGTTGACGTTTCACATATGGCTGAACACTTCCTTTTTCTTTAAATAATGTAACTATCCGGCGAACGGTCCGGACATTTGGATGATGTCGTCCAGGATACCGAACAGCATACATAGCACAAGCCCGTTGGACATTTTGATCACAATACCCATACATCAACACGATATCGACCCTTTCCGCAATTGGTAAACGGTCCATTTTAACACGGGTAATGTATCACGAAGCAAATACCGCCCGCACTGGCGGAATGTTACGTGATACCACGTACTTGTACGTTTGTGACTAATACAGTGCCACCTATCACAAAGCGAAAAAAGTGGTCCAAATAAAACATTCATCTTTCTTTACGTACTACACGAATATGTAATTAAAAATGGGGGTTCCTATTTTAAAAAACGCAATTGATATCAATTTTACCAATGGCAGCGCCATCTAGCGAGCCAACCATTGTGCCATCTGGTTTCCCCCTTCAAGCTAGACGAGTTCCGTTCTTTGTAGTTTTTTCGTTTGATGGTTATTTCGTGAGATATTTGGCCCGATACTTTCAGTGGACCAACTTGTAGTAAATCGTCTCTAAACCACATTTACGTTGGCAGACGCAGAAGAAACAAGACTGTTATTCCAGAGCTCTGGTTCATTGCAGTTTTTCTCATAATCCTACCCGCGGCCTAGAGATCAACCAGTTAACGTACCAGAGAAGAATGTAATATCCCGTCTTTAATGACCTTTCATATCAAACGGAATTTTAAAACCGTGATCCCTTTCCCTTCACGTTATATACTTTCTGTCACATGAAGACTAAGTAATCAAATAATTACGAGCCTTTGAAAGCCAGTGATCGGAAATTAAGTGCAAAATAAATTTAAGCAACAAAGGAAGGCTGGAAGTTGGAACGGATAGATTGAAGGGCTATACAAGGGAAATGAATCTGAAGTCGCTAGTACAGAAATGTAACAGGAAGGAAATGAAGATGAGATGGGAGATACGACATTGTGAAAACAATTTGACACAACACTGAAAAATCTAAGTGAGTAAATGACGTTTCTTTGAAATAAAGAACTAAAGTATTCCATACGGTGTGCAAGGCGTATGGGACTGGTGAAATACCCTCAGGCTTCAAGAAGAACGTGACAATTCGAATTGTAAAGAAGGCAGATGCTGTCAGTTGTGTTACATAACTATCAGTTTAATAAGATGGTTATAAAAATGCTACTACGAATAATAAGCAGAAGATTGGCGAAGTGCGTAATTTACTCTCAGGGAAGTTCAGCGCGGGTCCCGAAGAAGTGCAGGAACACTTGTTGCTGTTGTTTTTGTTGTTGTATTCAGTCCGACGACTGGTTGGAAGCAGCTCTCCTCGCCACACTATCCTGTGCAAGCCTCTTCATCTGCAAACTGCTGCAACCTACATCCTCTTGAACCTGTTCACTGTATTCGTCTCCTGATCTCCCTCTACAATTTTAAGCCCCCACACTTCCTTCCAATGCTAAATTAATGATTCATGATATCTCAGAACATGTTCTATCAACCTATTGCTTGTTTCACTTACGCCACAAATTTCATTTCCCACCAGTTGTATACAGAACTTCATCATTAATTACGTGATCTACCAATCCAGTCAATAACATTATTCTGTAGCACTACGTATCAAAAGTTTCTATCTTCTTCTTGCCCGAATTGATTGTTGTCCACGTCTCAATTCCATACAAAGCTATATTCGGGAAAGTGTTCCTAACAGTTAAATTTATAAATTTACATTTGAAGTTGACGACTTTCTCTTCTTCAGAAACACTTTCCTCCAGTCTATATTTTATTTCCTCTCTACTTCGGCCATCATCAATTATTATACTGCCATAAATAGCAAAACTCATCTAGTACTTTTAATGTCTAATTTCCTAATCTAATTCCATCAGCATAGTCTGATTTAATTCGAGTTCATTCCATTACCATTATTCTGCTTTTATCAATTTTCATCTTACATCCTCCTTTCGCGACCCTGTCTATTCTGTTCAATTGCTCATTCAAGTCCTTCGCTTCGAAGACATTTTATAGAAAGGCCGACTTACTTTTATAGCATTTGTAGATGTAGAAAAAAATTCTGTCCCCTAGATTTTGATTTGATTTGATTTTTTTTAAAGCTGAAAGTAGCAGAAATAAAATACAGAGGGTGAAAAGTTATCTACAACTTGTACAGAAACGCGACTGCAGTTATAACAGTCGAGTGACGTGAAAGAAAAAGTAGCTGAGAAGAAAGTGAGATAGGTTTGTAACCTCTCCCCGACGTTATTCAAAGGGTAGACTAACGTGAAGAGCTGCATCAAACCAGTCTTCGGACAGACGGCCACCACAAAAACGAGATGGGACTGATGTGTTTCGCATCCATTGGTTAAAACCGATGAATGCGAAATGATGACTTTCGAATGTACCAACTGCATGGTTAAAACTTAGACACATTCTAAGGAACTGGAATCAGTGTAAGTTTACCTGTTGCTGGAAGCCTGCTGAAGATCAGAGACGCGCTGCGCCGTCTGCCTGTGTCTGGGAGCGGCGCTCACAGCAAAGGGTCTGACGTCAAAGTGCCGGACAAACTAAGCGTCGCGCCGTTTTACTCGGAGATAAGTGTCGGAAATTCCTCCTCTCGTATGCGCGGCACTAAGGATTCTTCCGCCGGCCAAAGCGGCGGGGGTCCGAGTAGGAGGGACCTGACCGTTCCGCCAACAGGTTCGGGAATTTTCTCTCGCCCTGAGGCGCTTCCAGCTGACCCTCACGAAGCGGAATCTTTCCCACAGAAGTAATGCAGAACGCGGAATCTTTCCCGCAGAAGTAATGCAGAACGTTCTATCTGCTCGGAACAGCAACAACCGCCATGTGAGGCCAGTGATATTCGGAGCCCAACCATTGTGCCTCAACATCGACGTGAAAGAGAATTTGGCGCCTGCCTGCAACAGGTTTTTGCGCTTATGGGTCACAGATCTGCTTAAAGTATTCAGCTGCTTTGTACAGTCCCGACATACTCCTCGGGCCACTAAACTAGAACACCATGAAGATGGCATTCAACAACGCCAGACTGGTGCGAAGTTTACTGCGTGCTAGGATATGTAAATTGTTACCATTTTAATGCAGCTACACAAAGTAGGTTGGTGTAACGCTATCTTCATTTTGTGTAGGCAGAGAGGTTTTCATTCAGAAATCGCATTTGAGTGTTGTTAGTCTGTGAAACTTCGCGTTATACCTCGAATAACAAAGAGAAACGTCATGTATCGGAATTTGACAGTGTCAGGTTTATAGCCTATCCACATTGTGGCTTATTGTTGTGCGATACTGCAGCTCGTGTTGGTCGGGATACCACGACTGCCAAGCGAATACGAAATCGATGGCTTCAGGAGAGCCATACTCGTTATGCAGGATGTCAACTGTCACACGCGATTAGCCCCTGAGAGGACAGTCATATTGTCCACCACGATGTGCAGGATTGTACAACATCATGTAGAGTCCTGGTTCTATGTACAGCATCATGTTGGTCATGACTCTGTATGACGGCTCCAGGGAGAATGAATGTTGCTAGATTGTACTCCTGCTTGTAATATGGGCCGGAACTTATTGTGATGGCATGTGGTGCCATTCGCTACGTGGTAACCTCGGGTTTGCATAGCTGGTACATTCAGCACCTGCTGTTGATTTCTGACGTGTTTAGACCAGTTTCTATGCCCTATCTTCGGGGTCTCCGTGCCGTTATCTTTCAATAAAATAACCCAGGACCATATGTTTCACCTGCTGCCATGAGATACGACACCGGTCAAAATTTTCGATCACCTGTCACAACTATGGATTTACAGTTAAAACAGGGATTTCCTTTCGAATGTTCTATCATATTCCTATTCTGATAATGAAATAAATATAAACGTGTAAGACTAAGCGCCTGTGTTGGGTAATTGACTGGCTGTTCGCCTAGAGGTGCGCTGATGCGTATCTACAACAACACTGACGTGCCATTACCAAAAACTGATACATCTGAATAGGCCTCTTTCCTCCTGCTGCCTGTGTAGCAATCAGTTTGTATTAGTTTATAGTACATTCTATGCACCTGGCACTGCATACCTGATCAGGTTCATACCAAATTACCACCTAAGGGGAGAGGACCAGAAGACTGGAATTGAAAAACATCCTGCAATTGTAATTCTGCATCAATAAGGCTATTCTAGTTAGACAATAGCAACAAAAGGTGGCAAATTGCTGCCAGTGGAAGTATTTCGCAACGTGGAAGACCCCAAGCAAATCATACAACCAAGACCAATTCATGCATGTACAGAGACTCGTACTGCACCTAAAATTTGCGAGCAGCTCTAGCCTCTACCTAACCGTTGTTTCGCCGTTTTCTTGAACGAGGTTTAAAGGAGTGTACAACGGCCAAATACCCACTGTTACAAAAACAAAACAGGCTGAAACGATTAGAGAGGGCATAGCAACACATAAACTGTATCTGGAAAACGTCGCTGAATGTTGGAGAAGGTATGAAGAGTCAGTGTGCGACGCTAATGGCGAATCATGGAGGACGAACGGTGATGGTGTGGGGATGTTTCGCTGGTGATAAGGTTAGTCATTTAGGGAGAATTAGTGGAACATTAAAGAATAAAGGATATCACAGGATAATGATCAACAATGTAGTTCCATCTGACATTACACTTATTAGTGGCGGGTTTGTTCTTCAGCATAACAATGAACCAAACATTCTTCTAAATTGAAAAGAGAAATGTGGGGAACTCAAGAATATGATTTGGCTAAGTCATTTATCTGACTTAAATCCCATTAAACTTTTATGGGCTGAACTTGACAGGGGGGTCAGAAAATTTTTAGAGTTGAAGATCCATGGAATAACTTACAGACGTGTTGGACTCCAATATCTGCAAAAACTCTACAAACATCTATCGCCAGAATGCCAGGAGTTTATGCAGCATTTCTGATGGCTGAGGGTGGATATTCTGAAGAGGCTAAAACCTGAACCTTATTGTATTGTACTTAGTGACAGAGAGAGAAAATATTTATTTTGTTGGTCTATTTAGTTTGTACAATGTATTTTTACACTGAAATAAAGTATATAGCTTTTTTCATGGGTGAAAGAAGACTTTGGAGCGATATTGCGCCTCCACACAAAGGGTGTTTGACTACCGTATTTACTCGAATCTAAGCCGCGCTTTTTGTGATCCAAAAAACCTCCTGCGGCTTAGAATCGAGTGCAAAGCAAGCGGAAGTTCTGAAAAATGTTGGTAGGTGCCGCCACAACTAACTTCTGCCGTCAAATATATGTAGCGCTACACAGGTATGCTTTCTAGGCACAAAGATAAATACTGGCGCCAAAACCTCTGCGTCAGTAAATAAATTTTAAAAAAAGGTAGAAGACGAGATTTTTTTCTCTGCCCCGAGTTTCGACCACAGCATTTCCATACATTATCCAATAAAGTAAATACAAATTCCGTATTGTTCATCTTCGAATGTAGTAAAATTTCAATGTAGTACGAAAATCCGACTGGCAAGACTGTTTGGGATGTTTGTCCATGTGGCAAACTCTACTATCTGACTTTTTTCCTATCTGTGAGAAGAGATGGTTGCTAAGAGGAACCTGATGAAATGTGAATCCCATGCAGTATTCTCCTCACCATAAGAATAACACGAATATAAACATTTTGCCATGTATTCTTTAGTGTTTGCTGCTATCACATTTAAATCCTGTATGCATAATAAACTACGAAACTAGAGTGAGACACCAGCAAACGCGGAAGAATATACATATCGTGTCATGTTTATATTCGTATTATTCTTATGCCTAGTACTGATACAGTCAGAAATGAAGCACGGCAACTGGCTAGATTTTTAAATCTAAGATGACTTTAATTTCTGTGCAGAATTTGATGTACTAAAGAAGCGGCCGTAAAGATATTCAAACGGAGAAAAATTTTCGCCTAACTCTCGTTCAGAACATGTTCTATCATACGCAGTCTATTATTTGGTTCTTGTTGATCATTATCAAAGAAAGCCGCTGTGTAGGTAACAACAAATAGCAGTCTCTTGCCATTGTTTCGCTAATGAGACGAGTCTTCTCTTTTTTTTTATTGTAAGCGGCGATAGCGCGCACAAAGGCAAGCCATGCCCCGAGCGGAGACAGGCGTTAAACACGCACTATCAGACTGCGACAAACAAGGCATGACACAGTACAGTAATGCATTTTCAGCTTATAGTGACGTAAACACCTACAACAAAAAATACGGCGCTTATCAGATCAAAGAAAAATAAGCAATCAATTCAAACCAGACGAAGAACGTGAAAAAGGATGAGTACCCGTATAAATACGGACGGTGCGCCTGACGCATAGCAATGGCTACCTGGTAAAGCTTAACTGCTAAGCTTACGACTCGAACCAAAGTACTGTAGCTGTATCATCATTCATTCGACCTAAATTGTGTCTCATATTACAATGGACCAACTTTGTTTCGATTTGGAGGTGCGGCCTAAATCTTTTCTCTCCCATTGAATTTCGAGTCTCAAATTTCAGGTGCGTCTTAGATTCGGAATTTTTTTTCCCCTTTATTTCGAGTCTCATTTTTCAGGTGCGGCTTAGGTTCGAGTGCGGCTTAGATTCGAGTAAGTATGGTAATAATGTGGCCAGCTTATTCTCCATACCTCTCACCCACTGAAAACATCTGGCCATGCATTGTCGGTTGATGAATGCTGGCACTTAATTGAAGCAGTATGGAATGTCGTCCAAGTTTATAGTTCGACCCGACGCACAGCCAGGTCAAACACACTGCTGCTGGCTCAGCTGGTAGCTCTGTGTACTTCATGTCACACCTTGAACACTCTCACATCACTTAAAAATTACACACATAAAAAAAGTTTTGCATCATCCCGGTTCCCAGAACTCCTGAAGAAAGACGTTGACCGTGGATATTGTATCACAGACACAGTTCCTTTGACTATTCAGTGATATCACTAAGCCCACCCAAAGATGTAAACAACCATGCATGAGCAGCGCCTATTAGACGGAGGGCAGGGTCCGACAGCCGGTCAGTTCGTCATTCCACCAGGAAGGAGGTACACGGCTCGTGTTGTCTATAGTTCAGTCATGCCTAGACGATCAATACTGCTGTTCGATCGCGTCCGCATTGTGCCAGGAAGGGCTCTCAACAAGGGAAGTGTCCAGGTGTCTCGGAGTGAACCAAAGCAATGTTGTTCAGACATGGGGGAGATACAGAGAGAAAGGAACTGCCGATGACATGGCTCGCCCAGGCCTCCGAAGGGCTACTACTGCAGTGGATGACCGCTACCTACGGATGATGGCTCGGAGGAACCTTGACAGCAACGCCACCATGTTGAATAATGCTTTTCGTGCAGCCACAGGACGTCGTGTTACGACTCAAAGTGTGCGCAGTAGGCTGCATGATGTGCAATTTCATTCCCAACGTCCATGGCGAGATCCATCTTTGCAACCACGACGCCATGCTGCGAGGTACAGATGGCCCCAAGAACATGCCGAATGGAGTGCTCAAGATTGGCGTCAACTTCTCTTCACTGGTGAGTGGTCCGACAATCGTCGGAGACGTGTTTAGAGGCAACCCAGCCAGGCTGAACGCCGTAAACACACTGCCAGCGAGTGCAACAACGTGGAGGTTCCCTGCTGCTTTGGGGTGGCATTATGTGGGACCGACGTACGCCGCTGGTAGTCAAGGAAGGCGCCGTAACGGCTGTACGATACGTGAATGTCATCCTCCGACCGATAGTGCAACCATATCGGCAGCATATTGGCGAGGCATTCGCCTTCATCGACGACACCTCGAGCCCCATTCTTATACATCTTGTGAATGACTTTCTTCAGGATAATGTCATTGCTAGACTAGAGTGGCCAGCATGTTCTCCAGACATGAACCCTATGGAGCATACCTGGGATGGTTTGAAAAGGGCTGTTTACGGACGACGTGACCCACCAACCACTCTGAGCGATCTACGCCCTATCGCCGTTGAGGAGTGGGACAATCTGGACCAACAGTGCCTTGAGGAACTTGTGGATAATACGCCACGACGTATACAGGCATGCATCAACATGAACAGGACGTGCTATTGGGTATTAGAGGTACCGCTGTGTACAGCAATCTGGACCACCACGTCTGAAGGTCTCGCTATATTGTGGTACAACATGCAATGTGAGGTTTCCATGAGCAATAAAAAGGGCGAAAATGATGTTTATGTTGATCTGTACCCCAGTTTTCTGTACGGGTTCCGGAACTCTCGGAACCGAGGTGAAACAAAACGTTTTTTGTTATGTATATTTATGTATTCTTCTTGCTATTATGTACATGCACAGTGAGTAAAATTTCGTTATATGGTGTTCTGACCACCGTTACTGTTTAAAGTGGCCAGCAGTTTATTTTTTGGAAACAGATGATACTGGTAAATTTCTCTTGAGTATCTTTTGTGACTGAAGGTTTTTCTTTGTTCTGTATCCGCTCTCAGGCCACAAAGTTATACAGGTTGTCATCAGCAGGTTATGATTATAAACGACTGTTCTTACCCATTGCAGTTCGTGTGGAATGTGCGTGACCCCGTGTTCTGGAAGGGTGTGCTTACGGTTCATGTCATAGTTAAACTTGATACCCAAAACAAAAATAAGTGCAGACGTGAGACAGTCGCGTTGGTTACCTTATAAGTTTATAGTGCACTCTACAACTACATTCAATATCAGACGCTCTACCAATGTCTATTAGATTGTTTTATTTGGTCGGTCCAGTTCCATATGGTAAATAAATTGTTGGTACAAATGATGTCGTGTATCAACTTCGTATTTAGGAAAGTACAGAAAATGTACACAGACTACTGTGAATGCACTTGGGACATTGGTGCTCCTTTGTGGTTACCAAGCTATTTGCGATGATAAACAAGTCACGGACTGGGATACAAGGCTCTGACAATTCTCTATATGATGACAGTCAAGACTTTAGACAATTATGTGTGGGAAGTATGCGAGTGAAAAAAGGTTACAAACTGATTGCGAAGAAAATTGGTTTGTATTACAGAGCAGGGATTCATGACATTCGCTAATAACCAGCTAAGAGATTGAAGTTCGAATGCTTGCAAGTACGTGGAATGTTTTGAACTATGATGCCACAGTGCACCTGTTTGGAAGCAGTGAAATAAAACGAAACTATAAGTTTGACATTTGTATCCAACGATGGGCAGTCTGCCTTTCTTAAGTAATATGAAATTAGTAGCAAGTTTCAAAACAGTACACTTGTTTACTGGATGAAGTTTTGGCTGAATCTGAAGATACTGAAAATCCAGTTTCAAACTTTTGTAAGAAAATAATGATCACAGCCTGAGAAAAAAGAATGTGAACACTATGCATACAGTGATTTAACACATTAATCGAGCCCAGGAAACTGTTTATAATGGTTTTATTGTGCAGCATTACTGATACGGTGTGCCATGAATTGGACTTGCTCACTTCAGCTCAGATTTTGCGTCAGAGATTACGTGAGTAATATGACTGCAGGGCTAAAAGTGCAATGATTTTTGACAGATGTGCTCCTTCACTTTCAAGATCACCCCCTCAACTCCCCCTTCCCACTCCCAGTAGGACACTTGTGCTGTGTTTTTTTAGGATCTAATGTATGAATCTGCTGTGTTATCATATTGGTTGGAAGGCAGTTGTGCCTGTTTATTTAGGATCTGATTTATTACCCAGTTAATTACCCTTATTGCTACAATTTATTATCCGAAATGGCTGTCTTTATATTTATGCAACCCTTATCTTTCGCTGCCACATTGGGGTTCTTTCAGTGACTGGGGGGAGGGGCGTGTCCTCCCCCCTTGGGGTTTTACCTGCTCCGTAAATTTCCGTCTCGCCTGTTTTTGGAATAAGGGACTGATGACCTTAGCTGTTTAGTCCCCCTTAAACATCCCAACAACCACCACCACATTATCTTTATTACTATAATTTATTCCAAAGATGGCTGCCAGATGTCTTTTCCAGTATAGCCTTAACTTAATTAGCATAATTTGTGACCAAATAGAGCTGTAACAATGAAACGTGTCTGCTCTAGATAAGTTGTCAATTATGATATTACAGTGGACATAGTCCAGAGTAAAAATGGCGAGAAATTAAAAAATTTCCGAGAGAGAGAGCTTGCATATTGCACTGTCTATTTGTCTAGGAATGTACAGTGCTATTCTGTGTATAAAATGTCACGATATTACAAACAAATGTAAGATATTTTGCTTGTTAACACTTAGTCACATGTTTTAGTGCATTATAACTTTCTAGCATTGTTAAAAATAAAGCAGAAACTTTTTGTGCATGCACCATAAATTACCAGTTTTACTTTTGTAGTTCGTCATCCAAAGGCACGTGCAAATTATCTTAAAAAAATGAAATGTGGCAGTTGTCGGCCAGGAGGCTGCCGGGTTGCAAGTCTTGTGTCAGGTGACGCGACATTGGGCGACTATCATGTTGGTGATGATGAGATGATGACAACACAACACTTAGTCCACGAGCGGAGAAAATCTCCAACCCCGCCGGGAATCGAGCCCAGGCCCGCTGCTTGGTAGGCAAACACGTAACGACTCAGCTAGGAAGGCGGACTAGATTACCATAAATACGAGAGGTTTAATGATTATGCAATTACCGCGATGTGCGTGTTGTAGGATAGAATGGGACTGGGACGTTTATCAAAACAAAAACCGCTATGGACGCCTACCACTCCGCTGATCAAGCACTGAAAGATGTTTCCACGTAGCATCATCACTATAGTCAATAAATTTTTTGTGGGTTTGTGACCGCATTGTCACTGTGTAAGACTACAGACATTTCGGACACTGCAACTGACAGTCTTCTGGGTGTTTTTGTTTACTGCTGAATGCGAATATATATATATATATATATATATATATATATATATATATATATATATATATGCAGACGTGGCTGTTACCTAATTCTAAAAATGGCTTTGAGCATTAAGGGACTTAACTTCTGAGATCATCAGTACCCTAGAACTTAGAACTACTTAAATCTAACTAACATAAGGACATGACACACATCCATGCCCGAGGCCTGATTCGCACCTGCGACCGTAGCGGTCACGCGGTTCCAGACTGTTGCGCCTAGAACCGCTCGGCCACCCCGGCCGGCCTATCTAATTCTGATAGGCTATTAAGGCTGAAGGAGAGGGATGTTAGAAGTTCTTTATTGGTGTCAATAAAGAATCTTGTATTTATCATTACTTCATTCTAGTACTTTTTCTTTCTGGCGTCACCTGCAGCAAACGCTGTTGTTAGTATCTCACACATATGTTCCAATCAAGGAAGGCTGATAATGTCATTTGACTCCATGGTTTCACGTATCAATCTCTATGCCTGCTTGACTTGGGATAAAGTTGGGGAGGTGTAATCGTATACGGACATCACATCCTCATAACCGGCTACGCGAGGCTGGTAGATTTATAGCGGTAGTATATCAGATAGGGTCACGCACAGGAAAATGCTGCATTACTAGAATAGTCTTCGGATTGCGGTAGTTATGGGTGTATCTAGTTACATCTACGTCTTCAAATATGTAGTTCGCCCTACAATGAATGGAGGGGGGATACATCATACTGATAGTATCTATTTCCTCTTCTAGTCCTTTCTAGTACTGACTACGGAATAAGCCCACATCTTATTCTCGTTATCTCTAAGAAAAAGCTGTAATGGGGGTAGCAGAGTTACCGCGCAGTCTTCCAGAAATACAAGTATATAGTCAGTCAGTTCAAAAAGTTTAGAGACTGGGTTATTAAAAAATGTAGAAAAGGTAAGGTGATTATTTTAATCTATCAGATTACGTCACCACAGGGTTGACACTTCATGTGAATCCTGCACTTTGCAGTTTTGTGCTACCTTCGCACTGATAACAGCAAATCTGGCCGCCAGTGATGTTTTTCTCCCAGAAAAGAATTGTCAGAGTTTTGACTTACAATCAAGTCGCGGCAGCCGACCACGGGTCGTTGATTTTGTTTGGGGTCAAGGTGTGCGGGGCAAAATTTGCTGACATTTTTCTCTTCTTCAGAGAATTTTGGGCAACGTCTTGAACACTTGATTGCATGTGTGACAACAATTTATCTCACTACGTCCGTACATCCACTGTTTATATGCCTGCTCTCAACTGACTACTCTAATGCACACCTCTTGTTTACTGTCGTTAGTTCCAGCTGCCACCGTAGTTAGTGCGTTGACGTCACTTAAACGCCAAGAAAAAATTCAGTCTCGCAACTTGTTGGGCGGACGCTGCATCTTCTACACTTATCCCTTAGGTTTTGCGTCATAACATCGATGCCTTTCTTCCAAAGATTCCCAGTTAAATTACCTGAAGATCTCCATAACGCTTTAGGGGGGGCGGCTATACCGATCTGTTGCGATCTAGTAGCGCTGTTCTACATTAATTCGTAATCGGCTGTCATGCGTAATAAGATGTCCACCCATTGGAACGGTAGTCTAGAACTGATAACACTAACGTCTCGTGTTTTATGCCCTTTACAGACCCACTACAATTTTCCAGAACCTTCCAATAGTTCTAAATTTTCTGTTCGCTTTTACGAATTTTTGTTTTACTAATTCATATCATTTTAAATCGTTTCTTAGTATGCCCCCAACCTATTTAAACAAGCGGCCGCGTAATGGCGGCCGATCTCTTATACCCAACGTAAAGACTATTCGGATGGAAGTATTAGACAAGCAAGTGGCCATCACATGATTTTCGCTGCCATTAATGTACTCCGACTTCAAATAGCAGGAAGAAAATATCACTAGACGAAACAACGTGGATGCTATGTAGTTTCACTGGAAGGAGAACAATGGCGCTAGTCTCGAAGAGACAGCCAGAAAATTCGGAATACACAGAACGTGTTCACAAACTCAAAACGTGAAGTTCTAGTACTTAACACAAAGGAGTTACATTTAAAATACATTGCCGAAAATAATTATTACACGTTTTTAGAGATTTATTGATGCAGCCGTGCATAAGGAGTACATGAAATGATTGCATTTACAGGTCAGTAGCACAAGTGGTTCTGAGCTCCCAGGTATCTACCCACGGTGAAACACACATATTACTATGTGATATAGTCTCCACAGGCGACAATGCAGGCACTGACTGTTGCACCCAGCCGATCGTTCAGATGGCGAATACTGTTCTGTCACGATTGTTCGACCTGACCACGTAATTCTGTAAGAGTTGCTGGTTGACGAGTCGCACAAGTGAACTCTCGTTCCATCTTATCCCAACCGTGCCCAATTGGAGACAAGTCCAGAGATCGTCCTGGCCAGGGAAGTTGCTGCACGTCTTTCAGAGCACTCTGAGTTTCAGGGGCAATATGTGGACGAGAATTAACCTGTTGAAACAACATATCACCTTTCCGCTGCAAGAATGGCAAAAGAGTGGGTCTAACAACGTTCTGCAGTTACCAAACGCTGTTTAGCTTCCCTTCTAGAAACCCTAAAAGGTGAACGAGAGTTGTAGGTTGTTGCACCTCAGGCCACACTGCTGCACTCTACGAGACAGTGCTCCTCAGGTCTATGTCATACGTGCAAGCGACCATCACATGCGTGCAGGCAGAATCTGGTTTTATCACAAGACCATAGCGTGCTTTTCCATAGCCGAGCCATGCACGTCGATGCTGTGGCGTGAGTGTAAGATGGAGGAATGCGTGCCCATAGTCCCACTGCTAATACGCAACTGGTTCGCAACGGTTCATGTTGATACGTTTGGGCTCACAAGCCCTCTTATATGTGATGTGGTAGCTGTACGATCTGTCACTGATACCCTTAAAATACGACGATACTGGCGGGCACCTGTGTTTCGTGGATCTGGAGAACCTCGTCTACGGGTGTGAGGATGTCTGTGTGACAACTGATAACAGCTTCGTCGCGCAACTGACGCCGCACGTGAAATTTATGTGGCAGTTCTCCGAAAGGACCATCCTGCCACTCAGAAGGTCCCAATTTGACCCCTTTAAAACTCGCTCAGTTCACTGCAGGAAGCACGAATGCGTTTCCGTGGCGTGTTTGCCTGCTTGCTTCACACGTTTGCACTACACTGAGACTTCTGGCTGTCAGCATTCACTGTTAAAAGTTAGACACAAACGGTGCTCTGGTGGCTGTGCTATTACTCTATCTGTTGGCAGACGACCTTGTATCACTATCAGTACAGCTACTAGACCACAGGTGGCATACGCCGGATCAAAATCGACGTCCTCTTTCCAGGTTTACAAATTTTTTTCGGCTGTGTAATTGTACATCGAATAAAGTATGAGGGCGTACTGAAAAGTAGTGCCTCCGAATTTTTTATTTGAAAATTCTTAAATCGTTTTAAATAAAACAAACTTTATTAACAGCCTACATCTTTATTCCTCATGTTGATTTTCAGAGCCCTGTAGATAGACGGCTTCGAACTGTAGCGTGCTATATGGGGGTGTTTAACGTAACTATGTCGGTGCGTCAAAAATAACGTGCTGTAATCGAGTTTCGAATTCGAAGAGAACAATAGTCGTGTGATGCACACCTCTCTAGCGTTAGTTGAGGTTCTATGTAAATTCGTAAGCTTTCGCGCATTGGCACAGGTTCAGCATGGCTATTGACGGATTTGGCATAGTTAATTTATGGAGTGGCCGCATGCCCTTCGTGTTGCCACCCTGCTAACCCATGGGATGGAATATGTGTAGCCCAAGTGTATGCGTATCGTGTTATTCATGTGAAAGCGGAGGAAAATTTTCGTAAGTGTTAGCCAATGTGCAAATGTACCAGCCCAGTATTCACGTAGTGGGATGTGGGAAACCGCCTAAAAACCACTTCCAGGCTGTCTGACACACCGAATCTCTTCCTTAATTCGACAGGAGGATTCCTTCCGTTGTTGGCACACCTTCTGACCTGACATGGCGCTTCAATACGCACGGATAACCGGCCGGCTGTGTCACCTTGTAAAACACAAAATTTTATGAAACGGCGTGGAAGTACACGAAGAAAGATTTTAATGAGAGTGATGTTTTATAACATCACTTATAGCAGTGTACTTCTAACTGGATGTTACACATATTGTTTCATTTGAATTTTCTCATTTCTCAGCTGTTTTCCTTACAACATCCAGAGACTTCTCGTGGCTTTGTTTACTAGACATTCTTCTTCCTGAAAAGCAATTTATAGAAGTGTACTCTTCATCTAATTCTTGTACTCTTCCCGTCAGTTACCCCTTGTTCGTCTGCAGAGAAATTGAAGTCGAAGAGATACAAGCCATCAGGGTCTATTCTTATTCTCTGACAGTCGCTAGACCAGCTCCCAACGTTAAGGGAAATTTCCGACAGTTGTCCCAACGTCCGTGTGTCAAACGTTTTATTGTTTAAAATTACTCAGAAATTTCGACATTTAATGTCTGTTTTGCTTACAGCATTGACGTAATGTTTGCTTCTGCTTGCTGATTTACAAACTTTCATCACGTTTATCCATTGTGCTATATGCAATCAGCGAACATTAGTGTCTATTCATTATCTTTCTCTGCACGAGTTTTCTCCCTGTCACAGTAAGACGGAGGACACGTTATTCAGCTTTAAATACCTCCCAGGGGGACATTTGCAAGTGGTAAAAGGAAAATTATATCCATTATGAGATCTCTCTTTTAAATCATAAGACAAGTCATAAAACGTCGAAAAAACAGTACTTTGCACGTTGTTACTTCATTGCAGAGTATTTGGTGTCCACGACTAGGCTTTTGTTAACGACTTCCTAGAAGCCCAGGGATAATTTCCAGTTACTTATAAACGAAAAGAAGTTCTTGGAATCTGTCCTTACGTAAAGATTACGTTAACATCGTTTTACATAATTACGTGAAAGTAAGGAAGAGAGAAGGATTAGGCTTTAAGGTTTCGTCGTCCACGAGGGTAGGAGAGGCGGATCACAAGATCGGATCGTCGAAAAGGAGATCTGCCGTGGCCTTCTCAATGAAACTATAACTGTCTTAGCGAAACTACGGAAGACCTATGTGTTGACTTCCGGAAGAGAGCAACTGTAATGACCTTGTCGTCCACGGGACATTAAATGTTAACCTTACTTTTTTCCAGACGTCGTCTGAAGCTACATGCGACTCCAGTGTTTTAATCTTCACACAGCCTCGCTCGATGTGGAGGCTAGTGGAGCGGGGCGCTGTGGACAGTACATCCTCAATCGATAGAACATTGAAATTGTAGTTAACGAAGGAGGTGATGATACCTCCGTCCTTTCCCCTTTGTCCAGCAGAGCTAAGGAGGCGCGTGGATTAGAAATTCGCATTTTAACTGATTCGTCCGTCGGTTTTTGGTAGTATAACGTCATAATAAATAAAAGCCACTTAATGCCTATGTTCCACAAGATTATAATAGCATATAATCCTTTAGAACATAAGAAATGTAGTGGTTAGGAATTAAGCTCCGAGCACAATAAAAGAAAAGAAAGTTTAAGCCCGCTATTGATTCCACGCGCCTAACTTTTCCTGTGTCAAACATTTGCCTGTAATACTTTTAGGAATAGCGCTCTCGGAATTGTCAGTCGATTTACTATTAAAATTGTAACAAAATTTGTGTAAACTGTCGTCCATGAACCATAACCCAGCTAGCAATTGTTTTCACTAATAATGACTTTGAAATTTTCCACTATATGGGGAGCATGTTGATATCTATGCCGGCCGCTGTGACCGAGAAGTTGTAGCCGCTTCAGTCTGGAACCGCGCGACCGCTATGGTTGCAGGTTCGAATCCTGTCTCGGGCATGGATGTGTGTGATGTCCTTAGGTTAGTTGGGTTTAAGTAGTTCTAATTATAGGGGATTGATGAACTCATCTGTTAAGTCCCATAGTGCTCAGACCCATTTGAACCATTTTGATATTTATAAAAGGCTATGATGGCAGAGGAAAGCACCACTTTAAATTTTTAATTTCTGTCTCTTATAGAACAGAGTCTTTCGGAAATGTTCTAAACGTTGTCAAGAGTGAAGAGTCGTGAGGTACAACAACAATTCCAGTTATACCGTTAGTGACCAAAGAATCAGAACACAAAGACAGATTGGAAAAGGAAATCAGCCCTTGCAAAGGAACCGTTGCGGTACTCGCCTTAACTGATTCAGGGATAATAGGGAAAAACTAAATGCAGATAGCCGGACGGGATTTGAAACGCAGTCCTACGGAATACTAATCATTACACAACGTCGCTCGGTGCTAACTACACTACTCTCACACAAGTTACCGTCTGCGGCTTGGAGAAGAATGGTTTTAAGTGTTAGCAGGTCTCCACGCTACGCCCTTGCCTGTGACGAAACGATAGTTAGATTCATCAGTAAGATCACGCGCTAGTCGAGTTTCGGATTTTCAGGTGAAATTGTTAGGTGAAGGATAGCGCCAGCATGTGTTAAGGAAGAAACATCGAGACCGAGAGAGAGAGTGCCTCCCTACTGACTGATGGTGACAATAATGAAAAGCAGGGTCTCAGCTATTGTTCGCGCACAACCTCAGAACATGATTAACCAGTTGGTTTCATGGGACCACTTGTTACTGATACTGCAATTTACTTTCTAAACCCAGTTTACTGAGCATATCGAGGTGTCGTGCTGTTTGGATAACATTGTTACAGGTCCTCTCTTGTCTCAGAGGATGAATTAATTACGTGGAGTAGAGACTACTAAAAACTGAAGTTGTTTTAGAGAGCAAAAATAAATTCTGTGTCTCGAGAAATGAGACGAGAAGCTTCACGAACTTACGATGCTCCAAAAGATAATTCATATTAATGGATGGCTCTCAGCTGCTGGTGTGTGCGTACAGGCTGCGTCAATGTGGGCGTCACTCGCGTTTCCTGCTGCGGTTGTACCTGCAACACAAGAATTTAAATTTCATTCCACTGAAAAATTTAATCCATAGCAAATCTAAATAATTTTGATGGGACGGGAATTCAGTGTACAGCTCCTTGCGATCACGAGTTTGTTTTCTTAACCGCTGTTCGCATTTATCCTCACTTGAAGAATGGAATGATTTTTCAGTTTGAAATCCATGTTATTGGATCCTATACGGCTTTTATCAAGTGATGACCTCTACTATATAAGATCAGCACAGTATATTATGTTGTAGCTTTGTAGAGATATGATGTCCTAGAGATACTTTAGTACATGTTCCACTAATCACTAAAGATTTTCTGGCAATGTCTTCACAAACCGATACTGTTATAGAATTTCACACTAAATCAATGTAAGGTTTAAGAGTGTCAGTTACCTTACGAAGAAGCTAAACGAAAAGGCTACACCCAAAATTAGAACTTGCCCTCGCGTCTGCTGGCTTGATTATTAGGATTATATCAACCACTCCGGTAATTCAGAAGCAATTACATTTCCACTTTCATCGACCGCCACGCAAATGTAACAGAAAAATGTAAAACGCGTTCTGTATCGTAGTTCGCAGAGTCGCGAGCGTCACACTCCAATGTGCTAGCAAGTTTCTGTACATATATCAGACATTATTTCGCAGCGGTAGTGTCCAGCGTTGAGGCCGATGTCGACGACGCATGGCCTTCGCACATCTCCGACCACCGGTGTAGGTCGTACTGTTGACACAGCGTCACGGTAAGTGGCTCAAGGTTGCATCGGCAGATGCATTTCGCCACGTTTAGCGGTCACAGCATACTAGTTTCAGTCGGCATCAAAAGAACTCTGTCGCAACGGATATGTAAGGCTCATAAGCGTGGAGTTCCGGTTTCTACAGCTTCGATAACCACAGTAATCTGAAGGACTGACTGTTCACTTGGTATGCAGCTTATGATACGTAATTGTGTTCAACGTAACATTTGTATTAATGTCGTGTTCAAAAACTTAATTTCTGCTGCATTTGTTGGAGAAAGGAAAACTGTGTTGCATCTAGTGTACAACTACTAAATGCTGTAGAAATCTGAGAGCAACTTTAGGTACTTGGACATCTCTCTGTACGGGAAGGATCAGTATTCTGTCCAACCAACTTCTTGTCTAAAGGAGCTTTCATCTTAAACTGATGAAATGAAAGTTTTTTCAGATAATGTATTATTTGCAACGGAATCCACCAGAGACCTGTCGTAAAAGGATCTTTACAAAACCTAACTTATAAGTTAATGAAATAGGATCGACAGGAATTAAACAAAAAACAGTGACGGGTGGATAAAAATATATAATGTGCAGATTGTTCAGAACTGCATCTGGAAACCACGTAACTCACATTTCCTTAGTTATGCTCTGCACGTGGTTGCTGTTTCTGGCACTAAAACTATCAGATCGATAACACGATCTGCCTCACTCGTTTGTAGATAATGAAAAGTGTGAAGATTAGATTAGATTAATACTTGTTCCATAGATCATGAATACGACACTTCGTAATGATGTGGAACGTGTCAGGTTAATGAAAGATGTCTGTACAAGATATTACATTACACAAAATATTGCATGACACTAATGCTTAAATTAGTTTTTTTCCCTCCCTTAATTTATATCTAAAAATTCAGCCAATGAGTAGAAGGAGTTGTCATCTAGAAATTCTTTTAATTTATTTTTAAATGTTGTTTGACTATCTGTCAGGCTTTTGATGCTGTTTGGTAGGTGACCAAAGACTTTTGTGGCAGCATAATTTACCCCCTTCTGTGCCAAAGTCAGATTTAACCCTGCATAGTGAAGATCATCCTTTCTCCTGGTGTTATAGCTATGCACACTGCTATTACTTTTGAACTGGGCTGGATTATTAACAACAAATTTCATAAGTGAATATATATATACTGTGAGGTTACTGTGAGGATCTCTAGATCCTTAAATAGATGTCTGCAAGATGACCGTGGGTGGGCTCCAGCAATTATTCTGATTACACGTTTTTGAGCAATGAATACTTTTCTAGCCAACGATGAATTACCCCAGAATGTGATACCATACGAAAGCAGTGAATGAAAGTAGGCATAGTAAGCTAATTTACTAAGATTCTTATCACCAAAATTTGCAATAACCCTAGTAGCATACATAGCCGAACTCAGACGTTTCAGCAGACCATCAATGTGTTGCTTCCAGTTTAACCTCTCATCAATGGACACACCTAAAAATTTTGAAAATTCTACCTTAGCTACAGACTTCTGTTCAAAGTCTATATTTATTACTAGAGTTGTGCCATTTACTGTACGGACCTGTATATACTGTGTTTTATCAAAATTTAAAGAGAGTCCGTTTGCTGAGAACCACTTAATAATTTTGTGAAAAACATCATTTACAGTTCCATCACTTAGTTCTTGGTTTTTGGATGTTATTACTATACTTGTATCATCAGCAAAAAGAACTAACTTTGCATCTTCATGAATATGGAATGGTAAGTCATTAATGTATATCAAGAACAGTAAAGGGCCTAAGACCGAACCCTGTGGGACCCCGTGCTTGATAGCCCCCCCAGTTTGAGGAATCAACTGTTGTATTAACATTACATGAACCACTTATTTCAACTTTCTGCATTCTTCCAGTTAACTATGAATTAAACCATTTGTGCACTGCCCCCCTCAAACCATAATGATTTAGCTTATCTAAAAGAATTCCATGATTTACACAGTCAAAGGCCTTTGAGAGATCACAAAAAATACCAATGGGTGATGTCCGGTTATTCAGAGCATTTAATATTTGATCAGTGAAAGCGTATATAGCATTTTCTGAAAACCAAACTGACATTTTGTTAGTACTTTATTTTTACATATATGGGAGGCTACTCTTGAATACATTACTTTCTCAAAAATGTTTGATAGAGCTGTCAGAAGAGAGATTGGACGATAGTCATCCATAAGCGTCCTAAAAAAGAATCCGCTAAATTTCAGTTACTCAATAAATCACACAAATCTATAGGCTGTAAATTCGTCTAAATACTTAGACATTACAACCACGAATAACTTAAAGCGGAACAATAATGTTGTAAGGAAAGCAAACTAAAGATTGCGATTTATTGGCAAAGCACTCAGAAAATACAGAAGTCTACGCTTGTCCACCCTCTTCTGGAGTACAGCTTTGTGATATGGGATACGGGGATACGCGTTGACGAAGGACATAGAAAAAGTTCAAAGAAAGGCAGCTCGTTTCGTACTACTGCGAAATAAGGGAAAGGGTTTCACGGATATGATACGTGAATTGGGGTGGAAGTCATTAAAACAAAGGCGTTTTTTTGTTGCGGCAGGATCTTCTCATGAAAGTTCAATCACCAAGTTCCTTCTCAAATTACATCCTTTTGAGTAGCTAATCCATTTATATGTGTAGCGCTATACACGAAATTCATGTCGGCCATTGTGAAACCATCCATAGTGCTCGAGATCCGTGCGTGAAATGATGAATCCAGGTAGCGAAATGTTCTTATATGCCGCAGTCATCAGCGCTCTCTAGCGGCTCTAAGCAGCATTACCACACACAAATTCTTATACGACATCAGCTTGTTTCGGTTCTCTCTACCTGCCGTTATATTAGGACCACCCTGTATACATAAAAATGGTTACTGAGAGACTACACCATCCTTTTCGTTCTTGTTTTACAGTTAGTAACTCTTCACTATGATGCTCGACAAATTAGGGGTGCACTGTAGTCAGTTAATATTTCCCATAATTTCATCCTACCTAACTTACTGTAGGCCTCATAGCCTAGGAAGAGAAGTAATAGTGCCTTGTTGAACTCTCTTCCCTTTACTGTCTGTTTTTTTTTTCTTCAGCGAAAGCCTAATCTCCACAGAACCTACCTTTTTCTTCTCTCAAAAATGTTTCTGCTATTGGCTGGGGTTTCCTTTTATTAATAGATTAATAGGTTTTATAAACAGTATTTAAAATGACCCCCCCATGAACCATGGACCTTGCCATTGGTGGGGAGGCTTGCGTGCCTCAGCGATACAGATGGCCGTACCGTAGGTGCAACCACAACGGAGGGGTATCTGTTGAGAGGCCAGACAAACGTGTGGTTCCTGAAGAGGGGCAGCAGCCTTTTCAGTAGTTGCAGGGGCAACAGTCTGGATGATTGACTAATCTGGCCTTGCAACATTAACCAAAACGGCGTTGCTGTGCTGGTACTGCGAACGGCTGAAAGCAAGGGGAAACTACAGCTGTAATTTTTCCCGAGGACATGCAGCTTTACTGTATGATTAAATGATGATGGCATCCTCTTGGGTAAAATATTCCGGAGGTAAAATAGTCCCCCATTCGGATCTCCGGGCGGGGACTACTCAGGAGGATGTCGTTATCAGGAGAAAGAAAACTGGCGTTCTACGGATCGGAGCGTGGAATGTCAGATCCCTTAATCGGGCAGGTAGGTTAGAAAATTTAAAAAGGGAAATGGATAGGTTAAAGTTAGATATAGTGGGAATTAGTGAAGTTCGGTGGCAGCAGGAACAAGACTTCTGGTCAGGTGACTACAGGGTTATAAACACAAAATCAAATAGGGGTAATGCAGGAGTAGGTTTAATAATGAATAGGAAAATAGGAATGCGGGTAAGCTACTACAAACAGCATAGTGAACGCATTATTGTGGCCAAGATAGATACGAAGCCCACACCTATTACAGTAGTACAAGTTTATATGCCAACTAGCTCTGCAGATGACAAAGAAATTGAAGAAATGTACGATGAAATAAAAGAAATTATTCAGATACTGAAGGGAGACGAAAATTTAATAGTAATGGGTGACTGGAATTCGAGTGTAGGAAAAGGGAGAGAAGGAAACATAGTAGGTGAATATGGATTGGGGCTAAGAAATGAAAGAGGAAGCCGCCTAGTAGAATTTTGTACAGAGCACAACTTAGTCATAGGTAACACTTGGTTTAAGAATCATGAAAGAAGGTTGTATACGTGGAAGAACCCTGGAGATACTAAAAGGTATCAGATAGATTATATAATGGTAAGACAGAGATTTAGGAACCAGGTTTTAAGTTGTAAGACATTTCCAGGGGCAGATGTGGACTCTGACCACAATCTATTGGTTATGACCTGTAGATTAAAACTGAAGAAACTGCAAAAATGTGGGAAATTAAGGAGATGGGACCTGGATAAACTGAAAGAACCAGAGGTTGTACAGAGTTTCAGGGAGAGCATAAGGGAACAATTGACAGGAATAGGGGAAAGAAATACAGTAGAAGAAGAATGGGTAGCTCTGAGGGATGAAGTAGTGAAGGCAGCAGAGGATAAAGTAGGTAAAAAGACGAGGGCTGCTAGAAATCCTTGGGTAACAGAAGAAATATTGAATTTAATTGATGAAAGGAGAAAATATAAAAATGCAGTAAATGAAGCAGGCAAAAAGGAATACAAACGTCTCAAAAATGAGATCGACAGGAAGTGCAAAATGGCTAAACAGGGATGGCTAGAGGACAAATGTAAGGATGTAGAGGCTTATCTCACTAGGGGTAAGATAGATACTGCCTACAGGAAAATTAAAGAGACCTTTGGAGAGAAGAGAACCACGTGTATGAATATCAAGAGCTCAGATGGCAACCCAGTTCTAAGCAAAGAAGGGAAGGCAGAAAGGTGGAAGGAGTATATAGAAGGTTTATACAAGGGTGATGTACTTGAGGACAACATTATGGAAATGGAAGAGGATGTAGATGAAGACGAAATGGGTGATACGATACTGCGTGAAGAGTTTGACAGAGCACTGAAAGACCTGAGTCGAAACAAGGCCCCCGGAGTAGACAACATTCCATTAGAACTACTGACGGCCTTGGGAGAGCCAGTCATGACAAAACTCTACCAGCTGGTGAGCAAGATGTATGAGACAGGCGAAATACCCTCAGACTTCAAGAAGAATATAATAATTCCAATCCCAAAGAAAGCAGGTGCTGACAGATGTGAAAATTACCGAACAATAAGTTTAATAAGTCACAGCTGCAAAATACTAACGCGAATTCTTTACAGACGAATGGAAAAACTGGTAGATGCGGACCTCGGGGAGGATCAGTTTGGATTCCGTCGAAATGTTGGAACACGTGAGGCAATACTGACCTTACGACTTATCTTAGAAGAAAGATTAAGAAAAGGGAAACCTACGTTTCTAGCATTTGTAGACTTAGAGAAAGCTTTTGACAATGTTGACTGGAATACTCTTTTTCAAATTCTAAAGGTGGCAGGGGTAAAATACAGGGAGCGAAAGGCTATTTACAATTTGTACAGAAACCAGATGGCAGTCATAAGAGTCGAGGGGCATGAAAGGGAAGCAGTGGTTGGGAAAGGAGTGAGACAGGGTTGTAGCCTCTCCCCGATGTTATTCAATCTGTATATTGAGCAAGCAGTAAAGGAAACAAAAGAAAAATTTGGAGTAGGTATTAAAATTCATGGAGACGAAGTAAAAACTTTGAGGTTCGCCGATGACATTGTAATTCTGTCAGAGACGGCAAAGGACTTGGAAGAGCAGTTGAACGGAATGGACAGTGTCTTGAAAGGAGGATATAAGATGAACATCAACAAAAGCAAAACGAGGATAATGGAATGTAGTCCAATTAAATCGGGTGATGCTGAGGGAATTAGATTAGGAAATGAGACACTTAAAGTAGTAAAGGAATTTTGCTATTTAGGAAGTAAAATAACTGATGATGGTCGAAGTAGAGAGGATATAAAATGTAGACTGGCAATGGCAAGGAAAGCGTTTCTGAAGAAGAGAAATTTGTTAACATCGAATATAGATTTAAGTGTCAGGAAGTCATTTCTGAAAATATTTGTTTGGAGTGTAGCCATGTATGGAAGTGAAACATGGACGATAACTAGTTTGGACAAGAAGAGAATAGAAGCTTTCGAAATGTGGTGCTACAGAAGAATACTGAAGATAAGGTGGATAGATCACGTAACTAATGAGGAGGTATTGAATAGGATTGGGGAGAAGAGAAGTTTGTGGCACAACTTGACTAGAAGAAGGGATCGGTTGGTAGGACATGTTTTGAGGCATCAAGGGATCACAAATTTAGCATTGGAGGGCAGTGTGGAGGGTAAAAATCGTAGAGGGAGACCGAGAGATGAGTACACTAAGCAGATTCAGAAGGATGTAGGTTGCAGTAGGTACTGGGAGATGAAGAAGCTTGCACAGGATAGAGTAGCATGGAGAGCTGCATCAAACCAGTCTCAGGACTGAAGACCACAACAACAACAACAACATTTAAAATGAATAGTCCTCTGTAATTTGAGCACTCATTTTTATCTGCTTGCTTATATATGCTTATAGTTCATGCTACTTTCCATTCCTGTGAAATTTTTGCTGAGCACCAAATATTATTCAACAACTGCACTAATAACATTTTACCATTTAATACATTTAAGACAAGGGCGATGTATTTGAGGACAATATTATGGAAACGGAAGAAGATGTAGATGAAGACGAAATGGGAGGTAAGATACTGCGTGAAGAGTTTGACAGAGCACTGAAAGACCTGAGTCGAAACAAGGCCACCGGAGTAGACAACATTCCATTAGAACTACTGACGACCTTGGGAGAGCCAGTCATGACAAAACTCTACCAGCTGGTGAGCAAGATGTATGAGACAGGTGAAATACCCTCAGACTTCAAGAAGAATATAATAATTCCAATCCCAAAGAAAGCAGGTGCTGACAGATGTGAAAATTACCGAACTATCAGCTTAATAAGTCACAGCTGCAAAATACTAACGCGAATTCTTTACAGACGAATGGAAAAACTGGTAGATGCGGACCTCGGGGAGGATCAGTTTGGATTAGGTCGAAATGTTGGAACACGTGAGGCAATACTGACCTTACGACTTATCTTAGAAGAAAGATTAAGAAAAGGCAAACCTACGTTTCTTGCATTTGTAGACTTAGAGAAAGCTTTTGACAATGTTGACTGGAATACTCTCTTTCAAATTCTGAAGGTGGCAGGGGTAAAATACAGGGAGCGAAAGGCTATTTACAATTTGTACAGAAACCAGATGGCAGTCATAAGAGTCGAGGGGCATGAAAGGGAAGCAGTGGTTGGGAAAGGAGTGAGACAGGGTTGTAGCCTCTCCCCGATGTTATTCAATCTGTATATTGAGCAAGCAGTAAAGGAAACAAAAGAAAAATTTGGAGTAGGTATTAAAATTCATGGAGAAGAAATAAAAACTTTGAGGTTCGCCGATGACATTGTAATTCTGTCAGAGACGGCAAAGGACTTGGAAGAGCAGTTGAACGGAATGGACAGTGTCTTGAAAGGAGGATATAAGATGAACATCAACAAAAGCAAAACGAGGATAATGGAATGTAGTCAGATTAAATCAGGTGATGGTGAGGGAATTAGATTAGGAAATGAGACACTTAAAGTAGTAAAGGAGTTTTGCTATTTAGGAAGTAAAATAACTGATGATGGTCGAAGTAGAGAGGATATAAAATGTAGACTGGCAATGGCAAGGAAAGCGTTTCTCAAGAAGAGAAATTTGTTAACATCGAATATAGATTTATGTATCAGGAAGTCGTTTATGAAAGTATTTGTTTGGAGTGTAGCCATGTATGGAAGTGAAACATGGACGATAACTAGTTTGGACAAGAAGAGAATAGAAGCTTTCGAAATTTGGTGCTACAGAAGAATGCTGAAGATTAGATGGGTAGATCATGTAACTAATGAGGAGGTATTGAATAGGATTGGGGAGAAGAGAAGTTTGTGGCACAACTTGACTAGAAAAAGGGATCGGTTGGTAGGACATGTTTTGAGGCATCAAGGGATCACAAATTTAGCATTGGAGGGCAGCGTGGAGGGTAAAAATTGTAGAGGAAGACCAAGAGATGAATACACTAAGCAGATTGAGAAGGATGTAGGTTGCAGTAGGTACTGGGAGATGAAGCAGCTTGCACAACAACAACAACAATACTGGCATGATTTTTTACAGTTAAAGAGTTATTCAATTTGTAGCTGTAGCCTTCCTGTTTACGGTCTCCTTTAAATTACTTTCCACGTCTGTGACTACATTGTGTTCTCCAACATTCATAGTATTTGTCTAGTAGGGTTCATCTTCCTTGATTGCCGCCATTCCGTTCCGGGAATTATATCTGCCTTATCTTTGTCATTGGGCACTATGCAAATTTTTAAATTTTCTGAATCCAATATTTTGAGATCAGTTATATCATATTCTGTTTTCAAACACTTCTTTCTCAGCTATCTGTGTTGACTTGTAGTAAGTTTGTGAACTACCGGTCTTTGCTTTTTTTACTGTATCATTCTTCCATTTTCTTCCCGTTAAGACACACATGAAAGATTCGTTGCACATAAACCTTTAATACTGACGAATGTGTCATAGTCGTGGAGAACGATTAATCACGTCGACAGCATTTTCATAATACAATTAATAGCTGGTAGAAGTCATTAATGACGCAAGTTCACTTTACTTTGCTAATTTGTTTAAATCTTGTGATGAGGCTCGAATTTTAGTTGATTGTTAATGTAATTATGTTGTTATATAACGTCGTTTTCCACCGAACTGACACGTTTGTCCAGCGGTTCAAGCATAATTTCTGTGAGTCTGCTGAATAGGAATTATTTCTTACTTTTTTATCAGAAAAGCCTATCAAAGTGTTTTTCTACTTTTGGCTAAGGTACTATAATTATTAATGAACATATTGAGTTGGGCAATATCTTGTGGCCCTTCACATTTCGTAGAGGCAGTGGTATCATGTTGTGCGACTACGTTAATATCGAAGACATGAATATTTTTCGAATGAATCGCGGTTTGGATTTGTAACTTTTCTTTCTCAGTACTGCACAGATTTTGAAGCTCAGACGTTTACTGACTTCAGTATTAGATGAGTAGTACAGAAACTGATGTATCTCAGTGATGTTGAGGAAAACTGTTAAGTTTGTCCAACCTCTGAACTGGACTTGAAATACACTGAAGAGCCAAAGAAAATGGTACACCTGCCTAATATTGTGTAGGGCCCCCGCGAGCAACAGAAATACTGCAGTACGATGTGGAATTGACTCGAATAATATCTGAAGTACTCGTAGTGCTGCACGGCTGCTCATAAATCCGTAAGAGTACCAGGGGATGGAGATGTCTTCTGAACAGTACGTTGCATGGCATTCCAGATATGCCCAATAATGTGCAAGACTGGGGAGTTTAGTGGCCAGAGGAAGCGTTTAAACTCAGAAGAGTGTTCCCGGAGCCACTCTGCAGCAGTTCTCGACGTGTGGGGGGTCGCATTGTCCTGGTGAAATTGCCGTAGTCCGTCGGAATGCACAATGAACATCAATGGATACAGGTGATCAGATAGGATACATAAGTACGTGTGACCTGTAAGAGTCGTGTCAAGACTTATCGGGGTCCCATATCACTCCAACTGCACACGCCCCACGCCATTACAGAGGCTCCACCAGTCTGAACACTCCCCTGCTGACATGCAGGGTCGATGGATGCATAAGGTTGTCACCATACCAGTGCACGTCCATCCGCTCGACACAATTTGAAACGAGATTCGTCAGACCAGCAACATGTTTCCAGTCATCAACAGTGCAATGTCGGTGTTGACGCGCCCAGGCGAGGCGTAAAGCTTAGTGTCGTGTAGTCATAAAGGGTACACGAGTGGGTCTTAGGCTCCGAAAGGAAATATCGATGATGTTTCGTTGAATGTTTCGCACACTGTCACTTGCTGATAGCCCAGCATTGAAATCTACAGCAATTTCCGGACGGATTACGCTTCTGTCACGTTGAAGTATTCTTTTCAGTCGTCCTTAATCCCTTTCTTGCAAGATCTTTTTCCAACCGCAGCGAGGTCGGAGATTTGTTGTTTTACTGGATTCCTGACATTCATGGTACACTTGTGAAATGGTCGAACGGGAAAATCCCCATTTCATCGCTACCTCGGAGGTGCTGTGCACCACCGCTCGTGCGCCGACTGTAACACCACGTTCAAACTGATTTAAATTTTGATAACCTGTCATTGTAGTAACAGTAACCGATCTAACAACTGCGCCAGACAATTATTGTCTTGTATAGGCACTGCCGACCGCAGCACCGTACTCTGCCTGTTACCATACCTCTGTATTTGAATACGCATGCCTATGCCACTTTCTTTGGCGCTTTCAGTATACACTCCTGGAAATGGAAAAAAGAACACATTGACACCGGTGTGTCAGACCCACCATACTTGCTCCGGACACTGCGAGAGGGCTGTACAAGCAATGATCACACGCACGGCACAGCGGACACACCAGGAACCGCGGTGTTGGCCGTCGAATGGCGCTAGCTGCGCAGCATTTGTGCACCGCCGCCGTCAGTGTCAGCCAGTTTGCCGTGGCATACGGAGCTCCATCGCAGTCTTTAACACTGGTAGCATGCAGCGACAGCGTGGACGTGAACCGTATGTGCAGTTGACGGACTTCGAGCGAGGGCGTATAGTGGGCATGCGGGAGGCCGGGTGGACGTACCGCCGAATTGCTCAACACGTGGGGCGTGAGGTCTCCGCAGTACATCGATGTTGTCGCCAGTGGTCGGCGGAAGGTGCACGTGCCCGTCGACCTGGGACCGGACCGCAGCGACGCACGGATGCACGCCAAGACCGTAGGATCCTACGCAGTGCCGTAGGGGACCGCACCGCCACTTCCCAGCAAATTAGGGACACTGTTGCTCCTGGGGTATCGGCGAGGACCATTCGCAACCATCTCCATGAAGCTGGGCTACGGTCCCGCACACCGTTAGGTCGTCTTCCGCTCACGCCCCAACATCGTGCAGCCCGCCTCCAGTGGTGTCGCGACAGGCGTGAATGGAGGGACGAATGGAGACGTGTCGTCTTCAGCGATGAGAGTCGCTTCTGCCTTGGTGCCAATGATGGTCGTATGCGTGTTTGGCGCCGTGCAGGTGAGCGCCACAATCAGGACTGCGTACGACCGAGGCACACAGGGCCAACACCCGGCACATGGTGTGGGGAGCGATCTCCTACACTGGCCGTACACCTCTGGTGATCGTCGAGGGGACACTGAATAGTGCACGGTACATCCAAACCGTCATCGAACCCATCGTTCTACCATTCCTAGACCGGCAAGGGAACTTGCTGTTCCAACAGGACAATGCACGTCCGCATGTATCCCGTGCCACCCAACGTGCTCTAGAAGGTTAAGTCAACTATCCTGGCCAGCAAGATCTCCGGATCTGTCCCCGATTGAGCATGTTTGGGACTGGATGAAGCGTCGTCTCACGCGGTCTGCACGTCCAGCACGAACGCTGGTCCAACTGAGGCGCCAGGTGGAAATGGCATGGCAAGCCATTCCACAGGACTACATCCAGCATCTCTACGATCGTCTCCATGGGAGAATAGCAGCCTGCATTGCTGCGAAAGGTGGATATACACTGTACTAGTGCCGACATTGTGCATGCTCTGTTGCCTGTGTCTATGTGCCTGTGGTTCTGTCAGTGTGATCATGTGATGTATCTGACCCCAGGAATGTGTCAATAAAGTTTCCCCTTCCTGGGACAATGAATTCACGGTGTTCTTAATTCAATTTCCAGGAATGTGTCAATAAAGTTTCCCCTTCCTGGGACAATGAATTCACGGTGTTCTTAATTCAATTTCCAGGAGTGTAGTTAGGTGGATTCCGTTCTGCTAAAGTTTAAATATAATGTGGAATACTGACAATTCGCCTTACCATCTCCATCCTAAATAAATCAGTTACATGATTTCACATTTGGACACATTGAGAGGATATTCAGCTAGCCTTAGAAACATGATTATATAGGCGGCACATTATTCTTAATCGACATTAGGACCTCGCAGTGACAAAGGTAGGGTTGCACACTAGTGTTTCGTTAGATAATCATGTAAGGGGTAACGCGCTTTCTCCTTCGTCCAACATGAGAACCAGCTCATCCAAGAAACTACGAGGAGCAAGCGTTTGGAATGTGGAAATATCTTACAGAAACAAACTTTCAGAAGATCTGGAAGAGTGAGATAAAATTTTTCTGTCTTAAGCTTCAACTAAGAACTAACATTTCTGACCGTTTCTTCCAAAAATAAACTCAAATTTCGTTATTCCATTTGGAATTAGTCCACATTTTTTAAAATAAATATATGTATTCGAATACAGCTATATGCTGGTTACTGTCTATGGGTCAGTCGAGTACTTACTGCCACGTAATCGAAACCATTTGGATTCGCTCTAAAACATACAAAGTATCAGTGGAATGCTGGAACACATTCACTGCGCGACTATTTTTTTCCCGTCTATTAGCAACTTGAGTCTTCGTCGTTTTTCTGCCTACGAACAGCACGCTTAAAAGCTGACGAAATCCTAATGATGCGGTCCCGTCACGCTCTTCTACGGCGTAATTCCAGGCTACGCCTTAATGACCGCTTGAGGAGGTTTCGGTGTGGAACAACTCTCGGGGTCCCACACGCCCACGCGCAGACCCTACCGTTTCATTACATAACCTCATTCCATGGTATTTGACAGCCACAGAAAGAGTGGGGGAATCAAAACAAAACAAATGTAGGTTAAGAATTCGCTCAGGTGCTTAAAGGAAAGCGTGCATTGACTAGCAGTCACCACAGTATAACTTGACAGGAAAACATATTTTAAAGCAGGTGAGGGTAATACCATATCAGCTTCAGTTGGGTCCGTACCAAACTACAAATAAACGATTGGTCTGTATTATAATCTTCAACCATTAACAATTATTGTAGATGTCAAAGCTGTAAAGCCTTTTCCAGCCAGCATCTCGAGACCCTGCTGCTTGAATCGCCGCATCCTACCACTTTTAGTTTCTCCTGAACAGCACTATTTTAGTGTCTGTAATCTTCAGAGGAGGAATAGCCTCGTAAGATAGTCTCCAAAGGAACACTTCCGTGTGAAAGCCAAACTAGTTTTCAACGAAGCTGTTGATGCTACTTTTCTGGCAGTAGGTCTTGGAATTACCTGGAGCCAGTATGCTTCGCGACGAGGGTTAATAAAGGGTTACGTCTAGTTATCGGCAGCTAATTTTATCTCAGTGGAATATGATAGGCTCCAAGAGTTCATTTTCCGTATATCGGAGTCCATGTATGTGATGTCGCTGGTGAATAAGAGTCTTTCCGATGTCGGACACCGCTGGCACTATACGGTTTTCGGCCGCCTGTCGGATATAGGCCTACTTAGCCCGTCACCTCTACTTGGCTAGCAGCGTCCTTATCTTTATGTAAGATCCCACGAGCCTTCCACTTTTAGGTTCTCTCACTAGCCCGACACACTGTCGATAAAATCAATCGGGTGTTACATGTCCACAATTCGCTGAAATAGTTTCTCTGTTCATTTGTTGACTTCGCTTTAAACAGGCGTTAAAATACTCGTATGCTCATGAAATTTCATTATTTACTCCATTTAGTACATTTTACAACCAACTCACACAGTGAAATACTTTTGGTAATTGTAAGCAAACAAAGTGATGTGACATGTTGTGATTGTAGGATATTAATGTTTATGTTAAATTTCTTCCTTTCTCCTGGCAAGCATGAGTTTGTGAACAAGACTGAAAAAAAGCGTCCCACCTCAGTGATATATGTAAAAATTATGATTCAGCAATTAAGCTTTTTTTATAGATCCTCTGGAATGTTCAACATTATTAATCAAAGTTCGATATTATTTCTCCAGAGCCGAATGTTTTTCTCATCATAATAGCATACTTCTTACTTGAGTAAAGTAAATTTCACTCAACTCCGAAGAAGAATATTGATACTTAAACTAAACGCTGTATGGATTCCACGTTTAAAATTTAGCCATTCAAGTTCGCGCATCAGGCTGTTTACTTCTCATTGATGATGTTATCAGGAAATTTTAAAGTTATCTTGGGTCCAAAGTGGTATTTCTTCGACATACTTTACTTTTAGTAAGGGAAACAAAAAGTTTACCTGAAAGCACAGCTAAGAAAGAGAATTTTTGTATCAATGCAGTCATAATAATAATTTATGCTGTAAGTTATTGAAGACAGTTAAAATAATTGGGCGAAACATATTAGATTAACAAATAAAGTAAACTTTAGTTGTGAAACACGTAAATTCGCATGTACAAGATAAATGCTTGACAGGTGACAATACTCTTATAGAGGCATGAAGGCTGTTTACTGTTCCATGCAGTGAAACATGTGAAGTACGACTGCTTGTGTGCCTCTGTGAATTCTACTACTGTTCTAATTTTAATATCCACAGTCACGACAGAAGTAATACGTAGCGAATTAAAATATTTGTTGATGTTGCCCTGAAAATCTCGTTGTAGAGTAGGTTATTATTGTTTGTGTATGTCAGTCGAACCTGACACGGATCCCACCTTTCTGAATAACATTCCTCTATATATAGTACAATTGTTGTATGTGCCAATCTCACTCGTAGTCAGATCCCATTCGCCGTATCGTAACACTGGATACGATCACCGCTGAGTAGTTGACATAATAGTGAACAATTTTTGTATGTAATCGGTAAGCTGGAATTATATTAAGGACTTACATACTCCGTACGTTAAGGAGGTCTTCGAGATTTAACGAAAAACTATTACGTCAACGCAACATCAGGCGGACTGAACTTTGACTGAACAGTACGTGATGTACATGCTACCCCAGTGCAAGCCTGCTTAATATGGCTAAAACGGTACATATATACAGAAAATTTCTGACTACGTGACTACTTTTCTTTTTTATATAGCTTCCAAACCGCAGGGAAGCTAAATGTCACAGCGAACACCCTGGGAACCGTTATGTGTAGCTTCAACTTTGCCAGATAGAGACCGACAACAACGAGAGATGGCTTGGGAGTTGAAAGCAGTCCTAGCCTCATTTCACGTCCACGGAGAACCATGAGAGAGGAAAAGCTCTTCTGGGCAACAAGCAGAGACAACCACGTGCTAAAACGCAATCCCAGGATGGTTTTCTTGCCCTAAGTGTCCGAACACGTCCAAACAGGGCAGCACTTGTCCTCACTTGCATCCGCTTGGTCAAACGTTTCCAATTGGATTATGTCTCGTCTTAGTTGAGAGGCTACTCTCTGTGTTCGGTGAATACAGCATCTTGCTCAAAGTAAGTGACGCCAGGGACTGTGTGGTAGTATCCTTGTTGTTGGATGAGTCACAGTTTAGCCTAGTGAATGATTGCCGCTGTCTGCTCATCGAGCTCACGGCTGGGGCACGATACCACGCTGAAAATATTGTGGCAAGTTGTCTCGTTTGATGCGGTGCTATCTTACGAGAATTCCACCGCTCGCGTTTCCGAAATCTGTGTTGTTAACATCGATGGCGTGCGCAACTTTTTCGTAGTGCATGTGAATCCGGGTTTCAGCGATGCGTTATTATTCCCGACCGCAGAGAGCTGCCCTAGCGGACGAGGACGCCACACGCCTGGACAACTCGCTGCCTGATTTACATCCAGCTGGGATGCTCGAGGCCGACACACGGCAGCTCCTTTGCCGTCGCCAAACGCCCCTGCCCACCGGCTGAGAGCGCTCTGGTGTACTGTGTAAAGGGACTGTGTAAGTCTGTAGCTGTCATGTGAGGGTGTCAAATCCCGTATTGCAGTTCTTTTTGCCGTTGGTGGAGGAACAGGTTAGGTTAGGTTAGTGTTGTTTAACGTCCCGTCGACAACGAGGCCATTAGAGACGGAGCGCAAGCTCGGGTTAGGGAAGGATGGGGAAGGAAATCGGTCGTGCCCTTTCAAAGGAACCATCCCGGCATTTGCCTGAAACGATTTAGGGAAATTACGGAAAACCTAAATCAGGATGGCTAGAGACGGGATTGAACCGTCGTCCTCCCGAATGCGGAGGAACAACAGGCACAAAACGTTCCACCAACGGCGCATTATTTTCCTACATATTTTGTCTTTGTCATGTGTCACATTTTTTTTACTAATTTAGATTTCTTTATTTTATTCATTAGAAATTGTTGGTGAAAGCACGCGACTGTAAAAACAATTGGTTTTTAATGGTTATGTACTCAGTCGGTAAAAACTTAACACTTACGGGATCGCGTTGTTGTCCGTCAGCCAGTCAGTCTTTCTGTCTGTCCGTCACTTAACCCATTGTTGTCAGCCAGTCTGTCTGTCTGTCTGTGTGTGTGTGTCTGTCTGTCCGTCGCTTAAGACTTCTTTTTCTCAGGAATGGGTAGAGGCATTAAGTTGAAATTTATATCAAATCCTAAGGTCTACGGTCCCTTGTCGGTAAATCAATTTAAGCTTCTATATCAATGCAGTCAAAAGATACGGCCATGTATGTTACATACTTTTGATACTCGCAGATTCACTCATCAGAACATATACATGATCTATCCTCACACTCGTCTAGCCTAGTGATCTAGTGGGCGGGTAATTCTCTAACCTCCCGTCGGAGGTTCGAATCCTCCCTCGGGCATGGGTGTGTGTGTTGTCCTTAGCATAAGTTTGTTTAAATAGTGTGTAAGTCTAGGGACCGACGATCGCAGCAGTTTGACCCCTTAGGAATTCACACACATTGAACAATTCCCGAACCGTCAACAACTGCACTTTATTCATCTGATCGACATACCGATATGCCCCCATAGAGCGGTCGCCGACTCCGACGAGTATCGTTTGGTTTGTGGCACAGCAATCTAGTGTTGGCTACTCAGGAAGAAAATGTTGGTCCTTTTACTACGCACGGTGCACACGGCAGTCAAAGCTGACGACCTACTCTTTTCCGACGAACGCCGTCTACTGGGTAGAGGGGGTGATGACGTATTATCTGTATCGTGCCGGTGACAAGGATGTCTTGGACTTCTGTTACACACTGCAAGAGTAATTAAGGATTTTGCTGCTACACATAAAATATAGAACATGTTTTGTCTATTACTTGGGTTCGTTTTTAAAGGACCCTCCTTCTAACTGGAGTGTTCCTGGTGCGAGAAGTGAAGTGAGAAGACAGATTATGATTCAGGCCTGATGTACTCGGGAGATTATGTATCACTGAGCCGTGTCGTAATCGCCACACTGATGTCTCGTTTTCGTAGTGTGTCCACTAGCGTCACTACGTTTGCTCGCCTTGTCTGTCCGTGAGTGGCAGCAGCAGCGGTTATTGATAGCGCATACTGTTGTACCATATTTGGAGCGGCCTCTATTGTTTCGTGGCTGTCGTGTGTCGAGCGAGCTGAGTTGGGACGGAGCAGCAGTGAGGCCTGAACAGCCAGAGATCACCCGACCGCTGGCGACACACATGCACTGTCTGAAGGAAGGATGTGGTGGCGAGAGTGCACGACCACGTCAAGGACCTGATTCAGCTGGTTTTAGTTGAATGGACCGTGGTATTCAGGTAGTGCAACATTCATCTGTGTGTGTGTGTCCGCCTCTCGAAGTGTCCTCATGGCAAGAAGTTGTCAGTCGACCATTTATACTGGGATCTTTGCCGTGCCTCACTGGTGTGGGGACGACCGTCGGTTGGTCGTTCGGTCGGTCGTCGCACCGGACGACCTTCATTCGGTCTTCCAACTGCTTCTGGCTTCTCTCTGTTCGTGCCGACTTGTATGTAGTTCCGCATCGGAAAAAGCATGCGAAGTTCAGAAGAACGCGAAATCCCGAAGATGGGCTGAAATTTACAGACGCGCGAAATTTGGCACGTACTTCGATGCAAGATGCCTTTAATAGGTTCCACAACGAAACATTGTCTCGAAATTTGGTAGAAAATCCGAAGAAATTCTGGTCGTATGTAAAGTACACAAGCGGCAAGACGCAGTCAATACCTTCGCTGAGCAGTGCCGATGGTACTGTTATCGACGACTGTGCCGCTAAAGCGGAGTTATTGAACGCAGTTTTCCGGAATTCCTTCACCAGGGAAGACGAATGGAATATTCCAGAATTTGAAACAAGAATATCTGCTAGCATGAGTTTCTTAGAAGTAGATATCTTAGGGGTTGCGAAGCAACTCAAATCGCTTGATACGGGCAAGTCTTCAGGTCAAGATTGTATACCGATTAGGTTCCTTTCAGATTACGCTGATACTATAGCTCCCTACTTAGCACTCATATACAACCGCTCACTCACCGATAGATCTGTACCTACAGATTGGAAAATTGCGCAGGTCGCACCAGTGTTCAAGAAGGGTAGTAGGAGTAATCCATTTAACTACAGACCTATATCATTGACGTCGGTTTGCAGTAGGGTTTTGGAGCATATACTGTATTCAAACATTATGAATCACCTCGAAGGGAACGATCTATTGACACGTAATCAGCATGGCTTCAGAAAACATCGCTCTTGTGCAACGCAGCTAGCTCTTTATTCGCACGAAGTAATGGCCGCTATCGACAGGGGATCTCAAGTTGATTCCGTATTTCTAGATTTCCGGAAAGCTTTTGACACCGTTCCTCATAAGCGACTTCTAATCAAGCTGCGGAGCTATGGGGTATCGTCTCAGTTGTGCGACTGGATTCGTGATTTCCTGTCAGGAAGGTCGCAGTTCGTAGTAATAGACGGCAACTCATCGAGTAAAACTGAAGTGATATCAGGTGTTCCCCAGGGAAGCGTCCTGGGACCTCTACTGTTCCTGATCTATATAAATGACCTGGGTGACAATCTGAGCAGTTCTCTTAGACTGTTCGCAGATGATGCTGTAATTTACCGTCTAGTAAGGTCATCCGAAGACCAGTATCAGTTGCAAAGCGATTTAGAAAAGATTGCTGTATGGTGTGTCAGGTGGCAGTTGACGCTAAATAACGAAAAGTGTGAGATGATCCACATGAGTTCCAAAAGAAATCCGTTGAAATTCGATTACTCGATAAATAGTACAATTCTCAAGGCTGTCAATTCAACTAAGTACCTGGGTGTTAAAATTACGAACAACTTCAGTTGGAAGGACCACATAGATAATATTGTCGGGAAGGCGAGCCAAAGGTTGCGTTTCATTGGCAGGACACTTAGAAGATGCAACAAGTCCAGTAAAGAGACAGCTTACACTACACTCGTTCGTCCTCTGTTAGAATATTGCTGCGCGGTGTGGGATCCTTACCAGGTGGGATTGACGGAGGACATCGAAAGGGTGCAAAAAAGGCCAGCTCGTTTTGTATTATCACGTTGTAGGGGAGAGAGTGTGGCAGATATGATACACGAGTTGGGATGGAAGTCATTACAGCATAGACGTTTTTCGTCGCGGCGAGACCTTTTTACGAAATTTCAGTCACCAACTTTCTCTTCCGAATGCGAAAATATTTTGTTGAGCTCAACCTACATAGGTAGGAATGATCATCAAAATGAAATAAGAGAAATCAGAGCTCGAACAGAAAGGTTTAGGTGTTCGTTTTTCCCGCTCGCTGTTCGGGAGTGGAATAGTAGAGAGATAGTATGATTGTGGTTCGATGAACCCTCTGCCAAGCACTTAAATGTGAATTGCAGAGTAGTCATGTAGATGTCCGTGATGTTTCACTGTGACTGGTTTTAGTATTGTGAGTTGTTGTTGGAATTGTGTTCCCGGATCCGTCTGTGTACTCTGGTTTTGATGAGCAGTCATTTTAATGCTGTCTGCGTACTGAATTTAGTGGAGAGTTGCGAACGGAGATCAGTTCGGTTGGGGCGCAGCAACGAGCAGGTCCGTACAGCGCGAGGGCAAGCATGGGCTACTGGCAAGGTGCTGTCACTGCAGGATCGAGGAGGGGTAGCTGCGAGAGCGACGGCTTCGTTGCACACCGAACCCTGGGCTTTTAAGTTGACTGAAGAGTTAACTGCTAATGCAACCTCGACTACTCTGAGATCTCACCTTTGGTCGGCGGGTTGTTGCTCCCAGGGCCGCTGAGCCTGGCGGCAACGAGTGAAGTGTTTCGAGGCGGTGATATATTGCAGCCGTCTTGCTCTATTTGTTATTCATCACTGATCTTAGTATTGTTCTTATTAGTGAAGAGCAACCAGCGATATTTTCTGCCTTGTGGCCGCTAACCCCCCATTTACCTGCCCTGGGGTTAGCGTATTTTCCGGCAGTGTACCTTTCCTCGTCGTGTTGATGCTGTCCGACACGGCATGTAGTTCGATAGCCTCTTGTATAGTACTGTGCATATTTTTTGAGAGGTCTACCTTGGTTCTAGTGTTTCCTTAGGCCTTTGTTGTTTTCTGAAGACATAGTGCTGTCTGTCTCTTCACCCTTGCCTAAAAATATTCCATCGTTGTACTGGTGATCGAACTTTAGGCGGATTGATTAATCGGTCGGTCGGCGCTTAAGCTGCCCCTAGTTTGAGTTGCCATCCTGTTACGTGAGTACAACTGTTGGCTCCCTGTCCACCTTACCGTATGTTTGAATTTCCTTCCCAGAAATTTTAATTTCTTTAAATAAAGTTTACGTATTTGTTGTGCAACCGAGAGTAACTGATTACGGCCCCTTCCACAATTGTAACCTTATCCTGTCGCACCCTGAGAAATCAGCTCTCAATCACTTTTAAGTTAGCGAGAAGCAAACCTGGATAAACGCCTACTGGGCCGTTGCGGGCTACCGTTTTCTTTTGTTAGTGAATTCGTTATATTTAAACGGCGCTGGGAGCCGTTTTGTGTTCGGATGTGTTGAGTGACACCCTTAGTTTCTAGTTTCAATATGTTGTGTTTCTCACTTGTAAATCGCAAAAAAAGGAAATAAAAATAAAAAAAAATAATTTCATCCCTTTGGCCATATCCCCGAGAACGGGAGGGAGGAAACAGTGTGGCCAGGCCCCGGGCTGTGAAACCTGGTCTCCGTCAACCCAGAACCAGATCCTAAGTCTTAGTACAAAAAAAAAAAAAAAAGAAACGAAAACGGTAAAGCAAGTAAGTGGAAACCGAGAGGTCACGGGGCGGGGCCTGGGTCGCATCGCTGATCTCTCAGTCTTTGCTTCAAGCTAGCCTTCGCCTCTCACCAGAAACAACACGTGATTCAGATTCCTCGTTAAGCTGTAGGTCCTCTTTCCACGATCTAATAACTAGGACAGAAATTTGCTACTTAATGTAAATAACAAATGCCCCATGATATCATTTACTGATTCATGTACAGACTGACCCTCTTCCAGTGAAAATGGAGAAATAAATGGTAAGCAAGATGACAATGTCTCCTTTGCTTCTGAGGCATTATCTTGAACAAAAAACTTAAAAGAAGAATGGGAATGTTGTGTGTTTTCCGACGGGTTTTCTTTCACCTTGAAGATCAACACTAAATTGTCTAAGGGATTCAAAAATAATGGTACGAGATTTCATAAACACTTGAAAGTTGTCGCGGTAATTTTTAAGTTGATTAAAAGACGTGCTCTATAACGTATGTGACAACGATAAAAGATAGAGATCAGAGATGATTATTTACGAGCAATCCCGCCTGCACTAATTAATTAGCAGTTGTCTGTTGAGATCTTTAGGAGACCAGGCGCATATGATGACTTGTGTAAGAAATGTACGAACTCCAAATTTATTAACCTTATGAATGTACATAGGTTGTGTGTGAAAATATACTCAGGACAGTTTTAAAAACTTGTTTGAATATTTATTTCTTAGTCCTTGAAGTACAACGTAGCAAATATTTGGACGATCGTGAGGACCTACAAGGACACCAGTAATAATCGAGGGGAACACCAACGTGCCACCGCAGCATTGAAGAGGTATAAGAAATCATTTGAAGAAGAGGCATAAGAACATTTTTAATTTTTGTATCTATGTATTCATAACGAAATCTTATTGTCCACTTTTTTTCTCCATTAGCTACGGTGACTGTCTCCATAGCTTAAGTCCTTCCTTTATCCGATAATATATTCAAGAATAATCTAAAAAATCATTTAAACCCTTTAAAAAATATTTCCCTTATCATTTTCAAATCATTTTCCCATAATTTTACAAAGTAATTGGTTTCTGAACATGCCGAATAGATTGTTCATTTTTAGAAGTCAGTGCGAAATCTACTCGATCGTTGGCGTAGATACAAAAGACAGAGCCGAAGTTGATGTGAAATCAGCACAAATTCAACGCTAAGTGGTATGCAGGTCAATAAAGAGCGAAATTTAAAGTAATCCAGAAATGTATATAAATAAACAACCTGTGTAAAGTCTTCAGCGAATGCTGATGCAGAATGACTGAGACGCTGGGAGAAGTAGAGTACAACGCGTTGAAATTAAAACGCAAAATTTCCATACATTTAGATATTCCTAGCCCGCAGGTCACTGTGACAACATAAATAAGAATTAAAGATGATTACCAAAATTAAAAAGCCAAATGTCAAGATAATGGCTGTCGAGAAAAACTAGACGTTCAACTAACAAGGAGATGAGATACCTCTTAGACAAAGCAGGGCCTTTCTCAAAGAACGAGTGTATTCCGAACGCAACACAAAGCAGAGTTGACTGCTAAATGGAACAATGTTGCAAGTGGTTCTACTTGGCACCACATAAACCATACTAACATTAAACATTAAATAATGAATAATTAACACAAAGCTTAAAATATAAATCAACCAAAATCTTCAGCCTCTTCCTCCTGCATTACCTGCATTGTTATCGTCTTTCCTATTTTTTGACTTTTTCTTCCCTTAAAGAACTAATATTTTCCTTGTGATTGAAAGTCTTTACCGCATTACCTGTAGTAGCTCCTGCAGATGTTCTGTTCTAGTGCTAAGACGAGAAAAGACTGTATCGCAAGATATCAGTGTGTACCTTACACTTCTTACAGAACTACTGTCATTTGGGCATAGCAAAGAGGACACTATGACTGGAATGATTTTTGCCACTTCTCCTGTGACCCAGAATTAAAATTTTAGTTGGCTCGCAGATAGGGTTAATGGTTTTCGAAAATAGGGATGGTAGAGATGAGAAGAGACTTTTAAACAGTTCGTAGAAATGAGGGATTTGGGTGATATAGCAGGCAAGGGGATTGTAGTATGAGAGCTCAGCCTCATTGTCATAAACTGTCTAACGCAGAGTAATCAAAAGAGCGAGAATCTGCGTGAAATGCAAACTGGATTGAGCTGCTGCAGCTATGAAGCTATGAAGCAAACCGTGGAAACAGTGCTGCAGATAAGTATTACAAAAGGAAGACATGCTACGCGAAAGGCGATGCAAGCATTTAGGAGGGTTATGCCTCGTTTGTCCTTCAGTGCGACCCACTGCGAACTGTCGACAGACATGTAAGCACAGAGGAGTATCTTTGTTTAATGGACTAGAGAAAAACTGAAAATGAAGAGCACTGTAGATTCGAACACATTACATGAACACAAAGTTAAATGAAGGGGTAGCAGTTGGGCATTTACTGGTATAATTTAATTATGTGTTTGTCTTGATCACAAATATTTTCTTAGTTTCCTGACGCGTTTCGATCGCTACTCATGTCCAAAAGGACGTGAAACTGAGTGATATAAATTATCTCTTAGCTGTCGTCGACCCAAACCATAAATCAACACTGACGAAATTCCTTGTATCTATTTCATACGATTTTCAAGACGGGCATTATCTGAAACACGTCAGGGAGTAAATAAAATATTTGTGGGGCACACAAACATAAGCGGGAAGGTAGAAACACCGTACTCGGATGGTGAAATGACACAAGGCGGCATAGACGATGAAGTGAAGGGTCATACTCTAGGAGAAGCCGAATCTATAAGCTATGAACACCATGTGCCACAAAGCTGTCTTTGACAAGCTGAAAGAGTTCTTTGTTGTTTCAGGTATTCTGCTGGTTTAGTAAACATAGTATTACAAACTTAATAGCAACACTTGACACTCTTCGGGGAATGGTGAAAAGAGTTGCTTATGTCGACACTACGGTGTATATTTATGACTTGCTGTATAGCCTTATTTGTATTTCAGACATCTCGAAGATAACATGATTATCTATTAAAAAGATTCTTCAACAATATTGTAGGAAAGTCCAATGAGATCATTATTAAAGTCTAGATTAAAGATTTGGAACTGTAACGAAAGATTTCATATGATTAAAAATGTAGTAAGCTTTTAATATAGTATTAATTGGTCATTATTTTTTCTCAGAGTCTGCAGATACCTGGGTGTAACAACTGCAGAGAGCATTATACATAGAACATTATAAAATGCTTATACGACCTGTCATGAAATTTTGTAAGGCGTGTCTGATACCTATCACCTTTGACCTTAACAGGGTCATCGACTGTCTACAAGAGGGCCCCCCGGTCTGCACGTGTTTACTGGTGTTAAAAAAGTCGTCATAAGCTTTCAGTCTAATTACGTCATTTCATATTTCACTGAGGAACTCTAAACTTGGTTACGGTTACCTATATTGAGTCTTAAAGTGGCGGTACAGTTCACAAGAAGCATAAGAGTAGTCATTATTTGTACAATTTATTCGTGGCTGTAATGTAAGAATACCTGTAGACACTGAAAAACGAAAGGTAGGCGCTTCCACGTAATTTGTATTAACTTGCGTAGTATAGATAAAAATATGCATTGGATCCAAATTCAGGAGTCACCCAAACAAATGACGATTTCGAACCGTTACTGACTGCCAGCTATACGTTACCAGACAATAACTGATCTGTTGACTCGCGCAGATCCTTACATCTGGCCACTACGGTTGTCACCCGCCACACGTAACTCTACCGCTACGCCAGCTTTTCCAGGGAAGCTAAATCACGTTACTGTTTTTGCAGTCACCACGGTTATACCATTTTCATACCGGCTGCTGCGGACGTGTGCATTTTATCCTCTCAGCCAATAAATTCTGGTCTTTGGCTAGGCCGAATAACTGTTTCCATCTGTACATCTGCCTTCACATTGTGGAAAAATTTGAGTACCAGTCTTGGCCTCAGCTTCGCCTCGGAGGCCGCAGCAATCTGTAAAACCTGTCTAATGGCAACCCGTAAACAGAAACTGCAAGACAGCTGCTGGCTTGTGACGTCATTAGTTGTCGAGGACTTCCAGTTCAACTTGCAATTGGGGTGGAATAACCGCAGGTAATTGGAAACATAAGCAGATCTCTAGAATACGTGATAGGCAAAAAGAGCTTCATTAAAATCAGAGCCTCTCATAAGGCTATGACCCGTAATTAGCCTTAGCTCTATGTGCCAATAAAAGATGAAGGCCTGTTGTATATCGTTCGAGTAAACATGTCTGGAAAATTTCAGTCTTGCCTAACCTGACCGTGCTGCCTAGAGGATTTTAATATTTACAGGTTGTCTACCGTGACATGGAAATCCCTAATACATCGTAAATGCTTGCGAAAGGAGTTATCGACAAAGGAGAAATTAGTTTCAGACATAGCTTATTTGCGTAATGTTTTTACGTAGAGACTCATTGAACTAGACAGCTCTTGAAGAAAGTAGCGAGTGCCATAACATCTGTCAAGTTTTCAGAGGAGTTTGTTTTGCTGAAACAGACTAAGGATCAAACCCAGGATAGATTTCACATCGTTTTGTTATGCTTACTTCCTTATGGAGGCGATATTTTGATCTTGAAATTCTAGAAATTGAAATTTAGCACGTTTTCTGTCACCTTTCTAAAAACTTCAATTTCAAACCATGAAAAGCGTTATAGCTGCATCTTTTTACAGGATCACTCGAATGATGTTAAGAAACGTATAGCATAAGTGCATTAACCAGAAAGAATAATACTCGCTTCTTTGAGGGCAGTTATTTGTCAAAAACATTATTCTGGATATCTAAAACGATTTACGAAATATTTATGTATTTGACCGTACGTGGGAAGCCATGTATGTCTGTGTTGACCCCACATTACTTTTTACTTGTTCTGGGAACAACGTTGTTATCCAGAATGAGATTTTCACTCCGCTGCAGAGTAAAAATCTCATTCTGGAAACAATCCCCAAGCTGTCGCTAACCCATGTCTGTGCATATCCTTTCTTTCAGTAGTGCTAGTTATGCAAGGTTCGCAGGAGAGCTTCGGTAGAGTTTGGAAGGTAGAAGACGAGGTACTGGCAGAAGTAAAGCTGTGACGACGGGGCGTGAGTCATGCTTCGGTAGCTCAGTTGGTAGAGCACTTTCCCGTGAAAGGCAAAGGTCCCGAGTTCGAGTCTCGGTCCGGCACACAGTTTTAATCTGCCAGGAAGTTTCAACGCTATTATCATCACTCTAACGGAACCGTTGCCGGCACGGTAGGTCAGCGTGTTCGATCAGAGGGCTAGCTGCCCTCTGTAATAATAAAAAAATACTTAGTTAATGGACCAACAACGAACTGAAACGGGTGTCTTTCGACGTCCGCCCAGAAAAGATTCAACGAACTAAAACGAACAAAATGAAATTAAAAAACAAAACAAAAAACCGTCTGATTCAAAAAACAGTAGAGAAAATTGAGTTACGGCAGAACTAATAACCTGATTACTCAAAATATAAAATGTACTTTTAATGAAATCACTTGGTTTAAGAACATATTTCTTTAGTGTCTCGAGCAGGCTGCTAGCTGACGTGTCAAGGCGGGAAACCACACCATTTCCTGATATATGTCCACTGCTCTCGGACGATGGCCAGTTTGCGTCTGGTCAATCTGTCACCCTTCCCCTCCCCTTTCCACCCCTCTCCCAGCCTAAAACTCCACCAACCCATCTTTTAAGAAGTGGAGCGGTTAGAGCTCCTACAAAAGGCTGAATCGTCCGCCCTGTTTTCCCCATCTCTGAGGATACGCAGATGGGTGGTTAACCTGTTCACTCAACTTCTTGCAATATTTCGCATAAAATATTTGATATTCCACGTGCGACGTGTACCGAACAGAAATTAATGTGTATATAGATATTTAGATTTCCCTTGCAATAGAACAGAAAAATTGAAATGTAATATTTCATGTGTGGTAGTTTGTAAATATTAAACGAAATGAGTTGAGAACTCGGTACGAATGTCTTCAAATAGGGATGTTGTGCAGTAAAAATCTCTGACTATTTCGTAGTTTTTATCTGTATATAGGCGCTTGCAAAAATGGTGTTTATTTTTTAATCATAAGTAGGTACAAATGTGGAATTTCAATTGTAAAGAGGGCAGAAAAATAGTTTCATATTCCTTTGAAACAAATTTTTATTAGTAGTTTCATTTTTTGCTTGTTGAGTTGTGGTCAAAACTTTATACTTTGAAGGTGATGTTACTTGTGCAGTTTCTCACACAATGACCATTCCTCTATAAGGTTATCTTAATTATCACTCGTTCTACCACTTCTATATAAGAAGTAGTGTTACTTACTATTCCGTTTGCGTATGTATGTTTATAATCACGGGATATAAATACATCACAATAAACATTGATCCTCACTTAGCCAACTGCGAAAATATCTCAGGAATCGAAAAATTTTGAGGCAAATTGCTTCATTGCAGTTATCGACTGGGGGAAGAAATGCTGTTGTATGCAACAGGTTTCATATTCATAACTACTTTTATTAACCTATACTTACAATACACCATTGAACGTCAGATCCTGCTTCCCAGTTGTGTTTGCAGCTACTTATGGCCTATTTTTCCTTGTTTGGGGTCACTTGGAAATCGAAACATACGAAAACCGTTTTTGCGATGATTAGTGCAGTTCACAGCTGAGTAGCCACCCATATTTATGATAAATTCAATACATTTGAAAGCAAATTTCCACTAGTATCTTGACTCATAGGTAAACAAGTATTAATGTCCTGTTCTTTGGGGAAACATGGCGGACAGTGCAGCTCGGGTTATAGAAGTCTTAGGAGCGATTGTAACGTCAGAAAAACGTCTGACAACCGAAGTAAAACTGAGAAATCAAGAGCGAAAAAATTTAGACTTCGAGAATAAAGGCGACGTACCTGTTCGTAACGTCGGAAATTAAAGTTTGTAATCACAAATGTCTATACAACGGAAGGTTTGTACATAGAACATGGCGAATTACAAACTGCAATTATTAAAGAAAAAATCAAATTTGTTAATGAAATAGTGAGGATAGCGACTATCAGGAAACTTTATGGTCAACGAATATTTATTTATCTATCCCCCTCCCCATTTTCCATTAAGTTGTGCTAATACAAGCAAAGAAAAGAGGGGGAAAGGGGAAATCGGTACCTATCTGCACACTCATATTTGGAAAAGCTGAATCATTTTTCCACTATCATCATCACCAGCCATGTGATATTCATTGCTGGGTACAGTCTTCTCTAGACTAACTCATGCTTTAAAGGACTTGAGACACGCTGCATCTATGTCGCTCCTGTAAGTTCACTACTGTCGTAAACCTTTCTTAGGGTGTCTGTCTCTTGTTTTCTCTTGATATAAATTGAAGAACATCCTTTGCCTTTCTATTATCCATTCGCCTCGTTATGTGTAACAACCAACTCACTGTCATTTTTCTTACAATCATAATGGCGCCTTACTCTCCACTCAGGTCACCGACCCATTTGTCTTCTGTCTCCTGGTAATTTCCCATACACATCTCCCCATCATTCGCTAGGCAAAACTTCGTATTCGAATACTTTTTGTACTGAAACTTCGTGTCGCATTGTCATAAATTTATCTACGCTACATCTGCATCATACTCCGCAAGCCTCCTATTGGTGTGTGGCAGAGTACTGAGTCCTCCGACCCTGTTCCACTGGCGGATAGCGTGTGGGAAGAATGACTGTCAGCAGGCCTCTGTATTTGCTCTAATTTCTCTAATTGTCTCCTCGTGGTCATTACGTGATGCTTATGTGGGGGAAAGTGCCCTCTCGAAGTTTCAATGATAAATTTCTCCGCGATAGGCAATGCCTCTCTTGTAACGTCTGCCAATGGAGTTTGCTGAACGCCTCTGTAACGCTCTCGCGCCGGATAACCGATCCTGTGTCGAAACGCGCTGCTCTTCGTTGGATCTTTTCTGTCAGTCATATCGGGTAGCGATCCCATATGGATGAATGATACCGAAAAATCGATTGAACAAGCGCCTTATAAGCCACTTCCTTCACAGCCTTCGTGGATGAGTTACATTTCCGTAAAACTATTCCTATGTATCTGAGTCTGGAATCTGCTTTTCCCACTATTTGCATTATGTGCAAACATTACAGTGTCACGTGTAACACGAAGGTTGTTCAGGTACCATCCATTAACACGGATACTTTAATTGCTTTATAAATATATAGAGATATGAATACTTCATCCAGGACTGCTGAGAACAGTTTTTTTTAGATACTGATCTGTTTGAATGACCCTTTCTCCAATTCTGAGTTTCTCATTATCCTGGCGAAGTCTAATGGAAGCTGGAGCACGGACAAACGAGGTGTGTTCAGAAAGAGACTGAATTTTGCTTATAACACTTTTATTGCTCATTGCACTACATTTTAAGTGCAGTCGCTTTCACAGTCGTGTTCCCAATGTTTCCTCCAGTTTTGGAAAACCTTATAGAACGCAGTTTCTGGGATGGCGCGAAGGTGTCTTGTCGTATTATCGTGAATCTTCGGTAAGCTTTGGAAATGATGTTTATTTCAAAGTGGTTTTAAGTTTGAGGAACATGAAAAAGTTTGCTAGGGATAGCTCAGGAGAACAGAGTAGATGTGGCGCAACGAGAGTCTGATTTTTTTATCAGATTGCAGTGAACAAGAAGCGACGCGTGAACCAGCGCACCGTCATCCGAGTCCGTTTTTTTTCATAATTCAGGCCTCTTTCTGGGCACAGCATCCATCAAACGCACTAAAACTCTCTGGTAGACTCCCCTGATTGCCATATGAACAGGTTGTACAAAGTGTCGATCCACATTGCTTTTGCAGCCAAAAATCACAAACCTATCCAACCAACCAACATCATCTTGATACTTGGCCGACTCATGAGTGCTTCTTTTGGACAAGGAGACTCTTTGCCCACCCTCTGCGAAGACTAACCAATCGAATGCGAAGTCTAATGGAAGCTGGAGCACGGACAAACGAGGTGTGTTCAGAAAGAGACTGAATTTTGCTTATAACACTTTTATTGCTCATTACACTACATTTTAAGTGCAGTCGCTTTCACAGTCGTGTTGCCAATGTTTCCTCCAGTTTTGGAAAACCTTATAGAACGCAGTTTCTGGGATGGCGCGAAGGTGTCTTGTCGTATTATCGTGAATCTTCGGTAAGCTTTGGAAATGATGTTTATTTCAAAGTGGTTTTAAGTTTGAGGAACATGAAAAAGTTTGCTAGGGATAGCTCAGGAGAACAGAGTAGATGTGGCGCAACGAGAGTCTGATTTTTTTATCAGATTGCAGTGAACAAGAAGCGACGCGTGAACCAGCGCACCGTCATCCGAGTCCGTTTTTTTTTCATAATTCAGGCCTCTTTCTGGGCACAGCATCCAGCAAACGCACTAAAACTCTCTGGTAGACTCCCCTGATTGCCATATGAACAGGTTGTACAAAGTGTCGATCCACATTGCTTTTGCAGCCAAAAATCACAAACCTATCCAACCAACCAACATCATCTTGATACTTGGCCGACTCATGAGTGCTTCTTTTGGACAAGGAGACTCTTTGCCCACCCTCTGCGAAGACTAACCAATCGAATGCCTCTGTAAAAGTGTTTCCAAGTTTATAGTAAAAATTGACAAGCACACGTTGTTCTTCAACCTCTTTCATTGTCATTTGGCAAAATATTCCTGCATTCCAATCAAGAACAACTGCCAAGATAAGACACATAGAAATGGACTACCTAGGTGTAGCAAAGCAGCTTAAATCACTGAATAAAGGCAAGTCGTCCGGTCCAGGTTGTATACCAGTCAGTCTCCTTTCAGAGGATGCTGATATAATAGCTCCACATTTAGCAATTATATACAACCGCTCTCTCACAGGAAGTTCCATACCTAAAGACTGGAAAATTGCTCAAGTCACACCAATACCCAAAAAGAGAAATAGTAATATTCCGCTGATTCACTGGCCCATATCACTAACGTCCATTTGCAGTCGGGTTTTGGAACACTTACTGCATTCGAACATTGTGCATTACCTCGAAGAAAACTACTTATTGACACATTGTCAGCACGGATTCAGAAAACATCTTTCTTGTGAAACGCAAACACCCATGAATTAATGAGTGCTATAGACAGGGGATGTCAAATTGATCCATATTGTTAGATTTGCAGAAGGCTTTCGACACCGTTCCTCATAAGCGTATTCTAACCAAACTGCATGCGTATGGAATATATCCTCAATTTTGCGCCTCGATTTGTGATTTTCTGTTAGAAAGGCCACAGTTCGTAGTAATAGACGGAAAGTCATCGAGTAAAACAAGTAATATCCGGTGTTCCCCAAGGAAGTGTTATAGGCCTTCTATTGTTCCTGATCTATATTAACGACGTAAGAAACAATCTCAGTAGCCCTCTTCGATTATTTGTAGATGATACTATTATCTACCGTCTTGTAATACGCGATAAGTCACACAAATCTTAAGGCTGTAAATTCAACTAAATACTTAGGGATTACAATTACAAATAACCTAAATTGGAACCATCACACAGATAATGTTGTGGGTAGAGCAAACCAAAAACTGCTATTCATTGGCAGAACACATAGAAGGTGCAACATGTGTACTAAAGAGACTGCTTACACCACGCTTGTCCGCCCTATTCGGCAGTATTGCTGTGCGTTATGGGATCCGCATCAGGAGGGACTGACGAATGACATCGAAAAAAAAAAAAAAAAAAAAGAAAACGAACAAAGAAGGGCTGCACGTTTTGTATTATCGCGAAATAGGAGAGGCAGTGCCACAGACATGATACGTGAATTGCAGTGGCATTTTTCTTTGGGACGGGATCTTCTCATGAAATTTCAATCATCAGTTTTCTCCTCCGATTGCGAAAACATTCTTTTGGCACCCGCCTACATAAGGAGAACTGATCATCAAGATAAAATAAGAGAAATCAGGGCTCACACAGAAAAATTCAAGTGTTCGTTTTTGACGCGCACCTTTCGGGAGTGGAGCGGTAGAGAGACAGCTTGAAGATGGTTCATTGACCCCTTTGCCAGGCTCTTTATTGTGAATAGCAGAGTAATCACGTAGATGTAGATGTTGGTCAGTAATCCGACGAGCAGTTTGTGCACGTACTCACTTCAGCGGCTGTAGCTCGACAACTAACGGTCAGAGCAAAAAGAGGCCAACCTTAGTTCTTTAAACTTGCCACTAGTTGTGCTAAATAGCCGCTGCTAGTTCGCTCTGCCGGTTTATGCGCTATTTCGAAAGTTCGATCTTCTTCTGAAAACAACGCTTCTTTACTTTCCAGTATGATCACATATGTTGAATCACTGCCTTGTTTCCCTTGCTGATTTAGTTCAAATCGAATCAAAAGCAGTCTCTGTATCTGTGCTTCCCAGATAAAGTTTTTAGGTCATACTCATTAGGGGACAGATGACCTCAGATGTTAAGTCCCATAGTGGTTTAAAACGGTTCAAATGGCTCTGAGCACTATGGGACTTAACTTCTGAGGTCATCAGTCACCTAGAACTTAGAACTACTTAAACCTAACCTAAGGACATCACACACATCCATGCCCGAGGCAGGATTCGAACCTGCAACCGTAGCGGTCGCGCGGTTCCAGACTGTAGCGCCTAGAACGGCTCGGCCACTCCGGCCGGCTAAGTCCCATAGTGCTCAGAGCCATTTAAACCACACTCATTACTCAGTTCTATAAATAATTGGTTATGCAGTTTGTGTATTGCGCTATATCCACTTCTATAGACAGCTTGTTCGTTCGCGTGGTGAAATTTGGCGTTTTTTACGAAGAGGGAGCTAATGGTATACAGTTTTTAAGCCTTTTCTATCTTACTTCTCATTAAGTGCAATAATTACAGCATGGTTTAATTTCTAGGAAGTGACTTATTCCACAGATATTTTATAAATAATTTGCTATGGTTCCTTTTCAATTATTTTTCCCTTGATATTGTCCACTGGAATATCATCATCTACTGGCACTTTTCTTTCCTTATTACCTTTTGAAGTCTTTATAGCCTGGCGTTGCTGAGGGAATGAGAACAGGAAATAAGAAGCTGAAAGAATTAAGCGAGTTTTGCTGGCGAAGTAACAACATAACAGACGACAGTAAAAGTAAACAAGATATAGATTGGCATTATCGAGAAAAGAATTGATTAAAATAATAATTCTTGTGAGTTAACGAGCATTTCGCTCTCATTTAAGTATATGGCCGAAAGAGTCAGCCTTCAGGAATTGTGAAACGAACCCTGTCGTCCAAAACCGGATGCCACAGAGGCGCAGGTTCACGACGAGATGGGGAAATTCACAGACGTCTATTGTCTACTGTGGCCTAATCGCTGCAGTGCGCGAATGAGACAGACAAGAACCTACGTCATAGGGAAGCCCAGTAGAAGGCTTTTGTGGCCTAGGAGACACAGCAGTGTTAAATATGGCGGACCTGAGATCGGTCATAAGGGGAAACATTTATTAAAACTATTTAATTCTGTAGTAGTGCAGAGAATGAAGCCACAGTAATTTTAATCTAGCATTCTCCATAAACTTTCATGGTGATCCCAATAAAATATGAATATTGATCATATCTATAATAGTTTAGGATATACTGTTAAAGTGAAATTAACAAGTTTTGTAGCGAAGACCTGAATGGTAAAATCTTAACGCTTTCGTCGATCTTAACGATCGACATTTCGTATACAAGCGCATCATTAAAATGGCAAATGTTGTAATTATCAACTCTGTAACTTTATTTGCTTGAAGATATAGTAAATTTAAATTATCAGTATTTTCAGATCATCATTTCCTCCACACAAAACACATTGAACGATGATAGCATGACACCTTATTGAATCATTAGGTAATATAATATTTGCTGTAAAGTTTAGTGCATAATAGTTACTTTTGTTCTGTATTTATTTATCAGAAAGCACATTGGTGCAAGGCTGCTGGCTGTGACATTCGAAGTTAAGAAGGAAATTTTATTGGTTTTATGTAAAAGAATTTTACGTTTATTATGTAATGGACATTATTGTTACTCTATTTAGAACATTAAAGTGGTCAAGCTGTGATTATTTAAATATTTTAAAATGTAAAATAATGTAGAATAAGCTGTAAGCAATCAGATGGACGGCTTCAGGAAAGGTTACTGCCCTAGTCAGTTGAGCGAAGATATTCGGCGCGCGGGGAAACGCGGTCGGAGACGGACAGAGGGCAGTTCTGGTCGAGACACCAAAGGGGACAGTTCGGGTGGAGACGCAAAAGCGGACAGCTGTTGCCTTCGTGAGCTCTGCCGTCATCGACTTCAGGAACCACCTGTTTGTTCCATTGGTCTCTTCGTTACCTTCAGTCCGAGATATCACAACCTGTGGTCTACCTACGAGGATTGGAACAGATTAGTCTTCTCACAAAGGGGCCGGATCTGCAGTTCACTGACGTCTTGTGTACATCGCACGTGTTGAGCAAGGAATCGATTTTACTCCGTACACTAGGGTTTCAGTTTCTTTTGTCTGAGGCATATTTTTCGAGGATCAAATTAAAAATAGGTCCAATTCCCGGTTCTCACCAACGTTTTCGGGATGTATCCTTTGGATATAAGACAAAAAATTAAACTGGAAATACCTTGCGAAATATTCACAACTGCCCCATTACCAGCTCTACGGTAATTTGGCTGACGCGTTTCTGTTTTTACAGTGTGTGTTTATTGCAGCGGTACGCTCTACTCAGACAACGCAAAATTAACAGCACATAGCCACAGTTCGGCATCAACCACATCATATGCCATCTGCAGCGACCAGATACACACTGCACATGTCGAGCAAGTCATCAAGTTTACGCTGTATGCAGGTAAACAAATGCACTTACATCTACAATAGGCTTTCATATTTTTATCCGAGACATATTATCTTAGAATTAAAATATAACTACTTCCCATCTCACATCCTGAAAGGTTTTAGGTTGGTTTCCCTTGGTTGTAATGTAAATGGCCTCTCGAATAGTCTCAACTGGGACTTCCATTATGCAACCAGTAGTTCACCTGATATTTGGCCACAAAGACCTTGCGTCTTCAGTGGGTCACAATTCTAACAGCCCACATTAGATTTAGTAGTAGGGAAAGAAATAGCGGACAGCTAGTGCTGTGTTCACCATGAACGCTCTTTACTACACCAGTTACCAGATCCTCATTACGGATTTGTTTTCTCTTTGTCTGCTTTTCGGTTATTTACGTCTAACTCTGGGAACAGAATTAACTGTTGTCTGGTCTTTCTAGCAACAATCCTGCACCGTATTTCTCTTTATCCTATGACGGACATGCTACTCGAGGCTTATCATGGTTTGTCTGTATGTATTGCTTCGGAACTTGTACTATGCTATAATAATAAACCTAAACTGGTTCACATACACAAAGACCGTGACTTCCGAATACAAGTTTTGAACTTTAATCACTATGCCTGTGCCGGTCGGAAGGGCCGAGCGGTTCTAGGCGCTACAGTCTGGAACCGAGCGACCGCTACGGTCGCAGGTTCGAATCCTGCCTCGGGCATGGCTGTGTATGATGTCCTTAGGTTAGTTAGGTTTAAGTAGTTCTAAATTCTTGGGGACTGTTGACCTCAGCAGTCAAGTCCCATAGAGCTCAGAGCCATTTGAACCATTATGCCTCTATTTTAGGACAAACGCTAAACATTTCATTTGGTGGTCAAATGGACCATTTAGAGCTTAAAATTAATATAAACATGTGTACAATTTTAAAAGCTGACACGTACAGTTTAGATGCTCGCCCGGATGGAGAAGGAGGAGTAGATTAGCGTTTAACGTGCCGTCTACAACGAGGTCATGAGAGACGGAGCACAAGCTCGGATTTGGGAAGGATTGGGAAGGAAATCGGCCGTGTGGCCGGAGACGGGTTTGAACCGTCGTCCTCCCGAATGCGAGTCCAGTGTGCTAACCACTGCGGTACCCCACTCGGTCGCCCGTTTGTCTGAGCAGCAAGTTAAGTTTGAATTAAATCAGACGGCAGTTACAAACTGACCGCCTCATCTCAGCGCATAATTACAAATGCAGTATGTGCTGACGTGACATCTATTTACTTGTTCTGGAATGAAAACATTCTTCCTCCTTGTGAAGAATACAGTAAAGTCTTGCCAAGGACAGTGCACCAGGTGCAAGAATGTTTCCTTGTACAAACTCCAGGTGACTGGATCGTTCCCAGTGTAGACATATATTCTGAATGTACAGTGATGAAGCTGAGGCCATTATTCAGTCACAGAAAATTATTAGTTGTACAAAATAGCTTGTATTAGTATTGTCGTTGTTATGTATCCAATGAAGCTGACCGATTTGGTAATTTGCTTACTATCTTAAAATTGTTCTCTCTCTAGTGAGATGCCACGAGTATTGTACGATGAATTGTGGCATTTTCGTTATATGTAATGGTGTTCGTTCAAATTTCATCCTTCAGTTAACTCACACAAATAAGTTGACTTTCCTTTACCGGTGGAGCATATTAATTAGCCAACGAGGTGATATGTTGTTGCCGTAATATATTCTTTCTTGAGCAAAGAATGGAAAGCAAAATCTACAACGAAAAGTAAGTACAACTCATCGCTGCGCCACTCACAATACGAGAAGTGTTAACCGCTACAAGTCCTCAAACAGCTATACGTAAAGTTGTAAGGAGCGCTGAAGAGCGGTTTTAAATATGTGTTGGGAACTTTTAATTTAATCTGTTGGAGAATAGTCTTAGTGAAGCTCCTCAGCATCTGAAAAATGACATATGATTCTGGAGTTGCGCTGTACGCATTAGTAATTCTGATTTTAATTTATTCCTGAATCTTTCTAAATACTTTCATTCCGACCTTATGGTCATATCGAAAATTTATCCACGTATTTCCTTCAACACACGTCATTAACTTTACATGCTGTCGGCCATTAACGTGAGTGATAAACTACGGGGATTGCGATGAGGACAATTATCGGAATCAGTAGTCAGTTAGCTGTGTCAAACATTCAGTTCAATATTTGTTCACCGATGCTGCAGAAATTATAGCAGTTAATGAAAGTACTTTTTTTCTAACCAAATATGGGCACAGAAAGTTCTGTCATTTGGCGTCTCGACTGGTTAACAACAATATAGAAAACAAATTGCTCATACTGGATAGACGGTTGATTATCTTTTAGGACTGTTATTTGTTGGACACTTAATCCATTAATGTGTCAGAAACAACGTAATGCGTATTCCACGTGAAAGTTAACCAACTTGCTGAAAAAGTTCTTGCAACAATGCTGATACAATAATTTTACGTGGCAGACACTGGAAGCTTTCACCAGCTGCGACAAAGTCGTGTATATGAACAGTGCTCCAGTACTGTCAAATGGTTTTTATTCCAGTCTTTGATCACAATATTAATTCTTTTGACGATAAAATGGAAATGCCGTGTGGCTAGGGCCTCTAGTCGGGTCGACCGTTCGCCTGGTGCAAGTCTTTCGAGTTGACGCCACTTCGGCGACTTGCGTGTCGATGGGGATGAAATGATGATGAAAAACACACAACACCCAGCCATCACGAGGCAGAGAAAATTCCCGCCGGGAATCGAACCCGGGACCCCGTGCGCGGGAAGCGAGAACGCGAGACCACGAGCTGCGGACGATGACCATCCTCAGTTCTTTTCTACTCTATGTCCTATAAAGTGATAAGGCCATAATGGCATCGTCAAAAGATATAAATATAATCAGCACAGCATCGTCACATAGATCTAAAATATGATGTAGAATAGGCCACATCGTTCACATAGTCATTTTGCAATAATGACTGTGTGGACGATGTGGCCTATTCTACACCTTATTCTAGATATATGTGACGATGCTGTGCTGATATAAATGTAATCTTTTGACGATGCCATTATGGCCTTATCACTTTAGGGCATGGTGTAGAAAAGATCTGAGGATGGTCATTGTGGACTGAAACCGGTCATCGTCAAAAGAATTGTGATCAAAGACTGGAATAAAAAAAACATTTGACTGGTTGCTTTGATCAGCAACACAGCAAGGAGGGAATTACTAACGATATGTTGGCTTATTCACTGCGACAATCTCATCAACATTCAGAAAAACTGAAAGAGATCAAGCGTCTTACATTGCGCTGCTTACCCCCCGCGTGAGAGGTTTGTTTAACTCACTGCGCTGTGGAATTGAGAGGGTCGTGGACAGAGAGGTAGACTTTGCCACCGACAAAAGGAAACTAACAACAGAAAGGAACACAGAGAGAGATAGCAATCTCTATACGAAAACATTAACGTTGGCATTGTCTCTGCGCTTAACGTGACGTGCAGTGTGCTAAGAGCAGACCGACACGTGTTCGTGGTCGCTGCGGACAGGTGGTGTGGCAATACAAGGTCACTTCGCTGACCTCTGCGGGAATATGTCGGAATTTCCATCCCACCGACGATGGGGAACACCCGAAACCCGACAAAGCTTTCACGTTCACCACGTTCCTTGGTATTCCCTCTCTTCACCTTTCTCGCTGACACGTTGGTCTTCACACGACCTTACATATCAAATATAATTAGTCACTGCGCTTCGATGTAAACATAATCCTTTGATTCTGTAGGAAGAAAATACGTTGAAACTACAATTCACAAAAAGTTGCAATAAATTTTTGATCTAACAGAATGAGTGATGGCTGTGCTCAAAAATTACAGGCCTTTTATAATAGACGATTATGTACGGAAGAGATGGACATGCATATATGCATATAAATTTCCATCTTAAATTGAGGATATGTTTATAACAAAGGCATCTGGCCATAAAACAATGGGCAAATGCATATCGTTTGTCATTGCAGAAAACAGGATTAGTACCAAGAGAAAGAAATGATCAAGACAGATCAATTACAAACTTGAAAAAATCTAAATCCACGTCATTGAAGTACCAGTACACCATCAAATACGGTTGTTTCAAGTATTTCTGCAGCTCTCTGAAAGTACTGTCATATGCAACGTCCTGATTTTAAGATGATACGTAATTCGTGATTCGAATAATATTTTTATATGCTTAGAAAAAGGGAATTACAACTGTATGCATCATCCCAAAAATTCGATATTAATGCAGGTACTCCACAAATTATTGAGACTGGCCATCATAATGTGTAAATGTTGGCGCTAAGTAAATGAAAGCAAGATTTTCTTTGAACTTGTGCCCGCAGTTACTAATAATTTTTTGAATGGTTACACATCGCATGGAGCTGTAAATTTTTTTATTATATACAGGGTGTAACGAGTATAAGTGCACATATTACTATTCGTAAGTGAAGATAGTGTACTGAAGAACATTTCATGAGTTCACTTTATTTGTAGAGTAGTATGTTTTTATGTTGGTTAGTACCGCTAAGAACATGTGGCAAGAGCAGGCCATTACGGCTTATTTCGGCTGAGAAGCAAGTCACATGCTGAAGTGTGAACTCACGGATGCAAAACAATTAGCCTATATGACCGGTTTAGTCCAATAAGTGGTGCAGTTACAGTCAAGAAAAAAAAATCCGGTGGTAAATCATGTACTGTATTTGCAGAAGTCATTTGACTGTATTATTGTTTATTTAATTACGAACCAGGTTGCGGCCTTTTACGCCTTTTTCAAGTGGTTGATTTCATGTCATTAACACATATTGTAGGACATCAAGCTCAATGTATGTTAATAACATAAACTCAGTCACTTGGAAATGGCATAAAGAGCCAAAACTGGGTCGTAATTAAATAAACAACAATGTAGTCAAATGGCAGTGTGTTCATTTAAAAAAAAAAATTGTGACGATTGCTCATCAACATCAAAAACTGCTTGCAGGAAGACTAGACAAAAGGAAAAACAAATACACTGAAGGGTGTACATATTAAGGTACCACAATTAACAATATTTGAAGTAATACCCACTATACCCAGTTACCATACAGGTACGGAAATATTTTCCGACGCAAATGTTTATTGATTCTATGGCCAACAAACGAACCTAGGTACTAGAAAATGGCCCAAGGCCGGGAAGTTGCTGAAAAATAAACCAAAATAGACAGTTGCAGGTGGTATGGAATCATTCCAAAAATGAATGAAAACAGTTTGACAAGATGTAAAAGCGTTAAATGAAGATTACTGTTACTCTAAATGTATCACTAAATGGGCTAGCCAATGAGCGAAACAGGAGAGGAAGAGTAAAAAAACTTATTAGTGCTTACTTTTATGATAGGAATAAGTGGTTCGTATTTAACACCATTTGAGTGTCGAGTGTTTTTTGAGCGCTGTAGCTGATTTGTTGAGATTCTGCGATCCTATTCTGGATGACAGGGGTTGAAATCCCCGTCTGGTCATTTAGATACAGGCTTTTTGTGGTCACCCCAAACCATGGGATGGCCACATCCGATTTCCCGTCCCATTCTTGTCCAAGCCGATCTCGTGCTCCGTCGCTGATGAGATCGACGTCGAAGGGAAATTAAGGAGTAACGTCATTTTTTGGATCACATTGCTAGACAGCAGCACCGAGCTAGCCAATCCATGCATTAAATCAGGCAACAACAATAATAACAGAAGGTGAGTAGTCAGCTTGCCTCACTGTCAGGCAGAGAATCCAGCTTTGACCCCGAGAGCACCAAAACGTTTCCCGTCGTGGGTAGAGTGGAAACGGGTGCACTCACTTTCGTCAGACGAATGATATGAAGGCTTTCTGTAGGAGAAATGGCGACTTTGCTAAAGCAAAGTTTGATGGCCAGGACAGTAATGTTCTATGGCTTACCCTATATACAAAAAAATACCCCTTTGTATAAAAAAAAGACCCCTTCATACAAAAATCACGAGGTGCTGATAAGATTGGAAGACCAAGATCGATGTGCTGGGATTAAAACGGGTGGAAGACAGGGGCGTAGTACTTCGACCCTAGTGTCAATTTATACGTCGAAGAAGCAATGGTGGAAATAAGGAAAATGTTCATGAGTGGAGTTAAAATTCAAAGTGAAAGGATATCATTCAAAAGATTCGCATAAAGCATTGCTATTCTCAGTGATTTGGAAGAAGAATTACAGGACTCGATCATCTGGACAGTCCAATGAGTACTAAATATTGACTGAAACAAAAAACGACAAAGCAAATGAGGAGTAGCATAAATTTTAGCGATGAGCTTAACATAAAAATTGATGATAACAAAGTAGATAAAGGGGAATTCTGATACTGTGGATGTAAAACAGCAGTCATGTGTTATTGTGGTAAGTAAAGCGGACATAAGTCCGCCACAGTAGCTAAGTGGTCAGCGTAGATGGCCACCATGCCGGGGGACCCGGGTTAAATTCACTCTACTGGCAAGCGTTTTTCCTTGATAGAAGTGGTACGGGGGTGCACTGAGCCCCGTGGTACCAACTGAGGAACTACTTGATGGGGAGTAGCGGGTCCCAGGCCTGGAAAGTCGGCAGAACCGTCGGGAGGGTAGCGTGCCGACCACATGGTCTTCCAAACTGCATCCGCATGACGCTTCATGGCAATAGGTGACACTGCGACCAGGCGGCAACCCTTGGGCCTTCAAGGTCTCATGAGGAGCTCGTTACAGGAGGACGTAAAAAGCAGGCTAACAAATGTGAAGAAGGTATTCCTCCGAAAAGACGTCTGCTAGTATAAAAAATAGGCCTTAACTTGAGGAAGAATTTTCTGGGAAAGTTCGCTTGGAGCATAGACTGTGAGAATATCAGAAAACAAGAGGATCGAAGCGTTTGAGATGTGGTATTATAGAAGAATGTTGAAACTTAGGAGAACTGATAAAGAATGAGGATGCTCTCCGCAGAATCGGTAAAGAAAAGAACACGTGGAAAACTGTGTCAAGAAGAAGGGAGAGGGTGATGGGACATCTGTTAAGACATCAGGTAGTAACTAAAGGAAGGTGTAGGGGCTAAACACTGAAGGAGAGAACAGATATTGGTGTATATCCAGCGAATAACTCAGAACGTTGGGTGCATGTGCTACTGTAATATGAAGGCGTTGGTACAGGAGAGAAACTCGTGGTGGATCGAAGACTGATGACAAAACAGACGTCCAATGATGCATTAAGCAAAGCATAAAAGCAGTCGGTCGGCAAAGTGCGCTCCACAGCGCCACATCGCAGAGATTCCGTTTCTTTAGGATAAAATTCGAAGTATTGTTTAAGAAATATATTATGGAACGACAGCGTTAAATCAAAGTAAGCTGAGTAATTCCCCCCTCTATTATATACTTATGGCTTTGTAGTCTATTCCTTATTCATCAAGGAGAGATCACTATTTTTTTCGTATACATGCATTTTTAAATGTTGTTAAAATAGACATACAACTGTCCAGAACTTTCTTTTTCGTAAATAATTTTGTTTCTTATTAGATTGTGTGATTGATCGTAAATGCAAAGTTTTATTCTGAGTGTGCAGTTACTTTTTACTTCAGAGTATCTCCTTTTTACTTCAGAGTATCTCCTTAAAAAAGGAATTTCTGCTTCAAACGTTCTACGTAGATATCAGAATTATTGCGCGTTTTACGTTTTATTTTCCACTAATCTGGCGTTGATTGATTACTAGCCCCGCAGCAGGCGTACTTCGTTTCATTCCTACTTTAGCCTCACATGTGGTGCTTTACTTCAGTGTGGTCTTCTTGTGTCCTTGACTCAAGGCAACGAAAAAAGCTTTCAGAAGTGCGACAACACTGACATCACCAAAGGGTGAACACTCGAATTGAACAATGCTAGTGAAAAAAATTAGAAGGTGTCTTATCGAATATTATTCGCCTGAAGTGATCTAAATGGTCCACAAAGAAGCTAAATCATGATGACCTAACGTGATGTTTAAATACGACGATTAGGATGTAAAAATTTTCAGGAATATTAAACGGAAATGGAAAGACTCAGTCGTTAGTAAAACAGATGCGGGAACTCGGTTCACTGCTAGAGTATTACACCTACATCTACACCCCCGTCATTATTCTGCAATTCACGATTAAGTGCCTGACAGAAGGTTCTTTAAGCTACGTCTCTACCGTCCCACTCTCGAACAGCGCTTAGGAAAAACGATCACTTATCTTTCCGCTCGAACTCTGATTTCTCTTATTTTATTTTTATGATATTGCTCCCTATGCAAATGGACGTCTACAAAATATTTTCACACGCTGACGAGAAATTTGGTGATTGAGATTTCATGAGAAGGTCCTGCCGCAGCGAAAAACGCCTTTGTTTTAATGACTGCCACCCCAATTCGTGTATCACACCCACTTGACACTCTCTCCCTTATTTCGCCATAACACAAAACGAACTACCCTTTTCTGAAGTTTTCCGATGTCCTCCGTAAATCCTATCCGATGTGGATCCCACATCGTACAGCAGTAGTCCAGAAGGGGGAGGACAAGCATAGTGTAAGCAGTCTCTTTAGTAGACTGGTTGGCTTTCCCCACAACATTGTCTATGTGATCATTCGAATTTCAGTTATCCGTAATTGTAACCCCTAATTATTTGGTTGTTTTTACAGCCTTTAGATCTGTGTGATTTATCGTGTAACTGATGTGTACCGGATTCCTTTTAGTGCTTATGTGGATGTCTTTACACTTTTCGTTATTTAAATTGCCACATTTTACGGAATACAGATGTATTGTCTAAATAATTTTGGAATTAAGTTTCATCGTCATGACAGAAAATGACAGCATCATCTGCAAACAATCTAAGAGGGCTGCCCAGTTTCTCTCCTAAATCGTTTATTTAGATCGGGAACATTTCCTTCGGGACCGCCAGATATTACTCGATGACTTTTTGTCACTTATTACGATTTTTGACCTTCTTGACAGGAAATCACGAATATAGTCAGACAACTGAGAGGATATTCTACAGCCACGCAAATTAATTAGAAATCGCTTGTGAGGAACACTATCAAAAGCCGTCAGGAAATCTAAAAATTTGGAATCAGTATTATAGTAATCCAATTAGACAACGAAGGAGATTTCTTACAAAACATTTGTGCGACGCAGAATATTGCTGAAAGATGTAGGGCAGTACGAAATAGGACAAACTGTGGATGCTGAACGTAAACGAAGAAGCGCAGCACGAATGGCCACAGGTTTGTTTGACCCATGAGAGAGCGCCGCGGAGATTCTGAAAAATTGAAGTGGCAAACGCTTTAAGGGAGACGCAAAGTAACCCGTGGAGGCCTGCTTTCTGAATCAGCTTTAAGTGATGACTCTATAAACATACTACAGCATCCTGAGTATCCCTCTTGGGGGGATTGCAAGACAAGATTAAACTGATTAAAGCGCGCACAGAGGTATTTAATCAGTCATTCTTCTCGCTTTCCATACGTGAATGGAACGGGAAGAAACCGTAATAAACGCTAAACTGTCAAGTCTTCTGTGCCAGGCTATGTACAGTGGTTTGCACACTTTCTCGTGGCACTGTGTCCATGTAAAGGAATGGCAGGAAAGACTTTTCTACGAATGTCTTCGCGGCTGGAAAGGCAAGTACTTCTCATCATTACGGTGGGCTGCGACGACTTAATTATAAACGGAGCATAAATTTGGATTAGACAGAGATTTGACAGAAAATCTGCCACAGCAGACCCATCTCGGTACTTGCCAATAATGATTTAGGGACACCACAGAAACCAAGAACTCATCATGGTTCGTCGTCGTTTCTTTTTACACAAATGAAACTTGAAAGCAACAGTGAGTTATCCTATGATCTGGTGTAATACTCTGTTCACAGCATAATGACATTAGGGGCGGACGAGATCGTAGAACAGAGTTCTATCAGTAAATTTACACGAAACTTACGAATAACTTCGATTCGAGAACTTGAGGGATAACTTGTTCCTACACATTTCAGAATGAACTTCTGCTTAAGATGGATTTTGGGAGAACTCATTTTCCCTACCTTGATTAGCCGGTTTCTTGTTGACAAGGAAAAAGGAAAAAAAAGTAGAAGTAGGAAAAGTCCTTGAAATTACTGAGTCACAAGGTTCTGCCTAACCTGTTGAACTAGCAACGAGAACGCGTATTACTTATCTGATCGGCATTAACCAGTTTATTTGTTCCAGTTATTTTTTTTTTTTACAAGTGTTGCTACAGCAATTTGCATTTATTTAAGCAGTCTGATGAACCAACGCTAGGGCATACAGAAATCAGTTTTATTTTATGACCGCTAACGTTCTTGATCAGCAGGTGCTACGAACGCTTACGTGAAGTAAAATATTAATTACTTAGTAGTGAAGTCTTTTTTATGGGTTTATTTCTACAAATTCTTACCTTCCGGTATCCATTCGCCCTCATCCGATGGCGTTACCGAGGGAGTCTGGTAATAGTTTCAATTCACTCAATACCTGCCACGTGCGTTAACTCGTTTGAAATAAGGGGAGCAAGGAAAAGGAACAGTCCCGATTCAGCACGTCTTCAGGTATTGAGTTCGGAGCGTTACTACACTGTCTAGTGGCATTAATGTGGCAATGTGTCAAAAGCCCTAATAACCATCTCTTGCACCGTGGTCCGCTGCGAGTCGTGCGGGAAGGGAGTCTGTCTGGGAAGTACAGATATGAACATGGAGCCATGCTGACTCCAGTGCTGTGCTCAGCCGAGTTTCTCGATACAGGATCCATGACGCGAACAGCACTTTCGCGGCGGTCCCCCAGGTTCTCGATTGGGTTTAAATCTGGGGAGTTTGGTGGTCAGAGGACTACGCTAAACTCATCCTGTTACTCTTCGAAACACGCGCGCACACTGCGAGGTGTGACACGTTGCATTGTCCTGCTGGTAGATGCCATCGTGCTCGAGGGAAAACAAACTGCATGTGTGGGTGAACATGGCCCCCAAGAATACAGGCACACTTTCGTTGATCCATAGTGCCTTCTAGGATGACAAGATCACCGAGTGAGTGCCACGAAAACATTTCCCAGACCATAACGATCCCTGTTCCGACCTGGATCATTCCGGCGATGGATGCAATGTGTTTGCTTTCAGACATTTCACGCCTTACACGCCAGCGGCCATCCATCCGCTGGAGCACAAAACGTGATTCATCTGGAAAGTCAGGAACCGCGTTACAGCTACGGTCGCAAGTTCGAATCCTGCCTCTGGCGAGGATGTGTGTGATGTCCTTAGTTAGGTTTAAGTAGTCCTAAGTTCTAGGGGACTGCTGACCTCAGATGTTAAGTTCCGTAGTGCTCAGAGCCATTTGAGCCATCTGGAAAGTCCATCTGTCGCCACTCACTGCACGTCCAACTGGCGTACGAATTTCAGCCTTCGTCGCCGTTGAACAGCAGTCAACATGGGTGCGTGAGCCAGGAGCCTACTGCGGGGGCCCATACGCAGCAACGTTCGCCGAACAGTCGTTAAGGAGACACTGTTGGTAGCCCCTCGGTTCGTACGGGCAGTCTGTCGCTCAACAATTGCGCGTCTATTCGCCCGCACACATTCACCACAGTCGTTGTTTACCTGTGCCATCAGTGGCTCATGGTGCACCACAGTTCCTTGTGTGCCAGTTTTGGAGAGCGCCAGTTTGCCAGGCATAATTATACACTCCTGGAAACGGAAAAAAGAACACATTGACACCGGTGTGTCAGACCCACCATACTTGCTCCGGACACTGCGAGAGGGCTGTACAAGCAATGATCACACGTTCGGCACAGCGGACACACCAGCAACCGCGGTGTTGGCCGTCGAATGGCGCTAGCTGCGTAGCATTTGTGCACTGCCGCCGTCAGTGTCAGCCAGTTTGCCGTGGCATACGGAGCTCCATCGCAGTCTTTAACACTGGTAGCATGCCGCGACAGCGTGGACGTGAACCGTATGTGCAGTTGACGGTCTTTGAGCGAGGGCGTGTAGTGGGCATGCGGGAGGCCGGGTGGACGTACCGCCGAATTGCTCAGCACGTGGGGCGTGAGGTCTCCACAGTACATCGATGTTGTCGCCAGTGGTCGGCGGAAGGTTCACGTGCCCGTCGACCTGCGACCGGACCGCAGCGACGCACGGATGCACGCCAAGACCGTAGGATCCTACGCAGTGCCTTAGGGGACCGCACCGCCACTTCCCAGCAAATTAGGGACACTGTTGCTCCTGGGGTATCGGCGAGGACCATTCGCAACCATCTCCATGAAGCTGGGCTACGGTCCCGCACACCGTTAGGTCGTCTTCCGCTCACGCCCCAACATCGTGCAGCCCGCCTCCAGTGGTGTCGCGACAGGCGTGAATGGAGGGACGAATGGAGACGTGTCGTCTTCAGCGACGAGAGTCGCTTCTGCCTTGGTGCCAATGATGGTCGTATGCGTGTTTGGCGCCGTGCAGGTGAGCGCCACAATCAGGACTGCGTACGACCGAGGCACACAGGGCCAACACCTGTCATGATGGTGTGGGGAGCGATCTCCTACTCTGGCCGTACACCTCTGGTGATCGTCGAGGGGACACCGAATAGTGCACAGTACATCCAAACCGTCATCGAACCCATCGTTCTACCATTCCTAGACTGGCAAGGGAACTTGCTGTTCCAACAGGACAATGCACGTCCGCATGTATCCCGTGCCACCCAACGTGGTCTAGAAGGTGTAAGTCAACTACCCTGGCCAGCAAGATCTCCGGATCTGTCCCCCATTGAGCATGTTTGGGACTGGATGAAGCGTCGTCTCACGCGGTCTGCACGTCCAGCACGAACGCTGGTCCAACTGAGGCGCCAGGTGGAAATGGCATGGCAAGCCGTTCCACAGGACTACATCCAGCATCTCTACGATCGTCTCCATGGGAGAATAGCAGCCTGCATTGCTGCGAAAGGTGTATATACACTGTACTAGTGCCGACATTGTGCATGCTCTGTTGCCTGTGTCTATGTGCCTGTGGTTCTGTCAGTGTGATCATGTGATGTATCTGACCCCAGGAATGTGTCAATAAAGTTTTCCCTTCCTGGGACAATGAATTCACGGTGTTCTTATTTCAATTTCCAGGAGTGTATTTTGAACGTGGCGGCAGACGTTCAGTTTACATATTTAGCCATTTCGGAAATGCTTCGACCCATAGCCCGAAAGCCAATGGTCATGCCCTTGTGGACGTTTCCGCACTACGATAATTACTATACTGTTATCTCACCGACACGCTTTATACACCCCCCACTGCTAGCGCTACCACGTACCATGTGTGAATGGCCACTGCATGCTGACGTCGAACGTATGTGGCACTCACATAAATGTGACTGGACCACGTGGTTGTACAGCATCATGCTGAACAGTGAAAAACCCTATTGTTCTAATTAGGGTGCTCTCTATTTTCGCAGAGTGTTATAGTAAATGTGAGCTGTCTTCCCGAGCTAATCAGCCACTCATCTTGTTAGTGAGGGCCTAGAAGTTACTGTAGCTTTGCTGCAGTTCTAATTTACTAGTACTTTCCATATCTATCATTTAAATTTCATTCAGTTCGCTCTAGTTTGATATTTCGTATATTATATTCACAAGAATTGTTATCGTTCGCAGCAGCTATACATATGTTACCATTACGGTACGCAACAGCAATACATGTTATCCAACTGTTCATAAACGTAACTACCATTCAAAGAGGTTTAAATGGTTACCTATTGCTATTCAAAAATTCATCGCCGGTATGAAAAACGTTATCCATGTGAAACCACATTTTCAACACGCAGTATTTCCGTGGCTGTTTAGACGTACATTACTAAAGACTTTTAAGACTGTGCAAATCTCTTCTCTTCATAAAAGTTACGAGTTATCTGGAGAATGAAGCTACTGATACACAAGCGCATACAAAGTCGAAGAGTGTAAAATTCCTGTTAAATAAAAAAAGACATATAGAGTCCTCACTTCGAAAAACTTGCAACTTACATTCAAATAACCAGATTCTGATGTCATTCAAAGACGTTATCGTCGAGAAACCGCTGGTAGCAATATGTTAAATATCTCGTTTGGAGTGCTGTAGGGTGATGTGACGATACTGGGTGTTTCAGAAATAAATACACTATTTTATGTGCGATGATAGGTTGGATGCAGGCAATCATTTTAAGTACACGAACATGGTATCGCCGAAACATATTTAAGACGGTAGGCGACCTCAAAAAGTACATCAGTCCGTCTGGTGGCGTGATTCGCAAGTAAGTTTGGCTGTCTAGTGTCATTCGAACCCGCTTCCTAACGAGGGAACACTGTACTAGTTACCTTCATCTTCATTCGTCGCTATGTACCGGAAGTGATCTGTTGACTGTGTACTTCGCTTCCACTTCAACTCAATTCGTAATAAAGTGCTGTACCAAAAGTAAGGTAGTGTGTTATGGAACAATGGTATGCACTTGCGAATGTAAAAAAGATTGTTGACTCTGTTTTATCATGCGTAGGTCATGAAAGGCCCCCCCTCCCCCCCACCCCCCCCATGAACCATGGACCTTGCCGTTGGTGGGGAGGCTTGCGTGCCTCAGCGATACAGATAGCCGTACCGTAGGTACAACCACAACGGAGGGTTATCTGTTGAGAGGCCAGACAAACGTGTGGTTCCTGAAGAGGGGCAGCAGCCTTTTCAGTAGTTGCAAGGGCAACAGTCTGGATGATTGACTGATCTGGCCTTGCAACAATAACCAAAACGGCCTTGCTGCGCTGGTACTGCGAACGGCTGAAAGCAAGGGGAAACTACGGCCGTAATTTTTCCCGAGGACATGCAGCTTTACTGTATGATTAAATGATGATGGCATCCTCTTGGGTAAAATATTCCGGAGGTAAAATAGTCCCCCATTCGGATCTCCGGGCGGGGACTACTCAGGAGGATGTCGTTATCAGGAGAAAGAAAACTGGTGTTCTACGGATCGGAGCGTGGAATGTCAGATCCCTTAATCGGGCAGGCAGGTTAGAAAATTTAAAAAGGGAAATGGATAGGTTAAAGTTAGATGTAGAGGGAATTAGTGAAGTTCGGTGGCAGGATGAACAAGACTTTTGGTCAGGCGAATACAGGGTTATAAATACAAAACCAAATAGGGGTAATGCGGGAGTAAGTTTAATAATGAATAGGAAAATAGGAATGCGGGTAAGCTACTACAAACAGCATAGTGAACGCATTATTGTGGCCAAGATAGATACGAAGTCCACACCTACTACAGTAGTACAAGTTTATATGCCAACTAGCTCTGCAGATGACGAAGAAATTGAAGAAATGTATGATGAAATAAAAGAAACTTTTCAGGAAGTGAAGGGAGACGAAAATTTAATAGTCATGGGTGACTGGAATTCGAGTGTAGGAAAAGGAAGAGAAGGAAACGTAGTAAGTGAATATGATTGGGGCTAAGAAATGAAAGAGGAAGCCGCCTGGTAGAATTTTGCACAGAGCACAACTTAATCATAGCTAACACTTGGTTTAAGAATGATGAAAGAAGGTTGTATACATGGAAGAACCCTGGAGATACTAAAAGGTATCAGATAGATTATATAATGGTAAGACAGAGATTTAGGAACCAGGTTTTAAGTTGTAAGACATTTCCAGGGGCAGATGTGGACTCCGACCACAATCTATTGGTTATGACCTGTAGATTAAAACTGAAGAAACTGCAAAAAGGTGGAAATTTAAGGAGATGGGACCTGGATCAACTGACTAAACCAGAGGTTGTACAGAGTTTCAGGGAGAGCATAAGGGAAAAATTGACAGGAATGGGGAAAGAAATACAGTAGAAGAAGAATGGATAGCTTTGAGGGATGAAGTAGTGAAGGCAGCAGAGGATCAAGTAGGTAAAAAGACGAGGGCTAGTAGAAATCCTTGGGTAACAGAAGAAATATTGAATTTTATTGATGAAAGGAGAAAATATAAAAATGCAGTAAATGAAGCAGGCAAAAAGGAATACAAACGTCTCAAAAATGAGATAGAAAGGAGATGCAAAATGGCTAAGCAGGGATGGCTAGAGGACAAATGTAAGGATGTAGAGGCTTATCTCACTAGGGGTAAGATACATACTGCCTACAGGAAAATTAAAGAGACCTTTGAAGAAACGAGAACCACTTGTATGAACATCAAGAGCTCAAATGGAAACCCAGTTCTAAGATATGAAGGGAAAGCAGAAAGGTGGAAGGAGTATATAGAGGGTCTATACAAGGGCGATGTATTTGAGGACAATATTATGGAAATGGAAGAGGATGTAGATGAAGATGAAATGGGAAATACGATACTGCGTGAAGAATTTGATAGAGCACTGAAAGACATTAGTCGAAACAAGGCCCCAGGAGTAGACAACATTCCATTGGAACTACTGACGGCCTTGGGAGAGCCAGTCCTGACAAAACTCTACCATCTGGTGAGCAAGATGTTTGAAACAGGCGAAATACCCTCAGACTTCAAGAAGAATATAATAATTCCAATCCCAAAGAAAGCAGGTGTTGACAGATGTGAAAATTACCGAACAATCAGTTTAATAAGCCACAGCTGCAAAACACTAACACGAATTCTTTACTGACAAATGGAAAAACTAGTAGAAGCCGACCTCGGGGAAGATCAGTTTGGATTCCGTAGAAATACTGGAACACGTGAGGCAATACTGACCTTACGACTTATCTTAGAAGAAAGATTAAGGAAAGGCAAACCTACGTTTTAAGCATTTCTGGACTTAAAGAAATCTTTTGACAATGTTGACTGGAATACTCTCTTTCAAATTCTAAAGGTGGCAGGGGTAAAATACAGGGACCGAAAGGCTATTTGCAATTTGTACAGAAACCAGATAGCAGTTATAAGAGTCGAGGGGCATGAAAGGGAGGCAGTGGTTGGGAAAGGTGTGAGACAGGGTTGTTGCCTATCCCCGATGTTATTCAATCTGTATATTGAGCAAGCAGTAAAGGAAACAAAAGAAAAAATCAGCGTAGGTATTAAAGTCCATGGGGAAGAAATAAAAACTTTGAGGTTCGCCGATGACATTGTAATTCCGTCAGAGAGAGCCAAGGACTTGGAAGAGCAGTTGAATGGAATGGACAGTGTCTTGAAAGGAGGATATAAGACGAACATCAACAAAATCAAAACAAGGATAATGGAATGTAGTCGAATTAAGTCAGGTGATGCTGAGGGAATTAGATTAGGAAATGAAACACTTAAAGTAGTAAAGGAGTTTTGCTATTTGGGGAGCAAAATAACTAATGATGGTCGAAGTAGAGAGGATATAAAATGTAGACTGGCAATGGCAAGTAAAGCGTATCTGAAGAAGAGAAATTTGTTAATATCGAGTATTGATTTAAGTGTGAGGAAGTCATGTCTGAAAGTATTTGTTTGGAGAGTAGCCATGTATGGAGGTGAAACGTGGACAATAAATAGTTTTGACAAGAAGAGAATAGAAGCTTTCGAAATGTGGTGCTACAGAAGAATGCTGAAGATCATATGGGTACATCACATAACTAATGAGGAAGTATTGAATAGGATTGGGGAGAAGAGAAGTTTGTGGCACAACTTGACCAGAAGAAGGGATCGGTTGGTAGGACATGTTCTGAGGCATCAAGGGATCACAAATTTAGCATTGGAGGGCAGCGTGGCGGGTAAAAATCGTAGAGAGAGACCAAGAGATAAATACACTAAGCAGATTCAGAAGGATGTAGGTTGCGGTAGGTACTGGGAGATGAAGAAGCTTGCACAGGTTAGAGTAGCATAGAGAGCTGCATCACACCAGTCTCAGGACTGAAGACCACAACAACAACAACAGGTCATGAAAGGTTTCGTGAAATGATCTTGCAGACACGCACTTGGCCTCTGGTGCCGTAGGATCTATGGAAGTAGCACGGCGTTTGTACGCAGAACGTCATCCAAACAGATTAATACCAAATCCGAGAATATTTGCTGCTGCGGATCGTTGTCCCAGTGAAAGGGGCGCATCAGAGATTTCATTGTTCGCGGCCGACCACGGAGTGATTGCGAAAATCATGGTTTCGAGAAACTAGCACTACAAATGTTAGACAACAATCCTTCATATAGCGTACGCTCCGTTGTTCATGCTCTAAATACTGGACTTAGCCGTGTTTGGAGAACTCTTTATAACGATCACCGCCCACGATTATGCCGTATGGTTTTTCTGGCAAAGAATGCGAACTCTCGACTTCGCAAACATTTTTTTGTGGCCTGATGAGTCGACTTTCACCCACGAATGAATGTTCAAAAGTCGTAACTCCTTTGTCTATTCTAATGAATATCCTCGACGTACGGTTTGAGCCACTTTTAAGAATGATTTTATGTTAATGTTTGGGTTGGAATTATTAACAACCAAGTAGTGGGGGCTTACATTTTTCCACACCTTCTAATGGGTCGTGTTTACCACGTATTTCTCGAACACGTACATCCCACTTTCCTCGAAGATGTGCCGCTTCAAACCAGAAGACTAATGTTTTCCCAGTATGATGGGACACCTCCCCAGTTCACAAATCAAGTGAGAAGACTCTTGTACAGACAATAGCCTGGACGCTGGATTGGACGTAATGGACCAGTTCAATGGCCTGCAAGAACCCCGGACCTCACACAATTGACGTGAAGACATTTATGTATCAAAGTGCTGTAAACACTATGGATGATGGTGGTCCACATTGGTTCAAAATGGTTCAAAAACAGTAGCGGTCGCGCGGTTCCAGACTGAAGCGCCTAGAATCGCTCGGCCACAACGGTCAGCACTATCGAAGAACTCGTAGCTTCAATTGCTGTTGCTGCAGCTGTTGAACTGCTGTTGCTGTTGGTGTCCTAGATTAAGCCAGCGGAACATTACCCAAATTCCGCCGTTCCGTGGTCCGACGGACACTTCGAGTAGTGTTTCCTCCAGGCAAGGCGAATGCGCTTTCGCGGTGCCTCGCGCACTATCTACGATCAGAGACCCCATGTTCGTGTACTTAAAATGCTTGTCTATACCCAGCCTACCATCCCACAAAATATCTGTGCTTATTTCTGAAACACTCTGTGTAATGAACATGTTTTAAAGATAGATTCTGAACTATTTCAAGGGGTGATAAGAAACAGAAATTAATCATGCTTGCACAAAATTTATCTGTGTGCTTCCTGGCAATTACCCATCAGTGTGGTACACTGTGTGTTTGCAGGGGGAGGGAGTGAGGGAGGGAGGGAGGGAGGGAGAGAGAGAGAGAAAGAAAGAGAGAGGTACTTCTTGTTTCATGGATTCTTAGAGGGAGAGAAAAGTGAAAGTTGAGTAAAGCACTTACATTTCGCATTTGTTGATTCAGCGAGGGTTGTTGGAAGAAAGGCGTAATAAATGATATAGAAATTTATGATTATGATGTCAAGTTCATACATTTCGAGATAAATCAAGAAACGTATTATTTTCTTCCAAATATATCTCACGAGATGACAATGTCGGTAAAATTAGAGAAATCGCGACTTACACGGACAATTGTTCATCTTGCGGAATTTCGTGAATGCGAATGGAAGGGCCTAAATAATACTGGTATATCAGGCCTATCACCGAACGCTGCGATATATTGATTATCAGATTAGAGGTGTAGATACTGATTTAGAAATCACAATAACGGAGTAAGACATAAGGGACAAAACACGACCAACATTTATCACGGTACGTAGCCGCGTCAATCCTCAACTTGTTTCTGAGCGGTAATAAACATTCGTGTTACATCACAGAATATTTCCACTCGTAGTAACAGCGACAGTCTAATTCTTCCCAGAACTTTCTGAAACGAATGTTTTTACTCTCAAGTAGTAAACACTCAGCAGCTGCAATGAGCAATAACATTCCGTTTCTCTGTAATGGTTATGGTAAACAGTTTTCTGCTAGGATGAGAAATTACTGATTTCACAGCTTTTTCTCAGCACCAGCGTTTAGTTCTTATAATTTTATTTTTTTCGCTTCACGCATCACAACTGAAGGGCTTCACCAGAATAAGAGATAGATCTGTCTCGGGGCATCTCATCGGAAAAGCTGTTAAATAATTGTTTTACCGATGAGAAAGTACTGCGTGTGGTACAACTGCTTTTGTGTGATTGTCTTCCTTTGCGTTTCTGAATGTGCTTGTTTCAGAGCCAGCAGAAACACACACACCACACACACACACACACACACACACACAAAAGGGCGCGCCTGCTCTCTCTCTCTCTCTCTCTCTCATCGTACCAACAATATTAAGAAGGCTATGAAGACTCGAGGAAGTCTCTATCGAGTTCTTAAAATATGCTCTATTTTTAAACACAAGCCGTATGCACGGAGAACTGTCACTATTGAGTAGAATCGAAAATAGGTTACAGCCAACTAAAAAGAACTGCGGTGGCACTGATCCACTATTATTAGTCTGTAGCGACTTCAATGCAGATTTTGCAAAGGATTATGATAGGACAAACTACCTTGGAAACCTCTTTTGATCCAGAAATTTGGTGTCGGTAATTAATTTTCCATCACGAGTGGATAAAGACTCTAGGGACCCTAACTGTTAATGTTTCCTCTGATGAAGCTCAAAGTATGAAAATAACTGTTTACCCAGTACCAAATGTTCTCTCTGTAGCAAATGTTCTCTCTGATTATGATGAATATTTTGTTACGCTTAATAACATGGCGCTTACAGTATGAATACTCCTCAATGGAAAACAGTAAGAAAAATACATGACTCCAGGACACATGTTTTTAAGAATAGTTTACAAGAGATGACACGGGACGTAATTTATAATGAACCAGATGCTAACGTAAAATTAAATCTGTTTAATGATAAATTCAAATAATTATTTGAAAATATCTTTCATTATAAGGTAGTCAGAAAGGACACTAAATATCCAGGAAAAACAACAGATCACTGGAGGGGTTAAACTATATTGTGAAAGGAAAAGGGAAATGTAACTTTTGGCCAGAATGAGTAGGGATCTGCAGTAGATGTACACTACAAAAACTACTCAGAATTGCTCAGAAAGGTTATTAAAAATGAATGAACATGCACATAATGTCGAAATCAGTACTTCCGACAACAGACTTAAATTATATGGAATTTGTGAAACAAGAGACCGACCGTACGACTAGCCACAGAAAGAGACTAAATGGGAGACATGCCAAGTAGCCACAGAAAGCGACACCACTACTGAACTGAATGGAAGGGCTATAAATGACGAGCCACTACCAAATGCTTTTAATAATCCTTTCTTGAATATAGTAAGAAGCATAGGGACAAACAGTTCCAGAGAAAAATCACAGCAGTTTGTTGAAAATGGCACTTTCTTAAAATTCAGTCTTATGAATGTCTCACCAACGTCTACTTCTGAAATTAACAAAATTATATATTTTCCAACAATAAAAGCTAATCTGATTTTGATAGAGTTTTCAATAGTGTACTAAAAATTTGTACCCTTGTAATAAGCCCAGTCGTATCTGAAATATGTAATGCATCACTAACTCAAGATATTTTTTCAGAGAGACAGAGAAATTTGCCGTAGCTAAACCCCTCTTTAAGAAAGGCGATAAGAGAGATGTCTATAACTACTGGCCCATTTCACTGCTGACATCATTTTCCAATGTTTTGAAGAAGGTGATGTGTTCTAGAGTACTATCTCACTTTAGCAACTGTAGTGTTGTTGTTGTTGTGGGCTTCAGTCCTGAGACTGGTTTGATGCGGCTCTCCATGCTAATCTATCCTGTGCAAGCTCCTTCATCTCCCTGTACCTACTGCAATCTACATCCTTCTGAATCTGCTTAGTGTATTCATCTCTTGGTCTCCCTCTACGATTTTTACCCTTCGCACTGCCCTCCAATACTAAATTGGTGATCCCTTGATGCCTCAGAACATGTCATACCAACCGATCCCTTCTTCTAGTCAAGTTGTGCCACAAACTTCTCTTCTCCCCAATCCTATTCAATACTTCCTCATTAGTTATGTGATGTACCCATATGATCTTCAGCATTCTTCTGTAGCACCACATTTCGAAAGCTTCTATTCTCTTCTTGTCAAAACTATTTATTGTCCACGTTTCACCTCCATACATGGCTACTCTCCATACAAATACTTTCAGAAACGACTTCCTGACACTTAAATCTATACTCGATGTCAACAAATTTCTCTTCATCAGAAACGTTTTCCTTGCCATTTCCAGTCTACATTTTATATCTACTTCGACCATCATCAGTTATTTTGCTCCCCAAATAGCAAAACTCCTTTATTACTTTAAGTGTCTCATTTCCTAATCTAATTCCCTCAGCATCACCTGACTTAATTCGACTACATTCCATTATCCTTGTTTTGCTTTTGTTGATGTTCATCTTATATCGTCCTTCCAAGACACTGTCCATTCCATTCAACTGCTCTTCCAAGTCCTTTGCTGTCTCTGACAGAATTACAATGTCATCGGCGAACCACAAAGTTTTTATTTCTTCTCCCTGGACTGTAATACCTACTCCAAATTTTTCTTTTGTTTCCTTTACTGTTTGCTCAATATACAGATTGAATAACATCGGGGATAGGCTACAACCCTGTCTCACTCCCTTCCCAACCACTACTTCCCTTTCATGCCCCTCGTCTCTTATAACTGCCATCTGGTTTCTGTACAAATTGCAAATAGCCTTTCACTCCCTGTATTTTACCCCTGCCACCTTTAGAATTTGAAAGAGAGTATTCCAGTCAACATTGTCAAAAGCTTTCTCTAAGTCTACAAATGCTAGAAACGTAGGTTTGCCTTTCCTTAATCTTTCTTCTAAGATAAGTCGTAAGGTCAGTATTGCCTCATGTAGTATCCTTAGAAAATTACAGTTTGGGTTTCAGAACGGTTGCTCTCCTGAGAATGCGATTTACACGTCCAATCCCCATATTTTAGAAGCATTAAATAATAAAATAGCGCCGGTTGGTATTATCTGCAACATCCTTAAGCCATTTGGCTGTGTGAATCACAGTATTCTCCTACATAAATTGACGTTTTGCGCAACTGATCTTATAGAACGTATGGACAGTGTCATATCTAACCAAAAGAATGCAGAAAGCTGTGCTCAGTAAGTAAAGCAATAAACCTGAGACATTATTCAGACTGGAGAGAAATCACGTAAGGGGTTTCACAAGATTCAATATTAGTTACACTACTGTTGCTCACATGTGTAAACGAACTGCCGCCTAGTATACAACAAACAGAGATAGTTCTTTTTGATGACGACAGTAGTACTGTAATCAATCCAAGCATACACACAGAAGCAGAAGAAATGGCAAATAAAATTTCTTAAAAGTATCAGTGACTGGTTTTCTGCGAATGGTCTCACCGTCAATTTTGAAAAGACATAACATATTCAGTTCTGTACATCTACAGGTACTACCCCAGCGATAAGTGAAACACATGATGAAGAAGTAATAGACAGGGTGCAAACTTCAAAATCCTTAGAGGTCCATATTCATGAGAATTTAAATGGGAGAAAACACATTTTGGAACTCCTAAAACAACTTAGTCAGCCACATTTGGGCTTAGAATCATTCAAATTTTAGGGAGTAACAAATCAGTAAGTTTACATATTTTTCATATATTTTGCATGTTTTTATTCAATGGTGTCATATGGAATAATGATCAGGTGTAACTCAAAGTTTTCAGTGCGCAAAATCGTGCTATAAGAATTATATGTGAGGCTCACCCACGATCATCTTGTAGACATCTGTTTAAGGAGTTGGGCATTCTGACTGTTGCTTCTCAGTATATGTATTCCCTCGTGAGGTTCGCTGTAAATAATTCACTACAGTTTAAAAAGAACAATGAAGTACGTAACTTCAATACCGGAAGGAAAAAATGACATTAAGGTAGTCTTTAGGACAAAAAGGAGAGCACAATGTACAACAAAAAATTTTGAACAGTATACAACAGACAGGAAAGCAAAATTTGATAACAAACTGAGAAAGTTTCTCCTTGACAGCTTCTTCTATTCTGTAGAAGAAGAACTATTATTGAGATGTGTAAAAGGTGGTGGGTAGAAAAAACGGAAAAAATATAGAAATGTTCAGAATGTAACTGTATGTAAAAATTAATTTGCGATGTGAACGTAACATGAAAATCATTACGATCTATCGTGCAAAATGATCCATAGAACGTGTAAATAATTAACAAACTGAACTACATCCCATATTCTTGATGTATAGTACAATTCTCTAATACATTCTAAGTTCAATAGTAATGGCGTGGCAGGAAATTAATGACCATCTTCATGGCAACTTCAAGGGATTCTGCAAATAAAGCTGGTGTCAAACGCACAATAGGATATCCTGAGAGCTATGGATGGGCGTAAACTCACGAATTCTGTATTTCTTTACGCCGAAAAAATTTCGTCCCAACAAGAAAACAATACCGCACGAGATATTATCCTAACTGAACTGAAAATTTCTTGGCAGGGAGAATGCTGCGCTTTATCCACAAAAACTCTTATTTCTGTTATTATTAATTACAAAGTGGATAGTTATCTTGGAAAAATTTATGTAAAATGAAACCAAAGTAATGTCGAATCAGATACAGTAAGATGAATAGGAAGTGATAAAAAGAATATAGGAATACATTTAGGATTTGGTGGAAATATACTTAGAAACTTCAATGAAAGTGTTAATGGTGAAAGGTGGTACCCTTCAACTACGCGCATACAAGGACCGTGTATTAAAACTTAACAAGTAATATTTCGCACAGACACGTATTGAACTTAAAAAATATGTTAGGTACGGTGCAAGTACCTCTGTCATGATCTTTAGTGTCATATCAGAGTATAGATGTAGATACCGTAAAAAGAGACGTGATGGACAGAACAACCATTGCATAGCATTTGATACATTAAAATCCCCATGCGAGACTTTTATAGTTTCTGTGCTTGCATCTTCCATTCAAAGTTGGTGAACGTTAACATAAAATAGATTGCATACTGTATTGTTTACTGGGAATGGTCAATACAGCTTGTCAAGTAGCATTACTGTTATGAGCTGCAGTGGTCTACAAGTGAAACTAAATGCAACACAAGGACAATGTGAGGTTACAAGGGCGCTCAGCATTCATCTTCCGCGGCAAAAAGTGTTTCTTGGAGTGGTAACGCTGATGAAAAGCCTCTGGTGTCAGATTTTCACACATAAGATGGGCAACATGAAACAATTTCTAAGACTTTCCCGGCGATTTGCTGACATCTCGTAAAATCGGGTGTACTGCCGGTGGTCCGCGTCTTCCCAACACGATATTTCGACGTCGTAACTCGGCGTCTTCATCAGGTGTTCCCTGAGAACACCTGATGAAGACGCCGAGTTACGACGTCGAAATATCGTGTTGGGAAGACGCGGACCACCGGCAGTACACCCGATTTTACGAGATGTCAACATGAAACAGTTCGCACTTAGACGTCATACTGTCGACTTGTATGCTTTTGTACGGTACGAAGAAGTCTTTTTGGAGGTCGTCTGTATGGGAAGAGACCTGTGGTATATTTGCTGATGATATGTTTAACTCTTACTCAGCATCGTAGGAATTCACCTAGGAAATCGAGGCTTTAATACACACTGACCCAGTGGCGAACGGCCCGGATGCGTCGAGTTAGGTCCTGGTGGTGGTGAAATGTGTATCGTTAACAGGCCAACTTGCTGGGTTACATCCCATACCTGCTTGTAGCTTCATTGGGTGAAGGCATGTGATATGGTTGATTGTGTTTTGTCCACTGGATAAGGACTCCCGACCTCCCTATTTTCGTCTGGAAGAGTAGGTTTCACTGTCTCTCTGACCTATTTCATCATCATTAGCAGTATACTAGACAAATGCACTCATCACCGTTGCCTGCAGGCAAAAGTAGCACTTAAGACACAACACTAGAAGTTAACGACAGGAAGAGACCTGAAGGCTGTTAACCAAGTGAACATTTCGTATTTACACCCACGACACCAGCCGACAAATCAGTGCTTGGAGGAGCAAAATAACCTTATAATGAAACGGCAGACGTATGATAGAACTTTTCCCTTGCTCTACAAATTGTAAAATAGCACAACAGTGATTTACGAAGTGAAGAGACTGGGAACCGAGGTTACTCGTACTTTATAAAATAAGGGAATATGGACGTAAATATGGTTAAGGACACGGTAAGAATTTGGTTGAAAAAGTTAGATGAAGGAATTAACTGTCACATAATTGAAGGCACCAACCAGGTATTCAGTACATCGTGATTTTTTTTTAAAAAAAACATATGATTTCCAAATAAGAGTCGCCGAATGGAGATGCGAAGAGAACTGTTCGTGATATCAAGAATATCGTTTTAGCCACTGTGACTCCTTGGAGGATATATCACTATGGAATGACTCTTACCTGCTGTTACAATAACTATGGCTTTTTCATACAACAGCTGTTACTGTTAAGTCTTTACCAGTTACCCAGCGCTTAATACAACAGCTTTTCGTATGTATGACAACTTCTAATTAATTTGAGAACTGTGTTATCAAGGTGACACTTTTTTTGGTGCTGATGGTTGTGTTGGTTTAACGCATTATGGGCAATGATTATGATTGTAGACATGAGAACTATATTAGCACGTTATTACCTTTCTCGACAACGGCTTTGCCGCAGAGCATACACCGGTTCAAGTGAGATCACCAAAGTTAAGCGCAGTAAGGCGTGGTCGGCACTTGGATGGGTGACCATCCAGGCCGCCATGCGCTGTTGCCATTTCTCGGGGTGCACTCGGCCTCGTGATGCCACTTGAGGAGCTACTCTACCGAATAGTAGCAGCTTCGGTCAAGAATACCATATTACGACCGGGAGAGCGGTGTGCTGATGCCACACCCTTCCTATCCGCATCCTCCACCGAGGATGACACGGCGGTCGGATGGTCCCGGTAGGCCTCTCGTGGCCTGAAGACGGAGTGTTTTTCTTTTTATTACTTATTTCAGTTTTCCAATGATTTACTGTGTATTCGTTATCTAAAACATGTATAGGTTATCGGAAAACTGAATTCGTTTCGACGATTATAGCAGTATTTTAAATCCTCACTTTTAGAGATTATACATTTGCAAAATTAGAGTGAATTCTTACACACGTGGGTACATAACAAAACGTTGGTTCTTACACCAACTTGGTTCAAGGCTGATCGTCCAACTGTCTGTGGTGACCACACTGATTACATTTATTGTATTAATGTCCAAAGACAGTTTAACACTACGAATTCACACAACAATTTAGATCTTTCTTGGTATATTTCAAGATAACACCTTTCAACAAATAATAAGGCTACCTGAAACTTGATTACAGTATCATGAAAAAACAAATGCGTAATATGCTAAAAAGAGTTTGTTTATCGTTAATGAAACAGATGTAGTTCTCTAGTTTGCTAATCCCTTTCTGTGTTCTAGTGGTTACCGATGTTGGCCATTAACACGGAGGCTTCCGGTTGAATTCCTGGTGGTAAGGTGTCTGGAGGCAAAATGATAAGCTGCTTGATAAAATACGCAGCTAAACTGACACACAGGTTACCAAAGAAGCGCCTGATCAAAAGATTTGTATTAGCCTGGGAGCAATATGACTTTTTTCTTTGTATTCCTAAACGAATATGAGGTCTAGAAATACTATTTAGTTTTATCGAATCCGTGAATGGCTCTGGTATCTGTAAGTATATCTAGAAATTTCAGTTATTTCAGGAGCTGAACTCTCCTACGCTAATCACTTCACAGTAGTGGCTCCCTGTATCTACTCTTGCTAACTCAGTGCACTTTTGCTTAACTATCATTGATCTGCCATAGTACTTTGATCAGAATGCTAATATAGAATCTTCAGAGCGCGGGTGACAAATCCTCTCTGTCTCACCGAATTAGTACCGAGGGAGGTGGCTCAGTGGTTAGCACATTGGACATCCATTAGGGGAGTCTACCGTTCGGATCTGCGTCTGGTCAACCAAATTCAGGTGTTCCGTGATTTAGCAAAATCGCAACACGCAAATGTCGGGATGGTCCCTTTCAAAGGATAAGGCCGATTTCATTCCCTTTCCTTAACATTCCGAGTTTGTAATCCGTCTCTAATGATGTAAATGTCGACGGGGACGTTGAACCCTGAACTTCTTTCCTTCCTTCCGAACTAGCACGCAGCGCAAACACCTGTAGGACAGTATGCTGTATGTTTAATTCATCTGATCCTAAGTGTTAAATGGAACTTTTTGTTTTGGTCATCAGTCTACTGACTGGTTTGATGCGGCCCGCCACGAATTCCTTTCCTGTGCTAACCTCTTCATCTCAGAGTAGCACTTGCAACCTACGTCCTCAATTATTTGCTTGATGTATTCCAATCTCTGTCTTCCTGTATAGTTTTTGCCCTCTACAGCTCCCTCTAGTACCATGGAAGTAATTCCCTCATGTCTTAGCACATGTCTATCATCCTGTCCCTTCTCCTTATCAGTGTTTTCCACATATTTCTTTCCTCTCCGATTATGTGTAGAACCTCCTCATTCCTTATCTTATCAGTCCACCTAATTTTCAACATTCGTCTATAGCACCACATCTCAAATGCTTCTATTCTCTTCTGTTCCGGTTTTCCCACAGTCGATGTTTCACTACCATACAATGCTGTACTCCAGACGTACATCCTCAGAAATTTCTTCCTCAGATTAAGGCCGGTATTTGATATTAGTAGACTTCTCTTGGCCAGAAATGCCTTTTTTGCCATAGCGAGTCTGCTTTTGATGTCCTCCTTGCTCCGTCCGTCATTGGTTATTTTATTGCCTAGGTAGCAGAATTGCTTAACTTCATTGACTTCGTGACCATCAATCCTCATGTTAAGTTTCTCGCTGTTCTCATTTCTACTACTTCTCATTACCTTCGTCTTTCTCCGATTTACTCTCAAACCATACTGTGTACTCATTAGACTGTTCATTCCGTTCAGCAGATCATTTAATTCTTCTTCACTTTCACTCAGAATAGCAATGTCATCAGCGAATCGTATCATTGATATCCTTTCACCTTGTATTTTAATTCCACTCCTGAACCTTTCTTTTATTTCCATCATTGCTTCTTCAATGTACAGATTGAAGAGTAGGGGCGAAAGGCTACAGCCTTGTCTTACACCCTTCTTAATACGAGCACTTCGTTCTTGATCGTCCACTCTTATTATTCCCTATTGGTTGTTGTACATATTGTATATGACCCGTCTCTCCCTATAGCTTACCCCTACATTTTGCTTGCACCAATTTATATTGTCGAACGCTTTTTCCAGGTCGACAAACCTTATGCACCAATTTATATTGTCGAACGCTTTTTCCAGGTCGACAAACCTTATGAACGTGTCTTGATTTTTCTTGAGCCTTGCTTCCATTATCAGCCGTAACGTCAGAATTGCCTCTCTCGTCCCTTTACTTTTCCTAAAGCCAAACTGATCGTCACCTAGCGCATTCTCAATTTTCTTTTCCATTCGTCTGTATATTATTCTTGTAAGCAGCTTCGATGCATGAGCTGTTAAGCTGATTGTGCGATAATTCTCGCACTTGTCAGCTCCTCCCGTCTTCGGAATTGTGTGGATGATGCTTTTCCGAAAGTCAGATGGTATGTCGCCAGACTCATATATTCTACACACCAACGTGAATAGTCGTTTTGTTGCCACTTCCCCTAATGATTTTAGAAATTCTGATGGAATGTTATCTATCCCTTCTGCCTTATTTGACCGTAAGTCCTCCAAAGTTCTTTTAAATTCCGATTCTAATACTGGATCCCCTATCTCTTCTAAATCGACTCCTGTTTCTTCTTCCATCACACCAGACAAATCTTCCCCCTCATAGAGGCTTTCAATGTATTCGTTCCACCTATTTGCTCTCTCCTCTGCATTTAACAGTGGAATCCCCGTTGCACTCTTAATGTTACAACCGTTGCTTTTAATGTCACCAAAGGTTGTTTTGACTTTCCTGTATGCTGAGTCTGTCCTTCCGACAATCATATCTTTTTCGATGTCTTCACATTTTTCCTGCAGTCATTTCGTCTTAGCTTCCCTGCACTTCCTATTTATTTCATTCCTCAGCGACTTGTATTTCTGTATTCCTGATTTTCCCGGAACATGTTTGTACTTCCTCCTTTCATCAATCAACTTAAGTATTTCTTCTGTTACCCATGGTTTATGCGCAGCTACCTTCTTTGTACCTATGTTTTCCTTCCCAACTTCTGTGATGGCCCTTTTTAGAGATTTCCATTCCTCTTCAACTGTAATGCCTACTGCGTTATTTCTTATTGCTGTATCTATAGCGTTAGAGAACTTCAAACGTATCACGTCATTCCTTAGTACTTCTGTATCCCACTTCTTTGCGTATTGATTCTTCCTGACTAATGTCTTGAACTTCAGCCTACTATTCATCACTACTATATTGTGATCTGAGTCTATATCTGCTCCTGGGTACGCCTTACAATCCAGTATCTGATTTCGGAATCTCTGTCTGACAATGATGTAATCTAATTGAAATCTTCCCGTATCTCCCGGCCTTTTCCAAGTATACCTCCTCCTCTTGTGATTCTTGAACTAGGTATTCGCTATTACTAGCTGAAACTTGTTACAGAACTCAGTCTTTCTCCTCTTTCATTCCTTGTCCCAAGCCCATATTCTCCTGTAACCTTTTCTTCTACTCCTTCCCCTACAACTGCATTCCAGTCGCCCATGACTATTAGATGTTCGTCCCCCTTTACATACTGCATTACCCTTTCAATATCCTCATACACTTTATCTATCTGTTCATCTTCAGCTTGCGACGTCGGCATGTATACCTGAACTATCGTTGTCGGTGTTGGTCTGCTGTCGATTCTGATTAGAACAATCCGGTCACTGAACTGTTCACAGTAACACACCCTCTGCCCTACCTTCCTATTAATAACGAATCCTACACCTGTTATACCATTTTCTGCTGCTGTTGATGTTACCCGATACTCATCTGAGCAGAAATCCTTGTCTTCCTTCCACTTCACTTCACTGATCCCTACTATATCTAGATTGAGCCTTTGCATTTCCCTTTTCAGATTTTCAAGTTTCCCTACCACGTTCAAGCTTCTGACATTCCACGCACCGACTCGTAGAACGTTATCCTTTCGTTGATTATTCAATCTTTTTCTCATGATAACCTCCCCCTTGGCAGTCCCCTCCCGGAGATCCGAATGGGGGACTATTCCGGAATCTATTGCCAATGGAGAGATCATCATGACACTTTTTCAATTACAGGCCACATGTCTTGTGGATACACGTTACGTACTACTACTTCAGAATTGTGGTCACTTCGGAGACTGGGGCTGCTGTTAACACAATCAACAAAAGTTTGCATCAGTGTGCAGGTGTGTCGCTATTGTGACTGCTCTTGTACTGATCAGGAGGTCACGCCTTACGCCATTTGTAAGCACACACACAATTGTAATGAGCGCTGCCTACAAGTAGAATGCCGTATTTGAACAGACTGCAGCCTTTCAGTGGAAAGTAAAGCACTTGTAGAAAGGCATGAGACGTCTGTGGAAGAGTAGATTGAAACTCATCCTGCCATGAAGGACTGTGGCGACCAAAGATCGAGCCTGCATCATTACGCTACTCTCAGGAGGTTTGTCAACCAGGCCATTTGCTCGATGCGTGCACAGGAGTCAAAAGTGATGTGCTGCGAACATGGAATCGGTTCCAAGTGACAGGTTACGTTGAGGACTTAACACTACACTGGTCGTCCTCGTTCGACAGCTGCACAGGATGGTAGGTATCTATGAGTGCTGAGTCAAAGTAACCGTGGAAGGAGTGTTCCATAAAGGAATTCGACGTTCGAAGAGGCTACAGGACGTCACGTGTTGGAACAGTATGTTAGACGACGATTGCATGATGGGAATCTCCATTCCCGATGACCACAGTCAACACAAGTCGTAGACTACACAACGGACACTGTCGCATATAGTCAAGAAATCATGTAGAACAGAGGTTCCAGGCCGAAACTCTGTTATAGTGGTACCATGCCAACGGCTTTGTCAAAGGGTGGGAGGAGCAGACTGAAGTTCAGGGCATTCCTTTGCCCTTGAGGTGGAAAACCGCCCCTAAAAGCCGCAAGAATCAGCAATGATCGCCGTATGGGGGTGCAGAAGGCAATGGAAACCACTACATTAAAGATGCATAATGTGTATCCACAGGACATGTGACGTGTTCTGAAAAAAAAGTGTCATAATGATCTCTACACTGGCAAAAGATTCCGGACTAGTCACCATTCGGATCTCTGGGAGAAGACTGCCAAGGGGGAGATGACCATGAGAAAAGGATTGAATAACCAACGTAAGCGTAACGTTCTACGAGTTAGGGCATGGAATGTGAGGATGATGAACGTGGTAGTTACGCTAGAAAATCTTGTAAGGGAAATGCAGCGGCTCAGTCTAGATAGAGCGGGGGTCAGTGAAGTGAAATGGAAAGAAAACAAGAATTTCTGGTCAGATGAGTATATCAACAGCAGAAGAAAATGGTAAAACAGTAGGACTTGTTGTGAATAGGTCGGAAAGGAGAGAGTGAGTTACTGTCAACAATTCAGTGATAGGGTTTTCTCATCAGAATCGACAGCAAACCAACGCCGACAGCAATAATTAAGGAAAACATGCCGACTTCGCAAGCTGAGGATGAAAAGACAGAGGAAGTGTATGAGGATGATGGCTGGGAATTCAGCACGCAAAGTGAGACGAATATCTAATAATCATGGGGGACCGGAATGCGATTGCAGGGGAGGAAGTGGACGAAAGGGTTACGGGAGAATATGGGCTTAGTAGTAGGGACGAGAAACACGGAGTTCTACAATAAATATCAGTTAATAATAACGAATACTCTGTTCAAATATCACATGAGGAGGAGGAGGTATACTTGGAAGAGGCCGCGACATACAGGAAGATTTCATTTAGATGACATCACGGTCAGGCATAGATTCCGATATCAGATACTGGATATTAAGGCTTACCCAGGAGTAGATATACACTCAGCGCACAATTTAATAACGATGAAGAGTAGGCTGAAGTTTAAGTGACTAGTCAAGAAGAGCCAATGCTCATGGAAATACGGAAGTACTAAGTAATGAAGAGAAACGCTAGAAGTTTTCTGAGGCTATATATCCTTCAGTAATGAATAGCTGAGTAGGAGGCACAGCTGAAGAGCAAAGGGCAATCACAGAAGTTGGAAAGACATCCACAGATACAAGGAAGGCAACTGCGAAGAAACCATGGATAACAGAAGAAATGCTTCAGTTGATCGATGAAAAAAGGAAGTACAAAAATGTTCAGCAGAATTCGGTACTTCACAGATACAAGTCACTTAGAAACGAAATAAATAGGAAGTGTAGGGGAGCTAAGGCAAAATGGTTGCATGAAAAATGCGAAGAAATTGAAAAGGAAATGAGTGTCGGATGGAGGGACTCAGCGTACAGGAAAGTCGAAACAGTCTTCGGTGAATTTAAGAGCAAGGATGGTAGCATTAAGAGTGAACTGGGAATTCCACTGTTACATGGAGTGGAGAGAGTGGATAGGTGGAGAGAGTACACTGAAGGCCTCTATAAGGGGAACACTTATCTGATGACATGATAGAAGGAGAAACAGGAATCAACGGGGAAGAAGCAGGGGCCCCAGAATTTTAAAAAGCTTTGGAAGACATGAGGTCAATTAAGAGAGAAAGAACAGACAAAAATTCATCATAATTTCTAAAACCATCGGGGAACTGGCAACAAAACGACAGTTCACGATGGTGTGTAGAATATATGAGACCCAGCAAATAATTGGGGACGTAGGATTGGTGACAATCCGGTAACATCGAATGCATCCATCAATGTGTTCCACCCGTACTACAAGGTGGTGACGAAGTGAAGATATGGAATAACATCACACAGGGCCGCCGAATATTTCTCATGGTTGTTGAGGGCAATTTCACTGCTCCACTGTAGGGGGATGAGATTCTTCAAACAACAGTAGAACCGTACCACCAACATTTTTGTAACAATTTCATGTTGATGGACGATAATTCGCGTGCCCACTGTGTTGCTCTCGTAAAGCTGTTTCTTCAACGTTCTACGATCACCAGATGGGAGTGGCCTGCTTGCTCTCCGGACATGACCCCTGTTTTTGGACGTCAACAGCGACCAAGTACTCTACAATTCCTACAAGTATCACAACAGCGTAAGCAAATAATTTTATTTACCATTGGTTAAAGTACGTTTTGTGTGCATGTTCAATTTGTAGCAAGATGCTTATAATCTTCCACAGGCAAGAAAACGCTGAACATTGGCGTAATTATCAGATTCTGGGACTGGTTACCCTCGACAATTAGATAATAAAATGTGAAAGACGAAGTGGAATCTGGGTTGTATTATACGAGAAACCGGTTAGAAAACAACGCGCTGCGGAACTAGCTTCGTAAACCGGTCCGTGGAAAAAACACTTTTTTTCGTATTCGATGGATTGAAAATTGTGAATACAATATTTTCAATGTAATCCCTTTTGGTCTTACTGGTGGACCATGTAATCAACTTCAGGATGAAAAACGTGTAAAGTTAACCGTATAGGGTTTGAAAGGAGTAGTAATCCGAAGGAAATTTTTGTTGACAATACAGCGAAATGGCTCATGTTTGGTTCCACTTTAATTCTCGTATGGCCATTTTAAAAGTAGCAGATGACTTAAATCCTTTATAATTGCACATCAGCTCTAGAGGTATCTGCCTCTGATCAATCTCTAGGGCACACAGATCGAAAGGGAAACCAGCATTACTACATAGAGGATTTTGAAGTCCAGACTGTGTAAGCTGTCTCAGTTTTACTTTCCATAAGCGTAACAGAAATCGTAGTAACAGCAAATTTCGAGTCAACAGAATTTTTTATAATGTAAGATATTTTGCGTACTTTCAAAGTGGCTTCAGTTCGACATCATGCGAGCGAAAACATGTTTCTTTCTACATACTACCACAGATAAAACTCTTCTAATCTTTTGAGATCTATTCTTGATCCACTTTTAGCTCATAGTATTGTTAAACTCTTGGTAAAATTATATTGTAAAGTGTATTCTAGTGTACATTGCTGATAATTCACTAGTACTTCGATCTGAGAATAGAGGAAAAGACTAACATAGCGGCTAAACTACACTGAGGTGACAGTCACGCCGGCCGTGGTGGCCGAGCGGTTCAAGGCGCTGCAGTCTGGAACTGCGCTACCGCTAAGCTCGCAGGTTCGAATCCTGCCTCGGGCATTTATGTGTGTGATGTCCTTAGGTTAGTTAGGTTTAAGTAGTCCTAAGTTCTAGGGGGCTGATGACCTCAAAAGTTCGATAGTGCTCAGAGCCACTGAACCATTTTGACAAAGTCACGTGATACCGATATGCACATATAAAGATGTCGGTTGTATTGCGAACGTAAGGTATAAAAGGACAGGGCACTGGCGGAGCTGTCATTTGTACTTAGGTGATGTGAAAAGGTTTCCAACGTGATTATGGCCAGACGACGGGAACTGACAGACCTTGAAAGCGAAATACTAGTTGGAGCTAGACGTGCGGAACATTCCATTTCGGAAATCGTTAGGAAATTCAATATTCCGAGATCCACTGTGTCAAGAGTACCGAGAATATCAAATTTCAGGCATTACGTCTCACCACGCTAAACGCAGTGGCCGACGGACTTCACGTAACGATCGAGAACAGCGGCATTTGTGTTGTGTTTTCATTGTTAAAAGACAAACAACACTGCGAGAAAATGAGAGACGTTGAACGAACGTATCCGTTAGGACAGTGTTGCGAAATTTGGCGCTAATGGGCTATGGCTGCAGACTGTAACGCCGGAAATGCATATCCTTCTATTTTCATCTATTGTACTATAATTTTTTCCCTTATTTCGTTACCTGAAGATATGACATTTCTAAGTCTTTATATATTGTAATTGTTTTACTATTTGTATATATATATGCATTTATGTCGATGTATAATTGGTTTGTTTTGTGAATATTATTTGTATTTTTACGCTGGGTCTGGCCTAGGGAAAATGTCCTATCGAACGATTACATCGATAGGTCGTGTGGAGAACCAAAGTGTTTAGGATCTTTGGTAGTGTTAACTCTTCCGCGTGGAGCGCGGGCAGAGCACAGTCTTGCTGGAGTAGGGAGGTGGAGCAGGTGTGTTGTGTGACGCTTCCGCGAGTTGCCGCGCTTTCGGGGTTTGGCAGCATCCTAATTGCGCTCGACTTGGTATGATAGTTTCTGACACGGTGTAGCGGACGGGAAGCATTAGCTGGCGCACATCAAGAGCCCGTTTCGCCTGGTGACAGTGTCGAGAAGAAGGCGCGCCAACATCGAGCTTCTGCAACACACGTAAAGTTTTAGAACTGTATGGCAGACCTCAGTTTTTCAAACTATTCCATTAGCAAAATACGGCATGAATCTTTGTTGCTCAGTGTCCCAATTGCATTACCAAGCAGGGCCCCTTCCTTTTCCGAAATGAACTTGAGTGTCGTTAAAATTCAAACGCCACCATTAAAGTAATATCATTCAATTTCACTGCTTTAATTTCAAAGTTCAGTTAAGGTATTCATAGCAGGCTACAATATTTAGATTACACAAGCACAAATTAAGAGTGCGGGTTTTGTTACCTACCACATTTTAGCTTACCTGTGACTGCAACTCATCTTGGTACGTACTAAATTTTACTATGTTAATTGTTCAGAATCATTTAATTCAAGTTCAAAGTTAAATCTCTTATTTCTAAATCGCGTAGATTCAAGTAGCTTTTGAGATGATTGTTGAGGTAGCCCAAGACTAACCTTAATTTACTGAATTTCGTAGTGCCTCAGAAACAAAGTTCACTATTAATTTCAGTCACGGAATTAACTTTCAATTTTCCGGTTTTATTAATTCTTTTGCTAAATTAAGTCAGAGTGTAGCGAAATTCATTACTTCTGACAAACATTCAGTTTTCACACAACACATGTCAACCTTCAGTCGCAACGCTTTTAGTGCTAATTATATGTGCAATAACCTTTCTTTTTCAGTTATTTTAGTAGTTGTCCATAAGACTGGCAACCGTAATTTTCCCCAAATCTCAAATATCTAATTAACGCCAGTTAATTGTTAATCTAACTACCGCACATTTACTTTCTTTATTAACTTTACTCCTTCTCAAAATTAATTTCCACCATGTTCATTTGCATTTTTCCTTTCATTTAGACGTAACCCTTTCCTCCCTCTTTACCGACAGATTAACTTCAGTGACGATTGCTTTTCCCAAATTTCCATTAGGTGCACGCGGTTTAATTTTTCACTGTCATTAAGGTCGATAAGTGAGGGGGAGGTTACAAGACGACTGACGCAAGTGCCTTTGCTCACAGCACGACATTGCCTGCGTCGCCTCTTCTGGAATCGTAATCATATCTGTTAGACCCTAGAAGTGGAAAACCGTGGCCTGGTCTGTTGAATCCCGATTTCTGTTGGTAAGAGCTGACCGTACGAATATGGCGCAGACCCCGAGAAGCCATGGACTCAAGTTGTGAAAAAGGCTCTGTCCAAGCTGGTGGCGACTACATGCTAGAGTGGGCTGTGTTTACATGGAACGGACTGGTCCAACTGTACCGATCACTGACTGGATATAGTTATGTTCGGCTGCTTGGAGACCATCTGCATTCGTGGACTTCACCGTCATGACATGTCACCGTCCAGAATGTTCGTGATTTGTTTGAAGAACATTCTGGGTAATTCGAGCGAATTTGGCCACCCAGACCGCCCAACGTCAATCCCATCGAACAGTTCTGCGCTGGGAACACTTTCGCAATTATGGACGGCTATAGAGGCAACAAGCCTCAATATTTCTGCAGGAGAGTTCCAACGACTTGTTGAGTCCATACCATGTCGAGTTGCTGAACTACGCCGGCAAAAGGAGCTTCGAGGCGGTATTAGGAGGTATTCAAAACTTTTGTCACCTCTGTGTACGTCTGTTCTCAACATAATTTTGTTATGTTGTCAGAGTGACAAGAGCTTTACTGTTTAATAGGAAGAGCCATAAAAAAGGGGAAAGAAGAAAAATAAGAAGAAAAAGGATGCAGACTTCCGAGTGAGGTTTTTTCCTTTCCATTAAATGTGTGGAAAACAAATATGGTAACATTTGAAATAAAACACGTACACGAACGCAGACAGTGCTAATAGGCCAAAACAAACTTTTTCTGAGAATAACAGATATTCATAAAAAGAGAAAAATGGACGAAGATCATCAATATATTAAAAGTTGGAAAGATGACAGGTAGACTAAGTAATAAGTCATGCAGCCTATAATTGAGATCAGTGACAACAAGGAAAAATGAAGAAGTAAACGAGTGACTAAGATTAGCAAAATAGAGATAAAACAAAACATCCCTGCTCGATACAGACCGAACAGAAAAACGCTTCAGGACGTAATGATTAGGTTTTCTGTTTCGGTATTCGTTCGCGAAGGAATAACTGTGATTCTTTAACCAAAGTAATAATCGAGATATTTATATGGCAAACGAAAAACTTAATGTTTCATGAATTTGAATGAGTAAGACATTCTTTGACCAGAAAACTATAGTGTATTTCATCGCCAATGGATGCGTAACGGCTGTCAGTTACAGTTAACTATCTTCTGATCGGTTAGGAAGAATAAATATTTTTGTGCTCCATTGGCGACAGTATGACACGCCATTGTTCAAGCACTCCACTTCCGGGTGACGGCTCTAATAGGCGAAACCATTGAGTCACCACCTGGCAATCATGCCGTGTTCTGAGTCGGTCAGTACTGTCTAATTGCAACCTGATTAGATGGCTCTGAGCTCTATGGGACTTAACATCTATGGTCATCAGTCCCCTAGAACTTAGAACTATTTAAACCTAACTAAGCTAAGGACATCACACAACACTAAGGACATCACACAACACCCAGCCATCACGAGGCTGGGAAAATCCCTAACCCCGCCGGGAATCGAACCCGGGAACCCGGGCGTGGAAAACGAGAACGCTACCGCACGGCCACGAGATGCGGGCTGATAAGAGGCGGGATCACACTATAGCAGTGAATCTGTTTCAGAATAGTGTTATTGTTGAAAGATAATAAAAGAGTAGCGGCCGTTGTCGGTGATGTTGAAAACTCTTGGGAACGGGTACGGCGTTATTCTTGCAAGAGTCTTCCGAACTGACTTTTCGACCAGCTTGTTGAGACCTTCTTCAGGGAGCTGCCTGCACACTATGGCGCACCTGTAAATTGACACCCATGCTGTATACACCACGCCGCTGGCAGCATGATATAGTCATAAAGATTAAAACTGTTCAGGTGTTTAGCAATCTGCACTACTTCTCTCACTTCTGTTTACATTACTATGGTGCTTTCGATAAAATTCTATTAGCAATGTCTTTATCCTCACCGTATGTTTCACTATATTCTACTACAGCTGACTTGCTGCGCTATCAGTCACACGCATCATTCGTGCTCTTTCTAACGTCCTTTAACTGCACTACGTGTTCCCCGTAAGTACACTTTTCTGAACCAGTTTTGGTTGGTCTTTAGCGTTTATTTTATGACTACCTGAAAAAAGTTTAGGACTTCAGTCTGGAGGATATTTCGGGTAAGATTGGTGACACTTTATAACCACTGTAGAATCATCGGTTGTAGTGGTGTTGCGTCCTATAGACAAGAAAGAGGGTGTACAAAAGGGGAGACAGACTGAGCAGTTAAAGAATGTCTAAATTGGCAAAAAAACTCACGTGTGCCTCAAACAACACAGAAGTAAGCTCTAGCTAAACATATCAAAACATGCCGGCCGCGGTGGTCTCGCGGTCCTAGGCGCGCAGTCCGGAACCGTGCGACTGCTACGGTCGCAGGTTCGAATCCTGCCTCGGGCATGGATGTGTGTGATGTCCTTAGGGTTAGTTAGGTTTAAGTAGTTCTAAGTTCTAGGGGACTGATGACCTCAGCAGTTGGGTCCCATAGTGCTCAGAGCCATTTGAACCATATCGAAACGTGCGGTTAGCATTTAGACTTTGCTGAAGTTCGCATTTTAGCAGAATCGCTATACAAACATAAAGTCAGAGAAGAAATTGACTTTGCTAAACGCCCGAACACTTTTTATCTTGACGACAGCTCTAGGCTACCGGTGACTTGGCTCCTGTCCTCAGTAATCGGGACGCCACAAACTCATGGGAATGTAAACACAAACAAGCCGACACTCCCCCAACTCACCTTCTCCTCCTCCTCAAGCTGCTAGTAAATCAGTGAAGTCTTCCTTAAACCACGGCAAAGTCAAAGAATATAAATCATAAACATTTACGGCGATGAATGCGAGGAATACTACCTTTAAATAAACGAAAATTTGACGGTGTGCCACAGTGCGGAGCCAGCACTTTACTGTGGTCAGCGAAGTAATGGGTAGGTTTTCACGCACACAAAGTGTTTTTAAAGTTGAAATTCTCGTTTCGTGCAAAATAAAATAATGTGCTCGGTTGCCCATTATTTCTTAGAAATCTTGATTTTTAGTACGACACTTATCAACAGAGCTATAGTACATGACGAAAATTTCAACTTTCTATTGTGTAGTAACATGGTTAAGTGAAATACAGGGCGTTAGACTTTCAGGCACTTATGTTGAGATCTGTAATACGGCTACATCGTGCCAGCATCACCGAGATGGTGAACAGTCTCCAGTGAGAGACGATACGAGAAATGGGTTGCGCTTCACGATAAGCTTCGTTAAGGAAACTCATTTCCAATTCGCGTAGGAAAGCAGAGTACTGCCACCAACATACATACAAGTGATAGTGACTAAGGTAACATTAGAGATATAAAGACGTATAAATTGGGGCACGTACTACCTTTCTCCTCGAATAAGATGCGAAAGGGGGATAGTAAAGGCGGAATTTATTCTGATGCTATGTATTCTCTGCCACAAGTAAAATGATGGCTTGCAAATTATAAATACAGATGCAGAGGCAGATGAATGTCAATGCAATGAGAGTTTGAGACTCGGTATACGTTGCAGAACCTGTGCGTCACCTCAGATCGTGGCGCCTGGTTCTTCGCCAGCTGGCTCTGCATGTACAAGACTCAGCCCAGTGCCCTGTTGACAGCAGTAGACGGTCGCTGCACCTCGACAGTACACCATTACGCCACAGTAACTCAGCTGTGCTGGAGCCGGGATGCACCATTCTAAAGCCTAGTGAAATATGAGGTTTTTTGTTGCAAAGTGTTACTTAGAAAAAAGTTCGAGAGTGTTGAGATGGCACACATGAAACACCGATTTGTAACGAACACTTGTTTGACTGTGTGCTGAACTATTCCTAGCTCAATGAAGCATGTATATGAAAACAATGATGAAGCCAGGGATTAATGCACACGAATTTACTGCCTCTCCAGGAAATATAGCTTGAACTTTATGGTGCTGCAGTACACTGCAAATAGAAACAGCCCTGACTCAATGGAGTACAAATGAGCAATAAAAATGCGAGTATTGTACACGGTCCAGAGAACGGTGACATTAATGTGACAACCTAAGTTCGACATGAACGCCGAATACCCAACATAGGGCCAAATGACAGCACCAGCGGTAGAAGGGATATAAAGCATGTCTGGTGGCAAGAGTGGGGGAGAGCGGGGGGGGGGGGGGGGGTTGGAAGGAGAAGCGACAAACAGTGCAGTCATTGTCGTAATGCGGAAACGATGCCATTTATATGACGTCCAAAATGGCATGGTTATTGGTTTTCGGGCCAAGGGTGGAAGTATTTAGAAATGACTGAGTCTGTAAAACCTTGGTGAAAGGGTGAACGACAGCTCCAGAGATGTGTACGGGAGAATAGGCGTGCAACTACTGAGCAGCTGACCGCCCAGATAGACTAAGGGGCCGGCAACACGGTCTCCTCAACGACCGTTTAGCGAATGTTGCTGTGTCTGTGCCTCCGCCTGATACGTGCACCCATGCTGATCATCGGCGACGAAAGCTGGTACTGGCACACCAGTACCGCCCAGTGAGTGACGTTAGGGACCTTTTTTAGGTGAATTTCGTTTTGTGCTGCATCGGATAGATGACCGTTGGCGTGTACGCCGCGGAACGTCTGAAGACAAACATTCTGCAAAAGGCCGGAGGAGGGAGCGTTATGTTCTAGTGAACGTTTTCATGGGATTCCCTGAGTAACTTTGTCATTATGGAAGGCATAATGGATCATCAAAACTATGCATCTACACCCTTGGGACCATGTCCACCCCACAGGCAGTTTGCTTTTCCTAGGCGAGATGGCACTTAGCAGCAGGACAAAGGGAAGTGTCATACAGCTGGTAGTGTAAGCACGTGGTTCGAAGACCACGAGGATGAGCTTACCATACTCCCCTGACCACCAAACTCACCGAATTTATACCAGATTGGGAATCTGAGGGAGCACCTCGATCAGGCCTTACACGCCACGGGTCCTCAACCGATAATCCTATCGCAGCTGACCTCGGCACTGCGGTCAGCACGGCTCCACACCCCTGTCGTACCTTCCAGGACCGCACTGACTCTTCCTGCAGGTCTCGCAGCAGTGCTAGGTGCAACAGGTGGTTATTCAGGCTTTCGACAGGTGTTCACATTAATGTGACTGGGCAACGTAGAATGGAATTCAGTCCATTTAGATTAAATTAGGGATTTCCTACGTACTTAAAATCAGCACACTGTCATGATTCTATAACGTCACTCATTCCTAGACAGATTATCAGGAACTAATTTCCCTAAGGAAGCCATCGTCTTTGTAACATAATTCGTAATATTTGTAGAAATTAAAACATCAGTGTCATTTTCTTTTCATTCGGAATGGTTTACTTATTATAATAAAAAAGAGACTCTTATTATTAAGACAAATGTTTCTTTAGTAAATATACTGAAACAATACAAAACTGTATATTTCAACTACAGATAATAAATAAAAACCTCTTAAGATACTTTAAATACGTACGTTATGCTTGTAAACCAATCCCGACCAGTAAGATAGCACGAATCAACAATCTTACGCACATCTGTAGAAACAATTTCTCTAAAATTAGTGTTTTATTTTTTTACACGAGAGTTTAAAAAAGATCCCAACTTTTCTTCTTCTTCTTCTTCTTCTTCTTCTTCTTCTTCTCCTTAGTCAAAAAAAATATATATGGCAGGTGAATTTTGAAAAGACATATTTAGACAAGTGCCTAAATCGTCGCGAAATAATGTATCGGAGAGAAATTATTTCGAATCAGAGTTAGTGACAAATCCCAACACACTATCTAAACATACCTAACGACAAAGTTAGTTTGTATGCGTTAGTCGTTAGGCTACATCCCTGCTAGTCACCTTTACGTGTACCGTCTATAAGATAGCTCAACCGTTAATTTGTCGTACGAGACAAGATTACAGGAATCAGCCAAAGTTACTGGCCTTCCGTTGCAGCATTTTGACGGCAAACTACATATATAGAGTAAAATACGCTTTCCGGAAGAATGTTTACTGGCAAACAGTCGTCAAAACTCATCCAGAAGAAACACAGGGGAGCTGAAAAAGAAACTGCATGCATTATGGTAGAGCAAAGGGTGTGCTCAGGCAACAAAACACGGTAGTTAGGAAAGCAAAGATAAGATGGTCAGTACGTAGTTCAGAAAATAGTAATGACAAAAGACTGATAGAAATAATCGATTGAAAAACAGAGCTAGAACCAGAAATAACGCACTTTGTTGATCTTCAATCAAAAAATGATTAAATTAAAATAACTTCGATGACGGATAAGAGAAGGATGCACGCAATACATCAATCTTTATTATGGAAAATATGACCTTGTGAGTACTCATGTCTAAACGAACATGGCTTCAATCATATTTTTATCTTCTTGTTAAATAATACCTCGCTTAAACTCTTGCGAACCTGCTAGTCATAACTATCTGTTATACGTTATTGTTTCCTGAATGGCTCATGCTTCGTTGGTCTCTTGATTCGTTAACCTTCAAAAACTGAGTGTGCAAAAATGCAGACTTTTGCAGGTAAATAACTTTGCTGGATGAAAGAACAAACACGTCTCAGTATTTTAAGATCATTAGTTTCTAGCCGTTTATCAGAGGCAGTTGTTAACATTTTACATTCGTAAGATGTTTAGTTTGCTGTTCTGTTGCGCACGCCCACTTATAGGAAAACGACAAGTAGTACAAGAAGCTCAACAAATCTTCACATGGTCAGGTACCTGCGTGCTCGCTTTGGTGACGTAATTGAGATAACACATGCAGTGCTGAGAGAACATACACAATTCGTGCTGCCTACGTGTTACAAAGCGAAACGAACTTCGATATTTCACTGTGGATGTTGCCAGAGAAACCGAATCTCTTCTGCGACATCACGTGATGCCTCGACTTTCTCCTCTTTCCAGGGATCGGCTGACTGCCTTTTTTCCTGTTCTGAAATCTCTTGCCTCTTTCTAACACTGCTTAGGCCACGCAGAGAACGTTAGCCTACACGAGGTACGTCACAATCATTATAAGCAAAATCTGTATATAAAGTTCATTCCATTGTTTCAACATACCAAAAATCCTACCTCTAGCCAGTTGATGTGGCGTCACAAAACTTAAAGAGACAGCTTTTAGGCTTAATTGCTTAAGTGCTAAGCTCTGATGCTAAGATTCAGTGTGCATTCACTCAAGACTTTTATTTATTTCGAGACAACTGTTACCTCCGATTAAAAGTGCGTGTACAAGTATGCAGTGGCTCTGAGTCCGCGTTAAATTGCTGATATTGAACCCCCACTCCCGTCTTATCAGCTCCAGCATCAGAGGCTAGGCTCAGAGCTCCAGCTGTCGCTTGTTACACACCTGCAGCGCGGCAAGTTAACGTATTTAGGTTCTTCTGCGTTTTTGAGTAGAACATTTCTTAAATTTCGTGCATATTTTTCTGTTTCAGATATTTAATCACGTGTTCTGTAACTGTAGGCCTAGGTATAACTTCAGGCAGTCTGTGCCACAGAGTGGCCGAGCGGCTCTGAGCACTTCAGACTGGAACCACGCGACCCCTACGGTCGCAGGTTCGAATCCTGCCTCAGGCATGGACGTGTGTGATGTCCTTAGGTTAGTTAGGTTTAAGTAGTTCTAAGTTCTAGGGGACTGATGGCCTCAGATGTTAAGTCCCATAGTTCTCAGAGCCCTTTGAACCTTTTTTTGTGTTTTTTTTTCTTTTTTTTCTGTACCACAGCAGTTATTCATTTGTTTGTTTTGAAGAGTCAGCGGTCGTTTGTTTCAAGCTAGTAAACCAGTCTATTCAGGTTTCAACAGTCAGCGGTTAACACACTTCCAAAGCGTTAAGTTACGTATTTTTATGTGTTTTCTTAGTAGCACATTTATTAAATTTCATGGGTGTCTTTCTGTTCAGGAGGTTTAACCGCGCGTTTTGCAGCTGTAAGTGTGAGTCAGTCTGTAGCACAGTTTGATCTATTCTGTACAGCCTGCTACAAATTGATCAGAGCGTCAGCATCTATTGGTAACACGACAGGAGGGTAGCAGTTTGCATGTGTAGGTTTCTGTCTGTGCTTTTAAAGTTTACTTTTTCAGTTAGTCTTACGAGGATGGGTAAAATGTGTGCATGCTGAGAGCGGACCTAGCAGGAGCTTGCCGCAGTTCGCGAACAGCTGAATGCGCTTTCCGCTATGGTCAGTCGTCTTCAGGCTGCTGCCTCGGGGTGGGTTTATCGGTGGCGGAGAATATGGTGCGTCGCATGGAACACATAACGTAATAGCTTGTTTCGCTTACGGTCTCTGCTGCCAAGACACTTCCTAGTGTATCCAATACAGCTGCTCCACTCTCACAGCAGTGTGAGTTGTGGGTGTTAACGCGTTCGCATCGCTCGACGTGGACTCCTGTTGTAAAGCCTGATCGTATATCCTCACCTATACGTTCTCTTATTGGACAGATGACAGTTTCTTCAGCAGGATCTGAACAGACGCGTGGGCATGGGTTTCCTAGTTATCGGGAGATACAACGTTAGGCTGTAGAGCGTGCAGGTTGCAGTCGTCTGCAAGTTGTGGCTCATGTCGGCACTGGCGGCTGGCAGAGGTGGTGAAGGACCCTGGTCTCATGCGCGGGGTCCCAGCAGATCTTACAATTTGTACCATTGTTCTCAGAGTCAACAGGGCTGCTTTGGTTTGGAGCCGAGTGGAGGGTCTCAACTAAAGGCTTCGTCGACTCCGTCATGGTCATGTCTGCTGAATTTCTAGACCTCCGTTCTCGGGTGGGGAATTGTGGGACTCCCATTGATAGTCCACCTGTGCACTATGCAAAGGAACCAGCTTCACAGGTAGCAAAGTACTTGTGGAGTGCACATTCTAGGCTAGGCGGTAGTCTGGGTTACTCTCATAAAGGCTATGCGAGAAGACACTCAGATAGCGAAATCAGACAGCTTCCAGAGTAAAGGCACTTCACCTGTCTAATTTGGTCAGTGAATTGCCGAAGTATTCGTAACAAAGTTCCCGACTTTACTGCATCCCAAGAAATTTCTCGCGCTAATATTATTCATGGGGGCTGAGAGCTGGCTGCAACCCGAAGAATGAAATATTTAGCGAGTCATGGAGCGTATATCGGAGAGACAGAGGAGATGCCATAGGAGAGGAAGGTTCACTGCAATTTACAGAAGTATTGTCTCTGTTGACATCGAAATATGTGACTGTGATGTTATGTGGTCACGTATAACAGGTCTGAATGCAATAAAGTTAATTGTTGGATGTTTTTACCGGCCACTCGATTTCGCACTGACAGTATTATAGTCATTCAGAGGAAGACTACGGTCATAAGTGTAGAAATACACAGACTATTCAATATTGGTGGGAGGAGTGGTACACAGCTATATATGTAACCATTCTACTGCATTACAGCCGGCCGCGGTGGTCTAGCGGTTCTAGGCGCTCAGTCCGGAACCGCGCGACTGCTACGGTCGCAGGTTCGAATCCTGCCTCGGGCATGGATGTGTGTGATGTCCTTAGGTTAGTTAGGTTTAAGTAGTTCTAAGTTCTAGGGGACTGATGACCATAGATGTTAAGCCCCATAGTGCTCATAGCCATTTTTTACTGCATTCCATTACATAGACCCACACTAGCTGTTTATATTTTGTGTGGGAAATATTGTCCGCGAGTATCGTTTTGTTCCTGAGGTTCTCTTTTGTTGTAGACAATTCCAAACTGACAACTCCCCTGTTCCATTCCTAGTTCGCTGAGAACAAACTGAAAAGAAAACTCTACATCGTTTCGGGAACAGTCGGACAGGGAATGGTAGGTGAACAAAATTATTTAAATGTCAGTAGTCAGCCGAAAGTGAGCGTGAAGTTTTTCAGGGTTTGCTGTTCGCTGTGGCCTGTGCGACCCGATTGTACATTGTCGGTAGGTTGTTTCAGTGTGAATGAATACAGTTGGCATTAACTGATGAGAAAACAGATTTTGTTTGAACCCACTGAACACTGTGCAGTTCCTTAGTTAGCCCTAAACTACTAAGCCATTGTTATCGTCAGTATAGTGTGTAAACGAGGACACTGTGTAAGCGAGGACACTTTGCATTTATTTTGTATGGGACATACCACTGGAGACCTTATAATTTTAATTATCTAGTGTAAAAAAACTGTAAATTATGACTTCTTTCGACTAAAATATGGGGTAATAAGATTTACGGGGGATTTAGTAACAATGTAACGTGTCCCCCCCTTTGGCGCTCTAAGGTTAAGAGCTGCAATTGCTACACACATCGCCAGAAAAGCGGGAGCGCAAGGGAAAAGGTTGGGGCTTGCTGGAAACAGCGCAAAGTAGGCGAGCCTGTGAAAGTCTCTTCCCAAGAGCACGGCCCCTGGTAGTACCCAACTAGCAGCTCACTCTACGTACTACCAGGTACTGTGGTGAGCAAGCATCTCACTCTGTAACTGAAACAGTTCTAAATTCAGGCGGGACTAGTAAGAGACCAGAAAATTTATAGAGGCGAGGTGATAGCTGCACATCGAAAAACAAGACTGCAAATGCAGCGCAAAAAAATAATTAAGGGGGATGGACCCGATCCAACAAGAAATATCTTTTCGTAATCAGCCAAAACTCATACAGCTGGGAAACTGCAAACTTTTCCCCCTGTAAAGCTAGTTACTTTCTGAAACAATGCGTGAAACTTCAGTCCCCGCTCTACCTAAAACCTTTCATCTGTCTCGGCCCATTAATTCCTACACCGGCAAAGCAAATCGTTATGCTCTCTGCCCACCACGGACCTGAATCCCGCCTGGTGACCTCGCTGGCAGGTGGTGCGACAAGGAAAGTAAATAAGTAGAGCAGAGACGAACGGGAGATCCAAACAACGATACGTCCGCATATGGGGGACTCGATCGACGTAAATGATATTGCAAAGGACAGATTGTTATGTCCCAGGGCCTGGGAACATGCGTCTTCTAAACGACGGAAATGGGCGTGTTTTCGAGCGGTGCTGTCGTGAGGATCTATGGAAAGTGCTTGAAGGGCGATGAAACCACGAGTAGGCGACACGGAGTTTGACGACCACGCCTCATCACAGAACGCGGAGGTCAGACGCTCGCCCGCTCTGTAAAGCAGGACAGGCGGTGACCTGTGGCAGATCTGACGGTGCAGGCACAAGTGTCTCGCAGAACACCGTTCAGCGCACACTGTTCAGCGTCAGTCGTCCTACGTGTCCCCGTGTTGACTCGACGGCATCGTCAGTTAAGATTGTAGTCGTCATGGGATCACCGAAACTGGACCGAGTATCAAGGGAAACGTGTCGCTTTGTCGGGTGAATCACGTTTCTCGCTATACCAATCGATATTCGTGGTCACATAAGCGAACGCCTGCTCGAATCATTCACAGCGCCATGGAAGCTATAGTCCAGTCGACGAAGGAAAATTTGGGGTAAATTTGTATAGTTACAAATTTTTGTACACTTGTTTGAGGGAGTGCCATGAAAAACGTCCAGAAGTACTGACCAGGGAGATTCGAGCGTAGTGGAAGTGGTGGTTATGGACGGGGCAGGGGAGATGTATTTTTCTTGAATATTTTGAAAACCACATCTTCAACCGAAAATTCTTACCGTACACCATTAAACTGCATGAAACATCCTAACGAAAATGTTTTCATTTTCTATAGTGGTATTCGAAACCTAAATGATTGAGTGTCAGGCGCTTAGCTGCTGGTAGTCCGTCCTTACAGAGGAATCAAAAATAGTAAAGAAAACATTATGCCTTCATTGTGAATGGCTGGAGTAACAAGACGCATAACGAGACTGAAAACTTCAGGTTTCAGACACGTATCCTCGCACTAAAAAGAAATTGCCACGTTAAGTTAGATAAAAAGCAGTTGAGTGCGCGTGTTGTCCAGCTGTGAAAACCACTGACGCCTGTTTCTTACTGACTGTGGAGGACGCGATAAAACCGGACACACCCGCCACTAACAGTAGCGGAAAATATTTAAGTATTCTTAGGGACCTTCTTACTGAAGGAATACTTCATTACGACCGTGAAGAAACCGGTCAAACGAAAAGATTTTCCTTCCGCGTGTTTTGTCCTTCCGCACTCCAGGCAATTCGAGCTGATATACCGTGCGGCTTGCTTAGCTTAGTTTTGCGAACGCTAATTTCTTGTGAAAGCTAACAACGAATGCTGTTTGGACCAAGTAGTAAATCTACTGTGCGACGTTCTGCATAGGATACAGCTCGTCCCTGAGCTTTTACTTTGGAGACACTAGTGTATTATCCCGGGTAGTAAGTGCAAGTTGAGAAGCCAAGCGACTATCAGGTGCAGCGATGCGGCACCTTGGGTAGAGGCTGTCTGTGATCAACAGTAGGCTTTCGACGTAAGAAAAAAATATGCAAACGACATGACAGAGGAGTGACCGATGGCGTCATTCCGGATGCATTCCTGTAAGTTATTTGAGGAGAGGAGTGATCGTTTACGTTGATTCATGAAGAGCTCCTTCCTGGACTGTTGTCAGAGTACTGGCGGCAAGTAAGTCTTTAGAACAGCACTTTTAGCTTCTGCCGTAAAATTATTATCCAGTAACAAAGCACAAAGTTCTTCACTAGACATAGCAGCGCGGGATTAGCCGAGCGGTGTGGGGAGCTGCAGTCATGGACTGAGCGGCTGATCCCGGCGGAGGTTCGAGTCCTCCCTCGGGAATGGGTGTGTGTGTTTGTCCTTAGGATAATTTAGGTTAAGTAGTGTGTAAGCTTAGGGGCTGATGACCCATAAGATTTTACACGCATTTGGACATTTTTCAGTAGACATTCTTCAAGTAGGTACAACCTCCCTCGCAACACCACGCATCGTCCAAATATATTCCATGAAATTACATCTGTGCCCATCTTTAGAGGAGGATTAAAGCTCCACTTCTTGTCGCAACAGAAACATTCACGTAAACTTATCTGGAGTTACTCCCCTTCGACTTCCGCCGCTTCCCAGCTACTCAGCCTCAGGGCTGTCTGCTGAAACTGTCACTTTTCTCTTTGTCAATCAGTGTCATTGTCATTGCAATTGTATCAACTCTTTCATGTCACTAAGAGTCAAATACCACTATCGCGCTTTCAGATGTATGAAAGTTGTCGAACTTTTCGTTCCCATTACAAATTATTTTATTCACAATCTCTTTTTCTGTTGTTAAAGTTTTTAATAATGGTTAGGGGCAGTCTACAAAGATATTCGTTAAACAAACAGAGAAATGCTGCGGTTCAGCAATGCCAGAAAAATATATGCACTTTGGCATTATACCGTACAATGCACTAGAACCGTATTATGTGTAGATCTTATTCAAGCTAAACAATATTTCGGCATTTTTTCTGTTGCACAATATTTCTTGCATTATTGTTAATGACGTTTCAGGTAACCCGTATGAATCGTATTTCCTTATCTAATCGTATATTAGAGGATTTCAAAAAGTAAATTACTCGTATTACCCTAGCGGAACAAGAGTGGCACATTCGTAAGAGAGAGCACACGTTCCGGGTTTCCTGCTGACAGGGTTCCCCTGTGTGGAAGTGAAATCGTGCAACAACTGGAAAAATACTGCAAAGCTGAACTAGGTGGGACAGAACGATTCTCGCGAAGAAAACATGTGAATTGCAGACAGATTTAACCTGAAATTCTGGCGGTATATGGACCAAATGCAACGTCGCCTGCAGGTATAGTGAAATGGTGGCAACAATTTGTCCAGGGCTAAAGCTAATCGGGAAGGAAGGCCGTTGACCGATGACGTACGACAATGTCCTGGCATTCAATTTGCAGCAGTCGCAGATTTTTCAACGGTGAGGGCTTCACACAGTGGTTCTCGAATGGCTCCGTGTCTGAGGAGCGGGTTTCTGTCGCCGAGGAACTGAACTTGACAGAACTCCCCGACTGCTGTTTACAGAGACTTGGTGGCTACGTTAAAAAATAACGTCCTACCTGCGTCACTCTGACGTGCAGTACAGCATTCAATGTAAATTACGTGGTCACCCTGTAACAATAAGTAACTTGTTTTTCGAAGTCTCCTTGTGTATGCAAGTTTATCTGATGTGCTGCTACGAAGTAAGATAATTTTCATTGTTAACAATGTAAGTTCTTTTTGGTGACTGCATCAAAATTTTGAGTTCCAAGTTTCTATCTACAACATCTGTCAGAAGTTACAAGTTGCCCTACTGAATGCTTTTCACCATCCGCCAACAAAATGCGTTCAAATGGTGTAGAACAAGTTCATGAAAAACTCAGAAAATAAACGCTCCAAGCATCTCGCAAATTGTTCTGAAAGTCGCCATTTATACAGGTGTAGCATGGACTAGTACAAGCTGTCGTCAGCAGAAAACGTTCATTAATCTTTAGAAGTTGACCGTAGTCACCCTTTGACATCTCAAATGGAAATACGCAAGTTACGCTAAATTTGTTTGACAAACAAAACCTGCTATCACATGTTTTTAATGAGGACTCCTTGGTCAACGTTTCATATGACTGCACCGTGAAGACTGATAAGACAGCAGAAGCCGTGCGCGGGGTGCTCCCCCACCGATGGCGCCGGCGGCCGGTGGGAAACAGTGCAGCGGCGTAAAGCGGCGCGAGGAAAAAGTTCCCGTGAGAAAGGGCACCGTGATAATTAGCAGAGTACTGTTCCAGCTGCCAGGGGACCTTGAGCGGGACGCGTCACGAAGCAGGAAGAAACTGGGAAGGAAAAAATCGTGAGCCTGGTATGGAGCAGCGGTTGTCAATAGTAAAGACGGTGAGCATATCTCCATGTTCATTTGCGCTCTGCAAGTCCGTACAAAATTTAAGGGCGCGCTAAAGATTTCTTCTCGTTGTGCCACGTAAAGCGTTCCGTTTCTGATCCACTTACTGTTTGTTTATGCGACAAGTCTTTGCATATACACTCCTGGAAATGGAAAAAAGAACACATTGACACCGGTGTGTCAGACCCACCATTCATGCTCCGGACACTGCCAGAGGGCTGTACAAGCAATGATCACACGCACGGCACAGCGGACACACCAGGATCCGCGGTGTTGGCCGTCGAATGGCGCTAGCTGCGCAGCATTTGTGCACCGCCGCCGTCAGTGTCAGCCAGTTTGCCGTGGCATACGGAGCTCCATCGCAGTCTTTAACACTGGTAGCATGCCGTGACAGCGTGGACGTGAACCGCATGTGCAGTTGACGGACTTTGAGCGAGGGCGTATAGTGGGCATGCGGGAGGCCGGGTGGACGTACCGCCGAATTTCTCAACACGTGGGGCGTGAGGTCTCCACAGTACATCGATGTTGTCGCCAGTGGTCGGTGGAAGGTGTACGTGCCCGTCGACCTGGGACCGGACCGCAGCGATTCACGGATGCACGCCAAGACCGTAGGATCCTACGCAGTGCCTTAGGGGACCGCACCGCCACTTCCCAGCAAATTAGGGACACTGTTGCTCCTGGGGTATCGGCGAGGACCATTCGCAACCGTCTCCATGAAGCTGGGCTACGGTCCCGCACACCGTTAGGCCGTCTTCCGCTCACGCCCCAACATCGTGCAGCCCGCCTCCAGTGGTGTCGCGACAGGCGTGAATGGAGGGACGAATGGAGACGTGTCGTCTTCAGCGATGAGAGTCGCTTCTGTCTTGGTGCCAATGATGGTCGTATGCGTGTTTGGCGCCGTGCAGGTGAGCGCCACAATCAGGACTGCATACGACCGAGGCACACAGGGCCAACACCCGGCATCATGGTGTGGGGAGCGATCTCCTACACTGGCCGTACACCTCTGGTGATCGTCGAGGGGACACTGAATAGTGCACGGTACATCCAAACCGTCATCGAACCCATCGTTCTACCATTCCTAGACCGGCAAGGGAACTTGCGGTTCCAACAGGATAATGCACGTCCGCATGTATCCTGTGCCACCCAACGTGCTCTAGAAGGTGTAAGTCAACTATCCTGGCCAGCAAGATCTCCGGATCCGTCCCCCATTGAGCATGTTTGGGACTGGATGAAGCGTCGTCTCACGCGGTCTGCACGTCCAGCACGAACGCTGGTCCAACTGAGGCGCCAGGTGGAAATGGCATGGCAAGCCGTTCCACAGGACTACATCCAGCATCTCTACGATCGTCTCCATGGGAGAATAGCAGCCTGCATTGCTGCGAAAGGTGGATGTACACTGTACTAGTGCATGCTCTGTTGCCTGTGTCTATGTGCCTGTGGTTCTGTCAGTGTGATCATGTGATGTATCTGACCCCAGGAATGTGTCAATAAAGTTTCCCCTTCCTGGGACAATGAATTCACGGTGTTCTTATTCCAATTTCCAGGAGTGTATGTCTCTGGGAGACTTCTTATCAATGTGTGTGGCCGAGCTGTTCTAGGCGCGACAATCAGGAACCACGAGACCGCTGCAGTCGCCGGTTCGAATCCTGCCTCGGATATGGATGTGTGTGATGTCCCTAGGTTAGTTAGGTTTAAGTAGCTCTAAGTTCTAGGAGACTGATGACCTCAGAAGTTGAGTCCCATAGTGCTCAGAGCCATTTGAACCATTTTTTGATGGTCCGAGCAATCATCGCCCAATATGTGTCACTTCTCCAGAAATCATTGTAAAAGTGCACATAATGAAGATGGTGGATCACCGATTCAAAGTGCTTGAGATTGCTCACGTTTGCTACATGTCATTTGATAGGGTATGTCACATTTTAGCTGAAATGAATTATGTGCAAGATGGGTACCGCAACTCAAGACGCGCGCCTACACACATGTGTCATCTCCATGGCAAAATTACACGAACTAAGGTATGAATAGTTGCCACACCCGTCTTATTATTCGCCTGGTAAGGCTCCGTCAGACTTCCATCTCTTCCCAAAAGTGAAAATTTTTCTTGATGGACGAAGATTCACTTCAAACGAAGAACTGTTAATCGGAGTTGACAACTATTTTGCAGGCCTGGAGGAAATTCATTTTCGAGATGGTATCAAGGCACTGGAACATCGTTGGACCAAGTACATTAATCTACAAGGAGAAAAATAAAAAATAAGTTTCAGTGATGTAAGTACTTTTTCCTATTCCGTTCCGAGAACTTTTCGAACCACCCTCGTACAATGCAGTATCAAATATACGGTAATGAGTCTTCATGGACGACAGTTGTGGCATTCGTTAAACTGTCCGTATTTCCAATACTAAATTGCAAATAAAGAGCGTCATTTGGGTAGAACAAGTTTTTTTTCTCCTCTTTTCAAGATACTGAGACATATCCCCCTGTAGTTATACCGTAGTCATTGCGCGTATCTTTTTTTTTTTTTCATATCGCGCAGTAGTTTAGCGCCCACTGCTACATTCGCGTAGACTGTGTGGCTGCATAAATTATTTTTTCTTTTTATTTCATCAAATTTTTATGTTGTTCACAAACTGCAACACCTTCTGAGCTTTTCACGCTAATTGAGTCCATATAAGAATGGTATTTTCTGAATGTACTTCTAAGCAAAAAGGGAGTCTGCTAGCTGGAGTCCAAAGTTTTTGTTAATCATGACTTTTGCGTTACTATGGAGATATTTCCATAGTGAACTACTAATTTTCATAAACTTAGCTTTAAATTTTTGTCTGCAATGAAATATATTGTTAAAAATTGATACAACATAGCCAACGTAGGAGTCTGTATTAGAAATAATGAATATAAATAAAAACATACATCTTATGTTACAGACTACAACGCTAAAGAAATTCACGCTGGTTATACTCGTAGATACATCACAGACAAAACAGTTGTGCACAGATTAGTAATGGCCTAGTTAACCGCAAGTTATTACATGTTCTTCGTAGACGAGGATATGAATCACCCTAGGTGCTACAAAGCATTTACGTTCACAATCCACACAATTGTATGTTAATTGTATCATCTCCTTACACAGTGCGTCACAGAAAGAAAGGTCAATATTTAGGTATATGTCAGAACGATCATTCGAAGCAAAAAGGTCTAGTGAAAAGAGGTTCAAATGGCTCTGAGCACTATGGGACTCAACTTCTGAGGTCATTAGTCCCCTATAATTTAGAACTAGTTAAACCTAACTAACCTAAGGACATCACACACATCCAGACCCGAGGCAGGATACGAACCTGCGACCGTAGCGCTCTCGCGGTTCCAAACTGCAGCGGTCTAGTGAAAATGCTCTCTGAAATGCATACCTTATGAGCTATGATCTTCATCTTCGATAATGTGAAAAAAATCTCTTCTAATGCAAGCTATTTGCTTTCGTTATTTTGAGAGGAGGTGGTATGCACCAATACTGTCCAGCAAACATGGGCTCTCAAATGCACCCCTTAAAAGCTATGATCACTTGTCCAGAAGAAGAGATGTATTTCGTAGTAGCGAAGATGAAGAAACGCTCATAGCCCACGTTTACTGGACTTTTTGCTTCTAACGAGCCCCCCCCCCCCCCCCCCCCGTGATATCCCTGAATACTGATCATTTCCGCCACGGACACCCTGTATGGAAAGCAGACCTGCTACGTACTTGAGGGGCCGAGATGGTCAGTTGGCACCATGAGATAACACAGATAACGCGGCTAGGGAGATACACAGCGAGTCCAGCACTCGTGTTTTATAGAGTACCATGGTTTTGACCCCTACGACACAGTGTGATTTAACTGACAAATTATCAATGGTACTCAGTGCTTCTATGTGACAGCGGCTCGAGTGCACGCGCAATGCTTACGTCAGAGCTCCTCCTATCTCAAAATGTAGCTCACAGAAATCGAATATCCGTACCGTAACTTACTTGCGAAGAACTCCAACAGCTGGCCTTAACGAGTTCACACTTACACGGATAGACTACAGATGACGAGGTTTTACTTTTTGAAACGAGCGGCTGGCCGGCAATGCTGACGGACAGCGACGTATCATTTTGAACCAGAAATGTCAGTTCATTATTAACGCAGAAGACTTTTGTGGGCACGTATGCTGACTGTCACTTTTGGCTTAGTCGCGTCAGCAAAAGCGGTTATTACTTCAAAATATGTCTGGCAACGACATCGGCAAATGCAATGATACTGTGATATGTCATATTTGCCTGAAGTACTCTTCTTTTATATCTTTTAGAAAATATCCTGTTTCAGTCTTTAAGAATACAAGACTGGACACTTATGGCATATAGTTGCATTGAGTTGTCCGAAATAGAGGTTACTGGCATATCAGCTCGGACATCCTATAGAAGATGTGAGCTAATTTGTCTCGGGAGGAAATAAAACAGCAGCACGACTCCATTCCGGGTTTCAAACATCATTTCTCAGTGCAAAAATGCGTGATGAAGTAATGAAATGCAAACGTCAGAGTTGTAAAAACCCAGAGAAGTAAAAAATAATGTCAGGTTTGGATTGTCTCATGCCTAGATCATGGAGTCAAGTCTCCAAGGCTCGTTGAAAGTCATAGTCACAAATGCCCGAAAGTTCCCGAGACCTGTCAGCATTAAATTTGGTTGGTGGCGAGGATTACGAAACAAGAAGCCTGTATATGTACCTCGACATTGATATTGGAAAAATCAAACTTTAGTCGACAGCTGTGCCGTGTCGAAAGACATACTGTGGCTCTCCAATGGATTGTTGCGTATTTTGGCAGTACTAGGTGAGTGTTACATACCGCAGTGCATTGTTTCCCCAAATCACCACCCGATTTAGGTTTTTAGTGGTATCCCAGAATCGTCTAACGCGAATGCAGCAACTTTTGTTTCGACAACATTATTTTTCATCCTTTCTCCAATCCTTCATCCGTCTCAGATAAGGTTCTAGGTCTAAAGAGGTCGATGACGATGGAGAAATGAAATCTAAACTTCCTTTCTTTTTGTGGAAGATACACCGCCTGTCAGTTTAGGCAGCGAAATGCGACCGCAGTGTTTCAATGTTGTTTTGTCACAAATAAAGTGTTCATGATGTTATCCAGAATGTTTTGAAGAAGAGAAAGGTTTGTGTAGTGTTTCTCCCGCATAGCTTAACTCTGAAGAAAAAATAAACGGCGCGTGGACGCTTGCTGCGACTTGATTAAAATGCCAAACGCGAAAATTTCTTTTCTCGAAAGAATCATCATGGGTGAGGAAACTTCGTGTTATCAATACAAAACTACCAAAAAAGAAGAAATTGCAGAAATTCACATGAAGAGTCAACGCATTAACGACATTATCGTCTTTCGAGTGAATGTGACTGGAGTTGAACAACGTCCTAAAGGAGTCCTCCTCTGACGGTATCACATGGTTGTATGAACATTCTGTGCGTTGTACTCAAATGGGGGGGATGGAGGGAGGGGAGGGGGTTATAAAACGCCAGTTTCGAAACCTGTTGGGGGGACGGAGAATACTGCGCTTCATGTTCAATTTTCGTGGTTTGGACTAGGTTCGCTGGTTTAATTCTCCTGAGCTAGGGCGATAAAACATATTATTCGTTATTGGCCAATTGTCTGATCTCCAGAGTGCAACAATATTTTGACAGTATTCTTTTCATTTTTTACACTACAACGTTGTGTTTCGAAAGCTAAGTCAATATCTGGATGGTGTAAAAAACCGGAATGAACTAACTCGAATGGCCAACCGAGAGCAGTAATGTGAACGTAACTTACAGTGTTTCAATAACGTATACCGCTAGCTAGATCACCCCAAAATGCTACCTAGCTGTTTGTTGCGTTTCAAAAGGAACTTAGGAATCTCTACAGAAATCTCGCAGAATGAAGTGGGAAATTCTACTATAACGTTAGAAGCTGGAATAGCAACAAAGCGACACTTTACCGAATACCGCCACCATAGTTGTAAGTAAGTAATTACTTCTTACCGTGCCGTTATTAATGACAAAAGGGTGAGCGTGCAAAATATAAGTCCTTGGCACCTGCAGTATTTGAATGAGGAAGATGATGTACCAGACAGGGAACTGGCACAGTGGCTGTTGTTTCAGCGTGCTTTCATATCGTTTATAGGTGCTGGTAGTTCACGTTCTGGCAGCTAGGGGAAAACGAAGGCAGTGGAAAAATGTAATGTTGAAGCCGTAACCTAATCTGCGAGAAAAGTGAGTAAATGTTGAGCTGTCATCCATTGTCGCGAGACCTTGGTCCGAGGTTAAAATTACGCAGTCGGCTGTTTCAGAGAGTTAAGTGGGTTCTGAAGCGTGTCGAATTACATAAACCGGTGGGCGCCGTGTGAGTGCCGTGGAAACAAATGTAACTCTGCGTACTGCTGGCATCTGAATCACGTTAGTCGCGAGTTGGTTTCAGATGCTTAAGGATATCGAAGTCAGATTTCCGGTCAATGAACTATTAACTCTGTCGACCTATTTTGAATATGAGCACTTCCCTTCTGTATGCTCACTTATCTCACCGTCATAACATCTGTGCCAATAACATTTTTGGAGCAGCATCCAACTCTCATTCAAAAGTTTTTCTGCTGTAAGTCAGTTTCGATGCTACTGTCATTATTTCCTTATGACTAACCCCGTAACACTTTGGGCCAAGCTCTCCACTCTTGTGATAATGTTGCTTTTTAGGGTTCCGTATATCAAACAGTAAAAACGGAAGCGTTATAAGTCACTTTCTTGTCAGTCTGTCTTTCTGTCCGACTGTTAAAAACCTTTTTTTCTCAGGAATGCGTAGATGTTCCAAGTTGAACTTAATGTGTACCTGCAAGATCTACTGGCGGTGCAAAAAGCTTACGTTTCGAAGTTAATACAATTAAGAGATACGGCAATTTAAGTCACACACTTTGATATTCGCAAAGTCACTCAACAAAGTCAATAGCGTACCTCCCGTTGACCTAGAATCATGGCATTTGCCAAGAAGCAAGGGTTCGCAATACAAGTAGGCTAAAGGAAAAAAATCTGAAAATTGTTAAGTAAAGGAAATAAATCCGAAAATTGTTAATTTCTAGTTATATCACACGAAAAAATGTTTTTTCATCATTTATTCTCCGAATGTCTGTCCATCTGATAAGTCCCCTTTCTCTCAGTAATTTCAATAGCAAATGTGAAATTTCACAAAAACATTTAAAATTAAAGCATTGTCGTGAATCTTGGAATTCCCCGGAGAGGTATCTTGCCAACGTCTATGTGGATAGGAGTCGATAACCGCCGAGAGTCTCGATTGCCGAGATGGATGAACTGTCTACATACGTAATTAGGTCTCTACGGATCCCTCATATCGCAAGTCCTCCTCGCACTTGACCAATTTTTTTTCTCCGCTACAGCTACTGTTTCCTATACACACAAACGTCCCAGTAAACTGGATTTTTAGCTCCATAAACAACTCACAGACGATTCTGTAGTATACCTTGACGTCTCGTATTTATCAAACTGTTACAAAATGCAAGAAGTCCCAGAGAGATTAGTAATCTCTGCGGAAACTGACAGTTGACTCGCATCATAACTGAAACTGATTTGGCTACAGAATCGGCGGTGATCAGTCTCTGAAATTAATAACAGTTGTCAGGTACCTGAGATTATCTGTCAGTACGGATTTACGGAACGATCACGTAAGTCTAACTTCCCGCCCGGATACACGAGCGCCTTAACGCACCGCTTCCAGGATTAGGGAAGGCAAGCGTGCCCCAGAACGAATCCGCCTCGCGGATGAACGACGAGGGACAAGTGAGCCGGCCAACCTGGATGTGTCCCGCTCAGATACACGCTACACAAACATTTACAAAACGTTCTCACACTTGAACATGAGATTTAGTCTTGGCGCAGATAGATAGTGTACACAGGGGGACGGGTAGTGGAAACGTCAGGAAGGGCTTACGGTCATCCTGTGTCGCTGACATTTCTACAGTTCATACGAGGGCTGTCCAGAAAGTAAGTTACGATTGATCGCGAAATAAAAGACACAGTGAAAATCAGAAATGTTTCATTTGTAACAGTTAGCTACACCTTTCAGCTACTTCTCTACGTAGTCGCCGTTCTGACTCAGACATTCGTCGTAGCGTTGTATCAACTTTCCAATACCCTCATCATAGAAGGCAGCCGCCAGTGCTTTCCGCCAATTCTCTACGCTGCCCTAAGGCTCGTTGTCTGTGCCAAAATGTTGTCTTCATAGCCAGCAGTTCGTTTGAGCAGAGATGAAACTCAGTGGGAGACAATTACGGGCTGTATTGTGGATAACCAAACATTTCCAACTGAAACGATACACGAACATCTTCATTGCGCCTGTAGAATGAGGCTGAGAATCGTCTTGAAGAAGAAACCGCACGACAGTTATGTAATGTTTGTTGCATAGCTTCAGGCAATCACTCTGGGCAATCCGTGAACAGAGCTTTTCAATAGGTGACAGATCTAGGGAACGTGCTGGCCAGGGCATCAATCGAATAAACTCTGCATCGAAGTAGGTCAGGGCGGGGTATGCAACCTTAGGCTTTGCTGACATCACCTGTTGTCTTCTGTCTCTGGTTCTTCGGTTGACGTTTGTTTGACGATTTCTCTAACGTTTCGCCATCACGAGTGGTTGGCATTGCCAAAGCTTCAGGCACCATTACTGGTGGCGGAATGGAGTCGACTTCGCGGCCGCATGTTATATGTACCAGATGGTTATAAAATGTGCAGATACACACACCGATCCAACGTGGGCCGTAATTATCGCATGGCGGCGAAACTCAGTGCATATTCTAACAGGTCAATGCGGAACCGGTTTACGCAGAAAAAATAGTTCCAACTTTGACAACCAGGTGCAAATCAGATGCTCAGATGTGTGTAAAATCCTAAGGAACCAAACTGCTGAGGTCATCGGTCCCCAAACTTACACTACTTAAACTAACTTATGCTAAGGACAACACACACACCTATAACCGACGCGGGAGGGGCCGCGCAATCCGTGACATGGTGCCTCTAACCACGCAGCCACAAAGCGCGACAGGTGCAAATCTGGCACTGTGAATGCAAGGAAGACTGTAATGAATTAGGGCTTGGACGTGGGCAGAAATGGTCAAACAAGTGAAAAACGTATGATGTTGATTTTATTATTAAGCGCCTCTTAACGACTTGTTCAATATGAGCACTGGAGACGTCGATGAGATTCTGTACGGCGCCAGATCTGTAACTGGTGGTAAGAATTGAAACTAATTTTTTTCCCTATCTAAATCGGTTCTGGATTAACGCATCAGTATGTCTACCAAATTTCGCTGTCATGCGATAATTTCAGCCCACACTTGGGTACCTGTCGTGCCAACGTTTCTCCCTGCTCATTACTGCTGTGGTTCTCGCCTTGCTACCTGCAACGCTCGTTCGTTGTAGTACGAGAATCTAGGATCCATTTAGCTCGAGCTTTTCTTCTTTCTTGTTGAACCTATTGTGGTTGATGATACTTACACAAATTGTAAAATCAGCACCTGTGCGAGACCAAAGGAGTGATCAATATGTTCGCAAGGCGCGCAAGACGCATATGTGAGTCGCAGTATTTCGGACGCGAAATACAACACATGGAAAGAGTTCTCACAAGGGAAACTCCCCATAGCACCCCCCCCCCCCCCCCCCCTCAGATTTTGTGCTAAGATTGCCCAGTGGACAGCTCGTCAAAAACAGAACACAGATCTCACATGCAAACTGGAAGAAGGTGTACTGAACTGTGAGAAACGAAGCAAAAGAGAAACAGTGAACTGACCAAGGTCAAAATGTGCAACATCGTGCGAACTGCAAGAAGAACGTCATCGTGGTTGTGTGGTCACGATGTTGGGTTGCAAAAGGGGGATCCGTGTTCAAAACTCCTCCATACCCCATACACAGGGTGTTACAAAAGGGTACGGCCAAACTTTCAGGAAACATTCCTCACACATTAGTAAAGAAAAGATGTTATGTGGACATGTGTCCGGAAACGCATAATTTCCATGTTAGAGCTCATTTTAGTTTCGTCAGTATGTACTGTACTTCCTCGATTCACCGCCAGTTGGCCCAATTGAAGGAAGGTAATGTTGACTGCGGTGCTCGTGTTGACATGCGACTCATTGCTCTACAGTACTAGCATCAAGCACATCAGTACGTAGCATCAACAGGTTAGTGTTCATCACGAATGTGGTTTTGCAGTCAGTGCAATTTTTACAAATGCGGAGTTGGCAGATGCCCATTTGATGTACGGATTAGCACCGGGCAATAGCCGTGGCGCGGTACATTTGTATCGAGACAGATTTACAGAACGAAAGTGTCTCGCAAGACGTTCGAAGTAATTGATCGGCGTCTTAGGGAGCACGGAACATTCCAGCCTACGACTTGCGACTGGGGAAGACATAGAACGACGAGGACACCTGCAATGGACGAGGCAATTCTTCGTGCAGTTGACGATAACCCTAATGTCAGCGTCAGAGAAGTTGCTGCTGTACAAGGTAATGTTGACCACGTCACTGTATGGAGAGTGCTACGGGAGAACCAGTTGTTTCCGTACCATGTACAGCGTGTGCAGGCACTATCAGCAGCTGATTGGCCTCCACGGGTACACTTCTAATAATGGTTCATCCAACAATGTGTCAAACCTCATTTCAGTGCAAATGTTCTCTTTACGGATGAGGTTTCATTCCAACGTGATCAAATTGTAAATTTTCACAATCAACATGTGTGGGCTGACGAGAATCCGTACGCAATTGTGCAGTCACGTCATCAACACTGATTTTCTGTGAACGTTTGGACAGGCATTGTTGGTGATGTCTTGTTTTGGGCCCCATGTTCTTCCACCTACGCTCAATGGAGCACGTTATCATGATTTCATACGGGATACTCTACCTGTACTGCTAGAACATGTGCCTTTACAAGTACGACACAACATGTGGTTCATGCACGATGGAGATCCTGCACATTTCAGTTGAAGTGTTCGAACGCTTTTCAACAACAGATTCGGTGACCGATGGATTGGTAGAGGCGGACCAATTCCATGGCCTCCGAGCTCTCCTGACCTCAACCCTCTTGACTTTTATTTATGGGGGCATTTGAAAGCTCTTGTCTACGCAGCCCCGGTACCAAATGTAGAGACTCTTCGTGCTCGTATTGTGGACAGCTGTGATACAATACGCCATTCTCCATGGCTGCATCAGCGCATCAGGGATTCCATGCTACGGAGGGTGGATGCATTTATCCTCCCTAACGGAGGACATTTTGAACATTTCCTGTAACAAAGTGTTTGAAGTCACGCTGGTACGTTCTGTTGCTGTGTGTTTCCATTCCATGGTTAATGGCCGGCCGCGGTGGTCTCGCGGTTCTAGGCGCGCAGTCCGGAACCGTGCGACTGCTACAGTCGCAGGTTCGAATCCTGCCTCGGGCATGGATGTGTGTGATGTCCTTAGGTTAGTTAGGTTTAAATAGTTCTAAGTTCTAGGGGACTAATGACCACAGCAGTTGAGTCCCATAGTGCTCAGAGCCATTTGAACCATTTGAACCATGATTAATGTGATTTGAAGAGAAGTAATAAAATGAGCTCTAACATGGAAAGTAAGCGTTTCCGGATACATGTCCACATAACATATTTTATTTCTTTGTGTGTGAGGAATGTTTCTTGAAAGTTTGACCGTACCTTTTTGCAACACCCTGTATACAGGGTGAGTCACCTAACGTTACAGCTGGATGTGTTTCGTAATTCACATCAAATACTGACGAACCGGTTCCACAACCCGAACGTGAGGATAGGGGCTAGTGTAATTGTTTAATACAAACCATACAAAAATGGACGGAAGTATGTTTTTTAACACAAACCTACGTTTTTTTAAAATGGAACCACGTTACTTTTGTTAGCACATCTGAACATATAAACAAATACGTAATCAGTGCCGTTTGTTGCATTGTAAAATGTTAATTACATCGGGAGATATTGTAACCTAAAGTTGACGCTTGAAACCTCCGACGTTCAGTTGCGCGTTGTAACAAACAGCTGCAACATACATCGCGTTTCTACAGAATGATCTGCCAAGGTTTCTCGGAAATGTCCCACTGGAAACGCGTCGACTTATGTGGTATCAGCATGATGGTGCAGCTGCACATTCCGCAATTAACACTAGGCTGACCCTTGTCAGGATGTTGGACGGGCGTTTCATAGGACATGGAGGACGCATAAACTGGCCAGCCCGTTCTCCTGATCTTACACCTCTGGACTTCTTTCTGTGGGGTACGTTAAAGGAGAACGTGTACCGTGATGTGCCTACAACCCCAGAGGATATGAAACAACGTATTGTGACAGCTGCGGCGACATTACACCAGATGTACTGCGGCGTGTACGACATTCATTACGCCAGAGATTGCAATTGTGTGCAGCAAATGATGGCCACCACATTGAACATCTATTGGCCTGACATGTCGGGACACACTCTATTCCACTCCGTAATTGAAAACGGAGACCACGTGTGTACGTGTACCTCACCTCTCATGGCAATGTACATGTGCGTCAGTGAAAAAGACCAATAAAAAGGTGTTAGCATGTGGACGTAATGTGCTGTTCCAGTCTCTTCTGTACCTAAGGTCCATCACCGTTCCCTTTGGATCCCTAAGTAATTCGGTGCTCTCCGATACACACGATCCAACAGCGGAGGAGTACTCAAGCGTCAACTTTAGGTTACAATATCTCCGGATGTAATTAACATTTTACAATGCAACAAACGGCACTGATTACATATTTGTTTATATGTTCAGATGTGCTAACAACAGTAACGGGATTCCATTTAAAAAAACGTAGGTTTGTGTTAAAAAAACATACTTCCGTGCATTTTTTTATGGTTTGTATTAACCAGTTACACTAGCCCCTCTCCTCATGTTCGGTCTGTGGAATCGATTCGTCAGTATTTGATGTGGTTTACGAAATATATCAAGCGGTAATGTTAGGTGACTCACCCTGTATATTTTCCAGAAAATTATAAGCTTTCCGTCCGGTCATTGACGTGTCTGTTCTCTTTCTGTACTCTCGGAAATTGTCATGCTGTACGTTGGTTATAGAATGTGAGTCATGTTGTAAGAATATGTTGCTGTCGCAAGTAAATTTCATGTAGTGAGACCTCTCACAGAAACGAAAATAACAAATAAACGAGTGTGAACTATGTTACGAGAAAGGAATCAAAGAGTAAAAAATTCCAAAACGGAACGCAAGAGTCATACCATGTGGTACTTGTGAGAAGAAATAGGAGACATGTATAGCTTGAAGTCCCTTCCTCACACTAAACGGATGTTATATCACGATACAGACACAATTTGAACACAACGAACATACACGTCACTGACCGAAGGGATAGTTTATAATTTTGTGGAAAAAAAAGAAGCACAAGGAAGATTTGCTGACAGTCTGTAGCGCACAAGACGTTAGTTGGTTGGTAGGTTGATTCAGGGGAGGGGAGCAAACAGCGAGGTCATCGGTCTCATAGGATTAGGGGTGGATGGGGAAGGAAATCGGCCGTGCCCTTTGAAAGGAACCATCCCCCGCACTTGCCTGAAACAATTTATGGAAGTCACTAAAAACATTAGTCAGGATGGCCGGACACACGTTTGAACCTTCGTTCTCCAGAATGCGAGTCCAGTGTGCTAACCACTGAACCACCTCACTCGGTGCACAAGATGTTGTCAAACTGAGCATGCATACATTTTTCGTTCTACATAGAAACCCTTTTCTTGACTCGCGTAACGTAACGTGGCTGTACAACCCTGAACATCCTCTCGAGCGCTAATCGCGTGGAACCACTAAGATCCTAAGTGGCGTTGAGTATGGCACTCCTGAACTATGTATTCGTGTGACAGTAATGGGATGCCGACCAACACAAGGAGCAGAATTGCTGAAAGAGAAACCATTGTATCGATTGGTCACGATTCCGTCATTGTAGCCTTCTGTTACGTGCCTGAACGATGTTTATTTTTCTTACGTGAATTACAACATTATCTTTTCAGAAGAAAGCGGTTTCTGAATTAGAAACCCGCTGATTTATCTTTCGTTACATACGTAATGTAGATGACGATACTACTACCTATCCTGGGCAGTTGCGCTGAAATTCTAATTTTTTGCGTATCCAAGAATGTTCTACACTTAGGCAATTTGACGTTTGTGGCACGCTGCTTTCACGCTGTTGCAATTTTAACGGCCAGAAGTGGGCAGCCCAGTAACAATGCGGAGAATAGCATGAAACTGTCTACACGTGAATTTAAGTTGTTTAGAGAAGTAGTTAAATTTTTACAGAACAGCAAACGAAACATTATGAAACTGGACCTAGTTAATCGTCTGAACCAAGGCGACTTCATCGGTACAGTACGATAAAAGCTTTCGTCATGAAAACTAAGATGACGCCCTAATCCCAAACTACACACGATAGCTGGAGTTTTTGTTGCGAATCCGTGCCTTCGTTTCGTTTAACTGCCCAGGTTGATGATAAATACCGTACTTAAATCGCGACTGATTTGAATATCGGCAGCGAACCGCCCGCAGAAAAGCAAGCTTGCTATAGTTTGATGTTCTGACATTCATCATTCGAGACATATTGGAGACGGTTCTTACAATATTTATACGCAGGCAGAGCAAAAATGGTTACTACAAATGAAAGGGAGACCAAAATCCGCATACATGCTCGTAGTGGGCAGCAAACTAATTAGGCTCTAGCTAGTGGACAAGGGGAAAAATGAGGGAAGAAGACGAAAATGCTAACTAGTGCAAATTAACACATTGCTTCTCTACGTGGAAGAGATCTAAATTGAAATTTACTAACGAAGGCACTGTCCAGAAGAGATGAGAAGCCGCTGTGCAAGAGCGGCTGCGAGCCAAGACGGCGGCAAGAGCAGGCGCGTGACCTTGCAGCCAGTCAGCTGCCACACCGGAAAGGAACGGCCGGCCCCACAGCATTGTCGCAACGCACCAGATCCGCGGCTGCCGCGAAGGCCTCGTGAGCAAAACACTGCCGAGCGGCTACCGCGCGGCCCCTCTGCGAGATTCTGCCAGCCCTTGCTGCTTTCCTCGGCGGATGAAACAAAGCCTTCCAACATAACAGCTAATGACCTTCACCATAAGGTACGTGAGGCTTGGTGGTTCAGCAATTAGGTGACGACTAAACAATCCAAAACTTCGGCGCTCTCTCAGTCATAAATTCTTGTAATTCTGACAGTTATGTCTTCAATACTGTCTCAACCGAAAAATATCCACTCACAACTTCAACTGCAGACCTCCCTCTTCCGACTACATGAATTTTTATTTTTGTGTTCGGAAAAGGCAATCAATAATAAACCAACGCTTCCCAAAGCGTTGTGACAATTTTGCGCGTCGCAGATGAAAACCTAAAGTAGTTTGTGATTGGCAATGTCTTCTACTCCACAGTGTGTGTGTGTGTGTGTGTGTGTGTGTGTGTGTGTGAGAGAGAGAGAGAGAGAGAGAGAGAGAGAGAGAGAGAGAGAGAGAGAGAGAGAGAGAGACAGAGAGAGACTGTACAGAAATTTCAGACGACAAAGGATTACCGCACATGTTGTAGACTGAACATACCGCCATCTAACTGAACACTGAAGAACAGATACACTCCCGAGGCAGGGCATGACAATATAGCAGGATGCAGCGCTATATTGATTACTATGTTCAACCTAAAATGTTTTTCGGTGGGATTCGTTATCCTACTGAAACTCCGTCAAAACTTTAGACATTTCTTGGGGTTGTAAATTCTACGAGAAAAATGTAGTATAAACGGATAAACTACAGTAAAATTCCACGAATGTACTGCATTCAGTGTATATCAAACTTCCAATGTTATCATTTTTTCCTGTCGTGGTTTATATAGCAGGGTATACTTATGAAGGAAATTGTTTACATATGATTCCAGTCAAAACACGCTGGGCATGAACAATGTAGTCGTCGTTAGCTATCCTCTATGAAGTAAAAATTGAAAACAATAAGGGAACAAAACGCACTGAGTCTACTGAACTCTGAGAACCCAGAATGCTCTGTTGTTCGTAGAAGCACGTATTACACTTTCTATAACCGACAACTCGCATTCTGAGTTCACTCCTCAGTCACGCTTAGCATTCACTGTGGTACGAAAATGCAAACCCGATTGATGCTTCATCTGACGTAAATAAAACAATAAGGCTCGGTTAATTCTGTGACATGGGAGTATATACACCTAAAATACGCCTCCCCTTACCGACCATATGCTCTCCTCGTCAGCGCATCTCTCGCATCCTGCACTTTGTGGTTTTATTGAGTTATGTAGAATTCTTTAATAATTAAATGAAACCCTAAAAGTAACATCATATGTAGTTGGCACAGCGTAGGCACTATCATGAATTTTTTATCTATGTTATTTTATGAGATACAGGTTTGGTGTATTCCGTGACCTGAAACCGTGCATACGAAAACGCCTGTATTTAGATACAATTACTCACTAATCTATGATATGAACAGTTGATGAAATTTATGTCAATACAAAGACTGAATATCAGCACGTCTCTGGTAGCAGTACGGCATCAATTCTGCAGTCTTTATTGTAGAATATGGCACATTGAAGACTGTTACAGTTATAATGATAACGAGCAACACAACACTGAATAAAATTTAATTTTCTGCGTAAAAATTGGTATTGTTACTAATTTTACAAGCAAAGTCAGCGACGTACTTCTGGTTTATAATTACCAAACAAGTACTTTTCATTCTTAAATTCGTAAGACTATACGCACCACACTCCAAACGCTTCCAGCATGCATCCCCATATGGTATCGGTATATGTTGATTAATAAGAACATGACCCCTACAGCAACCGCTAAACCCAAAAATTGAATAATTTTATGGAAATTAATAAGACCAGACTCAAAACTCTCACCCTCCTGGAAGCACGTCGCTCCCCAACTTTGTCTATGCGCAATGTTATTTGAAGCATGTGTGAGTAACATATATCCATGTTCCAGCAGAATCAGATAACAGACACTTCTAATGTCACATCAAGTGACGAATGAGGAAGCTACCCCTTAGGAGCCATATCAAGTGAAGTTAGATGCCTTTGTCACATGACACGGTTTCACAATCTTTCAATTACAATCTTGGGATGATAATGTGAAACAGAAGGCAGAAAAGGAAGAAACCTTAGCGGATTATGGTCAGTAACAAAAACAACAACTTCAATTAGTAAATAGAGGTTGTGATAAGGAAAAAAATATTCGAAGGCGATTTACAGGGTACCTCAGCAGCCTACATATGAAATAAAACGCCGTAACGAAGCGCTAGAACCCAGTAAGCACCCCTCTCAGCGGTATGAGCAAAGTAGCTCCAGAGCATTGTCGAATTTCGGCACTGTTTTGCGCTCACAAAACTGAAATAAAATCCGTACCACTCGTCGGTAGTGGTATAATATAAATGAATTGGAAGGATGGGTGACTTAGGGGCGCTCAACGGCAAGTGCAAGAATTAGAAGGGAACCCGACTGGAGTCAGCCATAATTATAGCTTAGAGCCCAGTACTCGGAGAGCCGAAGATTCGTGTTGGTAGCCGAGTGAAGGCAGCTGCGTTTCGCGGCAGGAGCTCTTCCGGGCGATTTATCTGAACATGCGTCAGGAATGGCTTCATTTGAACCTGCCACCGCTTGCCTCCTTTCCTTACAAGCTCAAAACAAATATGCTACTTATGTGCAATTCAGAAGAGGCAGAGAGACGTAAGAGCGTTTTAAGACACTCCAGTTGTTAGTGAGATTATTCATGCGGTAGAGAATGCCGCGAATGACAGATATCAGCATTGGAATCTCGATAAGATGTCCACTTCTGGCCTGGCACGAAGATACGTTTCAGTTCGCGTTTCCCCGTGAAAGTGAGATTCGCTATGGTACTTGGAAGAATTGCTTAAGCCTGTGTTTATACCCCGTTAACGTTTACCGCATTACTGCGCCTTTTACTCGCAGAGGACGGTACTAATATTTATGGCGTCTATTTATCGTCTGCCAAAGTACGTCTCGCGGACACAATAAAGTGAGATGACCCGTTACCGCACGGTTGTATTTAAACTGGTTCAAGTCTACGTTCGGTAACCTATTTCACACTTTCACTAACTTCCACAGTCTCTTCAGGTAATGCATTTTTACCCACATTTAGCAGCTGTGGACGTGACTGTATTCAGTACACAAGAAGCATGAATAATATTGAATTCAGTCACAAGAAGTTCGTATTTTATTAAGCCACACGATTCATTTCGGAACCTTCGCGTTAATTATTATGTTCGAATTGTTTTATATACTGTGTACGTCTGCTTGAGTGAGGTGATGCGAAATGTATGTTTCTGCTGTAGGAAGGTTAAGTGCTAAGTTCTCTGATTTCCAAATGTAACACCTAAACTTCTCACAAAAGGAACGTGCATTTTGAGTCGGCTCACTCAAGAACAGACGTAAACAACGTATGACTTGCACCTGTTGATTGAGCCACAGGATCCCAAATGAATCGTGTGCTTTAATAAAACACCATTTTCTGTGACTGATGGCGTTGTTATTCACACTTCGCGTGTCTTCATGTAGATGTCAGCACGATTTCTTGTTCGAAGGCCTGATTATTCCAACTCCAGATAGCTAGAGCAACTTTTTTTTTTAATCAATGTAGGTCATGAATGACAATTACACGAGTTACCTTCCTGGAAGCTCTTTCAGAACCACAGCAATACCGAGGTTTGTAAATGACTACACGGAACTCGCCTGGAGGCCATTGGCCATATTTTTTAAACAAATGGCACTCTGCTGCAGAGTGCAGGTGGAACGGAAGGAACTGTCACTCGGTTAGCTGCTAACGAGAGGAGCACAGCAAGGCGACGCAATGGCAGCAGCACTTACCGCCAAACCCGTCCAGCGAGGATCGCCGTCTCACGCACTATCGGAATGAGGTTGAGGTCTCGGCGCGTGGAGAAAGCCGTGCCAAGTGCTGGGCTCCCTGGCAGTGGGTCGGCACGGTGTCGCTCGCTGGCCGCCGAGAGCGTGCGGGCGCGCCGGATGGTGGACTCTGGAGGAACTGGAGGGGGCAGCGGCGCGGCCGGCGACTGTGTCCGCTGCGCGCAGACTGGAGCTGCTGGAGGCGCCGCCGTCCGGTTTTGTGCCGCCTATGTGGGCAGCCGCGCGTATGTGTGAGTGTGAGGCTGCGGTCGCGGCCGGCCAGGGCACCGGACCGCGGGCCTCTTGCAGCTCACCACTTAACTGCCGGGAAACTCCTGTCCAGTATACGTGATTGCCGCATCAGGATGGCTCGACCTTCGTAGGCTACCCTATGGTCACGTCACGTGGCTGTCCAGGCGCTGAAGCGATTTTATTTCAACAGATAAGTTTCTAGGAACGCTTAAAAAACGTGCAGCATCGGGATATGGCAAGCAGACAAAGTGGAGGACGTAAATCTTACCGACCTTCCGTCTCCACCGGTCGTTACATTGGAGAGGCGTGTTAGGCAAGTGGATGTTCCTAACCGACTCAATCAACGGTGTCACTAGTGATGTTACTTTGGTGTCACCGCCAGACATCACACTTTCTAGGTGGTAGCCTTTAAATCGGCCGCGGTCCGTTAGTATACACGTCTGACCCGCGTGTCGCCACTATCAGTGACTGCAGACCAAGCGCCACCACACGGCAGGTCTAGTCTAGAGAGACTCCTTAGCACTCGCCCCAGTTGTACAGCCGACTTTGCTAGCGATGGTTCGCTGACTACATACGCTCTCATTTGCAGAGACGACAGTTTAGCATAGCCTTCAGCTACGTCATTTGTTACGACCTAGCAAGGCGCCATATTCAGTTATTATTCTGAACAGATAATATTGTGAATCATGTACCATCAAGAGCGACATTCATCATTAATGGATTAAAGTTAAGTATCAAACTACACTCCTGGAAATGGAAAAAAGAACACATTGACACCGGTGTGTCAGACCCACCATACTTGCTCCGGACACTGCGAGAGGGCTGTACAAGCAATGATCACACGCACGGCACAGCGGACACACCAGGAACCGCGGTGTTGGCCGTCGAATGGCGCTAGCTGCGCAGCATTTGTGCACCGCCGCCGTCAGTATCAGCTAGTTTGCCGTGGCATACGGAGCTCCATCGTAGTCTTTAACACTGGTTGCATGCCGCGACAGCGTGGACGTGAATCGTATGTGCAGTTGACGGACCTGGGACCGGACCGCAGCTACGCACGGATGCACGCCAAGACCGTAGGATCCTACGCAGTGCCGTAGGGGACCGCACCGCCACTTCCCAGCAAATTAGGGACACTGTTGCTCCTGGGGTATCGGCTAGGACCATTCGCAACCGTCTCCATGAAGCTGGGCTACGGTCCCGCACACCGTTAGGCCGTCTTCCGCTCACGCCCCAACATCGTGCAGCCCGCCTCCAGTGGTGTCGCGACAGGCGTGAATGGAGGGACGAATGGAGACGTGTCGTCTTCAGCGATGAGAGTCGCTTCTGTCTTGGTGCCAATGATGGTCGTATGCGTGTTTGGCGCCGTGCAGGTGAGCACCACAATCAGGACTGCATACGACCGAGGCACACAGGGCCAACACCCGGCATCATGGTGTGGGGAGCGAACTCCTACACTGGCCGTACACCTCTGGTGATCGTCGAGGGGACACTGAATAGTGCACGGTACATCCAAACCGTCATCGAACCCATCGTTCTACCATTCCTAGACCGGCAAGGGAGCTTGCTGTTCCAACAGGACAATGCACGTCCGCATGTATCCCGTGCCACCCAACGTGCTCTAGAAGGTGTAAGTCAACTACCCTGGCCAGCAAGATCTCCGGATCTGTGCCCCATTGAGCATGTTTGGGACTGGATGAAGCGTCGTCTCACGCGGTCTGCACGTCCAGCACGAACGCTGGTTCAACTGAGGCGCCAGGTGGAAATGGCATGGCAAGCCGTTCCACAGGACTACATCCAGCATCTCTACGATCGTCTCCATGGGAGAATAGCAGCCTGCATTGCTGCGAAAGGTGTATATACACTGTAATAGTGCCGACATTGTGCATGCTCTGTTGCCTGTGTCTATGTGCCTGTGGTTCTGTCAGTGTGATCATGTGATGTATCTGACCCCAGGAATGTGTCAATAAAGTTTCCCCTTCCTGGGACAATGAATTCACGGTGTTCTTATTTAAATTTCCAGGAGTGTATTTCCGTCCGCTTTCTGAATTCTAATTCCTTGTCATGTTCCAGACTTCACGTCAGTATAGTCCTTCTCTCCTCACGCCAGCCTGCGTGAGCTAAAACGCGTGCATTTCGGCCTTCCCTAGTAACACGGTGTCGGCTCTCCAGCCAACACAACAGTTGCCTCTTTGGTGGTGGTTTTGTCCCCTGCAGTTTCTGTGCCTCTGAAAGTTACTTCCTCGTCATCTGGCACTACTCCATCACTGATCACACACATGTCCATTGAAATTGTAATGTCATGAAGGCGGGTGCCAACAAATATCGTACTGAAGTGAAGTGTACTACATGTTTGGATATAGAAATAATTCTCATTTCAGCGCAACTGCATGAACTAGGTACGAGTAACTCGACCTAGATTCTGCACCTGTATAAAGGACGACTCTTTAACCGGTTTCCCATTCAGAAATCGCATTTTAATGTTGGTAAGTTATGAGAAACTAGTGTTGGCCTCTTGCGTGAAGAACAACGCCAGGATTCGTCAGCAGTCGGATTGAGACCTGTCGAGAGTGGTTTAAAATTAAAGCACCAAACGGAAATTTTGCAAGGTTCTTTTAATTTTGCCATAAAATAGTGCAAGAAGGTAATAGTAAAGCAGAAACAATGTACAGTGTACAGAACGTAAACAACCTATATATGTGTAAAGGCAGACAAAAATGTTTTTCGTGTTTTTCCAACTTAACAAATTTGCATTTCGACAACTCGTTAGTGTGCTCAGATTGGGGTGTGACCTATACAGGCCTGACAACATCGGGGCATGCTGTGAATGCATACTTCACGTCAGTATAGTCCTTCTCTCCTCACGCCAGCCTGCGTGAGCTAAAACGCGTGCATTTCGGCCTTCCCTAGTAACACGGTGTTGGCTCTCCAGCCAACACAACAGTAACCCCTTTGGTGGTGGTTTTGTCCCCTGCAGTTTCTGTGCCTCTGAAAGTTACTTCCTCGTCATCAATCTCATTTTGAGGCAATAACACCCAATTTTTCCTGTAGAGCTGCTTGCGAGTCTTGGAGTGTGATTGCTGAATACTGACGTGATGGAACCTGTCTTTCCGAGACGCTCTATGGGATTCAAATCGGGAGTTCGAGCAGGCCACCCCATGCGTGCAATTTCTTGTGTTTCCAAGAAAACCTGTGCTCTATGAGGTCGAGCGCTATCATCCATTAGTACAAAGTATTGTGACTCACTGTTTAAATGCACAAAACGTGTGGGTATGTTCAGCTAGTTACCTAATTCAAATAAGTAGGGGGCCGAGTTGATAGGAGCCGAAGGAGTCCAGGTTGCAATAATATGCGGTTCGGCACACTGTTAGAGGGAAGGATTGTTATTCAAGAAACACATAGTACAATGAAATTACTTATCGTCAGTAGTTTGTAGGACTACAGCTGCGGCTATGAACTGACAATCTCGTAACATGGAATACCATGAACTAATACTATTCTCAGAGACTAAACCTGATGGACCCTCCTCAGAGAATCAATGCAAACATTACAGAACTGTCTTAGGGCCGATTATGAAAGTGCGTCTGCCTAGGTTGAAATCTAGCTAAGAAGTGAACGAGGCACACTCCAGTTCCGCCGAGCTGCACAGCCCGCTAGAGTGCGCTGTGCTCGGCAGACGACGGTCTGTCAACCTTGTGTTGGCGCGGCGTTGTAGTAGTATCTGTGGCAACGATACTACACGAAGTCTCAGCCCACAGCACATCGCAACAGCCGCACATGAGGTTCGATGATCACGTCGCGATAGCTGACAGCAGCTAAACCTTGTTGAACCGCCTGTACAGTTTCATGAATAGGTGTTTTAGTGGTCAACATAATCCATGTCCACACCATTATGGGCTCTCCTCGATATCCGTCTCTTTCAACAGTGTCTGGGTCCCGCAATCATGTTCCACGTCCCCCCTAGATGCGAATCCATCGAGAATGACTCTCCAGAGCAAATCGGGCCACATCTGTAAAAGGGGTAATGGCCCACTATTCAACTGTTCAGGTGGCATGTTGACGGCTCCACTCTAGATGTTCTTTTCAGTGAAGACTCATCAGTGGTACACATACAATAGTTCCCTGACAATAAAGACCAAAAGACCACTCTGTCGAAGCTTTCTGAGCACCGTTTGTCTCGATACAACACGTCCAGTGGATGCTACTAGCTCACATGCCACTTTGCCGTGCAGTACTAAGGCGGTACCGTCATGCTCTTACAGCCAAATAATGGTCCTCCCCTTCTGGTGCACACATGGTGAGCCCTGCCAGGGTCTCTGGGATGCAGTTTCTATCTCTGTGAACTGTCGCCACATCGGAAGAGCAACAGAGCGGTTCGCATTAAGCCACCAGGCCACATCCGTTTGCAACTGTCCTGCTTCCATTCTTCCTACGGCCCTCCTCCCCCCTGGGAGGCGTCTTCTGGTAGGCGCGTTAACTGAGTACCATGCTTACGTTCCAAGACACAGACGTTGCTCAATGTGTTGACCACCTGCATCCGCGACAGCCTGGAACCACACTAGAGATTGCTCTACTGCTGCCCGAAATATCTCAGGTGGGATGTTGGCTACCTCCCTCGCTATGCTCAGCGTGTGGTAGTGTCCCGCTGACAAACGTTATCCTTCGGGTAACCACACAGCCAGAAATCACATGGATTCTAATACGATGATCTTGGTAGACACGCGGTTGGTTACGGTCTGTCAGTGATTCAGTTTTCTCCTAATATGTTAATGAGTAACCGAGTGACATCAAGAACTCAAGAGCAGTTGAGAGAGGGGTAGAGGTGGAGATCCACTGTCCATCAGCTGAGTCTAAGGCACCTCTTCCACGTAGGACAGGGATCTCCTGTTGGCGAATGAAAAATAATCATGAACTGTACCGTTAAGCCACACCACAGAGTAACTACACACATCAAAAAAAGTTTTGCATCACCTCAGTTCCGAGAGTTCCGGAACCTGTACGGAAAACTGGAATAGAGATCAATATTAACATCATTTCCGCTCTTTTTATTGCTCGTGAAAACCACATACTGCATGTTGTACCACATCTAGTGACACCTTCAGAGGTACACACCGATACATCCAATAGCCAATAGCATTAATGCATGCCTGTATTCGCGGTGGCATACTATCCACGAGTTCATCAAGGCACTGTTGCTCCAGATTGGCCCACTCCTCAACAGTGATTCGGCGTAAATCCCTCAGATTGGTTGGTGGGTCACGTCGTCCGTAAATAGACCTTTTCAATCCATACCAGACATGTTCGATAGGGTTCATACCTGGAGAACATGCTGGCCACTGTAGTCGAAAGATATCGTTTACTGAAGGAATCCATTCACAAGATGTGCACGGTTGGGGCGCGAATTGACGTCCGTGATGACGAATGCACGCCAGTATGCTGCTGATACGGTTGAACTATCGGTCGGAGGATGGTATTCACGTATCGTACAGCTGTTGCGGCGGCTTCCATGACCACCAGCGGCGTACGTCAGCCGCACATAATGCCACCCCAAAACAGCAGAGAACCTCCACCTTGCTGCACTCGCTGACACAGTGCGTCTAAGGCGTTCAGCCTGACTGGGCTACCTCCAAACACGTCTCCTATGGTTGTCTGATTGAACGCATATGCGACACTCATCGGGGAAGAGAACGTGATGCCAATCCTGAGCGGTCCATTCGGCATGTTGTTGGGCCCAACTGTACCGCGCTGCATGGTGTCGTGGTTGCAAAGATGGACCTCGCGTTGGACGATGGGAGTGAAACTGCGCATCATGTAGCCTATTGCGCACAGTTTGAGTCGTAACACGACGTCCTGCGGCTGCACGAAAAGCATTGTTCAATATGGTGGCGTTGCTGTCAGGGTTCCCCCGAACCATAATCCATAGGTATCTGTCATCCACTGCAGTAGTAGCCCTTGGGCGGCCTCAGCGAGGCATGTCATCGACAGGCCCTGTCTCTCTGATCTCCTCCATGTTCGAATAACATCGCCTTGGTTCACTATGAGACGCCTGTACTCTTTCCTTGTTGATAGCCCTTCCTAGCAGAAAGTAACAATGCGGACGCGATCGAACCGCGGTATTGACAAGAGCTGCGTCCCTTCTTTCTGGTGGAATGTCTGGAACTGATCGGCTGTCTGGTCCCCTCCGTCTAGTAGGCGCTGCTCATGCATGGTTGTTTACATCTTTGGGCGGGTTTAGTGACATCTCTGAACAGTCAAAGGGACTCTGTCTGTGACACAATATCCTCAGTCAACGTCTACCTTCAGGAGTTCTGGGAACCGGGATGATGCAAAACTTTTTTTGGTGTGTATAGTTCACTATGCAAGGGATCTTCATGGACGTTCCTTGGCGGTGACGATCTCCAAACGCGGCAGTTGTGATTGTTCACTGCCCCAGTGAGCATAAAGTGTGCTTCATCATTCCGCCAAATGTTCCAACTCCACATAATCAACTTAGTCTTGCAAGAAACGTAAGAGCAAAGTTTACTCGAATATCTGCGTCCGGTGATAAAAGTTGATGAGCAATATGAAGTTTGTATGTGTACCATTCTACAGTTGATCACAGCACTTTTGAACGGTGGACCATGGAAGGTACATTAGTCGTGACTGCTCTTGTGCTGCGTAAAGTTCGCACCTTGCCTCCAGCATTCTCGAGCGTGGCGACAGTAGGGTCTCCAACAATTTGTGGTGCAATTGGCCGTCGGCCTCTACCAGGAGCAATTTCTAAGTCGCCAGTTAATTCAAATGGTTCAAATGGCTTTAAGCACTATGGGACTTAACATCTGAGGTCATCAGGCCCCTAGAACTTACAACTAGTTAAACCTAACTAACGTAAGGACATCACACGCATCCATTCCAGAGGCAGGATTCGAACCTGCGACCGTAGCGGTCGCTCGGTTCCACACTGAAGCGCCTAGAACTGCGCGGCTACTCCGGCCGGCTGCCAGTTAATTCTAACTTACAAATTGCATTAATGCGTCGACACTCAAGAAGAACAGCAGCGCTTTTGTTGTGTTTTGATAAAATAGCTTTAAGAGTAAAGCCCTGCTCACCTTGTCCGGACCTGTGTCGGCTGTCTGTAAATGTAATGCGCACCGATGCTTGTGTTTCAGCCGTACGTCGTCGTACCAGTGCTGGCACCTAACGGCAAGACACGACACTGGCAGCACTAACAACGCAAATTCTGCAGCACTTGGTCTGCTTTGAAAATGGTGCAGTCGTGCACTCATTGTCTGGCCAAAGCTTTGTCCTCTTCTAGCCTTACTCGTACTCGTCATATAGATGTTAAACTGGAGCCTCTTACGATTTCATCGTCATTGTATGTCAGGAGATCACAATCTCACGCACTGGTACGTCTAACACTGTCCCGCCCGTTAGGAAAGGCCTCCCAGAATTAGCCTCACCATCCCATAAGTTGGCAAGTATTGTGCCCCGTTTCTGCCAAGCACGGCCAATCCCAGTCTGCTTATGGACAGCCATTAAGCAAGAACGCAGGCGACTATGACGGGATGAGTAACTGAACAAGTCAAAGCAAGCTTCTGGTAGCATCAAAGTAACCCATTAGCTCCCTCCGGCTACTCAAAGATTAATACTGCATACCCAGACACAAGTAGAGACCTACCTCACACCAGGTCTAAAATATCTCCTTCGAAAACTTGCTGGGGGAGCATATTTTGTCTATGAGCGCCCTTGCCGACGAATGTTACCGAGAGAGGTGGCGCAGTGGTTAGCACACTGGACTCGCATTCGGGAGGACGACGGTTCAATCCCGCGTCCAGCCATCCTGATTTAGGTTTTTCGTGATCTCCTTACATCGCTCCAGGCAAATGCCGGGATGGTTCCTTTCAAACGGCACGGCCGACCTCCTTCCCCGTCCTTCCCTAATCCGATGAGACCGATGACCTCGCTGTTTGCTCTCTTTCCCCAAACAACCCAACCCCGACGCATATTCGCTATGCCGTTACATGAAAAGTCGCAAAATACCGTAGTTGTCAACACTACCGTCGGTTTGCGCAAATATAACCACTTGCATTTGAGAACTCTTCTACTCGTGCAGTTATCTAGAGGTACCTGGAATAATTAACCGTGTCTGCTGTGCTTGCGAACTCTATCGAAATGACTTAATTGTCACGCATGGCTTCAGTGCCACTTAGACAAGTACTAGTCTTTCCAGACACTTGCAAAAAACGAAGGTATGTACAGTAGTTCATTGACCACATCGTAGCAGCTATCGACTCTCTTCACGCTCCTGAAATTTACGAGACCTGCAAGCTTTCTTGGGGAAAGTGAATTGTTATTCAGTGTTCCTCTCACAAGTGGTCCATGTCATGTAATAATTCAACCAGTTGTGAAGTAAAAGTGCCTACTACTGACGGATAGCAGCCTGTGAGCATGTCTTCACACAGCTGAAGCGTGTGTTGCACTCGGCGTTCTCTGTTACATCATTTTTCACTATCATGTCCTCTGGTTCTGGCACCTATGGCACTGGCACACTTCTGGCACATAGGAACGGTGACGATACTGAACAATCCATCGTCTACATGTCAAAGTTGCTGACGCGCACTTTAAACAACTTATCACCAATAGAGAAGGAGGCATTAGCGATAGTATTTGTAATTAAAGAGTTCCATGCATACCCTCTCAGGACAAAGTCCTTTTCATCATGGACCATAAACCGCTGGTAGCACTATTCAGGCCACACTCTAGTCTTCCAGAATTTACAGCGCAAAGCCTCCACTTTTCCTGAGCTCCTGCAATTATGCCAACAGCATAACACGCAAATGAAGAAATTCTATCTGACATTCCTGTGGGAATGGATCCTGTCTTTGACCAGCTTTCCACTAAACGCACGGACGAGACAAACTTCGGAAGGATTTCCCGTAATGGCTGTGCGAAAAACTGCAGACACTCATTGCGACCCAATCTTACCACGAGTCATGCACTATGTGCTCCATGGATGAATCTCATACATTTTAAAAAACAAAAATCTTGAGCTCCAGACATACTAACACCTATCGGTCATCAAAGTTGTTCTCATAATAGGCACTGAGGCATACACACACAATTTCATCACAGTGGGTACATTGTGGCCACAGGCTTTCCAAATGCTTCATAGTGGACGCTGGAGAATGTCACAGATGAAAGGCCTAGCGAGTCGATAGTCTTACTACCGACGCTTAAATAGGGACGTGGAAGCCATGGTGTGCAACTGTTGAGCTTGCACCTTGCGGCAGGCAGCAAGAACCTTATCTTTTGCCTCATAGCCCATCTCCCACCTGCCTTGGAACCTTGTGAGCCCATTTCTAGTCTCTATGTCTACTACAAATACCGATAGGTGATGAGCATGGCGACCACCACAACAGAGGGCTCAATAAATATACAGGGCGGTTCACTGATAGTGACCGGGCCAGATATCTCATGAAATAAGCATCAAATGAAAAAACTACAAAGAACGAAACTCATCTAGCTTCAAGGGGGAAACCAGATGGCGCTATGGTTGGCCCGCTAGATGGCGCTGCCATAGGTCAAACGGATATCATCTGCGTTTTTTTAAAATGGTAACCCCCATTTTTATTACATATTCGTGTAGTACGTAAAAAAATATGAATGTTTTAGTTGGACCACTTTTTTCGCTTTGTGATAGATGGCGCTATAATAGTCACAAACGTATAACTACTTGGTTTCACGTAACATTCCGTCAGTGTGGACGGTATTTGCTTCGTGATACATTACCCGTGTTAAAATGGACCGTTAACAATTGCGGAAAAGGTCGATATCGTGTTGATGTATGGCTATTGTGATCAAAATGCAAAACGAGCGTGTGCTATGTATGCTGCTCCGTATCCTGGACGACATCATCCAAGTGTTCGGACCGTTCGCCGGATAGGTATGTTACTTAAGGAAACAGGAAGTGTTGAGCAACATGTGAAACGTCAACCACGACCTGCAACAAATGGTGATGCCCCTGAAGGTGTTTTAACTGCTGTCGCGACTAATCCACACATCGGTAGCAGACAAATTGCTCGAGAATCGGGAATCTCAAAAAGGTCGGTGTTGAGAATGCTACATCAACATCGATTGCACCCGTACCTATTTTTATGCACTAGGAATTGCATGGCGACGACTTTGAACGTCGTGTACAGTTCTGCCACTGGTCACAAGAGAAATTACGGGACAATGACAGATTTTTTGCACACGTTCTATTTAGCGACGAAGCGTCATTCACCAACAGCGGTAAAGTAAACTGGCATAATATGCACTACTGGGCAACGGAGAGACCACGATGGCTGCGACAAGTGGAACATCAGCGACCTCGGCGGGTTAATGTATGGCGCGGCATTATGAGAGGAAGGATAATTGGCGCCCATTTTATGGATGGCAATCTAAATGGTGCAATGTACTCTGATTTCCAACGTAATGTTCTAACGATGTTATTATAAGATGTTTCACTGCATGACAGAATGGCGATGTACTTTCAACATGATGGATGTCCGGCACATAGCTTGCGTGCGGTTGAAGCGGTATTGAATAGCATATTTCATGACAGGTGGATTGGTCGTCGAAGCACTATACTATGACCCGCACGTTCATCGGATCTGACGTTCCCGGATTTCTTTCTATGGGGGAAGTTGGAAGATATTTGCTATCGTGATCCTCCGACAACGCCTGACAACATGCGTCAGCGCATTGTCAATGCATGTGCGAACGTTACGGAAGGCTAACTACTCGCTGTTGAGAGGTATGTCGTTACACGTATGGGAAAATGCATTGAGGTTGACGGACATCATTTTGAGCATTTATTGCATTAATGTGGTATTTACAGGTAATCACTCTGTAACAGCATGTGTTCTCAGAAATGATAAGTTCACAAAGGTAAATGTATCACATTGAAACAACCGAAATAAAATGTTTAAATGTACCTAAGTTCTGTATTTTAATTTAAAAAAACCTACCTGTTACCAACTGTTCGTCTAATGTTGTGAGCCATATGTTTGTGACTGTTACAGCGCCATCTATCACAAAGCGAAGAAAGTGTTCCAACTAAAACATTCATATTTCGTTTCGTACTACACGAATACGTAATATTAAAAAAAACGCAGTTCATATCCGTTTGTCCTATGACAGCGCCATCTAGCGGGCCAACCATAGCGCCATCTGGTTTCCCCCTTGAAGCCAGGCATGTTTCGTTCTTTGTAGTTTTTTGTTTGACGCTTATTTCGTGAGATATTTGGCCTGGTCACTATCAATGGACCGCCCTGTATAAGTCTAGATTCCAGCCACTGAAGTGCTTCCCCAGACTATAATATCGAACTACAGGTTCCAGTTCACAGCAACTTTTTAGCTTTGAGACAATTTTGCACACCAACCGGCATCAGACACCTTTTCAACCTGTCGTTTCACCCATCTTGTAGTGACAAAGTAGAACTTATGGTGACGACACTTAAGCAGTAAATGTTAAAAGCTGTGAGAACCACCACCACAACAGCACGTACAGGACCATCACCATCCAAGTGTATTGCCCACCTGAGCTCCTCCAGGGGACGTAACGGCAAACAGTCCATCTCCTTGTCCCACAGCCCCAGAAATTCTGGACCCAACACTCAGGATGCTACCCACCAGGAACAGGGTGGATATGTTCATATTGTGCGAAACACGTATAGACACGAGCAGCAGAGATGAACTCTCACTTGTGGTACATCATGTCAGTCAGTACATTGAAGGGTGTGGAGTGCCATCATACAAACCATTTCCATCCACGCCAAGCTGCCACACTACTACCACCATCATCAATGGCACACTCTGTGTTAGAAACCTCAACATCACCAGTGCTAAAACGAGACAGATGTAACTTGCCTCAAAGTTGACCAATGGCAATATGATTAGACACAGACACGGAGATGGATATCCCCATGACGCCTACACCACCACAGCCAGAAACACCCCCATTATAACAACTCTGCCTAATGCCACGTGTTACCATTTCCTCACAACAGTTGGTGGCTCAGATGCTGGGACATGAACCATGCCACCAGTTCACCATCGACGCATTTTTCAGGACACTTCCAGCCATATGTGTCAGTTTCTGGGTGGCGACTTTCAGAGCCCTCTTGAAAGTTGAAGTTCCGACATCAGGTGCTTGGCAAAGTAGTTAAAGCCTCCGGAACAAGTTTCGCTAGCTATGGTGTCACGCTCCTTACCGATAGCCAACTAGAGCTCGCGGCGGCCTTGTAAGTTCCACTGCAGCGAGACACGGCACTCTGTGGTGGATTAATTTCATTATTATCTCGTTTCCGTTCATTCTTTTGGTTCCTGTCTTCCACTTTCACTACGGCTCTTGTTCATGCCATTTATTGTTTGTCATCTTCGATGACGGTACTGCCGCCTCGTTTTCTTATTCCACTAACTTCCTGCCTTACTTGCCCGTGAGTGGCAGCAGCAACGAGTATCGATAGTGCACTATCGTTCAAAATTGGTTCAAATGGCTCTGAGCACTATGGGACTTAACATCTGAGATCATCAGTCCCCTGGAACTTAGAACTACTTAAACCTAACCAACCTAAGGACATCACACACGTCCATGCCCGAGGCAGGATTCGAACCTGCGACCGTAGCGGTCGTGCGGTTCCAGACTGAAGCGCCTAGAACCGCTTGCCCACACCGGCCGGCTGCACTGCCATACCATCTCTGGAGCGACCGATAGTATTTCCGGGTCATCGTGTGTCGGGAAGTCGGTTGGAGACGGAGCAGTAGTGCTGTCGGGCACGGAGCATTAGTCGGAGAAGAAGGAGCATTGGGCACAAAGCGCCAGTGAGGTGCGGTGAGCCAGTACTTGCTAACCGCTGGCGACACTCGTGTACTGTCCGACTGAAGAAGACTGGAGTGGCAACGACCATTGGTTGGTCGTTCGAGCGGTCATCTGATCGGCGACGTATATTTGATCTTTTGAGCGTTTCCAGGTGTTGGGGAGTCAGTCGGTTGGGGCAGAGCAGCAAGGAAGTCTCCGTGGGGCGTGGTCAAGCCGGAGCCACTGGCGGTGTGCACGCATGGTTGGAGTTGTTAGGCGCTTCTTGCGAGGGTTACGAAGTTCGTCGCCCACCGATCCTGGACACTAAAGTTGAGTGCTCACTTAACCTAGTATCAAGCCTCAACTGCTATCACACCTCCTTGTTTGATCCTGGTTGTCGCTTTCTGAGAGATTCCTGCGAGCAACAACGTGTGTGCATTGGAGTCGGCTAGAATTGCAGCCGTCTTCCTGTGTGGTGTTTAACTTAATTTAATTCATTCCTTCATTAATGATAAGTACCAGCAGTATCTTCTACCTTGCGGCCGTTGACGTTCCGGTTACTTGTCCTGCGCGTTGACGTAGTTTTCGGCCGTGTATTTTCCTCGTCGTGTTGATGCTGCCCAGCACGACGTGTCGTTCTACAGCTGAGGTGTTGTTGGTAGTGTTGGGCGTTTATTCTCACTTGGCTGGATTTGGCACCAGTATCCAGAAAGTTGTGTTATTGACATCTTCTTGTCGTTTTGCTGGGTGGGTGGAGCAGAACTGATCTTGTTGGTTGGTTCGTCAGCTGACTTTTGGATGGGTTGCCTTCCGATTAAGAGGTTGTCAGTCTGGCTGCCTGTCTCACCTAAACGTGTGTTAGTGTTACTTCCCAGGGCAACCCTGGGAACCTTCTGAGCGCCGCTCCTTATGTTTTACATAGTACTCTGTGTGGCCTTCAGCTCGGTTTTAGCTTATTATAGTTGCAAGGCTTTTCTTCTTAGGCCTTAGGCCTTGTTTCTTGTTTTGTATGTGGTCTTCAGTCTAGGTTCAGCCTTTCAAAATTAAAATTGAAAATTTCTTGTGTCTAGGCCTTAACCATGAACCATGGACCTTGCCGTTGGTGGGGAGGCTTGCGTGCCTCAGTGATACAGATGGCCGTACCGTAGGTGCAACCACAACGGAGGGGTATCTGTTGAGAGGCCAGACAAACGTGTGGTTCCTGAAGAGGGGCAGCAGCCTTTTCAGTAGTTGCAGGGGCAACAGTCTGGATGATTGACTGATCTGGCCTTGCAACATTAACCAAAACGGCCTTGCTGTGCTGGTACTGCGAACGGCTGAAAGCAAGGGGAAACTACAGCCGTAATTTTTCCCGAGGACATGCAGCTTTACTGTATGATTAAATGATGATGGCATCCTCTTGGGTAAAATATTCCGGAGGTAAAATAGTCCCCCATTCGGATCTCCGGGCGGGGACTACTCAGGAGGATGTCGTTATCAGGAGAAAGAAAACTGGCGTTCTACGGATCGGAGCGTGGAATGTCAGATCCCTTAATCGGGCAGGTAGGTTAGAAAATTTAAAAAGGGAAATGGATAGGTTAAAGTTAGATATAGTGGGAATTAGTGAAGTTCGGTGGCAGGAGGAACAAGACTTCTGGTCAGGTGACTACAGGGTTATAAACACAAAATCAAATAGGGGTAATGCAGGAGTAGGTTTAATAATGAATAGGAAAATAGGAATGCGGGTAAGCTACTACAAACAGCATAGTGAACGCATTGTTGTGGCCAAGATAGATACGAAGCCCACACCTACTACAATAGTACAAGTTTATATGCCAACTAGCTCTGCAGATGATGAAGAAATTGAAGAAATGTACGATGAAATAAAAGAAATTATTCAGATAGTGAAGGGAGACGAAAATTTAATAGTAATGGGTGATTGGAATTCGAGTGTAGAAAAAGGGAGAGAAGGAAACATAGTAGGTGAATATGGATTGGGGCTAAGAAATGAAAGAGGAAGCCGCCTAGTAGAATTTTGCACAGAGCACATCTTAATCATAGCTAACACTTGGTTTAAGAATCATGAAAGAAGGTTGTATACGTGGAAGAACCCTGGAGATACTAAAAGGTATCAGATAGATTATATAATGGTAAGACAGAGATTTAGGAACCAGGTTTTAAGTTGTAAGACATTTCCAGGGGCAGATGTGGACTCTGACCACAATCTATTGGTTATGACCTGTAGATTAAAACTGAAGAAACTGCAAAAATGTGGGAAATTAAGTAGATGGGACCTGGATAAACTGAAAGAACCAGAGGTTGTACAGAGTTTCAGGGAGAGCATAAGGGAACAATTGACAGGAATATGGGAAAAAATACAGTAGAAGAAGAATGGGTAGCTCTGAGGGATGTAGTAGTGAAGGCAGCAGAGGATAAAGTAGGTACAAAGACGAGGGCTGCTAGAAATCCTTGGGTAACAGAAGAAATATTGAATTTAATTGATGAAAGGAGAAAATATAAAAATGCAGTAAATGAAGCAGGCAAAAAGGAATACAAACGTCTCAAAAATGAGATCGACAGGAAGTGCAAAATGGCTAAACAGGGATGGCTAGAGGACAAATGTAAGGATGTAGAAGCTTATCTCACTAGGGGTAAGATAGATACTGCCTACAGGAAAATTAAAGAGACCTTTGGAGAGAAGAGAACCACGTGTATGAATATCAAGAGCTCAGATGGCAGCCCAGTTCTAAGCAAAGAAGGGAAGGCAGAAAGGTGGAAGGAGTATATAGAAGGTTTATACAAGGGCGATGTACTTGAGGACAATATTATGGAAATGGAAGAGGGTGTAGATGAAGACGAAATGGGAGATACGATACTGCGTGAAGAGTTTGACAGAGCACTGAAAGACCTGAGTCGAAACAAGGCCCCCGGAGTAGACAACATTCCATTAGAACTACTGACGGCCTTGGGCCAACCAGTCCTGACAAAACTCTACCAGCTGGTGAGCAAGATGTATGAGACAGGCGAAATACCGTCAGACTTCAAGAAGAATATAATAATTCCAATCCCAAAGTAAGCAGGTGCTGACAGATGTGAAAATTACCGAACTATCAGTTTAATAAGCCACGGCTGCAAAATACTAACGCGAATTCTTTACAGACGAATGGAAAAACTGGTAGATGCAGACCTCGGGGAGGATCAGTTTGGATTGCGTCGAAATGTTGGAACACGTGAGGCAATACTGACCTTACGACTTATCTTAGAAGAAAGATTAAGAAAAGGCAAACCTACGTTTCTAGCATTTGTAGACTTAGAGAAAGCTTTTGACAATGTTGACTGGAATACTCTTTTTCAAATTCTAAAGGTGGCAGGGGTAAAATACAGGGAGCGAAAGGCTATTTATAATTTGTACAGAAACCAGATGGCAGTCATAAGAGTCGAGGGGCATGAAAGGGAAGCAGTGGTTGGGAAAGGAGTGAGACAGGGTTGTAGCCTCTCCCCGATGTTATTCAATCTGTATACTGAGCAAGCAGTAAAGGAAACAAAAGAAAAATTGGGAGTAGGTATTAAAATTCATGGAGACGAAGTAAAAACTTTGAGGTTCACCGATGACATTGTAATTCTGTCAGAGACGGCAAAGGACTTGGAAGAGTTGTTGAACGGAATGGACAGTGTCTTGAAAGGAGGATATAAGATGAACATTAACAAAAGCAAAACGAGGATAATGGAATGTAGTCAAATTAAATCGGGTGATGCTGAGGGAATTAGATTAGGAAATGAGAACCTTAAAGTAGTAAAGGAGTTTTGCTATTTAGGAAGTAAAATAACTGATGATGGTCGAAGTAGAGAGGGTATAAAATGTAGACTGGCAATGGCAAGGAAAGCGTTTCTGAAGAAGAGAAATTTAACATCGAATATAGATTTATGTATCAGGAAGTCGTTTCTGAAAGTATTTGTTTGGAGTGTAGCCATGTATGGAAGTGAAACATGGACGATAACTAGTTTGGACAAGAAGAGAATAGAAGCTTTCGAAATGTGGTGCTACAGAAGAATACTGAAGATAAGGTGGATAGAGCACATAACTAATGAGGAGGTATTGAATAGGATTGGGGAGAAGAGAAGTTTGTGGCACAACTTGACTAGAAGAAGGGATCGGTTGGTAGGACATGTTTTGAGGCATCAAGGGATCACAAATTTAGCATTGGAGGGCAGCGTGGAGAGTAAAAATCGTAGAGGGAGACCGAGAGATGAGTACACTAAGCAGATTCAGAAGGATGTAGGTTGCAGTAGGTACTGGGAGATGAAGCAGCTTGCACAGGATAGAGTAGCATGGAGAGCTGCATCAAACCAGTCTCAGGACTGAAGACAACAACAAAACAACAAACAAACATAGGCCTTAAGCTGTAAGCTACATTTTCTAGTTTGTATGTGGCCTTCAGCCGAGTTTTCCAGCTTAAATTAAAAATTGGAAATTTCTTTTCCTGGGCTTTAAGCAGTGAGATTGTTTGGATTTCGTATGTGGCCTTCAGTCGAGTTTTATGTGAATCATATTAGGATAAAGCCTTTAGCCTATTTTATTTGAAATTTAGAAGCTCTTCCCTTTAGGCCTTAAGCAGTAAAATTGTTTTCTGCATGGTGTGTGGTCTTAAGCCGAGTTTTAATCTCTCTTAAATTAAAAATTCAAAATCCTTTTCTTGCCCTTAGTCATAATACTGTTATTCTTTGGTATGAGGCCTTCAGCGAAGCTTTACACGAAATATTTTAAGACAAGGCCTTCAGCCTTTCAAATTGAAAGCTCTTCTTCCTATAACATAAGAAGTTAAATTGTTTTGTTGATCTGCGGCCTTCAGCTGAGTTTTCAGCCTATTTAAATTAAACATTGAAAATCTTTGTCTCGCCCTTAAGCCGTAACACTGTTCTTGACTAATGTGTGGCCTTCAGCAGAGTTCTATGTGAAAAATTTAAGCTAAGGCTTGGCCTATTTATAGTGAAGATAATTTTTTGTAAAGAAGTGAAATTTCCAGAAGAACTTATGTATCTCAATTCCTTGGTTAGGCTTTCTGCCTTGGATTTTCGATGTGGCCATCAGCCGACCCAAATTAAACCAAAGGAGGTCTTTCGTTAAAACCTTGAGAGTTTTTGATTCTTACTTGTGTGATTGTGTGTTTCAGCAAATAAAGTTTATATGTTGAGTGCAATTGACAGTAACTTATTTTGGCCCCTTTATACAAATGTGACCTCATCCGCTCTACTCTGCTAGCTCAGGGATTTCAATTCCTTGTTAACGGCCATAGGCCGGTCGTTCAAGTCTTACACACTGTAGAGCCAAGGAAACTGGTACACCTGCCTTATATCGTGTAGGGCCCCCCGAGTATGGAGAAGTACCGCAACACGACGTGGCATGGACTCGATTAATGTCTGAAGTACTGTTGGAGGGAACTGACACCTTTAATCCTCCAGGGCTGTCCATAATTCCGTAAGAGTACGAGGGGTGCAGATCTCTTCTTAAGAGCATGGTGGAAGGCATCCCACATATGCTCAATAATGTTCATGTCTGTAGAATTTGGTGGCCAGCGGAACTGTTTAAACTCGGAAGAGTGTTTCTGGAGCCGCTCTGTAGCACTTCAGGTCGTGCGGGGTGCCGCATTGTTCTGCTGGAATTGCCCCAACTCCGTCGGAATGCACAGTGGATATGAAAGGATGCAGGTGATCAGACACGATGCTTACGTACGTGTCACCTGTCAAAGTTGTATCTAGACGTATCAGGGGCTAGATATTACTCCATCCGCACACACCACACATCATTACAAAGCCTCCATCAGCTTGAATAGTCCCCTGCTGACATGCAGCGTCCATGGATTGATGAGGTTGTCTCCATACCGGTACAAGTCCGTCTGCTCGACACAATTTGAAACCAGACTCGTCCGACCGGGCAACATGTTTCCAGTCATCAACAGTCCAATGTAGGTGTCGACAGGCCCATCCAGGTGTCCAGCAGTCATCAAGGGTACACGAGTGGGTCTTTGACTCCGAAATTCCATGTCGATGATGTTTCGTTGAACGGTTCGCACACTGAATCTTTCTTATGGCCCTGCATTGAAATCTGCAGCAATCTGTGGAAGGGTTGTACTTCTGTCACGGTGAACGATTTTCTTCAGTCGTCGTTGGTCTCGTTCTTGCAGGATCTTTTTCCGGCCGCAGCGATGTCGCACATTTCATGTTTTACCGGACTGCTTATATTCACGGTACACTCGTGAAATGGTCGTAGAGGTAAATCCCCACCTCATCGCTACCTCGGAGACGCTGTGTCCCGTCGCTCGTGCGCCGACTATAACATCACGTTCAAACTTACTTAAATCTTGATAACCTGCCATTGTAGCAGCAATAACCGGTCTAACAACTGCGCCAGACACTTGTTGACATACATAGGCATTGCCGACCGCAGCGCCGTATTCTGCCTGTTTACATATCTCTGTATTTGAATATGCATGCGTATACCAGTTTCTTTGGCGCTTCAGTGCGGATGTTTAATTTCTTTTAGTCGTTCCTCACGGTCGCGTCTCAGTCATCACAATACCTTTCATATTTCGAAAAGCTGTCAAACCATCAGTTATTACGAAGTTCTAGGAATACCTCTAACAAAAGTAATTGATTCTAGAGTCCCACCCACTTCTGTAATCTCGTCCATAGCGAGCGAGAGAAGAGAACTAAATTCGTAGTACTTCCTCTACACACAGATTCCAATTATTCATGTATGTCATCCCTGCTTCTTATAAAATATGGCAGAAAACTAACAACCTCAGTCGCAGAGCTTTTTTATTCATCACATCTGTAACAGCGTTAACAAAGTTTTTCACTAATTGTGCATCACTGTACAAAGTACCATCTGAATGGTGTCTGTGAAAAAATTTGATATAAAAATGAGTATGTAAGTGCCTTTACTTATGGCAGTGGACGTTGACTTCGACTTGAAATTGCCCATATTAGAGAAGTCCTCTTTACAAAATGAATAAACCCTCAGCTATCATTCATCACGGACACAAATACTTCGCACAAGGAATATTCTTTAGCATCTGAATTCATTTATTGTTGGACATTGATGAACTTTCTCACATCTGAACCCAAATTTGGGATTCATAATGAACATCTGGATTTCACATAATCGGCAGGATATATTCTAAAATCGAGAACTCAGTCAGAAATCTGTGACACTTGGCTGTAGTGAGCTGTAACATTATCACACAACATATTGCAGGATGACGAAGCAGCTACTGCCCTGAAGTTCTCGAGGCAAACATACCTTTCGCGGTCTGATAATGATTTACTAAAGCGAAAAATTTTCTGAAATGATAAGTGGTTGTGATTTAACTATTGATTGAATGAAAGATACAAGACCAGGGGTGGCCAAGAATTGGACCCGCGGGCCGTGCCTTGGCACGAGTGCCATAGAGCCCAGCCTGGCTGGCACGTTTTCCCCGCCGCCACACCACACCGCCTGAGTGTGAGGAGGGGGAAACTGCAAACGCGCCGTATCTAAATGCCAATACAGTCGCACTGCGTAAGTTATGGTTTTCTGTTTCACATTTCGCAAGATCATAGATAAAATTTTTCGGTATTATTTAAATATTTTTGGAGCGCTGAAGACCTGTAACTTTTATTTAGTACAAAATGTAGGCATACAGATAGCTGCAAACATTTTCACAGTGTTTCGCACTCAGATTGCCAAGTGATGGTGACTTGTTTAGTTGGATAATCGAAAAAACTTCTTTCACACACACACATATGTTGATGGAAATATTGTAGCAGTTTTGAAACCTCAGGAAAGCATGAAGACGTCCTGGACGGTGTTAACGTTAAAGGAATTTGCCTTTAAAACGGGAATTACCTTGCAGATCAGTCGTTTACATTCGCACTTGCGCAGGGGAGCTTTCATCTGAAACGGCAAACGGTTTCGACAACAGCTCTAAAACACATGTGAGACTGGCAGTTTCCCCTAGCCGTGTAGGAAACCATCCTTGTAAATCTTTCATGGCCACAACGGATTCTTCAAACCCCGAGTTTTCTTCAATACCAGTGAGCATAATGACTGCAACTGACAGCAGAATAATGCATACGACTTCAGAAATTTTACTATTCGTACCACCAATTTCTTCACGTGCTCCATGCCAGCAAATTTAGCACAAAGTGCTTCTTGATGTAGAGAACAATGACTCCTGTCGGTCGATCGTTAGAATGTTTCGCTGTTTCACTGGCAACTGAATCTTTAAATTATTTCTGCATGGCATTGTAATGTTTCAAGCAAATTTGCTGTACCCATCGCTTCTGCGACAACATAATGTACATTGAGAATTCTCATCCCTCACTTCTCTTATCCCCAGTCGTTTGTAAAGGCATGTGGCGATCGCTAGAAGGTTGTTTTGTGGAAACTGCCCCTGCACTTTTGAACGTCTCCGTATCATGAACACAGCGATGAAACATAGCTCTGACACATCGATTCTCATGATCTGGAGGAAAAATGCGCCGACAGAAAATGCCACTCCACAATACCAAACGAAACGTGACGCTGTTCTGAGTAAAGCAGAGACGCTCTGAATGCGTGAATTTCGCTACGCCGTGGCCGGCCCTGTGCAAGACCATTTCTTTCATTACTTCTGCACAAGGGACTGGTCGAAGGTTTCATAATTGCTGAGTGCCACTGTCATATAAATATATCTCATTTAATTGAAGTGACGAAGAAATGAAATTGTAAATAACAACGTAAGAATTTTTTTAATCCTACAATTATTATTGTATCTCAAGAACACAAAGGTTTCACGCAGAACAGTGTGATTGTTACATGACCTATGTGGCGCCTTTGACACTGTCATAGAAAGAGCTTCTCCATAATGAAGATCTGAAAACCATATAAGCTGCAAGAACCTTTGGTGAAATTACATATCAGCTTGCTAAACCCACTCACGAATGACATGCAGTACGTAGCCAGAAGAGAATCTGCCTATGTTAATTGTATCCGCAAACATAACTCTGTCATTCAATCGACATCAGTGCATAAGAAGTCCTACGATTCCTATGTGCTTCGTCAAGCATGTGGTTGTGCAAAAATATTGCTTTGTGTTCCAGAGTAAACACGAGGAGAAGAGTTGTCCATAATTCCAACTTCACCAACACAAAACGACAGCTGCTTTCATACATAGCTTTCTCTCCATCGGTGTAATTCAATGGGCCTATGTTCATTAGGATACCATATCACACACAGGCAAAAGTACACCTTCACTCAGGAACAGCCTCGGAAAGAGAAGACTCGGAAAAGAATGCTTTGTTCCCGTTTAAAACTCACAAGGCATGTGGAACGTCTCAAAGCTCTCGCTTTCATTGGCCGACGCCACATGCGCCTCAAAGATCTTACGCAGAGAAAATAGTGTAGTAGATGCAACAATGAATTTATGTAAGTTGATCAGTTGGTGCAGATATGACAGCAAAGACTGCTCGCGAGTAATACACCCCTAAGAAACATAATGAAGTTGGCAGACGTAACGGACATTTTACACATTCCTGTCATCTCAGTAACAGGTAACAAGCTCGGTATGCACCAACGTTATCGTCTGATTTCTTCTTAAAGGGTTTCTTTTGTGACATCGCAGTTCCCTATTAAGATAATTGTTCTTCAGATTAATTCCTTCAAAATCGACACTTTCTTTAGGTATCAAACAAGTGTTTATGGAAGTGTATACCTCAGCTCATTGTCTATTAAATACACTGTAATGTATTCTACTTTTTTCCTGATAGAAGGCTTTGACAGAAAGATATTCATTTTGCATAATCCAGACGACTACTTCAGATATCTGCACTGATTTAATCACTGCTCATCGTAATGTTTCAAACACAAAAGCAATGACGATAATTGAAACACATCTTACGTTTTTGACGGCTGCACAGTTACTGATGAAGAAACACCACTACCTGAAGGATACACACATAGCACCCATAGCTTCTAACACGTCGAACACTGTATGCTGCGTGACAAACACTTTTAAAATCGTATCACTGTGGCGGCCACAAACGAAATGTTCCCACACTGCATTTTGGGGGCTAATACAAAAGCTGTAAAATAATTAACAATGGCGCGGTGTAACTACTGACTCCTGCTTTTAATTGGTTTGGATCGTTTTCTAGGAAAAACGTAAAATCTGTAGTAGTTTTGCTCTATCCGTAGTGGTCAAAATATTTATAGCTTTGGGGCAACAGGTCACGGATTGTCAACCACTGACTCAGACCTAGACTCTACGTGAAGGACGGTTCAGACTTTGAACTACAGATATAAGCAGATAAAAAAAAAAACCACCCAGCTGATACTGGTACTGATGTTGAACGACAGGCGGCGCAGGTATGTGTAGGTCATTTTACACAGTATTGTTGTCTTCGTGTATCGTTTGACTCATACCACGTCATCGAGTATTGACAATATTACGATCAAAATGGGTACCAAACTAAATTTGTGATGTAATGAGAATATGTTGGTAGGGGAGATGCAACAAGTTATCTTGTATAACGAGTAAACATTAGAAGTAAAAAGTCAAGGTGTGTCCGAGGTAAGTGTGTTCAAGCTGTATGTTAATAACCTAGCAGACGATACAAATAGAACTTCAATATTTTTGCGTATATTGTAGTTTTCTTTAATGAAGTATTATCTTTCTGAAACTTGCATAAATTTCCAATAAGGTGTTGATAAAACTTGAAAGAGGTGCGAATACTGGACTCTTGCTTCAAGTGTAAGGAATGTAAAAGTGTGCAATTCGCAAAACGCAGAAAATTAATGACCTTTGACTATAATATCGATGAGATATTTCTGCAGTCTAATTTATGGAAATACCTGGGTGTAACAGTTTTAATGGATATGAAATGGGACAATCATACAGACGCAAATTTTCCCACAAGACCCTATTTACAGTGTTTCGACAACCAGTATTAAGTGACGACTCTAGAAATATGCTTCGCTGTAGGCACAGCGAAGAAAAGATTAGATTAATTGCAGTGCTCGCAGAAGCATTGAAACAGTCATTATGCACGTGCGCCTTGCGAAACTGGAAGAAACCCTACCATGTGGTACAATCCTACTACCCCTGACATCCAGCTGACAGTGCACAGTCTGTATGTACGACGGCGAGTCAAATGAAGACCTTAAATTTGTAATAACAAATCGAAATTTTACGCCGTTATCCTGTAAGCTGATAAGCGTGCTACAAACAGCGGGCAGAATGGCCTGTAGGTGGCAGCATACTGCAGATGCACACATACCGTCGCAGTATCTCAATAAAGATGGCCGCCCAACTTGCGACTTGCACCAGGGAAGAACAGCGTTCTGTTATTCGGTTTTTGCGTAGTGAAGGAGTGAAACCTATTGAAATTCATCGACGAATGAAGGTTCAGTACGGTGATGCATGTTTGTCACAGCATCAAGTCTACGAATGGAGTAGGAAGTTCGCAAATGGTGTGACGTCAGTGGAAGATGCTCCTCGTCCAGGTCAGACCCAACGAGTTGTGACTCCACAGAACGTTGCAGCAGTTGAATTCATAGTGAAGGAAAACCGCCAAGTGACACTCAATGACACTGCAGCATGTTTACAGATTAGTCATGGGTCAGCAAACCACACTGTGTCTGCAAGATGGATGCCACGGCAGCTGTCTTCTGAAATGAGAGAACGACGTGTTGAAGTTTGTGAAGAACTTCTTCGGCGCTTTGAACGAGAAGGTGATGGCGTCCTTGCCAGAATCGTTAGTGGGGACGAAACCTGGGTTCACTTCCACCAACCGGAAACGAAGAGAGCGAGCAAGGAATGGCGCCATTCCTCATCAGCAAAACCAAAGAAGTTTCGAACAGAACCATCAGCAGTGAAGGTTATGCTCGCTCTCTTTTGGGACGAAAAAGGCGTCATTTTGGAGCATTACATGCCTACAGGGACCACTGTCACCACTGCATCATAGACAGATTCCCTAAAAAATCATTTGTGGCCTGCGATCAAATCAAAGCGGCGTGGATTGCTGTCAGCAGGTGTCCTTTTGCAACATGACAATGCAAGACCCCACACCACACGTACAACAGTTGCAACAATCACAGACCTGCGTTTTGTGTGTCTTCCTCATCCACGATACTCACCAGACCTTGCCCCAAGTGATTTCCATATGTTTGGACCACTCAAAGACGCAATAGGAGGAAAGAAGTTCCGTTCTGATGAAGAGGTATGCCATGCAGTGCATGAGTGGTTGCACGCACTACAAAAAGATTTTTTTTCTGTAGGAATTTATACTCTTTGTAAGTGCTGGAGGACTTACTTTGAGCGTGGGGGAGATTATGTTGAAAAGTGATACATCTTTATACAACTCTGCACAATAAATAATATTTAAAAATATATTTAATGATTTTAACTTGACTCACCCTTGTAGTTGCCACCTGACTCTGGACATTAAAAGCAATGAGAATAGTAGATCGAAGGTGGTAGAGCTGCAACAGAAAAGACCACCTCGTTTCATTTATGAGACAGTTTGTGGATAGCATTCACTAGGATTTAACAGACTTATTTCTTATATCTTGATAAACATGAAAAATAACTGTCCAGTTTAGATCATTTTCCTGGATTATCTATATGAAATTATGGATGAGAAGATTCTTGAATTCCTAAAGAAAAATTTTATATTTCGTCATGAAAAAAAAAAGTATCAGCAGTTGACAATTGAATTTTTGGTCCATCCATCAGTGTTGACACCCCCAGTCTTTCATCTATTAACACTTTTGGTGAAATTATCCTAATGAAGAGATTGAGGGAGGTGTAAGAGAGTAGCAAATTTTCGAGAATCACACATTAGGAATTGATTTTTGACTAAATGCATTGCCATTAGTCGAAATTTAAGTGCACTTCGCAAAACTTAACAGTCTTTCACTGCCAGCGAAGATATTTGCATTCAAAAATATTTACCAAATTATAGACATACAAAATAGACTTTCAAAACACTAAAAAATACAACTCAAGGTTAGATGGCATAGCCATTCATCTGTCTGTTGCGCCTTCATGTCTCACACACATGATTAGTTATTTTCGTTGCTTTTTCTTCCCACAGTAACCAGATGCCAGAAAGTACTAAAAAAAGAAAAAAGAAACGGCTAGCCGCTTACACGACACTCGCAAACACTTCAGCGCAAACATTTACTCTTAGCAGAGCCAGTATGGTTCCGAAAAGAAACTCATACAACAAAGGGAAACGTTGGTCGCCATACCGAACATTTTCTGTATTCCTCTGTTCCCCCACCCGCCGGGAACCGTACACGTGCTTCTAGTAAACTTTCTCATCCAGAGAAATCTGTTACTTGGCATTATTTATGAAAAAACTTGACTCCTCCTTTACCTCTAATACATTACTTCAGGGCGTGGTACATGAACACACTGTCTTGCATTGGGGACACACCTTCGTCGCAGACTCTTATACACTCAGGTGACAAAAGGTATGTGACACCGATATGCACACACATAGGCGGCGCTGCAATCAGGTACACAGGGTATAAAAAGGGCACTGCATTGGCAGAACTGTAATTTGTACTCAGGTAGTCAAGTGAAAAGGTTTTCGACGACATTATGGCCTCACGACGGAAAGTAAGACTTTGAACGCATGGGACATTCCATTTGGGAAATCGTTAGTGAATCCAATATTCCGCGATCCACAGTGTCAAGAGTGTGCCGAGAATACCACACTTAAGGTGTCACCTCTCATCACGAAAAATGCAGTGGCCGACGGCTTCCACTTAACGACCGAGAGCAGCGGCGTTTGCGTAGAGCTGCCACTGCTAACAGACAAGCAACACTGCGTGAAACAACCGCATAAATCAATGTGGGACGAACGACGAACATATTCGTTAGGACAATTTGGCGTTACTTGGCGTTAATGGGCCACAGCAGCAGACGAATGGCATGAGTGTCTTTGCTTACAGCACGGCGTTGCCTGTAGCGTCTCTCTTGGGCTCGTGTCTGATGGCTATCGATCTTCCACCATAACCGAGTTCATCAACATGAGGCATCAAATATAAGGTAGCCAAGGAGATGGGAACGTGGGTTCTACTATGCCAAGACTGCTTGGTAGCTACAGTAGGAAAACACAATTAATTAGTAGGAGTACAAAATAAGAAAGTATTTATTACTGAACTTTGTTGTACTCCATGATCTGTTGGTTGACAATTATAGAAGACGCGACTAGACTAAGCGTCTGTAGAATGACATAATTTACAGGTCACAGATCTTAGAGTAACGAATTAATCTCTCGTAATCTTGAATGTCGAATCCGCTGAATTTGAAGACTAACTCGGAACTGAGCTACAACGACTTGATGACAGAAGTGACTGAGCTGCAGACGATGACTGACTTAACATCGGCGCTGACTGACCACTGAGAGCGGTTACGAACTGTAGACTAGCACAACTGCACTCCTGCTACACACGAAGTGGCCTAGCGGCGCCTCGAGGCGAGCATAAATACTGCGACTGGCTGTGTACACTTTGGCTAGCAAAGCCGTTCTTCTGTTCCACTGATCGAGAGAATCGCATCTGGCGGATCGATCTCTCAGGCGGCGGTGTGGTCGTATGACTGACGACTGACGACATCACAGTGTCAATATCGGATGGACACTAGACGACTGGAAAACGAGGCCTGGTTGGACGAGACCCGATTTCAGTTGATAAGAGATAATGAAAGGGTTCGATTGTGGTGCAGACTGCATGAAGCCGTGTCCCCAAATTGTCATCAAACCATTGTACAAGCTGATAGTGGCTCCATAATGATTTGGGCTATCCGCTGATCCCACTGAACTGGCCATTGACTGCAAATGGTTACTTTCGGCCACCTGGAGACCATTTTCAGCCATTAATGGACTACTTCTTCCAAAAAACCGACGGAATTACGGGTGACAATGCGCTGTGTCATCAGACCACAAGTGTTCGTGATTGGTTGGGAGAACATTCTGGACAGTTTTAGCCACTCAGATCGCCCATCATGTATTCCATCGAACCTTTGTGGGATGTAATCGATAGTTGAGTTGCTCCACTATGCCTGGTAAAAGGAGGTCCTGTTAAATCTTGCCTAGTCGACGAATATCGTCTAGGAAACCTGCTTTCTCGGACCGCTAGACAACATTCAAACAAATCGTATTAATTAGTTTTATTACAAAATGAGCGCTTACAATACTTAACTTTGTGTTACACAGATGTGTTGCAAACAAAGGGCTACAGACAAAATAATAAATCTCTTCAGTATAACAAGCAGGGATGGCTAGAGGACAAATGTAAGGATGTAGAGGCTTATCTCACTAGGGGTGAGATAGATACTGTCAACAGGAAAATTAAAGAGACTTTTGGAGAAAAGAACCATTTGTATGAATATCAAGAGCCCAGTTCTAAGCAAAGGAGAGAAACCAGATAGGTGGAAGAAATATATAGAGGGTCTGTGCAAGGGTGATGTACTTGAGAACACTATTATGGAAATTGAAGAGGGTGTAGATATAGATGAAATGGGAGATATGATACTGCGTGAAGTCTTTGACAGAGCACTGAAATACCTAAGCCGAAACAAGGCCCCGGGAGTAGACAACATTCCATTAGAACTACTGATAGCCTTGGGAGAGCCAGCGCTGACAAAACTCTACCATCTGGTGAGCAAGATTGTAAGGTGTCAGGCAAATGCAACACCTTACATGAAAACCCTGACATGATAAGCAAATCCAGTAGTATGTCACATAGCTCCGAATAAATCGTGACATTAAATTAACCAAAGTAATACGAGTAACGAGTGAGCAAATGGAATACCACCGACTAACACAAGAATGCCTAAATGCATGCCGTACCTTCCCACCGTGAGGCAGACGCAGTTCCGAGGGGAGAAACGAGGACAGAAGCCGAGAGCAGAACCGTGTTAAGCTAGAAGGCCCTACGATAAGGGACGGATGGGCCAGCCTACCTGTACGACTACCACCCGCACGTTTTAGCGTGAGACTTTTTCACGTCTCAGGTATGTCAAGGACCACCCCCAGCCCATGTTAAAAGCTAGAGCCCTCCACGATAACGCTAAAAGGACCACACTAGCTGCAGGTTGTAGCGTGACACTTTTTAGCGTCTCTGTTACGTTGCAAACTTTAAAAACATTGCCCCACCACGAAAAGTATAACGTTTCTCATTGGATAGACAGAATTTTTGTAGGCGGAGCTTAAGGTTAACATTGAGACCCTGATTGGTCAGATGAAAACATAGCCAGATAGTTTTTTTAAACTAACTCCGGTAAATTGTAGTAAGGAGAAGTTAGATGAGAGTTTAGTTCCGAGACGGCGAGCTGGATGGCTGGTGCGCCGGCCGCTGTCGCCCTGACGCTGCCTAAACACCGACAAGGTAATGAACGCACACGATGCCGCATTTTTAAGCGCATAAAAACTTCACTCAGAACTGCAGAAGTCTCATCTATTACACCCCTTTTTTGCGTAATACTAGTGTCGATATTTAATTAAAACTCATGGTGTTCACATTTGCCACTTGAATAACAGATCTGAAACGCGATGATTTTTCTTTTATATAGTTATTGAGAAGCCACATCAGCCACTGTAGTTTACAAGTTAGATAAGTAATTAAAGATAATTGAGTGTCACTGTAGACCATTTTGATAGTTTTCTCTTTTGTGAAACTTAAATTAAACCTAGATTATAGATGTGATATGGCATAGGTCATACTTCGATCGATTGTAGAACTTGGAAACCCATTCAGGGAATATTCGTTCACATTTTTGCTGAACGCAGTTGGTTTTTACCATCCTGTATTAAAACATTTCCTTTTATCAATAGTGCAATTTATAAATGATGTTTTGTGAGTAGAATAAAATTTCCAATGATAACTGCTTTTTCGACGTTATTTTACCAGCAAACTAAAAATAGGAAAACCTTGAGCCCTTTCCACTATATTTACTTAGTATTAAGATTCTTTTACAGGGAGTGCAGTGGAGCTGACGCTGAGATCATTTAGTATTTGGTTATATCATCGCTAGTCTCACTGAACTCTTCTGAATTCTACATGTCATGCGTAGTCTGGCGTCTCCTTACCAGCAACAGGTCCCAGGTTCAAACTAGTTAATTCCCTAAAAAACACGCTCAGAGCGTCGTTGCGCGAAAGTGATAGGGAGACACGATATAGAACTAACAGACACCACCATTAATGTTTAGAAGATGTATGAGACAGGCGAAATACCGTCAGACTTCAGGAAGAATATAATAATTGCAATCCCACAGAAAGCAGTTGTTGACAGATGCGAAAATTAACGAACTATCAGTTTAATTAGTCACGGCTGCGAAATACTAACGCGAATTCTTTACAGACGAATGGAAAAACTGGTAGAAGCCGACCTCGGGGAAGATCAGTTTGGATTCAGCAGAAATGTTGGAACACATGACGCAATACTGACCCTACGACTTACCTTAGAAAATAGATTAAGGAAAGACAAAACTACGTTTCTTGCATTTGTAGACTTCGAGAAAGCTTTTGACAATGTTGACTGTAATTCTGAAGGCGGCAGGGGTAAAATACAGGGATCGAAAAGCTATTTACAATTTGTACAGAAACCAGATGGCAGTTGCAAGAGTCGAGGGGCATGAAATGGAAGCAGTGGTTGGGAAAGGAGTGAGACAGGGTTGTAGCCTCTCCCCGACGTTATTCAATCTGTATATTGAGCAAGCAGTAAAGGAAACAAAAGAAAAATTTAGAGTAGGTATTAAAATCCGTGGAGAAGAAATAAAAACTTTGAGGTTCGCTGATGACATTGTAATTCTGTCAGTGATAGCAAAGGACTTGGACGAGCAGTTGAACGGAATGGACAGTGTCTTGAAAGGAGGATATTAGTTAAACATCAACAACAAAAAAATGGTTCAAATGGCTCTGAGCACTATGGGACTTAACATCTGTGGTCATCAGTCTCCTAGAACTTAGAACTACTTAAACCTAACTAACCTAAGGCCATCACACACATCCATGCCCGAAGCAGGATTTGAACCTGCGACCGTAGCAGTCGTGCGGTTCCGGACTGAGCGCCGAGAACCGCTAGACGACCGCGGCCGACGCACTGGATAGAGTAGCATGGAGAGCTGCGTGAAGCTGCGCGCGATTAGCCGTGCGGTCTGGAGCGCTGCAGTCATAGACTGTGCGGCTGCTCCCGGCGGAGGTTTAGTCCTCCCTCGGGCATGGGTGTGTGTGTGTTTGTCCTTAGGATAATTTAGGTTGAGTAGTGTGTAAGCTTAGGGACTGATGACCTTAGCAGTTAAGTCCCATAAGATTTCACACACATTTGAACATTTTTGAACAGAGCTGCATCAAACCAGCCTCTGGAGTGAAGACTATAACAACATAACAATTCCAAGACTGTTTCAGAGAGTGTACACGCAAACTAACGAGTTTTGACCCTTCTATGCAAGCCGCTATTCTTGAGGCTGTTGTTTTATTGGGTTGCGACCAGTCGGGGGCGGCCTTTATGTCCTCGTCACCTAGGGGCCGCCGCTGTCGCGTTTTCGTCTTGGAGAGGGGTCGGCCAGCGTGCTATTGACCTCTTCCCACAGCCACCTCTTCTCTCTCGTTCGACTGGCTTGCCGGTGCTTGACTTTAGACCGTAACATTTCTCCGCCCCCTCCCCCCAAAGCGACGGACCGTCGTCGTGTTGGGAACACGACAGCGGGAGGCGAGGCTGGCTGCAGGGGACGTCAGACTTCCAGTCGCACCCCGCCATCCGGCATTCACTCTGGTGGAAACGTCCCCCGGAAAACGCCCAGAAGGGTCCACGTCCACCTCCTGAGGCCCATAACCAGATGTAGAAGGTGTCGGCTCCTTCGGCGTGGGCGGTCCCAGCTCCATAGTTAGGACGACAGGAGGCAGAGAAGGTGAAGACTCCGACTCCATGGAGTCGTCCCTCGGTGTCGTGGCGGCACCCTCTGGCGGCTACTGTGACCGCTCTGTCCTTGGCATCTGAGGAAAGAGATACAGGAGGAACACCGTGCACGTGAGAGTGGCGAATTTGTGATGTCAGCGCTGCAGACCGTCGGGGCCTGAAATGAGATACACGCTTGCGCCAAGTTGACGAAGGATCTCGCCTCGCACCCACCGTCTGCTGCCACTAAAAACCCTGTACAACGATACCAAGCTGCACGAAGCGATACTTGTAGTGTTTCTTCGGCGCCGGATGCTGAGGAGTGTGGAGCAGGTGGAGCAGTGTTCGATGGCGCCGGCCGCGAAGTAATTCCGTCCGCGATGGTTCATCTTGTGCATGCCAACGATAGGTGGCGAGAAACAGTTTGCAATGCGTGATCCCTGGTGTGTTTGGTGCGAAGATTGGCCATCTGCTGTTTGAAGATTCTGACAAAACGTTACTGTTCGTCTTTTGAATGTGGATGGAACGGTGCCATAGTTAGATGCTGCACACTATTGTGCTCACAGAATGTTACAAATTCATATGACGTGAACTGAGGCCCGTTGTTCGACACTATGACTTCATGCAAACGTTCGAGGGAAGAAAACGCCTGAAATGTTGTAAGTGAGGTGAGTTCATGGGCACAGCAAAGGGAAACTTGCTATAAGAGTCTACCACCATCAACCAACGAGTTGAGCCGTGGAAAAAATTGCTGTTTTGAAGAGCGCGCCGCAGCGCATTGTGTGAAGCAGTCTTCCTCCGTTTCTGGCAGTGGAGCTGCTGTGGCAATCGCAACTTTTGGTGTCTCCCTCTGGTGGAAAAGCGGAAAGATTGCTGCCTGTTCATGTGCATTTCAGGGACGCTATCAACGCGGCAGAGGAGTCGGTCAGTCGGAGAGAGGCTAGGTCAGTCTCGCGTCACCAGATGCTGGTCTGTCTCTCGTTTGCATTTGTGCGGCAGTTAGTGTCTGTATTTCGTCGGAGTGCTGGTATGCCTGTCCTTTGGATCAACTTTAAAACCAGAAAATGAGAGTCTTGCCACTCCGCCAGTAACGGAACTCAGCTAGTGGTCGCCCGGTCGGGGCTGAGATGCTGTATCTGAGTCTGCGCGTTAGACCGCCATTCTGCTCGAGTTGCTCGGGCAACGGTCATTGGCGGTTGGATCGGTCCTTTGGTCAGTCGCGCACTGAGACACGAGATGACGTGTCCGCCTTGAGCGTCGGCGCATGTGAGGTCCCCACGTGAGTCCAGTGGGCAGCGCCGTATAGAAAGGGTTAGTGGCTTCGCGGTTCGCACGAGAGCAACAGTAATGAAACGACGACATCGAGGTGGCCGGGGCGAGCTGCGACGCCGTGAGACGGGAGATCGGCACGCCTTCCTGCGTCCGTTCAAGCGGCTGGCGACGGACGGTTCGGGAGAGCGTTGGGAGTGTTGCGCCAGGTCTTCGCCAGAGACCGCAATTTATTAGAAGTTAAGTGGTTGGAGATATGCTGTTTCATTTACTTGTTAATTTCTAGTTGTTTTCTTGGTGAGGTCACCAGCCGCTTTGTTTTGGGGTCGTCCCACCATTCTTTTCAGTTTGCTCACTCGCGGGAAGGTGGTTATTAGTGAATTGGGTGGTCCGTTTGTCCCTTGTGGAATTGGGGAGGTTTAGAGAGATCTGCGGTTCGGGTTGTTTAGTAACCCCCCCTCCCCGTCAATCTGCCGTACGTTAATAGCTGCCTCTGTCATGTTTGTCGTATTCGGTGTCAACGATTTTATAGAATTAAGATAAAGGCCGAATTCCTGAAATATGTTTTTGTCTTGCCTATCATCTTGCGAGGCGGTAAATGTGTAATGTAGAGCATGTTGTACACTTTATGTAAGTCTGAATTTCATGGGTTTTATTTAAGTAGTCATTTTTATACAGTTGTCACCCTTCCACCGTAAGAGTCCCTGTAAAAACAAAATGCACTTTTGGTGACAAATAATTTCTTAGTGTGAGTGGTTGTGCCATTTCCATCCCTCTTACGGCGTGCATACTTAATGTGTTTGTGTGAGTTGTTAAAATTTTTAGTTTAAAGTAATCTGGTATGTTGCAGATTTGCACCAGTGTAGTTTTTAGAGTTCGGGCTACCCCTGAAAAAAAAAAATTTCTTCCTGTGAATAAATTGTAACTTGATATTTACAGGGTGCTTTCTGATTACAATTTTAAATATTTTTTTTTAAAAAAAGGTGCTTTTAGGAATAAATTTCCATTTATAAAAAAAAAATTATTTTTTTTCATCAGTTACTCACTGGCAATTGCTTACACGCTCACATAGTGTGATTAAATGTGTTAATGTTTTTGACGAATCGCTAGTAAATAAAGTAAATTAACTTTTCACAAGTGTTCCAAAAAGGTCCCGCATAGTCTGTGCAGACGTTGTGATGGTGATTGCGACTTTGGCCAAGCAGAGAATTTTTGAGGCGGAGGGAACTGTTTTTCCGCATATGCGTGACACTGTGTCGTCATCTGTTCTATTTGGGTGTCCATACTGTGCCAAGTGTAGTGTCGACGATTAACTACTTCGTAAGAACAATCCCCCAGTGTCCTTGGTGAAGTAACTGCAACACTTCTTTTTTGCAGAACTTGGGGGATCAACACACGTGACTGTCCACTGCCATTATGAACAAGAATCACACATTGCTGTCCCGTGAGGCTATGCCTAAGTGCAAAGTATCGGCGCACTAGAGAGCTCGTCATGCTATGCAATGAGCGAGGCCAAGATGTGCGAATGTATTTTAGCAAAATGTTCAACTCAGGATCAGCTTCCGTGGCCCGTGCAATTTTCCTACAGTTCAGAGCAAACTATTGAAGCAATTCAGAATCCTGAGCATCGATGTTTCAATAAGACGCAACACAAGCGTCAAAGTCTATATCAGGGCTAATCGGAAGACGTGAAAGTGCGTCCGCATTACCATGTTGAGCTGTCGGACGATACACAATCTCGTACTGGTATTGAGACAACAACAAAGCAATTTTTAGGTAGATTGTACTGCAGCCGGTTTTATCGGTTGAAACAAGGCCTGCAGTGGCCTGTGATCCGTTACTAAGCAGAATTTTCTGCCATACAAATAGTGGTAGAATTTGATGACACCATACACAATAGCCAATCCTTCTTTCTCTAGTTGTGAATAGTTGCACTGAGCTTTGGATAACACTTTGGACGCGAAAGCATAGGCCTGTCCTTAACACCAAATATTTGCGAAAGCAGTGCAACGATTCTGTAAGAAGGATCAAAGTGAACCAAGCATCGATTACTGAGCAATGCATGTATAAGTTTTTAAAAAGCTTCTTGGCACTCATCTGTCCAAACAATGGGGACATTCTTGCGACGCAAGCGATGCATTGGAGCTACGATTTGTGAAGCACTCGGTATGAACCGAAAATAATAGTTCATTTTCCCTATGACTGACTGCAATTATGTGACATTAAGAGGAACTGGCAGATCATGTGTGGCTAGCAAATGTGACTGAAGCGGATGTACATCTTGACTGTTTATGACATGACCAAGATACTGCATTTCAGGTTTTAAAAAATCACACTTTTCCAACCTACACTTTAATCAAAGCACCCAAATTTGCAATGCGTTCCTCAAGTGTACGACCTGCTACGACAATATCGTCCAAATAGTTTGAATAGTTTGGTCCTTGAGCAGTCAAGTGTTCCAAATGCTGAAGCAATATGCGGATGAGAAAGCGCTATCAAAAAGCAAACGCAAATATTTAAACAAGCCCAAATAATTGTTCACAACATAGTTTTTTAAGTTTCTTCGTCTGGTGGTATCTGAAGATATGTATCGGGCAAATAAATTTTTGAAAAGTAACGACCAGCGCCTAATCTTTCCATGAGATCCTCTGGACGTGGCAATGGATAAGTATCAATAACAGTTTGTGGGTTGATTGTAGGCTTAAAGTCAACACAGAGGCGAGTGCGACCTGAAGTTTCGAGGAGCAAAACCAGTGGACTTGCCCATTGACTAGCTTGTATGGGCGCAATAGCTCCTCTCTATCCTGCAATTCTTCACGTTCAGCAACGACTTTGTCCCGTAATGCAATGGGAAGGGTTCTGGCCCAGCAAAATATTGATTGAACATTGTCTTTCACAGTAATATGTGCACCAAATTTGTTTCTCTTAGCAAAACCTTCAGAAACGAGTTCAGGGAATTCTTTAACATTGAATGCAGTCACTTACAACACGTTGACCTGAATGTTAATGCCAAACAAATCAAACGAATCAAAGCCAAATATGTTGTCACAATCGTGTGGTTGTAGTGAAAGTCACACTTCGCATATGCAAGCGGTACATGGCATGCAAAGTACAGGGTGATTATAATTAAAATTAAACTCTCAAAACGTTGTAGAAATACCACCACTGGTCAGAATGGCGTCAAACTGCAAAGGAATAATATCGGAGAAGGGCTAAAACGCATGGCAGAAGAAAAAAATAGTGTGAAAATTGATCAATAGATGGCTTTGAAAGTGTCAGAATACGTAAATGAAAACACCTGTTATGCGCATGACCCATTGAAATTGCTATAAATACGCCGGGTACACGGCTTTTCCTTATTTATGTGATCGCCACTGACCTCAACATCCACAGCCGTGACCCTGCCACTCTTCGGCGGTGGCATCAGTTCCTTGCCCCCCTCCATGGTGACCCTGTTCCTTTCCCACAGCACACCCATCCTGAAAGTAACTCCACCCTCGATGTTATCCTCGCTTCCCCCAACCTCTTTGGTTGCATCGCCATTGACGTCCTCGATCCCGTTGGTAGTGACCATCTACCTGTGCTTCCCACCATCTCCTCTACCCGTCCCACCCCTGCAGCTACCCAACCAGCTGTCCCTCCAAAGTCTGACCATGACTACCGTATGCCGACTGGGATGCCCACCAGGAATCCATTGCCTTACAGGTCGAAAGCCACCCCCTCACCTTTCACCATGCTGCTGACATTTCCCATGCCTCTTCCTTCCTTCAGAAGACCATAACTGACACTGTGGCGGCTCGTGCCCCTACCAAACTTATCCACCCTCACCACCCTACGCATCCTCCACAGGCCGTCCTGCTTCTGCGTGAATCCCACAGGCTCTAACACTCCTTCCTCCACACCCGTGACCGGGATACACTCGTCCGCCAATTACCGCGACAGATCGGGAACCTCGTTGCAGCAAAGAAACGCCGGGACTGGCGCCAGACATGCACACGTCTCAACTCCACCCACCCTGTCAACTCCTCCAAGTACTGGTCAGCCTTCCATCGCCTTACTGGTAGCCATCCCACCCCGCATTACCCTATCCTCTATGACGACTAACCCTTTTCTGACAACCTCAGTCAGGCTAACCATTTTGCTTCCCACCTATCTGAGGTCTTCTCCATTCCTGACGATCTCCATTTTGATTACTCCCTCTTCCCCACTATCCTTGACTGCACTGACACCTCTGTCCCATCGGTCGCCCCTAGCTTCCAGTACTTGGATCGGTTACCCTCCTCAGACATCAATACTCCCATCACCACACATGACATCACACTCATCCTCTGCTCCAACCCTGGTCATGATAGTGTCACCTACCGCCACCTCAAGGAAACCCCCTCATCCTTCCTGGCTGTCCTTGCTACCCTGTACAATGTCCTCCCCTCCACTGGATTCTAGCCGGCGTATGGAAGACTTCCCGTGTCCTCCTGTTCCCTAAACCCAAGTAACCCCCTTCTGATACCTCTTCCTATCGTCTTATCTGTCTCACTTCCGTGTTCAGTAAGGTTCGTTTGATATTCAGCCCTTTTCTCATGATTACCTCACACTTGGCAGGCCCCTTTTGAAGATTCAGGTATAGTCTGGAATCTTTTGTCAATGGAAAGACCACCATGACACTTCTTCAATTACAGATCAATTTTCCTGTGGATACACGTTATGAGTCTTTAATACAGTTGTTTTCATTGTCTACCGGATCCACACGGCGTTGAACATTGTTGATTCTTCTCTCTTTCAGGGGCAGTTTTCCAGCACAAGATAAAGAGAGCGCCCTGAACCTCTGTTTGCTCCTCAGCACTCTTTGACGAGCCCGTTGGCTGAATGAGTGTGACTTCATATGTCGGAAGTCTTCGTCCGCCATTTCTGCTGATTTTTATTCAAAATTTAAGCTGTGGTGTGTTTCGAACCCGAGACCGAGAACGTTTTGAATACTAATCAAAAAGGCTACCCTTAGACCAAGGCTAAAGCGAAAAATTTGGCAGAACATTTTTAGCTGTGGTAAAAGGATATCACCATCTACACTGACGCCACCACCAAAATGTTGAAACAGTGGCGGAAAGAGAGATCTGTGGTTCGCTAAATAATAAAAGAGCCTCCATTTTTCCGACAAAATGTGTGGTGCGGTACTATGAACAAGCAAAGCATCTCTGGGGCCAGAGTTAGGGGTCGTAAACATTGATCTTCCTATACTCCACAAGAGTGGATATTGCTTGTAAGCTGACAGTCTATAAGAGCACACTGCTGTTGGGCGAAATTGCGACATAATCATGGCCTGAGGAACAAATCTTGACGTTGCCGCTTAAGCTATGATCGATTTCATAGTCGCGTGTACAAACTAGCACGTAGATGTAGATGCAGAACGCTACCACAGTATCGTTGGTTACCCTGCCGCGAGTTTCCACCGTCGTTTCCTCATTGATGTTATTCATATATACTCCGCGTCATGCAGTTTTCGAAAATCATACGTTTCAATACCAGCGGCAATGAAAGTTAGTCTCAGTCCTGTCAGGTTTGACACAAATTTTCAATTTTCACGACACGTTAAATAATAAATAATGTGTTGCTTAACTTTACTGCTACTCTTTGTAGTCACCTGTCTACTGCAAATTTGTGCGCATTAAACATAACGTGGCAGTATTTTCACTGGGACACGTGGCTGGTTGGAATCCCGCCACAGAAAAATATTCGGCGCTACGAGTTGATTGAAAAAGTAAGGAAGGGTTACCTGAAGCATGATAATCACAAGACTGTCCACCTATGCCCTGGACGGAATTTCAAGTATCTCCACAGTGGCTGGACTCTCGTTGGGATTTTCACTTGTCGGACAAGATCGCAGACAGGAAACCCACAGTGACTTTATTAAACAGGAATTTGTATCCTTGGGGACGTGTAGCAGTTACACAGAGTGACATTCACTCCCGATCGAAACGTGATGACCATTGCCCACAGTGAGAATTAAGTGCAGCCAGGTGGCGCTGGCGTCACGTGACACGCTAAGGAAAGTAAATCAGAGGAACAGAGGCGAATAGGGCATCATTCTAGCGCTGATGCAGACTGCAAATGGGCAACTTCGGCGAAGGGCATATTCTCACGATCCGGCGCATTGGAAAGAGCATCCGTAAACGGCGTAGATAGCCTGCTGTTCGCGTGCTTCTGGAGTGAGCATCGACTGAAAGTGGTTGAAGCTCGGGGAAATCACGAGCAGGTGACAACCTGCTGTCCATCCAGGCCTCATAACATATCGTGGAGTTTGGAGGCTTGACGATTCTGTAAAGCAGGACAAGCTGGGAATCACGGTGTAGCTGACAGCAGAGCAGAGTACAGGTGCAGCACAGGTGTTTCGGAGCCCACCGTTCACTACAGACTGCTAAATACTGGGCCCCACAGCAGACTAACACTACGTGTACCCATGTTGAGCAAACAACATCGTCAATTGCGTCTGCAAACGGCTGTGGATCATCGACAGTGGCCCGTGAATCAATGCAAACGACTCAGCAGATGAGAAGAACATCAGGTCCATGGTCGTGTCCAGTACACCATCGTTCATGCAAACAGATGCCCTAATCATGCGCTGCACCAAGGGCACAGCCTGGTGCGGTAGTATTATGCAGTGGAGAACATTCAACAGGACTTCCACAGGACGTCCTTTTATACTCGCATGCGAATGCAATGGCCACGGATCGTAAAGACTGGAACGTTGAATAATGGACAGCCGCCAAGGAAAAACTCATTCACGATTTTGTGCTTTTCGACGATAAATGTTGAGTTGTTCTTCCAAATGGCGACAGTACCCCCATGCAGCTTCTTTAACCAGTCTCTCTCCACACAACTCCAAACAAATGTCAATTTATTTGTCTAGATCTGTCCCACTGAGACATTTATTCTCTCCAATAACGTACTCACGCAGAGAAAGACTCACTGTGAAAATACTCAAGTCTCGTCATTACTATTCTACGTACAAACCTCTGCCTCTGAGCATCTTCCCACACTGCTCCTGATATCTTCATTACTTAAATGTCAAAATCGGCCTACATTCTGCGCTTCCACTTGCTGGGCACTATGATACTTTATTTCCTAGTGTCCTTTACTACTCACACACGATACGAAAGCATTAAACACTAACAAAAACGAATTGCCGCGGTGAAAGGTCGTTCAAGTAGAAATGCATTGCCGGTGTTTCGGAAAAAATTCTTTATTGTGTGTTATTCTTCCATTTGTTTTGTCCGACACAACTTTAATCATCACAACTCTGTAGGTATTTAACTTGAGTACAATTCGCCTTAATGTCAACCCTTGTGATGAAAAAGGGACATGGGCAGTTGTTTTCAGAAATGAAATTCGGCCGTCGCGACTGTAACAGAAATATCAACTAAAAGCTTATGTAACATTTTCTGCTGCACAAAAAGTTAGGTAGTATCACATGATCGCTGCCTATAGTAACTAAATGACTCATAAAAATTCGTCCCTACTTCAGAGGACACACTGAACGGGAATCTTATTACAGAAGCACTAATTAAGAACCTTGAAGCCTTTACTCAGACCAGTACACGTGTAGAATTAACAGCGATTGACTGTGTACTGGTTTGGACACACTGCCTGCCTCGTGTGGTAATTACCAGAAGAGAGAAGACATCTGAAAACAGGTACACCTTGTTTCAATTAGTGAGACCAAGCGAAATTCCATAGTACTTAAGACAATCATATTTTGGAGGAGTAGAGTTCACGTTCCATTTCCACTATATTTATTTATATTTCATAAACCACATTAAGCGATTGCCAAGACAGTTCCTTTCGAAAGTAAATAAAAGCATGCGTGGTGACATTCAATCTGCAGTGGGAATTGCACTGTTTAATGCAGAGGAGAGAGCAGATAGGTGGAAAGAGACCATCGGCTTCTACCTCTATGAGCCTCTGCGAGAGGGAAGATATGCATGATAATGTGATAGAAGAAGAGATCAGAGTCAATATAGAAGAGATTGGGAATCCAGTGTTGGAATCAGAATTTAAAAAAAATCTTTGAACGGCTTAAGGCAGACGGGATAGATAATATTCAAATTTCAAAAATCATTGGAAAAAGTGACAACAAAACGACTATTCACGTTGGTGTGTTTTTTTTTTTCAGTCTAGCGACATACCATCTGACTTTCGGATAAAGAGCCGAGAAGTGGAGGAGTTATCGCACAATCGGCTTAACATGTCATGCATCGAAGTTGCTGACAAGAATAATATACAGAGGACTGGAAGAAAAAATTGCGGATCTGTTAGATGACGACCACTTCGGCTTTAGGAAGGGCAATTCTGATGTTGTGGTTGATAATGGAAGCAAGGCAATGGGAAAAAGTGAGACACGTTCATAGGATTTGTGGATCTGGAAAAAGCGTTTGACATTGTAAAGTGGTGTGAGATGTTCGAATTTCTGAGAAAAACAGGGGCAAGCTATAGGGAAATGAGGGTACAATGAGAGTGGAAGACCAAGAACGAAGTGCTCGGATTCAAAAGTGCGTAGGGCAGGGAGGTAGTATTTCGTCCCTATAGTTTAATCACTACATCGAAGAAGCAATGGGGTAAATACAAGAAAGATTCATAAATACAAGAAAGATTCACCAGCGGGATTAAAATTCCAAGTGAAAATACTCAATATTAGTAATAAGATTCGCTGATGACGGTGCTATCCTCACTGAAAGTAAAGAAGAATTACATGATCTGCTGAATGCAATGAACAGTCTAATAAGTACAAAATATGGAATTAGAGCAAATCGGAAAAAGACTAAAGTAATTATAAGTAACAGAAATGAGACCAGCGAGAAACTTAGATTCACGAGTAGATGAAATTAAGGAATTCTGTTACCTACGCAGCAAAATAATTCATGACGGGCGGAGGAAGGTGGAGATAAAAAGCAGACTAGCACTGGCAGAAATGGCATTCTTGGTCAAGAGAAGCCTTTCAGTATCAAACATAGGCCTTAATTTGGGGAAGAAATTTCTGAGAACGTAAGTTTGGAGCACAACATAGAATGGTAGTGAAACATGGACTGTGGGAAAACCGGAAAAGAAGAGAATCGAAGCATTATTGCTGTGGTATTACAGAAGAATGTTGAAAATTAGGTTAGATAAGGCATGAGGAGGTGCTCCTCAGAATCGGAGAGGAAAGGAGTGTATGGAAACCACTGGCAAGAAGAAGGAACAGAATGATAAGACGTCAGTGAAGATATCACGGAATAGTTTCCATGGTGCTAGAGGGAACTGTAGCGAGTAAAAACTGTAGAGCAAATAAATGATTGAAATACATTCAGCAAATAATTGAGGACGTAGTTTGCAAATGCTACTCTGGGATGAAGAGCTTTTCATAGGACAGGTATTCGTGGCGGCCCGCATCAAGTCAGTGAAAATACTGATGACTTAAAAAATAAGAAAAAGGCTTCTCCAGATTATTCCGTTAATTTTATTCTTAACTCTGTGTGGCAAAAGGAGGGATGACTTTGATATAGTGTAAATTTACCGGCACCTATTTCCAACTTTAATATCTCCGAGCTCAGTGTCGCTAACCTTTGACAGCACGGTTTATTTCAGCTCTAGAAGTAGTTGGCCCGAATCTTGCGGGACGGAGGAGGTTATCATTTATCCATACTTGTCATGCAAGGATAGGAAATGTGTTTGAAGAAAGTGCCTTATCAACAGACTATGCAACATCGTGGCTTAAAACCCAAACCTTCCAACAGCGTCTCACATTGTGATCCATTAGATACTGCTGATGGTCATCCATACCTTCCGTGAGGATGTTCTAATCGGCAACCTCCTCGGTGTTCCTGACCAGTGTATTTTACGCTCTCAACGTCTTTTATTACACGCCCACCCATAACCGCAAAAACAATGATACACTGCATTATCGTACACGGTACAAATACTCACTTGTCATATTGTAATAGGTTGGATGAAGACAATGATTAGGTATCCGCACTAGAAACATTCAAAAGATAGTAATTTAAGATTCCACATCGTTTCTGATGCTTTGATTTTTACACTGATCCTCTAACATTGCTTTTTATGCTTCATACCATCATTAATACGTACCTCATAGAGGCATAATCAGTGCGAGAAATGGGCAGGTATTGCGTTTTTCAAATAATTTGGAACCGAACGTTTTGAGTGAATCTAATCGTTTGAGACCATCGCGTCACATGGAGCGTGAGTCTTCGACGCCTGCTCATTACTGTTGCTATAAGTAACAACTTGTGTTGTTCGTGGACCCTGTCTATTGTGTCTAGGAATCCTGCCTACTCGGTTCTCTAGACAATCCAACAACTCGTATTAATGAGTTTTATTACAAACAGACAAGAAACAATTACAATACTTAACTTTGGTTGATGTGTCACAAGCAAAGGGAGACATACAAAACAATCAGTCTTCAGAATAGAGAAACACAAGTGTGCGCTACGTAGAGATTCCTACGATGTTGCTAATGTTGACACTTCTGTTCAAGTCCCTAAACCTGAAGCTGCTATTGAGGTGGGCCACCACCAGTTGGGCGCGGCCTTTATGTCCTCTTCACCTAGGGGCCGCTGCTGGCGCGCTGTCGTCCTGGAAGGGAGGTCTGTCAGTGTGTGATTGGCTAAACCCTTCTCACCGCCTTCTCTGTTCTGTCGTTCCCCACTGGTGTGCCGGCGCTTGACTTTACTCTGTAATACTATCCCTATTCTCTTTTTAGTTGTAGCATTGTTATTAAGAGATTCAATTCTTATCATCGTACCTTGATGTTTTCGGAGCTCCTCGCGCCTAAGGGCCTTTTACAGTTTGTCTATTGGCATTTGTTTCTGAGTCTGATGTCCTTTCTCCTTCAGAAAAGTAGTTTAGCTACCTATCTGTAAATCTATTTATCTGTTATTAATATTTGCAGTCATTCTCCTCAGTTACTTCGCTATGCTTTATCATGTAGATAAGAAAAATTTCCGTATTTTGCAGCTGAATATTTTATTGATATGTACCAAACATATCTCGCCTCTTCATGCTAGGCGTCTTCAATAGTCTATCTAATTACATAATTTTCTTCGTATTATATATTTTGAAAGGAGATCTGTAGAGTTCCCTGGAAGTTCATTTCAATAATCTATTTACAAATACATAGCTTTTTACACTTACATTTTTATGTATTTCCCGTTTATCCACATCATCTTCTGTATGTACTAGATACACATAGTACAGGTTTCGTCAAAAAAATTGTTCAAATGGCTCTGAGCACTAGGGGACTCATCTTCCGAGGTCATCAGTCCCCTAGAACTTAGAACTACTTAAACCTAACTAACCTAAGGACATCACACACATCCATGCCCGAGGCAGGATTCGAACCTGCGACCGTAGCGGTCGCGCGGTTCCTGACTGTAGCGCCTAGAACCGCTCGGCCACACCGGCCAGCAAGTTTCGTCCAGCTGATCAATCACATTTAAATATTTCACTATAAATAACCTGTAGTGTAGCACACTGCACGTGGTCTTCCTCACAAGTTTAGGGCTGACTGAGGGATCATGAGATCTATCGAGTATGAGAGCGGAGTGGCTTGATGTACTGGGGATGGAAGGAGATTGGGCAGTATGACTCTGTGTATGTGTGTGTGTGAATTTTTACTTATTGTTGTTTCTTATATAACGTTCAGTCTGTTTTGATAAACTGTGAATTAGTTTGAATGTTGTTCTTCTATTATTGCTCTTTTGCCATTTAGCATGCTTTCATTTATATTTATGACTGTCAGTATAAAGTATTCTTCCTGTAGAGTGTACATTCTCTTTGTTTTGTTGTTATGGCATAATATTACCATGTCTGCTTTTAACATAGAGTTGTGGCGATTTTATTTCATTAGATGTTCTGCCTATTTGATGTGGCTAAATTCTCCATTTGGTGCCTTTATAGCCCGTAAAAGGCGCATATGCAGGACACCCAATAAAAGAAAATCATTAAACACTAAAATAAAAATAGACATGCTAATCTTAAGCCATAAAAACAAAAGACAGCGCTTGCACACTCTACAGGAAGAATATTTCATATAGAAGACCATGAATAAAAATATACGGTGAACGACCGAAAGAGCAGTAACAGAAGAATAATATTTGAACTAATTCAGTTCTCACCTTCTACAACTCCAATGATCCTTCAGTCAGCCTTCAAGCACATGAGCAAGGCCATGTGCAGAGAGCCTCAGCATACATCATGTGCAGTGAAATTTTTAAATGCCACCTATCAACAGGAAGAAACCTGTTCTATGTGTAACTAGTACATACAGCAGAATTCTTGGATCAATGAAAATGACATAAAATTGAATGCAAATTGAAAAAGTAACGAAACTATGTATTTTTAAAAAGCTAGATAATTTATCTGAGCTACCAAGCATCACTACAGGTCTCACATCAAAATATGTGTAATAAAATGATTTTCTTTATATTGCAGACCATGGGATACTTCTGGCATGAACAGGTGAAACAATTTCGTACACAAAAATAAAAAATTCGGTTTCAGAGGACCGAATTTTTATTAACTACATGATAAAGCAAAATCGAATAATCAGTGTTCTGTGTTATAGTTTTTATCGTGCTATCCAGGTTGGGGAGCTAATTTACATTAATTTGAGTTGTTATTTCCAAGTAGTTAACCTACGTTAAGCTGCAATCAGACTAATTAAAGCAACACACTTGAATACAACATTTGCAGTTAATAAAACAGTAGCATTAGGTCCACTAGCTGCTAGAATGTAATTAAAGTACACCATTGTTGCTCTTATTTTCACACAAACTACTGTTTTGTGTATCGATGGTTGGCTTCCTCTAGGAAATTAGTTAACACATTTCTCTGAAGTGGTCAAACCAAAACAAGAAATATCTTTCGGAAACAAAGATTAAAAAAAGGAACATTTCGTATTCTGACTCAGCCCACCTTTTAGCAGGTAGTGAGTGAGATGTTGGTGTTCTGGATAGATGTGTCCCTTTCCAATCTAAAGAATTTTCTCTTGTATAGGTACATAATAATATTTCATCCATAAAAGGAGACCCGACTCGAAATTTTTGTAAATAGATGTAAAAACCGCCTAAAATCCACCAATTGGTAAGTTACTCCACTTTTTTTTAGGTTATCTGTTTTCTGTTTAGATGAGAACCAACATGATTTTCTCTCTTGTGGCAATCTCTTCATCTGAGTAGCAGCTACTCCCAATGTCTTTCTATTATTTGTTGTATATGCATTAACCCGTCTGTTTACAACTTTTGCCTTCTACAGCCCCCTATAGTACCGTGCAAGTTGTTCTTCTGACATCGTAACACATGTCCTACCATGCTAACCCCTCTTCTAGTTAATGTTTACAATGTATCCATTTCTGCGCGAAGTCTCTACATTTTTTATTAGTAGATTCAGTTTTAAGCATCGTTTAGCGGCGTCACATCTCAAACACATTCATTCTGTTCTTTTCTAGTTTTCCTAAGCTCCATTCTTTTCTGATTTTCCCACAGTTCACGCTTCGTTTCCTTACAGTGCTATACTCCGGACACTTTCTCAAATACGTCTCTCTCAAGTTTGATACATACTTCGTTTGGAAAGGACGCCATTTAGGTCGTAGTAGAGACGTCACTGATTGTTCAAATGCTTGTATTGAAAATAGTTTATTTTCTAGCATATTCACACAGAATTTCAATAAGGAATTACCAGTTTCGGCCATGACCGACCATCTTCGGATCATATCGCTGATGCAGTAGTTCGCGCCAATCGCCGGGAAAACCACATTGTCAGCTCTTTCGGCGAGGAATATTCTGTTGGCCTGTCCTCCCTGCTTTGCATAGCATATATTATTTTTCTTCCATTGGAGCAGAATTCATTGATTTAGGTCAATTACATGCTCAACAGTTTTCGTAGTACGTTTCTTGCTAATTTCATCATTAATCCAAGGAGAACATGTGAGTGATGTCTGACTCGCTTCTCTTCCTTGAAAGTTACAGGTATAGCTTACCATACAACAGGAATACTGAATTTTCTAGCTTTTTTTAAATGGTTACATTGCATTCTGTGGTCTGCGTTTCTTAACCAGCCTTTGTAGGTGAAATTCGTCCATCGAAAACTGTACGTGTTTCGATACAGCTTCCACTGAACTACAGGCTCTACAATGGTAAATTTTCATTACAGCTTAGTTCGTTCCTTCAGTCACTGTTCCGCTGTATTTACACTCCTGGAAATGGAAAAAAGAACACATTGACACCGGTGTGTCAGACCCACCATACTTGCTGCGGACACTGCGAGAGGGCTGTACAAGCAATGATCACACGCAACGGCACAGCGGACACACCAGGAACCGCGGTGTTGGCCGTCGAATGGCGCTAGCTGCGCAGCATTTGTGCACCGCCGCCGTCAGTGTCAGCCAGTTTGCCGTGGCATACGGAGCTCCATCGCAGTCTTTAACACTGGTAGCATGCCGCGACAGCGTGGACCTGAACCGTATGTGCAGTTGACAGACTTTGAGCGAGGGCGTATAGTGGGCATGCGGGAGGCCGGGTGGACGTACCGCCGAATTGCTCAACACGTGGGGCGTGAGGTCTCCACAGTACATCGATGTTGTCAACAGTGGTTGGCGGAAGGTGCACGTGCCCGTCGACCTGGGACCGGACCGCAGCGACGCACGGATGCACGCCAAGACCGTAGGATCCTACGCAGTGCCATAGGGGACCGCACCGCCACTTCCCAGCAAATTAGGGACACTGTTGCTCCTGGGGTATCGGCGAGGACCATTCGCAACCGTCTCCATGAAGCTGGGCTACGGTCCCGCACACCGTTAGGCCGTCTTCTGCTCACGCCCCAACATCGTGCAGCCCGCCTCCAGTGGTGTCGCGACAGGCGTGAATGGAGGGACGAATGGAGACGTGTCGTCTTCAGCGATGAGAGTCGCTTCTGCCTTGGTGCCAATGATGGTCGTATGCGTGTTTGGCGCCGTGCAGGTGAGCGCCACAATCAGGACTGCATACGACCGAGGCACACAGGGCCAACACCCGGCATCATGGTGTGGGGAGCGATCTCCTACACTGGCCGTACACCTCTGGTGATCGTCGAGGGGACACTGAATAGTGTACGGTACATCCAAACCGTCATCGAACCCATCGTTCTACCATTCCTAGACCGGCAAGGGAACTTGCTGTTCCAACAGGACAATGCACGTCCGCATGTATCCCGTGCCACCCAACGTGCTCTAGAAGGTGTAAGTCAACTACCCTGCCCAGCAAGATCTCCGGATCTGTACCCCATTGAGCATGGGTGGGGACTGGATGAAGCGTCGTCTCACGCGGTCTGCACGTCCAGCACGAACGCTGGTCCAACTGAGGCGCCAGGTGGAAATGGCATGGCAAGCCGTTCCACAGGACTACATCCAGCATCTCTACGATCGTCTCCATGGGAGAAGAGCAGCCTGCATTGCTGCGAAAGGTGGATATACACTGTACTAGTGCCGACATTGTGCATGCTCTGTTGCCTGTGTCTATGTGCCTGTGGTTCTGTCAGTGTGATCATGTGGTGTATCTGACCCCAGGAAGGTGTCAATAAAGTTTCCCCTTCCTGGGACAATGAATTCACGGTGTTCTTATTTCAATTTCCAGGAGTGTAACTGTGGGACATCTGTAAAACAAGTAAGCAGTGCTTCAAAGCTTCCCATTCCAAATAAATAAATTAATGAGACTTAGTTTGGATTTAGAGACTGTTGTTGAAATCATAAAGTCCTGATCTTTGTTACACCAGCCCATAATTCGTTTAACGAACCACTGTTGTAAAACGATTTGCAAATTGTTGTTTATAATTGTAAAAGAACCTTTTTGTGTGAGCTGACTCCCCCACTGAGCTGCCCATATACTGATCTCTCCTGCAGTCAGAGCAGCCGCTTTCACTGTCTATGAATCAGCGGCTACCTGTCTTTGAGAGAAGCATCAACCCAGCCGGCTGGCAGAGACTTCCTGTCACGTGCCCTACGCTACAGACGTAATGAACGTAGCAGGAGTGTCCTCATATCATCTCGAGCAGTGGATAGAAGACAGTTCTCTGACATGTTGCTGTGGTGAACTGTATAGGTAAGCGACTCAGCATTCAACTCCGCCAGTTATTACGAACACCATTCTGGACACTAATGATGGACTGTTACTGTTCGCATAATACTCTTTACTTACCACAATCACACAACTTACACAGTGCATCATTGAATCATAGCACAGCTAAATATCACTTAAGGTACTGCAGATAATGTCTCAGCAACAGTAACGATCAACGCGCAACGCGACAATTGGAAAAACCAGTTTTCATTTGTAAATAAGATAGATTTTTTTTCTCTTCGCTTCATAGCAGAGTCGATTTAGTGTGCTATATTAGGGTAATCTTGGAATAGCACAGCCAGAATGAAGACGTACAGGTATTGTAAACTAAATATAGGCATTATTTTCCCTCCTTTACGTTTATTCACATTATACCAAATCAAGAACCATAATAACCAAATGATTAGCTTCAATATTTCTATAATTGGAGCAGATAAAAGTAGGAATATGGCTTCATAGGTCAATTGATTAATTTTTGAACTTCAGTCCAAAATGTAGCTAGAAACTCTTGTCTGGTACTCAGGGTGATATAAATGTCCGCAAAACCTCGTCTGTGTGCAAGAAGTCACTTTCGTGCAGCTATTCGTATTGCACGACGAGCTGCAGGTATCCCAATTGGACGTGAGCTTGATTCGCAGTTCGAAAGAAAAAAGAGGAAACCACTTCCAATGCGACCAGGAACGCTGAACCGCTGTGTCTCGTAAGGGCAATAGTTTAAACGGCCCCCTTGTGGTACTGAGAGCTACAAGATTTCGCGCGGAAGTGAACACTAACAGTTCGGACAACGTACGGACAGTACATTGCGGTTCGCGAAGTTCTTTTCTACTTCTTGTATGCAAACGGACTGCAATATTTCATGTAGATGTTAGTTGGCTACTCAAATGGATTGAGGAACGAAGTGTTCAGATAGCTGAGATGTCATAATCGGCGGTTTACTTCCGAATCCAGTCAACGTCAGGATTCTTAATTACTTCGGAACCTCATAAATTCTGGAATGAGGGGCCACTAAACGCTATTTCAGACTGTGATCTAACTCTTTGTTCAGCACAATTCCTTTGTGTTTTAACAGAAATTTGGCATCACGCTGCATAAATACAATTCGGGATTGGCCAGTGGTTTGCGGAAATGGTACGTGAGGAATTGGCCACAGCTCGCAGTTCGCCAAGCGGAACCGGCAATCCGCATTTATTCCCGAGTCACGGTGCGGTGCTTACGTCGCATGGCTACAAGTATACATCAGAAAATCCAGTCTGATAAAGTCGGATACCCTTCGGTGACCAGTTCTTCCAGTATTCTGAAAGTTGCAGCAACGCAAGGACTCTAGTATCACCAGTTGGAGAACTTGCCGCGCGCTGTCAAGGCAAAACGTTGTCAGGAAATTTGTCGATCCTGTACAACCGGTCATACTCTTAGCTAACTAAGAAGTACTCTTATTTTGTTCTAGGGCTTCATAGGTACGCAGTATGTCTGACTGTATTCAACTGAAAAAAGAAAGGTGTCTCCTTGATCCACTTAGCATACCTCAGTTGGTTTTTTTTCGATTAAGATATAACTTCCTGAAAACAGGTATCTGAAATTTGTAGGACAACCACAAGTTGCAGTCAGTGTCATTTATTGGAGAGTTTATCTCTGTGCAATTTACAAAGTGGTACAACATGGAAACTTAAATTGACATAAAAGAACATATTCAGTTTGCAATATATATATATATATATATATATATATATATATATATATATATATATGTGTGTGTGTGTGTGTGTGTGTGTGTGTGTGCGCTCGATTGAAGACAGATCTGGTGATCTATCAGGCCAAGGCAACGTGTAGACACACTGCAGAGCATGTTGCGTCACAACAGAGGTACGTGGGCGAGCGTTATCCTGGAATGCTGTTCATGAATGGCGGCAGAGTGGGTCCAATCACCAGACGGACTTAAATATTTATAGTCAGGGTAAGTGGTATAACCTCGAAAGTGCTCCTGTTGTCATACGAAATAACACCCCAGACGATAAGTCCAGGTTCAGGACCAATGTGTCTAGCGCGCGGTAAGGTTCGTTGCAGATCCTCCTAACCAAGACACAACCATCAATGGCATCTGACAAGTCATCTTGTATCCTCCTACAGTCTCTCAACTCCGACACATTACCACAACCACAGCATCATCAACAAACCACCTCAGATTGTTGCCCACCTTGTCCTTCAAATCATTTATGTATATAGAGAATAACAGCGAGGCTATCACGCTTCCCTGAGGCACTCCTGACGAGGTCCCTGTCCCTGATGAACACTCGACATCGAGGACATCATACTGGGTTCTATTACTTAGGAACTCTTCCAGCCATATGTGGGAACTTATTCCATATGCCTGCACCTTCTATAATAGCCTGCAATGGGGTACCCTGTCAAACGCTTTCCGGAAATCTAGGATTATGGAAACTGCCTGTTGCCGTTCATACATAATTCGTCGTATATCATATAAGAAAAGGGCAAGCTGAGTTTCACACGAGCGATGCTTTCTGAAACTATGCTGATTCGTGGATATAAGTTTCTCGGTCTCAAGAAAGTATATTAAATTCGATTTGAGAATAAGGTTGGATTTTTTTTTTTTTTTGGTTGTTTGTAGGAAGAGACCAAACTGCTGGGTCATCGGTCTCGTCGGATCAGGGAAGGACGGAGAAGGGATTCGGCCGTGCCCTTTCAGAGGAACAATCCCAGCATTTGCCTGGAGCGATTTAGGGAAATCACGGAAAATCTAAATCAGGATGGCCAGACGCGGGATTGCACCGTCGCCCTCCCGAATGCGAGTCTAGTGTGCTAACCACTGCGCCACCTCGCTCGGTTTGAGAAAAAGTGCAAGGATTCTGCAGAAAACCGATTTTAAGGATATTGGTCTGTAATTTTTCAGATTCGTTATTTTGCCCTTCTTATACACAGAAGACCCCTTCGTTTTTATCCAGGCGCTTGGGACATTGAGCAATGAATACATAGAAATCTCAGTCTATACTTGGTAGGTCGCCTCCTATTAGTAATGCATCATCTGGATATGCAACATCCCACACGAAGAGCACAACCCAAGCTTTTGCTTCAGCTTTACGATGTGACGTTTGGAAGGACACTTATACAGTCCATATCTTGCAATATGCGGTTTACATCTTTTCGGCGAGATGAAAGAGCATCTTGTGGGTAGCGGATTTTTCAACGACGACGACGTTCATGTAGCTGCTCTCTAATGCCTCTGTGACCAACGAGCGGCTAGGAGTTGAACGGCTGGTAGAACGTCCCAACGTTGCTCCTGGGGTATCGGCGAGGACCATTCGCAACCGTCTCCATGAAGCTGGACTACGGTCCCGCACACCGTTAGGCCGTCTTCTGCTCACGCCCCAACATCGTGCAGCCCGCCTCCAGTGGTGTCGCGACAGGCGTGAATGGAGGGACGAATGAAGACGTGTAGTCTTCAGCGATGAGAGTCGCTTCTGCCTTGGTGCGAATGATGGTCGTATGCGTGTTTGGCGCCGTGCAGGTGAGCGCCACAATCAGGACTGCATAGGACCGAGGCACACAGGGCCAACAACCGGCATCATGGTGTGGGGAGCGATCTCCTACACTGGCCGTACACCACTGGTGATCGTCGAGGGGACACTGAATAGTGCACGGTACGTCCAAACCGTCATCGAACCCATCGTTCTACCATTCCTAGACCGGCAAGGGAACTTGCTGTTCCAACAGGACAATGCACGTCCGCATGTATCCCGTGCCACCCAACGTGCTCTAGAAGGTGTAAGTCAACTACCCTGGCCAGCAAGATCTCCGGATCTGTCCCCCATTGAGCATGTTTGGGACTGGATGAAGCGTCGTCTCACGCGGTCTGCACGTCCAGCACGAACGCTGGTGCAACTGAGGCGCCAGGTGGAAATGGCATGGCAAGCCGTTCCACAGGACTACATCCAGCATCTCTACGATCGTCTCCATGGGAGAATAGCAGCCTGCATTGCTGCGAAAGGTGGATATACACTGTACTAGCGCCGACATTGTGCATGCTCTGTTGCCTGTGTCTATGTGCCTGTGGTTCTGTCAGTGTGATCATGTGGTGTATCTGACCCCAGGAATGTGTCAATAAAGTTTCCCCTTCCTGGGACAATGAATTCACGGTGTTCTTATTTCAATTTCCAGGAGTGTAGTTCAAGTGTTAGTTTAGAAACATGCCAAGCTACCACGTAGTATCGTTAAGTTTGAAAGGCGTGTCCCACTTCGCCAATTACATGTCGTTGTTCTGTTGTCGAGTGGTTGTGTTGGAAGACTGTATCGGGGCAGGAGTTATTTGAGTTTTTTGTACGTCTTTAGGGCGTCAGGAGACTGAGTCCTCGGTTTTTCTGGTTTCGGTATCATAATTGTTATGCTTGCCTTCCAGCTGCTAGGTGTGGTCCCTTTTGCTAGGCAGTATTTGAAGACGAAGAAGAGAATGGCTATTATGAGACGTGCTGGGGCTTGGTAAGTGGATTCGTTTTATATCATTCCATCCAGGGGCGGAGTTTCGTCCAGAGTGCATTGCTTTTGTGGCTCCTGTCTCCGTTATTTCGTTAAGCTGGACGTATTTGTCTTCCGTGTCTATCGTTGGCGTGATTAGTTTCTGCGATAATTTGGAGTCTTCCTCGAATTTGTTTCCTTGAGGGTAGCAGTATGTCTGCTGTACTACATTCTCTGTTCAGGTCGACGTCCTCTACACGTTGGCCTTTACTCCCTCCACCACCCCGCTCCTGTCGCTATTTGTGCAACTGCCAAGGGAAGGGGTGCCGTGAACGTGGGAGGGGGAGGTGCAGGCGGAGGAGGGGAGGAGGATTGACAGTGACGGGATATGAGCTGCCGCCCCTCAATCTCCATTCTATTGCCACTGGGTGTGAACCAGATTGTACGGGAAACCCTTTGTTTCTTCTCGGCTCAGTTCTTGGTTCCAATCCTGACTCAGTTGTAGGCCGCAATCTTTGTCAATTACACAGAGTTATGTCCTAATGTCGATAATCTCTTTCATCATGTAATCATAGGAGGAGGAAGACTGCATAAGCATCTTGGTTTTGGAAGGCCGTTGTCGGCCACGGATGATTTGATGGTATGACGCAATTCAACTGTCTTCTGCCGTGCACACAGTCTGTGTTCACAGCGCCTATCTTCCACCACGCAAACAGTTTCCTCAATGGCCGCCCCTCAATCTCCATTCTATTGCCACTGGGTGTGAACCAGATTGTACGGGAAACCCTTTGTTTCTTCTCGGCTCAGTTCTTGGTTCCAATCCTGACTCAGTTGTAGGCCGCAATCTTTGTCAATTACACAGAGTTATGTCCTAATGTCGATAATCTCTTTCATCATGTAATCATAGGAGGAGGAAGACTGCATAAGCATCTTGGTTTTGGAAGACCGTTGTCGGCCACGGATGATTTGATGGTATGACGCAATTCAACTGTCTTCTGCCGTGCACACAGTCTGTGTTCACAGCGCCTATCTTCCACCACGCAAACAGTTTCCTCAATGGCTGCGGATTTGGTAGCGCTCTAGTTTGTGAAGATCAAGATCATACTTCACTGAACCTAGTAATAAGGAGGTCATAGAGGATGTGCCAAGTACACATATGACACTGTGTCGCTCCAAGATTCTGCTGACTTTCCTGGAGATGTTGCCGACAAACGGTATGCTCGCTAGTGATTTTAGATCCTCTTTTTCCTGCCTGATGTTGCCTAGGTACTACCTGACTAGGTGCACGCCTCATTTTCTTTCTGCTGTACCCATTCCTTTCTAATGTTGTCTACGGTTGCTTCAGCTTAGTTTCTGACGACAGTCAGTACATTATTTTAATACGCGAGGACGTCGTAAAGATAAGGGATTTCATCGATAGATACTGCTCAACGGCCAGACCAACTACGAGTTGCGGGATGTATTGTGTGTTAATATTTGTCACGATTTGTTACAGATGCTGTTTGTTATAACGAGCCACGCACTATCAGCGAGTGCTGTGGGAGGTAACAGTATCTGGTAAGATACTGCGTGAGCAACGACAACACCGCGACAGTATCAGCATGCCATGTTGTTGAATGAAAAACATAAAACATTATATATTGTTTATTCTTTCGTGACAGGAGAGTTCTAACTTAATTGATGTTAGACTCGATTTATTTGAAATACTTAAAAGGTAGCTAGGGGTGTATGAGGCATTTGATTGTATTGTTTTAGGGAACAATACACCAGCCTGAATTACAGAAGTTTAGTTTTTTTTTTTTTTTTTTTTTTTCTTCGTCGATGGAAGTGATTGTGTGATGAATCAGAACTATGAATTTAATTCATTGGTTAGTGACCTCCGAAGCAGTTGATTTGTATTAGGAGTAATCACGAATCCCCGTTTATTCCTCCTTTGGAATTAATATTCATTCATGAATATTGCCAATTTACAGATTTAAGCACAGACAAATAATTCGATTTTATGCAGTTAGATGATAGTTTTAGTCAGGGCAAACAACTTATCTGATCACTGCGCATAAACTGGAGATTTATTTTAGGTCCCTATCCTGGTAATCGCACCTGAACTGGACTTCATGATCTTTGAGCGGCCAGGATTGGGAAGAACGAATTTAGACGGACGCTATAACACCATTCAATAAATCCGATAGCTAGAACTTCACAAGCTGGAAGGCTGTCTTCGTGAGCCTCTAGGAGTGGTTGCGCGGTTTGGGGCGCCATGTCACAAATTGCGCGGCCTCCCTTAGTTTAAGTAGTGTGTAACCTAGGGACCGATGTCCTCAGCAGCTTGGTCCCGTGGGAATTCACATACATTTTGTCTTTATGGCAAATGTATCGCTCTATGTGACCAAGTGTGCACAAAACGTCTTCACGTCGGGGATTATGGTGGCGTGAAGATTCAGATTAGTGTGTGTATGTTTTATATACACACTGTGTCCCAGCTCACCATTTGGTTTCCGTTTCATCCAGACGTCAATAAACGGCAGGACGCCACCATGCTTAACTATACGCTGGGGTGGAGCGAGTTGAGGTGATGGAGAATTCACCTAAGCTGTCCTATCCATGTGAGCAAAACGTGTCATTCCTGTATAGCCCGAATCAGATTAGTTTTACTTGGGCTTACTCCAGAGCCTTCTCCTTTAAATCTTTCATGAAGAAATTCGCTACAGCCAGTAACAGAGTGTAACCCATGGCGTCGTTGTCCGTCTGTTCATAATACACTAAAGTAAAAAAAAAAAAAAAAAATGCAACGGCAAGAAGGTGTGCGACATAAACGAAAGTTGGTAGGTGTGTTTCCACATCGGAAAGATGATGTCTATTCACATTTTGCGTATGTCGCATAAGAGTGGTGCTAGTAGCGCCACTACGAGGATGGAAATCAGGTTTACTTCAAACGCTGTAACAGTCGTGAGCGTGGGCGTTAGTTACATTTGAGAATGGAGGTGGTGAGTTGATAGTCAAGAATGCCTTTAGGGCGACAAAGACGCCATTTTAAACACTACACTGAGTTTGAACGAGGTCGTGTAACTGGGCTGCGAGAGGCTGGATGTTCCTACTGCGACACTGCAGAAATACTTGGCAGGAATGTAGCCAGTGTACGTGATTGTTGGTAGCGGTGGTCACGAGAATGTACGGTCTCAAGATGAACGAGTTCCGGACGGCCACGTTGCGCTATCGAGAGGGAAAACTATCGTAATTCGGCTTGTGGTCCTGGGGCATCGTACTGCATCTGCAGCAGCAATCTGAGGAGCAGTTGAAACCACAGTGACACAACGAACTGTTACAAATCAGTTACTTCCAGGACAGCTCCAAGTTAGGTGTCCTGTAGCGTGCATTCCACTGACCCTACACCACCCCCCGATTGGCGCCTTCAGCGTTGGACAGGATGGAAGTCCGTTGTTTTTTCTGATGAAAGTTGGTTCTTCCTCGGTGCCAGCGACTGGATGCGTCTCCAGTCGAACACATATGGAACATCATCGAAAGACTACTTCAGCGTCATCCACAAACAGCATCAGCTGTCCCTGGGCTGCCCGACCAAGTGCAATAGACATCGAACTCTATTACACAAACTGACAACCTGCACTTCCACAACCAACTTCTTGCACGTTTGTATGGTTGCATTCAACATTCTGACACCAACTTAGGTTATTAATATGTCGGCAAGTCACATACGCAGTAGCTTATCACGTGCTTACAGTAATATGTTATCTTGCAATATACACTCCTGGAAACTGAAATAAGAACACCGTGAATTCATTGTCCCAGGAAGGGGAAACTTTATTGACACAGTCCTGGGGTCAGATACATCACATGATCACATTGACATAACCACAGGCACATAGACATAGGCAACAGAGCATGCACAATGTCGGCACTAGTACAGTGTATATCCACCTTTCGCAGCAATGCAGGCTGCTATTCTCCCATGGAGACGATCGTAGAGATGCTGGATGTAGTCCTGTGGAACGGCTTGCCATGCCATTTCCACCTGGCGCCTCAGTTGCACCAGCGTTCGTGCTGGACGTGCAGATCGCGTGAGACGACACTTCATCCAGTCCCAAACATGCTCAATGGGGGACAGATCCGGAGAGCTTCCTGGCCAGGGTAGTTGACTTACACCTTCTAGAGCACGTTGGGTGGCACGGGATACATGCGGACGTGCATTGTCCTGTTGGAACAGCAAGTTCCCTTGCCGGTCTAGGAATGGTAGAACGATGGGTTCGATGACGGTTTGGATGTACCGTAGACTATTCAGTGTCCCCTCGATGATCACCAGAGGTGTACGGCCAGTGTAGGAGATCACTCCCCACACCATGATGCCGGGTGTTGGTCCTGTGTGCCTCGGTCGTATGCAGTCCTTATTGTGGCGCTCACCTGCACGGCGCCAAACACGCATACGACCATCATTGGCACCAAGGCAGAAGCGACTCTCATCGCTGAAGACTACACGTCTCCATTCGTCCCTCCATTCACCCCTGTCGTGACACCACTGGAGGCGGGCTCCACGATGTTGGTGCGTGAGCGGAAGATGGCCTAACGGTGTGCGGGACCGTTGCCCAGCTTCATGGAGACGGTTGCGAATGGTCCTCGCCGATACCCCAGGAGCAACAATGTCCCTAATTTGCTGGGAAGTGGCGGTGCGGTCCCCTACGGCACTGCGTAGGATCCTACGGTCTTGGCGTGCGTGCATCCGTGCGTCGCTGCGGTCCAGTCCCAGGTGGTCGGGCACGTGCACCTTCCGCCGACCACTGGCGACAACATCGATGTACTGTGGAGACCTCACGCCCCACGTGTTGAGCAATCCGGCGGTACGTCCACCCGGCCTCCCGCATGCCCACTATACGCCCTCGCTCAAAGTCCGTCAACTGCACATACGGTTCACGTCCACGCTGTCGCGGCATGCAATCAGTGTTAAAGACTGTGATGGAGCTCCGTATGCCACGGCAAACTGGCTGACACTGACGGCGGCGGTAGACAAATGCTGCGCAGCTAGCGCCATTCGACGGCCAACACCGCGGTTCCTGGTGTGTCCGCTGTGCCGTTGCGTGTGATCATTGCTTGTACAGCCCTCTCGCAGTGTCCGGAGCAAGTATGGTGGGTCTGACACACCGGTGTCAATGTGTTCTTTTTTCCATTTCCAAGAGTGTATATCACTTAATTATGTTACGTAGAAAAGTGAGCGGAAACTGGAATAGAATTATCAGGTTGGTCTCGATTTTCTTGCTTATCATTTCCATGAATTGGTTTGGCAGTATCCTAGTGAAGAAGGGCGCTATATTAAAATTGACTAGCAGGTTATTACCATTATGGCGAAGTTCCTCTAGATGTTGCACAGAGTGAATGGAATTATGGATGTGATCACGAGATTGTATCTCGTTTTTCGGGAATATCTCTTGAAAAATCAGCAGAACCCCGAAGCGACACATTGTTACATTTGTATTTCGCTCACCACGTAAGGCATTGACACCATTAAGTTCAGTAAAGGATGACCTAGTCCTTCACAAACCAGGGATCCACTAAATTCGCAGTCACTCTCTTGGGAAAATTGCACACGGTAGAAGAGAGGTATCTTGAACATAGCCGCCACATTGAATTAGACCAGCTCACAAAATCAGCCGTGGCTTCCATAGTGTCGTTCAACAGTTTGGGAAAGGCGTCTAGTCAAACTCAGATTTCCTTTACTCATATGCATACAGACAGAGAGGCGCTTTGGCAGACTATAAAGCAGCTCTCGTTTTGAGAATATAAGAGTGAGAAAGACAATTTCATTGATACCGTTACAAATTGAACACTTGCTTTCAGGAAATGCACGCAAGTTTAGGTACACAAGCAGTCTTAAAAACGTGTGATTTGAAGATCTGAACAGCGCAAAATATTACTGTCAGAGAATGCTGTAGCACATCGGAAGGAGGAAGCTTAAGAGTTCAAAATGTCGTCTAAACCAGAGGAAAAGCACTAGTTCAGACTCGACGAAGGTAGTGAAGGAGATCGGGCGGAACGTTTTTAAGTTGCTCTCCAGATATTCAACTTAAGAGGATTTGGAGAAATCATTGAAAATTTAAATCTGTGTAGCTGGATGGGTACCTTAACAATGCTTTTCTATTGCTATAAGCACTTTACTACATCGATATGTCGTATCGAATCGAAGCACATTCTCGCCTTTTTTCAGAAATTTCGATAATAACCATTTTGTGGTCCAGGCCCTCGACATCTGATCAAAAAGCGCGAGAAATTTCGAAGAAACACCTTACAATTAACTTGACGTACTTACAACCTCTGACCGATATCTCACGCCGCGTAACCTGACTGAATTAAATGACGTGGTAGGATACGGGAAGAATGGAACCCAAGGCAGAATCAGTCGTCGTTCAGTGCCCTTCCGTATCCGCACTAACGTCAAACCTACTGCGTAATATGGTCGGGCAGTACACAACTGGTTTTGCGATCTTGCAGAAACCGGGTCAACGTCGACCTTAGCTGGCTGGCTCAGAATTATTCGACAGGTTTCGGTTCCCGAGGAAGGACACTGACAACATAAAATTTGCAAGTTCACGCTAAGAGACGAAAAGTAAATCCTTAATCATACATTCCCTCGGTATCTTCTAGTCGTTTGGTCATTTCCATTTCATGACGATTCATAAGTTCCTGGATCCTACCTACTAATCGAAATTCGACCACCCGAAATCGTAAGCGGTAGAAGAAAGGCTCAACTGCTATTATTAGTTTCCGGCAAGGTCGAAGTAGCAATGTAAATACAAAATCTTCTCTCAATGTCGCTTTGTTGTCCACGGGATCTCTAACCTTGACATTGTTTTCAGTAACGACGCTCTTATGAACCAGAGAACGCAGCTAAAATTCTGAATAGCTCTCTGCCATTCCGTTAAACTCCAGGCCAGGCTAGAATCAAAACCGTCTTAAACATACTTACTCTTACACTAGTAGTTGTACAGCATAGATCTGCAAATAAAATAACTGAACAAATAATATTTTGAACACTGAGAAAATTATGAAATAAGTGACTTTTTCTGAGTGCAATGGTGTGTTAGTCATTTCATCGAACTGACTACCAAGTATACGATTTCAACTACTCTGCTCGATTTACCTGGCAGCAGTAGGGACTTGAGAGGCAGTAGGGTGTAACACGTAAGACTTTGGTAGGCTAACAGTGACAGGTTCCCACTATCTGTCAGGTCTGCACCAAACTAGTAGCATCTCTGTTCACCATCCAGAAACATGTCACAATTGCTGTGAGAAAGTCTGTTTCAACAACTAGTGCATCAAGGACCCTTTCTAAACATTTATGGTAGTGTCTGTTTGTTGTATATCGTGTCTCCCTACAACTTTCGCACAACGATGCTCTGAGCGTGTTTTTTAGGGAATTAACTTGTTTGAACCTGGGACCTGTTGCTGGTAAGAAGACGCCAGACCACACATGACATGTAGAATTCAGAAGAGTTCAGTGAGACTAGCGATGATATAACCAAATACTAAATGATCTCATCGTCAGCTCCACTGCACTCCCTGTAAAAGAATCTTAATACTAACTAAATTTAGTGGAAAGGGTTCAAGGCTTTCCTATTTTTAGTTAGCTGGTAAAATAACGTCGAAAAAGCAGTTAAGTTTACCATTGGAAATTTTATTCTACTCACAAAACATTGTTTATAAATTGCACTATTGATAAAACGAAGAGTTTTAATACAGGATGGTAAAAACCAACAGCGTCCAACAAAAATGTGAATGAATATTCTCTGAATGGGTTACCAAGTTCTACAATGGATCGAAGGATGACCTATGCCATATCACATCTATAATCTAGGTTTAATTTAAGTTCCACAAAAGAGAAAACTATCAAAATGGTCTACATTGACCCTCAATTATCTTTAATAACTTATCTAACTTGTCGTAATTTACAGTGGCTGATGTGGCTGCTCAATAACTATATAAAAGAAAAATCATCGCGTTTCAGATCTGTTCTTCAAGTGGCAAATGTGAACACCATGAGTTTTAATTAACGATCGACACTAGTATTACGCAAATATGGGGGTGTAACAGATGAGACTTCTGCAGTTCTGAGTGAAGCCTTATGCGCTCAAAAATGCGGCATCGCGTGCGTTCATTACCTTGTCGGTGTTTAGGCAACGTCAGGGCAGCGGCGGGCAGCACAGCTCCACTCACATCGCCATCTCGGAAGCAACTCTCTTCTAACTTCTCCTTACTACAATTTACCAAAGTTGGTTTAAAAAAAGCTATCTGGCTGTGTTTTCATCTGACCAATCAGGGTCTCAATGTTAACCTTAAGCTCCGCCTACAAAAATGTTGTCTATCCAATGAGAAACGTTATACTTTTCGTGGTGGGGCAATGTTTTTAAAGTTTGCAACGTAACAGAGACGCTAAAAAGTGTCACGCTAAAACCTGCAGCTGGTGTGGTCCTTTTAGCGTTATCGTAAGATCTATACTGTTGTTCTGGAGGGCTCTACTTTTAACATGGGCTGGGGGGTTGGTCCTTGACATATCTGAGACGCGAAAAAGTCTCGCACTAAAATGTGCAGGTGGTGAGTCATAGTGGTTAGCTGGCGACGTGGGTGTCCAGTCCGTCCCTTATCGTAGGGCCTTCTAGCTTAACATGGTTCTGCTCTCGCCTTCTGTCCTCGTTTCTCCCCTCGGAACTGTGTCGGTCTCTCGGTGGGAAGGTACGACGTGCATTTAGGTATTCTTGTGTTAGTCTGTGGTATTCCATTTGCTCACTCGTTACTCGTATTACTTTGGTTAATTTAATGTCACGATTTATTCGGAGCTATATGACATACTACTGGATTTGCTTATCATGTCAGGGTTTTCATAGAAGGTGTTGGATTTGCCTGACACCTTACATATCACCACCCTTCAAACTTAATTTTTGCACTGAAGTTAGGCAATGATTGAATCGTTGTCTAAGTCAGTCAAAAATTATTCCGATGTCTAAATTTTGTTGCCTACTGTTCAGCCACGTTATTCTGTTCTATGCTAGTTTGTGTTACTAATTTATATTTTTATATTCTTCCACATTATAATTAAAAATGACAAGATAAGAATATTTTTATACTATTATTAATTTTTAATTATTTTCTTTCTGTATTTATGTGTGAAGTTTGTTTTTTAAGAAGTTTGTTATCGAAAGTGAGGAGTCTTTCACATCGATTTTCTTAGAAATATTGTTTTTATAAATATAGTAATTAAGTAAAATCTATTCCTAACACATTTTCTAAATGTTTTTGTTTCTAGACACTCATTTCAACATATTTACACTAACAAATAAAAATTATTTCCAAGAATTGCTTTGACAAAGAAATATACATACACAAGTATTAAGATATTATCCTAACAAATGGTACAAATGTTAAAAAATTGCTTTGACAAAGAAATATACATACACAAGTATTGAGGTATTATTCTAATAAATGGTACAAATGTTAAAAAAATGGAAAACATCCAACAAGACAATTTATTTATTCTTTGTTTTTATAAGGAGGAAATAAGTAAAATATAGTTATTCTTTTATTTTTATGAGGAGAAAGTAAGTGGCATATTGTTTCTTTATATACTGTCCATTTCAGAACTAATGACTTATTTTTATCGATGGTCTATTTTTTATTTAAGTCCATAGCCAATGACTGTTATTTTGTAGTTTATTAGCTGTCTGGTGTGCTTAACTTATTTAGTTTTTCACACGTTTCTTTTGCACAATTCCTACATTGCATAATTTGATTTCACACGTTCACACAATCTTGTGAATGTTTAAGCATGAGGTTGGCGAATGTTTTTGCATGAAGGTATGGACTGGAGCCAGATGGATGCGGGCAAGTATTTGATGTACAGCTTCGTTCGTCGTTCCTTGTTGGCTTTGCAAGTGTGTGTTGTTGTTGTGGAGGTCCCATAATGGAATGGAACTGTGAGTGCAGAATCTCGTGGTTTACTGACTTTGTATGCGTGAAAGTCATTGTTATGTGTCGCTGAATGCGTTCGTTTTTCGTTGTAATACCTCGCAGACGACTAGTTTACAACAGGATAGGGATTTGGGAAGGTATGTCGTCTATTCTTCATCCATCTTCTTTCTTGGTCTCAATCTTGCGAATCTTCAACTTCTGTTCTTCCTGCTTTTTCTCTGCTTCTTACTTGCTTCTTGGTTTTTCTCTGGACAGGATATGGAAATATTTATTGATATCTAGTCGCTTTGAAGTTCTCCTCATAGTAACAGTTTGATAAATTGTTTGGGCGTGTCATTTTTACTTTGTGGAAGTTTTCTTCAATTTCCTGCACCAGCGTGCTCTTTAATAGCAGTAGTGTGACTTTTACACTTATTTTATTTTATTTTATTTTATTTATTTTTTTTTTTTTTGCCAGCGGTGGCTTGCCCAAGCGGTCTTCTCGTCGGGCCGTTTTTTGCTCGCTCCGTTGAGTGGAGGGCGCCCTGGGGTTTACGAGCGGCGATAATGGGATGTCTTCTTGTCTGTCCATACTGATGTTAGGCGTTCCATCGCGTCTCTGCAGGGTCTGTCACTGTGGGGCTCGGTGTTCCATCCCAGCAGGTTTCCTCCTAGCGGGCAAATTTATTGCCCACTTTCTATACAAGGGAATTCTGTTGGTTTCGCTGTCCTTTCCCTTCTCTATACGCTCCTGCTATGTAGGAATCGTGTCTTGCTAATTACATCCTTTTCTTTCTTGATACACCTCGCGTTGCAACTTATGGGGCATTGCATCTCTTCCTTGCTGGAGTTTTTACAATGGTTCTTACAAAAAGTTTTACTTATAATCATCTAACATATATCTAGTACCTACTTGTTTTATGCCTTCTTAAAAAACTTTACAAATTTCGGCGCCCTTTCCATGTTACAATTCTAAGATATTTGGAGTCTTAACGTCTACTCAAGAATCCTCAAATTCGTTTTTATTTTATTTTTGTGTAGTGTCATGGTGTATGGCATTTTAGTATTTCATGCTGTTAGACTATCTACGCTTTATCCCTTCACCTTAAGCTATGGTACAATTGGTGTTATTATTGAAACTACTTTCTTTTTCCCACCTTCCTCTCTCTTCATTCTTCTTTCTCCTGACAATCTTATCTGCAACATAATCTTGAAATATTGTGCTGATTATTTACCAATAATAAAATTAATCTTCAAACTTTTTGATATGGCTCACATGGTGAAGTCCTAAGGTTTTTCCTGTTTTTGGGTTCATTAGTTCCACAGCATTATCATGAGCAATTTGGCTAATTATGACAGGTCCTTTGTATGCAGTGTAAAACTTATGTATTTTGTGTTTCTGTTTGCTGGAGAGATGGTGTGTTTTTACAAATACTTTCTGGCCTACTGAGAATGATCTTTTAATTGCTGTTCTATCTCCTCTTTCTTTTCTTTTAATGGCTGCCTTTCTGATGTTGGAGAGTGCTGTTGCTATGACTTGTTTGTGCTGTCTACGTGGTACAATAGGAAATCTAACATTTTCTCTGGCTATGTTTGGGGGGTCCAATATTTTTAAGTACAGTAACTGGAGGTAGTAGTGTAGTGCTATGTGGCATTTCATTTATTACTTCTTGAAAATCTTTAAGGTATATATACCAAGTGTTGTGTCTTTTGCCTGCATATAATCGGCATAAAGTGCCTATGTCTTTCATAGATCGTTCTGTTGGATTTTACTCCAGTTTTGTACTTAGATATGTAGACAGGTTTTATTTTGTGTTGTATTAACGTGTTCTGCCATTGCACTGATTTGTATTGTGGGCCATTATCAGAAATTATTCGATCCACTCGACCTACTTGTGTGAGAAAATCTTGTCTAAATGCTTTACTTATAGCAAGTCCTGTTGCTCGTTTTAATGGTGTCAAGGTAACATATTTAGAAGTAAGTTCCAAAACGACAAATATGAAAATATATCTATTTTTTGTGCGTGGGAGGGGCCCCATCAAATCTGTTGCAGCTATTTGTTTTAATCTTTTAGGAATTATTGGAAACATAGGGTGTTTTGTTTGGAAAGTGACGTGTTTAGCCCTCATACATTTTTTGCATTTGACTAATACTGTTCTAATTCGTCTTTCCATATTAGGAAAATGGCTTGTTTGTTTTATTTTTAAAAAGCATTTCTTTGGTCCAAAGTGGCCATTACTTAAATGTGTATACCATATGTACTTATTAATTAGTTCATCTGGGATATAAATTAACCATTCATTCGTTGCAACATTTTGTCTAAAAAATAAAACATTGTTTTTTACGAGATAGTGCTGTCGAATGTCTGGAAAATCCTTACTCCTCCACTTGTGTTTGACTCCTAGTATTTCGGGATCCTTGTCCTGTTCTTTGCCTATGTTTTTCAATGCTGTCGTAATGTAGTTTTCGAAAGGTACTTGTTTCATATAGTACATTGTAAACTGGTCTTCTGCTGCTTCCTATGTTATTGGATGCACCCTGTGGACATCGTGATAAAGCATCTGCTAATACATTCGCTGGTCCTGGTATGTGTGTAATAGTGAAGTCAAATTCTTGTAGTATTAACATCCATCTGGCTAACCTCTCATTAGTTAGTTTGGCGGATAACAGAAATTCTAATGCTTTGTGGTCAGTATATACTTTCGTTTTTCTTCCGAATAGGAAGTATCGAAAACGTTGGAAGCCCCATACAATGGCCAATGCTTCCAGCTCTGTGACTGAATAGTTTTTCTCGCTTTTTGTGAGTACCCGACTGGCAAAGGCAATTGTTCTATATGATCTTAGCCCTGCCTGTTCGTATTCTTGGAATAACACAACTCCTAAACCTGTTTTCGCGCTATCAGTGGCCATACAAAAATTTTGTGTTAGATCAGGATGTGCTAAAGTCGGTGCTGTTGTTAGTGCGTTTTTCACTTTTAAAAATTCTTCATTGGCTTGTTGATCCCATTCCCATGGGGTGTTTTTTCCAGTCGATGCACATAGGCGTGGTGTTGCGAGAGAGTCGATCCAAATAAATTTTTTATAGAATCCGGTGAGACCTAGAAACCCTCTGAAAATTTTTCTTATTATATGGAGTACTGAATTCTTTGATTGCCGTTAGTTTTTCTGGGTCGGGCATTACCCCTTTCTCGGAAATTATGTGTCCTAGAAATTTGACCTCTCGCCTTCCAAATTTGGATTTTGTTATATTTACTGTAACCCCATGCTCCTTCATGATCTGTAAAAACTGATTTAATGTGTCGTTGTGATGTTCCCAAGAGGGTTCTGCTATAATCACATCATCAACATAAGAAGTAATTTTTTGTAAAATTTCAGGACTGAGTATAGTATTAAATCCCCTAATAAACGCTGCTGATGATATGTTTAAGCCAAATGGCAATCGTTTAAACTGGTAACATCTACCGAATACGATAAATGCTATAAATTTTCTACATTCTGGGGCCAATTCTATTTTCCAGAAACTACTCTGTAAATCAATTGATGAAAATATCTTAGCATCGTTGAAGTTTTGTATCAATTCCTCTAATTTTTCTGGGCGATCTGTCTCAGTGATTATGATTGTGTTGATCTGCCTGGAATCAAGCACTAACCTGATGCTCCCATCTCGTTTTCGTACAATATGGAGCGGGCTGTTATATGTGGAGATAGCTGGTTCAATAATATCGTCATCTAACATTTTGGATATCTCCTGGAATACTTTATTCCTGTAGCTTAATGGGATTGTATAGGGTGGTACTCTAAATGGTTTGTGCTGTTTTACTTCAAACTTGTACTGAAAGTGCTTAATACTGCCAGTCTTAGTTAAAAATACCTCTGCTGTATTTCGTAAAATATCCTGTGATTCTCTTTTACTGTGCTCCGAAATACCTTGAACTTTTTGTAATTTTTCGTCGATTTCTTTATGGACTTCTAACATGAGTTGAGGCGATTCCCCCTTTCGTGCATACCATTCTAATTCTTCATCCTCTTTATCTTGCATCATTCTTAATTGTTTGTTTATAACTGGTATTTCTTCTAATTTTAGCTGTTGCTCAAAGAGAAGTGTGACATTCCCGAATGTTACGCTACCTTTCCCCATATCTATTATCGCTCGTCTCTAATTTAAAAAATCTGCACTTATAATCAAATCTACAGTTAGTTTAGGTATAATCACGAAGTTGGCTTCGATCTTTTGACCTTGGCACGAAAGAGTTAACCTTGTTTGTCGCGTAACTTCCGCAGCATTGTTTCTAATAGGACCTCTTACTTTAACCTTACGTGTTTTCAGAACTGGCAATTCCTCATTGGCATTACACTGCATGAATAAATTTTCTGAGATCGCAGTCAGTTCACTTCCGCTATCAATTACAATATTGACTGGGATATTCTTTACCATGGCCTTCACAATTGGTTGAATTTGAAAGGGTTGGTTCTGTTCTTCTTCTTCTTCTTCTTCTTGCATCAATGAATCCTCCACTGAATCATACATGAGTCTTTTTAGGAATTTCCCTTGTGAATTCGAACTTACAGTAGGATAAGCTTCGACTGCTACTTCTCTCTCTTTTATTTCCTCTTCTCTATTTCTTCCTTCATTCACGCTTTCTTCTGCATCCTCTACTTTTTCCTCATCCTCGTCTATCTTCTCCTTCTTCGTCGCTATTTCTACATAATCGCATCTAAATGCACTAATTATCGCTTCATAACTTCCTTCATTATATACGTTGGGTCGTGTGCCCACTCGTAACTTACACTCCTGGAAATGGAAAAAAGAACACATTGACACCGGTGTGTCAGACCCACCATACTTGATCCGGACACTGCGAGAGGGCTGTACAAGCAATGATCACACGCACGGCACAGCGGACACACCAGGAACCGCGGTGTTGGCCGTCGAATGGCGCTAGCTGCGCAGCATTTGTGCACCGCCGCCGTCAGTGTCAGCCAGTTTGCCGTGGCATACGGAGCTCCATCGCAGTCTTTAACACTGGTAGCATGCCGCGACAGCGTGAACGTGAACTGTATGTGCAGTTGACGGACTTTTTGCGAGGGCATATAGTGGGCATGTGGGAGGCCGGGTGGACGTACCGCCGGATTGCTCAACACGTGGGGCGTGAGGTCTCCACAGTACATCGATGTTGTCACCAGTGGTCGACGGAAGGTGCACGTGCCCGTCGACCTGGGACCGGACCGCAGAGACGCACGGATGCACGCCAAGACCGTACTATCCTACGCAGTGCCGTAGGGGACTGCACCGCCACTTCCCAGCAAATTAGGGACGCTGTTGCTCCTGGGGTATCGGCGAGGACCATTCGCAACCGTCTCCATGAAGCTGGGCAACGGTCCCGCACACCGTTAGGCCGTCTTCCGCTCACGCCCCAACATCGTGCAGCCCGCCTCCAGTGGTGTCGCGACAGGCGTGAATGGAAGGACGAATGGAGACGTGTCGTCTTCAGCGATGAGAGTCGCTTCTGCCTTGGTGCCAATGATGGTCGTATGAGTGTTTGGCGCCGTGCAGGTGAGCGCCACAATCAGGACTGCATACGACCGAGGCACACAGGGCCAACAACCGGCATCATGGTGTGGGGAGCGATCTCCTACACTGGCCGTACACCACTGGTGATCGTCGAGGGGACACTGAATAGTGCACGGTACGTCCAAACCGTCATCGAACCCATCGTTCTACCATTCCTAGACCGGCAAGGGAACTTGCTGTTCCAACAGGACAATGCACGTCCGCATGTATCCCGTGCCACCCAACGTGCTCTAGAAGGTGTAAGTCAACTACCCTGGCCAGCAAGATCTCCGGATCTGTCCGCCATTGAGCATGTTTGGGACTGGATGAAGCGTCGTCTCACGCGGTCTGCACGTCCAGCACGAACGCTGGTCCAACTGAGGCGCCAGGTGGAAATGGCATGGCAAGCCGTTCCACAGGACTACATCCAGCATCTCTACGATCGTCTCCATGGGAGAATAGCAGCCTGCATTGCTGCGAAAGGTGGATATACACTGTACTAGTGCCGACATTGTGCATGCTCTGTTGCCTGTGTCTATGTGCCTGTGGTTCTGTCAGTGTGATCATGTGATGTATCTGACCCCAGGACTGTGTCAATAAAGTTTCCCCTTCCCTGGACAATGAATTCACGGTGTTCTTATTTCAATTTCCAGGAGTGTATTTTCAACTTCTGTCGACTGTGCATTATCCTCAATGAATTCGCTTTCCCTGGTTTCCATCTCAAATAGCTCTGCAATACTCATTACTTCATCCTTTCCTCCTGCATTCGTTGTACATACCTCTGGTAATTCATCTTCCTCGTCAGTATTCTCCCAATTAATTTCGTCCCAACACGATATTGTTATTTTCTTTTCTTCGTTTTCATCTGGTACCTGCGGATTTGTTTCTTCCTTCTTCTCTTCACGTGATAAGATTTTTACTTCTCTGTTCAAGGTGCTGCAATTGTCCTGGGTCGGTGCGTCATTCTCTTTAGCTTGGGCGCTTAGTTGTCAATTCGAACGTTTATCGGGTTTTGGTGGTCTTACTCAACCTCTTCTATCTGCATTCGCTTTTCTTGTTCAACTTGTTGATAGTGGTGTCTTTGTTGATAATTTGTCGGTCTATTGGTTCTCCAGTACCCGTTCCGGTTGTCGTTATTCCCTCTGTAATAGTCGTTGCCGTTCCTGGGTGAATTATAGTTATTACCATATTCTCTTCTAAACCCATAACCGGTTCTTTGTTGAAATCTATTGTCGTTTCTTGGTGCGAAGTTATCACGTGGTTCGTAATTATTGTTTCTTCGTACTGTGTCTTGTGGATTCCACCGCTTTTTGCTTTCGTTTTCACGTGCGCTTCGTCTTTTTCTTGCGTCATATTTCGAAAATATGAACTCTAGTTCCCTTAGAATACCTTTAAATGCTTCGACGTCATTGCCTCCGCGACCTACTAATGATTGCTGTTATTTCAATGGTAGCTTCATCACGCATAATTTAATCAACTCTCCATCACTGTATGGTACATCTAAGCATTGATTTTTGTTTCCCATTACTTCGAAAAATTTCACGGAACTCTTCTCTCCTGAATTTTCAAAATATGGGTTCTGTAATAATTCGAACTTCACTCTGTTCTGTGCTTCGCTGGACCAATATCGTGCGAGAAACTTCTCTCTGAAATCTTCGTACGATCGACATGTCGCTGCAACATCCTGCATGGTTTCTGCGACTGTTCCTGACATGCGTGCACATATAAAGTCTAATTTGTGTGCTAGCGTCCAGTGTTCTGGTAATCATATTCGGAATTGATCAATAAAAGTTCATGGATGTAATGAGTTTCCTTCGCGAAAGTTTTGAAATTTTCTGACTGTGAGGAAATGATCGTTGTCGTACTTCGTCATAGTTCCATATGAAATTCGCGATTCTTCGCCACTTTTGTTTCTGATCATTTCTCTCGTCGTTCTTTCCTGTTGTGGTAGATCCATTGGATATTGTCCACTGTAACTTCCACGTCCCCTTTCGTAGTATCGTTGGAGTGGTAGGCAATAATTTTCTTCCGTCAGATGTGAACGTGTAGCTGAATGCATTGCACTGTACTCTTCGCGACCTGGCTTTCCATTGTCACGTATGTTACTTTCCGCCTTTGATTGGAATCGCAAATACATAATATCTTCATTAATTGCTTGTTTTTCCGGTGCTGTTACAGATACGGATGTGGTTGCAGACTCTGTGCTTGTTCGATCCTGTTCACTATGCTCTTCAATGGTTTGCAACAACTCTGTTCGCAATTTCTGAAATTGTCGCTTTGTTTGCGCTTCTATTTTAACTATGCGGTTATCATATCTTTTCAGCGCTGCTTTTGTGATACGTTTGTGTAACACATTGTTTTCAACAATTTCACGTGCTGTACCTGATGCTTGTCTAGTAATTTCGTTTATCTGTTTCTCTAATTTCTTGACTTCTCTCTGGGTGTTGTTACGTAATGTTTTGATCTCGTCCTGGGTGTCACTACGCAATGTTTAAACGTCCGCTTGTACCTCGTCAGTGTCTGTTCTCAATTGATTGTAACCTGTTATTAAGTTTCCTATCACTTCTCGAGTTTCTTTTGCCTCGTCTTCAATATGACATATGTGTAACTGAATTTTTTTTGTTTTGTTCTTTAATCTCACGCATTTGTCTCGTGGTTTCTGCATTCTGAATTTGAATTTGGTTCGCTATGTCTTTATTTTGCCTTGTCATGGTTTCCGTAATTTGTTGTAATAATTCTGCCAGATTCGTGGGTACTATTGCGTTTTGTTCCGACGTCCTACGCTCTGTGTTTTCGCCCAATTGTTGCTTTGCAACCGATTGCATTGACCTGTGCTGTGACACGTTTCTGCTCGCATTCCTTGTACTCTGTGCTGAGGGAGCTCTGATTACATGTACCATGGGCTCTACGTATTCAAGACGCAAGTTATAATCCTCATCGCCTGTCTCTCTACTTTCCTGCTCTGTCGTATGCTGACCTAGGTTTTCTGTGCCTTGGCGTACATTATCCTCGTTATGGTGCGCTATCTGTCCTATTTCTCGCGATACTGCATCGTCTGTTGTACTGTCCTCTATTCTCTGTCCATTTTCATGCTGGGTCTCTACCTCAATTCGGTCAAGGTCTCGAACTGCCATTGCTAATCTTTCCGAATCCCTTATTATCTGTTTTAAAAGCAATACACGGGCCCTACGTCGCGTCAACATGCGCTCATACGATCTCACTCGTTTCATAAACTTTTTGTTCACACGATTTCATAAACAATTCACTTACTTGTTGGGTCAGAACCAACTTGTCAACGACGTATCCGCCACCTGTGCACTTGCATTGGAGAGAAAACTTAATTCTAACAATTTTCAACATTCATAATTTAATTATGCTATTGTCTCTGCTAGAATGTTATTGAATACTTTCTTACTATCTATCGCTGCAGCTACTGTTTTTCGACTATGTATAACTTTAGAAGAAAAAAATTTACTACGAAATTTATCAGCAGGTATTTTTCTGACCTAGTTAGGCATGTGGTCCACCTTCAATCATGGTGTTTTACCATCCTGGCAGGATCGCCATTTTCTAAACATTCATGGTGGTGTCTGTTTGTTCTATATCGTGTCTCCCTACAACTTTCGCACAACGATGCTCTGAGCGTGTTTTTTAGGGAATTAACTTGTTTGAACCTGGGACCTGTTGCTGGTAAGAAGACGCCAGACCACACATGACATGTAGAATTCAGAAGAGTTCAGTGAGACTAGCGATGATATAACCAAATACTAAATGATCTCATCGTCAGCTCCACTGCACTCCCTGTAAAAGAATCTTAATACTAACTAAATTTAGTGGAAAGGGTTCAAGGCTTTCCTATTTTTAGTTAGCTGGTAAAATAACGTCGAAAAAGCAGTTAAGTTTACCATTGGAAATTTTATTCTACTCACAAAACATTGTTTATAAATTGCACTATTGATAAAACGAAGAGTTTTAATACAGGATGGTAAAAACCAACAGCGTCCAACAAAAATGTGAATGAATATTCTCTGAATGGGTTACCAAGTTCTACAATGGATCGAAGGATGACCTATGCCATATCACATCTATAATCTAGGTTTAATTTAAGTTTCACAAAAGAGAAAACTATCAAAATGGTCTACATTGACCCTCAATTATCTTTAATAACTTATCTAACTTGTCGTAATTTACAGTGGCTGATGTGGCTGCTCAATAACTATATAAAAGAAAAATCATCGCGTTTCAGATCTGTTCTTCAAGTGGCAAATGTGAACACCATGAGTTTTAACTAACGATCGACACTAGTATTACGCATATAGGGGGGTGTAACAGATGAGACTTCTGCAGTTCTGAGTGAAGCCTTATGCGCTCAAAAATGCGGCATCGCGTGCGTTCATTACCTTGTCGGTGTTTAGGCAGCGTCAGGGCAGTGGCGGGCAGCACAGCTCGGCTCATATCGCCATCTCGGAAGCAACTCTCTTCTAACTTCTCCTTACTGCAATTTACCAAAGTTGGTTTAAAAAAAAACTATCTGGCTGTGTTTTCATCTGACCAATCAGGGTCTCAATGTTAACCTTAATCTCCGCCTACAAAAATTCTGTCTATCCAATGAGAAACGTTATACTTTTCGTGGTGGGGCAATGTTTTTAAAGTTTGCAACGTAACAGAGACGCTAAAAAGTGTCACGCTAAAACCTGCAGCTGGTGTGGTCCTTTTAGCGTTATCGTAGGATCTATACTGTTGTTCTGGAGGGCTCTACTTTTAACATGGGCTGGGGGGTTGGTCCTTGACATATCTGAGACGCGAAAAAGTCTCGCACTAAAATGTGCGGGTGGTGAGTCATAGTGGTTAGCTGGCGACGTGGGTGTCCAGTCCGTCCCTTATCGTAGGGCCTTCTAGCTTAACATGGTTCTGCTCTCGCCTTCTGTCCTCGTTTCTCCCCTCGGAACTGTGTCGGTCTCTCGGTGGGAAGGTACGACGTGCATTTAGGTATTCTTGCGTTAGTCTGTGGTATTCCATTTGCTCACTCGTTACTCGTATTACTTTGGTTAATTTAATGTCACGATTTATTCGGAGCTATATGACATACTACTGGATTTGCTTATCATGTCAGGGTTTTCATGGAAGGTGTTGGATTTGCCTGACACGTTACACCTTGAGAATAAGACATGCTTACTGGACGTCTGTTACACAAGTTCTTTTTACAACGTCCATTGACATTTTCGCTAAGAAAAGTTCTTTTGACTGTTTACATGGTACAGGGTGATTCAAAAATGACCGGTATATCTGAAACGGCAATACAAACTAAACGAGCAGCGATAGAAATACACCGTTTGTTGTAATATGCTTGGGACAACAGTACATTTTCAGGCAGACAAACTTTCGAAATTACAGTAGTTACAATTGTCAACAACAGATGGCGCTGCGGTCTGGGAAACTCTATAGTACGATATTTTCCACATATCCACCATGCGTAGCAATAGTATGGCGTGGTCTCTGAATGAAATTACCCAAAACCTTTGACAACGTGTCTGGCGGAATGGCTTCACATGCAGATTAGATGTACTGCTTCAGCTGTTCAATTGTTTCTGGATTCTGGCGGTACACCTAGTCTTTCAAGTGTCCCCACAGAAAGAAGTCACAGGGGTTCATGTCTGGCGAATAGGGAGGCCAATCCACGCCGCCTCCTGTATGTTTTGGATAGGCCAAAGCAATCACACGATCATCGAAATATTGATTCAAGAAATTAAAGAATTCGGCCGTGCGATGTGGCCGGGCACCATCTTGCATAAACCACGAGGTGTTCGCAGTGTCGTCTAAGGCAGTTTGTACCGCCACAAATTCACGAAGAATGTCGAGATAGCGTAATGCAATAATCGTTTCGGGTCTGAAAAATGGGCCAATGATTCCTTTGGAAGAAACGGTGGCCCAGACCAATATTTTTTGAGGATGCCGGGACGATGGGACTGCAACATGGGGCTTTTCGGTTCCCCATATGCGCCAGTTCTGTTTATTGACGAAGCTTTCCAGGTAAAAATAAGCTTCATCAGTAAACCAAAGGCTGCCCACATGCATATCGCCGTCATCAATCTTGTGTGCTATATCGTTAGCGAATGTCTCTCGTGCAGCAATGGTAGCGGCGCTGAAGGGTTGCCGCGTTTGAATTTTGTATGGGAGGTGTAAACTCTGGCGCATGAGACGATACGTGGACGTTGGCGTCATTTGGACTGCAGCTGCAACACAGCAAACGGAAACCCGAGGCCGCTGTTGGATCACCTGCTGCACTAGCTGTGCGTTGCCCTCTGTGGTTGCCGTACGCGGTCGTCCTACCTTTCCAGCACGTTCATCCATCACGTTCCCAGTCTGTTGAAATTTTTCAAACAGATCCTTTATTGTATCACTTTTCGGTCCTTTGGTTACATTAAACCTCCGTTGAAAACTTCGTCTTGTTGCAACAACACTGTGTTCTAGGCGGTGGAATTCCAACACCAGAAAAATCCTCTGTTCTAAGTAATAAACCATGTTGTCCACAGCACACTTGCACGTTGTGAACAGCACACGCTTACAGCAGAAAGACGACATACAGAATGGCGCACCCACAGACTGCGTTATCATCTATATCTCTTACATCACTTGCAGCGCCATCTGTTGTTGAAAATTGTAACTACTGTAATTTCGAAAGTTTGTCCACCTGAAAATGTACTGTTGTCCCAAGCATATTGCAACAAACGGTGTATGTCTATGGCTGCTCGTTTAGTTTTTATTGCCGTTTCAAATATACCGGTCATTTTTGAATCACCCTGTATTAAGTAGTAGGCTATTACTGGGTGATGATCACAATAAATGCACCACAATTAAGACTTAATTCTTCTTCTTTGCTGATTGTTTTTTCTTATTAATCGTTCTTGCTATGGTAGTCGCTTCCTTTTGATCGTAGTCTAGTTTCCAGCAATTAGCTAAGTTTTTCTAATGCAAGGGGGAGGCAAATGACAGCGAAAGAGCAGGAAAAAAAGTAAGTAAACTGTATATTATTTCAAAAGTGATAACCATAACTGTTTATAAATCTATCCCACTGTAAGACAAGCCGGTGAATGCCTTCATGGAAAAATATTATGATTGTACCCAGGCGTCCACCTCTTCGTCCTAGCCGGCCGCGGTGGTCTAGCGGTTCTAGGCGCTCAGTCCGGAACTGCGCGACCGCTACGGTCGCAGGTTCGAATCCTGCCTCGGGCATGGATGTGTATGATGTCCTTAGGTTCGTTAGGTTTAAGTAGTTCTAAGGTCTAGGGAACTAATGACCACAGATGTTAAGTCCCATAGTGCTCAGAGCCTACCATCTTCGACCGAAGCGAGGGCCCGGATGTTCTACATGCATGACTACTCTGCAATTCACATTTAAGTGCTTGGCAGAGGGTTCATCGAACCACAATCATACTATCTCTCTACTATTCCACTCCCGAACAGCGAGCGGGAAAAACGAACACCTAAACCTTTCTGTTCGAGCTCTGATTTCTCTTATTTTGTTTTGATGATCATTCCTACCTATGTAGGTTGGGCTCAACAAAATATTTTCGCATTCGGAAGAGAAAGTTGGTGACTGAAATTTCGTAAAAAGGTCTCGCCGCGACGAAAAACGTCTATGCTGTAATGACTTCCATCCCAACTCGTGTATCATATCTGCCACACTCTCTCCCCTATAACGCGATAATACAAAACGAGCTGCCCTTTTTTGCACCCTTTCGATGTCCTCCGTCAATCCCACCTGGTAAGGATCCCACACTGCGCAGCAATATTCTAACAGAGGACGAACGAGTGTAGTGTAAGCTGTCTCTTTAGTGGACTTGTTGCATCTGCTAAGTGTCCTGCCAATGAAACGCAAGGTTTTAGTGGGAATCCCTTGCACATTCTCGATACAGTGCCGATCTCTCCCCATGTGATTTTCATACTTATGTAGCCCTGGAAAAAGACATTCGTGGCTTAAATATCGCCACCACGTACTGGCAGGGGCTTGCTGACTACATGCAGGGCTTACACAAAAGATGGTATCATTTTTATTTCGTTTCCGCTCGAGATATCGAAACGAGATGTTTGGCTAACGACAGTGTGATGAGGAGTATGTAATTTTGTTACATGTGCAATCGCCGTAATTTTTGTATCAACCGAGAAATTAGAGTTTTTTTTTTCAGCGGAAAGCTGTACTTAAAAAAATGCATTCGAGGGATCCTTAATCCTTTCACACTTAAACTTTTTCTGGAGGAATGAAAATTTTTCTTATGTGATAATTGTCTTGGGTGATATTTTAACGATTTTAGATACAAGATTTACAGAAAAATATGTACCCATTTTCAGAACATACTTGGTACACTTCGTTTCATTTTATGAACTAAAATAGCTGATTACGACATGGTCTCTATTTCAATAAACATTAAAAGAATTATTCAATAATTACCGTGCAAACTAACAATAACAGCATTCGATTATAGGCTGGCCGCGGTGGTCTAGCGGCTCAGGCGCTCAGTCCGGAACCGCGCGACTGCTACGGTCGCAGGTTCGAATCCTGCCTCGGGCATGGATGTGTGTGATGTCCTTAGGTTAGTTAGGTTTAAGTAGTTCTAATTTCTAGGGGACTGATGACCACTGATGTTAAGTCCCATAGTGCTCAGAGCCATTTGAACGATATTCGATTATACAGTGGAACATAGCGAACCAACCACATCCTCGAATTCTAGTAGTCACGAGGTGGTGCGCACTGTTTCACTGGCTTGCTCACATTTTCTATAGTTGTGCCCAACAATGGGACCCAGTTGCGCATGATGAAAAAGTTGAACATTCGCAAATATGTACCTCAGGTCTCCATGGGAAAAAATGCTTCTGTTGCAGCTAAGACACAGTAAAAGTTAATGTATGCAGTTGTAGACAGAAGGTCTGAAAGTGTTAAAATATGAGTGTTATGATATAACCCTTGATAACGTTGCCGTTTGAAACTATTCGTTAAAACAGAATTTTTTACAGTTGAAAGGCAAGCCGACTGGATTGGCCATTCCGGTGTAAACGTCAGCAAGCGGGACTCTCATGCCACACTTAATCGTCCCAGGTGTTTCGACTGTTCACTTGTTGCCACAAAAAGTGTTCAGTTAAACACATATTTGATTCAGTTTTCCTACGACTGTTGTGATATGTTAAAAGTTAGTATCTAGTTACATTTAAAAAATCGTAGCTGATCCTGTATCTTCACTGTATAAATTAGGGCCAAAGAAATATTTATTCTATCTTAATCGCGTAGACATATCTCCTTGTGCATGGATCTTGAAGCTTGCCTATCAGTTTTAATCATGGAAACTTTTGCGAAAAGTTTTACCTTAACGTTAGGTAAGCATTAAATCTCCGCACTTCAACGTTTCAGTAGTTTTGGATGCCGTAAAAAAAGCATATCGTTCGAGTTAAAAAACCACAGTTGCTCCAAAATCTCGGTTGATGGAAGAGTTAAGAGTTTTAAACATGCACCAATATCACGTGCCCCTTTGCCGGCTATCATTTGCCGAGCACATCGTTTCGATATCATGAACCATTCACGAAATAAAAGCGATATTACTTTTTACGCGACTCATCCTAAATATATAAATGTAAATGAGAACTGTGTCTTTCAGTGCGACCATAACAAGGGCTAACCGTAATATTGTCCTCATGGCAGTACGGTTCGTACAGCATCACTGGCAGTGTTCGTTTAACACCGGACACAGCAACGGTTGTGACCCATCTGCTGCCGATGCGTCTGTTGTAGGCTAAACTGGACAACACATTTGTTCCATTGTTCCATTGTCGAAAAAGCACAGACGCTCCAGGAACCAATGACCGAGCGAGACGGTACTAAATTACCATTCTGGAAGAGCAAGAATCGGATTGTCAATTTTTATATTTTAAATGGTTCTCTTAAATCACGAATGTGACTACTACTGACTTCCTTCTCCAGTCGGTAAATTTCGGACTTTAGTTCCATCCATAAAGACCTCATCGATGATGGGACATTAAACCTCAAAACTTGTTGCAATTTCTTAACTAACTATAGTGGTCCGTTGTTAGATGGGTTACGAACGTCCTAATCTAATTAGATTCAACAAATAAATTAAAAATAAACTTCCTATCACACCTTTCCTTCCTCCGTTTGGACAGCAACGGACATGTGTGAAGGCCATCGCCGTTTTTCTGAGCGGCAAATTGTATTTTTCTTTTTTCTGTTTAGTGGTTCTATCCGCATGTGTTCGTGATAGACACTACGCCGGTGACCACAAACCGCAGCTTGCATTGTTGAGTAACAGAACGGACAAACGCTGCCTGCTAAGGATTGCAGCGTCATTGGATACTACAGGCGATCTCAATTGCTTCCAAGTTCGTCAGGGTTTCACACCTTACTGAATTTTGAAAGTCTGATATTATGGAGCGTTCTCTATTCATAATAATCAGTAAAGTAAACTTGTATGGCACGAGTATCTGGGAGATCCCGAAGGGCAGATTCAGCCGACTAGTTAGAAAAGTTTTCGCTATCCTCCGCGACAGTAGGCACCTCTCCTTCGCCAAGTAAGAGTGTTGATTGTAGGTGACTGTAATAATGTGTGTAGTGTACTGTATTGTTCGCGTTGAAGATAATAAGAGAGGGGAGAGGGTGACACCTGGTGTCGGCACATAGCACCAAGGGGGCCACGGAACTTAACGTCCCCATCCTATGAATCGATCAACGTCAACAGTGTCGCGTGCCCTCAGTCAGTGAGATACTGCGGAGACGTTTGGAATTTAATCCAGGACATTGGCGCAAAGACTAGTGATCATGGATGTGACGCCACCTCCCCATCTGTCACCTCTGCCGTAAATCCAAATGGAAAATTGTCGTCAGAAGGCGGTGCACTCAGAGGGTCACCCTTCAGAATACTGGCCACGCCCAGAGGTGCTTAACTGCGGTGATCTAACGGGAACCAACGTATCAACCTCAACACGGCCATTGACTTAGTAACCATTAGTCACAGCACACGGAACGTTTTAGAACTCTAAGTACAGTTCTTCACAAAGACATTACACTCTAATTATCTGAGTAGAACAATATATGGGACCAGGTACAGACAAATGGGCAAGCGTTCTTCAAAGAATGACAGGTACTACTACTTGCTTCCGTTACGTGTTTGGCTACTTTGTCCTAATTTGGTAGGTCAGAAGGTAGGGGAACTCGGAGCGGAACGGGGTACATAATGTTTAACAATTTGCATAAAATAAGGGAACACAAGGAAACACTTCTTAAAGTTATATAAAAACACCTTGTAGTGTAACATAATGTACCTTATTTTAAAATCACTTAAAACAATACATTTTGCATTTTTTACAATTTTTCAAAGAAAGTCTTGCATATTTCCCGTTCCGCCCCACCCACAGGGAAGAATGGGATAAGGTTATTTTTCGTTAAATTATTGCATAAACGTTGAATTTGAATTACGAATATCGCATTAAACTATGACAAAATGTTGTATAAAAGGTTATTCAGACTAAGGAATGTGTAATTTATACAATTAAAAAGTCGTTCTTCAAAGTAAGAAAATATTTTAATCTCATTCTGAAAAATGTACAATGCTTAATAACCACCAAACCACTAACTACCAGTCCTTTCGACAATAGTCACAAATCAGTATTTCCTCTTCATCTTCACTGTCTGTGCCAGCACATGAATTGTGCGCCCAGTTGAAACACCTCTGGCATGCGTCCCAGCCCTCATTAGAAAACAAGTCCCCACAGTAAAGATACTCAGCATCCTCTGTCTCTGGTTCTTTCTTCTCCATTATCTTCTTCCTTTTATTTTTCTTAAGGTCTTTGATGTCTTGTGTTTTGGTTTTTTTGGGTGTACAGTTTGATATTTTTGTCTTAAGTTGCATTGAACCTGATGTCTCTGTCCTGACAGTGTTCATATTTGTGCACCTTACTCCTTTCTGTAGGCCTACTTTACGTGCGACAGCATTCTGGAGTTCCTTCTTATAAGGAGAATCTGTTAATAGGACGGTTTTTCCTTTTCGTCTTGTAGTCCGCCGAGTATTTTGACAGATTTGTGGGACTGGAATGACAGCCTCGGGCGATATCTGGAAAGCTGAGTTGTTTGGTGAACATAGCTGGTTGGGAGAGTCTGGCGTCCATGAACATCCAGGCTGGGGGTCAGTCGTAGGCCTATTAGTGGCAGGTTCGGTAGACACTGGAGAGGCTGCAATCAATGTGTTAAATTGTCCATCTGTAGAGTTTGTAGTCGGACTTTCGCAGTTGGCGCTGATGGGAGATAGTCTGCGTCTAAAAACGTATTCAGGTCAGACGGCCATATTCCAGTTCTCTTAAAGCCATTTACAGCCGTAAAAATGCGGCCCCAAATAGCGATGATATTTTGAAAAGAGTGACAACTTTTCCCGTAGGGCTCCGTAGCGATTTTTTAATCTCTTCACTGTAATAACAGCGCAGGGGTTTGAGAAGCGTTACATCCAGAGGTTGTAATTTATGTAAAGTGTGTAGCGGTAAACAAAGGGGGACTACACCATTGTCTCTAGCCATATCAAGCAGTTCCAGGTTTTTAGGGTGAGTTGAATGTCCATCAACAATTAGAAGCACAGGCCTTAGAAAATACCACAAACCTTCTAAACCATACTAGAAATCATTCGCTAGTGGTCCACCCCAAGTGGTGAACTTCAGACCAATCTCCTGGAGGCAATCCAAGCTCAAATTCTTGTTTCTTCTTCTTCCTTGGAAAGATAAGCATGGGCGGCATGTATAACCCAGATGCGACCATGCAGATGACTGCTGTCACGGTTTCTCCACGTTCTGAAGATGTTACCGCTCCTACTTGCCTTTTTCTCTTAAGTGCTATTATTTTCGACTGACTTTTAGGATTAATAGTCAAGCCACTTTCATCACAGTTGTATATTTTGTCAGTAGTGAGCTTGTACATATCAATAACATTACTGAGAAGAGACACTGCTACTTTGTTGAATCCCATTGCTCGAGCACCAGAAGTATTTTCTGGCTTGTCAATAGACAGTGTAGGATGCCTCGTAATAAATCCTTTAACCCAGTATTGTCCAGCTAGACAAGTTTGTCAAATCTGTGTGGTAACCCATTTATTTCGGCTAGTTGATAGGCTAGTGATCTGAGATCTTTCATTGTTGGACCAAATAGTCTGCTTTCCATTGACTAGAGATATGTTATCAGCTCATGTTCTTGTTCTGCAGTGAACACCTTTTTAAATTCCCCATCTCATTTGTCAATTATGTAGTTACAATTATTCGTAGCTTTACACACATATCTTTCCAATGTTGATTTCGGTACGTTGAACTGCTTAGATGCTTTTAAAAATCCGATTTGGGAAGATGAAATGGCTGAAACTGGCATTTCCATTGCTTTTACGTCCCATTACTGTTCAAATGGTTCAAATGGCTCTGAGCACTATGGGACTTAACATCTGTGGTCATCAGTCCCCTAGAACTTAGAAATACTTAAACCTAACTAACCTAAGGACATCACACACATCCATGCTCAAGGCAGGATTCGAACCTGCGACCATAGCCGTCCTGCAGTTCCGGACTGAGCGCCTAGAACCGCACGGCCACCGAAGTCGAATCCATTACTGTCTATCAGTCTTTCTCATGTATGTTCGCACCATCTGGAACAGCAAGAGGGAAGGAAAAAAGTTTGCTTTCTACTTGCATCAAAATACACTCCTGGAAATGGAAAAAAGAACACATTGACACCGGCGGAAGGTGCACGTGCCCGTCGACCTGGGACCGGACCGCAGCCACGCACGGATGCACGCCAAGACCGTAGGATCCTACGCAGTGCCGTAGGGGACCGCACCGCCACTTCCCAGCAAATTAGGGACACTGTTGCTCCTGGGGTATCGGCGAGGACCATTCGCAACCGTCTCCATGAAGCTGGACTACGGTCCCGCACACCGTTAGGCCGTCTTCCGCTCACGCCCCGACATCGTGCAGCCCGCCTCCAGTGGTGTCGCGACAGGCGTGAATGGAGGGACGAATGGAGACGTGTCGTCTTCAGCGATGAGAGTCGCTTCTGCCTTGGTGCCAATGATGGTCGTATGTGTGTTTGACGCCGTGCAGGTGAGCGCCACAATCAGGACTGCATACGACCGAGGCACACAGGGCCAACACCCGGCATCATGGTGTGGGGAGCGATCTCCTACACTGGCCGTACACCTATGGTGATCGTCGAGGGGACACTGAATAGTGCACGGTACGTCCAAACCGTCATCGAACCCATCGTTCTACCATTCCTAGACCGGCAAGGGAACTTGCTGTTCCAACAGGACAATGCACATCCGCATGTATCCCATGCCACCCAATGTGCTCTAGAAGGTGTAAGTCAACTACCCTGGCCAGCAAGATCTCCGGATCTGTCCCCCATTGAGCATGTTTGGGACTGGATGAAGCGTCGTCTCACGCGGTCTGCACGTCCAGCACGAACGCTGGTCCAACTGAGGCGCCAGGTGGAAATGGCATGGCAAGCCGTTCCACAGGACTACATCCAGCATCTCTGCGATCGTCTCCATGGGAGAATAGCAGCCTGCATTGCTGCGAAAGGTGGATATACACTGTACTAGTGCCGACATTGTGCATGCTCTGTTGCCTGTGTCTATGTGCCTGTGGTTCTGTCAGTGTGATAATGTGATGTATCTGACACCAGGAATGTGTCAATAAAGTTTCCCCTTCCTGGGACAATGAATTCACGGTGTTCTTATTTCAATTTCCAGGAGTGTATGATGGGGACACTATCCCATTCTACCCCATCCCGTTCCGCCCCAAGAGCACTTTTGAGGTTAACAACTTTTATGGAGTGTAATAACTGACGTATTTAAAAGCATTAAACAACTAAAATATAACAACTGCCATGCACTTTAAGGAAATGTATCATTTTAGGATATACAATTAATAATTAACAGCTTACCTGGAGTTGAAATTCACCAAACGTTAGAAGGAAGCAAGCGGTAACGCGACAAACAACAATACACTTAGTTCTCGCACTTCAAACTAAATCAAAATGGTTGCCCTGACTTCCCTTCCATTCGGAGAAATAATTACATGCCTATACAACAGGTTGCAGCACTGTCCAGTCCAGAAAAGAGCAATTTCCCATTGTGCCCCGCTATCCCGTTCTGCCGCGAGTTCCCCTACTGGCATCCTAATTATAACTGAGAAACAAAAATAAATTATTACTCCACGACAGTAATACTTCTTGTGTCTGAGTTCCGAAAGTTTGGCGGAAGAATAAAGACGTAGAAAATAGTGCGTGAAGATGTGTAAATTTCGGTTAAAATTGAGTGCTTCTACTGTATGTAAAGCTGTATAAGTGTGTTTTATGTGCTGGGACACAAGAACAAAAATTACTGTTTTGAGTACTTCATTGAGAGGTTGATGAGTTGGGCGTCTTTTTAGATTGATAATAAAAGATGGCGAAGCGAAATTTGTCGATGATTGTGGCGCAGTTAGGAAACAATGTGGCTTAAATATTAGACTAACACTCGTATGAGGAATTATGAGCAGGAAAATTGTCAACACAAATATATTTGTAGTAACAGTCTTGTGTTTTTATTTGGTAGTATTCTTAGTCCAATAAAATCAGATGTTTGTAAAAATAAAAATACATTAGACGAAATATAGCCAGAAATTATAACTTACAATAGAGTAAGTGTACTAGATGATTACCATCGCTGGAAGTGAAGAATAGGGGAATCAAATTGTGAAAGCAAGCTTGAGAGCATATGAATATATTTGCTAATTAATTGGCAATGTTTGTGATACTGAATGTCTTAACATGTGACGTAATGTGATGTAATGTGTCACTATTTTGGAATTGGCTCTAATGACTGTAGTTTTACTTATTTGCTCTCTGGTATAATGTAGGAATCAAGATTTGGACAATCAGATTTCTTCATTTCTTGTTCTTTTGAATTCTATATACATGTAGGTAGAATGAGTATCTGTATGCTAATTATGACTGGTGAAGCACTACACATGACGTTTAGCAACCTACTACGTTGTTTCTCTTTCTTTAAAATGATCTATTTCACTTGTGGCAACTGAAGAGTTACAAATTAATTTGTTGGAGTCCTAGGGAATCCTAAATGCAGTCTTTCTGGTTTTCCTTGGAACATTTTAATTTACGATGTAGAAGCAAAAGTAAAAATGATTACTTTTAATTTCAGCTAAAGCGATTTGAGAAGTCACTTAAAATTTTCCTTCGTATTTTATGAATTTTAACTGCTCCTACGTCTCTTGACTTCTGTGATTTCAACAAATCGCAACGACAGTGATACGCAGACATAAAATCGAGTCCAAAACGACAGAAAGAAGTGAACCTTTCTAAGAAAGTCCATAAAACAAGTTTCGGCGTTTTTAATAAACGCCGGCCGCAGTGGTCTAGCGGTTCTAGGCGCTCAGTCCGGAACCGCGCGGCTGCTACGGTCGCAGGTTCGAATCCTGCCTCGGGCATGGATGTGTGTGATGTCCTTAGGTTAGTTAGGTTTAAGTAGTTCTAAGTTCTAGGGGACTGATGACCACAGATGCTAAGTCCCATAGTGCTCAGAGCCATTTGAACCATTTTTTTATTGTTGCGCTGTAGAAAGAAGACAACACTATAATAGTACATATGAATATTCTTTCCAGTCAGAGAGTGTGGTTAGCACGGAGACAGTGGCTACATTATTCGTAAGGTCAATGAAATTAATTTATCTGGCGTCTTCACATCCAGTACAAACTGACTTCTCGGATTCTTGGAATACCATTGCTGTATTCTGAATTAAACTGAATGTGTGTTGCAAAAATCTATATACTAACATTATTACGATCAGTGACGGAGGTATACCTTTCTCGTACCTCGTAAAGAAAGCAATATCCGCATAGTGGCAATGTCTGAATTTACCACAGGTTTTAACTCTACTTATCTGGAATCACGTTCAGAAGAAATCTCCCGTTTTACTTCATGTTTGACTACTTTTGGAATACCAATTACTGGTCTGTCTGTTGGTTCACTGATCTGAGAACTTCCGCAAACCTGTTATATTGCAGCTAGCGACGTCAGTTCCATTTACGTGTCAGAAACTTCTTATGTTATGGTGCTACGCTGAGAAAACTTTAAACGGCCATAAAATCTGCGCTGTTCCAATACTGACATAAGAGAATGGCAATTAGAGTTTTGCATACCAAAGACCAGTCACTAAGTTACCGTTTAAGCTAGTCTAGCAAAATTACGTATAAAAGACTTATGTAAATAAATCTTTTGTACACAAAATCGTAGCAGTGTTGAACATACACTGTAGTAAATGCGTGATGATGAGTATATGTGGAAAACCTGAGGCATAGTTTGCTATGTGAACTAACCTAAACGATTCAGGGAACAGTGGATAGTGGATTTAGTACACCATGCTCCGAAAGTACCCTCCTTCTTTTAGCCGGAATGTACTGTAAGGAGTGGGTCAGAACTTTCCATTACGTTGATTAAATATTACATTGAGTATCAAAAACAATACAGCCAACTTAAGGCTACTCTTTTCATTGTGTAAGTTTTTGCGATTCTCTATGGAAATAAATAAGCACTCAGATATCGATAGTAACAATCTGAGGGTGAAACGGGAGAGCGATTCTAAGCATTGCTGTGAGACGAGGTCTATCTGGAGACTAAAATTTCGGTGCTGTTGGTCGAGAGCTCAGAGACAGAAGACCGTATCACGCTGCCCCCACGTCGGTGATGACAGATCTTACCACACTCAAGTCCTGATTTCATTTATATGGCCAGGAGAGATTTAGATGGCTTAACTACGCTTGAGGATGGAATTCAAGGTAAAATTCGCAAGCATAGCGTAAAGCGCGATTGCAGGGTTAGGTTCGAGCTTATTAGTCTGAATTTGCAATAATCCCATGTTTTGTTTGTCAGTAAAAGAAGCCTCCCTATGCGCCAAATAATAATTCTCCACATCTAATTCATAAATATTCTCTGGTTATTAAATGTTAATGTAACTTTGAAATTGAAATAATTTGTTTATCTGGTACTCAGCCTTTACTAGTACTTATAAGGCCATTGTCAGGTATTTCACCATTATTAATACTGCCGAACTACAACTTGTGTTCAGAATGAGATTTTCACTCTGCAGCGGAGTGTGCGCTGATATGAAACTTCCTGACAGATTAAAACTATGTGCCGGCCGAGACTCGAACTCTGGACCTTTGCAGTTCGCGGGCAAGTGCTCTACCATCCGAGATATCCAAGAACGACTCACGACCCGTCATCACAGCTTCAGTTCTGCCAGTACCAAAGGTCCCGAGTTCGAGTCTCGGTCCGGCACACAGTTTTAATCTGCCAGGAAGTCTCACAACTTGTATTATTGGTCATGATGATTTCTGAAGTTTTTATATAGTCTTAATTTATGAAATTCGTTCTTACAAGTTATTTAGTAGTTAACAGGACCCAAGCAAACTCCTTTTTTATTAAATTCATTTTAGTAACAATAAGCTTTAGCCGGTGCTGCTGCGAATTCCTGTAAACCACTTGGAAAAAGCAGTCATCTAAAGAGGCGAGTGCAAAGTTTAGGGCCAAACCAGAGACACTTACACACCACAATATGTCATGCATTCTAATTCAGTAAATTCCCTTGTACAAGCCAGATTTTGTATCACTTGCAAATTCTTATTCAAAGCCAGATAGCTTAGGTATTCATTGTTAAAGGTTCATTTGTTCCTGTAGTTTTCCCATATTCAAATATGCAATCACATAGCTTATCCAAACGTTAGTTTTAAATGTTTCACTTAAAGATCTGTTGAGGGCTTAAATGACAGTGAAACTGACAAAAGAATGGTTCAAATGGGACTTAACATCTGAGGTCATCGGTCGCCTAGACTTAGAACTACTTAAACCTAACTAACCTAAGGACATCACAGACATCCATGCCTGAGGCAGCATTCGAACCTGCGACCGTAGTAGCAGCACGGTTCCGGACTGAAGTGCCTAGAGCCGCTCGACCACAGCGGCCGGCTGAAACTGACACTCATACAACACGCACACAGTGTTATGCAGGTTAGATTCCGATTATTGATAGCTCAGGTTGCTTGTCGAGTCCATTTTCACAGACGAACATAAGATTTATTTGTTGTAGGTACATTACAATACGTAAACATGAATAGGTTTAGGACTGTGTGTCTATCCAAGAGTCACTTGAATGTTATTTCTGCCTCAGTAGGGGAGCACCTTTGATCTGCCCGAAGAAACTTCACATTGTACAGTGCAACTTCTATTTACCTGTCCTTAGATTTATGAAACTCAAAACAGGCTCCTTCATTAATTTGAGCTAGAAGCATTTTTTTGAATAATGATACCTGTAAGATGACGAAGGGAAGCATATGTTAGTACAGACCGCTTAGCCAGATCTCGTTTTGCTGGACACTGTCCTGGTAGACGTCTCCGACTCACTGACAGCTGCAATCGGCCATCTCGTATATTTTTGGTGAATCGGTATCAGGCATAGTGTGGCACATCTTTGAAAGTGCTGTGTCTTAAGCAAATTGAACTACGGTGTGTTTACAGAAAATCAGCTAACAGTTTTCAAGAAAATTTCGTATAGGTATTCTTTCGCCAAACCGTCTCCATTAGTCCAGAACAATCACATAGCTTATCCAAACGTTAGTTTTAAATGTTTCACTTAAAGATCTGTTGAGGGCTTAAATGACAGTGAAACTGACAAAAGAATGGTTCAAATGGGACTTAACATCTGAGGTCATCGGTCGCCTAGACTTAGAACTACTTAAACCTAACTAACCTAAGGACATCACAGACATCCATGCCTGAGGCAGCATTCGAACCTGCGACCGTAGTAGCAGCACGGTTCCGGACTGAAGTGCCTAGAGCCGCTCGACCACAGCGGCCGGCTGAAACTGACACTCATACAACACGCACACAGTGTTATGCAGGTTAGATTCCGATTATTGATAGCTCAGGTTGCTTGTCGAGTCCATTTTCACAGACGAACATAAGATTTATTTGTTGTAGGTACATTACAATACGTAAACATGAATAGGTTTAGGACTGTGTGTCTATCCAAGAGTCACTTGAATGTTATTTCTGCCTCAGTAGGGGAGCACCTTTGATCTGCCCGAAGAAACTTCACATTGTACAGTGCAACTTCTATTTACCTGTCCTTAGATTTATGAAACTCAAAACAGGCTCCTTCATTAATTTGAGCTAGAAGCATTTTTTTGAATAATGATACCTGTAAGATGACGAAGGGAAGCATATGTTAGTACAGACCGCTTAGCCAGATCTCGTTTTGCTGGACACTGTCCTGGTAGACGTCTCCGACTCACTGACAGCTGCAATCGGCCATCTCGTATATTTTTGGTGAATCGGTATCAGGCATAGTGTGGCACATCTTTGAAAGTGCTGTGTCTTAAGCAAATTGAACTACGGTGTGTTTACAGAAAATCAGCTAACAGTTTTCAAGAAAATTTCGTATAGGTATTCTTTCGCCAAACCGTCTCCATTAGTCCAGAACACGGTACTTGCATCGCCAGTAAAAAGGTTTCAGTTTGTTGAATAAACGATTGAAGATAATTTACGCGTAAAAACAGAAGTGATTCAATGATTGATATCTGCTAGTGACTGCTCCTCATACTGTTCTTTTGATCCACTGTTCCTATTTGTGTTAAATAATACCGGATATACTACTGTCACTCTGCATTCCTCTTTGCGGGCATCTGAAATCTACAAGATATTAAGAGAAGATAAGTGGCCCGCAACCCTCCAGAGGTCAAATAGCAAACGCATGTAACGACATCACAATAGGCACCCAGAACACTGCGAATAAGGGAATACTCTGTTCTACATTTCCATCCAAGGACGCCATATGGAATAGTTTTGCACATTTGGCGATTAAAATAAGTTTCCCAGTTTATGCTCCTTTCTTGGAGAATCTGAATAGTTACATTTACTTTTGTATGTAACAGTTCACTGATGCAATTATTGGCGCCCATCTCGCTGGAGTGGACTCAGACTTCACAGAAAGACTTTTCTGTGTCCTGCTATACTAGAATTTCTGGTAGGAAGAATATGATGGAGAATGCCGTAGATACAATTTAGACGGAAGGGGAGAGGTTGTGTTAGACTAACGCTTTGAGCTGGCGCACGAGGCGTTTTAATCTGTTTTGAAGACTCACTGACATATTTATTCATGAAACTTATTCGTGATGGTCATAGAGAGAGGTGGCGCAGGGATTAAGACAGAGGAAGAAGACCATGGTTCAGATCCTCGTCGAGACAACAAGGTTAAAGTTTTCCTTGGTTTTTCAGATACTTAAGTAAGGCAAATGGTCCCATGCTTACGTTGAGAAAGACCTGGCCGATTTCCTTCTCCATCTTTTCTCTGTCGTGGTTTGTACTCTGTTTCTAATGATGTTGTCATTAACGGGATATTTAACAACTATTTTCCTACCTTCCTTCTTCTCTCCATTACAGACACTTACAAGAATGGCGTAATTCTGTAGTGAAGCTACTACGGAGAAACACTTGTTGGTTAGAGGAGGAACGTTATACGTCTTTACGTGGTTGTCTGAATGTTCGTAGCGTGAGAAGCTCCCCAGAGCGTAAAGATGTCGCGTGGTGCGGTTGCGTGCTGGAATTCGAGCCACGAGTACAGGATCGATAAACCGCTAAGTTGCAGGGCTTCACTCTCCTTAAGTCTCTGGTCACACGACGGCTCTATTTACTTTCGGTCGGTTGGGAAGCTCTCGAACCCAAACAAACATTTCAAATTTTTCGAGATATGTAGCGTCCAAACATGGCTATATCTCTGGCTTATTCATTCTGCAACATGTTTTCTTGAAATACCGAAGAATTTTATACTCATAATAATAGAATAGAAAATGTCGAAGACATCGAGAGAAAGTCAAAACAACCAAGGAGAACGTCTTTGTTCTGTTTTGCAGTCCCTGCGAGACTGCCCCCTCCCCCTCCCCCCCCCCTCCTCTTTCCAGGCTTGTCGCCCGGTTGATGTGACAGGCAACAGGTCACTCACTGCTCAAGAAACACTGCTGATTAATAAATTTACTCAGTGGGGTTTAATAAAAACGCGGCCTTTTACAGGGGGCCAGAAGCAAAGCATCCTGAGAGTATCTCGTTGAACTTTCTACAACTGCTATGTACAGACATGGGTTTCACTGCCTATGAAAAATTGTACAGTACAACAGATTCTCAATTTATTTCACAAACGACATATTAAACTTTGCAGGGACTGAACATTAATTTCGACAGTTTCCATTCAAACAGTACATCGATGGTTACATTAATGACTAGTTGCTGGCTGGGTTTGAAGATCGACAGTGACGGCGATTTGATCTTGACGATTGCGACTATACGAATAGAATCATGCGTATGTTTTCTTTGTTGCTCCCTGGACTAGACCAGCTTATGCAACTTCACGGTTGAATGACTAACAAATGGTTAATGAAGCAGGTAAAACCTGTTGCTTCCGCCAAATAATTGTTCATTCAATAGTACGTAAAACCCCCACAAGCATCAGCACGAATAATAAATTGTAATGCTAGTACTGCCCCTGTAATGCATGATAGGATATCTTACGTCTTGAATACGTCATACTCCAGTGGACAACCGATACATATATCGCAATAACTCTAAAGAAATTCAGTCACAAGTTCAGTACCTGGAGGCAGGAATTTGCAGTGAAATAATGTTCACTACTCAACTACTCACAGCATTTATAAATTTTAACAAACTGAGTTTATTTCAAAAAATGAAGTACCCTTATCATAGTAAACAATCGTACATCTCTGCTCTAATAACGACATTCGTGGGAGATTAAATAAACTGAACAATATCATACATTGGCGTAAACATCTGAAAATTCACGAAAAATAATTAAAGTTCCGTTAACACAAGTCTAAAGTTTAAGTTCTGTAACTGATAATTTAACGAAATTTTGAGTGCAGAAATCTCTCAAAATAAACTACAGATAAGTTTTTAAAGTTCAGAGTAAATCGCCTAACACGGGATATTAAAGCTCATATGTCGAAATTATTTTGGAGTATTCGTTGTTGAAACGTCTACACTGCAACCAGCTCCCCTAACGCGAAAACTAACTCTCCACCAGTTGAAAATATTTCAGTGCTCCGTATCGACACATGTGAAAATCAGAAGTTCAATGCCAAATACTTATTCCAGTTCACTCGCGAGGCGACCTACTGCCACACATCCATCCTGCCTGTCCCAGATCTCAACTCTGACTGACAAACGAATGGAAACACAAAGAAAAAAAGCGCGAAAATGGCTGCAGCTATTTAAACCCTCAAATTGACGTTATAAAGTTTCCATAAATAGGAAGATGCGGAAACAACGGAATGTTGTAACTAGCAGTCCCGTTACGTAGGTTCAATGTACCTAATTTGGTTTCAGTTAGACACATGACCGTTAATATTTAAAATGATTCCTCAACCGACTATTTTCATTTAATGTTAGAAATAAAATTCCGTATAATTTATATCCAGCTATTCCTACCCGGGCGTAAAATACATCGTTAGCAGTACGTCAATAATTGACTACGCACCGGAAATTTAAACTGCCACGCTGAAGGAACATTAACTTAGAAAAGATATGATTATTATCTGATACATAAAACGCAAATTTATTTTTAGAACAAGATTTATAATTTAAAAAGATTCGATCTACGGCTGTTGAGGTCTGATCGAATGTTCTAGTCAACGCTGTGCCACCGAGTTTGATGAGCTACAAAAGTTCTTGTTAACGTTCTCCAATAGGCCACAGTGTCAAACTCCTTGAAATAAAACAAGTTACTATCGGAATTAATTATTATTCAACAAATGAATTTCACAAGTAGATTAAAGCAGATGCTTACGTGCTCGGCTGAATGTACTGCAGGGGACAGAACAATAGTTGGTAGTAGCTTTTTATCGTCCATTAAAGATATTATAGAGTTGGCTTATAACAGATCAATCACATCCTTCCTTTGATTTTTATAGAACTACAATTCATTTTTGGAAAATACGATACAGGTAATTATCGCTGTCCAAGGCAGTACTCATAAATCATGATTTTGTAGATAAATTATAAGTCCATTTGGAGGCGTTAAAACGTGAGTCAAGCTAAAACATGTCTGACTTCCGAAAACGGCTTAGAACTATGAACATACCTGATAAACATTTACACTACTGGCCATTAAAATTGCTACAATAAGAAGAAATGCAGATGATAAACGGGTATTCATTGGACAAATATATTATACTAGAACTGAAATGTGATTACATTTTCACGCAATTTGGTTGCATAGATACTGAGAAATCAGTACCCAGAACAACCACCTCTGGCCGTAATAGCGGACTTGATACGCCTGGGCATTGCGTCGAACAGAGCATGGATGGCGTGCACACGTACAGCTGCCCATGCAACTTCAACACGATACCACAGTTCATCAAGAGTAGTAACTGGCGTATTGTGACGAGCCAGTTGCTCGGCCACCATTGACCAAACATCTTCAGTTGGTGAGACATCTGGAGAATGTGCTGGCCAGGGCAGCAGTCGAACATTTTCTGTAGCCAGAAAGTCCCGTACAGGACCTGCAAGAGGCAGTCGTGCGTTATCCTGCTGAAATGTAGGGTTTCGCAGGGATCGAATGAAGGGTAGAGCCACGGGTCATAACACATCTGAAATGTAATGTCCACTGTTTAGAGTGCCGTCAATGCGAACAAGAGGTGACCGAGACGTGTAACCAATGGCACCCCATACCATCACGCCGGGTGATACGCCAGTATGGCGATGACGAATACACTCTTCCAATGTGCGTTCACCGCGATGTCGCCAAACACGGATGCGACCATCATGATGCTGTAAATAGAACCTGGATTCACCCGAAAAAATGATGTTTTGCCATTCGTGCACCCAGATTCGTCGTTGGGTACACCATCGCAGGCGCTCCTGTCTGTGATGCAGCGTCAAGGGTAACCGCAGCCATGGTCTCCGAGCTGATAGTCCATGCTGTTGCAAACGTCGTAGAACTGTTCGTGCAGATGGTTGTTGTCTTGCAAACGTCTCCATCTGTCGACTCAGGGATCGAGACGTGGCTGCACGATCCGTTACAGCTATGCGGATAAGATGTCTGTCATCTCGACTGCTAGTGATACGAGGCCGTTGGGATCTAGCACGGCGTTCCGTATTAGCCTTCTGAACCCACCGATTCCATATTCTGCTAACAGTCATTGGATATCGACGATCACGATACGATACGATAAACAGCAATCTAGGTAGGCTACAATCCGACATTTATCAAAGTCGGAAACGTGATGGTACGCATTTCTCCTCCTTACACTAAGCATCACAACAACGTTTCACCAGGCAACGCCGGTCAGCTGCTGTTTGTGTATCAGGTATCAGAAATCGGTTGGAAACTTTCCTCATGTCAGCACGTTGTAGGTGTCGCCACCGGCGCCAACCTTGTGTGAATGCTCTGAAAAGCTAATCATTTGCATATCACAGCATATTCTACCTGTAGGTTAAATTTCGCGTCTGTAGCACTTCTTCTTCGTGGTGTAGCAGTTTTAATGGCCAGTAGTGTACAAAATTTTCTCTGAAGTATATTCATATGTGCACAAAGTAGCGCTTGATGAACTGCGAATTACAGCATCTTTTGTGAAGTAACATTATAGTAAATTAACGTAAATTTGACAAATGAATAAGGACTAATATTTGATAGCATACAGGATGTGATGAAAACTTTTATCGAGATTTCATTTGGGCTCCTAATATTGAGGAAGTAGATTTTGGAATATTTGTTACAGTAATCAGGACAAAAAGTTGTAAGATAGGGAACGTATCAATAATATGAATGGATAGGTTCCACTGAAATTCAATCCTGGTCGGAGCCTTAGTGTGTTGAATGTAAGTTACGAGATGCGACTCCAGCAGACGAAGCTTCAGGCAAACCAGTGATTAGCACCACAGTTCCAACATAACCGAACGGGTAGAACTGCTTTCAGCATTTCAATATCCACAGATGTAAATAAAAGAATTGTGGATACGGTGCGCATTCGGATACAAAATTTCTTATCTGCGTAAACCACTATGCGTGAACCAATCGCTATAGGAGGCTGCATGCCGCAGGAATGTCTAAAATATCTCACATTGAAGGTCAGACATATACCTTTTCACCTACAAAAGATGTTTTCCATGAAACTGTTCTGGACTGCAGCACGCATGAACCAATATTTTGGACATTATCGCAAGTGGGCACTTGCGATACGGTCTACAGCGCGGAGGAATTTTATGGAAACTCACTCCGGCGAAGGCACACAGACATACAAAAGAAATGCTGCCTAAAGTGCAGTAATAGGTTGTGCCCCTCTAGTCGCCTATGGCGACACGCCTGCATCTGTGGGGCTTCGCCTTCGACCTCAATCGGGTGTCGACGGCGCCGCGCGGCCGGCGACCTGCAGTCTGCGGGCAGCGGCTGTGATCGGAGGACTCTTTGCCACGCAGGTACGTCGCATACACTGAGGCTTTCTTTCTGTCAGAAGGTAGCTGATACCGAAGTTCCTCATATCTAACTTGTGGCCTTCCGTGCTTCGCGTGCAGGCACGGTGATAACAGGAACTCTAAAGCCCAAACATGAAGGTGAATAGAAAGCCCACAATACAACGCGGGAGGGATGTCTCCACCCAAAATACTGCTCTCGTACCTGTTTTCTCTGTCTAGCAATTTTCATTTCTTATGAGCCCCTCAGTAAATAATCGTATAATCAGTACTACAGGAAATTATATTTCGTAACTTTGCGTCATGTACTCGTAGCATCCCGGCAACAAGAAGCAAGATAAGCCTCAAATTTTAACGTATGGCGTGGTCTGTTTCTTGTAAGTAACACAAAACAAATTTTGATCGTGTGTTATGAGGTTTCCAGTAACAAAAAGATCTGTTGTAATTTATTCCGGACGCTCTTACTTATTTTATCATCAAATAAAATACGAAGGAGTTGAAAGGGGCCAAAACACTCCAATGAACTGTTCGGCCATCTAACTGTGCGTGAAAGACAGATGTTCAGATACGTATGACCAATTGCGGATGTTAAAGTGCAACTTTCTGGTATAGCACGCGTCACATGAGAAGAATTAATACTTCGTATGGGATCCAGGTTAGTAAATTCTAAATTTATCTTATCTAGATAAAGATTCCGTAGAAATGTTGGAACACGTGAGGCAATACTGACCTTACGACTTATCTTAGAAGAAAGATTAAGGAAAGGCAAACCTACGTTTCTAGCATTTGTAGACTTAGAGAAAGCTTTTGACAATGTTGACTGGAATACTCTCTTTCAAGTTCTGAACGTGGCAGGGGTAAAATACAAGGAGCGAAAAGCTGTTTACAATTTGTACAGAAACCAGATGGCAGTTATAAGAGTCGAGGGGTATGAAAGGGAAGCAGTGGTTGGAAAGGGAGTGAGACCGGGTTGTAGCCTATCCCCGATGTTATTCAATCTGTATATTGAGCAAGCAATAAAGGAAACGAAAGAAAAGTTCGGAGTAGGTATTAAAATCCATGGAGAAGAAATTAAAACTTTGAGGTTCGCCGAAGACATTGTAATTCTATCAGAGACAGCAAAGGAGTTGGAAGAGCAGTTGAACGGAATGGACAGTGTCTTGAAAGGAGGGCGTAAGATGAACATACTTACAGTGATGAGCTACAGACATTACGACCATCTACTGAACAGCTGTTGATCATTTTTTTGAATCGTAATTAGGCAACGAATCTTTGCGGCATAGATTCGACAACTCCTTCGTAGGCTTCGGGATTTATACAGCACCGGATATCAACACAGGGCCACGCAGTTTCCGTAAATTACCGAATGGTGATTTGTAGGCGCAGAGCTGGCACCCAGTATTGTCTCCGATGTGGTCCATTGAGCTCCAATGGAGCGAATATTATAGTCAAAACATCAACGTTTCATTATCATGCTCCGAAAGTCACTGAAGTACGAGTCTGGCCTTGTGACACAGGCAATAAACACACTAAAAGATGTCACAAACATCTTGGAACACCTGAAGCTCGAAGGGATGCAGGTGGTCTGCAATAATGTTCCCACAGTCCACATCTGTCATGGTGTCTTCGATTACTACGACAGGTCCCATGGAAGCCCAGGTGAATGTCCCCTGGCCCGTGTGCTCAGTGCAGAGCATGTTTCGAGCAGCCATTCCCCTGGATAACGGCGTATCCGTACACGATCATCGACAGATTGTACCAGGAAAAGTGATTCATCCGACAAGGTGACACGTTTTCATTGATGCTGATACGAATCTAATTGATACTGTGCCTAACTGACAATGTGGTTGGATCAACTTGCAAACGCAAGGAGGTCGTCTGCTGCGTACCTCAGTATTCAACAGTTTGCTTTGATCAGTGTGTTCTGAAACATTGGTGTCTGTGGAAGCATTGTACTTTGTTGTCAGATCGTCCACAGATAGCCGTCTATCCCACTTCACTGAGTGTCTAAGCCTCTGACCTCCATGTTGTGTCCGCGCGGGGTAGCGTCTTGTCACAGTCCGAGCGGCTCCTCCCGTCAGAAATTCGAGTCCTCCTTCGGGCATGTGTGTGTGTGTGTGTGTGTGTGTGTGTGTGTGTGTGTGTGTGTGTGTTTTGTCCTTAGCGTAAGTTAGTTTAAGTTAGATTAAATAGTGTGTAAGTCTAGGGACCAATGACCTCAGCAGTTTGCTCCCATATAACCTTACCACAAATTTCCAAAATTCTCCATGTTGCGTGATGAGGCGTACACGTCGAACACCTTATCGTTTGCTGGTGATTTCACGATGCTATAACCACTTTCCACTGATGATCACGACAGTATCAAGTGGACAGCCGACCAGCTCCGCTGTTTCCGAGACGATCGTTCCATGCGACGGACCATAACAATCTGCTCTTTGTCAAAGTCTCCTACATCTGTGGATTTCCTTTGCAGCCAGTATCTTCACCACAACGATTACTCCTCCCTCTCTCCTCCTCTTATACGCATTTCTTTCCGCGTCATGTGCTCACATCTCCAGCAGGCAGCATTCAGTCAGTCAGTGATTGCCATGTTATGGCTCATCGGTGTATAACCTAATTTTTTAAGATCGGCGGTGCTTATAACATTTTAGTAGTAGAAATGCTCGAGCATACCTAAAGATTGCGCTGTTGGTTAATGTAATAAACACAGTAACGAACTACAAGCAAAATAATTGCGTCCGATTGATGTGAACTACACACTAAGAGAAGAAAAAACGACGCACCACGAAGGAATTATCCGAATGGGATGAAAATAGGTAGATGTGACTTACATGTACTGTCAAACATATGGTTACAATTATAAAGAGAGAGAGAGAGAGAGAGAGAGAGAGAGAGAGAGAGAGAGAGAGAGAGAACAAGGTGGTTTATTCAAGAGAAAGAACTTCATAACTTGAGAAAGTCGACTCACAGGGTTGTTGGATGTCCTGATGAGGGATATAGTGCCAAATTCTGTCCAATTGGCGCTGAGATCACCAGAATTCCGCGCTGGTTGCATTACCCTGTCCAAAATGCTCCAACCGCTGTGCATTGTGGAGAGATCCGGGGAGCTTGCTACCCAAGGTAATGTTTGGCATGCACGAAGACGAGCAGTGGAAACTCTCGCCATGTTCGGACAAGCATTGTCTTTCTGAAATGTAAGGACAGGATGACTTGCCACGAATGGCAACAAAACGGGGCGTAGAATGTCGTCGATGAGCAAGTGTGCTGTAAGGGTGGGGCGGATGACAACCAAAGCGGTTGTGCTGTGAAAGGAAATGACACGCCAGATCATCATGCGTGGTTGTCGTGCAGTATGGTCGGCACAGTTAGGATGGTGGCCCGCCGCTGTCAGTGGCGTCTCCAGACACGTCTTCGCTGGTCCTTGGGGCTCACTTCGAAGTGGGACCCATCACTGAATACAATTATACTCCAGTTAATAAGATTCCAGGCCGAAGACGTATTTGCAGGCGTTCCGGTTCAAATGATTAAAATGGCTCTGAACACTATGGGACTTAACTGCGGAGGTCATCAGTCCCCTAGAACTTAGAACTACTTAAATCTAACTAACCCAAGGACATCACACACATCCATGCCCGAGGCAGGATTCGAACCTGCGACAGTAGCGGTCGCGCGGTTTCAGGCTGTAGCGCCTAGAACCGTTAGGCCACTACGGCCAGCTAGGCGTTCCGGATGGTGGTGGGATACCAACCTGACTGTCACACGCCATACGGCCCGACAACCGTGAGTGATGGTCTCGGGTTCCATTTCATTTCACTCAAGGACCCCTCTGATTGTCACTCACAATACCTTCAGCGCCCAGCGGTAAGTCGATGATATTTTGTGCCTCATTTCTCTTCCCATCTAAGGGCATTTGGAGCGTTAGTGACAAGACCATCAAAAAAGCTCAGAATCTGATGATCTAAAGCGCCAGTTGTACATAATATGGTACCATATGCCTCAGAAAGGCATCCAACAACTTTATCAAGGGCCAGGCCTGGACCAATATGATAATGACTTGCTCAATTTGTGAAGCACTTTCTCTTGAAAAAAATCATCCAATTTATCTCAAATTTTAATCGTTTGTTTGTCTGTACATCGCGTCTACAGATTTCTGCCCCATTTTCATAAATAATTCGGGAAGCGTTGTTCTCTCTCTCTCTCTCTCTCTCTCTCTCTCTCTCTCTCTCTCTCTCTCTCGCTGTCTTTGTGTGTCTTTTCTGTAGATGCCGTGAAGCCGTGAAGCATGTGAAGAAGTGCGATAGCGCTCTATTGAAATGAAAGTCCGAGCGGATGGAAAGACTATGGAAGCCGTAAGAAATAGGGCCATTGTGTATGCTGAAAGTGCTCAATACATAGCCCCTTATGAAACACTAAGCCACCGTATGATCCGCGTTAGAGAAAAACAAGACAACGCGAAATATAGTAAAACAAACAGCTTTTACAAACGAGCTGGAAACTGCTCTAGCAGACACTTCGAGACATAGTGTAAACAGATTTTTCTATTACCCGCCAGGATGTTCGCAAGACACCCTTCGGTTACTCAGAACTGGAAATTCGACATTATTTCAACAAAAAAGAGAAAATGCCTAGGTACGACTAGTTTCATATGACGGAATCAGGCTACGTTAAAGAAGATGCATTTTATTCACATATTTTTCGAACTTCAAACCAGAGCGATCCGTAGTGCTTTTGATGGACAGCCACGGGGTGCTAACAAAATCGGTCATCTCTCTTGAATATTGTAGGAAACATGACATTCTGGCTTTGTACTTTCGCTGACATGCAAGAAATGCACTCCAGCCGTTGGACATGGAAGTTTTCTAGCCACTGAACACCTTCTGCAAACAAGTATGATGTTAAAGGGTGCTCAGCCACTCAGAGGAGGCTCTAACGGAAAAACGATTTGGTTCACTTTAGAGAAAAGCCTGGGAAATCGGCTACAGTCCAAGGAGCCATAGGATGTTTTAGAGGAACAGGAATTTCCTCTGGAAATCGGATGGCAATTCCATGAACAATGACATATACCCGCAGAATAATACTAGCAGAGCTGCCTATCCTAATAACATCCGACACGTCAGAAGTAACAGTGCCGCACGCCCGCACTCCATGATATATAGAGCGAGATGCAAAATTCAGAAACTTTTAGAAACCAGTAGTGAAAGCTACCGCTATCACAGGGATGCGAAGCTGTTACATCTTGGATAATTGCCATCAGATATACGACAGGAAGGAGGTTTCCTAGATCTCAATGCCCATGCTTCATCAGAAGCAAATTGAACGACGGAGACTTAAATGTTAAGTAATAAAATTGCTACGATTGGCACAACACAGAAATGAATTAGTAGATACAGTGACCGTTCTCTGATAGATTATGTACATTATACCGACATAGCTAGAAAATTGTTGTGAAATGCGCAGTCGCATGGGAATATCTTCGTCAGCAGTATCAACCGCCGAGGACAATAATATAATGATGACAATCTTCAACTATTGTGGATCGTAGGAATGAATGCTGTTAATTCAGGGTTGAACAAAAATGTACAGTGACATGAAGTTAAGCTAGACTATTCAAAACACCTCCTCGCTGTTTATTTATTTTGTTTATTGATTTATCCTCCCCACGATTTGGACCATTAGCTCCTATGTCACATTTAACCACGCATTCATTACGTCATATTTCCGAAAGTTCTTACATATCACAAGCAGTTCAAAACTCAGTAAAAGCTACTACATAAGTAATGGATCAGCAACAGCGCAATTACGAAAAAATAGCGATATAGATGGCCGTACCGTAGGTGCAACCACAACGGAGGGGTATCTGTTGCGAGGCCAGACAAACGCGTGGTTCCTGAAGAGGGGCAGCAGCCTTTTCAGTAGTTGCAGGGGCAACAGTCTGGATGATTGACTGATCTGGCCTTGTAACATTAACCAAAACGGCCTTGCTGTGCTGGTACTGCGAACGGCTGAAAACAAGGGCAAAGTACGGCCGTAATTTTCCCGAGGGCATGCAGCTTTACTGTATGATTAAATGATGATGGCGTCCTCTTGGGTAAAATTTTCCGGAGGTAAAATAGTCCCCCATTCGGATCTCCGGGCGGGGACTACTCAGGAGGACGTCGATATCAGGAAAAAGAAAACTGGCATTCTACGGATCGGACCGTGGAATCTCAGATCCCTTAACCGGGCAGCTAGATTAGAAAATTTGAAAAGGGAAATGGATAGGTTAAAGTTAGATATAGTGGGAATTAGTGAAGTTCGGTGGCAGGAGGAACAAGACTTTTGGACAGGTGAATACAGGGCTATAAACACAAAATCAAATAGGGGTAATGCAGGAGTAGGTTTAATAATGAATAAAAAAACAAGAGTGCGGGTAAGCTACTACAAACAGCATAGTGAACGCATTATTGTGGCCAAGATAGACACGAAGCCCACGCCTACTACAATAGTGCAAGTTTATATGCCAACTAGCTCTGCAGATGATGAAGAAATTTATGAAATGTATGATGAGATAAAAGAAATTATTCAGGTAGTGAAGGGAGAAGAAAATTTAATAGTCATGGGCGACTGGAATTCGAGAGTAGGAAAAGGGAGAGAAGGAAACATAGTAGGTCAATATGGGTTGGGGCTAAGAAATGAAAGAGGAAACCGCCTGGTAGAGTTTTGCACAGAGCATAACTTAATCATAGCTAACACTTGGATCAAGAATCATGAAATAAGGTTGTATACATGGAAGAATCCTAGAGATACTAGTAGGAATCAGATAGATTATATAATGGTACGACAGAGATTTAGGAACCAGGTTTTAAATTGTAAGACATTTCCAGGGGCAGATGTGGACCCTGACCACAATCGATTGCTGATGAACTGTAGATTAAAACTGAAGAAACTGGAAAAAGGTGGGAATTTAAGGAGATGGGACCTGGATAAACTAAAAGAACCAGAGTTTCAGGGAAAGCATAAGGGAACAATTGACAGGAATGGGGGAAAGAAGTACAGTAGAAGAAGAATGGCTAGCTCTGAGGGATGAAGTAGTGAAGGCAGCAGAGGGTCAAGTAGGTAAAAAGATGAGGACTAGTAGAACTCCTTGGGTAACAGAAGAAATATTGAACTTAATTGATGAAAGGAGAAAATATAAAAATGCAGTAAATGAAGCAGGCAAAAAGGAATACAGACATCTAAAAAATGAGATCGACAGGAAGTGCAAAATGGCTAAGCAGGGATGGCTAGAGGACAAATGTAAGGATTTAGAGGCTTATCTCACTAGGGGTAAGATGGATACTGCCTACAGGAAAATTAAAGAGACCTATGGAGAAAAGAGAACCACTTGTATGAATATCAAGAGCTCAGATGGAAATCCAGTTCTAAGGAAAGAAGGGAAAGCAGAGAGGTGGAAGGAGTATATAGAGGGTCTATACAAGGGCGATGTACTTGAGGCCAATATTATGGAAACGGAAGAGGATGTAGAGGCAGATGAAATGGGAGATACGATACTGCGTGAAGACGAATGGATGAACAGGTGGAGGCCGGTCTCGGGGAAGATCAGTTTGGATTCCGTAGAAATATTGGAACACGTGAGGCAATACTGACCTTACGACTTATCTTAGAAGAAAGATTAAGGAAAGGCAAACCTACGTTTCTAGCATTTGTAGACTTAGAGAAAGCTTTTGACAATGTTGACTGGAATACTCTCTTTCACATTCTAAAGGTGGCAGGGGTAAAATACAGGGAGCGAAAGGCTGTTTACTATTTGTACAGAAACCAGATGGCAGTTATAAGAATCGAGGGGCATGAAAGGGAAGCAGTGGTTAGGAAGGGAGTGAGACAGTGTTGTAGCTTCTCCCCAATGTTATTCAATCTGTATATTGAACAAGCAGTAAAGGAAACAAAGGAAAAATTCGGAGTAGGTATTAAAATCCATGGAGACGAAATAAAAACTTTGAGGTTCGCCGATGACATTGTAATTCTATCACAGACAGCAAAGGACTTGGAAGAGCAGAGAACGGAATGGACAGTGTCTTGAAAGGAGGATATAATATGAACATCAACAAAAGGAAAACGAGGATAATGGAATGTAGTGGAATTATGTCGGGTGATGTTGAGGGAATTAGATTAGGAAATGAGACACTTAAAGCAGTAAAAGAGTTTTGCTATTTGGGGAGCAAAATAACTGATGATGGTCGAAGTAGAGAGGATATAAAATGTAGACTGGCAATGGCAAGGAAAGCGTTTCTGAAGAAGAGAAATTTGTTAACATCGAGTATAGATTTAAGTGTCAGGAAGTCGTTTCTGAAAGTATTTGTATGGAGTGTAGCCATGTATGGAAGTGAAACATGGACGATAAATAGTTTGGACAAGAAGAGAATAGAAGCTTTCGAAATGTGGTGCTACAGAAGAATGCTGAAGATTAGATGTCTCAGGACTGAAGACCACAACAACAACAGATTTGAACTGTGGGTACTGGCAGCAAAGTACGTGAGGAGAGGTAAGGGCAGCGAAGGAAAGAGGAGTCGATAGGTGAGAAACGGAAAGATAAAGCTGCGTAAATGGAAGACTACGTGAGCATTTGTTTTAGTATCTGACACAAAAAATGGTTGTTTGGTTGATTTGGGGGGAAGGGCCCAAACAACGAGATCATCGGTCCCATCGGATTAGGAAGGGATGGGGAAGGATGTTGGCCGCGCCCTTTCAAAGGAACCATCCTGGTATTTGCCTGAAGCGGTTTAGAGAAATCACGGAAAACTTAAATATGGATGGCCGGACGTGGGTGTGAATCGTCGTCCTCCGGAATACAATTCCAGTGTGCTAACCACTGCGCCACTTCGCTCGGTGAAAAACGGCCATAAATGTCAGTTTTTAGCTGAAGTTATGAGATGACAAAAGTAAACATTTAAGCTTTTCCTTAATGCATCATATCAATGAATTGTGCACAACGTGAAAGGTGATTGATCTAGGTGAAGACAATAGACTGGAGAAGGAATTCATGTTTTCCATTTATGGATGCGCACAGCTAAGATACTAGTTAAGTTAGACCTTGTGCTACATAACACTGAGAAGTGAATGATGAGACATAGCGTATGGTAGACACGCAACTTTTTTGTCATGCTTTCACAAAAATTAAGAATGCATGTTTAAACACCAACTGGGATGGTGGACAGAAAATCGGAATATTCTCCCAAAGGGATAATACGGTTGTAGAAAGAGAGAGGCACCTCTGATGTCCTCATCATTTTAGTTACAGACATTCAGACTTGACTTACTGACAATAAGTATCAGCTGGTTGTTTAGAAGGAACTCACGAAAGACTATGGCTGTGTCCTGCTTCCACGATTAGTTAAAGAACCCTGATATGCCAAGTAAACGTCTCCGCAATCTATATCTTCGGACCATTAACTACACGCCAAGATGAGGGATACGTAATGTTTCTGTTCATGAGAATGGTTTACCAACGGTTCATCCTTATCTACACTGTTAATTAACATGTACTCTTAGGATCTACATACATCTGCAAGACATATCGAGGTAACACAGTACGCTATACTGGTACACTACAAGCGAGAGCCCCACGGAATACTGACTTCAGATGTGTCTTCAGTGGGGTTGAGTCAGGATTGGTTGAAACGGAAATACGCAGAAATATCGCCAGCGACATTCAAGGCATGCATTTACACGGAACGTCGATAGCACGAACTAAGAAAGAAGTTATTAGATCCTTTCCGTATGCTCGTCGAATAAGTTCTCCAAAACTTTGGCCTCTATACCAACAGGAATCTCACTTGGTTCAGGCATAATTACTTTCTGCAAGGAAGTGAGAAGGCAGTTAATATTATGCTACGGAGGTTTGGTACCTTGGTGTGATGCCGACTCAAGAACATACACTCTTACATAATTAGTTAACCTGACCATATATGGACGAGAATGGTTCGGCCATTTATTCTGCCCTTCAAACACTCAATATATGGCAGTGAAAAGCGGTCGAGTTCTACTTACGTTGCTTGGGTCAACTCCTACGAATCCTGTTTTTGTTGAAGTTAGTAAGCTTCCATTCGAGCTCCGATGACAGTGCAATGGCTCCAACTATCTACTCAAAAGCGCACAGTATGGACAAGACCCTATGTTTTCGAGAATTCGGGCGCTAGGTGAGAAACGCTTCACTACTACATACTGGTTTTTTAAAAATAGCTTCAGTTACTAGCGTATATACTTTAAAATTTTGTACATGGATGGAAGAACAAGCATAAGATGACATCTTCTTACAGAAATAGTAAAGAGCCTATCAGTTAGTAAATGGAAGGTTTATTAAAATCCCTTTACAATGGTTTCAACGTATATAAAAAGATCTCCTTCACAAGGAAACATTGACAACCTAAAAAGTAAACAGTGATAACATGTTAAGATATACACACATCAAAAAAAGTTTTGCATGACCTCGGTTTCGAGAGTTCCGGAAGCTGTACAGAAAATTGGAACAGAGATCAACATAAACATAATTTCCGCCCTTTTCACTGCTCATGAAAACCACACACTGCATGTTGTACCATCATTCAGCAAGATCTTCAGAGGTGGTGGTCCAGATTGCTGTACACACCGCTACCTCTAAAACCCAGTAGCACGTGCTCTTGTACTGATGCATGCCTGTATTCGTCGTGGCATTCAATCCATAAGTTCATCAAGGCACTGTCGGTCCAGATTGTCCTGCTCCTCAACGGCGATTCGGCATGTGTAACTCTCAAATACAACTTACCAAAAAAAAAACTGTGGACATCAAACTTCTGGAAATATAGTTATATCATAACAGAGAAAAACAAAAGTACCACTAGCATTAACTGGCAAGGACAATGACATAGTCATATTCATGCTGAAGCTCGAGCTATTTCTCTGTTGACGAAAGTAGATGTGTGCAACTATCTAGGATATTTCTATTATTGTGTTGAACCACTTCGTTTAAAATGGAACCATCTATGTGAGTAAAATGTTTAAAAAATCTCAAATTCTTCTAGTTGGTCAAGCCTGTAGCCTTTACTTCCTTTACGCAAAACTTCTATGTCTCGCAGTCTCCGGGGTGTGTATTGGAGAAGTAGCAGACGTTCAGCAAAAGTAGAACTGTGCACATTTCCCGACTTTTACTTACCACGTGTTCTCTATATCTTACTTTAAAAGGTCTCTCTGTCTGTCCTATGTAACAGTTAGATCAGTCAATGCATGTAATTTTATAAAAAGAGTTTTCGAAACGATCTACTTTTGTTGTAATAGGAAGGTTTCAATGGTGTTGTTGGTAATTTTTTACAGAGAAAGCAATTTTGTAGCCATATTTCTTGCTTAACAGCCTACTTATCGTGTGTGAGACATTTTCTAGAAAAGGTACAGAAATGAACTTATTACCCCACTTCCTGTCTTCAACTTGCTGTTTCCAAAAGTTGAAGACTGAACAGCTGTTTTTTTCTGCACAATATGATCAACGAACCTAAGATCATATCCATTGTTATTTACAATAGATTTAACTATGGATATTACTTTTTGGAAACAGTGCGGTTCTAAAGGAGTGTGTGTTGCGTGATGTATTGCAGACTGGAAGAGAGCGGTTTTTTGGGTTTGTGGATGATGTGAGTTTTACTATATTTCACCACTATGTCATAGAATTGCAGCAGTTTCGCACCATTATTATGTCATGACAGATTACAGGAATGTGACGACATATTTAGACATCTGCACTATTACGCTCTATCTGGAAACTAATTTGGGTATGCAACTCTTAGAGGGCTTTTTAAGTGGTTGGGAGCAAGCGCGCCGTCTGTAGTTGGATCACGTACAACTAATGACGCCAGCAGCGCATATTATGAGGAAAAGAGACGCTATAGTGGCCAGAGGCCTCGGTACTTACAGCAGAGGTCATTGTAGTGCTGACAACTTAGATAAATACACTGAGCAGCACGACCGTTGTGACCACCGACCTGCTATCGACGTAAACCCTCCAGGCGATAGCAGCGTCACCTGGCGAGGGGCGAGTGCTGTGCGTGTAGTGCCAGTGAGCGTGCTGGCCGTGTGTAGAATGGGGAAGGCGCGCGATCTGAGTCTGACGGAATGCAGACTTAGATGACCCGGAGGCTCGGCACGAGCATTTCGGAAACTTTACGACTTTCCAGGTGTTCGAGGAGCGCTGTGGTAGTGTCTGCAACATGTGGCGAAACCAAGGTGAAACCAAGTCCTCATCTCACGGGGTTGGGCGGCCACCCCTCATTACAGATGTCGGACGTCGTAGGCTGGACAGACCTGTAAAACAGGCCAGGCCGCGAGCTATGGCGGGACTAACTTCATAGTTTGATGCTGGGCAGAGTACACGTGCATCTGAACACACAGTACACCCAACACACCTAATGACTGGCCTCCGCAGACGACGACCGATGCATGTGCCAATTTTAACACCACGACATCGGCAGTTACTTCTGAAATAGACAATGACCATCAGCACTGGACGTAGGCGCAGTGGCAGAGGTTGCCTTGTCTGGTGAATCCCGATACCTCCATCATGCCAACAGGTGGCCGCAAATCCGTCGTTTTTCAGGGAACAGCTCTTTGACGCCCATACTGCGGGATGGAGACAAACTGGCGGCGGCCCGTTATGCCATGGAGAATATTCACGTGGGCACTCATGGGTCCAGTGGAACTCGTACAAGGAACCATGACAGCCAAGCAGTAGCGTGCAGTGGTTGCACACCACGTACAACGCTTCATGACGAACATGCTTCTCGACGGCAGTGGCATTTTTCAAAAACATAATGCGCCGTGCCACAAGGAGAGGAGTGTGATGGAGTGGTTCGAGGAACACAGTGGCGAGTTACAATCGCTGTGCTGACCCCCGACTCCCGAGGTCTGAACCCGATAGAACGCATCTGGGATGGGATTTGAATATGGCGTCAGAGCTCATTGCCTCCTTCCCTGGATTTAACGGGAATTAGGTGACTTGATGTGCAAATGTGGTAGCAACTCCCTTTAGCGACCTACCAAGGCCTCTTTGCTTCCGTGCCACAACGCGTCGTCACTGTTACCCGTGCCAGAGGTGGACATACTGGCTACTAGATGGGTGGTCATAATGTGCTGGCTCATCAGTGTACACAGTCAGTGGTCTGACAGGCTCGCGATCAGCGTTGCAGCCAATATGGAATCAATCATGTGTCAATAATACAATCAATTATTTTTTGCACTAGACAATCCATCGAATTGCAGAAGTACATTGATGTAATAAGAAAATCAGTATGCTATGTGTGAAGGGGCCCATGTTAACATGGCCGATAAAAATGTCGACGTTGTCGTTAAGAGTTGCATCCACAATGAGACAAAGACGTATGCACATACTCCTCATACAGACGTTGTCCAAGATATGCAGAGACACGTCATAATCTTGTGGAAAAAGAAGTGGCTACTATTGTGCCAGCATACGAGAAGACATTATGCAGCCATATTAGCAAGCATTTCTGCACGACCTTGATGCTCCCTTGGTATGTACGGGAGGAAGTTTCTGGTCTCAGTGTCCACCTATGTTTTAACCACGGACGTTTCCGATTGCTCCTCTATCGGCCACAGTTACTCATTATCATATGATTGTGGCGCCGAAGAGGACATCAGTAGCATCATTATCAGCTGCCCACTGCAGTACCAAGAACCAACCAATTTACTACAGCTCGTAGTGCATGATGGACAACTTCCTACCAGAATAAAAGACACTACTTACAACGAATGATGTGACACTCCATAAACATATATAAATTCCTTAGCCATTGTACTGATTATGATGTAATTAACATATTTACAGCATAATGGTTCAAATGGCTCTGAGCACTATGCGACTTAAATTCTGAGGTCATCAGTCCCCTAGAACTTAGAACTACTTAAACCTAACTAACCTAAGGACATCACACACATCCATGTCCGAGGCAGGATTACAACCTGGGACCGTAGCGGTCGCGTGGTTCCAGACTGTAGCGCCAGAACCGCTCGGCCACCCCGGCCGCCATAACATAAAAAAAAATACTGTCATCTCCAAACTGACGTAATGCACACAAGCGTTCACACTTAGTTCTAACCGCCTAGTGTTTTGTTTTCTGAAATACAAATAAGCGTTCGGGGAACAGTGTATTAATCTCTTACCCTTCCAATATTGTAGTTCAACGTTGAAAGACGATTCCTTTTCCGCAGAGCAGTGACTGCTCACTACCAGCAGACACGGTAGCTCAGCGTGTTTAGTCAGAGGGTTACGTGCCCTCTGTAATAAAAAAAACTGAGTTAATCGATCAACAACGAACTTAACCCGATGTCTTACGACGTCCGCCCCGAGCGGATGCAACGAATAAACGCAAAGAAAACGAGATTTTTAAAAAAAAGTACCATAGCATGGGTCTTCTGGGTCTGACTGCGCTGTTATTTTACCTTAAATAAGGCACCATTGGTGTGGAATACGACTGATACATGGCTTCTTCATGCATATGATGGAGATTGTTATTCTTAAGACATCCACAAACAAACATATAACGTTTCTCCCTCAGACAAATGTGATAAAATTGCTTGCAGCTCACCAGGTACGTTATTAATATCGTGGACGATATTTTCTGTAACCTCATAATGAGTTAATTGTGATGAAGTGTCAGTAGCTCAACTACACGAATCGCTTGTAATATTTGAACAGCATATTATGCAAGGAGTGGCAGTTGTGTCTGAAAAGCCGCGCGGGATTAGCCGAGCGGTCTAGGGCGCTGCAGTCATGGACTGTGCGGCTGGTCCCGGAGGAGGTTCGAGTCCTCCCTCGGGCACGGGTGTGTGTGTTTGTCCTTAGGATAATTTAGGTTAAGTAGTGTGTAAGCTTAGGGACTGATGACCTTAGCGGTTAAGTTCCATAAGATTTCACACACAGTAGAACATTTTTGTGTCTGTAAGCAAACAAATATTCAGTGTGATAGCGAACATGGCCGACAAAATTTTAGACGTTTTTCAGAGATAATTTCTGAGTATCTTTATATAAAGGACCCTCATTAGAGAGTAATACCTTTTAGTTTCGTCTTTTACCCTTGATCTTTGTATCTATACTGCATCAAAACCATCTGCACGACAGTGCAAATATCGACGGTATACACCGTGCGTCTTGTTTGGAAACAAACGTGTTCGATTCACTCACACACAGTACGTACCCTCAACCTTCCATTCACTTCCGTTCGGATCTGTTTTCCCGGCAGTGTTAGTTGAATGTTAACGATGTTACACAGCGGTATCGATAACTTTACAAGTGAAGAGGCTAGTTTACGAGGCTTCGGTCGATACTCACAGCAACCAGGCTGGTAGGATTGTCGCAGGCGCCGAAGTAGCAAGCCAAATAAATACAGAGATTCCTGAGCGTGTTAGACGGTCGATGGTACGTCGCTATCTTCTCTGCCGCGATCACGGTGATCGACATTGTCAACAGTACTGTGTAATGCACCGCACATTGAGAAAGGTTATTGAACATACTGTCATAAATAGGTACATGCTTTCATTTGGGCCGGCCGGAGTGACCGAACGGTTCTAGGCGCTTCAGTCTGGAACCGCGCGACCGCTACGGTCGCAGATTCGAATCCTGCCTCTGGAATGGATGTGTGTAATGTCCTTAGGTTAGTTAGGTTTAAGTAGTTCTGAGTCCTAGGGGACTGATGACCTCAGATGTTAAGTCCCATGTTGCTCAGAGCCATTTGAACCATCTTTCATTTGGAGGGTGGTAGCATTACTCCGTTTTTCGTGTTATAAGATTTGTTTTTGCATTTTAGAGGCATTTTGAATGACCTTGTGGCATTCTCATACAAGGAAAGGTAACTGCGGGTAACAAAACAGACTAAATGAAAATTACTTTACTATAAACCCAGGGCATCATTGATCTCGTACATCAAAATACTCAGAAAATTTTCTGACCAAACTCCGAAATTGTCGATGGTGTTCAGGTTCACGTTATTACAGTTGTATACATAAGCATACGTATAGGGTGATAACGTTAGCTTGTGAGCTAGGTGAATGATGTTAGTATTCAGTAAAGTGTCTCATAAACTCGTGCTAACAATGTATAGCGTTAATACTTCGCTTAATTTCCGAGGTAGTGTCAAACTGTAGTATGTTTACAAGGAGATTATTCATGAAACTACTTACAACTTGTATTAGAGAACTGATAATTTGTTGGTAGCTGTATCGTATTACGATTACAGGTGACACACAACAGTTCTACTTGTTTCGGGGTTCCTGTAGCTGTCGCCGCACCGAAATTTTGCAATGAATAACATATTCAGAGACTGACACATGAAACGCTATTGCACAAATACTGAAAAATTTGATCCGGTACACGCTCAAAATGAGACGCCAGTTATGCAATAATTTCCTACTTATGCAAGATGTCCCTTAAAAGACGGACAAGCCTTTTGGACCCTGTATATTGACGCAGATCTCAGACTCGTATCTCAAAAAATAAAATAATGAAACAAGACCAACACGACACACGTAATTACGTAATTGCGTGACTGCGTATCGCTCTAATTTTAGCCATGTACGTTGTCTGCATCCATTTTATAAGAATTTCGGTTGGATACGGTTACTTCTAGATCTACAGTGGTACTCCACAACTCACTATTGTGTATAAACTTCCTGACAAAAAACGTGAAGCCCCCAGAAGGGGTGGAGGGGGGAGGGGGGGGGGAGGAAACGGAAACGAAACTTCTGGAGTTGAGATGGTGTGCGATGTTATCGCAGAATCGAATCAAATTTACGAGGAACTTGTCAGTATGAGCCCACTTATCAGTATGAGACCGTAACCCCTCTGCACTGGTCCCGTTTGGAAAGGTGTCATAGGGCTATTGTACCCTCTCCAGAAGCAAGGTGGTTCAAAACTGTTGTAACTGGTCCCTGATATCCTGGATACTGGCACTGGAACACAGTGGGCGTCCAAGCTGGGCCCGCGCATATTCGATCGGGAACAAATGTGGGGATCTTGCTGCAATCAGCAGTGCCTCATCATGACGCTGACAGCTCTTAGAGGCATGTTCCGTGCGTCTAAAACATTGTTCTGTTGAGAAACGGCACCACGATACTGTCGTGTGGAAGGTAACACATGAGGACGCAGGATGTCTCCCTTACTCACCACCAGCTGAGACCGGGCATCGTACCCGATGGCTACAGAGACCGTGACGCCAAGAGTAACACCGCTGTGCCTCCCCAAAACAATGGACGGATGAGAATTTTTCCCAGGTCGCCGCAATAGTCGTCGGCAATGAATCGCGATCTAGTCTCCGACCAGTGGCGCTGAATGACACAGAACGTTGTGGGGAGTGCATCACCTGTTCTCGGACAGCGTGCGCAGATGTGAAGGTGCACAATACAGGTGTTCTCCCTTGTGGTAATCAGGTGTGGTCGGAAAAGGAAGGGAAGATTGGGTTTAACGCCTCGCCGACATCGAAATCGTTAGAGACGGAGCACAAGCCCAGACTGTGTCAAAGATCGGGAAGTAAATCGCCGAGCCCTTTCAAGGGAATCATCCCGGCATTTGTCTCAGGGATTTAGGGAGCTCACGGAAAATCTAAATCTGCATCGCCGAAGGCGGGTGTGAACTTCAGTTCTTCCAAATGCGGGTCCGGTGTGCTAACCACTGCACCACCTCGCTCGGTAGTCGCGGTCGACCGGAGCCTTGACGGCTAGTTTTCCTGTCCTCACTAGTTGAAAATGTGTACTGCGGTCGTAATTTGCACCTTTAAGATGTCGGCATAAATCTTCGCTCTTCCTTTTCTGAGACTAAATGATTGTGTCCTGACGGTTAAGAGACCAAGAAGACTCAAACACGACCTGCACATTGTCTGTGGCAGCGTTGCTTAGCCAATGCATTGATCTGTTAAACGCAATTAGAAGCACACATCATAAGATTCTTCTCCTAAATGTCAGTGAAATCGATCTTACTGAATAGGTGTAAAACGTATTACTTTCTTTCTGTTGCATAAGGAGGAGAAATATGAACTCTGGATGCGCTGGAGCAAGAGCGCGGAGAATTACATACGGGCATTCTCCCCTTACAAATTTATCCTATGCAAGGGAACGAAAAGGCAAGACACCTATTTTTCAGTGTACAAATGCGGTGAACTGTCTGGAAGTTCATGAAGGGAAGGACTGTTCCTACCTGCCGAATAACTTTACTACTACACTGAAGCGTCAAAGAAACTGGAATAGGCTCGCGTAATGAAATACAGAGATATGAAAATAGGCAGAATACGGCGCTGCGGTCGGCAAAGCCCATGTAAGACAATAAGTGTCTGGCGTAGTTGTTAGATCGGTTACCGCTGCTACAATGGTAGGTTATTAAGATTTAACTCAGTTTGAACGTGGTGTTATAGTCGGCGCACAAGCGATGGGACACAGCAGCTCCGAGCTAGCGATGAAGTGGGGATTTTCCCTCACGACGATTTCACGGGGTTAGCATGGATATCCAGTATCCGGTAAAACAACAAATCTCCGACATCGCTGCGGCCGGAAAAAGATCCTGCAAGAACGGGACCAACGACGACTGAAGAGTGTGGCAGAAGGGCAACCCTTCCGCAAATTTCTGCAGATATCAATGCTGGGCCATCAAAAAGTGTCACCGTGCGACCAGTCAACAAAACATCATCGATATGGGCTTTCGGAGCCGAAGGCCCACTCGTTTACCCTTGATGACTGCGCGACACAAAGCTTTACGCCTCTCCTCGGCCCATCAATACCGGCGTTAGGCTGTTGATGACTGGAAACATGTTGCCTCGTCAGGTGAATCTCGTTTCAAATTATATCGAGCGGATGGACGTGAACGGTTTTGGAGACAACCTCATGAATCCATGGTCCCTGCATGTCAGCATGGAGCTGTTGAAGCTGGTGGAGGCTCTGTAATTGTGTGGGGGGCGTGCAGTTGGAGTGCCATGGGACCCCTGATAGGTCTTGATACGACTCTGACAGGTAACACGTACATAAGCATCCTGTATGATCATCTACCTCCATTGATTTCCACTACGCGTTCCGAAGGACTTGGCCAATTCACGCAGAACAATGCGACACCCCACATGTCGAGAATTGCTACAGGGTGGCTCCAGGAACACACTTCTGAGTTTAAACACTTCCGCTTACTACCAAACTCCTCAGACATGAATATTATTGAGCGTATCTAGGATGCCTTGCAACGTGCTGTTCACACCCGCATTTATGCACAGCGCTGCAGGATTCATGGTGGCAGTTACCTACAGCATTACTTCAGACATTAGTCGCGTCCATGCCACGTCGTGTTGCGACACTTCTGCTTGCTCGCGGGGGCCCTGCACGATATTAGGTAGGTGTACCAGTTTCTTTGGCTCTTCAGTGTATATCCAGTTAGTTGTTGGCATATCAAGAACGAAGAAATGCGCTGTCAATGTTTCTATTATTATAACGAACTTATATCGTAAAAAAATCAAACGAGGGTAAAGCTATACATAGTCCTGTAATACTTAAAACGATTCTGTAAGAGAAACATGAGAAAGAGTCCCAGAAAAATCTACGTAATTTGACTGAAGAATGTGGCGGTAGTGTGTGTCTTCAAAGAAGTGAGAACAGTCTTTCCTCCATAGAAGGCTAGAAAGAAGACAAACTGGAACACAAACTGACAACAAGACAAGGAATGCATGGCAGACTCATGTGTAATGTTGGGGAACATTTTTCAGAAAAACGTTGATAGGATATAAATTTTAAATGTTACGTTTACCATGACACTCGAAAAACGAACTATGTTCGATTACCTTTTGCAATAAATCTCAAAAGAATAGCTTAAAATCTGCACCACAGGGCTATATGAATTTTGAAATCCCTTGGATTCGAGCGTCAGGTTTGCGCACTCAGATACGTAGGCTTCAGAGCATCAAAATGATATGCAGGTGATCCTAGTTTTTTGTTCCTTCCTGTTTTAATTAATAACACACACTATATAACAGGGTGATTATAATTAAAGTTAACTTTCAAACCGCTGTCGAAATAACACCATTGGTCAGAATGGCGTCAAATTGCAACGGAAGGGGGAAAACTGTTTTCCTTAAGGGGTCGGTTGAAGTTGTTAGATAAAACACGAGTAGAAAATAAAGAGAATATACTTCCCTCATTGCAAAACAGCAGCAGGAATATTTGAGAAAGTTTTTTACGGCAGCACTCTTGAATAAATGTTTCACGTGGTTCTTGTCGCGTCAGATTTGTCAGTCTCAAGGTTTCGGCGACTTTCCTGTCGTCATCATCAGGTGATATTACAGCAGGCCGTGGTCGAATTACGTCATCGAGACGTCACGCAGTCACGGATTTTCCATATGTTACCAGAGATTATGCCGATGTCTGTGACTGAAGAACAATGCTAGCAATGGAGGCAGCGTTAGATGGTGTGTTCATCTGCCCGAAAAACTACTGTCTTTTGTTATCAGACCCGTTTCATTCGGCTACTGGTTCTTCGGCTCGGGCATTATATTTTCTTAAGTCAGTCAAAGCGATTCATTGACAGCAGACACACTGAATACTAAGGTACGTTTTCGCCACGTGTGCGGGATTTGGTTGTTGTTGTTTTCCAATCAAGTTTAGACTAGATACGTGGTAGGCGACTTTCACCGTCCGCCTGTATGACGAGTTGGGCTAGTCGTCTTGCTGATTACATCGGCGGCCGCTTAGAATGACCTCTTTCCGCCTTTGGCGGAAGCGTCGTACAGCCTCAGATTTTTTTTGCTTATGACACTTGCCAGTCTTAAAGTTGATGTGTAGTCCATTTTTTGTCCGTGCTGCTATATAATGCACAGTTCTCATCTTGTCCCTTAGAGCAAGGGTACTCTTTTTTTATATACGAAACAAGTTAGCAAGGAAGAAGTTCGGTACGTGGGAAAACATGGTTAACGACCCATTAAAAAACTGACCTTTGCTATTTTTTAGTTACTTTTGAGTCTTCAGTAACTCTGAAGTGTGTTGTTTCTAAGCAGTAATACCTGCGAGAGGCAGAAGAAAAGTTTGAGAGACCCAGAGAAAAGCTCTATTGTCAAAATGTGTCTGTTTTTCACCGTTAGCGCCTTTTGGGTTGGTTCAGTCCGTCCGCAGTTTTCTCCATTGAATCAGTTGCATCGCTGATGATTGATTCTCGAAGATCTGCAAAATATCACTATGCAGCTGTCATACCCATTCATTGGATATATAAGATTTAACAACTACACATATTGTTCAAATGTGTAAATAGGTGGATGTGACGAAGATAGTACTAAACTTCATCTAGCTAGTGGAATAGCCACTAGATCTTATATGCTCAACGTATTTTTAAAAACTTATAAAACACTTACATAAAAGCAATTTTGTTCGTTAAGGGGGAACTACATTAGTGTTTTGTAGTGTTAATATGATAGCTGTCCCTCTTACTTACATTATACCTAAATAATATATTTTGTGAAAGTACATAACGTACTTTTGTGTGACGTAAGTTACTGAGGAATGTTATGTTTTGTTTCTTGTTTGTGTAAAGCTGCTCGTAACTTTTGTTGTTGTTTTTATCACCACGTTGCTTGATGACGCCCAAGGAGACGAAATTAGATATACGATTATGATGATGATGATGATGAGATCCCATAGTCCGAGGAGCGTAGGGGGTCGATGCGGGAGACCCGCATTGCACTACTATGCAAGATCCTAGCGGAGGTGGTTCGCCATTGCCTTCCTCCAATGAAATAATGTTTGTTAGAAGTAAAAAACAACTTGTTTCAAGAAATTTAATGCGACTGTCGAGCTCAGCATAAAAAAGACTAAGTGTTTCATATGTCTTTTCTTTTCCAAGCGCTTTATTGATTACATTGCAATAAAATACCGTTTATTGGAAAAACGTGAAGCACAATTACATCACATGTCTGCCATAGAAGGTAAACGAACTCTTCCTATGCACAGACGCATCCCGAAAATAAAGAAAATGATACAAGAATTAACCTTATAATAAAACACTTCTTCTTATTTGTTGCTCTCTGATGATAGTTTCAAAAACCCTTCGTGAAACAATAAGTATACACTGTCACAGTATAATGCAGTTGTAAGCGTCATTAAACCTATCTATAATACAGGCTGCGAAAACATACGCTCCATATGCCCAGATTCGATTGAAGATAATATTGAGATAAAAATTTATTTTGATCAACTATACAGGAGCTGTACTGGTACAAATGCATAACTGGATGGCTTACCCACGAGGACGCTATTGGTGGCCACTTCCTCGTTTCCATTACGAAAGAAGTGGTACTTCGCTCTGCCAAGGGGGAGGGAATGGTAAAAGGCTTGAAACCTCGCTAAGAGCTGCTTCCCATCACCTGCTACATTTACAAACTCTATTGATAAACGAAACAAAAGAATAGGGCAATGAACCTCGCATGTTCTCCATGAACACAAAAAATTATCTATTATTCTGTCTGTCTGATGCAGGATTTTCACGTCTGCCAGGAAAACCTTTAAATCTCTCATCCAACAGAATTGAGAAGAACGGTTTGCAATGACTGTAAGAATTAATAAACTGAAAAGAAAATATGGTTAAGCTAAAAATATCTACACCAAGTAGTGCATCTCTTGAAATGCAAAAGTAAAATACTATGCCACAGGGGCAGTACCAGTATGTTTGTATGCATGTTAATCGTTAACAATGAAATACCAATTGACAGAATAGAGGTACCTGAAGGAAGGATCATTAAAAAACTGATTGCAACGTAAACAACCGAAAGCTGGAAAATGAGAAGTCATGAGAATATCTACTGAAATGTGTGACGGATATCAGAAGTAATTGCTAAAGGAATGTTGATATTCTTTGAACATCACTACCAAATTAACAAGAACAAGCTAACAAAAAAAATATTTCTTTATTTCTGGTAAAAGAACTCAACAGTAGTATGGATTACAAAAGTAAGAAAGAAACAGAAACATCAGAGAATCGGAACTGGCAGAAACAAACTGTTTTAAGAATGAAACATTAAATTTAGTATGCTTTCAAGGTATAAAAAATAACATATGAGGGACAACACTGATAGATATGTATCTTATGGCACCTTCTATTTGTGCTGATAAGTATGATATCATTTTATCAGTTCTGAATGGCGTAAATTAGTAATTTGTTCTCAAGGGCCACTAGCCGTGTCATGTGAATCCTGTGGAGATTCTCTGGGATATGGAAGAAGGTTGACTGTACATTTTCTTCAAGTTCAATACAATGTAACGTTTAACATTATGAACCGTATTACAGCCTTAATATTAACCAAGAAATACCTTAAAATATTAACTTCAAGTGTTTCCCTGAAGATACTCTTCAACAGAGCAGAATACGTTGTCCAGTGTAATGTACTTGAATTACATATATGAATACCGTACCTGTTCCCGAAAGAACACATACCATTGATGACCGTGCAGCTTCTCTAGAATGAAATGATAATTAAATTGAAACCCTTAGTTGCCGACAGGTGTTGTTGATATACATCAGTGGGGACAGATGAAAATGTGTGCCCCGACAGGGACTCGAAGCCGGGATTTCCTGCTTACATGGCAGACGCTCTAACCATCTGAGCAACCCAGGACACAGAAGATATTGCGACAGCAGGGACTTATCCCTTGCAAGCTTCCCGTGAGACCCATATTCCCAACTGTCCACAACCTACATTCGTAGTGTTCCTAATAGATATTTGCCCACTCACTCATTGCAAATGCGCACGCTTTGCCGAACTCTTACGGGACTCGTCAGCTTAGTCTGGTGCGAGCAATGAGTGAATGGTCAAATATCTATTAGGGACACTATGAATGTAGGTTGTGTATAGTTGGGAATGTGGGTCTCACGGGAAGCGTGCAAGGGATAAGTCCCTGCAGTCATAGTATCCTCTGTTACCTTGGTGGCTCAGATGGAGCCGGCACGGTAACTCTGCGTGTTTGGTCAGAGAGGCGGTGGCCCTCTGTAATAATAATAAAAAAAAAAAACTGAGTAAGGGAATCGACTATCAAATTGAACGGATGTCATGTGACGTCAGCCCAGCCAAAACGCAACGAACAACACAAAAAAAGGATTGGTAGAGTGTCTGCCATGTAAGCAGGAGATCCCGGGTTCGATTCCCGGTCGGGGCACACATTTTCAGCTGTACCCATTGATGTATGTAAACAACACTTGTCGGCAGCTAAGGGTTTCGATTTAATTATCCTTAAACTCCATCACATTACCATTAAGGCCTGTTATGCTCTTCTAGACTGTCGAATACATTGTTTCCAAGTGTATCTTTAGTCCTTTTGGTGTCAGTATTTGACCTCGGGGTTTGTGTAGAGGTTCTCTTTGGTCCTAATATTATACTCATTATGTTGCGTACCAAGCAGGAGGTACTGAACAGTGATAGACCGCCACCACACAGGCACAGCCACCCACCTGGCGTCTCTCAGCTCTGTGCAGCAGCCTCCAGATGGCGCTCACAAACCTCGACCTCTTCCTGCTTCTGCGTCACTTACGTCGTCATATACGTCAGCCGATAGTGTGGACAGCTGCCATAGAGAGCACTGCTAACCGTGAACTACATTGCTTCCGCCTCGTACTGACGAATATTGAAATTTTTCTGCCAAGGGACATCACACACGACGTGCCACCGACACTCGGGCAGTCAAAAACCAATAATAAGACGGTTCAGTTCAGTGCCTGCAGTCGCTCTTTATGGAGGAGAAGGACCGTTAACTGATTCTCTGCAGAATTATAATCAGTTACAGAGACAATACTACAGACTACCAAATGACAACAAAGTTTTGTAGATTTCATTGTGTTAGATTTCAAACATAAAGTGTCATGCCTCAAATTGCGCCAAAGGTAAGAAACATTTGCTAACATCTAAACATTCATGGTGGTGTCTGTTTGTACTATATCGTGTCTCCCTACCACTTTCGCGCAACGACGCTCTGAGCGTGTTTTTTAGGTAATTAACTAGTTTGAAGCTGGGAGCTGTTGCTGGTAAGGAGACGCCAGACCACACATGACTTGTAGAATTCAGAAGAGTTCAGTGAGACTAGCGATATAACCAAATACTAAATGATCTCAGCGTCAGCTCCACTGCACTCCCTGTAAAAGAATCTTAATACTAACTAAATTTAGTGGAAAGGGTTCAAGGCTTTCCTATTTTTAGTTAGCTGGTAAAATAACGTCGAAAAGGCAGTTAAGTTTACCATTGGAAATTTTATTCTACTCACAAAACATCGTTTATAAATTGCACTATTGATAAAAGGAAATGTTTTAATACAGGATGGTAAAAACCAACTGCGTTCAACAAAAATGTGAACGAATATTCCCTGAATGGGTTTCCAAGTTCTAAAATGGATCGAAGGATGACCTATGCCATATGACATCTATAATCTAGGTTAAATTTAAGTTTCACAAAAGAGAAAACTATCAAAATGGTCTACAGTGACCCTCAATTATCTTTAATTACTTATCTAACTTGTCGTAAATTACAGTGGCTGATGTGGCTTCTCAATAACTATATAACAGAAAAATCATCGCGTTTCAGATCTGTTATTCAAGTGGCAAATGTGAACACCATGAGTTTTAATTAGCGATCGACACTAGTATTACGCAAAAAAGGGGTGTAACAGATGAGTCTTCTGCAGTTCTGAGTGAAGCCTTATGCGCTCAAAAAGGCGACATCGCGTGCGTTCATTACCTTGTCGGTGTTTGGGCAGCGTCAGGGCGACAGCGGCCGGTGCACCAGCCATCCAGCTCGCCGTCTCGGAACTAACTCTCCTAACTTCTCCTTACTACAATTCACCGAAGTTGGTTTAAAAAAAACTATCTGGCTGTGTTTTAATCTGACCAATCAGGGTCTCAATGTTAACTGTAAGCTCCGCCTACAAAAATTCTGTCTATCCAATGAGAAACGTTATACTTTTCGTGGTGGGGCAATGTTTTTAAAGTTTTCAACGTAACAGAGACACTAAAAGGTCTCACGCTAAAACGTGCGGGTGGTGTGGTCCTTTTAGCGTTATCGTAAGATCTATACTGTTCTTCTGGAGGGCTCTATCTTTTAACATGGTCTGGGGGGTGGTCCTTGATGTACCTGAGACACGAAAAAGTCTCACGCTAAAACTTGTGGGTGGTAGTTTCCCTTTTTGTGTTATCGTAAGATCTATACTGTTTTTCTGGAGGGCTCTAGCTTTTAACATGGGCTGGGGGGTGGTCCTTGACGTAACAGAGACGCGAAAAAGCCTCACGCTAAAACGTGCAGGTGGTAGACTTAGCGGTAGGCTAGCGACGTGGGTGTCCACTCCGTCCGTTATCGTAGGGCCTTCTAGCTTAAAACGGTTCTGCTCTCGGCTTCTGTCCTCGTTTCTCCCCTCGGAACTGCGTCTGCCTCATGGTGGGAAGGTACGGCATGCATTTAGGCATTCTTGTGTTAGTCTGTGGCATTCCATTTGCTCACTCGTTACTTGTATTACTTTGGTTAATTTAATGTCACGATTTATTCGGAGCTATATGACATACTACTGGACTTGTTTATCATGTCAGGGTTTTCATGGAAGATGTTGGATTTGCCTGACACCTTACAAACATACTCTTATTAAAAGTTATTTGTTACTTCTTACTGTGATGCCTCATTTCTGTTATAGTGCCACCTGTCAGACAAGTGCTTGTTAATCATAGTGTGCTGCCTTTAAGGAATCATAGCAGGGAAACATTTTTCTGCTAACACAGAAGTTAGGGCTGAGTTAATAGCACCATTCAGTTATTAAGCTCACAATACATATTTTGCACTAATTTTTGAAAAAAAGTCCTAGGACATTAATGAACATACAAGGTATTTCAGGACGAATAGCAAATATTTTAGGGGTTGGTAGTACAAATTCGAACAAAACATTCTGCACAACGTGTGTTCTCTTTTTGTTGGCTAAAGAAGAGATTCAGCTGTAACTAGAGTCGTAGAACTACCGTTGTTTACTCTAGACTGCCATAAGTATGCATATCTGTCTGGCGATTGATTATATCGATGGCTTTGTTTATGTATGCGGCCAGTGCCTTCCTAGATTCGCTTAGAAACTGTAAGTGATGAACCATTTAGAACACGAGTGAGGGTATGTAAAGGGTCGCTTCGACATGTTCTGTTATTCATAACAAATATTTATCAATAGTAACAGGAAACTCTTGCCTTTGATCATGATGACATACATTCTATTGAGTACGAAATAAGATTAATAATTAATATATATTTTTTTATGTCTGTGCATGTAAACTGTGTTCACACCACAAGTAATTACTTTGGTTACATTAGAGCGCGGAATGTAATCTATCAATCAACTTTCATTACTTATAAAATGCAATTAACGAGTAGTCGGTAAGAATATAAAATTCGCAGTGGACTAACACAGAATGGTGTGCGGTTCTAATTATGTGGGGGGAAAAAAAGACAGAGAGACAAACTGCTACTGTTGACAGAATTGTTAATATCCACTTTAAACAAGGAGAAGTTGTCGCTTCCCAGTTGCTCTTTTACACATTTATTTCTGTTTATTTCCCTACCAATGCTACCAAAACTGCAGGTTACTACGTCATTTACATATTGTACAAAACTGCCGAACTATAGTTTTCGTTGACCGTAACTATAGTTGTAACCCAAACAAATACTCACAAAATGCGTTAAGTGAACGCAAATCATTAAGCTCAAATTTGGTTGTCATAATTTCTACCTTCGACTTCAGTGCACTGTAGACTTCTCTTCGCAACACCACGTGAAGTTCCACTAGGAGGTCCTTCATGAAGGCAGCACTGATCGTAATCTGAAGGATCTGTTCATGTCTTGTGTTTACTTTTTCTTTGTACACTATAATTTCAACCATCCCCGCATCCACAAATCTAAAGGGGTAAAGTCCGGGGATCTTGGCGGTCAAGAAATATGCTCATTTCTGCCGCTCCATCTTCTGGGGACTATATGAGTGAATGTCGTATAGTGTCATACGTGTATTTGTAGAGTGTAGATGAGAGTAATGGATGTGTGTGTATTGAATAGTGTTACTTTTTTGTTGAATGGTGATGACGATGATGATGATGATTATTATTATTATTATTATTATTATGAGAGAAGGGAAAGGGTGAAACCCGGATGACGGCACGCGCCCTACTCTACTGCAACAGCACAAAGGAGCCGCCGTGATCAACGTCCCCATCCCATTGACGGATCTCAATCAGCAGTGTCATATACCCTCACTTCATGATACACTGCGGAGATGTCTGCAATTTAATCCAAGATACTGGCGCAAAGACTACTGATCAGGAACTTTCCGGCACCACGTCTCTTCCCCTTGCTAATCGAATGTTGGCAGTGAAAATTTGCTTCACCACCAGAATTCGAAATGGCTTATCTGGTGTGTGGTAGTGACCACGGCTGCGGCGGTTTTGCGAGGAATGTGAGGTTTAGATTGCGTGCCAACTGACGACTGGTTTGTACAAGAGCTCCAACACAATGGAAGAGCATACTCATCGTTGTAGCGAAAGGAGCCTCTTCCAATAATGCTGGCAAATCGTTTCTATGAAATTCTAGATAATGTGGTTCAAATGGCTCTGAGCACTATGGCAACTTCGGAGGTCATCAGTCCCCCTAGAACTTAGAACTACTTAAACCTAACTAACCTACGGACATTAGACACATCCATGCCCGAGGCAGGATTCAAATCTGCGACCGTAGCGGTCGCGTGGTTCCAGACTGAAGCGCCTAGAACCGCTCGGCCTCTCCGGCCGGCAGGTAATGTGGCTCCGTAAGACGACGCTAAAACGATACAGTAGAACAGGCTAACAGATCTTGCTCACAATAATGTAATCTCAAGCCCAACTCCCAAACTTTAACTTCAATCGAGAACGGACAATCAATATACAAACCAATAGCAACTGGAGTACCAACAAGCACAATGAAAACTGATCATTGTAACCAGCCGTATCTCTGTAATAAAGGAAAAGTGGGCAACTATTATACGGGATGTTTTATTCGGATTAGTCTATACTACCACCTCCTAAAATATTTACCATTCCTTTTGTAACACACTGTATACTTTCTGAAACAGTTGCCAATTTGAGATGTGTATGCACTTCCCTTGCTTCAAAATGTTAATCGCAGTGAAGAGGATTATTTCGGAGTTTCTGAAGCTCTTTGCGATGTCACATCCTTGGAAATGTTGTTTGAACACAGTGAAATCTTAAGAAGCATACGCATCCGGTCGTCCTGATTTAGGTTTTCCGTGATTTCCCTCAATAGCTTCAGGTATATGCCGGGATGGTTCATCTGAAATGGCACGGCCGACTTCCTCCCCCCCCCCCCCCTCCCCACACACACACACACAGCCCAATCCGCTGGGACAGTGGGACAGATGACCTCGCTGTTTGCTCCTTTCCCCCAAATCAACGAACCAAGAAGTTGATGCACATGATACCTCACTCTTTTCTTAATGTGAAGAAAGCCGTGCGTGTCATATGTCTGCGAATCTTGCAGTCTTTGTTCTGCATGTTATGATACTGGGTAGTTATTACTGAAGAACAGCTACTCACAGAGGTCCAGTATAGGATGTAATTACTGTATGTCATCGAAACTTGGTAGATATTTTAATTCGTTAAAATGGAACCGATTTACGGTGAAAAAAAATTAGTTCTAATTTCCACTTTTGGCCACCAGCTGCAAATATGGCCCTATGAATACAAGAAAGATGTATAGAAATATTTCCATGCATAATGTATTAGGAACAGGACATGGACAGAAAATGTCAAACAAGTGAGAAAGCCATAACGTCGATTTTACTATTAACTGCATTTACACAGATTGTTCAGTATGAACACTGGAGACGTCGACGAAATGCCGCATCTGTGAAACGACGTGATCAAGAGTTGCTCGTAGCAATTACGGAGAAATCTGAGCAACGTGTTCCTGTATGCTGGCCTTCACTCAGGTAGAGAGATCGAACGTGCTCCTGGTAAACGCATTCTTTTCGATATCCTCAGAGCGAAAAGTCACATGGACTTAGTTCAGGTAATCCTGCATCTGGAAAGCCCCTAGAGACAACACGTGGAAGGTTGCATTAAGCAGATCTCTCATTAGAAGAGTGACGTGAGGTGTTTATTTATTTATTTATTTATTTACACGTCAAGTTCCGTAGAATCAATCTGAGGAGCAAATCTCCAAAGTCATGGAACGTGTCAGTACATGAAATTACAACATAAAAGTAATAACAGATAAAAATAAAATGTTTATGAACCAAAAAAAAGTCAAGCCACAAGCTTAAGTAAACGCAGTCAACAATGTAACACACAGTCGCGCTCTTCCAAAGTAGGAATCACATGCTGTACAAGAGATCTGGATAACGTGTAGACGTCACGGTACACCTCACAGGCCCTTAGGGTGTATTGTCTTCAAAGAAGAACGGACTGAGAATAAAGGTGCTTGTAAATCCAAACCACACAGTCACATGTGGCGAGAGCGAAGGCTCTTCGTCCACAATACGCCGTTTACAGTTCCCCAGATTCGACAGTTCTGTGTATTCACAGCATTCTGTAGTGTAAAATGTGCCTCGTCACTCCATAGAACGTTGCCCGAACACTTGCCATAAACTTCGATCCGAGCCAGAAACCGAAGAGCAAATTCAAAACGACGCTGCGGATCATCCGGTTTCAGTTGCTGCACAGTCTGGATCTTGTACGGCTACTAGCGTAAAATGGACCGAAAAACTTTCCGTACTGTTGACCATGCGATGTATAACTGTCGTGACATGCACGAGCACTAGCACTACCTGGGACACTGTATCGTCAGTTTACAGCAGCAGCGACCTCGTCAATAACTTTCACCGAGTTACGACGCTTTCCTTTTCCAGGTGCCACAACAAGCTCATCAGTGTTTCCAAAGTTTATTGTCATCTTCTTTAAACCATTTAACGACATCGGCTTCTCCTCAGGCCATTCAGTCGGTCATACTGTTTCAATGTAGCACTGTAATTGCACCCGTTCGCATAAAATCGTTTCACTACCAGCGCACTTTCACTCTTGTCGACAATCGTACTGCTGTCTCACGATATGGCTTGTCAAATGACAGTGGATGACATGCCGTTATACAAACAGTGTACAGAGCCAGGTTTGCACATGGTGGCCATAATTGGAAGTAATTTATTTTCCAGAGTAAATAGAGTCTGTATCAACGCGTTAGCATATCTTCCAAGTATCGCTGAAATACGGTAATTACAGCCCACAATGGACCCCCGTAAGTAACTGCACTGTAATTATAGCCACCCTCTATTTTAGATGTTTGCGTATCGTATCCCATAAGTTGGAATTTAGAGACCAACCCAGTGTTTACCTAAACGAGCGTGACTGGGAAAATTACACGTTTATCACAGGGGGCAGAAGCAGAGATTTCGTGTGAAGTTATTCTAGCAGCGCTCTCAACATACAAACTTGAGCAATTGGTTAAATAGTTCAAATAACTCTGAGCACTATGGGACTTAACATCTGAGGTATTCAGTCCCCTAGCACTTAAAACTACTTAAACCTAACTAACCTAAGGACGACACACACATTCATGCCCGAGACAGGATTCGAACCTGCGACCGTAGCAGTCGCTCTGTTCCGCACCGAAGCGCCTGGAACCGTTCAGCCACGACGGCTGGCAGCAATTGGTTAGAAAACCAACTCTAAATGGGAACATATCAGATATCTTGGCGACAAACAGACCTGACATTTTGAAGAAGTTAATCTAGAAGAAGTTACTAGTGACCATAATATCGTTGTGGCTTCTACGTCAGAGGAAATAGCACAAAAAAAAAAAAGCGTAGAGTTTTCTTGATTGGGAAAGCAAATAAGTGACACAAAGATATTGAGCATCTTTGATCGTAATTTAAAGGTATTGTCCACCACGTGCTAGAGAACTATGTGCCTAGCAAAAATATAGGGTAGGAAAAGGATCCACCATGGCACAACAGACATGTCAGGAAGTTGCTGCGGAAGCAGAGAATTTTGCACAGTCATTTTAAACGTAGTCACTGTCCCGCTGACAAACAGAAATTATGCGAAATGAAAGCAGATGTCAGAAGGACAACGAAAGAATCTTTTAACGAATTTGAAAGCAATATTTTATCTGCAGATTCTAAAAATAACCCCAAAAAATTTTGGTCATACGTAAAATCTATGAACGTTACAAATAATTCAATACCTTCTCTTGCTGACAGTACGGGTCATGTAACTGATGATGATAAACAGAAGGCCGAAATTCTTAACCTAGCTTTCAAAAACTCGTTTACGATAGAGGACTGCAGCAACATTCCCCTTTTCAATTATCGAACAAACGAAAAAATGGCTGACATAGTGTTATTGTATCTGGGATTGTAAAACAGTTAAGACCCTAAGACGCCAGAAAGGCATCTGGCCCAGACGGTATCCCCGTAAGATTTTATGTTGACTATGCTACATATATAGCACAAATCTTATCCGTCATCTGTCAGAGATCATTGGAACGGCGGAAAGTTCCACGGGACTGGAGGAAGGCCATAGCAATCTATAAAAAGGGTAGAAAATCGGATGCATTACCGGTCAATTTCACTGACATCGATTTGTTGTAGAATCATGGAACATACTTTGAGTTCAGACATAATGACCTTTCTAGACTCTGAGAAGTTCATCTGCAGAAACCAGCAGGGTTTCAGGAAACAGCGGTCATGCGACACACAGCTGGCCCTCTTTGTGCATGATATATAACAGGCTCTAGATACCGGTTCCAAGGTGGATGCCATATTTTTCGACTTTCGAAAGGCTTTCGACCCAGTTCCGCACTGTCGCTTGCTCCAAAAAGTGCGCGCTTTCGGTCTATCCGATGACATATGCGGTTGGATATAAAGTTTTCTAACAGACAGGGAGCAGTATGTCGTCCTGAATGGGGTGACATCAACAGAAACAAGCGTAACTTCAGGTGTGCCCCAGGGCAGCGTAATAGGTCCGCTGCTCTTTACGATTTACATAAACGATCTGGGTCATGACATTGGCAGCGGCATTAGAATGTTTGCCGATAATGCTGTAATCTACAGGAAAGTAGTATCACACGAAACTTGTATACAAATCAATGAGGATTTGCAGAAAATAAATGCGTGGTGTAGTGACTGGCAGTGTATTAATAAGTGTAACCTATTGCGCATAACAGGGCGAAAATCCCCATTAATGTACGAGTACAAAATAAATGCCCAGTCTTTGGAAGCGGTAACATCCGTCATGTATCTGGGTGTGATTGTTCGAAATGATCTCAAATTGAATTATCAGATTACACAAGTAGTGGGTAAGGCGAACTCTAGATTGCGGTTTATTGGTAGAATTCTGAAGCGATGCAATCCTTCATCAAAGGAAATAGCTTACCAGTTGGATCTGATTCAAGAGATTGAGAAGAGCGGCAAAATTCGTGAGTGGTACATTTAGCCATCACGAGAGCGTCACAAATCTCGTAGAAAGTTTGAAGTGGGTCACACTTGCAGATAGACGGCTCGCTAAACGGAAGGGGGTGCTCACTAAATTCCGAAATCCGATCTTCACCGAGGATGTAGAGCATATATTATTACCACCAGCTTTCAAATCGGGCAATGGTCACCATTCAAAGGCAAGGGTAATTAGAGCTCGTACTGAGGCGTTCAGGCAGTCGTTCCCTCCCTCGATCCGTGAGTGGAACGGAGGGGAGGAAATCTGACTTTGGCGGGAATTGTGCCCTCCGCCACACACCGCTTGGTGGTTAGCGGAGTATATCTCAAAATCACAGTGAGGCTGAGAGGTGTAGCAACACACAGTTGATCCGGGTTTCGCCTCCCTCCCTGTGTCGTAAGCTGGCGCGCCGCGCGGCGCGCTATACGAGTAGATCAAAATGAGTTGTGCTATTTTAAAAATATTCAGCTTTGTTCAACATGGAATATTTAGAGCCTTCTAAATTTTATCTTTCATATGGCACAGATGTAAGCGAATTCTCCTAATCTGACAATTTTTAAGGAAAATTACGGCACATAAATAACGTAAATAACATATTTAGATAATCTAGTTAGGCGTTCTTAAAACTTCTTTTATATTTGCTGATTATTGTAGTCTGTTGTGCGTCACTGAGCCTACTGGCCTCTAGCTGTATGCTGCTGTAATTATGATAAAGACTAGCATGAATTCAGAATTGAAGACCTCAGCTGCAAACAGTGGTAAATGATAGTTGATGAGAAACAGTTATTTCATTGTAAAATAAGCTACGTGATGTGATTTATTCCTATTAATTGACAGAGCCACGATAAACCGAGAATTTACAGCTCTGTCTCGAATTTCTTGTTCTCGCTAATAGCGACTTCGTCAGCATGTATGCATATAAACAGTGGTAAGTGCCAAAACCATGGCTTCCAGTAGCAATAACGTGTGGTCATGTGCTGTGTTCGTGACAGGAAAGTGCTTTCCAGGAACGGTTTGCACAAATCGATGATGGTGATGATTACTACTACTCAGATAAATATCCTGATCATGTTCTTGAGCGCAAATGGGCTTCAAAAGCTGTTGCTAATCAGTTAAGTGTGAAGGGGGTGCTCACTAAATTCCGAAATCCGATCTTCACCGACAAGAAAACAATGTTAAATTGTGTCTCTTATCACTGTTTACGTGAATTTACGTGACCATGTGTTGGCAGATATGTTAAGGGCCATCCTCATCATCATAAGTTCATTGGATTGTTAGACTTCATTATTTCTGTCTGGCCTCCTCACCATGTGCTTCACACCTCTCTTCCTTTGGTTAGGGTTAAGCATTCACGATTTGGCTTGCTCCCTAGTGCTGGCAGCTTAGACGGAATAATACAAGGTATGTCTTTCGCGATTTCTGAAAAATGTGCATAAATGTTTACTGTAAAAGTAGTTATTGCTACTGTGGTGACGCTGTTGCTGCTGCTGCTACTACTACTACTACTACTACTGCTACAGAAATGTGAGGAGGTCCGGCCTCCATTGTCTCCTCTGATCAGCCACCACTGCCCTCGGTAGTCATACAAGTACAGCCCCCACAGGCCTACATCGAAAATAACATTTTACAGGGTGACTGTTTTAAAATGGAGCAACTAAACAGCTCTAAATATACGCATTGAGCGAAAAAATTTTCCAAATTGAAACTAAATATTTACAAGGGGGACATCTGTGTGCTAAAACTGGCACCCCCTCCCCCCCCCCCCCTCCTCACGCCATGTGAAGTGATCAACTTTTTATTTTCAAAAGAGAACCCCTCATTTTATTGCACATTCGGATTCACGGCAAAAAATACGTAGGGTTTACCAGAAACCCTTTTTCCACTTGTGGTAGATGGCGCTGTAATCGATAAAAATCAGTTTTCTCGGTTTTTCTGTTTAGAAACTAACTTGTTTGATTCTACTGTACATTGTCGATAAAAATGTAATTTTTTGTTCTAAATTGTTGATACTATTGTTTAAAATTTATTTTAGGTTAGCAAATTTAAATGTACAGTATAAGCTTTACGTTTAGACATTTAAAAACCTGGCTGGTAACTATATGTAACCTAACATAGTTTTTCATTCCTTTGTTTGTTGATTTCCGTGAGTCTCCTCGAATCTCACTATCAAGGTGCTGATTTCTATGTGTTCTTCTGTCCACTGAGCTAACAATTAACTATCACTAATCTACTGTATTTTGTTCTCATTAACATTAGCTATAAATGAATTAAATAAAATTAACAAGAATTTCACCAATTTAGTAAAAAAGATTGCATATTTCCCGATATATTAATCATTTGGCGATTTTTCTCCCATTTTCCTATCATTTATGTGTTGCCTAGTTATCATGTAGCAACAATTACCTATATGTTTCAAGAATATATCCGATGAAAAATTTGCTAGGCATATAGCTAAAGCATACTTCCAGACTCTTAACAAAAGTTTACTAACAGTTTACATAAAGAGTAGTTTATAGTGTGTATTTTAATCGCTTTTTGAACGCCTACAGGATGTCGCATTTCCTAGCTCCATATCTATGAACAGGGCTTGAAATATCTTTGCTTCAGAATACACAGATCATCGAGAAGAAAGCATATCCACATAGATATAAATTTTGTCACTAATGTTGTTCTTATGGAAACAACATCTTGAGTTAGTTCAATGTTATTGGTGTCATATACCATTAAGTAATAAACGTCTGCATAAGATTATCAAGATCGCTGAAGAAGGGTCTGAAACATGAACATTTTTATAGTTCACACACTCATAATTTCGTTGGAATACTGAATAACAGACACCACTTCGAAATTTATCAAAAACCTACCTTATCATACACTGCCATCCGTAACACCTCTTGTCATCCCACAGCCCATAAAGCACCAGCATTCCGGTATATGGTGTACAGAGCAATCCAACTGCCAATCACTGAAGATAAATGTACGCAGGAAATTGAAATAATAAAACAAACAGCCATTTCAAATGGCTACAACAGCTCCATAGTACATGCATTGAAATTCTCGATGATGGCAAAACAATAAAGAACAAAGAGCACACAGAAAATAACATCTTTCACATAATACCATTTCTGGGTAGTATTTCATATCAGACTGTCAATGTCTTTAAACCAAAAAGCCATAAACATATTTTTCACCATTGACAACAAAACTGGATGGAAGTTACCTCATAACAAAAATCGTTTCTACTTAGGCAAGACATGTAGATCCATTTGAAATTAGATTCAATAAACAGATGCAAAAAATACCACATATCGGCAATAGTCATCAACATTCTTAAAACAAAACACAATGATAGTAACACAATTATCAGCATTCTACAATTCCAAACTAAAGGCAAAAACTAGTCATCCTTGACACACTACAACTATACAAATACACAAACAAAACATCGAGAACCCATTCTAAACGACAAAAATGGCAACATCTATAACAGAGTCATCTCTGTTTTTAATAATGACCAACATTTGCAATGCGTGCACACACACACACACACACACACACACACACACACACACACACACACACACACACACACACAGCCTCCACCCTCTCCTTCATATTTCCTATGAATTATTTAGTTATTTACTTGTTTCTTGGATATTTTCTGTGTGATCAGTTGACTTGTGTAGTTGACAAAACTCAATAGATCCATCCAAAAACCAACAATCTGTGCACCACTCAGCCTGATATTACATATATCTGTTCGTATAATAAAGGGTATGTCTATATAAACAGCTTTAATGCCTTGTTAGTGTATTACTTCATCATTTACATAGTTATAATACGTAACAAATGTTGGCCTAAGAAACCCAAAGGTCTGGCATAACCATAACTTTTGACTTATTGAAAGCATTTGAGTGGGTGAAGCATGACATTATGTTTCTGTAAATTATATTTATATATATTTCTGTAAATTACAATTCTATGGTATAAATGGAACAGCATATGAGTGGTTTGCCATATCCACAGAACAGGAAGCAAAACGTTTCTTTATATGGTTTAAGTGATTTAAGGAAGTTTCTCACTTCATCTGACTGGGGTGAAATTACATTAGGTGTTCCACAGGGTTGGATCATGGGTCCCATTCTCTTTGTAACATATGTGAATGACCTCCCTTCTGATCTGAAACAAGAAGCTAAACTGACACTGTTTGCTGATGGTGCAAGCATCATTAGTAACCCAGTAAAAGAAACTCCACAACAAAGTAATAAAAATAATGTCTTTGGAAAAGTTATTGGTTGGTTTATTGCAAATGGGCCTGCTCTGAACTTTGAAAAAACACAGTACATCCAATTCTCTACTGCAAGGAGTATGTTACCTTCTACAAACATATAACATATCAACAGAAGTCAGTAGCCAGGGTAGAGCATACTAAGCTTTTGGGTGTACATATAGATGAGAATCTTAATTCGAAAATTCATACTTTGAATCTCCTAAAGCTAGGTTCAGAAAATTTTGCAGTCAGAATAATTTCTAATTTTGAGGATATATAAATTAGCAATCTAACTTACTTTGCATACTTTCACTCTCTGATGTCATACAGAATAATATTTTGGGGACATTCAACACTTAGGCAAAAAGTATTCACTGCTCCAAAGAAAGTGGATAGAATAATGTGTAAGGCTCATAGTTGTACATCTTGTAGGCATCTGTTTAAAGTGTTTCGTTTCTCTACTAGACAGTGCCACAGGTTATACCAAAGTCATAATACAACACACGGAAGTCGTATTAATACAGTTGAATCCCCACAATGGTGAAGGTTTAAGTCTTTGGAATGTGTTGTGAAAATAATAGTGACTGGTACCAGGAAGCTTTTCATTCGACATAATTTTTCTCAAATTAATAACGCCCTGAGCACTCCGCCAAGTGAAAAGCAGACACCATCCTATCCCATCCGCTAAAACAGTTACTGTCTAACTAGTTTTATAATAGAAATTCTGTCTGTATAGTGGATTACTTCAAGTGTTCACCGTCTTTTCTTACGCTGTGTAATCGATAGTCTTTAGAGTTTAGTCTTAAAAGATGTCGTCAAAAAATATACAGACAGCGCAGTATAATGAAGTTTGCAAAATAAAAAATTATTACTTCTAACGTTACAGTACTGGATCTTTTATGGTATTTCCCGAACGAATGCAAACTTGATTGTATCATCAAAAAAATCGATACAGCAAACACAGCATCTTATAACAGATTGTTAGAAGTTTTTTTATCAGTATCTTCATTAAATAGTCGTTTAGCGCTAACAAGCGTATCCACTGTAATATGTGTGTAACAGTAATCACAGATTTACCTTTACTGCAAGGACAGCCGTTTCGTCGAATTGTTTACGTATTCACCACTAGTACACAGGAACTGTATTCCATTCCACTCTGTCCTGAATCAAATTACAATTTCTGCCAGCCTTCAGGCAGTCGTGGTTAACTACTTTCCTCATAGCTGCAGAAAAAGCTGTTAAAGACGGAAGATTGTCACGTAGCTGCTGCTTCCTGATACTCTCCGACTCACTACCTCAGCAATACATACTGCAGAATCTGTCTAGTAGAGGTAACATCGCACAGAGACTGTAATATCTATGACGGAAAACTACTGGAGTTTCCTTGTCCCATTTTAAACCGTACAGCTGTTTCTCTCTTTTCTCATCATTACTGAAGAATGCTTAAATGAAACAGTAACGAAGAAAGTACTACCAAGGAAAGGTACAATGACAATGAAAAGTCGTGATATATACAGTATATGGTCTCCAAACATCAATAGTCCATAAATATTGAACATTACATCCTATATAAACGTAACTTTACCTTCTACTGTTCTTTCCCATTCCCCCATCTTTCCCATTCCAACATCCCATTAACATTTAGCTTCACTTCGTAAGCACATTATTTTGTCATTTTGGTTCTTAAACAAAATATATAATAAGGTTTGTGATAGTAAAAAAATCTTCCTCCATCTATCTCAAAAACCGTTTGTCTAAATGTAGCCCAGCAGAGTATCCAAAGAAAAAGTCTTCTATTTTGCAGTTGCTCGCTTTAAAGTTTCTGAATAATCGTCTCCGAAAGACATTTGTAATACTAAACGAGTCATTTACGATCCTGCCAACACGTTTCTAAGTTGCCCATGCCTTTCCTTCAGATCGTCTCTACGAGAATACCAAAATATCCAGTTGTACTTAAAAATAGGTAACTCAGTAGACTTGTGAATGCTCTTCTTTACACTGGCATACATTAGGTTAGATTTTTCGCAACGGATTACACAATAAAATTTTGATGTTCATTGCACATGACTTTGTAATTGTTATGATCGGTTTCAGAGTGCGCGCACACACACACACACACACACACACACACACACACACACACACACACACACACTCACTCACTCACACAGACACAGGCACACACACGTTTTTTTCAGTGTCCCTGACGCTTTCCTAATATGTAGAATCTACGTCTGCTGGATTACCACCCGTTGTAAATGTGGCAACTGTTTACATGGAAGCATACTCATCCAATAACTGTAACTTTATTTCCAAACTGACGAGAAGAATGTTGGATACGTCATGCGTCTGCAAACTCATGTTTGTCTTACAAAGATGTAGAAAGAAGAAATCATTTTGGCATTTCTCTAAACACCCTTCAGCAACCTCCAAAACAGACAAACTAAGGTGGGCTGTCGAAATATGGAATTTAATATTAATTCTCTCAAACGCCGGACGCTTCACATTCGACAAACGTCAACGGCAATGGCAGTGTTGACTATGATTTCCTTTTTTTCCCTTCTTCAGGAGGTACAGATCTGTATTTACCGAGGAAACCTAATAAAATACTTGATTGGCTTCGGAATATCTAAGAAACTCGTTGCCCTAGTCAGATTATGCTTGAGAAAGGTAAAACTGGAGAAAACAATCACAAGCCCTCGACGCAATCAGAGAGTTGAGAAACGTTGATGAGTTATTATAGAAGAGCAGAATCGCTCTAGGAAAAGTAATAAACTTAACAAAAGAAAATATATGGTTCTAGTGAACGTTTCAACTCTCAAACATCTATGATGTATATAAGCACAGTGAAACGATGAATGGAAATTTGCACCGAGGACACGATTCGATCCCAGGTCTCCTGCTCACTCTGCAAATGCGCTAACCACAGCGCCTGCCTCGCACAGTGGCTTTGCACAACTGCACGGACTACCCTATCACTCCTCCCTCCTCGCTCCAAATTCCCACTCATGCTTCAGACGACTTGGTGTTCCCTCAAAACTCGGACAGCATTGTAGAGGCTCTCTAACTAGGCTGAGGCGCGAATGGGAATTTGGACTGAGGAGTGAAGTCTGCTGGGGTAGTCCTTGCAGCTAAGTAAAGTCACTGTACTTGGGTGACTTAGAGGTCAGCGCATCTGTTTAGTGATCAGGTTATCCAGGTTCGAATCCCAGGCTTAGTACAAATTTTCATTTGTCGCTTCAGTCTGTATATATACATCATAGATGTTTGAGACTTGAAAATGTCTCCGGGACGGTATAGCTTCATTTGAGTACAGCACCTGTGCCTGAGTTTCAGGCAGGGTCCCCATTTCATTCGAGTTTGAGATGCTATTCCAGTAAAGTTGTAGAGCTACTGCACTGCTATTCGAGTGTAGAGGAAATACCAAGTGTGGTGAGGCGCGAATAGAGTGAGGAGGGGGTACTGGGGCAATCCGTGTAGTTGTGGAAAGCCTCTGTGGCGTAGTGGTTAGGGTGTCCGCCTAGCGACCAGGAGAGCCAGTTTCGAATCGCAGCTTGGCTATGAATTTCTATTTGTTGCTTCAGTCTGCGTACATGCATTATAAACCTAACATTTATCAGTAACATAGATAAAATTTTTAAAAAAATATGTAAGGAAGATAACGATTCAAAATCATGTCAACGAGGACGTCGTTGACATGGGAAATTCAAGTAGATGATAAGTACATTGCTCACCTGCAATATGTTTGCAATGTGGCTATATTGTATAGATTCAGGAAAAATGCGTTTAAGACAGAGCGATGCGATGGAATCTGAGAGGAGCGATAATGGTATCTTCGTACGTGAGTCAAACACAGAATATCTCGTTATTACCAGCGACCAAGCAGTAGAGATCAGTCCGATCCAAGATCAGAGCTGAAGCAACAGACAATTCCATAGCAAGATCATACTAAGAAAGGGTAAGACTACATGGTAGCCCTTTTCATAAAGAATGTGTCATAAAGACATAGAGCAACCCATGGAGCCAATCCGAAAACCAGTGGTATTACCAGAGTCACAATTATGTAACTAAGTCAGGCAACCTCAGTGTATGGATGTGAGGCGTGTGGTAGCTGCAAACAAGACTTTTGTATTCTCTCTATTCTTTAGCAAAAAGTCTTAGTGGAAATTGTTGATTCAGATGTAGGTGAAGCACTGGAAACTGGCGGACCAGGTACCCTCGAGAAGGAATGTCTTCCGTGGGCAGCTAAAGTCATTCTAAAGGACGCCCATTGATAGGTTGTAAAACCGTGCGATTTTATTCCCGCTGGAAAAAAGAAAACCACGAATCAGATCAAGAAAACAATGGGCAACTGGACTATGTGAATGACGGCTACAGAAGGCATAAAGGTGGTTGGCGTCACAGAGAAACAAATAGAACACAATGAGAGAGGAGCCTTGCAGTTAATAAGAGGTCCCCATATTGATTGCAGTACGATAGGATGGTCGTAGGTACTATGCAAGAGAGGCGGTTTCAAGTTTCTTGTGAGTCTGACTGTGTTTAGAGATGAAAAAAAAGCTGACCAATCGTAACAACGCAGTAAGACCAACCCAGCTGCTGTATGCCAAATGTATTGTATTGTATTGGACTGGGGACCTAGAACTGGGGACAGGCTACAGCAGCCCACTCACCCCTCCACCGCCCAACACCGAACCCAGGGTTATTGTACGGTTCGGCCCCCAATGGACAACCCCCCCCCCCCCCCCCCCCACCGGGGAACGTCTCACAGCAGAGGAGTTTAACCCCTATGTTTGCATGGTACAGTAATGGTGGTGTACGCGTATGTGAAGAAAGTTTTTGCGCAGCAATCGCCGACATAGTGTAACTCAGGCAGAATAACAGAAACCAGTCCGCATTCGCCAAGGCAGATGGAAAGCCGCCTAAAAACTATCCGCAGTCTGGCCGGCACACCGGGCGTCGACACTAATCCGCCGGGCGGATCGTGCCGGGGACCAGCGCGCCTTCCCGCCCAGAAAGCAGTGCGTCAGACCGAACAGCTAACCGGGCTGGCGTACGCCGTATGTAACACGAAAACAATTGTATATTGGGGATTAACATTTCACGTGCAGCATTACGTTAGTTTCTTTGTTAGCGATTACACATATATTTTTGTATAATCATGTTCCACACAGCTCAGCAACGTCGTTTAGTGAACTAAATACAAGCTTTCCGAGCATCATAACAGATTTGTGAGTGGATTCGGGACTTTCTAAGATCATTTCGTTATTCTATGGGAATGATATCGTCGGATGTAAAACTATATTTTGGTGTACACGAAGCGTGTGTTCATAGTCTTCATTGTTTACAATGTACATACGAATTGAAGGGTCAGTTTTTTTGAAATCCAGTCATAATACCCCTCTGGCACGTAGAAGTATGAAACTTAGGTCAAAGATTTTCCTCTGCAATGATGCAAAAGCGTGACGCCGTGTGACGTCAACTTCGGAATCGGCAGCCCCCCCCCCCCCCCTCAATCACCTGTTTATTACGTTCTCTCCTGGTACTTTTGTGTTTGAGAAGAGATCCCTGATGCCAAAAGTTGAAAGCACGCTGATTTATTATGCGAGACTGAGTAAAGCATTTCAGACACACCGCCGCTCAGAATAGACACGAAAAGGTCTCAGGAGATGGCATTAAGGGGTCAATGAAACCACGCCTTCCCTTAGGATGTTCATATAGGCGGTCAAAAACGAGAGTTTACAGTGCAACGTGCAGCAGACGTTCTCGACAATCTTTGGTACTGCTGATACTTCCCTGACGATTCTACACTTCTCTAACGACAATTGTTTGCCGGCAACCCCATTGAATGTGATGCGACCCTTCATAGTATAGTGCAACTGCAAGTTTTGCCCTAGTATACGTGGTGGAACCACTAGGAACGCTTAAAATCCATATTGAGCCGTGCGTGGCTCGTGTTCCCGCCATTATGTATTTTACAACCTGTTTTTAACGCGTCTGGAGCGCAGTCCGAACCTGCCAGTAGGGGAGTTGCAATGCGGCACTAGCGCAGTCGGGTTGGTGCAGCGGTGAGGTCTGCGTCGACATGGCTCGCCCGACCGCTGCCCCACGCATCACTTGAGCCGGGCCGCGGTCTTGGTGTATCGTCGGTCGAACGTCCTACCGGGCGACGCGTTTTTGCTCACCGATCTTTCATGAGTCGGCTGTGTGTGTGTGTGTGTGTGTGTGTGTCTGCATCGACTCTCGATTGGTCTTCGTGTATGCTTACTTAGTGTTGGGTATCGTTCAGATCGTCGTGCAAGTGTTTGTCACGTTGTGTGTGTAGTTGGCGTTACTTCCACTGACGACTATTTTAGGTGTTGTCGGCATTCTGAGAGCAGTGGGTCGGTTGTTGCGGACGAGGGAAGCTATCTCCGTGCGGTGCAGTCGGCTGGGGCGGCGGCAACCCCTGCGCAATGTCAGAGCGTGTGTGGAGCTGTCCGATCGGTACTAGCGTTCCAGCGGAATTTGCTGGGTAGTGGCCGTTAGTGTTCCGGTTGCCTGCCCTGGTCACTAACGTAATTTTAAGCAGCCTCCTTTCCTCACGTGTTGTCGCTGTCCAACATGGTGTGTAATTTTGACAGCTAATACGTACTGCATTGTGGATCATCACGTTTGTAAACTTTTCTGTCTGAGTTCTCATATACTGATTGATGGGAAGCAAGTCGTTGCGTCGGTCGGTCCGTAGCTGTCCCCGGGTTGGGTTCCAACAGATCAAGTGTAGTTGGGCTCAACACCTGTCCCACCTAAATGAACGAGGGCAGACCGACCTCCCTGGAGGCTTCTGAGTGCCACCGGTGTTTAATTATCTGTTTTCAGCTGCTTGAAATTTAAGGCTTATGGTTATTTTCCTTTTTTTAAAAAAAATTGCAAAATTAATTCTTAAATTTATCTTAAACGTTGCGGCCTTTTGCCTTTAAATATTGTAGTAATATATTTTAAAATTTTGAAACTTAATTGTGGCTTTCAGCCATTGGTATTGCACCTTGCAAATGTTTGTTCTATCTACTTCGCTTGAGGCTTTCTGTGATAGATTTTTTTTGGAAATTATTTTATTGCTATTTTAATTGGATTTTTATCTTGTTGATTTTTAAGATTTCTTGTTTGGAGGCCTTCAGCCGTGAAAGAGTTGCATTTGGTAAACGTTCGGCTATGTGTCGCTTTGGTTGTAAATGCCTTATTAAATTACAATAAATTACAATTACGAGTAGAAGGTGAACCTGACCCCAACCTACTTGGCCCTTTCCCCAAACCTAATTACCTGTTCTGCCCAGCGGCCTTAGCAGGCGTTTCACTAATGACAAAATCAGATCGCGACCTGAAGGAGCAAAGGATGTTTGTGCTTTTTTATCCCTACGGTGTTATGCCATTGACACATGCTTAAATAAAACGGCAAAAGTTCCCTCTTAGGACCCTTCCCCCCACCTCCCCCTCCCCCCCCCCCCCAGACTCCCAGTTTGGCAATACCTTCTATGCCACCCTTGTGCATTGTTGCAGTTGAAAATGTAGCTGTACAGAGACAACTCTTAACTAATTCCTAGATGCCTGCAGGCAGGCACCAACTCAACGCCTTCAGTTCAATAGCACTACGCTGCTGTTCTAGCACCTGTTTGCGAGCGTATGGAATCTGAGTGGTGTTGAAGGGGTTGCCTGCCCGAGGTACTTAGGAATCGGTCTAGGGCTATCTCTGTACAGGTACCTTTTTAAAGGGCTCGACGAAAGTGTGCAGGTGGCACTGAGAGTGTGGCTGAACCAGGGGCAAGGGGGGGGTGGTCTCAGTGGGTTACTTTTCCTCTTTATCCAAGCATGTCTCAATGTCGCCATTCCTCCTCCCTCACTGATCAAGCCACAGGAGGGTCTGAAATAGGAGGGTTCAGAAAGTGTAAACACCTTTTGCTGCTTCAGATTACGTTCAGATTTCGTCGTATGGCTTTTATCCGTCTCTAGTGTTTCCGCCCTCTGTACTGGAGCAGAACTTGGAGTCGCACAACACTCAGGTCAGATCCCGCTCAGTCGGGTTGCAGACCCACAGTGTCCTTAGAGAAGGGTTGAATCGTCCGGTAGGTGTCAGCTGTAGTAAAGATTGCCAAAAACTTCGTTCTGTTGTGCATCACACTGTAAACCGTGATTTTTAACCGCGAGCTGTGTGTAAACTGACGCCACAAGGGAAGGTGTGGTTCCAAAGCCACCCTTTATGCCACCTACTGAGAGCTTTCGGTGTCATTCTGAACGGCGGTGTTTGCCTCGCCCACGCATAAGGAAACGGCGCTGGGCGTCGCTTTATGACCTCAATCGCAGAGACGTCAAGATGGATGTGTGATGTGGGTAGGAGTGGTGGGGGGGGGGGGGGGGGGGGGAGGGAAGGTTTTACTCCCTCGTCATAGCGTGACAGGTCCACGATGGCGATGGACAGAATACTTGCTAAACTCGGCGCCGATGTGACATCGTTAACACGCGTTACACCTCGTATGAACTTCCGAGCTCTGGACTTGCTTTCGATTCTGTCGGCACCTTTGTGTTCGAAGCGTCACCCACTCCGAAGCTGACGTCGCGTGGCGCCATTCTTTTTCTTACTTGCAGATGAATGTTGTAGACATCTTTGAGCCAAATTTCTAAATTCTACCAGGCAAGGGACGAAGATGACGGGGTATCAAAAAAGTGACCCTTTTATTATTTTGTGCCGTGTATGTATAACAGATCTCGTGTACAACGTCGGTAGCCCTACGAGGCTCTCTGTGAACGCAGCTATTGCCTAAGGGAAGGTTGCAGCGCCAGAAGACTGTATGGAATCGCACGAAGATCTGCAGGGCATCGAAAATTGGTGCAGGACTTGGAAATTGACCCCAAACATAAATAAATGCAAACGACTGCACTTAAATACTGTCAGATTACGCTATTGGTAAAAGTACTGGAAACTATAAAAACTGTAAACTACCTAGGAGTAACCGTTTGGAGTGACATAAACTGGAATGATCATATAAAACAAACTGTACGAAAAGCAGATGCCAGACTGAGTTTCATTCAGAGATTCTTAAGAAAAAGTAATTCACCCACGAAGGAAGTCGCTTACCAGACACTTCTTCGACCGATAATTCATCTGTGTGGGACGCATACGACGTGAAATTAACAGAAGAGACAGATAAGATCCAACGAAGGGGGCACGTTGCGGCGGCGAGGTTCCTTTCGTCCTTTACCTGCACCTATCTGTGAAATCGTTGCAGCAAATCGCCGGTAGGAAAGCCGAGCAGAAACGCACCGTACTACAACTCGCACCAGGCTGCATGCAACGTAACTATTCTAGCTGATGAAAATTAGAACTACGTACTCGACTGAACTCGCTTCATACCATCTGTCACTGTGTACGCATGAGTCATTCTCCCTCTACACAGGCTCTAGACAGGAGCGACACATTTCGCCATTGGGTCTTTCAGTGGTGTAAGAGCGCCAGAGGTGCTCAGCAAACTACAGCGGCCATCGCTGAAAGAGAGACGCTGTGTACCACGGACGGGTTACTGTTGAAATTTCGAGATGGTGTGTTCAACGAACAGTCGCGCAACACACCAACACCTACCACATATGTCTTGTGAAATAACCACGACGAAAAAATTAGAGGAATTAGAGGTCACACTGAGGTTTATCGACAGTCACTCTTCCCCCACACCATTGTCCAATGGAACAGTCAATGCAGGAAATGATATACGTCGACGTCCCCATCAATAAAAGCACTAGACACCTGGCGGTGTGTGACGGAGAGTACTTCTGGTACCACAAGCTGATCCCCCGGTCCCTGTTCCTTTCGCGAATGGCCCATGGGAAGTATAATTGTCCGTAAACCTCTGTATTAGCTCTAATTTCTAGAATTTTCTCCTTGTGGTCGTTCCGCGAGACATATGTGGAAGGAAGTAATATGCGTCCATTTCTTCCTGAAAAGTACTCTCTCAGAATTTGAATAGTAAACCTCTCCGTGGTGCGCAACGCCTTCTTGCAGTGTCTGCCCCTGCAGTTGTTGAGCATCTCCGTAACACTCTCGCGACCAATAAAACCCCTACTTAGAAAGATTCCCACGGTCATGAGCAATATTCAAGAACATAACAAATGCCCTTCAGGTAGTCGAGGCTCATGGTAACCCTACCGAGGCTCCTCTCCTGCTTATGGCGCGGAGAAATGGAGGAAGGAAATGTACTAATAAATTGTACTGTCATTCCACATACACAAACCACGTTGATGTAATCTCATGGCATACATATATACACACATCAAAAAGTTTTGCATCGCCCCGGTTCCCAGGACTTCTGAAGATAGACGTTGACTGTGGATATTGTATCACAGACACAGTCCCTTTGACTGTTCACAGATGTCACTAAATCTGCCCGAAGATGTAAACAGCCATGCATATGCAGCGCCAATTAGACGGAGGGGGTCCGGCAGCCGATCAGTTCCAGTCATTCCACCAGGAATGAGGTACACGGCTTGTGTTGTCTATAGTTCAACTATGCCTAGACGGTCAACACCGCGGATGGATCGCGTCCGTATTGTTACTTTGTGCCAGAAAGGCCTCTCAACAAGGGAAGTGCCCAGGAGTCTCGTAGTGGACCAAAGCGATGTTGTTCGGACATGGAGGAGATACAGAGAGACAGGAACTATCGATAAGATGCCTCGCTCAGGCCGACCAAGGTCTACTGTTGCACTACATGACCGCAACCTACGGATTATGGCTCGGAGGAACCCCGACAGTAACACCACCATGTTGAAAAATGCTTTTCGTGCAGCCACAGGACGTCGTGTTACGACTCAAACCGTGCGCAATAGGCTGCATGATGCGCACATTCACTCCCGACGACCACGGTAGCTGTATCTTTGTAACCACGACACCATGCAGTGCGGTACAAATAGGCCAACAATATGCCGAATTGACCGCTCAGGATTGGTATCACGTTCTTTTCACCGATGAGTGTCTCATATGACTTCAAGCAGAAAATCGTCGGAGACGTGTTTGGAGGAAACCGAGTCAGGCTGAACGCCTTAGACACACTGCCCAGCAAGTGCAGCAAGGTGGAGGTTTCTTCTGTTTTGAGGTGGCATTATGTGAGGCCGACGTACGCCGCTGCTTCAAAATGGTTCTAATCGCTCTGAGCAGTATGGGACTTAACAGCTGAGGTCATCAGTCCCCTAGAACTTAGAACTACTTAAACCTAACTAACCTAAGAACATCAAACACATCCATGCCCGAGGCAGGATTCGAACCTGCGACCGCAGCGGTCGCTCGGTTCCAGACTGAAGCGCCTAGAACCGCACGGCCACTCCGGCCGGCACGCCGCTGGTGGTCATGGAAGGCGCCGTAACGGCTGTAAGATACGCGAATGCCATCCTCCGACCAACAGTGCAACCATATCGGCAGCATATTGGCGAGGCATTCGCCTTCATGGACGACAATTCGCAACACCATCGTGCACATCTTGTGGATGACTTGCTTCAGGATAACGAAATCGCTGTGCTAGAGTGGCTAGCATATCCTCCTGACATGAATTCTATCTAACATGGCTGGAATAGATTGAAAAGGACTGTTTATGGACGACGTGACCCGCCAGCCACTTTGAGGGATCTACGCTACGCCGAATCGCCATTGAGGAGTGGGTCAATCTGGACCAGCAGTGCCGTGATGAACTTGTGGATAGTGTGTGCCGACGAATACAAACGTGCATCAGTGCAAGAGGATGTGCTACTGTGTATTAGGGGTACCGGTGTGTACAGCAATCTGGACCACCACGTCTGAAGGTCTCGCAATGTGTGGTTTTCATGAGCAATAAAAATGGCGGAAATGATGTTTATGTTGATCTCCACTCGAGTTTTCTGTACAGGTTCCGGAACTCTGGGAACTGAGGTGGTGCAAAACTGTTTTTGATGTGTAGTAGTAACCATAATAGAATAGAATATGCTATTGAGGAGAGACAGATCTCCCACTTGAAACAGCCAGGCAGAGAGACCTCTTTTATTATCTAATTTTTTTTTCCTTTCGTCTGTCACTTTCTTCTTAACAAAGTAGTACATTTCTTTTTCTTTCCGAAGTCTACTTATGTATGACATTTTGATCACCTTAGTTACCAAGCCGTTCTGTCACCCTGTAATGTTAAAAAATAAACAATAATTAATGTTCAGGAACCGCTCGAACAAGTGTCTACTAAGCCACTTCCTTCGTGGACGAGTAACATTTTATTAAGAATCGTCCTTTGAATCTCAGTCTGGCATCTGCTTTCCTTACTATTTGTTTTATGTCGTCATCCACTTAACGTCGCTCCTGACTGTTACTCTTAAAACCAGAGGTACCCTCACCTACAAACCGTAAAGTTATTTGCAGAGTGTACATGTAACCACAGTACGTCAGCTTTAAGATAAATGCGGCGTCATGTTGTGAAATGCAGAGTGTTTAGACCGACTTGTAGTGTTAATTTGCACAGAATAGCATCACTCTGAAGAATACTTTCGCGGGTTCTTTTCGGTCAATTATAAACGAATTATTTTACCCAGAAGCAATCATTGTCCACACAGGTGACGTATTTTGACGCGTGTTTCAGGTGCTGCAGTGATGGGGCGGCTGCTGACGGTGGCGGTGGCGGTGGCTGTGTTGGTGGTGTGCGGTGGGGGGTTGGCTGCAGCCTCTGGCGGGTGCGAGACGTCGCAGGCCCTGCTGACGCTGCCGGGCCGCGCCTACGTCGCAGGTGAGAAGCCGTGGCTGTCTTATGTAAAGTCCGCCTTCGCCGCGCCACACTTGCATAACGGCCGCAGCGTGCGTCACCTCATCTGCTCCGGCACTTTCTCCCAGGTCCCCGCTGGCCGCTGAATGCCTTGCGGTTTGTCCGGGCGTGTCACTGTCCGTGGGCAGGAAGCTGTGCCTTACAACACAGGTCGCTGCGGAGGTGGCAGGAACGATAAAGGTTGCTTTTCGACAACTGGCAGCTAACTTGAAAGTTTTCTGAGTATGATACCGCGTCGTACCGTAAATAACTATCACTGATAGACCGTAGGAAGTGGTACAATACCCAGCAAACTTTCATGTTAACTGACTCTGGCGTCGAATCCTACGCGATTATATTTTAGATGCGACATGAAGTTACGCAGCAGGCCTGCAACCATGAAGTAAACTTGAGGGAACTTAGGCTACTGATGCGTAGCTCCCTAGAATAACTGATAACTTGCTGTTAACAAATTGCTAGTTACTGACGCGTCAGAAAATCTGCTAACGATAGTAATAGAACCATAAACACAAATGTAATTCAAGAGTCTTCATCCCACATATGGAGTCACATGTTCAGCCGTCAGCATCAGAACTCAACTGATAGAAAAACAGCGCTAAAAAATTTAGCTAAGACAACTTTCCACCAGGTGGTGTGAATGTATAAGAACAGTGGAGCTACATTGCGCCCATAGAAATAACTGAGCAACAATAAATTGAAATCAAAAGGTGTGTAATAGGAACAAAGGCCTGAATATGAGCCTAAAAGCATTATAAAAACAAGAGTATACACAACAGTGCATAAAGCAAACGAGGTTCAATTAGTGGCGTTACAGAACTTACCTAATAGATACTGTTGCCATACGGGGAGAACGAGTTGGTGCAGCGACACTGTTTGCGACCACATAAGTAAATGAGCAACTTGATAATGGGGGAAAATATGCAGAATTATGAACGGAGACGTAGCTCTTAACCTAACATAACCTTAACATAATAAAATAATAATGTATCAACAGTGCATAAACCATAAATGGTACAATTAGGGCCGGTAAGGAAAGGGAAGGTATCAACGGGAAGGAACAAAGAATGTTAAAATTACAGACGACTCATGATTCAATTTGTATTGTATGTTTTTTTTTCAGTATCAGGTTTTTCTGTTATTACTGAGGGCATACCTTTTTCATTCATGCTACCTGATAGCAAGTTGTGCTGGTTAAACTTTGTAGCACCGTCTTTCTAATAATCGAATACTGATGCTGACTGACAACATATGTGACTCCATATTTTGGATGAAGACTGTTTTTCGTATGTCTTCTTTCTGAGCGTTCTTTGTAACAACCTTTGTAAATTTACTGTTAGTGACTTCCGCCATTTAAGCCTGTGTTAATGGCCCTGTAATTTTATTTGGTAGATGTCCTGATGAAGGGTTGTGCCGGAAACGTCTCATTAAATAAAAGCTTTTGAACAGCAAGTGACCAGTTGCCCTAGCGACCTACTCAGTTGTAGAATAAGTCTCCTCAAGTTTACGCAGTTAAACCGTTTGTTGCCCTGACTCAACTAATCAGTGTTCTCGTGATGGTTCGTTTGAGGAATTTCTTCCGTGTTGTAGTGGTCTACATTCCAAGAATTTCCTAGTTGCAGCTCTTGTCTGTCCTGCGCAAATCTTTTCACTTTTGCATCATTACTGCGACCTACACCCATCTGAACTGTTACTCTATTCCAGTCTTGGCACCCTCCACTATTTGCTCCCCCCCCCCCCCCCCCCCCAATTCCCCACAGAAACACAAACACACTTTTCTCATTAACCAGGCTGATGATTCGTTGATCCATCAGGATGTGTTCTATCAACAGATCCCATCATTAAGCCACATTGTGCCATTAATGTCTTTTTCCCCATTTCGGTTCAGTATCTCCTCATTTATTTCATCTACTCGCGTTATATTCAGCATTCTTCTGTAGCACCAAACTTCAAAAACTTCTACTGTTTCCTTGTCTGAATTGTTTACCATCCACGTTTCATTTCTATACAAGGCTAAAATCCAGACAAAGATCTTCAGAATAGAATTCCTGAGATCTGAATCATACTCGAGATCAATAAATTTCTATTTTCCAGAAACGCTTTTCATGCTATTGCTAGTCTGCAGTTTATTTCCTCTTTACTTTGGCCATTGTCAATTATTTTGGTGCCCAAATAGCATACCTCATCTACGACTTTTAATGCCTCGTTTTCCAATGTAATTCCCCCAGCAAGGCCTGATTCAAGTCGAATACGTTTACGTTTATTGATATTCATATTGCAACCTCTTTTCAAGACATTATGCATTCCGAAGCCCTTTGCTGTTTCTGTCATAATTGCAATGTCATCAGCGAGCCCCAATGTTTTAATTTCTTCGGTCCCCTATCGTTCCCCAATCCTATAGCAGAGTGGGATGCCCACTACACTGTATGTCCCATCTTCTCGATGACGGGATCCTCACCTCTCCTATTCACCTCACAACCAACACAAAAAAATAATCTATGATCTTCACGAGGCAATCTTGCATCCTGCCCGCGACACAGACGAACGTTTCAATTCACTGTCAATTTGAAGAAATGCGGAACAAGTAATCAAATACTGACGAGCAGCAGCCCTGCTCAGAATCATTTGTCGTGAACTGTCAAAACTATTTCGGTATTAGCGACAAAAGTAAAAGTTTCTCCACCGCCTAGCAGGTCACACGCTGCGTACACTCTTGTTTCTCTTCATTCTTCTCTACGTATACTCCTACACTGGCGACGAAGCATACCATAATTGTCTGCGTGCCTCCGTGCGCACTCTAGCATCTCTCGTGTTTCTCTTACGATCTTTTCATCGCGTAAACTCTGTTAAACCAAAAACATTATACCCACTTACTTAGTACCATGTTGTTGTACCTTTGTAACGCAATACATCAGCGTTTCTGCATGGCATGAATTCTACAAGTCGATGATACATTTCCAGAGGTATGTGGCAGCAGGTATTTACGCACAGGTCCCGCGCGCCTCCTAAATTACGGACTGGCGGTTTGTGGACCTGGATCTAGCATCTGATAGCGTCCCAAAAAAAAAATGTGTTCCATGGGGCTCAGACCAGACAAATTTGGTGAGCAAAGCATCAACTTAATTTAATTGTTATTCTCTTCAGTCCACTGTAACACGACTTTGCCCTGGTGACACGGATAGTTATCCTACTGGAAAATTCCATTGCCATTTGCGGAAGACATCAAGTAATAACGGATGCTCACGGCCCGCAATTATGTTGACAGATGTCGTGCGTCTTCAGTTGCCACCTTAGGTCACATGGAAGCCCAGATGAGACTCGCCACTGGTCTGCGTCCGCGGCACGGTCTATGTTTCGGAACACGTACGGGTCGTCTTCTGCGAAGCCTAATGTTCAACAAAATGCTCTGAACGGTGTAACCCGGAACACTTGCCGCTGCACCAGCACTGAATTCTGTCGTCAGATCTGCCACTGTTCGCCGCCTACGCTGCTTTGCAGAGTGGGCAAGCCTCTGATTTCCACGTTCTGTGATGACGGGTGCATGTTCAACACCTTGTCGACTACTTGTGGTCTCACCGTTCTTCAGACACTTTCCATAGATGCCGAAGAAAGTAATACGGGAACAGACGACCACCTTCGACATTGCTGAGATGCTCTTTCGTAATCTTATGGCTATAACAATATACTGTTTGTATCAATTGAAGGCGTAGGGGAAGAAAGGAAAGGAAAGGGAAGGAATTATTTATGTCAGCTGCATCCAGACTTTATGCGGAACTAGCGACGACGAGTGAAAACGTGTACAGGACCGGGATTCAAATTTAACCACTACTCCATGCCTGTATAGTGTTTCTACCACTTGCGTGAACTGTCTCGACATGCCTCATGGTCGATCCACAGTCTGAGCGCCGCCTGTCCGCAGCCCCTGTCCATGTCCTCCATGCTCGCCACTTTGAGACTCACACAGCAGGTCGAACGTAACTATGCATCCGTACTGAAGGTGGTGGGGTCATGGCCCATCGAGGCGAATAAATTACATGAATGTGTGATGCAGTCTCCTGTTTGTCAAAGACACTTACTTCACTGGCTGTAGTCATCTGCAGCCCGTATAGTCTCTAGATTGATTCCCAGTTGGTCTCTGCGCTGCTTGTGTACTCTCCTTTCTGCGTCACGTGCCCGCAGCGCTTCCTGTCGGTATTCAATAACGCGATGGGCAGTGCTACCAGCGTTTCGGCTGGTCAGTGTATGGTGTCCTAGAATAGGTTACCACTTCGTCTCAAGTATTTAATGTCTGAAATTTGACAGTGTCTCGCGAGAAGAACGTTGTACTACTTCGAAAGCGACCTACGTAACGCTCCTAAGAATCTCCATAACACCATACTATAGATTAAATCTGCAGCTTACAAATATGCTTCTAAATTACATCAACTTCCTCCATTAAAGTGTAGTGGTGAGACTCCCAAACACCGGAGCTGTTTTTTTTTAAAAAAAACCTATTACAAAAGAATTGTGTGCGCTAAAATCTCCCAGAGACAAAGTCGTCCATTTCGTCTACTCTTCATTTTGCGCTTCGTTCCTTTGCATATCACATAAACAGTTAATCGCTGTGACACAAGCCCTGGAGCACGCCACTACAACTGTACTCAACAACTGTTGGATTTTTGTTTTTACTCATGTCTTAATCCTTTTTTAGTGTGGACAGTACACATCAGACCTAACCGTTCCTGCTAGGAAGATCAATATAAAATACCGAATTACCGCCCACTACTGTAGCAAAATAGTAGAAACTTAAATTAAAAATGGATGAATAAAGATATTTCTGCATTTAAGTTGCTATTATCTGTGATTTATACGTATTGAATGCTGTCGTCAATGGATATTGTTATTTACCATTCTGATCTTACGTCAGGTTCATAAGAGAAGCGTTTTCCTGTAGGCAACAAAATTTTCATCAGAAACTGCATTCTGCTGCCCACACAGTAAAGTCTTCCTTGGGGTCGCCCTAAACATTTTCGTAAACATTAACCACCGAAAATACCATTCGTTTGTGGGGTATTTCCCTATGTTCATACCTTTGTAATCAGTAAACAAGTCCTGCTTGAAAGTGCGAGCAACTTGACGCTCAGCAGGAGGAGAAAAATAGAAAGTTTATGATTTCTCACAACGAAGATAAATGTACAGCGACTTTACCGACACCTTAGATTTGAAGAGTAACTAGTATCAGCCACTATTTTTTTATGTTTGGCGTTGATATAGCAAACATACGCTACTGGCCATTAAAATTGCTACACCACGAAGATGACGTGCTACAGACGCGAAATTTAACCGACAGGAAGAAGATGCTGTGATATAAAAATGATTAGCTTTTCAGAGAATTCAGAAAAGGTTGGCGCCGGTGACGACAGCTACAACATGCTAACATGAGGAAAGTTTCCAACCGGCGTCTCATACACGAACAGCAGTTGACCGGCGTTGCCTGCTGAAACGTTGTTGTGATGCCTCGTGTAAGGAGGAGAATGCTTACCATCACGTTTTCGTCTTTGATAACGGTCGGATTGTAGCCTATCGCGATTTCGGTTTATCGTATCGCGACATTGCATTTCGCGTTGGTAGAGATCCAGTGACTGTTAGTACAATATGGAATCGATAGGTTCAGGAGCGCCGTTCTGGATCACAACGGCCTCGTATCACTAGCAGTCGAGAGGACAGGCATCTTATCTGCATGGCTGTAACGGACCGTGCAGCCACGTCTCGATCCCTGAGTCTTCAGATGGGGACGTTTGCAAGACAACAACCATCTGCACGAACAGTTCGACGACGTTTGCAGCAGCATGGACTATCAGCTCGGAGACCATGGCTGCGGTTACCCTTGACGCTGCATCACCGACAGGAGCGCCTGCGATGGTGTACACAACGACGAACCTGGGAGCACGAATGGCAAAACATCATTTTTGCGGACGAATCCAGGTTCTGTTTACAGCATCATGATGGTCGCATCCGTGTTTGGCGACATCGCGGTGAACACACATTGGAAGCGTGTATTCGTCATCGCCATAGTGGCGTATCACCCAGCGTGATGGTGTGGAGTGCCATTGGTTACACGTCTCGGTCACCTGTTGTTCGCATTGGCGGCACTTTGAACAGTGGACGTTACATTTAAAATGTGTTACGACCCATGGCTCTATCCTTCGTTCGATCCCTGCGAAACCCTACGTTTCAGTAGGATAATGCACGACCGCATGTTGCAGGTCCTGTACGGGCCTTTCTGGATACAGAAAATGTTCGACTGCTGCCCTAGCCAGCACATCCTCCAGATCTCTATCCAACTGAAAGCGTCTGGTGAATGATGGCAGAGCAACTGGTTCGACACAATACGCCAGTCACTACTCTTGATGAACTGTGGTATCGTGTTGAAGGTGCATGGGCAGTTGTACCTGTACACGCCATCCAAGCTCAGTTTGACTTAATGCCCAGGCGTATCAAGGCCGTTATTACGGCCAGAGGTGGTTGTTCTGGGTACTGATTTCTCAGGATCTATGCACCCAAATTGCGTGAAAATGTAATCACATGTCAGTTCTAATAAAATATATGTGTCCAATGAATACCCGTTTATCATCTGTATTTCTTCTTGGCGTAGCAAGTTTAATGGCCAGTAGTGTATGTTCATGGTATACGTTATGCATTTAGTACAACAGTTCACAGTATTCTGTCCGAACAGGCCTCCGGAGGCCCAACGGTACCGACCAGCCGCACGTGTCATCCTTAGCCGATAGGCGCCACTGGATACGGGTATGGAGGGGCACGTGGTCAGCACGGCGCTCTCCCGGCAGTTGTCAGTTTTCGTCGTGACCGGAGCCGCTACTTCTCACAGTTGGCATCACATGGGCTGAGCGCACCCCGCTCGCTAGCATTGCTCAACAGACCCAGCCGGTCACCCACCCGAGTGCTACCCGAGCCCGACAGCGCTCAACTTCGATGATCTGACGGGAACCGCTTTTACCACTGTGGCAAGGCCGTTGGCCGTTTACAGTACATACTCATACAAATTGTAGTCCCAGGACCCTACACCTTGCCAAATGCTCCCACACCACAATTCTGATTTCCCTTTTACGTAATTGCATTGTCCATAGACGTATATCCACACCCTCTGCAGCCGAGTCAGAGAAGCGCAGCGATGCTGGGAGATCCCCTTGGGACCCAAGTTCAGCAGCTGACGACGTAGGATGTCCGTGATGCGTTTGCGCTGGCAGGGGAATACCATGCGGTTAGTGTATCCAACCTCTTTGTACAGTCAGTATCGTTAGTCCACCTTTCAAGTTAGGTTTAGATGTTGTTCAGAGGGGCCCATGATTGAATTTTAGGCGTGTCATTGTTACGTAAAAATTGCGTGGAACGATTCATTTAGTCTCCTTCGAAAACTGGATGTTTGCCGTCCTGCAGGTGTAGACAATAGAGAACAAGTATACCAATTCAGGTTGCACATGCTTCAAGACGTCTCGGTGTGTTGGTTATGCCGACTTCACTAAACATAATGTCATTACGAATGAGTAATACTGTCCCGCCAAATCTATCTTCTCTATCCTATCTTAATAATTATAGCTTGGAAAGATGAAAGTACAGTCTGGTTTTAACCTTGCACACACAAATACTTTTTTTTTAATTTTTTTCGGAGGTATGGAGTGTTGTTCTGTTACTGACTAGTCAATTCCCGTTCCCTTGTTACATAATACCAGCCATGTTTTTTTGGTGGGGAGAAGTTGGCTGAATTGGTTGTCTTAATTGTTCTACCGTAAGGTGCCGCATATATCGCACGTTTACCCTTTCTCCCACTCCGCTCTATGATTTTTGTTAGCAATTTCACCAACAGTTAAGCCACGTAGCTTTCTTAACTTTGTATGATACTGTGGAGGTTAGCCGAGATAACAGTCCAACCTAAACGTCTAGTATCTATTAGAAGCCCCGCAGTCTGGCATTTTTATCCCAGCGTCGTGTATTTTCATTTCTTTCAACATGGTACCTTTCGCATCGTACCTACGCGTTGATGTTTGTGTTGACTCCCTGTGGCTCGGCACTGACCGTGGCTGCGGTGACGTTTGACTCTCGGTTCGATTTTCCGCATAGCTCGTGTATCCTCTTGTTCGGTTCTGAACTGTAAGTTGTAAAAGCTCGTTCAGATCCGCTGTATTCAGCCTGTTATCTTGTGCTTGGGCCCAAGTGGACATCGGTTCTGTATCAACATTTTACCACAAATATTCTATTCTATTTAATGTTTAGTTCGTTCTTCGGTCGAGACATTATGCCATGGCGCAGAATCGCGTATCTGCCCCTGTTGTTCGTATGCCTGTCACCAAGTTTTGTTTTTGCGTTACGAGGTAGGCTAACATTAGCATAACGTATTATTTCCCGAGTGCAAGATGCTGTAGAGTGGTCATAGCCACATATATCAAATCACTGTTTTCCCAGAACTTTTAGATTAGGTCTCCCGAAACTCAAACTATCTTGACATATTCTTACGGGTAGTACATATGGTGTTACCTCACGCACTGTTCCATACAAGTATACATATTGTGACAGTTTGTGTCTATCGAATGTCAAAATACCACTTTATAAGTTTACTTCGCTTCTGACATTATCGCAGATGGCGGATTTAGTGAGTCTTCGTGCCCTTGATTCTATTTCCTCTAATAATTGCTCAGTTTCCATGGCTGTGTCCAGGTACCGTATTAAGGCGTATATGTGGGTTATATGTATCGGGATGTGAACTTCACATTTCTGTCTTCGAAGTTTCGACAACACAACGTCCGTTGCTAATGCCACAGAATTAATTTAAATTTTAATTTTGCTGCTTCCTTTCTGCTCTATGCCGGTACACGGTGAACAGTACCAATCTGTTCTCAGAAGCAGCTCACAAAAATCGCTATTTTTCAGGGGGTGATATCTTCGACTCTACTGATTACCCTCTACCAAACACTGAAGTGTGATTCGCAGAGTATCCATGTAGATCACAGAAATTAGAGGTCAAATGTTTTGGATATCCCTTGCCCTAGTGTCCATTTGTATACCTGTCATAAGAAAGGGCGTACGGTAGCTACCCTACAGTTACAGTACAGGGTCAAAATTTAAACATTACACACTTCCTCCAACCCAGGAAAATGGAGCAAATCAGTTGGTTCTTTTGCATTCGGTGCGGTGTAAGGTAGACCTCACGGGACTTACAAAATCACAATTTGGCTATAGGCTGTTTCTGAGGAAAAATCGATAAACCATTATTACCATTTATGGAGTAACACTTCTATAACTTATGTTCATGGCAGATCGTCAGAATTTTTATCACATGTTCTTAAGATGATATTGTTGGGGAACTTCAAAACTTTTTTCAATATTATTATCCATTAACGAGGTCCAGACATTCTTTTTACCGTACTTATGCATCTAAAATATGTCATAATATCCGGTCTGAGGTGTAACTGTATTTTGTGCTAACGTACTGAACCCATAGAACGGGTTCAAATGGTTCAAATGGCTCTGAGCACTATGGGACTCAACTGCTGTGGTCATCAGTCCCTAGAACTTAGAACTACTTAAACCTAACTAACCTAAGGACATCACACACCTCCATGCCCGAGGCCATAGAAAGGGTTATAGGATCATTGCAAGGGTTCTGAGATAATCAAACCATGTTCTTAGTCAGCATTTTTCACCAATAAAGCTTTATGACACAATGTCTCTATATAATGGGACATACGTACCACAGTGCCAAAAATTGGACTACAAAGGGTCTTAACATGCCTGTAAAGAACTAACTGTCAAAAATTACATAAAACTACAACGACAGCAAATTCAGTAAAGCATTTTTAATATCTTTATTTCTCTTTTAAGATATAAATCGTAAGCCGGGATTTTTCGATGAATTGCGATCGTTGACCAAAGACTCCAGAAAAAATGCAGTGCAAACCATTTTATGTTAACCTTATATTGCATTTGTTGTTTATATGTCTCAAAGGACATAAATGTATCGAAGTATTAAATAAACTAGCAGGACTTCACTGACCTATTGAATAAGTTTTGTATAAGGAGCACACCCCTCTGCAGCAGGGAAAAGAAGGGGACCAGCCGAGAAATGCTCCTGTCGAAGCGCAAGAAAGCGGATGGGTTGCTCTTTAAAAGGTTAACTGAGAAGTAAGGAGCCAGCTCCCTCTTTCCGCCTTCCTCAGCAAAGATTTTGACACGCAAACACATTCGCCCTTTTTTTCTACTGTAGGGAGTAGCACAGAGACAATGACGGTGGAAGTGAGAGGAGGCTGTGCCGGTGGCAGAGGAGAGGAGAGGAGGCACTAACGGTGGGGAGAAAAAGTGGCAGCGAAAGTGATCAACAGATGGACGGAGGCAACAGCAGTGGGAGAGAGAGCAGAAAGTGATGGTCAGCCAGAGACAGTGGCAGTAAAAGAGAGATGCGCTTCGAGATAGAAGCAGTGGGAGCAAAACAGAGAGGAGACAGTGGATACGGTAAGTGCAGATAAATGGAGACCATACATAGGCTTGGGAGGTGTGCATCCTCCGCAGCAAGGAGTTACGAATGTGAGCGCATTTTGAACCGAAATTTTAAGCATGTGGGTATAGTGGAAAAAATAAGTTGGACCTCCCAACATTTTTGAGCTGTCAAGGTATGGTGAAGACAGTAGCAGTGGGAAAGCAAGACAAAGGGAGACCGTGTAAGAGAGAGAGGTGGCGGGATATACCGTAAATAAGTGGGAGAAAAAAGATACAGTGGGAGAGAGACATACATAGAAAGCGATGGTGATTACGAAGGCTTAACTACAAAGAGAGACTGTAAGAAAGGATTTAGAAACTTCTTTCTTGAAAGAGAGCGAATATGTTTGCATGCCAAAATTTTTAGTGAGGAAGGCGGAAGGAGGGATGAGGTAGTCGGTTCCTCACTTTCCTTCAAAGTATTGTAAAGAGGAACATACTCGAATTTAGTGCTTCGACAGGAGCATTTTCCCGCTAGTTAAGTGTCTATACGCGGATTTCTACGTATTTAGATGTATTCTGAAGTGTTCTCGGGTGCTTATCAGGACGATGCCGGCCGGTTGAATACCGGGGAACATCTGAAGACCATAATACACTGGAAAGCCTAAAGTCATACTTATATGTACCAGTGTTCCAACTACCGTCAGCTGTACCTTACCGACATCCGTGTCTATTTTCCCTTCGGAGAAAGTGTCTTCCTACTGTCAGATGAACCGAATGGATAGCGTCTTGGAAAGAGACCATGAGATGAATATCAAACAAAAGTAAAAATTAAGTCGATTTAAAATAGGAGGTGCCGAGGGAATTACGCTAGGAAATAAGAAACTAAAAATAGTAGGATCAATTTTGCTATTTGGATTACGAACTAACTGATGTGATTATTAAAATTCTTCTGGGTACAGTACCGCGTCATTGTGTCAATTACAAAATTAAAACCAACGTTCCGTTGTATTACAACGTCCTTCCTCAGAGCAAGGCTGGTTTTGGTGGACTAAAGGTGGTTGTGTTTACTGCAATCGATTGGTGTGGGTACGTGATGTTTTTGAAACTTTATTGGCCCTAGAATATAACAGGCTAGTCACGATGGAAGGGGGGCGCGGACAGGGAGCACGCTGTTGGTGGACTAGACGGCTTGTCAGTCTGTAAATTAGGGCTTGACTTCTGGTGGGCACGTTTTCTTGCAGGTGCTCTGTTTCTTTAGGCTGTCGCGTCCGTGCGCGGTGAGGCATCTGCTCTGCGACCATTATACGGCCAATCAAGTTTCATAAATATGACGTATTGACTTCGATCGATTGCAATAAATAGAGCCATCTTTTCTCCACCAAAACTAGTGGAGGCTTTTAATACGGTCGAAATTTTAAGTTTATAATTGAAGTATCTTATACAGTGACGCGATACACACCGAGAATAATTTTAATCATCATGTCACCGGCCGCGGAAACCTACGCAGTTGTGTCAGCTAACTGATGTGTCCGTAGTAGAGTGCGTATAAAATGCAGACCGGCAATAGCAAGAAAAGAATTTCTGGAGAAATATTGACATCTAATACCAATTTAAGTGTTAGGAAGTCTTTTATGAAAGTATTTATCTGAAGTGTAGCTTTGTATGGAAGCGAAACGTGGACGTAGTACAAACAAGAAAGTAATAAAAGCGGTTGATATGTGGTACTATAGAAGAATGGTGAAGCTTAGTTGGGTATGTAGGATAGCTATTGAACAGGAACTGAATCGAACTGGAGAAAAACGAACTTTCGGCAAACTGACTGAAGGGAGGGTGAGGGGACTGTAGAAGGGGACGAAGGCTCGAATATAGTAAGCAGAATCAGATGGATTTATATTGCAGAGATTAACAAGCAAGCACATGATACATTAGCTGTATGAAACCAGTTGTTGGAGCGAAGACCGCAGTAACAACATCGTAATCTGCCTTTAAGTCTTGATATACGAGTACATTCTGCGTCTTTTTATCTTAATTCCCGTTCCCCTGCCAGTCTTTTATCTTCACCTACACTTGTTTCAGTGTCACCTGTATTCTTCTTTTTCTGGCTTTGATAGGGTCGAAATTTTGAGTCTCAAAGTCCATTCCAACAACTTTTACTGCCTCACCGTTGTGTGTGCTCACAGTTTGTATGACAGAGTTTGCGACTGTTTACAGTTGCGGTGGTACATCTGAAACCTATGGATGCCCTAGTGATTGGACTCTTCCCTCGGAGCACTGGCCACCATACGACAGAGATCGCTTTCCAAGTCAGAAATTAACTAGAAAAGCGCGTTGCGTCCCGAATTAACAAAAATAAATGAAGCAATTAGAGCAGCGAACTTCGCACCGTAGCTTGGAAACTCCATGTAGATCTCTTATGTTAGCTTTGTCAAATTCCTTTCCTTTTCTCTCACCTTCATTTGATGCTACAGTGCCCAGTATTATAGCGGACAAATAAAATACATGGTGTCAAAATGGAACGTTAACTCTCCAAATGCGTTGCGGTTGTCCTTTGCGCACGTTGGTGAAGTAGACAGAAACCCTGAGTTACACGTAACGTAGCATTATTCAAGAGAGTAACGACGATGTGTTTTAGTATACTGGAGCCACGACAGTTCGTAAACAAGCAGAGAGCGTGTCGCAAATTATTTATGTTGGTTTAAAATTTCATCTGTATAAGCAGAGAGTTGTGCAAGAACTAAAGAAGAACGATTGTCAGAAGCGTACACCACTCTATCACGAAATGAAGGCAAAAATATTTCACACATCCTTGTTTAATCAAGAACGTGTGGTTTTTCTCATTACAAGGCCATTAGCGGCAAGAATTATTCGATTCGTGCACCATTTGAAGATTTATTAGCATTTCCTACCCTCCAAAATGACTGGAACGGCACCTTGTGATTTTTTTGGGATTAGCTTAACAGGCATATTAATGTGATTGAGCCGATGACACGATAAGTATTAAATAAACGGAGAGAATACGAAAATCATGGTATGGCAGGTAAGGGCGAATTCATGCAGAAGACGACATCTTTGATTATTTTCTCTTAGAAATTACACGGGTAAATAAAACATCAGATCAGATAAAAAATTATTCGCGTTTTTTAAGTTCTTACAAAGGTTTTATTTGTTTAACCATGCACTACACAAACTGTGCATCTCCTGACGAACAGTGATGACAAGGACGCTTCCAAAGTAGTACCGATCAGGGTGCGGCCCACTTGAACTGATCTAAAAGCTGCACTTCTTAATCGGTGTCACGAACAACCATGCTGAGCTCTTAAGAGTAGAGCTGGAGGTTATCACTGTACCATCCGCTGAGTTCCCGCGCCCTTTGGTGGAGACTGACGTACTTAAAGCGTGGCATTCTACAGATTGTTGTCATTGGCGACCGCGTACGACTTGGAGCACTGACCGGTGATACTGAAAGAAATCAGTATTTTTAATTCAAAGTGAACAATCGCTAGTATCATAAATTGGCTGCTATCACAGATGGATCATTCACTAGTTTCCACATCTACAGGGTGGTCCAAAAGTTCGGAAACACACTGATAAACTACAAATGGAGTAGCAAACAAGGAAATACAGTCCATACACACGAGGAACGAGAAGGGGGAAACTTTATAGACTATGCCACCAACATGGCGGCCATCTTGAAAGCCGCCATCTTGGATTCAACTCCAAAATTTCAAATGGGAATGTAGTCATGTGACATATCAAACAGACAGAGAATTTCACCAGAAAAACAATGCCGTTGTTATTTTAAACACAGCTTTATTTATTCTCGGGTTATAGCCAGTTACATGCGGCAGCAGTGGGACCGTCGGCAGCGTGAGTATTACGTACTGAGAAGTCATAAAATGAAGTCTGAAACAGTGCAAAGTGACTATCCCATGCCTGATATGTTACATGTGTTCAACTGTTAGGTATCATTTACTCATGCTAACGTTTTAATCATTGTTTCCTTATTTACATGTTACAAAATGTCCTTAACACATGAAGAACACATTGAAATCATCTTGATATCAGGAGAAAGAAGCACATAGGTCATTGTTGAGGATTTCAGCAGTCGTCACCCAACCAGACAGCCCATCTCCTTACAGCACAGTTGCCAAGCTTTTGGCCACAGGTTCTGTCGCAGATAAACCTAAGGCTGGAAGACCAAAAGTCGCCACCGATGAGGCAAGAACAGTGACCGTGTTGGCATTATTTAGCAAGAGTCAGCAACGAAGTACTCGTCGCCCGTCACAAGAATGTGGGGTTAGCCGCACCTCCATACTGCGAATTTTATCGCAGCACAAATGGAACCCGTACAAAATTCAGCTGCTCCAACACCTGAACGAGGATGACCCAGACCGTCGGGTACGGTTTGCAGAATGGGTGACACAGCAGCTGCAGATAAACCCACGTTTACCCTATCAAGTGCTGTTCAGTGATGAAGCCAATTTTTTTATCAATGGTGAAGTGAACAAGGAAAATCACAGATACTGGTCCGACACAAATCCGCACTGGAATGCTGCTTCCAAAACGGTGGACTCACAAAAAGTGATGGTCTAGTGTGGTATGTGGTGTACCAAACTCGTTGGACCTTTTTTTATTGATGTTACATTAACAGCCAACGGTTATCTGAGGTTATTGGACGAAGAAGTGTTTCCCTCCTTGTTAACGAGGACATTTCCGGAATTCTTCCAGCATGATGGAGTCAAACCACATTATGAGCACAATGTGCGAGCATACCTGGATGTGCAGTTCCCTCAAAAGTGGATTGGTCGTAGGGGTGCTGTGGAGTGGCCACCACGTTCACCAGATTTGACTCCATTGGATTTTTATCTCTGGGGTCATGTCAAAGCACTGGTTTAATCTGTGAAAATACGGGATTTGCATCATCAAATTTGCATTGCCAAATTTAGACAGATGTGTTGGTCAAAGTTCACCAGGACTGGGTTCGGATGATAGCATTAACAATCCAAAATAATGGACAACATATCGAGCCATTCCTATGGCTGTTGGTGGTCTCTCCGGACTGTGTAACATCGCCGTAATGTCTCTTCGGCACATATCACACACGCTGCCGAGCGTCCCACCGCTGCCATATGTAACTGGCTATAACCCGAGAATGAATAAAGCTATGTTTAAAATAACAACAGCATTGTTTTTGTGGTGAAATTCTCTATCTGTTTGATATGTCTCATGACCACCTCCCCATTTGAAATTTTGGAGTTGAATCCAAGATGGCGGCTTTCAAGATGGCCGTCATGTTGGTGTCATAGCCTATAAAGTTTCTCCCTTCCCGTTCCTCGTGTGTAGGGAATGTGTTTCCTTGTTTCCTACTCCATTTGAATTTTATGAGGGTGTTTCCGGACTTTTGGGCCACCCTGTATACACATCAAATTAGAAAACATCGATATTAACTGAATATGATGAAACTAATCCAAAGATTAGATCGTAGGACGGGGTAGAAATATATAAATAAAACGCGACTGCAAATATCGACACACAAAGTTATGTTAGAAAATAGTATGTGCCTGTAATATGAAAAATCGCTTCGTCATATGGTACAGCATAGCTAATGTTAACGGGGAGTGTAATTAGTCCACCCAGCAATACATGTATTACACCTCTCGTTGCCCAGTCAGTATTCGGAAACGTCCAGCAACCTGAAATTGGGAGCATGAAGTACCGCACTCAAAACAGGAAGTAATTTGGCAATTACAGCTCTGCTTTCACCGTTCCACGAAATGTAGTAAACTAAGCGAGTGCGGTAATCGCGATACCACTTCATACAACCACAAACTGATCCGAATTATAGTTACCAATTGCAGATTCCGCTTTTTTCTACATGATGAGCTCATTAACGACTATTGCGGCAACTGGCGAGCAAACCGATATGAATTTCCGCTTAATCTGACCATAAAATGTCACTCAAAATATTACGTGATTTCTTATTCCCCAACCATTTTATTGCAGACGGAAGCTCATTCTAGCATCGACGTTTCTCGAGACAAAGCTTGGGAAAAATACAGTTTTCATGTTCAGCGATTTATCTCCTCCTTTTTTTGGGTATGAAGTCACCCTTTCCTTGGTAACATGAGTTTTGATGTGGATTATGATGTCCATGTTAATGAAACATATATATTCATTATTTCTTAAGTTTATTTTGACAGCAGTGACTATGAGATTTACTTTGAAGTTCACTAACGTCGATTCTGCGCTCAGGTGGACTCTAACATTACAACGGTGCCAGCTGCTACGTTTAAACAACGTGTAGTAGTAGTACTGGTACAAGTTACGCAGCCGCGCTCACCAGCACAAGAAAAAATACATATTAATATACGTGTGAAAGGCTTAGTTTTTGTGCTATCAATGAACCTTTCAGTGAACGCTTTTCGAAGAGAAATAGAGTAACTGTAGTTTACAGAGGATACTTTAAATTAATTTAGTTAGGTAACAGAATGATATTATAGTTACAAAACATTCTGTACATGTAATCATTGTAAGAAAGTTTATAATGAATACCATTCGAAGGCCATTTTAATAATTGAAGTTTGTAAACGATAGTAGAAATCCATGCTCTTAGCTATACGAATGACATTATCGTGACGAATCAGTCTGGTGATGCACTCGTTGTACCCACAGCGTTTAAATTTGACGTTAGTATACATCAGACATCTGTAAGCAGTAGTAGATAACAATTAAGTTCACAATCTTCCAATGTACGAATCATACGGAAGCGGTGTCTTATTTCCTCTTTTCTAAGGCATATTCTCAGGGACCACTGAACGTCTGCAGAGTAACCAGAATCAAACACATTCCCGAACAGCCTCTCTAGTCTTTCAAAAATAAGTGGTGCTTCTCTCCCTTTAAGCTCCCATTTCATCACTGTTACCACTAAATCGTTAGGCCACTGTTGACTGATACAGAGTAAAGAAACGCAAAAAAAGAGCTAGTAATTTTGAGAGGTGAAATAATGAAGGAGGCAAGGAAAAAAAAAAAAAACAGGTTAAAAGACAAGATAGAGCAGAAATCCTTCGACAATACATGAGATAGTAAATTTAATTGATAAGGGATGAAGTGTAAGAATGAAGAAAATAAATTAGGCACAAGGGAATACAGACTTGACAGAAAATGTAAAATGTCATACCAGGATGGATAGAGGATAAATGCAAAAAGATGTAAAGCAGTGTGTAACTATCTGAAAGATAGATGCCCTCTCAAAGAAAATTAAAGAAGGATATAGAAAGGAAAGATATTTAAAACAATATAATAGAGAGGGAATAGAAAATATATGAAGATGAGATGGAAGACGTGGTACTTAGAGATGTATTTGAATGAACTCTCAAAGACCCAGGTCGAAACAAGCCATCTGGAGTAGACGACATTCCCTCTGAATTAGTGAGAACCTCGGGTGAGACAGCCATGACAAAACTATCCCACCTATTGTGCAAGATGTATGAAAAAGGCGAAACACACTCAAACTTAAAGAAGAATGATATAATTCCCGTTCCAAAGAAGGCATGTGCTGACAAATGTGAATATTACGAGACCATTACCTTAATAAATCATAACTGCATACTATTAACACAAATTATTTACAGAAGAATGGAAAGAATGGTAGAAGGCGAACTATGGAGAGATCGGTTTGGTTTCCGAAGAAATGTAGGAACACGAGAGGCGATACCTACATTTACAGCGTTTGTAGATTTAGAGAAACCTTTTGACAATTTTTACTGGAATACACTCTCTGAAAGTCGGAAACTTGAAGGGATAAAACACAAGGAGCGAAATGTTATGTACAGCTTGTGTTGCAATCAAATTACAGTAATAAAAGTTGAATGACTTTAAAACAAGGCAGTGAGAAGTTAGTGTACGCAGGAAGAGCGCAGATTACACTCCTGGAAATTGAAATAAGAACACCGTGAATTCATTGTCCCAGGAAGGGGAAACTTTATTGACACATTCCTGGGGTCAGATACATCACATGATCACACTGACAGAACCACAGGCACATAGACACAGGCAACAGAGCATGCACAATGTCGGCACTAGTACAGTGTATATCCACCTTTCGCAGCAATGCAGGCTGCTATTCTCCCATGGAGACGATCGTAGAGATGCTGGATGTAGTCCTGTGGAACGGCTTGCCATTCCATTTCCACCTGGCGCCTCAGTTGGACCAGCGTTCGTGCTGGACGTGCAGACCGCGTGAGACGACGCTTCATCCAGTCCCAAACATGCTCAATGGGGGACAGATCCGGAGATCTTGCTGGCCAGGGTAGTTGACTTACACCTTCTAGAGCACGTTGGGTGGCACGGGATACATGCGGACGTGCATTGTCCTGTTGGAACAGCAAGTTCACTTGCCGATTTAGGAATGGTAGAACGATGGGTTCGGTGACGGTTTTGATGTACCGTGCACTATTCAGTGTCCCCTCGACGATCACCAGAGGTGTACGGCCAGTGTAGGAGATCGCTCCCCACACCATGATGCCGGGTGTTGGCCCTGTGTGCCTCGGTCGTATGCAGTCCTGATTGTGGCGCTCACCTGCACGGCACCAAACACGCATACGACCATCATTGGCACCGAGGCAGAAGCGACTCTCATCGCTGAAGACGACACGTCTCCATTCGTCCCTCCATTCACACCTGTCGCGACACCACTGGAGGCGGGCTGCACGATGTTGGAGCGTGAGCGGAAGACGGCCTAACGGTGTGCGGGACAGTAGCCCAGCTTCATGGAGACGGTTGCGAATGGTCCTCGCCGATACCCCAGGAGCAACAGTGTCCCTAATTTGCTGGGAAGTGGCGGTGCGGTCCCCTACGGCACTGCGTAGGATCCTACGGTCTTGGCGTGCATCCGTGCGTCGCTGCGGTCCGGTCCCAGGTCGACGGGCACGTGCACCTTCCGCCGACCACTGGCGACAACATCGATGTACTGTGGAGACCTCACGCCCCACGTGTTGAGCAATTCGGCGGTACGTCCACCCGGCCTCCCGCATGCCCACTATACGACCTCGCTCAAAGTCCGTCAACTGCACATACGGTTCAGGTCCACGCTGTCGCGGCATACTACCAGTGTTAAAGACTGCGATGGAGCTCCGTATGCCTCGGCAAACTGGCTGACACTGACGGCGGTGGTGCACAAATGCTGCGCAGCTAGCGCCGTTCGACTGCCAACACCGCCGTTCCTGGTGTGTCCGCTGTGCCGTGCGTGTGATCATTGCTTGTACAGCCCTCTCGCAGTGTCCGGAGCAAGTATGGTGTGTCTGACACACCGGTGTCAATGTGTTCTTTTTTCCATTTCCAGGAGTGTATTTTGGAATGTGATGCTACAAAAGATTAGACAGGTAGATCGAATATTCAGAGAAGTGATACTGCAGTATCTACTCGGCGATTAGAAAGCGTTATGGCGCAATTTGACGATCAAAGGGATTGAGAGTGAACATCCTGAGGCATCAAGGAAAACTCGGTTTGGTTATGGGTGTGGTATGTGGATGAAAATTTTAGGGGGAGAACAAGGCTAGATAACAGCAGCCAGGTTCAAGGGGATGTAGACTGCAGAGAAGAAGAGGCCTGCAAAGGATAAACTAACGTGGAAAGCTGTATCAAAACCCTCTTGACTCTGAGCACAACGGCTTCATCACTGTGTCACTGAGACTTCCGTTGACACGTCTATCTCTAGTAAAGGAGGCTTTGTTTATACTGTTCATTGCCCTAAATAATACGAATTTTAATGCATTAGTGTCTGTTACTACAACAAGTTTTTGAAGCAGCATATTTTTCAATTATATAACACAACAAGAAACAATTTCTCTTCGCTATAATGAGACAGATAAGCATTTACATTCAAAGATTATGTGACTGATTTTTATCTAGCCATTCTGCTGTGTATAGAGGTTTTTATGCTATAAAGATCTGACAAAGTAAGGAAACATTTCCGTCACTGAATCACGTCTTAATGCTTAAAGAAAAACACGACTTTAGCAACAGACTGAATGCAATAGTTCTAGCAGATTTTTGACAGTTTTCAGTTGTTTTCGGTGGCTGTTATAAATCGCTGACATTTGCAGATAAACTATGGAATGTTTTAAACGTATTTGTTCATCGACTTTCATTGCTTTGAGAAAACCATGAATTTGTTTCCGCATCCAAAGGTCGATCATAAATGAACATGGAAGTTCTGTTTTTCTGGAAATATCTCCCTAAAATGTGTACAAGAGGTTATGTGACGCACGTCTTGGTGCCGGCTGCAAGGCGAGGAAAGTTACTGGACTGCAGCAGCCTCTGCTATCCTCGTTAATGGCTCCTCCATTTACGCACACTCGGTGACCTTCCTTCAACAGATTCCTTCAGAGAACTTCCGTGCAGTACCATGCATAACAGGGTCTTGCTTCAGATTTCAGCGTTTCGTCGTTATCCATTTTGTTTAGAAACAGGGCGGAATCAATAAGTTGCGCGAATTAAGTCACCGAAATGAAAGTATACACACTAAGATGTCCTTTAATTTGTGAAACACAAGAGGACTTAAAATGGCATTCTGACATTTAAACGGAAAATCTCAAAATTTTGCTTCGTCACAATTACTCTGTTCTTGTATAATTCAGAATGAAGTAACAATTTTTGAAAATTTGGTTCGCATTTTGACCTACATTATTATGCTTATACTGAAATTTTTCTCTCTCACGTAGAAGACAGACGTGCTGTAATATTTTAAAAAATCGGTAGAAAAAGGTGAAGAACGCAAATATTCAGTCACCATAAAAAGGTGAAACCCATAGCAAACGTGTGATATAATAGGTCTCTTAATATTTCAATTAGTCCGTAAGCGAGAATCCGCCAACTCATTATTTCATAATTACATGGAAATGAAGTGCGTAAATCGGTAATATCTCTAAACCAAAGGTTTTGACAACAGACTAAAAGTGTGTATTTAGTATGTGAAAGACCATTACTTACTCCAAACATTTTATTTTATCTAGGTTTCAAAAACTATCAGAAAGTACGCTAAGGAGCAAAAATAGGAACGCCATTAAGAATGCAAATACATGTGGCTTAAATATACTTTATGCCGAAAATACGAAGTCTGTCTTACACAAATGGCTTAGGTAAAATAACTGTACTTGGTAAAATGCTACTCAGCATGTAGTGAAGATGCTGAGTCGCGGTAGGCACAATAAAAAGATTCTAACACTCATAGCTTTCGGCCATTAAGCCTTTGTCAGCAGTAGACACACATACACACACGCACACACAAACGCAACTTGAACACACGTCTGCAGTCTCACAGAGCTGAAACTACACTGTGTACACTGGTATTGTTACATTCCATCCCGGATTTTCCATTGTTTGTACTTGGTAAAAGACTCAATAGCTACTGGCGAAGCCACCACGTGGCGCAATCAAAGCCTCTAAGCATTTTACCGTGGAATCAGGGGTGGTTCTTCCCTCCGTACTGTCTTCGTGTGAATTCACAAAACTTCAAAAGAGGCTTCTGGAAATCTTTGACGAACAAGTTCCCGACCAACCTGACATTATCGATGGTCGAAATTTCAAACGAAAGTATTAAGCAGAGAATCGCTGCTCCTGTCGTTATTTCAAGTGTGCTTGCTCAATACACATTCATCCCTCGCCGTGTATAGCCGGGCATTTCCTCTCTATCTTACTGTAATGTGGAATGAAAAGTCTTCTGATGGAAGGGCAGTTCGTCCAGCTATAAATCACCTTTGCTGCAACAGTCAGTGTTCAGATTTTTCTCTAAACCTATGGGTTTAGATGGCGTGTTGTATCCAAACTGTCAAACCTAGCGTTTGTCAGCCACCTTACTGTACAATATAGGACGTCAGACTGTCGGCATCGCAACCGCTTCTAACTAATGTGCGGCTAACACTATCGCACGGGTTGCAGCGGCCCTCGTCTGAAAACACTGCCTTTTGTTACTGAGTACAGAAGCAACAGCGGTCACATTTATACTGCCCCCGGTACCTGAGTGGTCAGCGCGTCAGAATGTCAATCCTAAGGGCCCAGGTTCGATTCTCGGCTTGGTCGGAGATTTTCTCCGCTCAGGGACTGGGTGTTGTGTTGTCCTCATCATCATCATTCCATCCCCATTGACGCGCAAGACTCCGAAGTGGCGTCAAATCGAAAGACTTGCACTCGGCGAACTGTCTACCCGACAGGAGGCCGTAGTCACACGGCATTTACGTTTAGGGCCGTTAGTGCTTTGAGGACAGTGGAAGCCGTCGCAGTTTATGGATGACGCCATTCCAGCCCACAGGAGACGATATCAATTTGTCGATACAGACAGGTCTACAACGGGTGGAGTCCTTCACCTTCGAGCTGACACTTTGAACGAAGCTGTATGGTCGGTTATGACCATTAGAAGGTGTCGATCATCCATTTTTCCATCCACTGGCTCCACGTAAACATCAGTGGATACTGGCCCAATCAAGGGCGTACCCAGCTAGGACAGGAGATGGCAGATAACGTCATACAGATTCCAAAACATAACGTAGTTTCAAGTACAGAAAAGTTGAAATTAGTAGTAAATTTTCACAGAGCGTATGACGAATTCCTTCACAAGGAATTTAATAAAAGTGGCTTGTTATTCCATTTTCTACCTTTAATTAGCCAATTAAACAAGATTATTGTAAATTTCCGGAACAATTAGCCACTTCACTAAATTTTCCCATTTCTAGCTTCATCTCATTAAGTATAATATTAATTGTCTATGTTAATAGTAATTTTCCTGCTGAAACATCAAATAATCGTCTGGTTACTAATGGAGGGAAGCGTGAAGGATAAAAAGTGTTGAGGGATAGCAAGGCCTGAATACAGAACGCAGGTTGAAATGTGTGTAGGTTAAAACTGGAGTCCAAAATCAAAGCAACATACCGAAATTTTGCAAGGTTGCGTTTATTTTGCCACAAAACATTATAGTCCGATGTTAGTAAAGTAGAAACAATATGAAGGATACAGGACCTAAATAAAACTTCAACAGGCAAAACGGTAGACAAAAATGTTCTTCGTTTTTTTCCAACTTAGAGGATTTACACACATATTCCCACAACTGGTTAATGCGCTCAGTATGAGGTGTGACCACCTCTGGCAGAAATACAGGGCTGACAAAAGACGGGGCACGCCGTGAATGATGTCATCAGTCTCACGTTGAGGCAATAACGCCCATTCTTCTTGCAGCGCTGCTTGCAAGTCTTGGAAAGTGGTCGGTGGATGCTGGCGTGGCGCAATCCGTCTCCGTAGTGAATCCCAGACGTCCTCTATGGGATTCAAATAGGGAGATCGAGCAGGCCAGGTTGCAAGTCTGGGCCCACATAAGGTCCAAAGATTTCGTCACGGTACCTGACAGCAGATAAATCTTGCCGATTTAAATTTGGAGATTTGTGGTAAGGTATTATGGGACCAAACTACTTAAGTCATCGCTCCTTAAGCCTACACTAATTAATCTAACTTAAACTAATCTACGCTATGGACAACACACACACCCATTCCCGAGGGAGGACCCAAACCTCCGACGGGTGGAGCCGCGGGCTTGCACATGTCAGTAAAATCCCTGCCCACACCATTAGGGATCAACCTCGACATCAGTCTCTTTCCACAACGCTTGGGTCCGGAAATGGTGTTCCACGTTCCCTCCAGATGCGAATCCCCCGAGAATCACTGCCCAGACTATATCGGGACTCATCTAGAAAAGAACATTGGCCCACTGTTCGACTTACCAGGTGGCATGTTGACGGCTCCATTCAAGACGTTCCCTTCTGTGAGACGCGTTAGAGGTAGACATACAGCATGTCCCCGACAGTAAAATCCACTCTGTCGAAGCCTTCTCTGCACAGTTTGCCTCTATACAACACGTCCATTGGATGCTACGAGTTCACAGGCCAGTAGCCGTGGAGTACTAAGGGGTTGCCCTCGTGTCCTTAGAGGCAAATAACGGTTCTCTGTTTCTGAAGTCACACGTGGTCGGACCCGCACTGGTCTTCGGGGTACAGTTTCGATCTCTATAAACTGTCGCCACATCCGAAAAACAAAACGATTCAGATTAAGCCATCGGGCCACATCACTCTGCGACTGTCCTGTTTCCATTCTTCCAATGGCTCTTCAACGCAGAGAGCCTGGTAGGTGTTTCTCTGTGCCATACTGCACCGTCCGTTACTGTGTATACATCTGTTGTGTATGTGGGATTATCTAGAAAACACTATCGCGTTTGATGGGTGCCCTGACGTAATCATTGGCGTGGTTTTAGTTGACCAGAATGGCATCTTCCCTGCAGGAAACGATCCTACAGACATTTGTTGACAGTTTGTATGATTATATAAAGAATTAGACACGGGACGGGGAAATAGTGGTTTGTTGCTTTAATTCTGGACACCAGTGTAGTTATGCAGAGACGGAGGGATTTGCACAGGATAGACTAGCGATGAGATCTGTACCAATCCAGTCTTCGAACTTCAGACCCCAACAACAGCAATTTTACTGAGAATTTATAGGTCTTGATGCCATAAAAAGGCGCTAATTTGACCTGTAAGACGTATGAGTACCTAATTTCCCGACATTGAGAGCACAACACCTATGGGGCGTCTGCAACGTTTTGCACTATCTAATTGCGTCTTGCAAACAGTGGAAAATGTTAGCTCTTGGCTTGTGTAGGATAATACTGAGCGATGTTTACTTCGTAGCTCCCCCGCTTTAGTTGACGGACAGAGCCAGATGGTAAATGACGCATTCAAATCACAAATTTGAACGGCGAAACTATCAAGACACCATTGTCCCGTTGTTCAGGCAGCACCTGCGTGTGAGTAGGTTCTCCGAATGAGATGAGCCGACTTCGTCATTGCCGTCCTTGTTAAATACTTCACTCTTTCTGTTCCTATTAGACCCCGTTACGTTTCTCTGTAAGTATCTAGCTATTAAATACCAATGATCTTTCTGTGTATTCCTTAATGACAGAGTGTGTGTGTGTGTGTGTGGCGGGGGGAGGGAGGCGCACACGCAGCCCGGAATGGCAGGGTTGTTTGAGGCGCCATGTCACGGATTGCGCGGCACCTCCCGCCAGAGCTTCGAGTCCTTCCTGCATGGGTGTGTCTTGTTCTTAACATAAGTTAATTTAAGTAATGAGTAAGTCTAGGGATCGATGACCACAGAAGTTTGGTCCCTCAGGAATTCACACACAAATGTCCACAGTCCACAAAAAATGTGTGTGTGTGTGTGTGTGTATGTGTGTGTGTGTGTGTGTGCACGCACGCATGAATAAAATGCGTGCATGCTACCACGTATTTCCGATTGCTAGATTATTTCATTAATCTATATTACACAAGAACACATTCATTGAGCTCTCACTGATGAAGGCGTTGATAAATTCCTTTCTAAATCTCATACGTTTCGGTGTTGAGTGGTTGCGGAAGGAAAGAGATATATTATCCCTCGTGCACCATGGACGGTATTAAAGCCATTGTCATCAAATGTACAGCACACATACACTTCGCGCAAGTACATAAAGACCTCCGTATTGGTAGTACAAGGAGTAATCAATAATGTCATTTCGACCAGACAGAAAAACAGTCTAGAGTTATTCTCGCCACTGTCTGGATTAAATTCATATGCGCACAACAACTCCCGCATGTCACCAACTTCCTCCTATCTCCCATCGCTTTACCACAAGTTATCCAACCATCCCCATCCGTTGGAAATGTTGATCTGCAAAATATCGAACTCGCATCCTGACCTAACTCACAGGTGGACACATCTGTTGAGAATCAGTTTGATGGATGCCACAATGTGTTTTAGATATTGACCATGTGCCGTGGAATCTCAACAATTATTTCGCCGTTAGCCGTTATTCTTCTTGCAACTGAAAATTTTTTCAGTAATTTTGAGTTTTATTTTTTAAGAAACTGTGCTTCACTTTCTACATTCCTCCCCCTTTCACTAAACTAGTGTGAGATGGTACCTCTCCTCCCTCCCCCACCCCTTCCCCTCCCCCAGACCAGGTCATGAGTACGCTTCAGAGCACTTTCAGTTTCCACTGATTCTTCAGTACCTGTGAGTTTCGTGGCACTTTCATATCCAGTCACAACGGAGAGAACACTGAAGGTCCCACACAAATAGCTTCCTTGTTCTGTCCGCATCACTGTTTCTCGTTCAATACTTTACACAGGTTTCATAGAAGCCAATGTTTTGCTTCCGTTTTCACAAAGTAATGGGCTTTGCTCTGTCAAGCTACCTCGCAGCAAAATGAGAAGTTATAATCAGTTGAAACGTAGCAAACTGAAGTCGCTCTACTTGCTACTGTAACTCCTCTAAATATCTAATTATTTTCTTGTCTGCGAACTAATTACATATGTGCACACTGAACCACAAAGTTTTGATTTAAGTAATATTTTATGTAATGTTACTTAAGTCATAATTTACCAACCGCCGGCCGCGGTGGTCTCGCGGTTCTAGGCGCGCAGTCCGGAACCGTGCTACTGCAACGGTCGCAGGTTCGAATCCTGCCTCGGGCATAGATGTGTGTGATCTCCTTAGGTTAGTTAGGTTTAAGTAGTTCTAAGTTCTAGGGGACTAATGACCACAGCAGTTGAGTCCCATAGTGCTAAGAGCCAATTTACCAACTGGTAATTGCCATTGCATAGTTAGTTTTCCATCAAACAACTTTATATAAGAAACGGTGCCAATGGCTTTGAGCACTATGGGACTTAACTTCTGAGGTCATCAGTCCCCTAGAACTTAGAACTAATTAAATCTAACTAACCTTAGGACATCACACACATCCATTCCCGAGGCAGGATTCGAACCTGCGACCGTAGATGTCGCGCTGTTCCAGACTGGAGCGCCTAGAACCGCTCGGCCAACACGGCCGGCTTTACTTAAGATAAATCTGTAATTGAAAATTGGAGGCGACGGACGCAGCTAGTTGAAAGCCCTAATTTCACTCTTTGAAGTAACCTGCCTAATCTTTTCGAAAACTTATGCAACAAGATATTATCTGCATCTAACATTTGGACATACACTAAAATACTTTCGTCGCACGAACCCTTACGCTTGTTTAATTCACAGGTTTAACACTGTAGTTTTGCTGCCCTTTCTAACTAAGATAATGAATTTGACTTTGACTAAATTAAGGAAATTTTAAACTTGAAAATTTACATGGAGCTAGGTAATCCACCGCAGAGATGTACAGTGTATCACTCAAATACTGCCTTGAATTTTAATACATTTCTCATTATCTATCACACAGTTAAACAAAATTATTGTTGAATTGAATGTGTTGTCGTCACTCATACATATGACCATTTCATTAATATGAACTATAAGGAAATTCACAATATATCCATACGCAAGACTTTAAATACCTCCTTCAGTAATCTTCAGTCGATGGGTAGAATTCATTACGTTACTTGAAAACTGCACCCAGTTAAATTTGCAACCACCCAGAAATTTGCACAGAGTATAGCTGGAAACCGGCTGCCTACCACGTCTCGGCCTACCTGTGCCTGGAGTTCTCGCTCAGCCGCTACTATCGCCCGCAGGAGTGCTGTTGACGCCGTCTGGCAAATGAACAACGTAAACAAAATATCGTACTGCCGAAAGAAGAGCCATGGTATACGAATACTTAAAGTTCGACTATATTACCTCTTTCATACGCATGTGACACTGGTTCTATTTGTTGCCTAGTTTATATCCTACTTCTCCATCTTCTACGATGCATATCCACATCTACGTCTAAATGATAACATATGTCCCAAAGAACACACACATTTTTATCTCGCAGCCATTATGAATCAAAACATGAAGGAATTAATGGCATTGGCTGCTAGTGGGCATTGATTTAAGTCAATGGCGAAGACTATAAATTTGTGCCCGATACGGGTTTCGAACCTCTGACTCGTGCTTATTAGCCAGAGGCATTGACCAATGCGCCATCCGGACACAGTGCTCACCGCAACTACATGGACCAGCCAAGCGCGCCTCCCGTCAAACCCAAATTTTCAACCTATCCACAGGCTACTGATGTAGTGATCCTCGCCTATTATCCTCTGTACTCGCAACGTTTCGCCGATACCCGTAAGAGTTGAAGCTCGGTGTACATCTGCGCTGAAGTGGCCAATTAGTCGTCCTCACCTTCATTAGATATGTAGTGTGTGTTCTTCCAGACAAGTGCGAAAGAACAGACACCACATATCTAATTAAGGTGTGGACGACTAATTGATCACTTCAGAGCAGATGCATACCACGCTTGAATAGTTAACGGGAATCTGCGGAATGCCGCGAGTAACGGTCAGCGCATCTGGCTGGTGAGCAGGAGATCCGGGATCAAATCACGGTCCGGCACAAATTTTCAACTTTCCCCACTGATTTAAATCAATGTCAACTAGAAACTAATGTCATTAATTCGTTTGTGTTAACTGCCTGGCGGAGAGCTCATCGAGCCACCTTCAAGGTATTTCCCTACCGCACCACTCTCGAAGAGCGCACAGGAATAACAAACATCTGCTTCAGAGCGCCGATTTCTGTTTTATATTACGACTGTTATTTCTTCCTATGTAGGTGGCCGCGAACAAAATATTTTCGCTATAGGGGCAGAAAGTTGGAGACTGGGAATCTGTGACAAGATCTCACCGCAGCGAAGGACGCCTTTGTTGTTTTAATGATTGCCATCACAATTCGCGTATCACATCCGTCACGCTTTCTCCCCTATTTCACGATAATACAAGACGAGCTACCCTTCTCTGAATCTCCTCCATCAATCCTGTCTAGTAAGGATACCAAACCACGCATCAGTACTCTTGCACAGAATGGACATGCCTAATGTAGTCAGTGTTTTTAGCGGAACATTTGCATCTTTTAAGTGTTCTGTTACTAAAACGTAGTCTTTGGTTCGGCTTCTTCTCTACGTTATCTATGTGATCGTTCCAATTAAAGTTGTTCGCAACTCTTTGCCCTTAATATTTAGTTAAATTGATAGCCTATAGATTTGCGTTATGTAGCGTGTAACAGAAATTTAATTGATTCCTTTTAGTACTCATATGGACGACCTTGCACTTTTTTATTAATTAGGTGAAAATTGGCACTTGTCATCATGTGTATATTTCATCTAAATCATTTTGCAGTTGGTTTTGACATTCTCATGTCTTTACTACACGGTAAATGATAGCATCATCTCCAAACAATTTAAGATGGGTGTTCACATAGTCTCCTAAATATTTCATATAGATTCGAAAGAGTAGAAGGTCTATAACACTCTCCTTGGGAAACGCCAGATATCGCGTCTGTTTTATTAGATTACTCTCCGTCAATGACTACGAACTATGACCTTCTGACAGGAAATCATAAAACCTGTCGCACAACTGAGACGATGCTTCATACGCCCGCAGTTTCATTAGAAGTCGCTTGGGGGAACCGTATCAAAAGCCTTCTGGATGTCTATAAATGTGGAAGCAATTTTAGATCCCCTGTCGATAGCACTGATTACTTCATGATAATAAAGAGCTAGTTGTGTCTCGCAAGAACGATTATTCTAAATCTCTACTGACTATTTATCAGTAGATCGTTTTCTTGGAGGTAATTCAAAATGTTCGAACACAGAATCCTACTGCAAATCGACTTCACTTATACACACACATCAAAAAGAGTTTTAATCATTCCGGTTCCCAGAACTCCTGAAGACAGACGTTGACTGTGGATATTGTATCACAGACACAGTCCCTTTGACTGTTCAGAGATGTCACTAAACTCGCCCAAAGATGTAAACAACCATACATGAGCATCGCCTATTAGACGGAGGGGGTCAGATAGCCGGTCAGTTCCAGTCATTCCACCAGGCGTAGTTGTCCATAGTTCAACCATGCCTTGATGGTCAATCCACGGTTCGATCGCGTCCGCATTGTTACTTGTGCTAGGCAGGGCTCTCAACAATGGTAGTGTCCAGGCGTCTCGGAGTGAACCAAAGCGATGTTGTTCGGACATGGAGGAGATACAGAGAGACAGGAACTGTCGATGACAGGCCTTGCTCAGGCCGCCCAAGGGCTACTACTGCAGTAGATGACCGCCACCTACTGCTTATGGTTCGGAGGAATTTTGGCAGTAAGGCCACCATACTGAATAATGATTTTAGTGCAGCCACAGGATGTCGTGTTACGACTCAAACTGTGCGCAATAGGCTACACGACGGGCAACTTCACTGCCGACGTTCATGACAAAGTCCATCTTTGCAACCATGACACCGTGCAGCGCGGTACAGATGGTCCCAACAACATGCCGAATGGACCGCTCAGAATTAGCATCACGTTCTCTTCATCGACGAGTGTCTCACATGCTTTCAACCAGCCAATCGTCTGAGACCTGTTTAAGGCGTTCAGCCTGACCAGGTTGCCTCCAGACACACTGACCAGCGAGTGCTGCAAGATGGAGGTTCCCTGCTGTTTTGGGGTGGCATTATGTGGGGCCGACGTACGCCGCTTTTGGCCATAGAAGGCGCCGTGATGGCTCTACGATACGTGAGTGCCATCATCCGACCAATAGTGCAACGTATCAGCAGCATATTGGCGAGACATTCGTCTTCATTGACGACAGTTAGCGCCCCCATCGTGCACATCTTGTGAATGACTTCCTTCAGGATTACGACATCGCTCGGCTAGAGTGGACAGCGTGTTCTCCAGACATGAACCCTATCGAACATGCCTAGAATATATTGAAAAGGGCTGTTTATGGACGAAGTGACCCACCAATAACTCTGAGGGATCTACGCCGAATGGCCGTTGAGGAGTGGGTCAATCTGGACCAACAGTGCCTGAACATGTGGATAGTGTGCCACGAGGAATGCAGGCACGTATCAATGCAAGAGGACGTGCTTCTGGGTATCAGAGGTACCGGTGTGTGCAGCAATCTGGACCGTCACCTCTGTAGGTCTCGCTGTATGGTGGTAGAACATTCAATGTATGGTTTTCATGAGCAATAAAAAGGGCGTAAATGATGTTTATGTTGGATCTCTATTCCAATTTTCTGTACAGTTTCCGGAACTATCGGAACCGATTTGATGTTTGCAAAAACATTTTTGATGTGTGTAGGTCTGTAATCCAGCAAATTTCTCGTGTTTCCTGTCTTGCGTATTGGTGTGACCTTCGGAATTTTCCACTCTTTAAATACGGCTCTTTCGGTTGCGGTTGTGAAGGGTTGCTAAATATGGGGAATTTAACTGGTATATAATCTGGACCGGAAACCTTGTCTTTATTAAGTGACTTGAGTTGTTTCGCTACGCCATGGATATCTACTTCCAAGTTACTCATGTTGGCAGCAGATCTTGATTCGAATTCTAGAATATTTACTTCGTCTTTCTTGTTTAAGGAATTTCGGAAAACAGCTTTTAGTAACTCCACCTTAGTGGTACTGTCACCAGTAACATTACCATGCACATTATGTCATAGGAATTGTCGTTATGCTCTGTCTCCTAAAACATTTTTTTATGTTGTTACCTAAGCTGTTGTTACATAAGATGTTACATAAGTTGTGATGAATACTCTATTCTTTTAAAGAGCATCATACTTAATAGAATTGATAATACTCACATATCTTCCACTTCGTGATAACGAGAATGGTATGCGGAATTATCCAGGAACACTGCTGTTACGTAATTCTCGCACCACAGGAAAGATGCGTGATACAGGTATTAGTGTCAGTGGTGTTGAGAAACAGCTGAAGCTGCTAAAGTTTAGCAAAGCTTTAGCACCCGATGAAATCCGTATCAGATTCTTTACCAGTTTTCCGTCCGAGTTAGTCCCATTTTAACCATAATCTATCATAGAATCCTCAACTAAAAACGGTGCCCACCGGTAGGAAGAAAACACTGGCTACATCAGAAGTAAAGTCAAAACTAACGTCCCATGTCCTTGAGATCCATCTGTTATAAAGTCTTAGAACGTGCTCTGAGTTCAACTCGTATGAAATATTCAGAAATGCAAAATTGTACGCTTCGCAAAACGAAAACGTGCTGTTCTGTGACTACAATAGAATTACAATTTGAGTCTGTCAGCTCATAAAATACGTAGGCGGAACAGTTTGTAGGGGTATGAAATAGAATGATCATTTAACTAAGTTATGGGCAAAGCATGTGGCAGAGTTCGGTTCATCGGTAGGATATGAGGGAAACGAAATCGGTCTGCAGAGTGGTTGCAAAACAGTTGTGCGACCCATCCTAGAATATTGCTCAAGTTTGTGGGACCTGTAGCGAAGAGTACTAACCGGGGATACTAGTGGTCACAGCTTTGTTTGACCAATGGTAGAGTGTCACGAAGGTGCTGATGAAACTGAACGGAAGCAAGCTATCTAGAAAAAGCCTAGTTAGTATAATTCAAAACCAAGCTTAAATGATGTATCTAGAAATATGGTACAACCCCCAACTTATCAGTGCCAGCAGGGATCGAGAAGACGAGTTTAGACTAATTGCAGCTGCCACTGAGGCCTTTAAGGAATCATTCTTCCCGCGCTCCACATGTGATTGGAACAGTTAGGATCCCTGATTACTTGTACGATGGCAAGTACTCTGTGCCATGCACTTCACAGTTGTTTGCACAGTCTGGATGTATATGGAGAATTTTTGTTATAAAGAAAATTATTTTCGTGTTTTTAAATCACACATAGCGGAAGCGCACACTTGGCGTTACGATTGAGAGAAGTAGCTATCGTACGTACAACTGTTATCTGTACTGGATGAACCAGAACTCCACCGATGAAACTTCGCAATTTGATTTTCTGAGTATTTTGGTATACGAAAACGTGGTCTCCGATGGTGAGTTTCGAAGTAATAACATAATTATAACTAAATTTGTTTTGCTACCATAATTATCTTTGTTATGTGAAAATAGCTTCACAACAGCGAAAGAAGTCTGTAATATGCAATCAATAAAATGTTATAACATGAAAGGATTCCGTTATTCGTGGGCGCCAATTTACAAATGCAAAACTACTGTTATGTGGTTGCTATCGCTCCGTGAACAGCTGAGCACGTCGTCGTCGTGGTGTTTTTCCATTGCATTCGGTGAAACCTTAGACGAGATACATATCGACGGATTTTTCATCAGTAAATCTATAGATACTGCTGTGTATCACTGCTAACGCTGCCGAAAAAACCAACCCGAGTGTGGACGTAGTAGCACTGAATGCGATGCGGTGGACCAAGAGTCAAGTAGCCCCCACTGTTGTCAACAGCAGGTACCGTGAGTGAATGGAGCAAGTTGTTTCCAAATAAAACACACACACAGCGCATACCGTCAACATTTTCACTGTTGTGCAAATATTTCTAATGCAATACCGATAGGAGAGGTAAGACATCAAACGAAGTGGAATTACTCTGTAATGAGCCACCGAAGACACCACGTCCTACATACCAAAGGACACTGGAAATATCCCTACATAACTTCCGAAATTTTGTCGGTGAAATTCTGGTTCATCTACATCTCCGCAAGCCACCTATTGGTGTGTGGTGGAGGGTACTTTCGGTACCACTATCTTATCCCTCCAACCCTGTTCCACTCACGAATAGGGCGTGGAAGAACGATTGTCGGTTCATCCTGTATAGAAGCAAAGCAGGGTTACGTTAGAATGACAACGCATCTCATATATATATTACATGTAACAGATGCTCATTCACGGATATAGTCCACAATTTATTTTAAACTATGCTTCGTCCTAGAAGAGATACAATGCGGCCGTAAAAAAAAAGTCTAGTTCATCAGCACAACTCTGTTACAGCACGCGAGGGCTGGCCTGTGCGGGCCCTCGGCTCTTCTACCTGTCTGGCAAGTCGCGGAGTTGCGGCGCGGGGAGGGGGGCGGAGACCACTGGACCCTTCCTCGACCTTTCCTGGACGCTGATTTCACTGGCTGGAGATTCCACTGGGTGCAATTTACATGATACCCAGCGCATCATGTAGTAACGCGTGTGGAAGTCCGCGCTCAGATCGGAACACGCGATATTTTTTCCATCAGTCTTCTGACTAGTAATCCTCTCCTGTGCCAACCTATTTATCTCAGCAGTCCCTGCAACCAATATGCTCAATTATTTGTTGGATGTATTCCACTCTGCAGCACCTGTTAGTATCGTGGAAGTTATTCCTTGATGTCTTACGACATGTACTGTATGTTAAATCCAGCCTCGTCGTCAACTATGGGGTGTCTGGGAAACCTGCTTTCTCGGACTGCTAGACAACATTCAAACAAATAGTATTAATTACTTTTATTACAAAAGGAAAAGATTAAAGTACTCAAATTTGACTATGACACAGAAGCGTCGCAAGCAAAGGGCGACATGCGCCAAATAAGCAATGCTCTTTAGTCTAAGCTAATACTACTACCACTACTATTGCTACTGCTACGTAACAATCCTAAGTCCGTGTCACATAATTTGTGCCAACAAAGTAACTAGTAACGATGCTGCTATAGAATTCGCTAATCTTGAAGCTACTCTTCAACTGGGCCGCGACCAGTCGGGCGCGGCGCTTCTGTCCTCTTCGCATAGCGGCCGCTTCTGCCGCGTTCTCATCCTGGAGAGGCGTCGGTCAGCGTGCAATTGGCTGACGTGTTCTCTCAGCTCTCTCTGATCTACCGTTCCCGACTGGCATGCCGGCGCTGGAATTTACGCCGTAGCACCATCATGCTGCATCTTTTCTTGGCAATATTTTTGATCTATTCCTTTCTCCGCCAATCCGCCGAAGAACCTCCTCCTTCCTTACTTTATCAGTCGACCTAATTTTCAACAGTCTACTATGGCACCACATCTCGAACGCCTCGATTATCATCTTTTCCAGGTTTCACACTGCCCATGGTCCACTATCATATAATGCTGTGCTTCAAACGCGCACTCTCATAATTTCTTTCTCATATTAACGCTTGTGATTGATACCAGCAACTTCTTAAGGCCAAGAGCGCCCGCTCTGCATGTTCTAGGCTGCTTTTTATGTCCTCCTTGCTTCATGCATCATGGATCATTTTGCGTACAAGGTAGCATAATTCCTTATAACTTCGTTTACTTCATCATTACCAATCTCGATGTTAAGCTTTTCACTGCTCTCATTTCTGCTACTTCTCATTACTTCTTCTTAGCTCTACTCTCAATCATGTTGTGTACTCATTAGACTGTTCATTCCATTCAACATCCTGTAATTCTCCTTCACATTCACTGAGGATAGCAATGCCATTACCTATCACTGATATCCTTTCATCCTGAATTCTAACCCCACTCATGAACCTATTGTTATTATTATTATTAATATTTCCGTCACTGCTTCTTTTATGTACAGACCAAACAGTAGGAGCGAAACACCGCATCCCTGTCTTACACCCATTTTAATCCGAACACTTCGACTTTTAATCTCACTGTTCCCTCCTGGTTCTTGTGCATATTGCATAGTACCCTTCATTCCCTATAGCTTGCTCCTCTTTTCTGAGGATTTCGATATTACACAATTTTACACGTCGAACGCTTTTTCCAGGTCGCAACGTCAATATTGTCACTCCGGTGTCTTGATCTTTCCAAATGCCACTATATAAAGTTATTAATGTAAAAGTCGGGGGCTAGCATTCAGTGTATCACCAACATGTAGTCAATTATGTTATGTCTTTGTGAAATTCTTTCTCAAAAGTCAACCTATGTCTAGTTATCAACGGATCTACTCTTCAATGTTAAAGTCTACCATATTTATTTTCATTTATTACTCCATGCCAACTTAAACATATGCGTATTGCTGTCAGCTATCAGCAGATCTACTATGTCCAATGACAGTGTAATAAAAATCAACTTTGTGATATTTATCAGTCAGAACTCGTCTGTGAAAGTGCACTATAAACCTCTTACCACTGACAGAATGTTTCTTGGATTATTGGAAATGTCTACCAGTAATTAATATTGTTTCGCAACTTATCAACTACTTGGCCGTAGTGTGGGCACGAATGACAACAAATACGAATAGCAGACAACTGTGCTGCATCCCGTATTTAAAGTCTTGTTATGAAACAAGATTACAGCAAAAAGCATCAGGCGACGTGCTACCGAGAGCAGTCGATAAATTACACGTAAGATACGTCGCACACTCAGTATTGCAGAATTCTAAAGGTCCAAATTGAAAAATGTAGTAACGATCATAGCCACCGGTGAAAAGTGTATAAAACTTTCGTTGTAATGTGACCGATTGACAAATTTCAACATTTTGAAAGAAAAGGTACATTTGACAAGTTCGACGATATATTTACCAGAAACCTGCCAATTTATGTAACAGATTCCTGCCTTTGTGTGTTGCAATAACGGATGTGGTTGGGACGGCGCCCTTCAATACGCTACCACAGATGAGACAACATCGTGTTCAAGGATCCCTTAAAGCTTCACTCACACATCCGTCGATGACGTACAGGCCATTCAGTATTGCATGGACATTCCATTTATGCTCACAGTATTTTGCCCAGAATGTGTTCTACTTAATATCATGACTGTTGCCGTTCATGGGTGGCGCACAAGGAAAATAAATACCTCTGTGCCTCCTTTTAAGCTCCTCTCTTGATCTGTGGTAACTTCTTACGCAGGAATAATAGTCTTGCAATTCTTCCTGAAATCAGTGTCTGTGGAATATTAAGAGTAACCTGTCAAGTGATGTATAAAACATGTTTTGTAGAGCCTCCAGTTTTACCTATTTGAGCACCGCTGTAAAGTTGTAGAGCTGAATAAATTTGCAAACATCCGAGCAACTCTTCTTTGAGCTATTTCGAAAATGCAGTCATTTTGGCTTTATGAGAATTCTTGATAAGTGAGTAATATACGCCGATAAGAAACATGAATTATTGAACAACACTGTTTCGTGGCATAACTGCTTGTTTTAAGAGCCCCCTCTTCTCCCATATGTTTTTGTTTACTGTTCTTCATTAATATTTCAGTAATTGTCACGACAAACCACTCCCGTACAAACAAGAACGATCGTCGGTGAATAATCCTGAAGAGTGAGTGATATTAAACCGTTATGTACAGAGCGTCGAATTAGATAAGACATATATCGGAAGCACATCATAAGCACAAAACGAGAAACACGCAAATAAGGTTCGAATTTCGGCTGTTTTTCGATTTGCCATTAGTATTCCAGAACTAGGAAAGGGTTCCCGCTCTGCATATCATAGTTTTGTTCGCGTACTTGTTGTTTTTTTACGTTTACCGTTTCCCATCAGGTGCGTCATGGTTTTATGCTTCCGTTTGCTCGGTCTTCGCATTCAAGGTTATTTTTTCTTGATCCTAGAATAAGACGAAGGAAGACCTGCTTATGCATATTTCATCGGTTATTGCTCATGCTCTCTTCTTATTTAGGGGAGTCTGGGGTTAATTGAATCTCTAGGTTAATTAAACTACCACATTAATTAACAATTCAAGAGAGAAAATCATTTTTATCGTGCCATGAAATCGGTTCCTTAGGCTGGATGTACTGCTTTACATTAGCTAAATTCGCAGATATGTATCAAAATGTGAAATCCAGTGGCAAGCATAATTTTTTCTCGTATGTAACAAATTCTCCTAAAATTGTAATTACTAGTAGTATGCAATTTTGTTTGAGTTAAATTCAGTGTTTATTGCATTATGATACTCCATGAAATATAAGCTATGCATAGAGAGGTTTTCCCACTATTATGAAGGCATTTGAGAATGTGAAGGTGGGGTTAACTGGGCCAATAGACTTTGGTGTTAGGTGGATCGGTTCAGCTACCCGCATGATGATGCTTACTAATGAATATAATGAGTAATTTCAAGGCAAGACCTGCCAGTGCCTCAAGAATTTCCGCAGAAGACATTGCAGCTTGATAGAGGCAGTCTGTCTTTTGGCTCTTATTGTCTTCATCATTTTGAAAGGCTATACTGTCAGTGGTACTGAACCTTTCAATTCTAACATAATCACCGACCAAAATTTTTTTTCGTCATATGCAAGAAACAGATCTCTACCAATTCAGCTATGAACAGCCAATGACTCACTGGCATAAAACGCAAGCAAATCTGCAGACGACAATGTGGAGAATCTTGGACATCAGACAAATTCAGCAAATAGAAATTACAAAAAATGGCCCTGAACATTATGGGACTTAACATCTGAGGTCATCAGTCCCCTAGACTTAGAACTACTTAAACCTAACTAACCTAAGGACATCACACACATCCGTGCCCAAGGCAGGATTCGAACCTGCGACCGTAGCAGCAGCGCGGTTCCGGATTGAAGCGTCTAGAACCACTCAGCCACAACGACCGGCTAAAAATTACACATCCCGTGCAAGTTTGGCTGTATTCTGAGACTAGCACTAGGAAAATAATAAGTGGTAGAAGGAAAGGATCGAATCAACTGTCCTTACCAGTGCACCAGTTGAACAGCGAAAGACAGAAGACCAAAACAGTTACCAAAAAGGCATACACTTAATGACGTAAAGCCTTCAGTCAAACTACAAACATTGTAAGAAAGCAGCAGTAACTCCCAACATGCTCATCATGTCCAGAATATTCATTCCTCGGATACTGAGTCGTGTTTGTGTTCTGTCTTACGGTAGGTCTTGTCATGGGGGAAGCCTCGTCAGAGACGTCCACCGTATGGGCGTCTAGGGAAGTGCTTCCAGTGGTGGTTTCCCGTTGCCGTCCACTGATGATGATGAAATGATAATGAGGACAACACAGCATAAAGTCCGTGAGCAGAGAAAATCTCCTACCCAGCCAGGAATCGAACCCGGGCCCTTTGGCGTGATTAGACCGCCGCGCTGACCACTCAGCTATCGGAGCGGACAGTTGCACACAAATGGTGCTGAAAATGTTGGTACAGTGAAGAAGGGGACTTCTTTGTAGTCAAAGTAGAAGGGAATACTGCCACAAGTACAAACTATTATGTCACTCAAATAATTAAAATGCACGATGATGGCTATGAAACAAATTTTTTTGGAGAGTTGTTTCTACTACTAAATCTGAAGCTGCAGAAAAAAATGATATCTTTGCTGCTTCAATTGAAAAAATTGCGAAACTAGCCAGTCCAGTACATGGCACTAGGTGTCGCTATGAGAATGTATTCTGGTTCTAGAGTGATGCTGCGAAATTCATGGTGCATTACATTTGTTACTTCCACGAACTTATTCGATGACATACTAATAAAGGTGTTCCATAAAAACGCGGGAGAACTGCCGGATATCAGTAACTTCCGGCAGTTCTCCCGTGTTTTTATGGAACAATCAGTACGCCGGGAAAGCTTTAATAAAGGTGTGTTTAGCATTTTTACTAATTTGTGCTACAAATTTTTGTATTTGGGTCATGTGATTTATTTATTTACCCGAGTGGTCCAATGAACCCAGCCACTGATGTGTCAAAGGTCTTCTCCAGTTCTGTAAAATCTGTGTGAGATACTGCAAAAATGTAAGTTCCTGTAGTTTTTGTATGTGTTTTCCTCCAGATCCGTAAATAATTTTTTTTGAAGAAAACGTTCTTTAAGAACATCTCAGGGTTAGAAAAAAATTGGTCCAGTTATCCCCAGCTTCCCCTACCATCATTCACTGAGTTCTATTCTGCTCCTTTGACGATTCTATTCCCACCTAAAAGTACTGTTTCATCAGTTCACCGTTGTAAATGTGAAGCGTAACGTTCAGCTACTTAGTTCACCTTTTATTGTTTATTTTTATTTGGAAAAAAAAACAGCTGTCCGAACTTAAAATTTTGACAGCGCAGAGCGTAAAAAATTCTTTCCCATCACTATTACCTTTATGAGCAGATGTAACGGATATTTGAACTGAAACGTTGTAAAGTGAGAATACGGGAACTAATGAGCACGATGGATGATGTACCTAGGGGACTAGATACCGGGAGTAGCTCTGCGGCACTCACTTTGACATATTTTACTTCGCGTTTAGTGAATGACAGCCGCTCGTTTTCTAAAGGACTGCAGTGGTTAACGTGGAACAGAAATCGAAGGAAGACAATGAAGAGTTGCAAGTGATTTGAGGAGAGGAAAAGGAAGAGATTTATTGTCCATACAGTGTCGTCTTCTGTTGACATGTTACATATTTTGGAGATTGAATGAATGTCAGCTCTAAATGACGCAAAATGTATTTCATGCAAATGGAGTTGTGTGTACAGATTACTAACAGTATTTTCGTATACGCTGTGTCCAGTATGGGGAACATACTTGACAAAAAATGAAAATTTTGGGATGGTACGATGTAGGTGTTGTTTATTGTGGAGCTGATGACATTGTGCCAGGTTGTTACATTCCCGCGTAGATCTGCATCTGTCGAGGTAGATGGGCAAAGACAAACTCATCTGTTGATATAAAAGAATGATGTGACTCCAGACCATCTGCATCAGTTGAATCGTATGTGTAGCAAATACCTTGCTCTGTCCTCCTGTCAGTTCCTCGTCAATGGAGAACTGTTACTGTGAGCCTCAGTACGTCTGTTTTTCGGCAGTTAAACCATCTCGCACATACGACATATGTTCGTAAATGCTAAGATGCAGCCATTCGGGTGCCAAAGCAAACCACACAAGGGACAGGCATAAACACTATACTAAGAGAATGAGGGGGATGATAATAACAAAGAATTACTCTGATTTCTGTATTTCAGAAGAATCATGGGTCTCTGTACTGTTTGCTGCTTATTTTTTACAATGTTAGTTCTTTGTGAAACGGCTACAGGGTACAAATACTACACAGGGCTCCCTCTCGTGATAATTATGAGTGGGCGCTGACTAGTTTCCTGTTACTGGAAGGAAAAAGATACGAAAGAAATCCACAATGATATACGTCCCTAACATACGACACTGTCGTTAAGAAACAATAGTAGTTCTAACGTCGAAAAATGAACCTGAAAGCTGAACTAACCAGTGGCGGCCAATCTCTTGTGGGATACTGGGTATTGCCACCATCTGGAGGCCTGTGTCTTGAAGACTGTCTCCTTTCGGTGGTGTCAACAGTTGGAACGTATGCACCAGCTGCGGGTCAGTGACAAACGGCTGTCGCGAGTTTGTGGACATCCCATATCGTACCTCTCCACCCAATCGCTTTCTTGAACAAAAAAACGGTGCTAGATAGCAGGTGCCAAAACGTTGCAGCATAGTCAACCTGGCATTGACAAATTGTTCGTGCATGTGATCACCACGAATGAACGTTGTGTGTGTTACTATGACATACTAAACCAAGCGAGAAAGAAGGCCGTCGAACATTCAGCATCGCTACCTTCAAAAGATAACGGAGTCAAAGACATAGTCGAGGATAGCCAAGTTGAGTCTTTTTGGCATCGTTACGGTGTACTGTGGGCACATCGTACTGGTGAGGTCCAGATAGATACCACAAAAGAGTACTGTAATCTCCTGATGAGCGCTTACTGTCAAGTAAAAACGTAGCAGAAAGTTGTCTAGTATGCTGCCCACCAAAGTGTCAGTGGGTACTTCACAACACACTGTGACACCCGCGCCCCTTTGAGATACGAATTAAGTCCCAGCCTCCATATCTACACTATATGGCGTACAGAGACTTCTTCCTCTTCCCTCACTTAAGAATCCAACTACGTGGGAGGCATCTGCGAGTCAACAGTGAGGTCCTAGAAAAACTGGACAAGCTTTTAAGATCCCAAAGAATTGCGAACTTTACCAGTCAGTATATCTGTCAGCCCTTTCACCATTGGAAGAAAAGTGTCGCATCATGTGGTTAATATGTGTAGAGAAACTAATTTCGCAGCCGTAAGTACTTTGATTTGTGATGTCAGCACCAAAATCATGATAATCCTTCGTCGAGTTCGCTCGTAACAGAAGTCGTTCTTCAAGTCAGTGAAACTAAGGGACGTGCAACCTCCAACCACAATTCGTAACATGAGAGTTAAGATTTTATTCGGGTGTGACAAAAAATAATATCCAATACACATTAAACCAGATGAGATTAGAAAAAGTAACGTGATATAAGGGATCCCGACAACACAATCTTATTTTCGGAACTTCGTGGCATATTAAAACTATTTGCCGGACCGAGACTCGGGACCTTTGCCTTCCGCGAGCAAGTGCTCTACCAACTGAGCTACCCAAGCACAACCCACGACCCCTCCTGACAGCTTTACTTCTGACAGTACCTCGTCTTCTACCTTCCAAACTTTACAGAAGCTCTCCTGCGAAACTTGCAGAACTACCACTCATGGAAGAAAGGATATTGCGGAGACATGGCTTAGCCACAGCCTGGTGGATGTTTCCAGAATGAAATTTTCACTCTACAGCGGAGTGTGCGCTGATATGAAACTTCCTCGCAGATTAATACTGTGTGCCTGACCGAGACTCAAACTCGGGACCTTTTCGAAGGTCCCAGGCTGTTGCTAAGCCATGTCTCCGCAATATCCTTTCTTTCAGGAGTACTAGTTCTGCAAGGTTCACAGGACAGCTTCTGTGACGTTTGGAAGGTAGGAGACGAGGTATTGGCAGAAGTAAAGCTGTGAGGACGGGGCGTGAGTCGTGCTTGGGTAGCTAAGCTAGATGCCGGCACGGTAGCTCAGCGTGTTCTGCTCTGTGTAATAAACAACTGAGTAAAAGAATCAACAACAAACTTCATGTGACGCCCGCTACGACCAAACATAACGAATAACAAAGAGTTGGTAGAGCACTTGCCCGCGAGAAACAAAGGTCCTGTGTTCGAGTCTCGGTCCGGTACCCAGTTTTTATCTGCCAGGAAGTTTCATATCAGCGCTCACTCCGCTGTAGAGTGAAAATTTTAATCTTATTTTAGGTATATGGCTACGGTACGATCATATTTTATTCTTAATAGAAGGAACGGTAATGCCAAAATTAATTCAAGGTACAAGATAACAGAGTTCAACACACAAGCACTGGACATTCTAAAATTCTGACACCAAGATGAAACCTTTTCAGCATGAAGGGAATAACCGGTCAATAATTATGTCAATTTTCTACGCAGTCTTCTTTTAGATTAAAGCATTTTGTCCAACATTTTTCGGCAGAGTAGTTTTGGGTACGAAGTGTGCTACGAGATGGTCTATAAAAGACCAATCAAGAGCTTCAAGAGGCTGCAATAGTCTTCTTATTGGACTTCAAAAATTTTTGAAACACAAATTTCCTTACATACGGGACTAAATGTATCTTGGGATGAGTCAAATCACTTCAACCTCGTGGTTGTCCCGACAATACATGCTCAGTTTTCTTATTTCCAAAGATCTTTATTCGCAAGTGTGTTCTCTTTCTCATGTACTTTTTTTCTACCAGTCAGTCCAGAATACTTGCGTACTACTGTAATGATAAAAAAGAAACTTCACTTCTTTTACTGATGTTCAGTTTTTGACGTGAAGTGTTGCACCCTTGCGTATTACATTGTAATAAATCGATGCAGTAAATTAACTAGATTTTTTTTAATAGTTCAAATATTGTTGATTTTCACATTCGTTTTTGGGCAGAATTCAACGAGCGGCGCATTAGAATAGCTCGAAGCAACTTCATAGTTAATTCTTCACGAAAAATATTCTGTACTATTCTTCTGATACGCTGAAGTGCTTCGCGATTTCAGATGTCTTTAATCACCTGTCGTTCTTCCTCCTGCGGTGCTCTTTCTCGACGTTTTCATCTGTGATAGCATTTTGAGACTTGTTTAAAGTTGATGATTTTAAACAGAAGTACGGTACATTTGATTTCAGCCGACAACTTCTTAAATGTTGATGAAATCAACCCCAGGTAGAATTTCCATTGGCAATGAACAGAATTTGTGAGAACACGGTATCGCTGTAAATCCGTTAGAATGAAAAACACATGACAATCACTTTAAAAATCCATATAAATAAAAGTATTTTGCAGATTAAGTGAACACAAACTATTGTGTCTCATACAACAACATAAAAACAAAATTTCATGCTATCAACACCATCTGTACAACCTGGAGAATTTCGCCTTACTCTCGTAATTTCTTGTAAATGTGAAGCATGGCATGCAGTGAACTTGCAGCTGCACTCCCTTGCAGTCACGACGGAAACACTCAGAGGTGCAAAGAGGCTTAAGCTGCAATCCGGTTTGGAAGGAAGCCACAGTGGCGCCCAGCTAAAAGCGGGCGTGCGCCTTAAGAACCTCTGCGGGATTACAGCGATGGGGGAATAAGGCATTCTGGTCCTACTTACAACCTGGACAGTTATTAATGGTCTAATAACGCCTCTCATTTTCGAATTGCTAGCATTTTTTTCATTTTTTCTCTCTTTAATGGAGACAACCTTCACTGTTCTGATCCATGTTCTGTTTCAATTCTGAAACGGCATTCGTCTCGATGTCAATTATCTGTAAGTTTACATAGAATAACAATCTGCACACATCAGTTCTCGTAATCTACGATGCCTTCTCTGAGGAAAGCAAGGCATACTTGTACCTTAAATGAAATGGATTTGCTGCATAGGAACAAAAAATAAAATAATTTGGAAGAGTGAAGACGAGAACAGAAACACACAAACACTACGTTAGGACAGTAATAGTTGGGACATCACAATGTTACTAGGGAGCAACAGGATTCAAATACAGACGTGGAAAACCTTGATTAAAGTTTCTCAATTTCTGTATATCACAGCAAAAATGGTTCAAATGGCACTAAGCACTATGGGACTTAACATCTGACGTCATCAGTCCCCTACAACTTAGAACTACCTAAACCTCACTAACCTAAGGACATCACACACATCCATGCCCGAGGCAGGATTCGAACCTGCGACCGTAGCGGTGGCGTGATCCAGTTCGAAGCGCCTACAACTGCTCGGCCACACCGGTTGGCGTATATCTCAGCAGACAAATGCCGGAATGTTCTCATCAACAAGGATAAGGTTAATTTTCTTCCACTACATTTGTCCAATCGAGCTACACCCAGATATAACATCAAGTTTAACCTGAATTTCTTTCGGTACTAACTCCAGACCGCTGATTATGTTGTTGTTGAGGTCTACAAACAGCAATAATGGTTCAAATGGCTCTGAGCACTATGGGACTTAAAATCTGAGGTCATCAGTCCCCTAGAATTTAGAACTACTTAAACCTAACTAACGTAAAGATATCACACACATCCATGCCCGAGGCAAGATTAGAACCTGCGACCGTAGCGGTCGCGCGGTTCCAGACTGAAGCGCCTAGAACCGCTCGGCCACACCGGCCGACAAACAGCAATATATTTCTAGTTTAATAAATAATATTTTGAATACTGCGGTTGTGTTAACCTTGGCTTCAGCGATATAGATTTCCTGTGATAATTTTTTCCTGTAAAATGTGTTTTAGGCCAACCACTAAAATTGAAATGAAGAGCAAAATTCTAATTGTCTTAGTGCTAGTGGAGACTGCAGAACTTCAGACTCTGAAAACAATAATTGTTTTATTCCATCACTTTTCAGGAGTGCAAGAGAGGTATTGTTAACTCCTGTGCTGATATTTCGGCAGACAGCCTTTCAGCCATTCCAACGTGAGTCGCTTGCAAGATTTTTAATCTATTTTACCCTGTGGAGTTCATGCTCTTGGGTTAAAGATAATGTTCTGAGTAACGAGAGTGTTAGTCATAGACAAAACCTTATGTCTCTAATGGCAAATGTTGTAATGTCAGGCAGTGAAGACCTTGGACAATATTTCCTTTGTAATGCGAGGTGCCGGGGTGGAGAAGTGTTTGTACCTCTGCATTTATCTGCGAAATGATATGCGGATTAAATATTACAATGAGATTTATTATACATCAGAACATAAAGGTACATTATTATAGACACAAACAGTAGGTTAAAGGATAGGGTATACTGAACTATTATGAGAATAAGATTTGGCTCAAGAACAAGGGGCTCCTACATTCTGTGATGCAATAGATGCCGGTAGTTGTGGCCGAGCGGTTCTAGAGGCTTCAATCTGGAACCGCGCGACCGCTACGTTTTCTGTTTCGAATCCTGCCTCGGGCATGGATGTGGTTGATGTCCTTAGGTTAGTTAGGTTTAAGCAGTTCTAAGTCTAGGGGACTGATGACCACAGATATTAAGTCCCATAGTGCTCAGAGCCATTTGAACCATTTGATGCAATAGATTGACGATAATGACTGGAGGTCCTGATGAATCAAATATTACTCTCCCGACTATGTTGCAGTATCGTGATTAGTAGTGAGAGCTCAAATGGATCACATGGGGAAACAAGCAAGGTGGACTTGTAGCCAAGCGAGCGCGTGTGTTGCTGAGGGATTCAGTATAAAAATGATAGGTCCTACAATGCCGGATCCCCAAAGTACTGTACCAGTCCTGACACATGCAGCACGCCGTCGGTAGGCAGCTTTCTGATGTAGGCGCCGACTTCTGCTGTGCAGGAACTCTGTCTCAACCCCTGCCCTCGAAGGCTGTCCGAGAATTCTAAGTTCTGCCGAAAAGTGCGACTAAGTCGCAAGACCGTCCGATTCCGACGAAGATGAGATCCCGAAAGCCCTGCGCCCGCGCAACGAAAGAGCGAGGCCAACATTGTTCAACTCCCTACTCTCCTCGAAAACCGCGAATGAGCATTCAGTACTGATATCAAAATTCCCCCACACTGTCTCAGAACATCATTCGCGCGAATAGCGACCGTTCCCTCCAATTTCTAGCAGGGCTTTATGACGTCAACTAGCCTTAGTTTAAGTTGACCAATCATGCCTATGCTATTCAGCTGAGGGCACTGAACTTGCTGTTACGGAACAGCTATTACGAAAACAACCTGCCTAGACCACCGGCCATCTGGCGTCAGACAGTCTCGCCCAACAGGGCACGGTCCACAAGTATTCTCTGAATCAGGAAGACAATGCAGCAAGTCGGTGCCAGCAGTCTTCGTTCCGGACGCGCCGAAACGGTAAACACATAAACGGCGGTGACACTCAGACGACTCACAGGTTGTTTCGCCCTACATACAATAGGCGAAATTCGACTGACGTCAGTCGTTCCGCCAGGCGCTGAAGCTCGTTGACGTACGGCCCTCTCAGTACTCGCAGGATTGCAGCCCCCAACCGGAAACGCAGTGTGCAGCGTCCTACGGTGCTCACTTCGGACAGCCCACTCAAGGAAGTAACCCAACATGCATGGGAATCAAGTGAAAAGTATTTTCAGCTCTCAGTACAAATACCTGTACTCTCATTACAATAACCTTTTGGCCTGTTACCACCGTGCAATGACATAAAACATTAATAAAATTGATGAAAATGAGAGGTGACATGCAAAAGAGCGCATGGAACCTCTCAAGCGCAGACATGAAATGAGGAGTTTTTATGATTTATTGAACTGGAAACTCTCGTCACGGTTGCGCAGGTTGTCTGTTAATTGTATTTCCACAACTTCCAAGACCACTGTATTATGAGACTGTGGCCAGTATCGTAACTTTCCCGTAATCCACGGAATGGCCAGTGGAAATATAATGTTCAGCCACTGCATTTTTGTTAGCCCGTAGTAGGCGAGTGTATCGCTGGTGCTCATTGCAGCGTTCTTTTATGGTGCGTACTGTTTGTCTTATGTATTTTTTGCAACACTCACAAGGAATTTCGTATTCGCCCGCCTTTCGTAAAAGAAAATCATCCTTCACACATCCCAGAAGAGCTGCTGGCTTGGCTGGCGGTAGGAAGATCGCATCCACTTCATTCTTCTTCATTATCTTGCAATTTTTGAAATAATATTTTCCAGTACCATAGAAAGTCCGTAGACTCCACCTCTCTTTCTCCTTACTCGGTTTTTGTTCCCCTGTGTATTTCTCCTGCAGAAACTATTTTCTATGGATTTCTTGTTATTACGTTGCTCGTATTACACAGTATCATCAAAGTAGTGTTTCAGTTGCTGACATGTTGAACAAGGCAAGCGAGAGGAAGCAAACGTTTCACATAACAACTATTTATCTTAAAAATGCAGTTTTAATGTTGTAGAGAGGGAAAGAATATTTTTTCAATTCCATTTTCTGAGATGTTCATCATTATTAAAAAATAAAAGGTTAGTGATTTTTGAATTTTAAACAATACGCTTCTTTGGAACTTACAGCCATCGTCCTCTCCCAGGCGTAAATCCAAAATCTCCAGTTAGTTCGAACTTCCGAAAGACGTTCTTCAACCCCCGTACGGAGTAGTGCTTCTCCTTCTTCCTTTAAAGTGTCGATACTCCCGAAGAGCAGCAGCAGTATTGCTGTTGTCTTGATAAAACGGCTTTACGAGTCAATTTCCGCTCACCTTGTCCAGACCCATGTTGACTGTCTGCAACTGTAATCCAAACTGATGCGTGTGATTCAAACCTACGCCGCAGTACCAGTATCCGTGTCTAGCTACAATTCATGAGACAAACAATACAAACAACGCGAATCCTGCAGTGCACCGTCTGAACATCATTCCTACAAAATTGTGTACCCATACGCTAAGTAATTTTCCATACGAGCTAGACATCCGCACAGTCGCAGCTACCCCTCCCCCCCTCCTCTCGCTTTACACACACACACACACACACACACACACACACAATTTTTGCTGCCTTACGTCCTTCTTGATTTCCCATTTGTCTCTTTTTAAAACAAAGTCAACATCGCTCCATAATGTCCAAAATGTTGAGATCAGATCATGAAAGGAATGTACTTTTAATAAGAAAGACTTTATATTAACACTTATCACACTGTGAAAGTTTATTGCAGAATGGCAGTGGTATTTTATTATTAATATGCGTTAGATTTTCCATCAAATCATCTGTTTTCTAAATAATTCTTCACTTTATAGTACAAATGTGAAGGGTCCGGTGGCAGTACAAACCCACAAGAGCGCATTTTGAGTTAATGTGTGTTACATGTTTGGTTAAAGTGAAAGTCAAACCTATAATAGTGTGAGACAGAATTTCTAAAGAATACTTCTTTCTGGCTGTACATATGGTATTACTTATTACCAGTTAGTTGTGCTTTCTAATGTACAGCAGACAACATCGGAACGTCTCAGTAGAGCCTCCTGTGACCTCGTGTCACCTACTTTTGCACACCACAAAATTTCGATTTAGTTTTGTAAATACCCAGGGAGGATTGAGCAGTAGCTATCAGACAAATTTTATGCCTGCATGACATGAATACAAGCAATCTGGGTCTGCTTGTATCGGCAGTTCCATTAATTATGCACCATATTTTAAGTTCTGACCTGAATCTGCATGTCTGCCTATCGCGCCCTTCCATTATTGTGTCTGAATGTGAACAAATGAGTATTTCTATGAATATTTCGGTGATTGTTGGGTACTAAGTAACTGGGTGGTGTGTAGTCTCCTCGGAGTAGAAGAGAAGTTGATTGTCCTCTGCCTTGAGTACAGGATGACCAAACTAGAGTGCCTTTTACCTGATCAGAGAGGTGTACCCATTATGCACGGAAGTTGCTTATTATTAGGCTCTTTGGTCACTTCCGCCTGTACTCCAGGGTGGCTGGGAGCTTTGTTGAGAAGGCACTCTTCGTCCGACAGCTGGTATGGTCATAGGATTAAGTAAGCCTTCTGCTCAGTTAGAACATGGTGTTGAGCGCGATTTGTAGTTACTAAGGAAATCGTTCAAAATGTTTAATTCCTTCAGGGTAGCTGAAGCGCCGTATTCATTTTTCAGTTCTTTTCTCTGTTTTGTAGAGGATTATTTTTGTTTCGGAGTTCATCAGCGAGTGTAATTCCCTTATTCCTTTGGAACAGCAGGGTGGTCTGATCACCATTAGAGGCGGTTAACGTGTGTCAGAAACACAAAGTACCGCGTCAATGTGGTGTGACCGAATCTACATGCGTGTGTGATTTTATTTTTCGAATTTTTCTCTATTTTTCTGTATGAATCCTGTGTCTGGTCCATTTTCGGGTTAGAGCTTCTTGTACGTAAGGTGATGAGTCACGTGTGCTGCTTGTACTTTGTAATCGTATTTCTTGATACACTTTAAATTTCAGTTGTATCGATAGATGATTTGAACTTTCAGATTTAAGTGTTTTATATGAATTTGTGAGAGCTGCAGTGTTCAGTGGAGAACCACGTTTACCTTGAAACCTTTCTCAATATTCATTTCTGCGAGGTTAGTTCCCTCATGTGTGGTTCGCGATCATTTAATCTTCTTGTTGTTTTAGTCAACTCTCCGATATTCTTGGTGTTTCTATTTTCTTGGAAGCGTTTTAATTTAATTTAAATGTCTATGGTAACTTGTCACATGGAGAGGTCAGCTCTTGGTGGTCGGGCGGGATTCATTATGCTTTGATATTACTTTTGTAAACTATTCTAAACGTGTTTGACCTCTTTGCGGATTCATGCATGCATTTAATGGCGATACATTGTATCTTGATCTATTCTATCGTGTAAGTGAATGAATGTTTCCGACACTTTATCCTCTCGCACCCTCACACAACACACAGCCTGAAGTCGTCTTAATGCTTTAGTGTTCAGGCGCCAGGTTATAACGTTAACTGAATATCCCCTAATTTTATCTTGTTCTTTCAATGAATAAACCTGATTCATGAAAAGTTACTCTCCTGTGTCCTATTGGCTCATTTACAATTGTTTAAGTGCCTTTTCGATTTTTAAAAATTGCGATTTTATGCTTCTCTTATGTGTTCCCTTGGAAGGTCTATAACCAAATAAATTCATGAGACCTATATATTCAGCTAAAGAGAAATGAGTAATATTTCAAGCCACTGGCATAGCAATTACGTTCATCAATTTTTCCAATTAATTTAAATGAAATTAATATCCCATTGGATTAATTCTTTAGCGGATGTTCCTGTTCAGTCATTCTTGATACTTAGGAAGGACTAAGGCTGGTGGCGACCTTGCTTTTTTTTATCACAGCTTTGTCTCTGATTGTAGTTTAACCGCACTAAAGTACAGATGTTCACGAAGCTTGCACGTGGTAACATTAAAAGGCAGCAACTTATAACATGAACAGCTTAATATTTGCTAAATTGCGGATTTGCACTTTCTTCTGCCTACCCACTCTAATTAAAACAGTTGTCTGTGCCAGTCAGTTTTGTTCTCTACCACAGCGCGATTCGAGATCTTAGACCCTCAGCCACAGGTCGCTCAGTGGATTACATGGAAATTTCTTTTCGAGATAGATCCAGTTGTATACGGTTGTCTATTTTACACTTCATTTCGAAGGTATTCCAGTAAAAGTACACTGACCATATAAACACATCTGCATCACTGAATAGCACGAACAAACAAGAACTTGATTTTTGTCGTTCAGTGATACAAATTTGTATAAGTAAAAATAATTTGCTTTTCTTCCCTTTTTTCCGGGGTGAGGGCGCTACGCAGTGATACAAATGAGTATTTAAAACGATCCTACGAGCTATTTTCAGCACTCTGAATTATGTGCTCGTATTTCTTACATTTTATCACATAATAAAAGATACCATAATTTATAGTGCATGGTCAGCCATATAACATCCATTGTTGGACAGAAACCGCCTCCAGACACATCCATGCACACATCTTCACATGTAGTCACCCATATGGTCTCTGCATGTTTTTCTAAAGCCGTTTACCATCTATTTAATTAGGTTGTCGTATGGTCTTTTCACATTTCTTGAAATGTTGCGAATTATTTCCTGTACCCTTCCTTGTATTGTTAGTAAAATCCCTGGCAACTATGTCACTTTAAATGTAATTGGGGAAAATGATGGGGAAGGTAGGGAGGCAGTAAAAGACTAACTTCTCCCTGTCCACCCCCAAAAGAATCCAGAACCGAACCCTATCAAAGATAAGATACAGCAATTGTGGGGGAAACTTTTCGACTTCCCATCCTACAGTTCCGAACTCAAGCCTAGTGTACGAAAGGCCTTCAACAAAAAATGCAACACATTTTTTTTCTCGCTCATTTTTCGCTGAAGGAATGGAGAATTTTTTTGGGGATGTGGTGGAATGTTTCCGCTTCAGGCCCTGTAGTTTCATGAAGTGCCGACAGTAGTTTCATGAAGTGCCGACAGGTTGCACCGCTATACGTAACCTTCACAATGGCGTCTGTAACGGAGGTGCTTTCGAAAAATGTCATTGAGTATCTTTTGGCAGAAAAACCAGAGCATCGCAGATATTCGTAGGGGCTTGCGGAATGTCTATGGATACCCAGCAGTGAACGAAAGCATGGAAAGTCGTTGTGCGAGGCATCTGTCATCATCGCAAGATCTCGCAGAGCCATACTATCTCCCATGTGCTATCCTCGGGAAATTGAATAAACGGCTTCAGCGTGTTCGTCGCCACAAAAATGCAAAGAACTTTTCATTCTCCATTACAACACGAGACCTCACACTAGTCTGCGCACCTAAGAGAAGCTCACAGAATTTCATTGCACTGTTCTCCCTCAGCCGCCCTAAGGCCCGGGTCTCGCTCCTTCCATCTGTTTGGCGCAATGAAGGATGCACTCTGTGAGAAGCGGTACATGGGTGCTCGGGAGGTTATTGATGCAGCAAGACGTTGTCTCTCACATCGACTAGTAAAGTGGTACCATGCCGGCCCTCCCAGTAAGGTGGACGGAGATTATGTTGGAAAATAGTCTTTTGCAGCCAAAAGAGTGTGGAATAATACGCTGTATTGGAATCCTCAAAAAAACCACCCTGCTTTCAGACTAAAAATGTTGTATTACTTATCGAATGGTCCTCGTATGTTGCCTCTTCTTGCATTGGAAACTATGTCTTCATAGACAAAAATTGCAAGATGATAAGCAATGCAAGGCAGCCATTGTCAAAGGTTCTGTTCCCGGGAGAGTACGCGTGATGCAGGGTGGGCGGGGGGGGGGGGGGGGGGGGGGGGAAGGAGGCTTAAGGAAACTACAGTGCTTTCAGAGCCAAACTAAAGGGGTTGCGAGATTGGCGCAGATTGGAGATAAAAACTGCCGAAAGAAAACAACAGAGATGCGTGGTTTAAAAGTCAACTAGCAGAAGTACGTAATTTCTCCTGTCCTCACGTTCGTGTAACAGGAAGCCTTTGCCTCAGCACGCGACGTAAATCGCTCGCTGTTGACACCGTGTCATTTCTTCTAAACGTCACCGTAAGGAAACGATTACTTGCGAACAGAGAAGTTTATCGCTGAAATGAATTATGTGACAATCGTGCGCTTGGCTCACACGCTTGCCGCCTACACAGCTCGTTCTTGTTTAACGAGGGAGTTGCTGCTACCACCTCGCTACTGAATGGTTGGATCTCAAAGATGGGCAAGCGGGCGTTGAAGCAAATCTGCCATTTGATCATAGGTGTCCGCAACGAGGATGTAGGAGGGTGGAACATAGCGTAAATGGTTTTCACTCATACACTGAGCTGATAATCAACAAGTATCTGGGATGCAATAAGTTTTTTGTATCATCTACAAAATTTCATTCTTATGGAATGACATGTCTCGAAATTGACACGCACATTTACATCAGAAATGGCAGTTTTAGAGCCTGCCTCCTATTCCTCCTCCTCCTCCACCTCCTCTTGAAAAACACTCTTCGGACGTCCATGTACCGGTATTTCATCGAAATTCATCGTGCTTTTGCTTATTTGTCTCAATTTGTCTCAATTGAGGTCTGGAAAGAGAGGTGTAGGCAGAGGAAGACACGCAAAATAGATTGCCAGAAATGTTATTTACACGCCCCTTCAGCCAGTATGTTTGCTCCTTCTAAGTTTCAATTGGTAAAGTTAAGAGAATCCAAGAACGCAAGATAACCGTTCTGTAAGTGATAACAATCATTAAAATATTATGGAGGGTAATATGTGTAGCCTGTAGTTTGCTGCGTTGGCCCCCCTTCTTCCTCCACAACACCTTTCCTCCCTCAGCCCCCCCCCCTTTCATCCTTTGTAGTCGAGCTACCTTTTCTCGCCAATGTCTATTACTTTTAATGCCGTTTATTCAAAATTTGAACACTGCTCCCCCCCCCCCCCCCCCCTTCGTTACCATGACCACTCTCCCTTGGCTTTTCCGTAATAAATAAAAACAAAAATAAAACTAAAATATGTAAGCAATGGACTGTTGTTATCGTAGTTGGCAGTTGGCATATATATATAAAGTGTATTAGCTAAACATTGTTTTGAATGAACAGGTTAAAAAACTGAAGACTTTCTTTCGATGTAACCGATTATTTCCTACGTATGAAATTGTGATGGTGTATGGGTATTCTAACCGCCATTTGTTGTTGGTGTAACTATGATCTTTAGTTATTACCTACACATCACTCATCCATTTCCTCCTTCCCACCCTCTCCCTCTCCTTCCCCCAAGCACATACTCCTCCCCCTGTCACTCTACCTCCTTTCTTCACCCTCCCCTTAGGGCATTTCTAGCAAAGAAAAGGGTAGCTGACCAATGCACTCAAATATATTTTAAAGTTATATTGTTACCTCTAACTTTTCTGATATTTTATTTACGTTTTAATAGATTTTGTTAATGTTTTAATGCTGTTATTCACTTGTACTTTAAATGGCATTATTAGTTTTAAGGTATTGCTGTATATAATGTACCTATGTTTTCTTAATATGCCCTCTATTACATTTGTTGTTCCTCTCCCCTGATAATCATTATCATAATCTGACCACTGACATTTCTTTAGTTATTCAGTTTACATATGCCATGTAGAAACAAAGAAGTTTCCTTGTTTTTCTTCATATAAATGTTTTAGATGTTGGCCAACTATATACCAAATGATAAAATAATTTAACTTCTCATCCAATGCACTCATTTCATTTTGCCTATACAGATAATGGAATGTCGTTGACGCATTATTTTATAGTTGCAGTTAAAGGAATTGCTCTTGTTCTGCTTACATAGCGCTGGGTATCAGAATGCATGTAGAATGGCAGCACCACCTCACTACCTCTTTGTACTCGCAATCTCAATTCTCCAGAATGAATTTTCACTCTGCAGCAGAGAGTACGCTGATATGAAACTTTCTGACAGATTAAAATTGTGTGCCTGACCGAGACTCGAATTCGGTAACTTTGCTTTTCGCAGGCAGGTACTCTACCGACTGACCTACCCAAGCATGACTCACGAGCTGTCTTCAAAGTTTTACGTCTGCCAGTAACTCATCTCCTACCTTCATAACCTCAAAGAAGCCCTCTTGCGAACCTTGCAAGACTAGCATTTCTGGATGAAAGGATATTGCTAAGATAATCTGCCAGGAAGTTTCATATCAACGTACATTCCGCTGCAGAGTGAAAATTCATTCTGGAAACAATCCTCCAGGCTGCGGCTAAGCCATATCGCTTCAATATCCTTTCTTCTGGGAGTGCTAGTCTCGCAAAGTTTCCAACAGGGCTTGTGTGAAGTTTGTAAGGCAGGAGATGACGTACTTGCGGATGTACAGCTGTAAGAGTGGGTCATGAATTGTGCTTGGGGACATTTGGTAGAGCACTTGCCTGCAAAAGGTAAAGGTCCCGAGTTTGAGTCTCGGGTTCGGTGTACAGTTTTAATCTACCAGGAAGTTTCAATCTGGATTCTGTAAGTCTGCTAGTGTTCACCGAGAGTCAACCAATCAATGCTGTGGTTTTCAACTGAATCAGAATAGGTATTCTTTTGTAAAATTATAGATGTTTCAGTCTTCACGTATAGTATGGCTCCATTTTGCTACATGTGTCTTATCGGTAATATATGACATACGTTCTGTTTGCTGTATGCTAGCCCTAAGTGCCTCCATACATTTGTATTAAAGTTTCACATACTGATTTTGATGATGGCCATTGTCAACGTGCGTAAATATGGATTAAGAAATGAAAGAATACCGTTTCTAGTTGTCTCTGCATTACCGTTCCTTCTTCTGCGAACAGTTCAGTAAATTGCAGACTACACAAATTATTCACCATCGTTGCCTCCCTCCTGGGGTGCCTTTATGCGCACCTACGTTGACTACGGAGGTGCATATACAGATCAGCACTCTTTAATCCTCTATGTTGAACCTCTTGCAAACAAACTTATGCTGTGCTAATGGTCATCGGCTGCATTACCCAAACCTCTGGTGTCGTAGAATCACTGGAAGAAGGCTTTACTAATTTATTAGGTGGTATGTTATTATTCCAGAGCAATTCAAAGCAACGAAGGTCGTTAAGTTTCTGTAATAATCACTTTGTTAGAAGTTTATCAAATCTCAATGGACAGCGTTTTTTGCTGTGCTTTGTTTTGTTTTTATTAGATCTACTTTCAGAATTACAAAATTTGCTAAATCTAAACACAGACTTCCGGAAAAAGAGGTGGGGGCATCAAATGGCAGTCCAGACAAGAGCTCAGGATGACTTCGATATGCTCCCGAGTGCATGGACCAATTACATTCTTGCAAGCGTCATTTTTTTTTCGCTTCTGTAGATTTCAGTAACGACGGAAGTCTTTCCTGCTTATTTATCAGACAACAGTGAACTCTTGGCCTTACAAAAAAAAAATAATTAAAATAACATTTTGTGTTTCAGGGATCTTCGACATACACGAAGGCGAGAACTGCTCTGTAGAGATTTCTTCCGGCAGACAGAAGATGGCAGCAGCTGCCTGGGTCGTCAGCGCCCTCAACTGGCAGCTAACAGAACCCGACGTGCAGCTCGGTAACTCTCTCTTGTTTGGCTTCAAGGTTCTTCGCTTGCTTATCTGCAACCGATGTCTTGGCTGCAGAGAATGTTGTCCGAAACAAGGACTGCTTTTAGATTATGGCTGATCAGAATTCCTGTAGTTACTTGAGACAAACAGCTGGAATGTCCTATTGATTGCTATTCGTCATAAATTGTCTATTTGTCTTTAAAATCATATATCTGGGCCAATCTATCGGACGACCAGTCACAAAGAACTGCATATATAACAGGTTTAAAATTACCCATTACTGTAGTCAAGATTTGGGGAATATTTTTTAAACCTTGATAATTTCTCAGTGCAAATGCTTCAGTATTGTTCCATCCGACCAGGCCCATATCTAGGGAAAATGGGGGGGGGGGGGGGGGGGGGGATGTGGAAGAGGGGCAAACCGGGGTATATACCCCGGACGGCAATTTCCAGGGGACGCCAAATTCATATTCTTGAAGGGAAAAACCTTGTTTCACAAAGCGTCCAGCGCATGCTGGTCTATCGATTATTCATATGATTTAGAAACGCATCCCTGATGGTTTTTGAATACATTCAAAGTTGATTTATAAACGAATCCCAAGTTGATTTTTGAATGCGTGCATTGTGTACGTGATGTCTCTGCCAGTGGAATCCCCGTCGCGACGAGAAATAAAAAACTTTTCCGCACACAAACGGGGCCCGGGCTACACAAGCTGAGCAGAACAAACCCGAATGGTGAATGCCAATCGCTGTTTGTTTATGTGGCTGACTGGGTGTGCGAATGATCAGCTCCTGTTCTCGGAATAGCACGAGAAACGCGTAGTACGAAAACTTAATAGCACCTAACCGGAGAATAAACGCGAGATGAGTCAACCGGTGTTTCTGGCAGGGCTAGCGAAGTTTTTCTCCGGTCAAGTTTTGACAGTGGCAGGAATAGTTACAGAATTACTGATGACAGGATTGTTTGTTAGAGCGAGAAAGGAAAGGGAACGGAGTTTTGCTTGTAGTGGGCGATATAGGCATCTGATACTGGTATTTCGTCAATTGTATTCTGTCGTTATCTTTATGCAAATGAGGTAGATAAAAACGACCATTTGGGCCAAAACAGTCTCTCCTACTTGGCATGTGTTACAATTGCTGCAATAGTGGAAAGACCTATTTCGTTTTTCTAGCAGACAGTGACAAAATAGACGTAATCAAATGGAAACCACACAAGGAACTATTTGTTTTAAATACTCAGTAAATGTCTCAAGATGGCCTTGTAAGCCGAACACCGGGTAATAATAAAAGAAATATTGTAGAACAAAAGCAAACTGGTGCTTTTCATTTATTATAATGTTGTTCTACCAAGAACCGACGGAAGATTCTGTTAACATTGTATTAACATGCTCTCAGTATTAGACAACGTCCTTTTTTTTAATGTACCAAAACGTTTGACGAACTTTGATGAGGTCATAGATTCTTTTGCAGAAAAGAAAGCACCAAGGTGTAAAGCTCTAACAAGATCAGAGAGAAAAATGTTGGGATCTAATGACTGAACGAGCGTGTACTCTCTTGCTTGTCTCTTGCCTACAGGTTTTTTATGTTTCCTATATTAAATTTTATGTCAAGCAAAAGAGAAAGTTGTCAATAATAAGCAACAACGAGTGCAAATTTTCTTAAAAGTTCTTATTCTCACAGTCGCTAATGATCCCATCCAGTATTAATTGTGAGTTTTTTAAAGGTAGGTAGGATGTTATAAAGCAAGAGAGGCACCACAGGACATCCCAATTTTCACCGTTCTGAATATACGCTTGATGGCTACCCTTGTAATTAAAAATACACGCTCGAATTCCACAGAGCGAAATACAGAGACGTGCGATAGAAGAATGCCGTGTGGAGAGGCGTGGCACTGCACTTTGGCACACCTATGACCACATAACGTGGCTTACAGTTCCTCGTACATACATGCTTCATATATCAACCTCTTCAGAAAGACGTGCGCTACAAAATGAACATATCTGTGAGAAATAGATTTAAAAAGAAACGCTCGAGTGGGAGAGGGGGCGCCACTATCAAGTTTTTGCCCTGGTTCGGAATTATTATAGATCAGAGAATGTATCCAATCAACGCAATTGGTTGTCCCACATGGAAGGAACAGAGTTCCACTGAATCTAGAAAGTAGAGGCAGTGGATGATTTCTTTGTCACTATTCAACTTCTGCTGCCATCATTGCCACAGCATACACAGATAGGAACCCAACTTCATTAGTTAACAAGAATTCCGTAACCAATACTGTTAGTACTATACATTCACCAGCCAGACAACATCGGTTTCAGTCAGTCGCAGTGTCGGTAGAACATAAAGCAGAAGAATCCCATCATCGTGAAAATCCGCGGGAGGCAACAAAAAGTTAAAAGACACGCAATTCTTGAGAGGCGTCAAGTAGAACTGCAAATTACAGCGCTGGCCACACACTGTGAAGCCGAGCACGCGCCAACCCATCGCGGGTTGAAAATTGAGACATGTAGCGGTAGAAACCTAATTAAAGGACACGCAGACCGGAGCTTGGAAATCTCAGTAACGAAATGGAGACAGAAAATATTAACAATTACACTTGTGAGAAATAAGATCCACTTAAAATTACGTACAGTTAAGGAAATTGAACTACCTGGTTACATCCACAACAAGATAACAGAATCCAACTGAAGGCTTAGCCCTTGATGGGAAAGCATATTAAAGAAATAAAAATATAAAAAATTATATAAAAATATAAGAATTATATACATATATAACGGTGCTAAGTAATGTTAGACCAAGTTCACGTAAAAACCCTGTCATTTTCTAAAACAGACCAAACTAAGATGGACAATAAGATGGATGTTAGTAAAGGCAGACCAGAGCTGACAAAGACACATTCATGGATAAAACCCTCATACATACATACAAACATTAATCCTTGTTCCATAGATCATGAATACGACATTTCGTAATGATGTGCAACGTGTCAATTTAACATAAGTTTTCCGTACACAAAATAATCTTTCAAAACCGACCAAACCTCCGTTGGCGGGGTGGGGGTGGAGATGGGGAATGAGAGGTGGTTGGGAATACAAGCTGCGTCTGTGAATTTCGGTGAACGGTGTCGGAAAATAAAGGAAACAAGAGTTACCAACAAAACACCTTCACTGGGCTTCAGAATAATCATCATTATGTAATGTCTCTTGCAGCGGTCTCTCCGTGATATTTTCAGAAGTTTTATAAATTATATAACTCAGTATATATCTCGAAATATCTCTTCTTATCTTACCGATTCCTAAACTTTAATATACGATGATTATCAATGCAAATTAGTTTCAAGTTCTATTATTCCTTGGAGCGTGCATTTACTCCATGGAATAGCTTCTCTGCTATATATGTTTTCTCTTATGAAAAGAATAATTCAGATCTTGCCGATTAGCCGTGAAAGAACGAAGATGTAAATGTATGTAATGTTGAGCTAGTCGCCATCTTCATGAGATTCTGTATGAGAAAGAATGTGATACATGAACTAAACTAAAGTAAGTGTGTTCACGTATTATTTAACTGATTATTATTGACAGTGTCTGCTTACTACGCTGTGTTGCACGGGATCAGTGGGGAACGTCTGATTTACACTGGACGAACCTGCCGCTTTGTACGCTCAAGATATCCAGTTACTTCAAATAAAATAAGCTAAAACGGTCTTACCAGCAGATCTCCGGTCTTCCCCATGTAATCACCGAAAGTTAATAATTATTACAGATGTTTTCAGGAGATCGACTGAGAATTTTCGTCGCACCGAGACTTCGAAATTGCTTCACTGCCATATGGAATTTAAGTTAAGCTCAATTTAATCAGGATAGAACACTATTGAACTGTGTGAATGTGGTAAGCCTGCTTTCTGAATGAAAATTCCCTTAAGATACGCATGTTTTTTTTACTATCCTGATCAGTGAAGCTAAATCAGGCCGGTGTGAGAGAGGTTTTTAAATTTCAGGTCCTACAAAAATATTGAAATTGCCCACAACACACATCCGACGCCTGATGTAAAGCTTTCGGAAACTAACAGCAAACGCTTCTTACGGAATAGCTCGATGCACCGCGGTCATACGTTGTTGGATATCCACATCATTACAGGAAATGAGTCAGGGTTCTACCGGTACGATACGGAGACCAAGCAACAGTCAGTGGCATGATGTTCATCGTCCTCCCCGCCTCCCTCAAGGAAAAATTGGATCGAGCCCTCGCAGCCGAAAAAGGCGATTAACATCGTCTTAATCTTGGATTTTGTCAGTCGACTTTTTTTTGGTAGACGGGGAAAACGAACACCATACCATTGACTGTCTCTTGGTCTCCAGATCGTACTGGTATCGCCACGTCTCATAGCCACTAATGATACGGATATCGAAAAACGCGTCACTACGGTGCTTCGAGCGATTCCACAAGAAGCGTTTGCTGACAGTTTCCAACAGCTTTACAACCAACGTCAGAAGTGTATTGCAATTAATGGTGATTATTTTAGAGAACAGTAAAAATGTTTTGTTTGCATATCTTATTTTCTTTATTTTCTGAGACCATTCACCGAACTTCTCAGACGCACCTTGTAGAGAAGGAACACAGGAGAACTGCATTTAGGCGACAGGAACAATTATTTATCCAAGATGAATGGAAACTCACGTGAACCCTATCAGTAGTGAGGAGACTATAAGTAGTCGAGATTCAATAACAGATCCCGATGTCTTAGGTCCGTCTGGCTGTTCAATATCTGTGAACGGAGCTCTTTGATACCCCTAAAAATGTGCGTTTTCAAAATATTTAGCGATGTCCCTTTGTTCACAGTGCATAAAATGTCAGGTTGTTTTCCACACTCGTTTCTAAAAGTCCTGTTTCCCTCAGATGGCCGGCCGCGGTGGCCGAGCGGTTCTAGGCGCTTAAGTCCGAAACCCTACGACTGATCCGATCGCAGGTTCTAATCCTGCTTCGGACATGGGTGTGTTGATTTCATTAAGTTTAAGTAGTTCTAAGTTCTATGGGAAAAAAAGCGGACCTTCGTTTGTTGACATCGAGCTGTTCCTTAAACTACGTACTAAAACCTCAACCTGTTTGACCTGTATATGTGCCCTGAGAATTATTACACTTTATGGCAAAAAATCCCAGCGTTCTTGTACAAACTGGTGTCACATGACTCTTTATGTCTATATCTGATCCCGACATTAAGAGGAATAAAAAATAAACCTGTAAAGTTATTTGTGGCAAATACTTTTTGGTGTGTGTGTGTGTTGCTTTGCACAATATGGTCATTTGTAAATCAAATAAGTGCCGCATATACTATACAATATTTGAAAAATGCAATCCTGCAACTTCGCAAAAAATTTTCGCGGAATTTTCGATGGCTCGAACACACCAAGAATATTTCGCTGCAGTGGAAGCGTAAATATCAAAAACTGATAATTATGTAAAGTGCGTCTCATAAATATTGTGAACAGCCGTCTGAAGATGAACTTTTCAGTTCGAAACCGGTTACGGCGCTATTTACTTAAATAAATAGCAGTATTAATAGTGGCTGGTTGCTGTTTTCTTCTTTGTAAGAATCAACCTACATTAATTGTATACAGCCACGGTCTCACCATGTCAGTTTTAGACAAAATAGCTTAAAGTTATTTGTACTTCCCAGAGTTTCCTGTAATTTCGTAGACTTTTCTAGTGTCTTACTTTACACCGCATGATGAAAGACTATTGTGTCCCCATACCTTCCAGTTATATTTCCCGGTGTTACGTAAGGAAAACGATTGGCAGCACGTTTGTGAAAGTGCCCTAATACCCGTACTGTAATGTGATATTTGTGTGGAGACAAAATACACTCCTGGAAATTGAAATAAGAACACCGTGAATTCATTGTCCCAGGAAGGGGAAACTTTATTGACACATTCCTGGGGTCAGATACATCACATGATCACACTGACAGAACCACAGGCACATAGACACAGGCAATAGAGCATGCACAATGTCGGCACTAGTACAGTGTATATCCACCTTTCGCAGCAATGCAGGCTGCTATTCTCCCATGGAGACGATCGTAGAGATGCTGGATGTAGTCCTGTGGAACGGCTTGCCATGCCATTTCCACCTGGCGCCTCAGTTGGACCAGCGTTCGTGCTGGACGTGCAGACCGTGTGAGACGACGCTTCATCCAGTCCCAAACATGCTCAATGGGGGACAGATCCGGAGATCTTGCTGGCCAGGGTAGTTGACTTACACATTCTAGAGCACGTTGGGTGGCACGGGATACATGCGGACGTGCATTGTCCTGTTGGAACAGCAAGTTCCCTTGCCGGTCTAGGAATGGTAGAACGATGGGTTCGATGACGGTTTGGATGTACCGTGCACTATTCAGTGTCCCCTCGACGATCACCAGAGGTGTACGGCCAGTGTAGGAGATCGCTCCCCACACCATGATGCCGGGTGTTGGCCCTGTGTGCCTCGGTCGTATGCAGTCTTGATTGTGGCGTTCACCTGCACGGCGCCAAACACGCATACGACCATCATTGGCACCAAGGCAGAAGCGACTCTCATCGCTGAAGACGACACATCTCCATTCGTCCCTCCATTCACGCCTGTCGCGACACCACTGGAGGCGGGCTGCACGATGTTGGGGCGTGAGCGGAAGACGGCCTAACGGTGTGCGGGACCGTAGCCCAGCTTCATGGAGACGGTTGCGAATGGTCCTCGCCGATACCCCAGGAGCAACAGTGTCCCTAATTTGCTGGGAAGTGGCGGTGCGGTCCCCTACGGCACTGCGTAGGATCCTACGGTCTTGGCGTGCATCCGTGCGTCGCTGCGGTCCGGTCCCAGGTCGACGGGCACGTACACCTTCCGCCGACCACTGGCGACAACATCGATGTACTGTGGAGACCTCACGCCCCACGTGTTGAGCAATTCGGCGGTACGTCCACCCGGCCTCGCGCATGCCCACTATACGCCCTCGCTCAAAGTCCGTCAGCTGCACATACGGTTCACGTCCACGCTGTCGCGGCATGCTACCAGTGTTAAAGACTGCGATGGAGCTCCGTATGCCACGGCAAACTGGCTGACACTGACGGCGGCGGTGCACAAATGGTGCGCAGCTAGCGCCATTCGACGGCCAACACCGCGGTTCCTGGTGTGTCCGCTGTGCCGTGCGTGTGATCATTGCTTGTACAGCCCTCTCGCAGTGTCCGGAGCAAGTATGTTGGGTCTGACACACCGGTGTCAATGTGTTCTTTTTTCTATTTCCAGGAGTGTACTTTCTTAGAATGCGCACTCAACATTTATCATTTCCATTACCCTTTACACTCTGGTGCCGAGCAACCAATTCCGTCCAACACTGTACAGCATTTCCTTCAATTTCTTTTCACATAATGGACCCATCTGGTTTTACTCATTATTCGAGTACCACAGGATACGTCAAATGAATGTTTGGTAGGGTGCAAAGAATGAAAGTGTTTCCAGAATCGCCTCATCGAACAACAGGCACTTGTGGTCCCAGCTACATACAAAGTCTGGAACCTGTTGTGAAGTGCTTGGCAGAGGGTACTTAACATGAATATACTGGAGTTTCTTCCTGTTCCAAATGTGAATGGAGTTCGAGAAGAATGATTTCTTGGATGTCTCTGTGCTTGCCGTAGTTAGTCTAATCCTGTCTCTAAACGTCCCTACGCGAGCAATACGTAGGGGATGAAGATTGTTTGTGGATTCATCATTTAATACTATAGTCAGAAACATCGTCGCATCGCAGTCTCTCCGAAAGTATTTGAAAGGTTTCAGCGACTATTGAGTTTACTCTGACTTTGTTACGTCAATAAGAGATTAACTCGTTTTCTTACTGCCTAGCAAAATTACTTTTGTTTGCTGCTAATCACGGCTGGGAACACTACTTTTTTAGTTCTTCCACAGTTTCACAACAGCTCTTGCCGCATACCACGCCACAGTAAACGACAGAATACTCCACCACTGCCAACAACTTAAAAGAGTGACTGACACCAATTAACAAGTGCTCATGAGCAATTTATTTCAAGCTGCATACATAGGAACCTTTGGTAGTTGAGAGTAGCACTCTCCTTCGTCATGATAATGGCGGCGACACATAGTGACATTGGAGCAACGAGATATCGCCTTGGTATGTGAAACTGCATACCGACCCCCCCCCCCCCCCAACGTAAACTTTATAAACCTATAAAATTCTTATACCTCTGTGTATTTGTTTCATTTCCTGTAGAACAGGGACAAACTGCGAAGTTATTGCCCCCTCATTTCCACTCCAAGAAACCTGTCACGCGAAGGAGAGAGAGATAGCCTTTAGCTTACACTGTACAGCACGCTTATTGTTGCATAAAATACAAAGGCTCTAGCAGGCAGTTACTATTAAAAAACTTTGTTTGTTCGCACACACACACACACACACACACACACACACACACACACACACACGTTAATATTGAATAAATTGCATGCATAGTTACAGAAAGGCATATATGATATAATAAAAATGTTATGGAACACTTCTGTAGAGTCTGTTGTCGGTAATATACAGAAGTGTTAGGTGGGGATCATGTCATAACAGTGAACGTGTACTTCACATCCGCTAGTAGAATGTAGTGCTTCCAATAAGGCAGTAAGTTTTGTGGACATGAGACTTGCGTCTGTTGGTAAATTGAACGACCTAGACATCAGTGATAGTACCGGCCCAGGATCGGTTATAAGTGGTTTCTTATCTCAAGGTCACTGGTAAGGACCTCCAGTTTCAGTTTAAACTCTTGGGCAACTTACATTCAATTCACCTCCCCATTCCCTCTATCCAGAGAACCACTGACAATTGATCAAGGTCATCCAGAGGAATCCCCATCCACTCCCTACTCTGCCACTCCCCCTCCCCCCTCTCCTCCCCAAGGACCAATAGAAAGGTTAGCCCAAGAGGAAACAAGAACTCGCCACTCATCCCTTTGTTATAATGGTATGAACCCCCCTCATTTCAGATCTAATATTCATAGTGACAGGATGAAGTGACAGCTGCAGCCTGGACCAATCAACTCTCCCAGGTACAAGACGAATAAGACTGTTAGATCTGAGAGTAAAGATCCAACAATAATATAATTATTAATATTGCTATTAACGGTTATGTATCCGATTATACTTATGGTTTGTTATTGTTCCCACAGTGCATCACACCCCTAATCCAGTAGTAATGTAACACTGTTATCGATACTACATGTAATTATGTTATCTAACTTCTTTTCACAGTGTTATTGATATTACCTATACTAATGTAATCTAACTTCTTTGTCTGTTTTCACTTAATGTGACCTGTATAATCATGCTCTTTGACATAACATCTATGTAAGTGTTTTATCTATTATTTATAATCATTTATCTAATTGTAATTAGTCTATAAATGTAATTTCAGAAGTAAAATGCTAAAACTTTACTTGTAGTACAACTTCACGAATAGGGAAAGAAGGTTTGTAATCATCTAAAACAAGTCCCTCTGCAACGAAACAAACTTGGCTGAAATAGAAAAGGTGGAATTGGCGGTCAAACTGCAATTTTCGTTTGTGGCAAGAGTCAACCGGTGGCTAGCAGGTAACTATCCGCTTCTTGTGAACAGAATGAAACGAGAAGAACTGCAAGATTGTGTGTGGAAGTAATGTGACATATTATGCATGGCATACTTTGCCTAGCTCTGTACTACGAACATCCGATGCTAATAAGAGAATTTTGAGAGCTTGTTACACAGCAAGAGACATGGGTATTTTTTGAATAGCCACACCAGATCGCTACTGCCTTCGACTACACCTCAAAGTATCAGTTGAGTACCGTATAATTGCTTGGACCAGTGACTCAATTTCTTTTTCAATAATAAGTTTGTGTTCTGTTAACTTTGTGATGAGCACCCACGTTTTATCTTTTGTCATCATCTTAAACAGATTCCATCCCAAGTTCTACGATATTTCCTAGTACCCTATTTTGTTGAGCTGAATAGTCATTTCAATAAACTTTCACTACAGTTAATAAACTTTCAGGAGTAGTAAATTTCAAAATTATTCAGTGGGTATAACTTTTGAAGTACTCCACGTATTTTTCGTAAAGAGAGAGTTACAGTTTCACCAGAATTGTCAAAAAGATTTTCATTATTCAGCTTAAAGATTGCTCTTACTGAAATCTTTGTAAAGTATTTCAGTTTCATACAAAATCGGTGATGATCCAGAAGAGTTACTGGTTAGCAGACTTCGAAGGGCCAGCATAAGAACTAATTATTGAACAGGTTCGTAAGTATCAGTGTATATAATTTCATGTGTATATAGATAATAGCTTTTCTGATATGATGTTGTGAATAAAATATTCAGCTTCGATCTAAGTCTACTGATACAAATTTCTGGGTCTGCTTGCTAATTGTTGAGCTAGCTTCAATTTTCATTTTACCATTACAGCATTAGTGATGTGCACTTGCTAGCTATCTAACTTTTGTGTGCTATTATAAGCAACTGGTTAAAACTAGTCAAACTATACTAGATCAAGATACCACATGTTCCATTTAAGCTAAATCGTATAACGATGTGAATGCTCATCGAGAATACAAATAATAATAGAAATAGGTAATGTAATTACCTTAAGGCCTTTTCAAGGGCAGTATTTTCCAATAACTAAGATGATAAAAACCTCTTGTCCGGGTTAATATTGTACACCATTAGTAATCAGTTGCCTATAACGATCATTACCTTCCTACTGTAAAGAAAAGACAGTAAGTGTTATTGAGAGCCAGTTGTCTAAACGTAACCATACTCCTCCTGTGTTGTTCATGTCAAATCACGGGTACATTGCTTGCCAAATTGCGCTAAGGTCTTGCATATTATCAGCAAAGTAAAATTTCAGTATGAAGTGAGGTCAGTCCCTATAATTAACTTTGTTTATCATCGATGCTAGTACTTGGTACAACTTTGCCTAATTAGGCTGGCGACCGTTTTCTTTTACATAATTACAGTTTACTAATACAACCTTTATTGGATTCCAGTTTGTTCTGGTACTGCTTACTTTGTATAGAAATCTTTAAAGAAAGAAAAGTAGTCCGACACCTTTCCATTATGCACGATCTTGTTCAAATAAGTATCCTTTCACTGGAGTAACATTCTGCTAGTTCAGTACTGTCCAAGCCACTATAGCAGACCGCAAGTGGGCTTCACGACTCATCTGACCTGTGGGGCATTCAACTATACTGTTCCGCTGCTGCAGCCACAGCAGCCACTGCTGTTCAGCTATACTGTCCCAGCGCTACAGCCGCAGCACCAAGGTCACCGTTGGAGCTGCCACAGTTCACAGAACTGCAGGCAAGACCTCGTCAAAAGTGCTACTGCATGCTAGCATATATAAAGTTACTTCCTGTGGATCTAAACAAGTGAATGTAGGTTTGTCACCTGACAATGACTTTGACACTGATTTAAGTTGAAAATCCACAGTGTATTGGCACCACAGCTCAACATCCGTGGTACAAGGAGGAATATTTGTGTAATATGCTGGGTTATATAAAGAACAAGTTGATGGACGAACTCCAACAGACAATCATATATTTGTCCGTAAAGTCCCAACAGTTGACATGTGTGGCAAGGGGCCATGTCAGAATTAACTTCATGGTACACAATCATCTACTTAAAATATTAAAATGTTGCGAATTTAGAAGACCTGTACTATGCTTTATCGATTTCCACAGAAAGATTGTGCCATTAGCGCCATATGTAAGATGAGCTTGCTGTAAGTTTGCAGACTATTTGAGTAAAAAATAGTGTTACTGTGTATCAAGTGGAGCAGTGTATCAGTGACTACGTATCTCATGTACCAAAGCATAGAATCTGTAAAGCTTGTAGAGGGTGAGTTCACAGAAGTAATTCCTGTGTAGGTAATGCCGCCTATTGGCTTGGATACCATACAGGCTGAGATTGAGACCTAAAACAGTACAGAATAAAGCGGTGTGTGTTTCCTACAGAACTTTTTATTTACACACAGCCCCACCAATGTCCTATCTAATTACTTATTAAAAACATATATTAATTTACCGAGAGTTAGCGTGCTCACGCCATTGCTACTGTCACCACCTTTGGCACTAACGCTGACGTTGGCACCACAGCCGGCATTGCTTCCACCGCAGATGTGTATGACCGTCTGACACAGGGCATTCACTGAGAGCGGAAAGTCCAGCAGGGCTTATTGCGACACAATAAGAGGAGTAACAGAGGGATGGAGCGACGCTCATGTGTGCCATTGACATATAGCTTGGTCATAGTGTCTTACGTACTTCCTGAACTACACAGTCTACACACAAATATATTTATATTTTAAAATAGACTGAGCAGGGAAAAATCATTTATTATTTTAGATTGTACAACCAACAAAGAGCAGTTTAATATCAGGAGGACCGTAAATCTAGTATCACGCATTCACATCATAGTGTTTTATTATTTTTAAACACGTCAGGCAGTACTAAATCTGTGTGAAATATCACATAGCAGAGGTATAAGCTGCGTAGGAAACATATTAATCTCCAGCATTCAACTTGTGATGTCTTTAAGATTCCTATAAATGTCCAAAAGCACGTTACAAATATTTTGTGATTTCAGCCACTTGAACACGGAATAGGCTGTAGTAACTCGGTCACCATCATCATCTTGGAAGTCATAGGCCTGCAGCTGAATCATCATAACATATTCAGGAATATCCAAGAACGTCTGGGTTAAGTCGTTTTCTTGAACATATCACAGCTGTGCAGTCACTGGTCTCCCTAAATAGCGAGGTAATGATTGACACATCAATGGACCTGGCTTGTAGTATACACTCATTGCCCTCACTTAAAGATGAGCACAATCACTCCACAAATAATCATTACCGTGTTCATTCTGACAATGAACTGGTAGTAATAGACGTCAGCGTATTCGACTTTTTTACTTTTTTTAAAGTTACCTACATTGCTGGATACAATGTATAGAAACAGAAACTGATGAATAACTCACCCTGTCGTGAGAGAACTGGCTACGAGCAAAGTTGTTGAGGTGCGTAGCAGCAGGCGAGGTGAAAAAAACAATTGCCATATGACCTGGTAATTGTGTCGTTTAACGTTAGCTACAGTTTAAACAAGACAGGCTGCAAAGGTGTCAGTGTCGCTATGATATTGGACCAGGAGATCCATACAGTGGTTTTATTAGAAATTCCATCACTTTGTGATTCTAAAGTGCCATTGTCCATGGATGAATGGTTTTGACTATGTGATATGTCAGTGCATATTTCCGCATTATTCCACGACAGCGTTCACTCACCATAAGTAATGCTGCGAGATCGTACAGTCACAGCAGGAGACTACATTGGAACAATTAAAGTATTTAACAGCAGAGAGAGCAAACATCTGCGGAACAGACGTTTAAAAATCTAGTGTACATAAGTTGTACTGCGAAGTATACTGTGGACTATCGACTAAGATCGCAATTTTACATTCACCAGTTTTACAAGACATTTTGGAGTGAACTGTTGGAGTCTGCTTGCCAAATTCTGCACCCATCGGAAGCAACTGTCGCTCAGTTGTATGAATCATGTTGCACCAGAATGGGAGCAGAAATGAATAGACAATATTTGCCAAATATAGGCGCAGAACTGTCATCGTATTTCCATCTATTGATATACCCTGAAATATGTGAGTGTTTATAAATACAAAAGTTTAGGTGCTACTTGTGTTCTCATAATCATGACCAAGTGGACAAAACATACCGATCACAAGAGGCTTGTGGTAACCGACTGGCCCTGCAATGGTGATGACGATGATGCTGCTTGAAGCTGGAGGAAGAATGTATCATTACTTCCCAGTGACATAGGTGCTTTAATTATTGGATGTTCAGACTGTGGGAAGACTTGTCTTGTTCTAACACTGTTAATCCCACTTAGGATATGCATATACCTTTTTAAGAACTCTGTTTCAGCCAAAATATCAGCTACTGCACGAGCTTTTGCGTGGCATTGAGGGAGTAACATGCCAGACGTTTAGCAGACGCTGTGATATTCCATCACCTGAATAACTAAAGTCAAACAGCCTTTTATTTGACGATGTCGAAATGGAAAATTAGGATGAGACTGGGAAATATTTCTACCTTGGTCACCACATGCAAGGCGATATATTGTATCTGAGCCAGATACACTGAGGAATCCTGAAGCAGTTGGTGCTGGATAATGCGAACCTTATTATTGGTTTTCAACAGAACAATCTGAATTTAAAGCATTTTTAGCAAGCCCATGCTATTCAATGAATTCGTTAACATATGTGGGGATTGCTGGAATAACTCACAGTATGGTTTTCTCATTATTGATAAAACTGAGAAACTGAATGAAGACGATGCAAACGAAAATGTGATGAGAGTCTGCGTAAAAGGCAATGTACTAAAACGTAAGTCTCTCAGTATATTGTAGGCTATGGACAAATTCACACAGATGCAGTGTGCTCATCCTGATGGGATGAAACAGAAGCCAAACATACATTTATATATCGACAAAAGAAGTGAGACAGTCACTCCAAGATTTATGGAATTGGACAGCGATGTTAAGGCAGCAGCTGCAAAAGGTGAATCTCATCTGAATGGTAGAATCCAGCGAAATGAGCAAACAATCAACGCAAATTTGAAGGAATTGAACCGCATTATCAAGGCAGGAGCTATGAACTATGAATATCAGCCGTAGTAGTTGAATAATATAATACAGTCATATACTGAGGCATCAGACGCAAAGGTCGACTCTCTTACGGCGTCTGTAAGGTTTTAGAAAACCATAGACGAGGTAAATAAATCCCCCCCTGAAAATATTCTGCAAAAGAAAAACTTGGTAATGAAACCTTTCTGAGGGTGCTTAGTGTAATAAATGGAAACGATGATCAGCTTGAGGAAGCTGTGTATAAGACAATATTGGAAGTGTACAATATGAACTGTGATCGGTTTACGACAAAATGTAAACAAAACGCGAAGGCATAGATGCATCGAAAGCCATTCACTGCAGACTGTAACTCTTTAAACAGGGACAGTTGAATCGTGAACAGTCTTTTTCTGAAAAGTTTAGACCCACAACAGAAAGTATCAAACAGCTCTCACACTCAGTGGGGGCGAGTACGAGTAGAAGAAAGAACAAGAACAGGGCAACGAAGGATACCATCAATTTCATCAACTGTCACAGGGCCATCGAATTAGATATGACATAATGGCATCAGGTGTATATCCTGCGAAACCTGCCTTTATGCTTAACAAAGGACACCATCTACGTTGGAGGCAGGCAATTCGAGCTGACACCTGGTTTAGTGGAGCTAATATTCCTAGTAACTTCGAACCTCCATAGGCAATTGCCAAAAGAGAACAGATCTTATGCTGAAATATTAAGAATGACTAACAAACATAGGCGAGACAGCGCTCCTAAAGGACGATTAAAAAGTACAAACAGTGGGAAATGATTACTGACAACATCAACCTCGTAAGGGAATACAGTTCCCATGAATAAAATCATTTTGTAGCTTTGAGACAGAAGAGTCATTGAATAACAATAATAATAATAATAACAATAATAACAATAATGGTAACTGTGGTCCATGAATTCCACAGGAATGCTCGCAAAACATTCCAGAGCAGACAAATCATAATACATAGCTTGGACGATTTATGGTAGGCCGGTGTTATGGAGATGAGAGAATACTTATGAACGAATAATGGGTTCAAATATATTTTAATGATCATAGATACATATTCCAAATTCGCCTGGATCTTCCTGTGAAGGCACTGGGAGGGACGCTGCGACGTGTTTGAACAATTTCTGCACACTGCTACATATCGGTGTCCAGACAACAGGCAAGCCGACCACAAAGATGAATTTTACAGTAAGTATTTCAAGTTGGTAACGGATTGGTATAGAATAAACCACTAGTCAACATTCTCCCACATGAAAGTGAGTGTTGTGGAGCATCTGAGCAGGACCATTAAAACCTGTATGTTGATGCAATTTAATCTTCATGGTTCATACACATGGGTAGATATCCTACCACAAATTATTAGGCAATATAATAGAACCGAACGGCACATGACTAAGGAGAGACCTATCAATGTACATGACAATGCACTTCTAAATACAGCTTCTGATAGTAGTAAGAAGGTGGATTCGCACAAGTAGACGTTCGATGTAGGTGATTTGATGCATATTTCAAAATACAAAACTTCACTGGAGTAGTCTTACTTTCCTAAATGATAAACGCAAATATTTACAGTGTCCATAAAACAGAGGACAAACCTGAAAACTTACATCTCAAACATTGTGAAGAAATCGCAGGTAGTTTTTACACAGAAATTACACAAAAGTTCTGAACTGGATGTGTTTCTTCTAGAGCCTGTTATAAGGCGTCATGGGAGCAGGACTTTAGTGAAATGGCTTGGCTTCAAACACCGAAAAACAGCTGAGTGAATACTCGCAATCTTACATAAAACAGGGCACACAAACCTCAGACGTTTCAGTAAGGTACCATTAGTACTGGGGGGTTGATCTGGGGGAAGAGACCAAAACATCGGGGTCATCGATCTCATCGGAGTAGGGAAGGATGGGGAAGGAAGTCGGCAGTGCCCTTTGAAAGGAACCATCCCGACATTTACCTGCACCAATTTAGGGAAATCACGGAAAACCTAAATCAGGATGGTCGGACGCGGGATTGAACCGTCGTCCTCCCGTATGAGAGTCCAGTGAGAGTACTGGGAAGTACATGAGAATAGGCGGTGGTGGTGTTCTCGATAAACTGCTAGTTGAACTTCATATTCCTGGATACAATTTTTGAGGGCCCAGACTGACACTGAGAAAGCATCTGGCAATTGGTGATGAGGGGCTGAATATGCTTCACAAGGCCTGAAGATGGCATGATTTAGCGTACGCTGCAAATCAGGGTTTGACTGAAGCTCACACTGCAGCCACAGTTCAAATAGTGATGAATGCACAAAACACTCGGGAGCAACTTTAGGGATGTAAAAGACATAACAGGGCGATGGGTACCGTCACTATCAGTAAGGGACTACATTAAAAATCGTACAAGAAAGGGCTTGGACCGTTTATTTGAAAAATTCCCGTAATTATAATTGTCCAACAGACCACTTACCAATACTTACCACCTTAAATTCCTCAAGAAACTCAAAGTCCCAAGATTTTGTGGCGTTTTGCCCGGAATACTTTGCCAAAGACGATTTGAAAATGCAAGGAATCTGGGATCATAAATTTAAACGTTGCAGGAGGATCTGGAATACATCGTGTTGCGTACGTCAAAATAAAAGAGAACAATGTGCTCTACCATGACTTTAACAAGGCATTACTCCCACCAGAACAATTGCGCCACTACTTTGCAAATAGATGGATGTTGTACAATTTTTGACAATAGTAATACTGATTCATACCTCGGTGGTCATTTATGTCTTATGTATCTCCTGACAAATGCATAAAAACAAGCAACATACACAACATCACATCATTTGAGACTCAGATGTGACGTAATACAGTCTGAGTTTAAAAGAGCGCTCATCTTTATTAAATGCAGATTACTTCCGCACAATAAGCATGGGCAAGTGGAGCATTGCACTGATCGGCCTGGGACAGTATTCCAAACATCACCGAAGCGAACAACAAACTTCACCTAAGGAGCAGCAGATTTGTGCACATTTCTCCTGTCTCATACTACATTGATTGTTTGAATGCAATTATAAAATTTTCTTTAAAAGTATTTGACTTATGTGCAAACATTAATAGGTATAAAACAGAGATAAAACGACAACACATGGAACAGCCTTATCCAGGAAGGCTCAAAAGAATAATACTCGGTTTCTCAAGGAGTCAAGTTTTGGCTAAAAATGCGGAGGAAACTTACGAGTCGGATCAACCAGTGGATATTCTATTTGTTAACATGATCTGTATCAAGTGCAATATCGTAACAAATTCATACATCATTGACGGATTAGAACAAACGATCTATAGGTTTTTCCTTACGCTGGGACCAGGATACAAACTCGCTGACGTGCTAGTAGTCCAATATATATCCCAGTGACTTTTCAGACACTAGACCATCTGGAGTTGAGCATTGAAGACCAGGACAGCTAACTGATTGATTTTTGAGGAGGGGAAATCATAGTACGTCTTCATTTGAAGGAGTAGAACTATGGGCATAAGGTATAAGACCAGCCCTCAAACTGGTCAGTACTCCACTCTGCACTGGAAGAACAGGGTGATAACATGTCAGAATTACAAGTCCCTCATGTCAGTGGGATTGAAACCTCACAATGAAGTTACTTCAAATAACAACTCCAGTTGATGAATATACTTCTCGTCAGAAATATATCTCCCGCAAACCTTTTGCTTTGGCGATGATCAATAATAAATATGAGATAAGAATTCTGATATGGCATTGAGTTAACAATTCGGAGCAGCAGTTTCCTTTGCTTGGAAGGCACATTTATGAAGAATGATTGGTTTGTTCCAGCAGATACATCGCAACCTATACATAATGCATTCACTTTTCTGTTTCAATAAATACGATAAAACTTAATAGTACTGAAGTCGACAACACAAGAAACATTGGAATCACATCAACACCCAAAACTTGAGCATCCACATCAAATTTGGACCCTAATATTCTGCAAAATGAGGGATAGTTCACTGCTGGATCAATAAGTAATCTCTTCAGTATGTGCACCCCTCTCAAATGCTTGCAGGGTTCTTACACTCCTGAAAATTGAAATAAGAACACCGTGAATTCATTGTCCCAGGAAGGGGAAACTTTATTGACACATTCCAGGGGTCAGATACATCACATGATCACACTGACAGAACCACAGGCACATAGACACAGGCAACAGAGCATGCACAATGTCGGCACTAGTACAATTTATATCCACCTTTCGCACCAATGCAGGCTGCTATTCTCCCATGGAGACGATCGTAGAAATGCTGGATGTAGTCCTGTGGAACGGCTTGCCATGCCATTTCCACCTGGCGCCTCAGTTGGACCAGCGTTCGTGCTGGACGTGCAGACCGCTTCATCCAGTCCCAAACATGCTCAATGGGGGACAGATCCGGAGATCTTGCTGGCCAGGGTAGTTGACTTACACCTTCTAGAGCACGTTGGGTGGCACGGGATACATGCGGACGTGCATTGTCCTGTTGGAACAGCAAGTTCCCTTGCCGGTCTAGGAATAGTAGAACGATGGGTTCGATGACGGTTTGGATGTACCGTGCACTATTCAGTGTCCCCTCGACGATCACCAGAGGTGTACGGCCAGTGTAGAAGATCGCTCCCCACACCATGATGCCGGGTGTTGGCCCTGTGTGCCTCGGTCGTATGCAGTCCTGATTGTGGCGCTCTCCTGCACGGCGCCAAACACGCATACGACCATCATTGGCACCAAGGCAGAAGCGACTCTCATCGCTGAAGACGACACGTCTCCATTCGTCCCTCCATTGACGCCTGTCGCGACACCACTGGAGGCGGGCTGCACGATGTTGGGGCGTGAGCGGAAGACGGCCTAACGGTGTGCGGGACCGTAGCCCAGCTTCATGGAGACGGTTGCGAATGGTCCTCGCCGATACCCCAGGAGCAACAGTGTCCCTAATTTGCTGGGAAGTGGCGGTGCGGTCCCCTACGGCACTGCGTAGGATCCTACGGTCTTGGCGTGCATCCGTGCGTCGCTGCGGTCCGGTCCCAGGTCGACGGGCACGTGCACCTTCCGCCGACCACTGGCGACAACATCGATATACTGTGGAGACCTCACGCCCCACGTGTTGAGCAATTCGGCGGTACGTCCACCCGGCCTCCCGCATGCCCACTATACGCCCTCGCTCAAAGTCCGTTAACTGCACATACGGTTCACGTCCACGCTGTCGCGCCATGCTACCAGTGTTAAAGACTGCGATGGAGCGCCGTATGCCACGGCAAACTGGCTGACACTGACGGCGGCGGTGCACAAATGCTGCGCAGCTAGCGCCATTCGACGGCCAACACCGCGGTTCCTGGTGTGTCCGCTGTGCCGTGCGTGTGATCATTGCTTGTACAGCCCTCTCGCAGTGTCCGGAGCAAGTATGGTGGGTCTGACACACCGGTGTCAATGTGTTCTTTTTTCCATTTCCAGGAGTGTATTTGTTCCTCAATGTCTGTTGTCATCCCCATGATCACACTGTGCAGAAAGGCATTGGCTTGACTACAGAGATCTCCTCCTGCATATCGTCATCATCATCATCATCATCATCATACGTAATTACCATCGTGTCTGTGGTCTGCAGACCAAATCCATAGTCATGACCACTGTCTTGTCAACGACTCCTACAACCGACATAAAAACCATAACCTTCCATAACTGCATACACATGTGGAAACGGAGAGAGAAAGAGAGATAGGTGTTTATTTTCACATGAATCGATTTATCCAGCCACCACACTTTTGGAACATAGAGATGCCTTGCAAGACCCTAGAGAGCACTGTCGCTCGACAGGAGAAGAAGAAGAGAAACAAATTAGTCATCAGATTGCAGTTAAAAAAAAGAAGAAAAAAGAAATACACACACAAAAAACATGAACAGAAATCACCTCCATAAACTTGTAGGATCATCGTCAGAGGCCAAACTGGGTCACTTTTGAGAGGCACGTTCGTCGTCAGCAGCAGTAATACTACGATTCATTGTGCACAAAACACTGACAGGGTTTAGGCACGAAGGGAAAAAAAGAATAAGGCTGATAGCAGTGTCAATGAAGGAAATGCTGGGATAGTTACTAGAGAGCTGCTCTTGCCAGTCTACGCTGGGATGGTTACTACAGAGATACACTAGAAAGTCGGCCAGTCAGTCTACTCAAAGGTAATGAATACTGGGATACCTACTGAGAACCACCAGAGTCACTCTGGCCAGTCTAGTCACTAGCAGCAAAAAGATAAGTGACTCCTGTCAGCAAGCGGATCAGCATGACCTTCCACTCCACCCACTGCACACCGAAGTAGCTCTTAGTCCTTTTTATAGGCGAGAGCAGCATATTTCAGCCAATAGGAAACAAGAGCGCTAATCGCTGCCTACGCAAGTTGATTCCTGCAAGCATAGAGACGAGTGAGCCAGTGGTTCCCCTCTTTTATGACATGGCACCTTGTAATGAAAAGAAAGATATTTTCTTGCCGCCCTGCAGCAGCATTATCATGCTGATCTTATTATCTTTCAGTGCACTATATCGTTTTTGAGGCTGACATGGGCCAGAGCACACCCAGAGAATATTTTTTCAGTTGTTTGCAGAACGTCCCCATTAACGGTTGAATTGTTACCTCTTCCCTCAAGTGGAGGCAATCGCAGGCGTTCACCAACTGCCATTCTCTGAAGAGTACTGCCGCCACTGCTGCGGTATTGCCAGCACTTTGTGCTGCTGCTGGTCTGGGCCTGCCTGGCTGGGGTGGCTCGGCAATAAGCTCTGGCCCTGATGTGCTGTGCTCACATGTATCTGTATATAAAAAAGAGTTGTGAAACAGACGTCGCAATGAAGAACTTTTTCGTTTTGTTTTTGAGTTCAAATGGCTCTAGTTCTATGTTACTTAACTTCTGAGGTCATCAGTCGCCTAGAACTTAGAACTACACTCCTGGAAATGGAAAAAAGAACACATTGACACCGGTGTGTCAGACCCACCATACTTGCTCCGGACACTGCGAGAGGGCTGTACAAGCAATGATCACACGCACGGCACAGCGGACACACCAGGAACCGCGGTGTTGGCCGTCGAATGGCACTAGCTGCGCAGCATTTGTGCACCGCCGCCGTCAGTGTCAGCCAGTTTGCCGTGGCATACGGAGCTCCATCGCAGTCTTTAACACTGGTAGCATGCCGCGACAGCGTGGACGTGAACCATATGTGCAGTTGACGGCCTTTGAGCGAGGGCGTATAGTGGGCATGTGGGAGGCCGGGTGGACGTACGACCGAATTGCTCAACACGTGGGGCGTGAGGTCTCCACAGTACATCGATGTTGTCGCCAGTGGTCGGCGGAAGGTGCACGTGCCCGTCGACCTGGGACTGGACCGCAGCGACGCACGGATGCACGCCAAGACCGTAGGATCCTACGCAGTGCCGTAGGGGACCGCACCGCCACTTCCCAGCAAATTAGGGACACTGTTGCTCCTGGGGTATCGGCGAGGACCATTCGCAACCGTCTCCATGAAGCTGGGCTACGGTCCCGCACACCGTTAGGCCGTCTTCCGCTCACGCCCCAACATCGTGCAGCCCGCCTCCAGTGGTGTCGCGACAGGCGTCAATGGAGGGACGAATGGAGACGTGTCGTCTTCAGCGATGAGAGTCGCTTCTGCCTTGGTGCCAATGGTGGTCGTATGCGTGTTTGGCGCCGTGCAGGAGAGCGCCACAATCAGGACTGCATACGACCGAGGCACACAGGGCCAACACCCGGCATCATGGTGTGGGGAGCGATCTCCTACACTGGCCGTACACCTCTGGTGATCGTCGAGGGGACACCGAATAGTGCACGGTACATCCAAACCGTCATCGAACCCATCGTTCTACCATTCCTAGACCGGCAAGGGAACTTGCTGTTCCAACAGGACAATGCACGTCCGCATGTATCCCGTGCCACCCAACGTGCTCTGGAAGCTGTAAGTCAACTACCCTGGCCAGAAAGCTCTCCGGATCTGTCCCCGATTGAGCATGTTTGGGAGTGGATGAAGCGTCGTCTCACGCGGTCTGCACGTCCAGCACGAACGCTGGTCCAACTGAGGCGCCAGGTGGAAATGGCATGGCAAGCCGTTCCACAGGACTAAATCCAGCATCTCTACGATCGTCTCCATGGGAGAATAGCAGCCTGCATTGGTGCGAAAGGTGGATATAAACTGTACTAGTGCCGACATTGTGCATGCTCTGTTGCCTGTGTCTATGTGCCTGTGGTTCTGTCAGTGTGATCATGTGATGTATCTGACCCCTGGAATGTGTCAATAAAGTTTCCCCTTCCTGGGACAATGAATTCACGGTGTTCTTATTTCAATTTCCAGGAGTGTACATGAGTAGTAGTTCTTTCTATTCTTCTTGTTCTACAATAATAATTCTGCTACACAACTGCATGCTTACATTTTTAACGTGATGTGTTCTTATCTGCTTATAGTTGCACTATATGATAATGATGATTCCCAGGCGAATGTTTTGAGACAGTCTGAGTCCATTCTCCAACGTAAGTTTGTGGGGGATGACACCAGTTATCAAGAGAGCTAGACTGACTAGATAGAGCAGTCAATGGGATCCGTGGATTGATTTGCCTATATATATCTTTATTTTTAGAAATTATGCATGATATTTAATATTTTTCCGTATTTCTGTGCAGCTGATATGGGGGAGATAATAGGCGGTGGACTTGCATGCGGAGCAGCTGATCCAAGGATGGTGTACCCACAGCAGGATGTACAGCAACCCAGTGTGCCATCTCTGATGATCTACCTCGAGATTGGCCCATCATCGTGATGTATCCATTGCTGGACAGGCAACAGTCCAGTTCTTCATCTGCTATTTTGTACACAAGGCCAGATGTGCAGCAGGCTGATCCATCATCTGCAATGACATACCTGTGACCAGTTTGCAGCAGCAGTCTGATGTGTCATCCTCGATGTACCCATGGCTAGCTGTGCAGCAGCAGCCCAATCTGTCATCCGCACCACAGCCAGACTGTCGATGCTACATCACCGTGGCAATGCATCACTTCGTATACCACCACCACCATGAGAGATATCCGCCCCCGGTAGCTGAGTGGTCAGCGTGACAGACTGTCAATCCTAAAGGCCCAGGTTCGATTCCTGGCTGGGTCGGAGATTTTCTCCGCTCAGGGACTGGGTGTTGTGTTGTCCTAATCATCATCATTTCATACCTATCGACGCGCAGGTCGCTGAAGTGGCGTCAAATCGAGAGACCTGCACCAGGCGAACGGTCAACCTGACGGGAGGCCCTGGCCACACGACATTCCATTCCATACCATGAGAGATCATTGAGACATCACTTTGGGTCTAGCAGCAACATCACTCCACCCACACTGTTGCAGATCACCCAGTAGGTTCTGCAGCTGCACTGGACTATTCAGTGATTGCTGGCACATTTGAGGACAGGATCCCAAGTGCCCACATTGATAACTCGAATGTGGGATACCAAAATCTTACCACTTTCCGTAATGATTTCCTTGGAGTTACGTTAAGAGAGATTCCCAGATACATCAATGACTGTGGTATCCTGCCGAGATTGGCAAAGCAGATCATTATATGAACTAACGCATCCACCGAAAGAGGACAATGTTGCTAGTGCTGAGAAGAAGAGCGTCGTTCAAATTCGAGGGAGAAATGGTGTGACATTGGGGACAAGTCAATATACATAGAGGTTCAACACTTTTAACAAAATTTTTATACTGGGTCATTTTCCGAAATTCAGCAAAAAGCGTTCTTAAGGCACTCAGTCATGTACTCCCTTCGATATATACATACTCGCATGTTGGGGGTAAAGTTTCGTACATCCTGTGTGTTGACAAGCTAGAAGATGGAGATGACCTTGAGCACACTGTGCAGAACAGAGAAGTCAAGCACAAAGTAAATGGAATCCTTTACTTTTCCAAATTAGCTGGTTGGCACCCCAAACACATAGAACTGTAGCTAATCTCTAAGGGAGAGTGGCAACATTGTGTGTGGTATAACACTACTGCACCATGTGTTGTATCAACATACAGTGTGTTATCAATTATGATATTATGATGCAGTTAATGTTACCCTTTGGGAGGATTTTAGTAAATAGACTGTGAGTTATCTAATGGGTTTCGCTTATCGAACCTGAATGTAGTATAACAGAAGAAACCTGAAAGCTGAAGATTGAAATTTGGAAAATTTCTTAAGGGACCAAGTTTACTTAAATGAAATAAAATGTGGCCACCAGCGTAATTAGGCACAGTAATATGAAACATTACTTTTAAAGAATCTGTATTGAATTTTGGTAAAGGAAAGCTACCATTACTTCTTTCCGAGAGAAGTGCAATGAAACTCTAATAAAATAAGTGATACAGTGAATACTAGCAGTCATAAATAGTATGTGCAAGTTCTCACAGGCACAATTGACACTTTATCTCTTCTAAACAGTAATACTTTGTCATATATAAATTATCTTATCATCAAATGTTGTGAAAGACAATACTAAACGAAAAATCGATATGAACATAGTCCTGTTTCAATAGTTACTTTTCATATAGTACAAATATAATTAAAAGTCACTGGCAATAGGATTTTTACACTCACTATGAAGCAATCTTGTTTCTATTTTTATGAATAAAAGCAATTACTGTAACTTTACCTTTCAAAGCAAAGACTTAGGTGGGGCCCTCAAACTGTTTTTCCAATTTTTACTACACAAAGCATACAAAACTCAAAATATACTTCAACTACAATTAATATATTCATTATTCATGTAGGTTTATTCATTTTAAGCAACTTAAAGTTGGGGATTCTTAAACTGTTCATTACCATAAAGAAAAGTAAACACACTTTCTGAGACAATTTGTAAGGTGCAAATTTTGGTATTATTCTTTTATTCAAATTTAATTCACCTTCCAGGTCTTTTAAAACAGCTAATGCCAGTGATTTTACATACAGGTTCTTAAGTATGATTTTAAATGCATTTTACTCTAACTTCAAAATAACATGCCTACTTTTGTCATTAGCACAACCACTAATTTTCACTAACAGAATTCAAAGCACTCAATCTTTGAAGCACAAATAGTTTCAATTAAAAACAAATCAAACATTATGTAGGTTTTCATAAATGCAATACGAACTACCCCCCTTGATTTTAGTGAAACACACAGTATATCCATATCTTTTGTCGTATTCAGAATTGTGCAAGTAAGCAACTATTTATTTACATTAGATTTTAACACACAGGATTCTCGGATGTCAGTATTTATGCGGAATGGATCCTAAGAGGTATCATGAGAGGAACCAAATCAAGGATTGGACACAAGTTTCACACAGTTTGCCCCGATTATAGCAAATTAAACAACACTTAAATGTACTGGTTCATATTTTGACAAAATTCTGACCGCTTATAACTGTCGAAGTGATTGCGCAATATCGGTGATGAGTACATAATGGCTACTGGTCATTGCTTTGGATGTAATTGGCTCTATTATCTTCTTCTTGGCGACGACATTTCCAACATTAGAGCCTTTTCCATTAATAGAGCACCATTTTATAACTGTACACACATCTGAGACCTCAATTGGCACCTGCGCAGCTCACCCTATTGATGCTCAGACCAAACTGTCCTGTGGCTAGCTGCCGAATGTCTCCTATTTCACCTTTGAGGCCGCGCCAACCACATTTTGGCACGCGCCAACTCACTTCCATTGCAGACGGGAAGTACTGTTGCTTTTCATTTTATACAGTGCAAGTTCCTAGTATAAACTAGCTTATATATAGCTGTAAACAAACAGTTTTTAAAAAATCTTAATATTTAAGCAGATTAACATGTCGACACAAAAGCCAAATAATTATATAACATTTTCCTACAATTAATACAAAGAATTTAAATAGTAAAGAGAAAACATTTTACACAACTTTCCACTTCATTACAAAAGGTCAAAGACACTACATAGTGAAAAATACATAATCAGTACAAAATATTTACAGTATTAATTATGGTGTTACAGTGGATTAGAAAAATATACCACCTACTTTCACCCAAAACCTCAAAACGTAACTGACGAAGTTATTTTTTGCGGTAGATGCCTCAACTCTTTTAGCGAGAGTGAATTTCTAGAAAGTTTAAGGAGGCTCACCACCAAGAGCAATGTGTCTTCATCACTAGTCGGGACTCTGAATGCTTTGTAGCTCCTATGGTTCATTGTGAAGATGACCCTCTGTCTCTCATACTACATTCACAGAACGACATGTGCCATATGTGGCAGATGTCAAGTAGAATGCTCATGTGATTCCAAGCACAACAAATTCCAATCTTATGTTGGGGATAATTGTATGAGATGATTGCTTGCTGAACTCGAAACATTTCTGTGAGAAGCTGATGTGATCTATCACAACATGTCTTAATGACTGACTTGGAGAAGAATGCTGCATTTGAGTGTTACATTTGTGGGCTTCCGTTACATAGAGAAGCATTAACTCCATATCGAGATCATTGTCATCTAATGGGAAAGTTATGTAGTGCAGCTCACAAGGCATACAACTTGAAGTACCAACTGCCACAGCACATACTCATATTTTTCCACAGTTTGAGCAAGCATGATGCCCATTTTCTCCTTCAATACTTGGGTAAGTTTGGTTGAAGGCTGATAAGGTCAGTGTCATCCCTTAAATCACTGAGAAGTACATTACATTCCACAAGAGAATCACGCCAAGACTAAATCTCTGATTCTTAGATTCAGTTCAATTCATGCAGACGTCCCTTCAGAAACTTGCTGAGAGATGCATCATGAAGATATGTATATTACCAGAGCATATACCGATGATGTATAGTTTCCACTTGTGACAAAGAATGGGTCTTAACATACTAATACCTGAATTCTATTGAGAGACTCTATGAAAGCAAATTGCCCGACATAGCAATGTTCTTTAGTAAACCAACAGGCACAGCCACTGCAGATGCAGCATATGAGCACACCGTGAATGTTTGGAAGGAGTTTTGCATCCCTAATTTAGAAGAATATGCTGGATTGTAGAGGTATACAGATGCACACGTCTCTTGGACATCTTCAAGAGTTCCAGAGACAGTGCTTGCACATATACATCTGGATCCTACGTTCTGTTTCACCGTACCTGAGCTACCGGTGGTAGGAAACAATTACAGAAGATGCTCATCAGCATAGAACTGTTAACCAATGTTGAAATGCTGCTCTTCTTTGAACAAGGGATTTTCAGGGAACATTGGTAGTGTGTTCACAGGTCCATGAGGGTGAATAACATACGAATGAGTGAGGAGGCATACAGGCTATCTGACGCTTTAAGTTACACCCTTTAATGGATGTAAACAACCTCTACTGGTACACGTTCCAACAAACACTACCGTTTGGTGGATTCTGATGGTTGCCTGCAGATGTCATCACTTTGAAGGAAAGAGTCCATGATAAGGCTGAGGATGCTGAAGAGGGGTATGTCCTGGAAGCAGAACTGGAATATCCCATCCATTTACATGATGAGTACAGCGACTTGCCCCTATGTCCTGAGCACCTAGTTTCGTAAAATGGTTCTATCCCGAAGCTGTTGACAGTGCTGAGGAACAAACAACGCTATATTCTGCAGCACAGAAATCTCCAGCTATAACTCAGGTTGAGGATGGAACTTGTTACTATCGCCTACAGAATTTCCTTCAACCAGAATTTCTGGTTGTTGGAGTATATTGATGTTAACATCGAATAGAGGGTTCTTGTGTGGTTTTTAAAAAAATTTTTACAAGTCAGTGAACAATTCAGTTTCAGTAAAAATTATTGAAAATGTTATAGAATACTGCAAAAGACATTAAGTTTACTGGTGGGATGGGGGAGGGGTCATTATGGAGGAAGAGATTACGTCGCCAGACCAAAATTCAAGCAGGACGCCATATTCAATGATGGGTTAGTGACTGCAGAGATGGCTAAGGTTCCATTGCAGTTCATGAGTCCTGCCTATATTGGTATGAGTGTTCTGGACCTCTCCAAACACCACATGTATAGATTGTACTAGCAGTTTCGGTGGAGAACTTTGGTAATCCCGAGTTACTTTATATGGATAAAGGCAGTGTCCTCTACTGGGTGTAAAGCTGTGATCTGTATGAAGTAATTAGGTACGATCCCCAAACATTCGACACATCTGGATATGTGACCGATAATCAATTACAACTCAAAACAAGGTTATCAGCCTGATGAAAGACAAGGCGAATTGATCTCAGATTGTGAGTTTGTGGGACACAGATCTGAGACATATTCATACCATACAGATGCAGATGCCACCCAGAGAAGGTTAAGGGTGTTCACTGTAGGGCCTCCAAAAGGCCTTCACGACTGAAGATTGCAGTAGGTGTCTCCTTGAGTGCATTGTCACAGCTCCACATATGTTGTACCAGGTAATATTTCTTTTGAGAGGCTGTGAGATACGTACTGCACTGCAGATGCAAGTAGGGCTGTCCCATCATGGCGACAAATGGTTTATATATGGGGATGGCATCAACATCCTACCACACTCACACTATTCATTGGAGTGATTGAGTGTGTAACTGTGTATTTATTTGTAAATAGTTGATGTGTATGTGTAATAGGGTGCAGAACAGTTTGATGAACTGCTTTCATAGTTGTGAGTTGTGTGTGTGTGTGTGTGTGTGCGTGTGTGTGTGTGTGTGAGAGAGAGAGAGAGAGAGAGAGAAAGAGAGAGAGAGAGAATGAGTAAGTGAGTGTGAATGTGAATGGTTCTTACTTCACCTGACTCTGGTAGTCCCTGTTTCGCATGTATGTACATAGAAAAGAAATGATCGTAAATGTGAATACTGCATATACTGAAAGATAAATGTATGCTGTATATATATTAAATGTTGATGTAACCAGTCAGAAAGAACTTGTAAATAGACAAGTGATGGGAAATGTAGTATTTAATTCTTCTTCTTTTTGTTCCTATAGCCATAGGTCAGAAAAAATTTACTTTTAAATAAACCTAATGTTTATATATATGCATAAACTGAAATTTATTGTATATAAGAATAGTGTATGAATAACAGATGATAGTAAATAAAAAACTGTGTAACACTCAGATTTCTAAAAAGGAAAAATATATGTAAATAATAATAAAATAAGTATTTAAAAATGAACTTGTATATAAGAAATTATTGGTTAATTTCTTATATAACTGTTATTATCTGTAAACTCTGTCACAACAGAATTATTGCTAATTTGTTTATAACAAGTCTGAACCTCTCTCCCACTATGCTTAGACATCGAATGAACAGGCCCACATCGTTGAGCTAGTTCTAAAGGCATAAGGGGGAGGAGAGGTAGCTCAAATCTTGTTTTTCAAGGGGTTTCCCACTATTTTTAATGTGCTCCCATTGGTCCAGGGGCTTCCTGCCAATTTTATATCCTGTCAGTACTGAGTTATGACATTACCTCGAATATAACTCGCACAACTGCCTAAAGTGTGTGGGAGCTTTCCTGTGTGACCTTGATGAATTCCCAGGGGTGAGGGGGGTGGATGGGGGTGTCCTTGAATACAAGTTTCCCCACATGTGTTACCTGATACTGGAAGTCCTAATCAGTGACCCTGAAATCAATGAATTATTTTGTGATACTGAGCTAGTACTCTCGCTAATAACCCGCTAGTATGTAGTATGCACTTTCAACAGAGTCACTGGTTTTGGAATTGTCATTACAGGTATAACTGCCACCAGACTGTGTCTGAAAAACTAGTGTAGACACTAAACAGGAGACATGAGAAACGAATTGTTGCAGGAACCCCATATTCGTGGCTCTTACACCTACTATATGTCCAAGTAGCAACCGATCAGAGAGAAACGATGACAGGTGTTACGCTAATGTGTGGGATGGTGGGCTACATGGATCCAGATAAAGAGCTAAAATATAGGCTTTGTGCTGAAAAAGAGTTGTGTATCACTGACCAAAAGCATAAGAACATCTTCAGTACCTTCGCCTTTACGGAAACCCGCCTTATGGCTTCACTCTTGGTATTGTTATTCAAGCCATCATGATAACAAGAATTTTTGTATTCTTTCCAACTCCTTGTAAGGACATTGTAACAATGTTGCACGTGGTTGTGATGCCATCACATCAGGAGTTTTCTCTGGTTTGGCTGCAGGTGTTATCCTGCCTTTCTTCAGAAAGTTAATATTGTAATGTTCAGTCTATATTTTATTTTTAAATTCGGAGTAGGTATTATTGTCCTTCATATTCCAGGAATGGTGAATAAGCTTTAAGCACCTCCTATTACCTAATAATGCAGTCCGTACAGAGCTGTAATCATCCTTCCACATGTAATGGAATCCTCTTTTCCCTCTCTACATCGTGGTTGCGCTCCTACACGCTCCTGCTCAGCTCGCTGTCCCTTACCTTTCCTTTTCCAAACAATTCGTTAAATAAAATAATCTCAAAATTCATTTCCAGAATCAATAAAATCCCACTCCTCAACCATCTGTATTCGCTGGTAGCCCCAAAAATCTCCTACTGTTATCATTAAAAACTAATTGAAAAGCAATGGAAAATTTGTATTCATACGAGTAGTTTAATTATAAACAACCTGGTTTTATATCTTTTAAAAAACCTAAAGCGAATCATCCCTACTTTTACTTACAAAAATTCATGAATTTTAATATTTTAATGACATACAACATCTATACACTTTTTAATACACTGCAGTTAAAGAACAGATGTTAGTGTTGTCGCTGACCGCACGCCCAAGTGATGAGAGGGTTGCGAAACAACGACAAGTAAACACATCTGTATCAGAGTGTCCTTGAGATCTTAAGAGTGATCACGGACAGAGATCGAGGGCAGCTTAACTGCAAAAGCAGCATCGAACCACTAAAGCACGCTAAGCCAGAAGGTAGATACCTCTCACGTCTCCAGCTAAGCCACTAGGACCACTGGTTAGCAAGCTGGAAGCATTCCGTCAAACATTATGCCTTATTGAGGTCTATTCATGAGTACCCCACGAGTTTCAGAAGACGACTGCGCGAGCCTACGAGACGTACAGGAGAATGACACATGTCAGTGGACTGAGCATCTCTCGAAATTTCGGTTCGTTTTTGGCATAATACCATTAGGGGGCAGCCAAGCCAGAACATGTTGCCAAGTTATCCACCCCGTATTGCCACATCGAATTAAATTGGACCTGCAGGTCGGCAATCCAATGAACAGGTTTCGAAGGCAAGCTGCTGTTGTGCCTTCCTGGAAAATTCTTGTCAGCGACTTCAATGAAATGTATGCAAATATTGACATTTGGCGCGTCGAACGGTGTCTGTATTGAGCACGTCCAATGCAAGTAATAATCTTGGAAGGATTTTCTATCCACTGATAGAGTCCGTTAAGTAAGATCGTGGTCCTGTTACTCATCAGATAAATGCATTTGACAACAAACTAAAACATGTACATACATAACATATAAACAACAGAAAAATGCAGTTACAATTAATAATAAGTCCAGTCACCCAATAATTGGTTGCCATCTCCAAGGCATTCTTGGAACAAAGTTTTCCAAGTATTCACGTGGAAAAAACCTTCAAATGCGTCGAATAAGCGTTGGCAGCGGTTTCAAAGTGAATTTCGTTTACAATTGACGCAATGTTAAGAATGTGTTTCCCGAACAAAGATCAATAATCATTTTTTCCACTTTTGGAAAGTGACTAAGCCACGTTCTTCAAAATCATCCAACTTTCAAGCAATTTACAGCGTGTTATCAACTTTTGAAAAAAATACTTGATTTCCTCATATATTTAGACGCCGCAGCGTGACTCATTTTCTGGCCTTTGGGGTGGCAGCAGAGAAACACAGCGTCAGAAAGCGACGTCGAGTTGCTCTAACGTCTCTTCTTGTGTCGCTCGGTCGAGAATTCAAAGTAAATTAATGCTTTACGGACATTCACGAAGGACAAAGGTTCCTTCTATTGGGCTGTGAAACAACTAAGGCGATATCTTACACCATCTATGTGTAGTGTCAATCACGATCTTACTTAGCAGATTGTATGTGTCTCATTTCTGCATGTCACAGTTTTCTCACAGCCGTCTTCTGAAACACTATAGGTGCTTACGAATAACCCTGTACCTCCTCTCTTACAATCTTTATGTCCATGAAGGGAGAACGAAACATTCAGATACAGAAGCTGTCGACGTTGATGCTCCATCCCCTATCGTAAGCTCTCCGACAAATGTGGCACTGGGAAGTGTTAAGTGGCGCCAGGAGTGAAGTGCATTACTAGTAGTACGAGACAGGAACACTTTCACCCTGTTTAACGTAATCAGGATAGCTTATGGATTTGCTGTCCTGTTTCAAGCTTAATCGCTGCGTGGCTTCATAGACGGAATATCAGATGAGTCTGATTCCTACGATGACCTGGATCAAATCCGCCGTATCAATCCTAGCAAGGTTGATGAACGACCTGGAGCAGATTCTTATCACAGGAATGGCAGAAACAAAACTACCTTTGTTTGTAGAGACGAAGTAAAAACCATGTGTAGGATACTGAAAGAACGGAAATAATTGGCTGCTAATAAAGAAATAAAAGAAAGAGTAAGCGTGAGCAAATTTTCTGATAATTAGGACGAAGAGGCAACAGGAGGCAGTTCGCAGAAGGCGTGCTGATCAAAACTACCGATGTTCCAACCCTACCGCATACTTACGTGTCATCAATCTACAGTTGTAAATAAATGTATACGCAAGTCACAGATCGGCTCTCTGACCAGAATCGTGTAGCAGGTTGCGGATGCCATTACATGCCAGGATGGTCGTCCCAGGACGGCGTGCGCAGCACTTGGGATGGGAATTACCAGTTCCTCGGCAGTTTTGGAATCAGAAATACTCCATTAGCAACATCATTCTTCATTCAGTGAGACTCCCGTACAGAGTCTACTGGGAGCAAATCGATAGCGTGTGATGACCCACCCCCCAGGCAGCAGTGGCTGCCGTGCCGTGGCAAAGCACACGACGGCGTGCTCGGCTCGTGGCAGGGTGAGGACGCAAAGGCGGCTGAAAGCTGCCTGAGCGAACTAGCAGTGGGTGGTGGCCTTGGTGATGCAAGTCTGACGTCAGGCGCCTGGCAGACTGCAGAACACCCGGCCATTGCAGCGGGCGATCGCTCAGGCGTGAGACACGCTGACGTACACACACGGAACAAAAATGGCTCTGAGCACCATGGGAGTTAACATCTGTGGTCATCAGTCCCCTAGAACTTACAACTACTTAAACCTAACTAACCTAAGGACATCACACACATCCATGACCGAGGCAGGATTCGAACCTGCGACTGTAGCAGTCGCGTGGTTCCGGACTGAGCGCCTAGAACCGCTAGACCACCGCGGCCGGCTACACACACGGAACTCAGGACCTCTTTGTGGCGCCCCGTGGCCGTATGACGTCGTACGGGTAGTCCCCTCTTGACAGGACCGGATCATCGAGAGTAGACCTAGGTGTGGAAGCGGCTCGTAGATCAGTGATCGGCTAGATGTTGTTAAAGCTGATGGCATGGGACCGACGGCTGGCGTGGAGTATGTCACGGCGTCGACTGCAGTAACAGAAAATATGTGGTTATGGCTCAACGAACCTTACACGAGTCGGTTACCACACCCCTAAACATCCCGACTAAAATTGAGACATCTAGTAACACTGTTGTAGAGCCATTGGTCTCGATTATTTCTGTGCGACGTAAAAGATGGAACGGTGGCTGAAAAAGATATGGTTGGCGCAGTAACTGATAGCGAAAACATAAGGGGGAGGAGAGCTTTGAGACACTCTATGGATAGAGTAGCGAGAAAGGTCGTAATAACCAATGAGGTTAGGTGTAGGGAGCTGAAAAATTCTTTGCTACACTAGATTGCCGGAAAATATGAAAGACAACAAATGTAAAGAGACACAGGGCCATTTTGGCGACGAAATACTTAGAGTTTCATAACTGCCTCGCTGAAGATGATAGGCATTGAGATACAGCGTCACGAATGTTGACAGACGATGGCGGCACAGAGACTAACGAGATGATGGCGGTGATATGAAAACTGCGAAAATGTTAGGCAATGATGGTGACTGCATGCGATGAGGGCGACTGCACAAAAACACAGATCCCGACAGTCGACGCACACATTTCGGCCACCGTAGCAGCAGCAGGCCATGACGAGAGAGACGACCCGGAGTAGGCCAATAAGGACTCTATCGTTGAGGGAGCTTATTGCGAGTAGTGAATGCAAATTGTATAGTAGCCAAGACGTTTTCTTTCCCAATAAGAGGAATTCCAACTCTCAGATGGTGAAAATAAAGAATCCGAGGTCTTGACTACCTGGGTTAAATAGTTTCCCGGTATGCCTTTATCGTATGCATGTATGTATGTACACAGTACCACTATTAATTAGTGACGCAAAAAATTAACACTTCTTCCTCATTTGCAGGTTTACGAGTCTATGACGCTTGTAGTTCAGAGCTCAGCTCCCAGATGGCATTCATGGCTGCAGCAGTGGACGCCGACTGTAAGGAGACATACTCTTTGGGTAAGATCTTTGCTCGCGCCATGGAATTCTAAACACTATGCGCATACTGAACCCAAGAATTTCCTGCTCAGTTCAAAAGTGCAACTTGACTTTTTTAATTAGTGAAGTACTATAACTGTGTTTGCGATGTGGGTGTCACTCGTTTATTTGCAAAGATATCGTTCGAGGTTGCGAAGTCACAGCATATTTATTACTTTAGCATGGAGTACCTTAGTAGACATGTAATCATTTTGTTTATTTATTGCACTGGTTTTGAAGAGCACGTAATCAAAAATTTGCAGTGTGATGCGAACTGAATTCATATCATTTTTAAGGGTAGATTAGCCGCATCATTTCATTTCCCGAAGTTAACAATGGTAGCTATAACAGATAAACATCGTCTACAATTTAAATATACATATCATCATCATCATCATCATTTAAGACTGATTATGCCTTTCAGCGTTCAGTCTGGAGCATAGCCCTCTTATAAAATTCCTCCATGATCCCCTATTCAGTGCTAACATTGGTGCCTGTTCTGATGTTAAACCTATTACTTCAAAATCATTCTTAACCGAATCCAGGTACCTTCTCCTTGGTCTGCCCCGACTCCTCCTACCCTCTTCTGCTGAACCCATGAGTCTCTTGGGTAACCTTGCTTCTCCCATGCGTGTAACATGGCCCCACCATCTAAGCCTGTTCGCCCTGACTGCTACATCTATAGAGTTCATTCCCAGTTTTTCTTTGATTTCCTCATTGTGGACACCCTCCTGCCATTGCTCCCATCTACTAGTACCTGCAATCATCCTAGCTACTTTCATATCCGTAACCTCAACCTTGTTGATAAGGTAACCTGAATCCACCCAGCTTTCGCTTCCATACAACAAAGTTGGTCGAAAAATTGAACGGTGCACAGATAACTTACTCTTGGTACTGACTTCCTTTTTGCAGAAGAGAGTAGATCGTAGCTGAGCGCTCACTGCATTAGCTTTGCTACACCTCGCTTCCAGTTCTTTCACTATGTTGCCATCCTGTCAGAATAATCATCCTAAGTACTTGAAACTGTCCACCTGTTCTAACTTAGTTCCTCCTATTTGGCACTCATTTCGTTTATATTTCTTTCCCGCTGACATTACTTTCGTTTTGGAGATGCTAATCTTCATACCATAGTCCTTACATTTCTGATCTAGTTCTGAAATACTACTTTGCCAATTTTCGATCGAATCTGCCATCACAACTAAGTCATCCGCGTATGCAAGACTGCTTATTTTGTGTTCACATATCTTGATCTCACCCAGCCAGTCTATTATTTTCAACACATGATCCATAAAGAATATGAACAACAGTGGAGACAGGTTGCAGCCTTGTCTTACCCCTGAAACTACTCTGAACCATGAACTCAATTTACCGTCAGCTCTAACTGCTGCCTGACTATCCATGTAAAGACCTTTAATTGCTTGCAAAAGTTTGCCTCCTATTCCATAATCTCGTAGAACAGACAATAACTTACTCCTAGGAACTCGGTCATATGCCTTTTCTAGATCTATAAAGCATAGATACAGGTCCCTGTTCAACTCATAACACTTCTCCATTATTTGCCGTAAACTAAAGATCTGGTCCTGACAACCTCTAAGAGGCCTAAACCCACACTGATTTTCATCCAGTTGGTCCTCAACTAATACTCGCACTTTCCTTTCAACAATACCTGAAAAGATTTTACCCACTACGCTAATTAAAGAGATACCTCTGTAGTTGTTACAATCTTTTCTGTTTCCATGTTTAAAGATTGGTGTGATTACTGCTTTTGTCCAGTCTGATGGAACCTGTCCCGACTCCCAGGGCATTTCAATTATCCTGTGTAGCCATTTAAGACCTGACGTTCCACTGTATTTGATGAGTTCCGACTTAATTTCATCCACCCCAGCTGCTTTATTGCACTGCAATCTATTGACCATTCTCTCCACTTCCTCAAATGTGATCCTATTTCCATCATCATTCCTATCCCATTCTACCTCGAAATCTGAAACATTGCTGATCGTATTTTCACCTACATTGAGCAACTCTTCAAAATATTCCCTCCATCTGGCCAAGGCATCCACAGGATTCACCAGCAGTTTTCCTGACCTGTCCAAAATACTTGTCATTTCCTTCTTACCTCCCTTTCGAAGACTGCTAATTACACTCCAGAATGGTTTTGCAGCAGCTTGACCCATAGTCTCCAACCTGTTTCCAAAGTTTTCCGAAGATTTCTTCTTGGATGCTGCAATTATCTGTTTGGCTTTGTTTCTTTCTTCAACACAACTTTCTCTGTCTACTTGAGTTCTAGTATGTAGCCATTTTTGATACGCCTTCGTTTTCCTTTTACAGGCTGCCTTGACTATGTCATTCCACCAAGCTGTTTGCTTCATCCTACTTTTACACAGTACTGTTCCAAGACATTCTTTAGCCACTTCTAGTACTGTGTCCCTGTACCTTGTCCATTCCTTTTCCAATGACTGTAATTGACTACATTCAACTAACTGGTACCTTTCTGAGATTGATGTTATGTACTTGTGCCTGATTTCCTTATCCTGAAGTTTCTCCACTCTTATCCTTCTACATATGGACCTGACCTCCTGCACTTTCGGCCTCACAATCCCAATTTCACTGCAGATTAAATAATGATCAGTGTCATCAAAGAATCCCCTGAATACACGTGTGTCCCTCACAGGCTTCCTGAATTCCTGATCTGTTATTATGTAGTCAATGACAGATCTGGTTCCCCTACCTTCCCAAGTATACCGGTGAATGTTCTTATGTTTAAAAAGGGAGTTTGTTATTACTAAGCCCATACTGGCACAGAACTCCAAGAGTTGTTTCCCCTTCCTGTTGGCCTCCATATCCTCTCCAAATTTACCTATAACCTTTTCATACCCTTCTGTTCGATTTACAATCCTGGCATTAAAATCACCCTTAAGCAGAACACTTTCATTGTCCTTTAACAACTACATCAATGAGTACCTTATAAAAACTATCCATCTTATCTTGATCTGTCCCTTCACAATGCGAATATACTGACACAATCCTAATTTTCTTGCTAGACACTGTCAAATCTATACACATCAGTCGTTCGTTTACATACCTTACTGCAACTACGCTGGATTTCATTTCTTTCCTGATGTAAAGCCCTACACCCCATTGTGCTACACCTGCTTTGTCTCCTGACAGGTAGACCTTGTATTCTCCCACTTCCTCTTCTTTCTCACCCCTTACCCGAATGTCACTAACAGCTAAAACGTCCAGCCCCATCTTACTTGCAGCCTCTGCCAGCTCTACCTTCTTCCCAGAGTAGCACCCATTGATATTAATGGCTCCCCATCTCATTACCATTTGTTTGCCAAGTCGCATCTTAGGAGTCCCTGGTTTGTCAGTTAGAGGTGGGACTCCGTCACCTCCAAAGGTCCGAGGCATTTTGCTCTGATTGTTGCCAGCATCATATTTAAAGTACCGGGGAAGCAAGTTGCTAGCCTTACTTGCCCCGAGTCCCATTGAGTTTTAACCCTAACGGCTGAGGGACTAACCGGTGGATTTGGTAGTCTTTGCCGTACGAGCACAAAGGTGACCACGACTCAGAATATGTCCGAGATGCCCAGCCTTATTCCAAAGTGACTGGTATCCCGACTGTCGGGACCACTTACTTGGCCACTCATACGTTGCCCGTGGTTCATGAACTAGGACATGACTACAGGAACCCACACCATGAACCACAAAATATACATATTTTCTCGAAAAATGTGTTCTTACCAAAGTATCCAAAAGTGAGTCACATTTTTTCTCTTTACTGATGTAGAGGTTATCTGAGACACGAGTACACAAACACTGCATTCACGTAGTACGCCATTGAAACGTAGGTCACAACACTATGAAAAAGGAAGTGCAAACCTAAATAGATTTTCGCTCATTTGTCAAAGTTAATATGTTGTTAGGTCCCCAGTACAATTTTCCCCAGTACAATAAGCATTATGAAAGAACATGCTTCATCAGTGACTGCTTATAATGCCTCACAATACTTAACCCTATGCTCATTAACATTGTTTATTGAGCATTCGTTAAGAAAATGTTATTTCAGACCTTCGAAACTGCAAGAGTGGAAGTAAATTCAAAAAATACATATGAGGAACAAAGGATGGATTAAAACGTATTTTTAAAGACGATAATTTACTTTCTTTACTTTATTATGCATTATGAAACGCTTAAGATCGACCAATGACATGTTTTAAAACATCCATTGGACTCTGACGTATAGCTGGCGAACACACTACATTTTACAAAAAGGAAGGACGGGTGATAGGCGATTAATTTTTCGTCGACACAGAGGCAATTGTACAAGTGGCACTGATGGAACTTCACAAGGATGGGACTGGATATCGATCGTGGACTAGATGAAGCTACTAGTATAGCGTTCAAGAAGAATGAATTAAAGAAATCGTGAGACAGCTAAATTAGGAAGTACAGGCCGTTGTATGAAACACACTCTCCCGGATAGCATCTGAACCAATGCCTCATTGTCCTAAGCCTGTATTGCACTATACAACATCTATGACTTTACATTTACAAAAGTTACGACCATGCTCCAACTTACGTCAAGTATTCCATAAAAGTGCCCCGATACAGTGTCAAACATATTATAAACTGATTTTTAAAGAAGTTTATCAACAAAGTTTATATGGAGATGTGGCCACTAGTCTATTTATGGAATTACTGCATATTATATGATCCGTAGCAGCATTGTTTCAGAGGATGGTTAAGTAATGAAATCAATATACACTACTGGCCACTAAAATTGGTACACCACTAAGATGACGTTCAACAGACGCAAAATTTAACGGACAGGAAGAAGATGATGTGATACGCAAATGATTAGCTTTTCAGAGCATACTCACAAGTCTCCCGCCGGTGGCGACACCTACAACGTGCCGACATGAGGAAAGTTTCCAACCGATTTCTGATACACAAACTGCAGTTGACCGGCGTTGCCTGGTGAAACGTTGTTGTGATGCCTCGTGTAAGGAGGAGAAATGAGTACCATCACGTTTCCGACTTTGATAAAGGTCGGATTGTAGCCTATCGCGATTGCGATTTATCGTATCGTGACATTGCTGCTTGCGTTGAACGATATCCAATGACTGTTAGCAGAACATGGAATCGGTAGGTTCAGCAGGGTAATACGGAACGCCGTGCTGGATCCCAACGGCCTCGTAGCACTAGCAGTCGAGATGACAGGGAGATGACAGGCATGGGTGTAACGGATCGTGCAGCCACGTCTCGGTCCCTGAGTCAACAGATGATGACGTTTGCAAGACCACAACCATCTGCACGAACAGTTCGACGACATTTGCAGCAGCATGGACTACCAGCTCGGAGACAATGGCTGCGGCTAGCCTTGACGCTGCATCACAGACAGGAAAGCCAACGACGAATCTGGGTGCACGAATGGCAAAACATCATTTTTTCGGGTGAATCCAGGTTCTATTTACAGCATCATGATGGTCGCATCCGTTTTTGGCGACATCGCGGTGAACGCACACTGGAAGCGTGTATTCGTCATCGTCATACTGGCGTATCACCCGGCGTGATGGTATGAGGTGCCATTGGTTACATGTCTCGGTCAGCTCTTGTTCGCATTGACGGCACTTTGAACAGTGGACGTTACAATTCAGATGTGTTACGACCCGTGGCTCTACCCTTCATTCTATCCCTGCGAAACCCTACAGATGCAGAAAATGTTTGACTGCTGCCCTGGCCAGCACATTCTCCAGTTCTCTCACCAACTGAAAATGTCTGGTCAATGGTGGTCGAGCAGCTACCTCGTCACAATACGCCAGTCACTACTCTTGATGAACTTCGGTATCGTGTTGAAGCTACATGGGTAGCTGTACTTGTACACGCCATCCAAGCTCTGTTGACTCAATGCCCAGGCGTATGAAGGCCGTTATTACGGCGAGAAGTGGTTGTTCTGGGTACTGATTTCTCAGGATCTATGCACCCAAATTGCTTGAAAGTGTAATCACATGTCAGTTCTAGTATAATATATTTGTCCAATGAATACCCGTTTATCATTTGCATTTCTTCTTGGTTTAGCGACTTTCATGGTCAGTAGTACCTGTAAAAACGGATGTACAAGGTAGGACAAATATGTGGAGACACAGCGAGAAATGCATAATTGGACATGAATGCAGATGTTGCTCAAACCTGCAGGTTGCGCTGTTATAGGTGTCCACGAACAGCACCTGTACAATGCCCTAGATACGCTGCAAGCGTCAGTCGTGAGAACAGCGTTCTCTGCAGTTACGGAGTGACAGTTAATGAACTATTTGAATTAAAATCGTCACAACTTCTCAGCGGTTTGCGCTAGGACGTTCAAACTGCGCGGTTGGCCGCGGGGCATGATGGGTATAAGTATGCGAATGTGCACGCGCCTTATTGTTGTTGCCCATTTGGACGTGAAAACGCCACGGTAGAGCGTGCCTGAGCGTATAGCGCTTGTGAAGGCCTGCTGTGCGAGTAACATTAGCCCAGCAGCGACTCAAAGGATGTTTGCGACCGAGTTCAAGCTGAAGTCAACCTGTCTAAGTGTGCTAACGATCAAGAAATTGATCGGCAAGTTTAAGAGAATGGATAGTGTTCGTGATGACAGTGTTGGCCAAGTCGGTCATTCAAAAAAAGTCTGAAAACATCGAGAAGACACGCGCTGTGCTTCAAATAGCCTCACGAAATCGATGGTAGGAATCAACTGGGAGACACTGCGACAAATTGTTGTTGAAGACCTGCGTTTCCTCCCATACAAAATTCAAACCCATCAGCCATTAAGCCCCAGGGCTATGGAATAGCGGTTGCTTTTCACCAAGCCGGCCGCTGTGGCCGAATCCTGCCTTGGACATGGATGTGTGTGATGTCCTTAGGTTGGTTAGGTTTAAGTAGTTCTAAGTTCTAGGGGACTGATGACCTCAGATGTTAAGTCCCATAGTGCTCAGAGCCATTTGAACCTTCAAGTCTGTCAAGTTCCACTGTAGCGCTAGCTTACGAACATGTATGTCAATAATTTTTATATTAATTCCAATGCCATTTTGCAGATGTCCTTGAATCCATATGAATACGTCATCTTCTAGTGTTGGTCCTTTTGCATTCAGTGCTCTATTTGCGCATTTAGTCTTCCTGATTCTTTTCAGTTCTTCTTTACTACCCCGCCAATCGCGAATGTTTTTTTTTTTTTTTTTTTTTTTTTTTTTTTTTTTTTTGCGGAGGGCCGAAATTTAGCTCAGCTGCTCTGTTTCCATGTTCTTCTGCATATGTTGTTACTTTAGATTTACAGCCCTTATCATATACATGGCCCCACCGTAGACTGCAATGACGCGACATAGGCTAGACAGTTTTCTGGGTATGTGATGAAGGGGCGGGAGAGAGACAGTATTAGCAAGCTTGTGAATCCCAGAACGCATGTTCGTCGATTGGTGCAGTGTTGCTGGCAGTTGAATTCAGTGTTGCAGACAGAGATTCTTTTCCAGCACCACCGAATATATGACCATTTTTTAAAGACTGGAGGGAATTTTAAATCAAACACTTGTCATTTATATGTTAATTTCGAACATAATACGCATCTGAATTTTGGAGGCAATTTTTCGAAGAAAAAAGTGCGACTTGTAGTCCGCAAAATACGTTAACATCAACCAGTGCATTTCCGTCTACCGTTCATCAGAAGCAAGGCGATAACGTTAGGAGTGCCCAGGGAAGTGTGATAGGGGCGCTCTCGCTGTTTATACTCCATACATAAACGATCTGACAGGGAGGAGGTAGCAGTGTGCGGCTCTTTGTTGATGACACTGCAGGGTACGGGAAAGTGACGTCGTTGAGTGACTGGAGGAGAATACAGAATGATTTAGACAGAATGTTTATTTGTTGTGATGGATGGCAGCTTGCTCTAACAGCAGGAAACTGTAAGATAATGCAGATGATCGGGGAAAACAATACTTTAATGGTCGAATACCGTGTTAATTGTGTGTTGCTTGACAGAGTCACTTCGATGAAATATCTAAAGTAACGTTGCGAAGCGACATAAAATGGAAGGAGCGCATAAGGACGGTATCAGGGAAGGCGATTGGTCTATTTCGGCTTTTTGAAAGAATTCTAGGAAAGTGTGGCTAATCTATAAAGGAGAGCGGACATAAAGAATTTTTGCTATTATTCTTGAGGACTTCTCGATTGTTTGGGACGCCCATCAAATCAAGTTAAAGGAAGGCATCGAAGCAGCTCAGAGGCGTGCTGCTAGATACCATCAACACGCGACTATTACGGAAATACTTCACAAACTCTGATACGAATCCCTGGAGAGATGACGACGACATTTTCGCGAAACCAAGAAGACAAGAGGAGAGAAATTAGGGCTCATACAGAGACACATACTGAAACGTGGCAATGACCTGCTGTCTCACTGACCACACTCATTTCCTACTGTTTAATTTTAGTAATCAAGTCATTACATTACACTAAGAAAGGACAGTGGAACGTATGATTAATGTGTACTGTATTTAATTTAATGTTGATTGCTACAAACAGTATCGTAATCCGACCTCTGGATCGGTAGATAGTTAAATTTTAATTGAGTGCCGGCATAAGAATTCGTCGGAGATCACGACAATCGCGTCCCACCATCGTAGCACGGATGGCCGCTGTGGAGGCGGAAAACTGCAAGTCCGAGCGAGGCGTAGAAAGGTTCTGGAATCTTGATGCAAAGATACTATCGGATAAAAACTAAAAGTAAAACGCAGTAGCGGGGGCAGACATCCCTAAGTAAGAATAGGTTGGATTCGTCTCAAGACCTGACGTTCTCGTTCGTTGACAGAGTTATCCTGGCATGCTGTTTCTCTATACCGTGTGGGGCAGAGCAGTATTATGGTGATATTAAATGGGAGTCGTAAGTGAGTCAAATCTAAAAGTGGATCTTTCCAATCAGAATCAGGAACTACTGTCTAAGCTCTTGGAATCTGGTGTGAAACGATAGTATCTGTGCATGTTTCTTGTAACTAATGTACACCAAACTAACTGGATTACAAGTGGCCTCAACAATATAGTGTATTTTTAGCACAGAAGCGTGTTATTTATTTGGTGGCGAACGAACCTGTCGAAGTTCTGTTGAGTATTGGCAGAGATTAATCATGCCACACCAGGTAGAGCGCAGATCAGGTAAGGTAAGAGAGGTATAAGACGTCGATTACGTGAGACTGGACTATGAGTACACAGAGCCAACAAAGTTGGTTACTCTTTTAACTCGATCATGTACAGCTGTTGTTGCTCCGCCTTCGATCACTAGCAGATCGATCTAAAGTACGTTGCAGATGTGTTTCTGGGCACATCCCTTCTAACCGTTTATAGTGATGTACTAAATACTTTTAGTGGCTATACAGGCAGACAGGCAGACAGTTCTCGGACAAGTGCTGTTATGAAACCACACTCCTGGAAATGGAAAAAAGAACACATTGATACCGGTGTGTCAGACCCAACATACTTGCTCCGGACACTGCGAGAGGGCTGTACAAGCAATGATCACACGCACGGCACAGCGGACACACCAGGAACCGCGGTGTTGGCCGTCGAATGGCGCTAGCTGCGCAGCATTTGTGCACCGCCGCCGTCAGTGTCAGCCAGTTTGCAGTGGCACACGGAGCTCCATCGCAGTCTTTAACACTGGTAGCATGCCGCGACAGCGTGGACGTGAGCCGTATGTGCAGTTGATGGACTTTGAGCGAGGGCGTATAGTGGGCATGCGGGAGGCCGGGTGGACGTACCGCCGAATTGCTCAATACGTGGGACGTGAGGTCTCCACAGTACATCGATGTTGTCGCCAGTGGTCGGCGGAAGGTGCACGTGCTCGTCGACCTGGGACCGGACCGCAGCGACGCACGGATGCACGCCAAGACCGTAGGATCATACGCAGTGCCGTAGGGGACCGCACCGCCACTTCCCAGCACATTAGGGACACTGTTGCTCCTGGGGTATCGGCGAGGACCATTCGCAACCGTCTCCATGAAGCTGGGCTACGGTCCTGCACACCGTATGGCCGTCTTCCGCTCACGCCCCAACATCGTGCAGCCCGCCTCCCGTGGTGTCGCGACAGGCGTGAATGGAGGGACGAATGGAGACGTGTCGTGTTCAGCGATGAGAGTCGCTTCTGCCTTGGTGCCAATGATGGTGGTATGCGTGTTTGGCGCCGTGCAGGTGAGCGCCACAATCAGGACTGCATACGACCGAGGCACACAGGGCCAACACCCGGCATCATGGTGTGGGGAGCGATCTCCTACACTGGCCGTACACCTCTGGTGATCGTCGAGGGGACACTGAATAGTGCACGGTACATCCAAACCGTCATCGAATCCATCGTTCTACCATTCCTAGACCGGCAAGGGAACTTGCTGTTCCAACAGAACAATGCATGTCCGCATGTATCCCGTGCCACACAACGTGCTCTAGAAGGTGTAAGTCAATTACCCTGGCCAGCAAGATCTCCGGATCTGTCCCCCATTGAGCATGTTTGGGACTGGATGAAGCGTCGTCTAACGCGGTCTGCACGTCATGCACGAACGCTGGTCCAACTGAGGCGCCAGGTGGAAATGGCATGGCAAGCCGTTCAACAGGACTGAATCCAGCACCTCTACGATCGTCTCCATGGGAGAATAGCAGCCTGCATTGCTGCGAAAGGTGGATATACACTGTACTAGTGCCGACATTGTGCATGCTCTGTTGCCTGTGTCTATGTGCCTGTGGTTCTGTCAGTGTGATCATGTGATGTATCTGACCCCAGGAATGTGTTAATAAAGTTTCTCCTTCCTGGGACAATGAATTCACGGTGTTCTTATTTCAATTTCCAGGAGTGTATATCTTCAGAATAATTAAGAATTAATAGTGTGGAGGCTAATTACGTTACATCTTTGCGATTGGTTGTTGTTTGTAACATTGAAGCCTTACAGCTTGATGTCCGTTGTGGGGACTTGTCTTTGGCGAAATTTCCGACTCCACATGGCAGTTGCATGCAGTTGTCTTAGCAGTATTCGCTAAGAGACTGCTTGAGATGGACTTGCAGACTCTCACAACATAACTTACTTTCCGGTCCCTATCAGTTCTTACACCATGCTTCACGGGTGTTAACGGTCCACCTCTCCTTGTAGATCCGTTGGAAAGTCCGCGTTGATACGCCAGCCGGGCATCTTGAATCACGGTATGGTCGCGGGAACGTCGAAATAACACAGTTCGTTTTTCTTTTTTGGGATGCTCCACGTCGACCGTGGTTACCGGGGCGGTTCCATACTGGCTCATACAGACCACTTTAATGCCAAAACTTACGTCAGAGGCGGAGGATCACATGACGCGTGGTAGTAACTCTGCACTATCTACATCGTTCTAAAGCGTTCAGTGTACTCTGTCAAGGGTGCGAACGATATTTCTTCCGGTGAACATCTTACATACTCGGTGAGTCCGTTTTGCTCTGGCTCTTGTGCCGTCCCTGCTGGTGGGGCCGCGTGTGTTGACGCTTCCGCGGCTGGCACGCGATCTGCCGCAAGAAGCGGCCAGCTGTGAGTTTTTGCCTTGCGGCCTGCTGGTGCCTCACAGCTATTTCGGGAGACGAGCCCGTCGTCGTCAACCGCCGCCGCACCCTCCGCCCAGGCCAGAGGTCGCCGCAGATGTTCTCGTAAACACGCGCCTGCCGCGCCGCGCAGCGCCGTTACTCCCGTTTACTTTGCTTCTGTTATCTTTGAGAGCTTTGAAATGCAGCGGGCTGAGGTTTTCGCTTAGCGACGTCTTACTAGATGTCTGGTACGCCGGCTTATTGGAACGCCTGACACTTGAGAACGGCAGCGGCGCGAATTTTCTTTCACGGGCGGTTATCTTCATCTCTTTGCAAACAGTATTCAGAGGCATTTATTTCGTTCATTGCCCCACAGATACTATTATTATTGCTATTATTATTATTATATGCATCGTGGCATTCAGAGTAAACATTCATGCGCTATGGTGTGTTGCTGTTTCGATTACTGAAGCATACACTATTGACTGTCATATTAATGTTCGTTATTTTCGTGCAGTGTCCTCTGTATCCCCTCCTTCAGTTATCTTTCAGTAAAAATTATCACTATTACCTATTTTTTGTCAATGATCCTACTTTTTATTAAACTACTTTGTGGCGACACTTAAGTATTATCTGTCCCTTCCTCTTCCATTCACGGATGTAGTAAGAAAGAAGCATAGCCTGCAGCCTTCACTATCTCGGAGGGAGAGGGTGAGTCATGTTTTGGGAGTGGCGAGGTTCCAATCCTGTATTATCTTCCTGGTTTCGTTATTTCTTTATTACCGGGCGAGTGGCTGAGTGGTTTTTCAGGGATGAACGGCAAATTTCCTTTTCTCATCTTTTTTCACGTGAGCCACTGTTCCATTACTGATGATCTTCGTGCTGACTGCAACTGTTTGCTTCTTGCAACTGAAATTTGTGCGTGTATTTTTACCTGTCTCTTTTAACAAGGATTAGAGTCTTAAACCCGCTGACGAAGAAGGCACTACTACGGAGCAGAAGTTCGGATTGGCTAAAAATGGGGAAGAAAATCGGTTTCGTCTTTTAGATTCAAGCGATAGCGATTGAGGGAAACCGCGGAAACATACTGGACTGGAACCCGTTCCTCTTGAATGGGAGTCCGGCCTCTTTACCAGTGTACCACTTCATTCGTTTGGTCGGTATCCTGTTGTGCCAAATTGTTATGATAACTTGGGACTAGCTCATAGCTTCTTTTTCTTTTTAGGGTTCCGTGCCTCAATCGCTATAAACGGAACATTTATAGGATCACTTTGTAATCCATCTGTCCGTCTGTTAACAGCCTTTTTTTCTCAAGAACAGTTTGAGGTATCAAGTTGAAATTTATGTCAAATAATAACGTCTATGATCCCTTCACGGTGTAAAAAATTTAAGCTTCTAAGTCAATGCAGTCAAAAAATACAGCTGCGTATGTCACATATTTTGAAACTTAGTCATCGAAACCTATAGGTGAATTCTCTGTTCACGTAATTACGTTTGTACGGAACCTTAATCCTACTAGCACTTGTACACTTTTTATTTTCTTTCTATCTTCCTTCTAATCGTTGCAGAGGTGTTTCAGAACCACTGCAGATTTCTTTAGCTGTTCGTGCTGACCGTGCAGCAACTAATCACTCCCTTCCACTCTCGCTTTTAGTGTTAATTTGTTTTTCTTTTGCCGGCCGTGGTGGCCGTGCGGTTCTAGGCGCTTCAGTCCGGAACCGCAGGACTGCTACGGTCGCAGGTTCGAATCCTGCCTCGGACATGGATGTGTGTGATGTCCTTAGGTTAGTTACGTTTAAGTAGTTCTAAGTTCTAGGGGACTGATGACCTAAGATGTTAAGTCCCAGAGTGCTCAGAGCCATTTGAACCATTTTTTGTTTTTCTTTTGTTTATTAGATGTTTGTTCTGCAATTATTTCCTGGAGTCACATGGTGGTCAAATAGGAATATATCGCAATATTGGAAAAACAGAATCCGTCATGTCACAACAGTTTTGCATTCCGAAAAGCAGAGTGTAATAGATTCCAAAAGATTACATACAGCTTCATGTGTATACGTTCCAACTCAGTCACTAACTTAACCCATGAGGGTACATTATGCGCCTGGAATATACGCGTTGCTTCGTTGAAAAACAAAAGGATGGACAGAAGTTTCTCAAGAAAAAAGAAATTTAATGATGTGTTGTTCATTCTTCAACGTAACTTCATCAATAAGGAAATCGATGGTTGTAGCACACAGAGATATGGAAAGAGCAACGGTGGAGTGTAGTTTCACGACTGTGCATTCCCTTTTAGCAATGGGACGTGCTACAGGGTTATGACTCATCAACAAAATAGTCAACATCTGTTCCTCTCAGCCAGTTGACATAAATATTTGGCATAGAGCAACGAGCGTTTCAGACGACAACAGGGCACAGAACAACAGACAAAATTTTTTCAGATCGTCTTCATTATAATAGACTTAAATTTACGTGTGCACATGGTGTCAATCCTGATAAAAATACTGTACCATAATGATTTTGGTCGATGGTAGCAAGTGGATATGGAGTGGATGTCCAGCCGAAGAATTTCGTGACAAGCGATGTAGACTTTTTTTCTCTGGTAAGTTGTGTTTTTCGATGTAATCTCCCTACTGAAATGTTTACATCTGGAAAGAGCTATATACTGGTGATGGATTTATGATACGGACAGGAATGAACATTCGTGGACTATGGACCTCAACGACATCCGCAGAGGTTCGTTGATTAATCGGACCACATTCTCTGATGATACTGGAAATTATTTGCCTTATTATGAATGACACTCCCCCTTCCACGAAGAGAAGTCAGCGGACGACATAAGAGAACACCAGGACATTACTTACATGTCCAGACCGAGTTGATTTAGTCAGAGAGACAGAGTGGGTTTCAAACTGTAGTATTATTTAACAACAGAATGAATTTTCACTCTGCAGCGGAGTGTATGTTGAATTGAAGCTTCCTGACAGATTAAGCCTATATCGGACCGGGACTCGAACCTGGGACCGAGGGCTTTCGGAGGCAAATGCTCTGCCGATTGAATTATGGAAGCACGACTCACAGCCCGCCCTCGTAGCAGGTAGGTAACGAGGTACTGGCAGAAGTAAAGCTGTGAGGGCAAGTCGTGAATCGTGGCTGGATAGTTCATTTGGCGGAGCACGTGCCAACGAAAAGCAAAGGCCCAAGTTTCGAGTCCTGATGTGGCACATAGTTTTAATCTCCCAGGAAATATCGTTATTGACCGTGTATGGGAGTTGCTCGTAAAATGCATTAGCCAACACAATAACAGTCAAAGTGAAAAATGGCTGGTAGATAACGTCAACAAATTCATAATACGGTGGCGCAAAACAATATTCTTCGTGTAAATACCTAATACTGCTAGTTATTTATTGTGCCGTAACCGGTTTGTGAACTTTTCCAGGTTCATCTTCGGATGTTTCTATGGAAGCTACATCACTTTTTCTTGCACAATGCTGGGCGCTGGCTTGCGACAGCATGGGTGGCTTCTTCTGTTAAGTGTCCATTTGTCTGCTTCCATTTTGACGGCCAGCTGGTACATAACTTCACACACTTTTACACGGTATGTACGCATTTACAGTTTCATTATCACAGTGTAAATGCATACAGATTGTGTAAAAGTGTGTAAAGTGATGCACCAACTGGCCATCAAAATGAAAGCAGGCAGATGGACGCTACCAGAAAAAAGCTACCCATAATATCGCAAGCCAGCACCCAGCATTATGCTAGAAAAAGTGATGTAGCTTCCAGAAAACCACTTGAAGTCATTAGTTGCCGTTTTATGTTTTTACATTCAAATATCCCCCCCCCCATGAACCATGGACCTTGCCGTTGGTGGGGAGGCTTGCGTGCCTCAGCGATACAGATAGCCGTACCGTAGGTGCAACCACAACGGAGGGGTATCTGTTGAGAGGCCAGACAAACGTGTGGTTCCTGAAGAGGGGCAGCAGCCTTTTCAGTAGTTGCAGGGGCAACAGTCTGGATGATTGACTGATCTGGCCTTGCAACATTAACCAAAACGGCCTTGCTGTGCTGGTACTGCGAACGGCTGAAAGCAAGGGGAAACTACAGCCGTAATTTTTCCCGAGGACATGCAGCTTTACTGTATGATTAAATGATGATGGCATCCTCTTGGGTAAAATATTCCGGAGGTAAAATAGTCCCCCATTCGGATCTCCGGGCGGGGACTACTCAGGAGGATGTCGTTATCAGGAGAAAGAAAACTGGCGTTCTACGGATCGGAGCGTGGAATGTCAGATCCCTTAATCGGGTAGGTAGGTTAGAAAATTTAAAAAGGGAAATGGATAGGTTAAAGTTAAATATAGTGGGAATTAGTGAAGTTCGGTGGCAGGAGGAACAAGACTTCTGGTCAGGTGACTACAGGGTTATAAACACAAAATCAAATAGGGGTAATGCAGGAGTAGGTTTAATAATGAATAGGAAAATAGGAATGCGGGTAAGCTACTACAAACAGCATAGTGAACGCATTATTGTGGCCAAGATAGATACGAAGCCCACACCTACTACAGTAGTACAAGTTTATATGCCAACTAGCTCTGCAGATGACGAAGAAATTGAAGAAATGTACGATGAAATAAAAGAAATTATTCAGGTAGTGAAGGGAGACGAAAATTTAATAGTAATGGGTGACTGGAATTCGAGTGTAGGAAAAGGGAGAGAAGGAAACATAGTAGGTGAATATGGATTGGGGCTAAGAAATGAAAGAGGAAGCCGCCTAGTAGAATTTTGCACAGAGCACAACTTAATCATAGCTAACACTTGGTTTAAGAATCATGAAAGAAGGTTGTATACGTGGAAGAACCCTGGAGATACTAAAAGTTATCAGATAGATTATATAATGGTAAGACAGAGATTTAGGAACCAGGTTTTAAGTTGTAAGACATTTCCAGGGGCAGATGTGGACTCTGACCACAATCTATTGGTTATGACCTGTAGATTAAAACTGAAGAAACTGCAAAAATGTGGGAAATTAAGGAGATGGGACCTGGATAAACTGAAAGAACCAGGGGTTTCTACAGAGTTTCAGAGAGAGCATAAGGGAACAATTGACAGGAATAGGGGAAAGAAATACAGTAGAAGAAGAATGGGTAGCTCTGAGGGATGTAGTAGTGAAGGCAGCAGAGGATAAAGTAGGTACAAAGACGAGGGCTGCTAGAAATCCTTGGGTAACAGAAGAAATACTGAATTTAATTGATGAAAGGAGAAAATATAAAAATGCAGTAAATGAAGCAGGCAAAAAGGAATACAAACGTCTCAAAAATGAGATCGACAGGAAGTGCAAAATGGCTAAACAGGGATGGCTAGAGGACAAATGTAAGGATGTAGAAGCTTATCTCACTAGGGGTAAGATAGATACTGCCTACAGGAAAATTAAAGAGACCTTTGGAGAGAAGAGAACCACGTGTATGAATATCAAGAGCTCAGATGGCAGCCCAGTTCTAAGCAAAGAAGGGAAGGCAGAAAGGTGGAAGGAGTATATAGAAGGTTTATACAAGGGCGATGTACTTGAGGACAATATTATGGAAATGGAAGAGGATGTAGATGAAGACGAAATGGGAGATACGATACTGCGTGAAGAGTTTGATAGAGCACTGAAAGACCTGAGTCGAAACAAGGCCCCCGGAGTAGACAACAACTACTGACGGCCTTGGGAGAGCCAGTCCTGACAAAACTCTACCAGCTGGTGAGCAAGATGTATGAGACAGGCGAAATACCCTCAGACTTCAAGAAGAATATAATAATTCCAATCCCAAAGAAAACAGGTGCTGACAGATGTGAAAATTACCGAACTATCAGTTTAATAAGTCACAGCTGCAAAATACTAACGCGAATTCTTTACAGACGAATGGAAAAACTGGTAGATGCGGACCTCGGGGAGGATCAGTTTGGATTCCGTCGAAATGTTGGAACACGTGAGGCAATACTGACCTTACGACTTATCTTAGAAGAAAGATTAAGAAAAGGCAAACCTACGTTTCTAGCATTTGTAGACTTAGAGAAAGCTTTTGACAATGTTGACTGGAATACTCTTTTTCAAATTCTAAAGGTGGCAGGGGTGAAATACAGGGAGCGAAAGGCTATTTATAATTTGTACAGAAACCAGATGGCAGTAATAAGAGTCGAGGGGCATGAAAGGGAAGCAGTGGTTGGGAAAGGAGTGAGACAGGGTTGTAGCCTCTCCCCGATGTTATTCAATCTGTATATTGAGCAAGCAGTAAAGGAAACAAAAGAAAAATTTGGAGTAGGTATTAAAATTCATGGAGACGAAGTAAAAACTTTGAGGTTCGCCGATGACATTGTAATTCTGTCAGAGACGGCAAAGGACTTGGAAGAGCAGTTGAACGGAATGGACAGTGTCTTGAAAGGAGGATATAAGATGAACATCAACAAAAGCAAAACGAGGATAATGGAATGTAGTCAAATTAAATCGGGTGATGCTGAGGGAATTAGATTAGGAAATGAGACACTTAAAGTAGTAAAGGAGTTTTGCTATTTAGGAAGTAAAATAACTGATGATGGTCGAAGTAGAGAGGATATAAAATGTAGACTGGCAATGGCAAGGAAAACGTTTCTGAAGAAGAGAAATTTGTTAACATCGAATATAGATTTAAGTGTCAGGAAATCATTTCTGAAAATATTTGTTTTGGAGTGTAGCCATGTATGGAAGTGAAACATGGACGATAACTAGTTTGGACAAGAAGAGAATAGAAGCTTTTGAAATGTGGTGCTACAGAAGAATACTGAAGATAAGGTGGATAGATCACGTAACTAATGAGAAGGTATTGAATAGGATTGGGGAGAAGAGAAGTTTGTGGCACAACTTGACTAGAAGAAGGGATCGGTTGGTAGGACATGTTTTGAGGCATCAAGGGATCACAAATTTAGCATTGGAGGGCAGTGTGGAGGGTAAAAATCGTAGAGGGAGACCGAGAGATGAGTACACTAAGCAGATTCAGAAGGATGTAGGTTGTAGTAGGTACTGGGAGATGAAGCAGCTTGCACAGGATAGAGTAGCATGGAGAGCTGCATCAAGCCAGTCTCAGGACTGAAGACAACAACAACAACAACATTCAAATAACAGTCACGGGTTCTAAAATATCCGTAATGGATAAGTTTAATATTCTTCATTCTGCATACCAACCAAAATACTAGAAAACAGTAATTATCGCTGCTTTATCCGTTTGTGATCTGTTCTAGAATTGGAAAAAATATCCTCTCGTGTCTTGTATCACTTGGAGAAAAAGTTAAGATCGCCTATTTTTATATACAGTGTGAAAAGTATGTCATCTTATCACCATAGTAAAATGAAAGTTTACTTTTACGTAAGATATTAATCTCTACTAATTCCTTTCTTTCAGCGGAGCTGCAATTAACTTTCAGAGCAAAGTGTGCTGGTTATATACACATATTTTTGTGCTACGTCATGTTATTATGAATACCCATTAGCATCGAGAGTTCCAGCCGTTTTAATCAATCACAACTATCAAAGAATGATAAATCCCTCGGTGATACCTATTTTCCATATGGATATTTGGGATAACACTATTTGCAAAGCGTGAAGGTATGTATTCAGCCGAACACTTCCATAGAAGTGTTTCACAAGTTTTAAATTTCTTTAATATTTGGCGACTTGGAAGAGCCGGAAGGTACACCGACGCCTTGGCCGCAGTCTTCCTGCCGTTGTAGGACATTTTCAGCTGTGTGGCGGGGTGTACTAGCTTGCCTGTAAGTCCCAGGCCCCTCCCCGTCATCCGCAACCATCGTGTGTGGCCGAATCTATTGCTTAAAGATATCTTCTCATCAAATTAGGCAAGACAGACTTTCATAAGGCTGAATGGCATTACTGAATACAAAGTAAACATTTTTTGGTAAGTTACAGTACCTGTGAGATCCTGGACCCATCAGGTAATGGTACTTGTTATTCGCTGCAGACGGCTACCCTTCATTGCTCACGGTAGTTAAGGCTCGCCACTGCAGACCAGATGGACGGTTTTCTGTTGAGAGAGAAGCGTTAGTAATAGTAAAAGGAGCATTGGTTTGCTTCACCAAGTAATGCAAAGCAATGCCCGATTTGGTGGTAGACGAGAGCCCAGTTACCCCTTGGTCCGTTTGGATAGTTAATTGTGAAGCTGTAGCATGTCCGTTGGCCTTCACGTGCTTACATAATCAATAGTTCACGTCGGCAGTGACATCAGTCCACTAAGGGGAAATGTTCACAACAGATCTATGCGAGCTGTTCACTAGCTCACAATTTCAGAAACACCGGAGTCCAAGCCCTTCTTACATATGACTCCTGTTACACTGATATCTAAAGGCGACGATAAATTAATACAATTGTCAGTCTCTTTACTACCCAGACACAAACGTAATGTACAATTCGAATATTGTATCCATTTCAGCGACATACGATTCAATATTTAACACTCCTATCTAACTGAATACTTCCATTCTCTACCAATTTTTCTCGATACCCAACACTTAAGTGAATAATATTGATACGGTCAAGAAAACAAAATTATTGTAATTACTAATTCAGGTAACGGCATTAACAGAATAACAGCTCTGTTGCAGAACCTTGCATACAATTGAAACAGCAATTAATAATTTCTGAAAATACACCTTTTCCATGATCTGTCTAGTTGACGTTTCCGTTAATTTCTCAAAATTGCTTCTTCATATAAAATATAATTTGGCATTGGTTACCTTTCTTCCACAAACTCCATGTCCCGTATTTTAATTAAAATGATACTGCCATTCTTATTACTTCCACAGCATTTCAGAGCTGCAACCGGTCTCGAGAGGCTGATTATGTTCAAACCTGTCGTGAAGTGAAACGTTTTTCATCAGAAAGCGAGTGTCAGTTACGTAATCTAAACAATAGTGTTGACGTTGGGCGAGACTGGAATAAGGGTTCTTTGATAACTAACACACATAGTTATACTATTGACTGCAATGGCAAACGTATAATGCAAGCTGATTTATCTGGCTCTATCTGTGCTGACTGGCCTCGTACAATATGCCGTACATATTTTAGTCACTGGCTGAAATCACACAGGGTAATAATCACTTTGGTTACTTACACTACGAACTTGTCCGTTCGAGTTTGTTCCTTTCAGAATTGTCAGCGCCATGGACTAGATTTTGTTGCAACTCTCAAAATTTACGTCTTGCGTTAGGATCACTTCTCCACCATCCATTGATCTGACTATATTATTAGGTACATCTGCGCAACCATAGTGTGTACCACGAACGTCTGCCGGCCGCGGTGGTCTCGCGGTTCTAGGCGCGCAGTCCGGAACCGTGCGACTGCTACGGTCGCAGGTTCGAATCCTGCCTCGGGCATGGATGTGTGTGATGTCCTTAGGTTAGTTAGGTTTAAGTAGTTCTAAGTTCTAGGGGACTGATGACCACAGCAGTTGAGTCCCATAGTGCTCAGAGCCATTTGAACCATTTGAAGCACGATCGTCTGTCCCGGCATTTAACAGCCAACTTAACTTCAACCATCTCCATATAATTTGGCTGTCCTTGTACTGCCCCAAGGTATTCCCTGGCGTTATCCGCTTATCTTTTTCTCCTTCGGATTTCAAGCTAGTACTGGTCATAATCATCTTTATGAGAATGAAACGACCAGACGTTAGGTACCGCAATTACTCCCTTTGAAAGCATTACTGTAAAGAAACTTTTTATGAAAGGAATCACTTTATGCTCATAAAGTTAAATCTCAAATTATATTCTTTTGATTCTTCACAACAAATAGTTAAGGTATTGGCTGCTATTCATCTCTTTACACTTAAAGTTGTTTCCATAGGTATGAGTAAACTAGAACCGACACTTTCATTAAGTGAAAAATAGCACTGTCCTTTCTTGCTGTACCATGGAATATAATTGGCGGTTTGACGCTCTATAAGTTGAGTTGGGTACTAATTTAGTAATGCTGTTACTCGAACTTTCCGACACCACAACAGTATCCCACGTTTCTCCCCCAAACAAGGCATCTGAGTCTTTCCTAAGCTCTCATTGCAAACATAGTACAATCCTTCCGTATAAAAGATCCAGAAACCTCTACCAAGAAACAAGGCTCTGGTATGGGTGAGCTACTTCGCACTGACCAAAATTTTCTTCCATTTACTCATCATTCAATCTTAACGGTTCGATGTGTTACGAACTTATTGATCAATTAATGATGTCTCCAAAGTTTCGTGAGCCTACAGCTCCTTTATGTGGACTATCCCATGCATGAGAGTAATTGTCAAGCCCTATTTCGCGACTAATTAATGATCGCGAGAAAAACCCTTGCAATTGGAACTAAGCTAATGTTATAGCAAAAAGTACTTAGTTAACATGAATCAGATTACATACCCGATACAACTACAAGTGACTTTACGTCGTCGACTCATCATCCAGATAACTCTCGTTCAAAATCTTAACCACATTAACAAAACCTTTTGAAGCCCGCATCGTAAACATAAAAGGAACAATCGAGTAGCGTTATTAACACTTCTGATAATGATGATATTTTAGGAGTTCGCAGTCGGTGCTTCATATAGTAGCCAGCTTCGTGGCAGGAAAAGTCAGTTGGCAGCTACACGGTGTAAGCACTCCTGGATTTCCTTTCATCAGTATCTGCGTTAACGAAGCCTCTGCTTTCCTCATCTTCCTCTACAACATGACATTTTTTTGTATTTAAATCAGAATAAATATAAAATAAGAAGTGAATATACTGAAAACCACAAATTGAAGTTTACTTGTGAAACTCTCATACTAGTGCGTTAGGATATTCACTTATGGTGTGTCACACATTCCAAAATTCACTGCACATTTTTTTACACATATGCACATTGTTTGGTGTGTGTATAGGTGTCAGTACAGTACAACAACAATACCAAAATAATGTAAAACAAAATAAAGGGTAACTTTTTGAAGCATATGGAAGTATCGTCTGCAAAAAAAGTACAGAAAATACGCAAACGGAGATTTCTCTTCCACATTCTTATTGGTCAACAGTTTCTGCAACAATTTAAGTCGAAGTTCTTGGTTATAGGAAAGTCCCTCCAAGCTCGGCTGAATTCAGAATAGGCAGCCAAGCACTAGCGTTGGAACAATCAGCCGTGCAGGAGAATTCCTATTTCGTCTGCCAATATGCAGTCGATACGTACCAGGAAACGTGCGCCACATGAACATCGCGACATGTGGCAAGTACGTCTGCCAACTATGCACGGAAGAGTGTTGTGTTTCCTGTGTTACAACTGTCTTTTGCTTGTTTCGCTAATGAAGCTTTACGTGCATGTTTCGACCAACGCACTTTCTTTAGACGAAGCAAGTCTATGAAATCCTTGCAATGTGATACTTTTACGTATGGTTTAGTTAGTTTCATGTTATATATTGTCATTTATGAACTACAGGGAAAGAGTGATGACTCTGTAAATATTGTTTTGTATGACAAATGGTTCAAAACATTTCAGTTCCTTTCAGCCGTAGCTGTACGAAGGATTATTTTATGTACACATCGAAAAGTCAGCCCACATATATTAAACAAACTATTCTTATGTCAGATTATTTTTCGAACACATTGAAAAGTCATCCCATGTGTATTAAACAAATTGTAGTAGCCTTAATCTTAATTTATTAACTGACTTATTTTCGGGTTCATTAAGAGGTTTTTATTTCAATATACTGACGTTAGATAGCACTTCTGCATCAGAAATTAGTGAACACTACGTCTGTTTCGAGAATTTGGTAGAAGGTGATACTTATTGGCACTTTTTTTAAAGACTTTTGTGCATCACTATACCTGGTCAAGACAGCGTTAATGTTATAATGTAATTATTCATGCTTCACCGGCCATCTGTTGACATCTAGGATATTATGGAATCCAGCCGCTGTTCGCATCGTTCTCGCACGATATTTCAAAAGCGTCGTCGCTGTCTTCTTCAGGTGCATCCTGACACTGGTCCTTGGTTCGATCGAGTCGACTGACTCACTCACTGCTCATCCATACGAGCCTACCCTGACTCGTGTTGGCGCAGGTTCAGCGTTGTGCGCTATTCCTGCAAACCTCTGGGGGTGGGGTAGAAGAACTCACTGATCGGATTGTCTGGACAGGCCTCGACGGCCTATGAAGTCTGGGTACTGTCCGCAGAAGTTGACTAGTGCCTCCATGGTGAGGTTTGGTCCTAGCCCCAGGAATTTCTGGAGAATTGGATCATGTTGCGTTTCCTGTTGCGTGTCCCCCGCCGACGCGCCCCGGGCTGAGACAACAGAGATGTGTTCCCAGTCGGTGGGTGTGAAAACGGGGGTACTTATTTATGATGTTCAGATCCTTCCTCGATACCAGTCCTCTAAGGGCCTTGGCCCGTAAGGCTAGTGAGGAAGGGGTGATTTTGGCCTGTTGGGTGGAGTGAAGGGGTAGGGGTGAACCAGGTGTGGGTATGTCCCATCACGAAGAGACGCGGCGACCTTCTGCAGCACCGGCTGCACGCTGTGCTCCGTAGGGAGCGGCAAGCATTCAGTCGCTGCCGCAGCAAGTGGGGGTGTCTCAGTGTGCGCCTCCTCGTCCTGTGCCCGCGACTCGACCTCCCCGTCAGGAGGGAGAGCAGCAGCAGCTTCAGCCTGACAGAGACAGATTGGTCTCTGTTGTTCGGTGGAGTCTAAGCTGGTTGGCTATTCCTCCAAGCTGGCGGTGTGTGTGGGTTGTCCTTTCGTTGTGTTTATGTCCTTTCAGTCTGCTGGGACGGCGTTCCTGGCGTGCTTGCAACTTATTGGTCGCGAAGCAGGTGTGGCCATCTGGTGGCGTTGAGACACTGCACACGGTGGCCTAGTGCTCGGAGGAGCGGATTTGTTGACTGCATGTTCTTCTCGTAAAAGAGTCGTGCAGCCTGGCGAAACCTCTCTCTAACAGTTGGAATGTTGGAGACTCGGTTAAGGTCGTCCGACGGGAAGTCCCGAGGGAGGTGCAATGCCAGCCGTAGGATCCGGTTTTGGAGTCGTTGTAGTCTTCCGACGTGGCTCGCTGCGGCGTTAGGAGGGAGAGCAGGCGATCGAGTCCAGTATTTATGCCTGGAAGGAGCTCGGCGTTCCCTAACCGGTCCGCGCCGTTTAGTGGAAATCATAGAAACAGTCATGAGACAGAGTACCCAACATCTCAGATCGGGTCTGACACACCTCAGATGACGACGACAACCGTTGAGAACGGCCAAAACGAGCGCGGACGGCAGTCGGAACATCCGCGACTGGATGGGTCCATTGAAGGCGAGTCTGGCGGGCGCCGACCACAGACGGAAACTCGACTCGGCGCGGACCGGTTATGGAACGCTCAGCTCCTTCCAGGCATAAATACTGGACTCGTTCGACCCACGTACCAGTGCCAGATAGCACCTGAAGAAGACAGAGAGGCACGCTGTTGAAATATCGTGCGAGAACGACGCGAACATCCGACTGGAGTACCGAATACCCAAGATGTGAGCGTTAATGTTGTTTTATAGAGTCGGCAAGGGCATTTCCGCTACAGGTTGCTGCAACTACGACAGGGTTGTGTAAGACTGATGAAGGTAGCCCGTGGAGGCCTTGAGGTACGCAGTGTAGACGGCGTACGGAGGAAGGTGGCCGGACAGGGTTTGGAGTTAACTGCAGGGCGTTGCCGGGTGCCGCAGGCGTCGTGACGTCGTCGGCGGTGTGGTCGCGGCTGGAGGAGCTGCGGTCGGCGCTGCCGCTGTCGCTGTCTGCGCGCCCGGCGGACGTGGAGGGCCGCGCGCTGCCGCTGCTGCTGGAGACGGCGGCCGGGCTGCTGCGCGCCGCGGGCTCCAGGGGCGCCGCCTGCCTGCTCGCCTCCAGCCGACACCTGCTCACCGACTTCCAGCGCCGCGCCGCGCGACAGGGGCTCTGTCTGCCGGCACCCGACGCCACGCTGCTGCTCACCGACCTCCCCACGTAAGGAATCGGCGACCAGCCGTGCATCCAACGGGCAACATTAAAACTAAAAGCATTTACACTTATAACTACGTAAATTTCCAAATAACCAGCTTTTGAGAGAGGCTTAGCAGAATACTAGTAAAAGGACAGAAAATCGAGAGGAGTTCTAGAAATTAAATGTTTTAAACAGAGGCTCGTAGATGGGCTTGGGCATGGCCGGCAACATTCCAACCGCCTAGCGTCGCACGTTCACTGGATGGTCCAACTGCTGTCACCACAGACCCGACACGGTTCGTGAGACAACAGGTAGAACAAGAAGACAGTAAACTGATCGAGACGAGACAGAACTGCATAGATCCACTTTTAAGAAAGAGAAAAAACAAAGACTAATATCCAAACGGTTGAAAGAAACAGGATTGCTATAATTTACATTCTCGCATGGCCGTAGTGTGCACACCGGCGTTCATAACACTATGAAATGCTGCTAGTGAGTACACAGTTGGATTTTATATCCTGTAACTTATAATGTTGTTGCTATTATATGGGAACTTAAATCAGTTGCGTAGCACACGTAAATTTCAACTTTTCGGGCAAATGTTATTCCAGCTACAAATTTAGAACTACATAATTTCTTGAATGTTATTCAAAGCAGCGTACTAAACACTAATCTAAACACATTATTATATAAAACATTTTTTGTATTACCGTTATACACTGAAGAGCCAAAGAAACGTACACCTCTAATATCGTGTAAGACCCCCGCGAGCACGCAGAAGTGCCGTAACGCGACATGGCATGAACTCGACTAATGTCTGAAGTAGTGCTGGAGGGAACTGACACCATGAATCCTGCAAGGCTGTCCATAAATCCATAAGAGTACGAGGGGACGGAGACCTCTTGTGAACAGCATGCTGCAAGGCATCCCACATATGCTCAATAACGTTCACGTCTAGGGAGGTAGGTGGCCAGCGGAAGTTGTGAAACTCAGGAGAGCGTTCCTGGAGCCACTCCGTAGCAGTTCTTGACGTATGAGTTGTCGCATTGTTCTACTAGAATTGTCCAAGTCCGTCCGAATACACAATGAACATGAATGGATGCAGGTGATCAGACAGGATCCTTACGTACGTGTCACTTGTCAGAGTCGTGTCCAGACGTATCAAGGGTCCCATATCACTCCAACTACACACGTCTCACACCGTTACAGAGACACCATCAGCTTGAACAGTCTACTGCTGACATACATGGTCCGTGGATTCATGAGGTTGTCTCCATACTCGTACACGTCCATCCGCTAGATACAATTTGAAACGGGACTCGTCCGACCAGGCAACATGTTTCCAGTCATCAACAGTCGAATTTCGGTGTTGACGGGCCCAGGCGAGGCGTAAAGCTTTGTGTCGTACAGTCATCGAGGTTACGCGAGTGGGCCTTCGGCTCGGAAAGCCCATTTCGATGATGTTTTGTTGAATGGTTCGCACTCTGACACTTGATGGCGCAGCGTTGAAATCTGCAGCAACTTTCGGAAGGGTTGCACTTCTTTCACGTAGAACGATTCTCTTCAGTCGTCGTCGGTCCCGTTCTTGCAGGATCTTTTTCCTGTCGGAGATCTGATGTCTTACTGGATTCCTGGTATTCACGGTACTCTAGTCAAATGGTCGTACGGGAAAATCGCCGCTTCGTCAGTACCTCGGATATGCTGTGTTCCATCGCTCATGCGTCGACTGTAACACCACGTTCAAACTCACTTAAGTCATGATAACCTGCCATTGTTGTAGTAACAGATCTAATAACTGCTCCAGACTGTTGTCTTATATAGGCGTTGCCAATCGCAGCTCCGTATTCTGCCTGTTTACGTACCTCTGTATTAGAATATGCATGCCTATACAAGTTTCTTTGGCGCTTTAGTGTATAATATACAGGGTGGTCCATTGATTGTGACCGGGCCAAATATCCCACGAAATAAGAGTCAAACGAAAAAACTACAAAGAACGAAACTTGTCTAGCTTGAAGGGGGAAACCAGATGGTGCTGTGGTTGGCCCGCTAGATGGCGCTGCCATAGGTCAAACGGACATCAACTGCCTTTTTTTTAAAATAGGAATCCCCATTTTTATTACATATTCGTGTAGTCCGTAAAGAAATATGAATGTTTTAGTTGGAACACTTTTTTCGCTTTGTGATAGATGGCGCTGTAATAGTCACAAACATATGGCTCACAATTGTAGACGATCATTTGGCGACCTAGATTTCTCTTGAATCCCTGCCCTGCTGTGGCTGCAGGCGCCTAACAGGTAGATGCACGTAGGCAGTTTTTCCGCGTCTTCGGCCAAAAGTGTTGTCTGCATACCAGTGACGTAAATCCTTGGGACCAACGTTTTGTCCCCAATACGTGCTTCGAGATGTCCCTTTCCCTAACACCTGCACGTGGTTTCCAAGCCCCAAATCTCCACTGGAAGATTTGTTGTTAAATGACCAAACTGCCTGCTTGTTCTCAACTCAGAGGGGAGCCACCATAAATATCTTGCATGTGTTAAAAATGTATATGCTGCCATCTATGCCTGCTCATATTGTTTACTTACTGTCGTCTCACCAAATGTCTTGGATGTAAAATCAATGTTAAAGGGTAGTCTTGAATATGTAAAAATAGTGAGAGAGTGACTCGTCATCTCTCAGCTGTTTTGAGTGATTTGGGCAAATGTTATCTGCTATGCATGGATTGTATCTGTCATTTGCTTATGTGAGAATCAGCTGCACCAAGCATCGCTTATCTTCCAGTTTTTCTCTTCAATATTGTTGATGTCTGGTTTCTCAATCTACAGAAAAATCACCCACCAACAGAATATGTCAGCTTCATTATCCACTAGGTCACCAGCATATATTGTAAACAGTAATGGTCCTGTAACACACTCCTTGGGAATGTCTGGTGACTTTTCTCCATTAAGATCAGAATGCTATGTTCTACTTGCCATGAACTCTGGAATCCAACCTGTGAAATAAAACAAACTGAAGAGTGGTGATCTCTATAAACTGGAGAGTAAGAACAATAGTCTCTGGTTAACTGACCAGGGCAGTAATACCCCAACATAGGAGTTCATTTTTCAGTACAAAATCCAAGATGGCCGCCGAGTGAGATCACAGGTATTTTCTTCGTCCGCTAAAATAACTTATTTAAGAGTAAATAGTGCCAAGTTTAAATATTCTTTGTTTTTATTACTTGCTGTAGTGTCCGTTCTTGTCACACCACTGAATATTAGCGTCCAAGCAGAGCTTGTTCTTGAAAAAACTTGTTCTTTAGCTGAGGTCCCGATAATCGCGACATAACCCGTAATTTTGCGTGACATAAACACAACAAATTCTATTCAAGTTTTCTTGATAGTGCAAAAATCGTTTAAAAAAGACAGCTACTAGTTTCATCAGTGTCTATTGTCGCAATAAAAGTGTAATTAAACATTTCTAAATCGTATTTAACTAACACATTTCGTATTGTTTACTAGTTAGATAGACGCGATCTAGGTCTAAATTTTCCGAGTTATAAACGTTTAAAAACCTGACCAAACACGCCTGATAACTTAAATTCTCTAAAAGCAAAGTAATTACAAATTCATTCTTCTGTTTTTGCATCTCTAAATCAGTAGAAAAACAACAACAACCGCACATAAGATCTTTGTGTCGTTTTTTTTGCTTGCAGACATACAATCTCGCGACCTTGACAAATTTAAAACATTCTTTAAACTTAACTATTCTTTCGAAACTGACCATGAGTGAGAAATGTGGGAGCTGTTATAGGGTAGTGAGTAGAGGGATTTGTTGCCAATCTTGTAGGAAATATTTTCACTGGGGATGATGCAGTGGGGAGAATGTTGGGAGAACAGAAGAGGCTCTCTCCTGGAACTGCAGAGTATGCGGTAGGACATTTTGATTGGGGAGCAGGAAAGGAAAATCTGTGCCCTTCAGGCACAGTTGGAGGAAGCAAGGAAGGAACTGATAAGGATCAAGGGAAATAGGGGGGAGGAGGGTGGTTGGGAACTGGCAGCTGGTAGGAGGATAGGAAGAAAGAGAACGCGATCTGATAGTTTTATCATCAACACCAAAAACAGGTATCTGCCACTGCCAGAGTTAAGTGGAGAAGATCCTCAGGTAGAACGAGGAGCAGGAAATGTGCAGCACACTTCAACCGATGCCAAGAAGCCTAGGAATGTACAAAGTGTTAGGAAGAAGAAAGTGCTGCTGCTAGGTAGTAGCCATGGGCGAGGTGTAGGCCCTCAGTTACAGGAAAGTTTAGGGGCAGCGTACCAGGCCACCAGTATCTTCAAACCAAATGCAGGGCTAAGTCATGTGACAGAGGACCTAGGGTCTTTATGTAAGGATTTTACAAAAGAGGACCATGTAGTGATAGTGGGTGGGGCGGGAAACAGTTTGGACAGGGATGGGGCATATGAAATAGGTGGTGACCTGGACAAGATAGCTTCCCTGACTCATGGCACCAATGTACACTTTGTTGAGCTGTTCCGGCGTCATGATCAGCCACGCCTTGATGGAGCTGTGAGGCGAATCAATGTGGGGCTGGGGATGGCTGTGAGGACGGCCAACTTTGCTCATGTTTCTCTGGTGCCCGTCGGGACTATCAACAGATGGGGTTTCACTGGGCATGGCCTACACCTAAACAGGACTCTGAAGGGAGATTGGTACAGCTGATTCATGAAAGTATAGGGGGTGGATCTCGGGCCACACATGGTCAAATACCTGTTGTCATAGGTAGGAAAAGTAGGTCTTTTTTAGGATAAATCCAGACAACAGGTTCCCCTGCCTAAAGAGTATCTCTAGCAATTCAAAAAATACTGAAACCATCACTCACAAGACAGATTATAACACTTCAAAAATCACACATACCAGATGTCACAAAGAAAAACAAACCATCGGAAAGAGTAACATGGGGCATTTCACAGACTTAACAATCCTCCATCAAAACATGCAATCAATAAAAAATAAAATACAAGCATTAGAAGTTGAGCTCCAATCTTTGAACTGCACAGTAGTTTGTATTACTGAGCACTGGTGTAGAGACACAGAAATCCAACATGTAGTATTATCATTGTATGAAAGGGCAAACTCTTACTGTAGAACTACTTCAAGGGGTGGAGGATCATGCATTTATATCAGAAAAGGAACACAGTTCAAATCTAGACATGAACTCAGTACAGTAAGTGAAGACAAACACATTGAAATATCAGCTATTGAATTATCAGGGCTCGATATCACCAAGACATTAATCATTTTGTGTGTGTATAGATCTCCCAGTGGTAGTGTGGACACTTTTTTCAATAAATTAACAGAAGTTCTAGATAAAGTCTCAAGTACAAAGGTCAACATAATTCTGTGTGGGGACATAAACATCAACACTAATATCATAAATGAATCCAGCAGCACCTTCATAAATATCCTTCAAAGTTTTGGCATGTCCCTATTGGTCAATAGTGCAACAAGGGTTACTACAATGACTCCATCAGTAATTGACCATGTGGCCACAAATATAGACAGGGAAAAATGTGATGTAGCTGTAAAAGATCTCGGACTATCAGACCATCTCTGTCAAATAACAACAGTAAAATCAGGCATCGAATCATTCCCTAAACTACAAGCCTATAAACGACATCTATCAGAAATCAAAATAAAAGATTTTTCAAAGAACTAGAAAAACAAAGCTGGGATGAAGTGTATAAGGAAACCAATGTGAATATGAAATTCTCCAAATTCTCCACATTGTTTAAATTGAACTTTGAAACAGCATTTCCAAAAGTATGCATGACTGTATCAACATCTCACAAAAACAGATGGATAACAGCAGGTATTAAGAAGTCCTCCCAAACACTTAAACACCTCAGTTCCATGAAAAAGATTCACAATGATCCAGAATTCTTAAATTTCTATCATAGATACAAAAAGATTTATAGGAAGGTGCTGATTGCTGCAAAAAAGTCACTTAATGACAAAATAATATATAATGCAGAGAATAAAAGCAAAGCAGTCTGGGATGTTATAAAAAAGGAAACGGGGAGAGGCAAACAAACGCAGAATAACATACTGCTAAGGGAGGGGGATAAGGTAATAAATGATCCACAACACTTAGCAAACTATGTAAACGAGCATTTTTCAAGTATTGCAGAGAAGTTACAGCAAAAATTCCCCATAACAAATATAACACCTGCAAAAATTGTTGCACTAGATACAATGATGTTACTTCCAACCACAGAGAATGAAGTCAATAAAACTGTTCAAAAGCTAAAAAATAAAAAGTCAGAAGGCTTAGATGATGTACCAATGTGTGTACTGAAACAATGCATAGGGATTATACAAGGCCCATTAACAAATATAATAAATGAATCCTTCACATCAGGGACATTTCCAGAGCAGCTAAAACAGGCAAGAGTTGTACCTTTGCTTAAGAAAGGTAATGCAGAAGACATAGAAAATTACCGGCCCATTTCCCTGCTGTCAGCATTCTCAAAAATAATAGAAGCAATTATGAAAGACAGATTAATGAATTATCTGAATAAATGCAATCTTTTAAGCAAATCACAGTTTGGTTTTCGAAGTGGCAAAAATACGGAGTCAGCCATAGTAGAATTCACAAAAGTTGTACTTAATGCTCTTGATAAAGATGAGTGTGTCACAGGCATATTTTTGGATCTTTCTAAGGCTTTTGATACAGTCGACCACAAGATTCTATTAAATAAATTAGAAGCATTAGGAATAAGAGGGGTAGCTAATGACTGGTTTCGATCATACCTAACAGATAGGGTACAAAGAGTAGAGATAACACATACTTCAAATAGATCTAAACATTTAGTAAAATACTTATCAGAACCAAAACATATTAATATAGGGGTTCCACAAGGTAGCATATTAGGACCAATACTATTCCTGATATACATCAATGACTTTCCCAGTAGTGTTACTCATGGTGAGAAAATTCTCTTCGCTGATGACAGCAATATTATAGTCACTGAGAGAACAAGAGAACTCCTTACCGAGAAAGCAAATGAAACTCTCAAGGAAGTTTACGATTGGTCAATAAGCAACAAATTGACATTAAACATAAAGAAAACTAATGCCATGAACTTCAGTTTGAAGAGGAAAAATGACAATGTTAAATTAAATGTAGATGGCACCTCTATAGACTGTGTAACAAATGCAAAATTTCTAGGAATGAATATTGACTCTCAGCTGAAGTGGTGCGAACACACAAAGGTACTTGCAAACAGAATGTCATCAGCATGTTATGCCCTTAGAATTCTATCATCTGTGTGTAACATGCAGTGTCTTTTAGTTACATATTATTCATATGTACACTCAATTCTTAGCTATGGCATTCTTTTTTGGGGAACAAATCCACAAAATATGAACACAATTTTCAAACTCCAGAAAAGAGCCATAAGAATAATAACCAGAAATAGTAGTCGAGCTCATTGTAAAGATCTGTTCAAAACACTGGGAATTTTAACTGCTCCATGTGAACACATTTACCAGTCAGTTGTACACATCAAAAGTAACATTGGCAATTACTGCACAAACAGCTCTGTCCATGACCATGCAACAAGAGATAGACTCAACTTACATTTACCAAGAAAAAATAAACATAAAACTCAAAACAGCATTTTCTACCAAGGAATAAAACTGTACAATAAATTACCAAAAGAGATTAAAGAAATTTCAAAAATACACTTATTTAAGAAGGCAGCTAAAAAGTACCTGTTATGCAATACATTTTATACAGTGAAGGATTACTTACATAATGCAGAGTAGGGGTTTGATAAAAAAATGTTATACAAACAAATAATAATACTAATGATGATTATAAAACATCCAATATTCCACATAACACCTTCACTTTATTATTTTTCTTCTTTTTTCCTTTCTAGAGACACTCTCCCCTCAAGCTATGCATAGCACAATACTAACACCTCTTCCTCTTTCTGAGCTCAACATCTCACTCATTATGAAGGGATGCTGACTCAGTTTTTCAGGATAGCAAATGGGAACTTGCAGTACAGAAAATGGCCCAAGGATCACCTGTGTGTGTGTGTGTGTGTGTGTGTGTGTGTGTGTGTGTGTGTGTGTGTGTATGTAGTGAGTGAAGTGTTATGAAACAATGTGTGTATAGTGTGTGCAGTGACTGATAGTGAAATATGAGTGAATAGTGTGGCATTACATTATTTAATGAGTTATTTGTAAATAAATTATTGTATACCAGGAGTAAAATCTAATGATTGTCTCTAACCAGAAGTCTGTAAATATATGTGTATACGAATTAGCTTATTGTAAATTGATCTAAGCTTGTAAATACTTTGACATGTCCTATATCCTTGTAAAAAGAGATCTACGGATGAATAAAACTACTACTACTACTACAGTAGCCTGTGTTCTTCGAGAGTATTCTAGCCCCCCAGGGGAATCATATCGACACAACGCAATGTCGTATTTAGAGGTTATGTTTTGAAAACAGTTTTTGTGTGAAGTTGAAGGTGCCAACAAGCAAAATTTTATAAAAAACAACTGGGCTTTGATTTTATTTAATATTTCCTTTAGCACAATTTACGCTGACATTCAAGCGTAGCCTCTGTGGACTTCTGGCTTAAGAGTTTGTCATAAATCCATATGCTTTGGCCGGCAGTTATTCGTAACGGAGTGTCTCAGTGTAGGGTGATGATGGGTCCAGTGCATGCGCCCCTGCAGCTGTCAAAAGTTGTTGCTCAGAGCCACACCTGCCCTGCGGAGGGCACGTTAAGTCACTGCCGCTACCAGTAGAAAATATGTTTATTTTTTCTGGGTAGGTAGAAAACAGTTTCCCACAAATAAATCAAACAGTTCCAATTCAAAAGTTCCGACAAAGGTTTTTGAAAGGTTTCCCTTGCGTTTCAGGCGAATACCAAAAGTGGAACTGCACTACCAAACTTCGCAAATTGTAAACCCATCTATCCGACTTCCAGCCTCCTGAAAAGAACAAAGTTCTAAATCAGCCCACCCTAGTGTCATGGTTAGGGATTGAAAGATGCATATAAAAATAAAACCCATGCAGAAGCTAGAAATGGGAATCACCTCCCAATTAATTCCAATAAGGAATCCCTCGTCGCCATTCTTAGTCTACTTGATACGTGTCTAGAAAAACATAACTGTTCAGTTTCACTCTGTTATTGGCAGAGAGGATTAGTGAACAAATTTCTTTTAAATATAAAGTTAATACCAGCTAAACCTCACATTTACTGCATAATGGCCATAGCAATTACGACTGACCAGTCATTATCAATAGTTCACAAATACTTCTCGGCCTACGGCTCGGTAATAGCAGATTGAAGTCAACATTTTCATGATATTCGTGCCTCTGAATGTGCTCTTGATTTCTATAATTTTCCCGTAATGGTCATTCGCGAGACGATTGTGGGAAGAGCGTGCTGTAATACTAAAATCAAGTGATAACTTACATGGTCACGCTTATACCGTGTAACAACCCTCCCGCCCATAATCTTGAAGATAGTAACAGTTCGGCGAGACAGAGAGCACACAATTTTTTTCAGATGTCCCATATCCAGCCGAAGCAGTTAACTGGTATCAGATCCCTCAGAACAACCAAGCTGCGGAGATGATGTTTGCCACGTTTCGCCCACTGCTCGCAACAGTCTCAGACATTTTCTTTGGGATTAAGATCGGGTGTTATAGCGGACTAAATGTCCGACAAGCTGCTTGAGTGTTCGTGACACAAGGAAGGTATGCTTTGGGTCTATGTACACGGCTATTGTCAGCGTGAAAGACGGAAGAGTCCATTGCATACTCATCATGAAGCTCTACAAGAAAGGACAACATCTAGTGACCGAGAATCTACACTACTGTAAGTAGCATTTAATATTCAAATGCTAAAATAAACAATCTGGTTCATGTAAACGGTAATTATTCATGATACGAGGAACGCCCGCAAAACACACAAAGCCCCTTCCAACTTAAAGGGCAACCTCTATACATTGTGGATTAGACGCTTCGTTGGGTCGTTGGTGCTGTGGACACTCCCATCGTCTGAAGACCTGTGACTCGTCTGACCACGTTACACTCATCCACTATCTTGCATCTGTGTTGCTTGTGCCATTGAGTTCGTGCAGTTTAATGTGCCGCTGTGATCAATACCCTTTGTCGCCAAATATCCTCTACTCGGAGTTCTCTTCTCTATTTTCTCTTGGAAACTGGTTGAGAAGGAAAGACATTCACGTTCAGCAGCGATTCCTGTCATGTTTGAAACTAGTTGTCATTGTCAGGAGTGGCACTGGTCTCAAGTCGCTATCAATTAGGATCCTTTCGCGACCTCGTATCTTTCGCCGCGTTAATGGCTGCAAGTGGTCCACCGTTCCTTGTAGACAAATTGGACAGTCTTTATTGACACACCAACAAGTCGGACAAACTCACCCTTTGTGTCATTCTGTCACATCTCCAGGTCCAGCCATCTTAACTGCTCTGGCACACACGTATCTCTTCAGATTCGTGAGTAACGGCATGGGTGGAGGGTCGCATGACCGCGTTGTATGAGTTACCCAAGTTGTTTCAAAAAGAATGAGATGAGTTCAGAACTCCATATTTACTGTTAAAAACATACTACAGAGTTGGGATTGATTGAAAAATACTGTCAAAACTTCAAAGTTTTAGCTATGATATTACAAATGCTGTGTGTGCGCTAGTAGCATCACCTACAGTACCTAGAATTCTAGACGATAGATAAATTCATTATGAACTTTACATGATGTGTCTGCTTTTACAGAAGTTATACTCTGCTCTTCGCTTCTTCTAGTCACGAGGTAAAGGGGAGATGAATCTACCTTCCTTCAAACGTCCCTACAAGGAAAAATCACACGGGATCACGTCTCGCGAGGTTGGAGGCCAAGAATGCAGGACCGTGCTCGAGGTCCCGTGAGCCCTATCCAGCGTTGAGGCAGAATATCATTGAGAAACTAACGTACGTTGTTGTGTCAGTGTGGTGGAGATCCTTCCTATTTGGAAATGAAGTTATTGAAGTTTTCCTAAAGTAGTAGAAAAAGCCAATACTGCAGTATTTGAAGATAGCTCATTCAGGTCAGTAAAGAAGGGCAATACACGTTTTCAGGAGAAATGGCACAAAAACATTCACTATGCGTGAGTTTCTCACGGGCTTAGTAATGTCATGAAGGTCCTCGAGTCCCCATATGCGCACGTTATGTTGTTTTACTTTATCACTAACATGAAAGGCTACTTCGTCACTGAAAATTAACCGCGGTAAAATGTATAGTCACACATGTTCTCTAGCAGAGCATTGGTGAAGTCAAACCGTTTCCTTTTATCACCACCCCGAAGGGCTTGCACTAATTGTAGTCTGTATGGTTTATAAACTAAACGACGCCTTAACATTCGAAGGACAGCCGTGAGAGGCATTGCCAGTTACCTGCCTGCGCGGTGAGTAGGCATTCGTGGAGTCCGCTAAAGCGTTTGCCGGAGGTGCGAGGTCGACCTGGACTCTTACCTTTGCACAAGCATCCTGTCCAAACTGTCGATATCATCGGCAAATGTTTTTGCGTGTAGGGAGATCAAAGACAAAACGCCGTCGAAAAGCACGCTGTACCGAAATCACTGACTCACTATTTGCCAACTGCACCACATAAAACGCCTTCTGTTGTGCAGACGCCATCTAACTTCTCACTGACTGCAATCTGAGAAGACGCATTGACAGACATCCAGTGGCGATTTTCTGAAACTCTACGCCACGCCCATTCTAAGAACACACATTTCTTCCTTCAAATAACTTACTGGGATGCAGTCGGCCGATACACAGACAGATGCACACACACCCTGCCACTTTCAATGCAAAACTGCAGCAAACAAGCGCTGTGCAAGCGGATTTGTAACCTCGATTTTCATGGAAACTCCAAAGATAATACACACACACACACACACACACACATTGTAAATTCTAATGCCAAAGAAGACCGACAGCAGAAGTTATCAATATTGAAATTAATAATCAACAGAAGAAGTTGAAACGTCCCCTTAGAACAATTGTACACGACTGTGCTTAAACTGACACACAATATCTTTAGCGCAACGCAATCTGACTTCCAAAAATCCCTACAAAAGAATGGCCCTGACTAACATTAACCTATACGTTTCACAAATCACTTACCTCACAAAAATCTTCGTTACTCAAGCTACTGCAATACAGCGAGCGCCACTACTGCCAGCTAAATAAAAGATTCAAACTACTGAAGGCACTAACTACTGACAGGCAAAGTTAGCAAATGAAAGATTTTAATAGAGAACAAACAATGTATTTACCTTTATAGCCACAATATATATAGCAGTTCATGACACCAATTCTTACAAATTTCAAAACTCCGCCATCTCTCTCCCCACGTCCACCACTGCTGGCGGCTCACCTCCAACTGCGCAGCGCTACGCGCTGTTAGCATCCAGCTGCCGCTGCCCAACACTACAATGGCAGACAACAATGCAAACCAGCCACAGACTGCACACGGCACAGCCAGTGATTTTTATACAGAGCGCTACGTGGCGGCGGTGTTACTAATAAAAAAACCTAAACAGCCTACTTACATAGCCCACATGCTCCCCACAAAAAAATTTACAAATTGTTTTGGGCAGTGGCCAATACAGATTTGATAATTTTTTTCATAATTACAATGACAAAGAAATGAAATGCACACACTTATCGATACAATGTTGGTCAAAAGCTAAAATTTTCTCACAGTCCATAAAGACAGTCCTGATCGTTCATCATAGTAAAATTGCAGTGTTTTTTTTTCAAAGTCTGAGCAATAAAAGAAATTGCACTTGGAAGTAGTGGATTTCTAAGAAGTCTTGAAGAAGTAGTGTTGTCCTTTCAACGAAAGACAGTGCTGACTCTCGACATGCAGACAGGTAATGGGCCACAGCAGAGTCAGTCGACATTGAAGACTATCGGTAGGTAGGTCATCACAGAGCAGACCCACTGTAGTCCTGGTAGAGATTACTATTGGTGGGCCACCAGAGGTGCAGACCCTCTGCAGTCCTTGTAGAAATAATGGCATTGGTGGGTCATCAAAGGTGTAGACCCACTGTAGACCTTGTAGAGATGGCCAGCAGCCATCTGTTTGACTGTGCAGGCACACAATCACCATTGAAGAGTCTTGCGGATGATATAGCAAGTCCATAACCACCACTTGTGCACTCACAAAAATTGTTTTTGAAATTTCCTTACAACCAGCAATGCTGTTATCCAGTCCCTTACTGAATTATGAACACACATGCAAACACTATCAGTCCCTACTTCTCACATATTGTCCATATACTATGACCAACAGAAACGTGTGCAGTGAAATGTAATTTACAAGTTACTTAATTTGATGAACTGGTGTCAATTACAATTTTATAACATAAGAATGCAATAACAAAGGTACAAAATACATCTTTAAAGAACATAACAATACAGATAACATTTGCAGTAGTATAGGCTTTACAAAAGAATCGAAATAGCAAATACATCAGTGTTACAAAAATTACGACATAAGTACATACATAAGAGATCAGAATAACTTTTGAAACATCAACTTCACACATGATCATTAAAACAAAACACAATAAATAATGTCTGAACATATTTACAAAGAAAATAACATAGTATTTGAAAAATTCTACAACATAAATCTTATTAGCTAAACACATAAAGACAGGAAAAAGACAAATACACAAGGGTACATAAACACATAGCTGAATAATAGAAAGGGAACGGACAGGGTTTGTTTTCAGTGTAACATTTGGTACTGCAGTCCAGCCCAAAACGTCATTCTGTAGATCTTTCGTCTTATCTCAACATTTGTTTCCACCAAAAATATCATATTCAAGCATGCTTTCTGTATTTTGTTCACATCCTCTTTCAAAAATAGTTTTCCTCCACTGTACACTACTTTTTTGGCCAAATCATTTTCTTGTAACTTCTCAATGCATTTCTTCCAATTCCTCATAGTTAGTTTCTTATTTAGTCTACCCCCTCTTAAGCTAACTTAAACCTACTGAGCTCAGATGCTAAACTAAGGGACGAGGCAATGCAGCAGCACAAAACAATTAATACAAATAGCAATGATAAAAAAATGGAAATTGGCAAGAAAAGGTAGCAATATTACAACTAATATAAGGCAATGCGCAGCAAACAAGAAAAATAAATCAGTAATAAAATTGGCTTAACGTAGTAATACAAAGTGACATTCAGTAGCACTATGAATGGCAAACAGCCGCAGCAAATGCTATAACTTATACCCAAACATGACAAAGCTCAAGCAGAAAAAAATGTACACTAAAGACAACAATGCAGATACGGACAATGTCCTTTCACATCTTAAAGTCTATGTAATTAAAGTGGTGCACTACAAAAACTTATTGTAAAAAAATGTTACGGTGTACTTGAAAAGAAAATTTTGTATTCAGTTACTGTGATTAATCCCTTCTTATTGTTCTTTCTATTCAAAGTGCTCCTTTTTCGAAGAATATGGATCATAAAATAATTATTTAATAGATCTGTTGACAGAAAGTGTATACATTAGCAAATGCATTTAATTTTATTTTATAAAACCAATGCTGCAACACAGCTGGAAACCAGATATCAAATGAAATAAGTAACTATGAAAGGCAAAGCATAAAAATATCATTCAATAGTCATGTGACATTTAATAAGTTAGTACAAATTCTCTCAACTCTCGTAGAAAGACGATTGTCATTATCAGGTGTGCAGAAGTAAATAAGTATCTTTTCGAAGTAATGAGCGTGTCGTTTTTGCGATGCTTTCTACAAAGGAATGTCAATAGTGAGGATAATGGCCTCCCCCTTTTTTTTCTTGTGCCTCTGAAAGGCACACGCTAATGGCTTGTTTCCTGGTGGCTGTCGCCCAGCTGGGCGCCCACGACGCATTACGTGCAGGTGGTCATTTAACTTCCTTACCGAAATATTTACGGCACCAGTTTCCGCTACAGTGACAGTCTTATACAAAAAAATTCACAGGTCAAGAATTTGCGTTACAAATCTGTAGAAACAAAATCCAATTGATATAACAGTGTCCAAAAAATATTCGTCGGCATTGTAATACATTCAAGCATTTACACACATTTCATAACTCTTAAAGTACGATTCTCGGTTTCCAACATCCTTTTTCACAAACCAGAGTCCCTAACCACTACTCATTTTTCCTTACCTTATTACACAAAAACATATTCGTCGACAATTCTTCAATATTTCATCATAACAGATATGTAGCATAACCGAATAACTCATATAGCATCAGCTTAAACATACCTCAGCAGCATAATACACATCGTCGTCGTAAAAATAACATCATAACACCTCAGTCAATTCTCAAAATCGTCGTAGCTTCCTCGAATAATTTCAAAACCTAAAAAAAATTCTCTGCTCATGTCAAAAGTGTCATCTACCTCAAACGTACTTTAAAAATCGTGATCCCATACCAAATACATCATTCAAAGCTCTCATAGTATCGCAATGGTTCTGAAAAAATATGTACAGTTCACAAAGTACAGACAAATACAATTTCATAAGTGTGAAGTTATCCAACTGTGTAATTACGTACACATGTGTCACTGACGTAATAAAAAAGAATGTTTGTCTCACAAAAATCTTCGTTACTCAAGCTATTGCAATACAGCGAGCGCCACTACTGCCAGCTAAATAAAAGATTCAAACTACTGAAGGCACTAACTACTGACAGGCAAAGTTAGCAAATGAAAGATTTTAATAGAGAACAAACAATGTATTTACCTTTATAGTCACAATATATATAGCAGTTCATGACACCAATTCTTACAAATTTCAAAACTCCGCTATCTCTCTCCCCACGTCCACCACTGCTGGCGGCTCACCTCCAACTGCGCAACGCTACGCGCTGTTAGCATCCAGCTGCCGCTGCCCAACACTACAATGGCAGACAACAATGCAAACCAGCCACAGACTGCACACGGCACAGCCAGTGATTTTTATACAGAGCGCTACGTGGCGGCGGTGTTACCAATAAAAAACCTTAACAGCCTACTTACAAAGTGTCATAAACTCTGTCCCTCTGTTTTTTGACAAGTGAAAGAACAGTATTCCATACATAATTTAAACAAAAACCACTATCTCTATTTATAAGGCTATTTCCTAATTTAATTTGAAGATTCCTTAATAACACTGTCCCAGCAGCTGGAAGTGCTTGCCAGAATCTGCGTGTTGTTGTGTTCCATAGGATAACAAAGTTTCGCAATGGTGGTTTTGCTCGGTTGTTGTAAGTGTGTGTACCGCTTATGCTCAGTACACCGGTCCTCCACAGACCTGATAGTCCGACCTGGAAGCAATACGGTCGACATCCGCCTTAAGCAAATCTAGATCATCCTTTACGGAACCTGAAAGGATCCAGGTCTTAGATGGTGGTTGAAAAACTCACTTCTCAGAATATTTCCGCAAAATACGACGAATCCTGTTCGAAATGCACCATGCATGAGGCGAAGAGGTCGTAGACTTTGTTGCCAGCTCGATGTTATCATCACTCACGCGGTACACATTTGGTAAGGCGGGTGTCTACCGTATTCCTTGCAGTTGTGGCATGTCATATATTAGTCACTCTATCAGAACTGTGGAAGACCGACGTAATGAGCATAAGCGGTACACACACTTACAACAGTCGAAGAAATCCTCCATTGTGTAACACTGTCTTGGTACCAGTCATGCTATGGAATAGGACAACATGGACATTCTGGTACGCACTTACAGCTAGTGGGACAGTGTTAATAGCTGCTGAAATGAAATTAGCAAGTAACCATATAAATAGAAATGTCGGTTTTTGTTAAAATTCTGCTGGTAATCTACTCTCTCACTTGTCAAAAAGCAGAGGGGCAGAGTTTATGCTGCTTCACCCGTTGGTTTTTAATTTCATTATCGATAACTTTTAACGTCTCATCTTTCGTTTGTGATTGCGTTAATGTTTGCAGTGTGTGTGTGGGAGAGTGAGGGGGGGGGGGGGAGAGTGTGTGTGTGTGTGTGTGTGTGTGTGTTATCTTTATAGAGTTTCTCTGTAACCCGAGGTTTTAAATTCGGTTACACGGCACTTACTTGCTACAGTTTTCCTTGGAAATAATAATAATAATAATAATAATAATAATAATAATAATAATAATAATAATGTCGTGTGACTAGGGCCTCCAGTCGGGTAGACCTTTCGCCGGGTGCAAGTCTTTCGATCTGACGCCACCTTCGACGATTTGTGCATCGATGGGGATGAAATGATGATGATGATTAGGACAACACAACACCCAGTCCCTGAGCGGAGAAAATCTCCGACCCAGGCGAGAATCGAACCCGAGCCCTCAGGATTGACGTTCTATCACGCTGACCTCTCAGCTACCGGGGCGGACGCCTTGGAAATGGCATGGCGTGTTCCTGTCGAAATATCAAAGGTTATCGACGACGTCACCCGGCTCCATTCCCATAAGTTATTTAAACATTATATACACTGGGAGAAATCGAGGTCTCGCATATTTTCTTGCCGGTACATCCCAGTTTCATAATTATTACCGTGCAAAGTCGGATCATTCTTTTTGAAACACCCGGTACATGAGCTACAGCGTCCCAAAGCGGCCAGTGCTGTCTTTTGAGGTGGCGATCAGTATTCCGTCCGGTGCCAACTGGTGCCGTTAGACTGTGAGCGCCGTCTTCACGGCGTCTGGTGATTTCTCGCAGGGGCTGGTCGCCGCCGGTTAACGGGACGTGCGTGGTGCTGGGCCCGTGGGCGCAGGTGTCGGCGGCGGCATCAGCGCTGGGCAACGGCTCTGCCGCCGGCTGGCTGCTGGTGGCCACGGACGGCGTGCCGGAGGCGGCGGCGGCGCCGCGCGCCCTGCCGGAGGGCGCGCTGCTCGTCGACCCGCGCCTCAGCCTCAGCCTGGCGGCGCCGGCTGCCAACGCCAGCGCCAGCGCCAGCGTCAGCTACGCAGCCTTCCTCGACGTCGCCGCCGCCGTCGCCAGCGCCGCCGCGCGCTACCACGCCGCCCTGCGCGACCGCTGCGGCTTCGCCCCGGAGGACTACGTCCAGTGCCTCGCCCTCTTACAGCCTATACAGGTGCTGCCGTCTTTCTCGCAAACTCCCTGTAACCGTAAAAGTGGCATTACTGAGGCTCCATTCTCCTCAGTCAATCTATTAACCCTACAAGTGTACACCAGGGTCACTCTCACCTGGAGTTTTTTGTTGGTACTGTGCATGCATCACTACAGATACACGGCTCTCTGCCACCAATGTTAATTCAGCATTAAGATCTAGTACAGGACGGACGTTCAAAGTTGTGAGCACTGTTTAATTAATTTTACAGAAATGATTTTTGAAGCATCATTGTGGCCCTGGAGCACTCATCGTGTAACCATTCTGTCTCCGATTGTGAAGAACATTTATGTGAAAATGTCACGTTGGAATGACATTTCACTGATTGGAAGTGTTATATGAGAAGCATTGTTAGGTGAATTCAGTCGTGAAAGTGACTTTCGTGATGGAAGTGATTCTGAAGCTGATGCTCCTGCAGCAGTTATGGACAATGATGAAACTTATCAGTCTGTCGAATATGTGACAGCGATGAACAAAACACAGAATGAAGCAAATATCTGGATACACCCCTACAAAAGTCGAACGCTCTCAGGATTCTTAGTGGGGTCTTACATGGGGTCTCTATGTGGATACGCACCGTACAGGAGCTATTGGCGACAGCGGTGGCCATCTTCAAAACCGCCATTGAATTTGGGTTACTTGCTTCAGATGGGACGGGAGTCGTGTGAAATTTTTAACTGTCTCTTCCTCAGGAATACACATGTGAAGTCTGTTTTAAGATATCTCTATTTGTTTAGAAGTTATGACGTGTTAAACTTTGAAATTGCAGTGAAGTGATCAATTCTGTTCCTTATTGCACGTGACCCACAATGGCACTTACACTGCAGGAACGCAAGAGAATTATGTTAATGAGTGGTGAACGAAGTATCAGAGATTTCGTTAACGCCTGGCATCCAGTGACAAATGACGTTTCATTTATGACGGTATACAATTTACTGTACAAATTTTTTGCAACGGGTTCTGTGGAGGACAAGCCACCCAGCGGACGTCCAAGAACAGCCACCGACGAGAAGATTGGAACGGCAATTGCCTCTCCGTTCATAAATGAACCTAAGTGAGAGGTGCATTTTGCATAATGGGCTCTGTATCAGTGAAACAGGGATCCAAACTTCAAACAACAGGATGCTGTTCAGTGACGAAGATAAATTTTATGTACAGCGATAAATAAAAAATCATCGTTACTTGTCAGATGCAACCTCGTGAGTGGATCCCTGTAACGATGCAGATGGTGAAAAGTGATGATTCAGTGTGCGATTTGGGACAGGAGAACGTGGGTCCAGTGCTTATTGATGGAAGCTTGAGAGTCGACAGGTATTTTAATATGGTCCGCGATTATGTGCTTCCAGCGCTGTTGAACCCTCACGATGATTCCTCAACCTTCTTCCAACAAGACGGTGCACCTCGCCACTATGCTACTGAAGTCAGTTTCTGGATAAACAGTTTAGAGGTCACTGGATATGAGAGGTCCTATCGAAAGGCCACCACGGTCCCTTGATATTGCACCTTTTCAAAAAATGGTTCAAATGGCTCTGAGTACTTTGGGACTTAACATCTGTGGTCATCAGTCCCCTAGAACGTAGAACTACTCAAACCTAACTAACCTAAGGACATCACACACATCCATGCCCGAGGCAGGATTCGAACCTGCGACCGTAGCAGTCGCGCGATTCCGGACTGAGCGCCATAACCGCGAGACAACCGCGGCCGGCTGCACCTTTTACTTTTATCTGTGAAGACATTTGAAATCAGCTCCGTATGAGGTTAAAATCAACAGTGTAACCCATCTTTGACAGGGATGTGCCTCTGTTGACCCACATATCCTGTGCCGGGTGCAGTAGGACAGACAAAAAAAGATTTCATTGTGAGTGCAGTGCAGTGGAGGTCATATTGAGAATATGCTGTAATGCCGACTCTGACTAGTGTCCTACCAAGTGAGATGGCGCAGTGGTTAGCAGAATGGACTCTCGCATTCGGGAGGACGGCGATTCAGATCCGCGTCTAACCATTCTGATTTAGGTTTTCTGTGATTTCCCTAAATCGTTTCAGGTAAATGCCGGGATGGTTCCTTTGAAAGGGCACGGCCGATTTCCTTCCCTAATCTAATGGGACCGATGATCTCGCTGACTGGCCCTCCCCCGAAAACAAACAAACAAAGTGTTCTAAAATGTACAGTTCGTAACTCCTATACAAATAAACATATCTTAAAACAAATGTCACATGTGTATTCCTGAGAAAGATGTGTCCCATGACCTCTTCCCCATTTGAAGCGTGTATCCCAGATCCAAGATGGAAGAGATCAAGATGACCACCGCTGTCGGGCAGACAGCAAGACTAAAGAAAAATTAAGACACGTTCATTACATTCGTCGCAGGTTCGAATCCTGCCTCGGGTATGGATGTGTGTGATGTCCTTAGGTTAGTTAGGTTTAAGTAGTTCTAAGTTGTAGGGGACTGATCATCACAGCAGTTGAGTTCCATAGTGCTCAGAGCCATTTGAACCATAACATTCGTCGACCTGGGAAAAAGGGCTAGACAATGTCAAATGGTGCACAATGATCGAAATTCTGAGAAAAATAGGTGTAAGCTATGGGGAAAGACGGGTAATATAGAATTGTACAAGAACCGAGGGGGAAGAGTGAGATTGGAGAACCAAAAACGAAGTGCTCGGATTAGAAAAGGAAGGAAGGAAGGAAGATTGGGTTTACCGTCCACATCAAGGTCATTAGAGATGGGGCACAAGCTCGGATGGTGGCAAGGATGAGTAAGGAAATCGGCCGTGCCCTTTCGAAGGAACCATTCTGGCAATTTGCCTGGATCGATTTAGGGAAATCACGAAAACCCTAAAACGATGGCCGGGTGTAGGTTTGAACCGTTGTCCTCCCGAATGCAAGTCCAATACGTTAACCACTGAGCCACATTGGTCGTATTAAAGGATGTAAGACAGGGATGCAGTCTTTCACGCCTGCTGTTCAAGCTATATATCGAAGAACCAATTATGGGAATGAAAAAGAAGTTCAATACTAGAATTAAAATTTAACGTGAAAGGATATAAGCGGTAAGATTCGCTGATGACATTGCTATTCTCAGTAGAATTGAAGAAGAATTATAGTATTTGCTGAATAGAATTAACAGTCTAATGCGTAAATGAGAGTAAATCGAAGAAAGACAAAATTAATGAGAAGTAGCAGAAATGAGAAATGCGAGAAACTTACCACGACTGGTGATCACGAAGTAAATGAAGTTAAGGAATTCTGCTACCTAGCCAGCAAATTAAACACATGATCGAAGGAGCAAGGAGGACAAAAAAGGCAGACTAGCACTGGCAAAACTAACACAGATTTTAGAAATTGGAAAAAATAAAATAAAATGGCACACGCTTGAACCAAAGATGTATTTCCGTCGTGTGTTTTTGGTGACGTTACTTGCAACAAGTAATGAGTAAATTGAACTAAATTAGACTATTACCTCTTTTCAGACATACCCGAGGTGTAATTCAGTCACATTTCAGACACATACCTTTATTAGCGCTCCCGCAGTGTGAGATGTGGTGCTACAGAAGAACGTTGAAAGCTTGAATTACATTCACTCTCAAGCTGTACTATTGCTCCGTGCGAATTATACTGTTTATAAGAATTTTTTTAATTTGCCATTTAAAATAAGGCTTGCAGAATGCAAGTGTTTGTCATGGGCACACCTCATTTTGGACAGAACAGTTCTTCGGATAGAGGGCTTAATTACTTTTTTAAAAAATCGGAAAATATTGCCCAGTAATCAATAAATAATGTGCAGAAAGATTTACGTTGGTTGCTTCATAAGTTTTCCAAAATATCGTAAAAACCGCTTTTTTATGGGGTGACTAATGAGACTGGACCCTTAATACAAAGAGAAGATATCAGTTTTAATTTTCCTGTCGAAAAAATCAAGCTGCGGCAACTAAACATAGTCTACCGAGCGAGGTCGCGCAGTGGTTAACACAATGGCCTCTTAATTCGGGAGGACTTCGGTTAAAACCCGTGTCCGGCCATCCTGATTTAGGTTTCCGGTGATTTCCCTAAATCCCTTCAGGCAAAGGCCGAGATGGTTCCTCTGAACGGGCATGGCCCACTTCCCTCACCATCGTTCCCTAAACCGATGGGAGCGATTGTACCACTAACATATATCACTCTAACGTGAAACACACCGTCTGAGAGGATTTCGAAGATTGACCGCGCGTGTGTCTAACGGTCAAAGGTATTCGACTATAATTCTGAATTTTGTGAAATTAACAGAAAAACCAAACGGACTTTAACCTTGGGAATTACTGAAAGAGATAAATGAATAAAAAAAAATGAACGGTCGGCAGCCAAATTAGGCACGTTAATTTGGAAATATATGTTTAAGAAAACTGAATATTGGTTATTGAAGTTACTTTCGTATAGATTTCCCTTTGAATAGGAAACAGTACACAAATTGACACAGTACACTCTGAAGTCTGAACTGTACATAGCAGCAGCTACCAAAGACAACATACCAGCAAATTATGGGAAGTAATTTTGCACCAAGCTCGTACTAAAGACAACTACACTCAAGAGAATTACTTAATCAAATACTGAAATGTTACTGCATGAAGTGCAGAACTGAATTTGGTCATGAGGGGCTTATATCTTAACTGACATGAAAAAAAACGTAAATAAAGATGAATAATCATAAATACACAAACAAACTCCTCTACCTATGGCAGTTTTCCTTAGTAACAGTTCAATTTTTTCCTAAGTGGTGGAGGAAATGATGGGGACCCATAAACTAGTATAGTTTCACTAGTGAACACTCTTTGATTTTTTACAGTTGTAAAGACTAATTACAAAAGCTAATCATCAACTTCACTTGGAGTAGTTCATAATTTACTTTGCAAGACAATGAAATACAACACTGGTCTTAATTAACTTCAGAAAAGGAACCAATCATGATAGAAATCATGAACCACAGTATTTTTGAAAATGAGCGTAACTTATTTGCCTTTTTATCACCTGTGAAGCAGGTAGTCTAGACAATAATATTTACACATTCTTGCACTGTAAGCCTACAAAACTATATTTTGTAGTAAACTAAGGATACTTTACCAAAACTCTATCCAACTTCACTTTTGTGGTTTTAACTAACTTTTACTACTCCTTTTACATTAGACAAAAAATCACTTTTAAACACCTGAATGCAAGAATTGTTCATTTAAATCAGGATACTCGGTTTTAGTAGCACTTAGGTGAGGACCCTGCATAGGTTCGTGATCAGGATAGAAAATATGGTTCCGGACACGAATTAGTTTTTTGTGATTGTTATTGAAACAACACACAAATTAACTGGACCATGCCCATATACAATAGTGAATGTACGAAGTTTGTGAAGCAGTGGCGAAGCTTGGTAGCAGGCGACATGGCGGCTAACTGTACCCATGGCTCTTGATGTTCGAATGCTCTATAAAATCTCTTCTTGGCGCCGGATTTTCAACATATTAGAGTTATTCCTTTACGCCGAGAATACCAAATAGCCAGATCCACATCCGAGGCAAATCCTTCATAAAGCAGCTTCCAATTGGCTCCCTTAGCACCGTCGAAGTGTACCGTGCTACGGCTAGGCACATACTGCCTGCCATTCGCACAAAGCAGCCACTCAGTTCGACCGCCAAAACCACCTTTTACATCCCGCCATGTCACTTCCGTTGCGGAAGGACTTCCCTACAGCGATTGCATGTTACAAATACAAGTGGCCATAGCATGAACCAGCTTTCAATAAACATTTTCTTTTTATTAACATTCACATATTATAATTTATCACTTTAACATAACGTTTTGCTTTTTCATATATCGTTACAGGACTAATTTTCTTACCATAGGTCAAGGAATTTAAGTTACACAGAACACACACTTCATAATTACAGATACACACTTAATATAAACCTACTTCTCGTCAATATAAGTGCTGCACGGTGACTCTGCTGTTTGGTCCCCTCTCCCAAACCAACCAACCACTACAACTACTAAACATATTAAGTCTGCAACGCGATAGGTTCTTCTTGACATCAGATGGTTGGCGAAGATCTTGGCTGTATTAGTCTGCATTTTGGCTATCGGGAAATGTTACACCACGATAATAACTTCGTCTTCAAACCCGATAGACTTGCCACCGAACCGTTTCTTCACCCAAGGAAAGGAGGAAGGAGTGACTGAGTGTCATCTCAGGAGAATAACGGGAATGTGCCACAACTTAACAGTCCAAATAATCAGCTTGTGTGACTGTTCCTGCGGAGAACGTGCTGGGCTGAGATGCTGGAGCAGAAACCCCTCTTCGGACAGCTTCCCGAAACCTCGTCTGTAGCATAGTCATGCAACGTTTCGCCCCTTACTAGAATGTCTTAGCACCACACTATGACAGTACCAAACAACATTCAGCACCAGCTTCTATGCTATGACGTTGGGTCTTGCCCTTTTTAGGTAGTATTTGGTGCATGCATCCCCACTGATTGTTCTGCTCCTTTGTCATGGGTCTTAGCATGCATCCATGGTGATTACGTGGTCAAAGAAGCTATGTAGATTGGCCTGACACAGATTCAAGATTTCCGCCTTGGTTAGGCGGAGTTTTGGACTGGGTGTGAGTAGTCGCGGAATCCAGTGAGCTACCTTTGACATGTTCGTAATGTCGTGAAACATATTAAAAATTATACTATGACTCAGTTTCACTCTTTCCCTTTCGCCTCGTTTCTGAATCTCTGGTTTTCAAACCCCAGAGTCTCCACTTCTCTTGCATGTCTCGGTCATCCACACAGAGATGGTGTGCCACTGCACATTTCGTCAGTCGGACTTACCTAACCACTGTATCATATGATGCTCCGTTGTTGGCAAACGGCTCCAACAACTCGGCGTATATTGATGCAGCGTTGTTCCCCTTCAAATGGAGCGAAAGTAGTAGCGCATGTTACTGCTCTTTATAAACGATCTCCGCCAGTTTTTCGTGGTTCCTCTAGCGACATGTGCGACACAGTGGGGCGGGGTCTGAGTGTGTACCAGGACAGCGAATGTGTACCTGCAAACCAACACAGTGTGTCACGTAACTGCATTTTTTGAGGCGAGGATTAGAACGTTGTGGCTATTCCCTTTATGTTTCTCTGAACATAGAAAGGTCATATTCGAATGGTGCGATTCTGTTGTGTCAGTATAGCTCATTTGTTAACTCTCGTATCTCTTGTGATCTCCGCAAGATGATCATTTATTTGACTAATCACTTCTTTGACAAGTTATGGTTAGTAGTGGACAGAATATTTTGCATTTGTTGTATTTGTTATTGTCCTCAGCCCTGAGGTTGGTCTTACACAACTCGCCATGCTCTTTTATTCAGTGCAGTTCTTCTCATTTCTGCATAAGTTCTGTTGCCTACATCGGTTTGAACCCGATTATTGTATTAAAGCCATGGTACCATTGTACAAAATATTTACTCACCCACTTCTCCAGCTGCCAATTTGATCATTCATTTGTGCAATAAGACTTACCCTCTAGGACTGTTTCTTTGTTAGTCTATTTGTGCTATAAAGCCTTTCTCCCACTCAATCGGTTTGTATCTAGCACTACGTTTCAAAAACTCCTTATCTTGCCGGTTCTGCTTATAGTCCTCGTTTAGCGTCCGTTTAAAGCTACTTTCAGAGAAGACTTTGTAGTACTAAATGTATCAAAGTTTGTACTTTATCGGCTCTATTTGTCTAAGAGGAAGGAAGTGTTTAATAATCACACTTTGGCCCTGTGCCAAAACACTTACTCCTACGCTTCTATCATGAATACAACTCGGGGTCTGGTAACGGAAAATACACTCCTGGAAATGGAAAAAAGAACACATTGACACCGGTGTGTCAGACCCACCATACTTGCTCCGGACACTGCGAGAGGGCTGTACAAGCAATGATCACACGCACGGCACAGCAGACACACCAGGAACCGCGGTGTTGGCCGTCGAATGGCGCTAGCTGCGCAGCATTTGTGCACCGCCGCCGTCAGTGTCAGCCAGTTTGCCGTGGCATACGGAGCTCCATCGCAGTCTTTAACACTGATAGCATGCCGCGACAGCGTGGACGTGAACCGTATGTGCAGTTGACGGACTTTGAGCAAGGGCGTATAGTGAGCATGCGGGAGGCCGGGTGGACGTACCGCCGAATTGCTCAACACGTGGGGCGTGAGGTCTCCACAGTACATCGATGTTGTTGCCAGTGGTCGGCGGAAGGTGCACGTGCCCGTCGACCTGGGACCGGACCGCAGCGACGCACGGATGCACGCCAAGACCGTAGGATCCTACGCACTGCCGTAGGGGACCGCACCGCCACTTCCCAGCAAATTAGGGACACTGTTGCTCCTGGGGTATCGGCGAGGACCATTCGCAACCGTCTCCATGAAGCTGGGCTACGGTCCCGCACACCGTTAGGCCGTCTTCCGCTCACGCCCCAACATCGTGCAGCCCGCCTCCAGTGGTGTCGCGACAGGCGTGAATGGAGGGACGAATGGAGACGTGTCGTCTTCAGCGATGAGAATCGCTGCTGCCTTGGTGCCAATGATGGTCGTACGCGTGTTTGGCGCCGTGCAGGTGAGCGCCACAATCAGGACTGCATACGACCGAGGCACACAGGGCCAACACCCGGCATCATGGTGTGGGTAGCGATCTCCTACACTGGCCGTACACCTCTGGTGATCATCGAGGGGACACTGAATAGTGCACAGTACATCCAAACCGTCATCGAAACCATCGTGGGTTCGGCAAGGGAACTTGCTGTTACAATAGGATAATGCACGTCCGCATGTATCCCGTGCCAGCCAACGTGCTCTACAAGGTGTAAGTCAACTACCCTGGCCAGCAAGATCTCCGGATCTGTCCCCCATTGAGCGTGTTTGGGACTGGATGAAGCGTCGTCTCACGCGGTCTGCACGTCCAGCACGAACGCTGGTCCAACTGAGGCGCCAGGTGGAAATGGCATGGCAAGCCGTTCCACAGGACTACATCCAGCATCTCTACGATCGTCTCCATGGGAGAATAGCAGCCTGCATTGCTGCGAAAGGTGGATATACACTGTACTAGTGCCGACATTGTGCACGCTCTGTTGGCTCTTTCTGTGTGCCTGTGGTTCTGTCAGTGTGATCATGTGATGTATCTGACCCCAGGAATGTGTCAATAAAGTTTCCCCTTCCTGGGACAATGAATTCACGGTGTTCTTATTTCAATTTCCAGGAGTATAGTTGACAGCGGCAGAACAGTGCTAGGAAAAGAGTGAAGAAGACAGTGCCTGTGTGAGAGGAATATAAAACACGGAGAAAGTGAAAATTGGTGAGAGCCAGTGATAATGAGATGTATAATCTATGACAATGACAACGAGAAAGAGAGATATCGTAAGAGTGAGAAGAGAACCGGCAGTGATCGGAAATGAATGAGATAGCAGCAATACGAGAGCTATAGCAAGACTGTGACAGTGAGGAGACATTAGTAGGAGAGAACGAACGATACTGTGGATACCGTGGTAGTGAGACAGGAGGCAGTGCCGGTTACAGAGACACAAAGATGTAATGAGAACGACTTGGGCTGAGTGAATGAGTGAGAATGAGCAAGTGGGAGTGGATGAGTACGAGTGACTCACAGTGATGGGCTAGTGGATGTGAGCGAGAGAGGATTCAGAGGTGGGTTGCATGTCAAAAATAGCGTGATTATATTCGCATGCTAAATTTTTTGGGAAAATGTTTAAGATTGCTGGGGAAGGTAGAATGAGTCAGCTGGTGCCCAACTTTTCAGTTAGAGTCTTTTACACAGGACTATATTCGTATTTTTTGTTCTCTGATAGGAGCAATTTTCCCCCGGTTCAGGTTCAATCATAAATGCAGGACATACAGAAAAATGACATCAATAAATAGTCATGGCTTAGTTGCAGAGCGCACAACTAGGGAAAGGGCGTGTCACAACAAATCGACAAGTTACCCAACCCGTATTGCCATACCGAATTAATTCGCGCCAGGAGATAGATAACCAATGAAGTTTTCCAATGTGGACTGCTGTCCTTGCTGCCCAGGAAGGGTGAACGTCAGGGACTTTAGTGAATTGCAGGAACGTACTGACGTTTTCCGTATCAAAAAGATGCCTTTATTTAGCACCTGTAACGAGCGTTAGAATTGTTTTTTGTATGTCTTGTTTTAATGCAGTCGGCTTCTAAAATTCCGCACGTACTTCCTAATAACTCTTCATCTTTTTTATTTATAGCTAATAATGAAATTTATTCTAGTTTCCTCATTATTACTTGATTTAACGCTACTGCTCTTCTATCCCATTGTTTTACTCTTGTTACTGTTTATTTTATAAAATATTTACCAAGAACTATCCATTCAGTTGATCTAAGTCTTTTATGCCAGAATTACAATGTTCTCGCAATGTAGATTTTGTTTCTTCACTCTGATCACTAATTCCTTTTGCAGTTTCCTCACTGGATTCGTATACTGCTTGCTGTATCTCCAAACTGATGCGTTACCACCTTGATTCGCTTCCTTTGTCAATTTCAGCCTCCCTTTCGGGTCTGTTGAATTTTCTAGCTCCAAGCTGGTCTCGGTATAAGTTGCAGAATACGGTACTTATATTTATCTAATTAATACCATTTAGAGGTGCACGTCCTTAGGTTCTTTTCGCGTTTGAGAGTGCTTTTTTTTATGGGACAAATATATGCTGTACACTTACATATATGCCGATGTATGTACTAAGAATGATCAGGTGCGTTTCTCTGGTGTTTCAGCACATATTTGCAGTTTTATATTAGCGACGTGTTGCTGGAATCAGCCCAGACAACTATTGCTCACGACATATTTTCGTGTGACGTCTAGCGTCAACGGGAAGATTAGGTTATTTCCCGTTACAAACAAAAAAATTTCAAAACGAAATTTTGTGTGCCGTTTCGGTATTAAGGTCCCAAATTAGTCTACCCTTTGATATTTTATCAATAGTTATGTATGAGCAGTAAAACACGAAGAACAGTCAGTACTCCAGCACGCTGCCCGCTATGCTACGCAACAGTGCTATTCAGTCGCTGCTGCAGTACTCAGGAGCATTTCTAGTCAGCAGAGAGAATGTCTGTGTTGGCCTCTGCTACTATATGGAAATGCACAAGCAACGTATTGTTTCAGCTTGCTATAAACATCGTCATGTACCATGCAGGAATCTAAATGTGTCAGAAACTTACCTGGAACGAAGGCAACAACAGTTATAATTCGATACCCCCTTCCATGGTAAAAATGCTTTGGTTACTGTAAAATCTTTCATTTCCTCATGTCTCTACCGGCATTTAACTAACTGCACTTTATCAAGGTATCTTGTAGAACACAGTGGCCATTAGGCGTGTAAGAATCTGAACACATGCAGGGTCGATCCACGTATCGATAAACTTAGAGCCTGTCTTTATGAATTCAAAGATCTTTTCCAGACACCAAAAGACTAACACAAATTGCGTTATCTAACATCACTGTGTTTTTCGTTGTTTCAGAGGCCGTGTAAGGAGAAACTATCAATAACACTATAATAACCAATGACAATAAATACCAAGTCTATCCCATGTCAGTTCAATCCATAAGATAAACAGTAATGTGTTTGATGCTATTGCTTTTACAAGAGAACATGTGACTCATTGTTAATGTAGCATCCTGTTAGATGTGTGTGATAATAAAGAAATAAATCACATACAATAATTGTTAATTTAATGTTTACCATACACAATAGTTTCACTTAGTTCAAATATTGTTTCCTTCATAATCTAAGTCTTCATTAAGATGAACTCCTTTTTGTAATGTTCGTTCTCATTTGTTTCTTAATGTAGAAATTTCTCATCTAAGTAACAATTCTGTTCTCATTATTTCTAAAATTTATTAATTTTTATTGATAATAAAGAATTGGTAGGGTTAGCAATAAAATATATATTTTATAATACAGCTTCTGTGTAGTAGTACATGGCTTTTTGTAAATGTAATTCACAATATCTCATTATTCCGGATTAATTACAAAGCTATTCTTTCGATTAAATAATGACATGAATGCCAGCAACAGAATGCCAACCGGGCTGGGAGTTACAGCAAAAACGACAGTGATACGAAAGATTAAACCCGCTCACTATAGTTCACTTACTCTCGTAAAATAACACGAATGTGGCTGCAAAACTTAACGATTCATTCTACGGATTGAACACACTCAGCAGTGTGATGCACTGTCACTTCCCGTGACATTTCGGCGTCAGTCTGACAATCACTAAGTCTACGGATTCACCTTTCCTCACCTAGCTAGATCTGAAGATGAAATGTTGTAGGTGGATTACAAAAGTCAATATTATGCTAGCATGATATTTTGTTAAAATCGGTAACTAGTTTAGGCTTTGCAGTCACCATCATGTCTAGAAACTGACAGAAGGCGAAGCACAAATTAGTTATCAGTTTGAATGAAGTCGTATGAGACGAACACATTGACATTTATAATTCAATGTGAAACAAAGGTTATCGGTCTTCTCCGCAGGTCAGAATCCTCCCCCTGCAAAATGTTTTACTTGTCGCTGGCTTCGAAGCAGCTATCCCAGCAGTGGGAAAAATTTCTGTTTACAGTTTTCTGCCATCAGTCTTTCGACTGCTTTGATACAATTTGGCACGATTTCATGTCTCGCACAAATCTCTTCATCTCAGCTATAGCCAACGTCCACAAGTATTTATTGACTGTATCCCAGCTCTGTCTCCCCCCCCCCCCCCCCCCCCCCCCAACAACTTTTCCCTCTAATGCCGTAGAAGTTACTTCAAGTTGTCTTAGGGAGTTTTTTATCTCCTTTACCTCCTTCTAAGGTGTTTCACATATTAATATTCTCGTCGAGTGTGTAGAATAGCACACCATATTATAGTCTTTAATTTCCAGCGTATTTCGAACGTTTGGTTGCTCTTCATTTCTGTTTTTACCATTATCAATGATTCACTTCCGCACAATGCATTGCCCAACATATATATTCTCACAATTTTTTAATAAATTAAAGCATATATTTGATAGGAGTAGACTTGTCGTGAGGAATGCTTTCTTTGCCTGCACTAGTATAGTTCTTACGGCCTTCCTGCTCCATCCATATACAGTATTATACTACCTAAAACACTGGAACCAGAATAACTTTAGTTAAGAAACTACTTGCTTAGAAATACATTAGTCAATTTAAAGTTTGCTGAGGGCCAGTGTTCGCAAGACGTTACTCTATTCTCACTCTCCAGAGAATTTAATGGACCGAATTATAAAAGGCTCTATTAATTGTGCCATTTATAATTTTCACTGTTAATTGAACAATTCAATCTGCACAGTACTACAGTCTTAATGAAGCACTTACTTTGCTCGGTGGCGCTATAGCTACAGTTAACCATTCTGCATTATGATTAACAATGTTTCATTCCGTCACTGATAGACTTGGTATGTGAAATGAGTATGAAGACACTTTTGAAAATTCGCACCGCACAGATATCTAAATCATTTTGCAATTCATTTTGGTCATCTAATGACTTTACAAGACGGTAAATGACAGCTTCATCTGGTACTGAGATTGTCTCCTACGTCGTTAATATAGATCAGGGCCTATAACACTTCGTTGGGGAACGTCGGATGTTTTACTTTATGACTTTCCGTTTATTACTACGAACTGTAATCTTTGTGACAGGAAATCAGGAATGCAGTCGCACAACTAAGGTGATGTTCCATAGGCACGCTGTTTGCCTAGAAGGTGCTTGTGAGGAACGGTGCCAAAAGCCTCCTAAAAATCTAAAAATATGAAGTCAATTTGACATTCCCTTGTCGATAGCACTCATGAAGTAATGAGTATAAAGAGCTACTTTTGTTCCGCAAGAACGATATTTTCTGAATCAGTGCTGACTTTGTGTCAGTAAATCGTTTTCTTCAAGGTACTTCATAATGTTCGAATGCAGTGTATGTTCCAAAACCCTACTGCAAATCGACGTTAGCGATATGGGCCTGTAATTCAGCGGGTTACTCCTATTTCCCTTTTTGGGTATTGGTGTGACTTAAACAACTTTCCAGACTTTAGGTACGGCACTTTCTGTGAGCGAGCAGCTGTATATACACTCCTGGAAATTGAAATAAGAACACCGTGAATTCATTGTCCCAGGAAGGGGAAACTTTATTGACACATTCCTAGGGACAGATATATCGCATGATCACACTGACAGAACCACAGGCACATAGACACAGGCAACAGAGCATGCTCAATGTCGGCACTAGTACAGTGTATATCCACATTTCGCAGCAATGCACGCTGCTATTCTCCCATGGAGACGATCGTAGAGACGCTGGATGTAGTCCTGTGGAACGGCTTGCCATGCCATTTCCACCTGGCGCCTCAGTTGGACCAGCGTTCGTGCTGGACGTGCAGACCGCGTGAGACGACGCTTCATCCAGTCCCAAACATGCTCAATGGGGGACAGATCCGGAGATCTTGCTGGCCAGGGTAGTTGACTTACACCTTGTAGAGCACGTTGGGTGGCACGGGATACATGCGGACGTGCATTGTCCTGTTGGAACAGCAAGTCCCCTTGCCGGTCTAGGAATGGTAGAACGATGGGTTCGATGACAGTTTGGATGTACCGTGCACTATTCAGTGTCCCCTGACGATCACCAGAGGTGTACGGCCAGTGTAGGAGATCGCTCCCCACACCATGATGCCGGGTGTTGGCCCTGTGTGCCTCGGTCGTATGCAGTCCTGATTGTGGCGCTCACCTGCATGGCGCCAAGCACTGACACTGACGGCGGCGGTGCACAAATGCTGCGCATCTAGCGCCATTCGACGGCCAACACCGCGGTTCCTGGTGTGTCCGCTGTGGCGTGCGTGTGATCATTGCTTGTACAGCCCTCTCGCTGTGTCCGGAGTAAGTATGGTGGGTCTGACACACCGGTGTCAATGTGTTCTTTTTTCCATTTCCAGGAGTGTAATTGCTAAATATGGAGCTATTGCGTCTTCATAATCTGAAAGAAACCTGACTGGTATACCATGTGGACCGGAAGCCTTTCCTTTATTAATTGATTTAAGCTGCTTTGCTACACCGAGGATATCTACTATGTTTCTCATCATCCCAGTTCTTGATTGAAATTTGGGAATATTTACTGAAACCCAATTCACACTTATCCCACATGACATACTGAATCAAGGCAGTCAGGTAGATGTCATACTTCTTGATTTTCGGAAAGCATTTGACTCAGTACCACACCCACTCTCATTGTCAAAAGTGTGATAATATGGGGTACCAACCGAAATTTGTGGTGGGTTGAGAACTTTTTGATATTGAGGACGCAGCACGCTATCTTGGATAGAGATTCTCAGGGAAGTGTGTTGACGTTCACGTTCTATATTAAAGATCTTGCGGATAATATTGATAGTAATCTCAGACTTTTTTAGATGAGCAGTTATGTATAACGAAGTACTGTCTGAAAAAGCTGCTTAAATATTCAATCAGATCTTGATAAGATTTCAGTGTGGTGCAAAAATTAGCAGCTTGCTTTACGTGTTCAGAAATTTAAAACTGTGCACTTCACAAAACGATAAAAGATAATATCCTATGACTATATATATCAAGGAGTCAAAGCTGGAATTGGCAAACTCAAACATCTTGGTTTAACACTTTGTAGAGATATGAATACTGAAACATGGACTGTGGGAAAACCGGAACAGAAGAGAATCGAAGCATTTGAGATGTGGTGCTATAGACGAATGTTGAAAATTAGGTGGACTGATAAGATAAGGAATGAGGTGGTTCTACGCAGAATCGGAGAGGAAAGGAATACGTGGAAAACACTGATAAGGAGAAGGGACAGGATGATAGGACATCTGCTAAGACATGAGGGAATGACTTCCATGGTACTAGAGGGAGCTATAGAGGGCAAAAACTGTAGAGGAAGACAGAGATTGGAATACGTCAAGCAAATAGTTGAGGACGTAGCTTGCAAGTGCTACTCTGAGATGAAGAGGTTAGCACAGGAAAGGAATTCGTGGCGGGCCGCATCAAACCAGTCAGTAGACTGATGACCAAAAAAAAGAGAGAGATATGAAATGGGATGATTACATAGTCTCAGTCGTATGTGAAACAGGTGGTACTTTGGTTTATTGGTAAAATACTGGAGAAGTGCAGTCAGTCTATAAAGGAGATATTGCACAAGCGTGTAGAGCCGCACCAAATCAGACTAACAGGGGATGTTGAACGTACACAGGGAAGGGCCAGCACGAATACTCACACGTTTGTTTCACCCGTGGGAGAGTGTCATAGAGATGCTAAAGAAACGGAACTTGCAGAATCTTGGAGATTTACTTAAACTATGCCGAGAAAGTCTAATAACAAAATTTCAAGAACTGGCTTTAAATGATGACTCTAGGAATGTACTAGAACCCCTCACATGTGACTGACATAGGGATCGTGAAGACAAGATTATAATAAATACAACACTCACAGAGGCATTCAAACCCTTCTTCCGACGATTCATATTTGAATGGAACGGGAATAAACCCTAATAACTGGTACAATGGAACGTACCCCGTGCCTTGCAGTTCACAGTGCTTTCCGAGTATATATGTAGATGTAGATACAGTAGGAGCCATAGCAGACAGGATTGTCAAGGGATACTGAACACATAAGAGTACAAAGAAGGGTAGCTCGTAGAGGCAATGGTTTGTTTCACCAATGGGAGAACATCGAGGAGATACTGAAAAAACTTAGCTGGTGGAAGTGTGGAGATGGAATAAAGTTTCCTGTGAAAGCTTACGTAAATGTTTCAAGAAGCGGGTATAAGTGAGCAAAGTAGGAGCATATTAAAGTCTGTTTTGAATTATCCAGTAGTGACAATACAATATTGGACTAGTTACAATTCGATGAATTTAATCAGTCATTATTTCCGCTCTCCACGTGGAAATGGAATTGTAAAAGACCTGACAGGCGGTACAATAGGAAGTATCCTCTGCCATGCACATCTTACCGGTTTGCAGAGTATAGACGTGGATGTAGTATGGTGGCGAGTAAATGATTTTATGTGCAGAATCACGTACTCTCCCTACATTGGAATTTCTATTGTGTAAGTGCACGCGGTAGTTGAGAGTGATGTGTCGTGGCAGGAGCTGGAGGCGACGTCCGGGGAGGACGGAGGCGCGACGCTGCGCGGCCTGCTTGAGGCGGCGGGGGCGGCGTGGCTCAGCCCGGCCGCCAGCCGGGTGACGTCAGACGAGGAGGCGGGCCGCCGCCTGGCGCCTGTGGCCGCTTACAGCAGCGTCGACGGCGAGGGCGACGTGCAGCTGGTGATCACCGCGGACGTCTCGCTGCCCCCGGAAGGTCAGGCACTGCAGTACACGCTATCAGGAGGTAGTTAGCTGGGTTACAACGACATCAAGGTAAATCTTACTCAAGAAAGGAAAGGGTCGCTAGAGACTGACCTTCATTTGATAAGAACGACGATGGAACTTTCTCAGATTTAGGGGAACACATGCAAACCTAAATCACTGTCGCCAGAGAAAGACTTGCCTAGCGCTCCATCCGAATGAGACTGTTGCTTCAATCGCAACCCGTCTCATTCGATGAATACACAAGTACAAGAAGCTGATCGTCCAGAAAGATAACACTCTATATGAAAGACGAGAGGATGAGGTTATGACTAAGAACAAAATGCAATTCCCTTGGCACAAAGTAGTAGCGGATGCTGAATATCATGTGTTAACAGTGACAATGCCTCATCAATGATGACACTTAACCACAATTTGATCCTCCAACGAAGAAATTCCTGATTTAGTTCCACATTACGTGTTCTGTTTCAAGTGGTTAGAAGTTACAATCTTGTGTCTGCTTTTTCTTTATGACGTGGCGCGTAAATTTTTCTGTACAGTCTGGTCACAGGAGAAAGATGTGACCTATTGTTCTACGTCGTTTCACAACGCTATGATACTTCAAGTTTAGCGATGACGACTGATGCGTTTCATACGTCATTGAGGGTATCAGTGGGTAGCGGATGCAGCATTTTAAGAAGAACTCAGACTCACCAAGGATATTAAAATGGGCTCTGTAAGTCCTGTGCAGTATAACGTTCCTTGCCTCGCAGCCCTACAATTACAGTTATATGAAACTAGTTTCTTTGAGTTATATTTTTGTGAATAATCGACAAATAGCCTTGTACTCCGTCGTCAGATCTGCCACAGATCACCACTTATCATGCTTTACAGAGCGAGAACGATCCCACCTCCGCATTCCGTGATAAGGCATGGGCGTCCAACACTTTCTCCTACTTGTGGTCACACCATTTCCATACTCACTCACAACAGAAGCACGTGAAGAGTCGGTCAGCTTCGCCCTTTCCAGGATGCTCGTACCCGGACGATGTGCCATTACAAACTGTCCTCTGTGGAAGTCACTTATCTCGGTGGAGTTCCTCACTCATAACCAGTATCGTTGCTAGAATCATTCCCGATTCGTCTATGCTCCACTTATACATTATCCTCACCGCACTCGATTTAGAATTGCTACCAGGCACCATTTAATCTCCTATATCTTGTCCCCTGAGAGATTCTTAGTGGAGCTGTGAACATACATGGTTCTTGTCCTCACACCGGGATACATACAAAGAAACACATATACTAAATTAATTTTTATCTTGACAATAATATTTCCTGTACAGATCTGAATTGTAGGATTGTATGATATCTTATGCAGTCGTGTCTGACATATACTGATATTTTTCCCAGTTGCCCTCGATAATAAGCCAAAAGCCGAAATCGCTACAGTGGCAATATCTAAAAATGTATCTATAGGGGCAATTACGGCAGTGTTATCAATTTAAAACTTCATTATAATTGTGATGTGCAATCGACGAAACAATTCTCAGTTGGGATTAGCACTTCATTTCGCCCAACCCGTCAGTCTTTAATGTGCCGAAGCTGAAAAGCCCACTCTGACCATTGGAGTACAGAATGAAAAGTACAAAAAGAACGTCCTTGGCATATTACGTGTCCCACATCGCACACGCAGAAACATTGGAACTGTAAGGCTATGTAGCGCGTCACTGCGTAGATTACCACTACTCTCGTTAGTGAGTGTTTCTGGAGACTAAAGTTCACAGCCACTGGTGCTGCGCCTGTCATCTTCTTCCATGTAATTGGGATAGATTCCACGTTTTCGTAAACATAATTGTCTAAAGGAGCTTGACGCATGGTTACGAGCGCCCAGCTGTCACCTGTCGCCCAAATATTATGAAATTTTTCACCAGTCTGAATTGCAAATTATATTGCTCAACGGACTGTTACCACAGGGCTCCTGTTCTCACTTCTCGTAACAGGGAATAAGTGCGATGCGGTTTTAGTGACATAACTCAAGTCTCACCCAAAAATGTCCTTCGTCTCCTTTAGTGATCCAGGTGTGCTTCATAACTCTGCTGTGGAATCAGAGCAGAGCTTATTTATAAGCGGTGCTAGCCAGTTTGTGGTTTGAACAATCGTCCGTAACAACGTGAGCAATGAGAAATGTAGATTATGAATATCGTGGTCGACAGAAACAATTTTAAAAAACTACTTACATAATATTCAAACATAAGCTTCAGCTATCAGGAGAGTATCTTGAATACAGTACATGGGATGAACCATCGTCTTTACTCTGGAACAAGATATGAATAGATACGTTGTCGCGCAGCTCATATAATTCTTAAGCAATGGAAGATTTTACGTGTTATTGAAGTTATACAAGAGCTTTTTTTCTCGACACGCTTATTTATACGCCTCATTATGTAAGGTACCCCCTGATTATTAGTATCACTTGGCTATTAAAAGTATGAGTGTCCCTGAGGATAAGACGTGAGTATTTGAGCCAGCAAAAATATGTCGCTTGATAAATATTTGTGTTAGTATCAGAATCGTGGTGCAATTACTCTTTTTTACGTATAAAAACCATTCCCAGAGGTGCTGCTTACTAATTTCCAGAAAAAATTTAGGTCAAATCTACATTGGACTGAATGCATATTTGCAGCCATAGAATCATTATCCAACATATGGTTTCAGTCTCTACGATCAGTCTCTACAATCCTCATGAAGATATTCTGCAATAAAAAGTGACAGATCAACGCAAAAATAAGCAGGAAGTACAGCCAATGGTAGTCTGTGGCCCGGAGTTGTGCAACAAAACAAACAGTGCGCCCCCAGTACCACGTGAGTAACAGAATGATTTAGACTCCGCCACTTACAGAATTCACATAAGCGAGAAAGACACTGTATAACAAGCACATAATGATTATGGTGGTCATTCGTCTCTTGACGAAGAGCTGAACTTGTAACGCTAGAGTTCCGGTGACATGACGTAAACAGCTAGTGAATTTTAAACAAGGAAGCTGCCATGGAACACTTCGGTGGCATCTACCTTTAGGTATTACTCGGTTTTGTCGCATGAATTACTATGAACGGCAGAATCATACCACCTAACACAACATGCGCTAACGAGGTTAGCAGCGTATTTAAAGACAAGCGTCGAGCAAGAACCCTGGTGAGAAGGTAATGGAACCAATACTAATTTACAACTAACTACAGCATTGAAATCAACTGATGACAGGTTGACCATTACCGATGTGGCGTGCGATTGACAGTCAATAGACTGAACACTCAGCTAAAACCCATGTATAATGCTGAGGGGCGAAATGGCCAGCCCAAACCACGTTTAGGGCAAACATGTAGTTTGAGAACAAAACAACCACTGAACAACAGGATGATATTGCAGCTTGCAGTACAAATGCCAGAGCCCCTATATAGCCTTAACGCAAGGCAGGACTGAAGCACACTAGTTTCTCGCTCAATTAAAGTTTCCAAAACAACCAAAACTAGCAGAATTCCCTTACACGGCAGACGTGCCAACATTTCCATTCGTACCCTAGAATCAACTAGCGCAACATAAATCATTGACACATTTCAGATACTATTGTAAAGGAACATACTTAAATACCTTTGTTTACCACAAGCCTAAATTCGTTAACAGATCAGGCTCTGTTATTGACGCAAATGAGGTAGCAAGTTAAGGTCTACAATTCTACTTTGCCATTTAACACGCGTCGTGACGAGGCAAGAAAGAACCCTGCTAATTAACTGAATGTCACTACTTGGATTCAGTATTTGACGATGCGCTCAAAATCAACAGACAAACGTGAGAGTCAAGTTTACACTCGCAAGCAGCACACGCAGTACACGAGTATAAAGTGAACATTAAATAAACTGCTCCTTATTGAACTATTTACACACCGACGAAACAAATAATCTTCACCGGATTACTGCAGACTCCGGAATCCCCAGTGGCTTGCAAATGGCGCAAATAATGGTCAAAACGTCTTACTTTAAGTCCGATGATATCCGTATGATAGGAGTTTCAACGGACAACCAGGACTCATCCCCTTGGATCCACCTGCGACCAAGACAGCAACATTGGCTGTTATCGCGGATTTAACGATGCGTCACACCTGACACGAGTCACGTCAAACCATGAACGAAACGGCGTGCCCTCCTGTCGGCTTCCAGACGTCCGCAATCATAGTCGCTGCTGCCGACCGACGCTCTCCAGCAAACACGGCAGGCAGCCGGCCGCAGCAACGCCACAGCGCCCTCTGGCTAGGGCAAGAAAACAGCAGAGCGCGAAGTGGGGATTTCAAAAGGAACGCCCTACAGCCAAGGAGGAAACGCAGATAACCAACCGTGACATTTCGTCACAGTGCAACAACGAAAGCATTTGTTAACGCCTTCTCGAAAGTACTATCTTTACATTGTTTGCAATTCTGCTTTGTCTCTAAAGACTTAGCTACTTGACTTAAATGTGCTTCCTTACAAGAGTCGTTCAGGAAAGCCCCACCGATAAACACAGCTCGTCTTAGCAATCCAGAACAAACCTGAAGATGGATACTTTTGCTTTTGGGAAGTGAGAGGAATCACATATAATAAGATGTAAATTGTACACTTGAGGGTTCATAGTGAGAGATGATATTGCCTAGGTCTATCTCTGGACACTTCTGATTTGTTTCGGGAGGTTGTCAACCTCCGACGCTAAGGTCGCTATTAGCAGGCACTTTCCTACCTTGTTCACTTGTGAGTGACGTGGTGTATCATTTGTTACTGTCATGAATACAACTTTGGCAGTTACGTGGTGCACAGGGTTAACCTGAATATCTGTTAAAAGAACTGTAGATACTGAACGTAATGATATGAAGCTAGGTGTTGTACGAATATACATCGATTTTAGTTCATGAGATTGAGATTCTCGGGTAATATCTTACGGATGGTTCCCAAAAGTACATTGAATGTCTTGATAAATGCAACTAGATTTCTGCCTGAATACGAAATTCGTTGGCAGCAGTAGGAAAAATGGTTCAGTTGGATGTTGGCTAAGGGCAGAATTGAAGAATTCTTAGATTTCAATGCATGCGCAACTGAGGTTGGATGACAGACACGTGTACACCATTCCATAATGCTGCAACTCCATGCCAGGGTTCATCGTCCATAGCTGATGGCGAATGGTGGCGTCACAGTCTCTTGGGAACCCGTGACCAGATGTTTTCAATGGGTGAGACATCTGAAACATGTGCTAACCAAGATAACAGACGAACAACATCTGTATCGAGGTAGGCCACGTGGAGAACATATTGTTTTGTGTTATATTGCTAACTGATGATGTCAAGGAAATCTCGAAATGAGGTACAGCCACCATTAAGATGTCACAAATATTATGGCTTCTTTCCAAATCACCTGCTGTGTGAACCGAGGTACTCCTGATATGTACCCAATGGCATTCCATACTATCTCCGCAGGGCTAGACTCATATGACGACAACGTTCTTTCTGTCGGTGCCTCTACAGAGGGATAAGTTGGTCGTGATGCTGTACACAGAAAGAGTATTTATCTGAAGATACGACGTGGCGCCACTTCTGTATCCACAGTTGTCATTAAGTGCACCTCTTTTGACGCGTCTGACTCTACTGAAACGCCACGAGGAGACGCAACAGTGGTCGTCGTGTTGACTGTACTGCTGCAGCCTCATCGCACTGTCCATGTAGAAACTTCTCTGTTTGTAAACAAGGCCTTTTCCCAACAGCGCGTGACACGACTGTAAGATGTGGAATGACGAGTAAGACCCTCGTAACCCTATACTGGGGAAAAAGTATCGAGCTAGGTCAGGACAGCACAGGCACAGCGCAGCAATCCATTATTTGGTTGAAAATTGAAAATTGTACAGACCTTGGAGTTAGGGCTCAGAAGTGACCGTAACAAATGAAATGCCTGCAGTCAAAATTACAACTACGTTAACCAGAGGTGATATTCAGTTGCAGGCGATGGCATCATGTTAAGTGCTGGGCCTTTATGATGAAGTCGAATGTAATCTGGCAGTGTTCCATCTTCATGGATCCTCCACACATTGATGCGTCCACCATGATGCAGAAATGTGACTCATCTGGAAACGCAACGTGGTATCAGTTCTGCGTTCAGTCTTGTTGTTGGCTGCACCAGTGCCGGGCCACCTCCCCCTCTTGCACACTCATGACCGCCTTGCTGACAGCCAGAGAGGCTCCAGACGACGTCGCACTGTCGGTACGGGTACTTGTCTTGTCGCAAAGAAGCTCATTTCCTGACGTAGCCACACGACCCTGCACGGTTTAATGAACAATGCATCTGCGTTATGAGGTGCTTCTCGTGTGCGGGCATTGAGTTCTTGCAATGCGTTTGCCGGCAGCTGTGACCGAGCTGTTCTAGGCGATTCAGTCCGGAACCATGCTGCTGCTACGGTCGCAGGTTCGAATCCTGCCTCGGGCATGGATGTATGTGATGTCCTTTGGTTAGTTAGGTTAAAGGATTTCTAAGTCTAGGGGACTGATGACCTCAGATGTTAAGTCCCATAGTGCTTGGAGCCTTTTTTTCCCCAAGGCGTTGAGTGCAGCTTTCCTAAGACCATCGTCATGTGTCATTCGTAAAATCCCAACTAGTGTGAGCGGTAATACCACGGGATACTGCACTACAACCTGTACAGGAGGAACGATCGTCATTCAGGGTTCAGGAGGAGGAGGAGGAGGATGTTAGTGTTTAACGTCCCGTCGACAACGAGGTCATTAGAGACGGAGCGCAAGCTCGGGTGAGGGAAGGATGGGGAAGGAAATCGGCCGTGCCCTTTCAAAGGAACCATCCCGGCATTTGCCTGAAGCGATTTAGGAAAATAACGGAAAACCTAAATCAGGATGGCCGGAGACGGGATTGAACCGTCGTCCTCCCGAATGCGAGTCCAATGTGCTAACCACTACGCCACCCCGCTCGGTCAGGGTTCATGGATATGACAGTAATGTTCATGTGGAGCGAAAAGGCCTAGTAAACATGTGCTTAAAATGTGCACCTTAAGCGCTATGAGCACTTGTTCAATAGAAGAGATGTGTTCCATGTTAGTGAAGATGAAGTCTTTATAGCTCTTAAGATATGCACTTTAGAGCCCACACTTATTGAACTTTTCTTCTTCTTTTGGTACGTACTGCCATCTTTCAAAAGACGGGCGCTGATGACCTCGGTGTTGAGCGCCCATAAGCCCGCCACCCCCCCCCCCCCCCCTCCCTCAAAAGACGGGAATCAAAGAGCTAGCAGTAAAAGAGATTTGTTTCACAGTATCGAAAATAAAGAAACGCTCATAGCTCTTTTGGTTATGCATTTTAGGGTCCATATTTACTAGACTTCTTTGCTTCGAATGATCGTTCCTGGCATATCCCTGAATACTGACCGTTCCTCATGACCGTATATCCCACTGCTGCTGTCGAATTGAGACATTTGGTGATAGACATTTCTCCTTCTTCCTGGAAGCATAACACAATCTGGTCATTAATAAGCTGATTCAAATACGATTTCAGAATGAAAAACCAGCTGTGTAATCTTTCTTTATACCGGAAATGTAAATATCATTACTACTACCCACCTTGTGCAGTAGTGCTGAAGTGCTAATCGGCACGTATGCTACCTAATGTGTACCAAGACGCAGCGCATAGAAACGGGATTTTTTCCAGGCTCGAACCTCGGGTTCCTTTGGTGACAGAAAGTGTTTTGGATAGCCCTCGGTCTATCTCTATACTCAGCAGAATGATTGGCTTACTGTAACTATCCTACGGTGCGCGTATTGAATATTACATATTCCTTCATGTTGAGAAAATGGAGCAATTGGTTGGTTCTTTTTGCATTCGATGTGGTATATGGTGCGTCTTAGGGGACTTATGAAGGCACCATTCATTTCATAGACGGTTCAGAAAACACGGTTATTAGTTACGAAAACCGAGGCGCAGTTTCCAAGGTAGCTATGCACTGCAAATGGCTGTTATTTTTACAATATACACTCCTGGAAATGGAAAAAAAAGACATTGACACCGGTGTGTCAGACCCACCATACTTGCTCCGGACACTGCGAGAGGGCTGTACAAGCAATGATCACACGCACGACACAGCGGACACACCAGGAACCGCGGTGTTGGCCGTCGAATGGCGCTAGCTGCGCAGCATTTGTGCACCGCCGCCGTCAGTGTCAGCCAGTTTGCCGTGGCATACGGAACTCCGTCGTAGTCTTTAACACTGGTAGCATGCCGCGACAGCGTGGACGTGAACCGTATGTGCAGTTGACGGACTTTGAGCGAGGGCGTATAGTGGGCATGCGGGAGGCCGGGTGGACGTACCGCCGAATTGCTCAACACGTGGGGCGTGAGGTCTCCACAGTACATCGATGTTGTCGCCAGTGGTCGGCGGAAGGTGCACATGCCCGTCGACCTGGGACCGGACCGCAGCGACGCACGGATGCACGCCAAGACCGTAAGATCCTACGCAGTGCCGTAGGGGACCGCACCGCCACTTCCCAGCAAATTAGGGACACTGTTGCTCCTGGGGTATCGGCGAGGACCATTCGCAACCGTCTCCATGAAGCTGGGCTACGGTCCCGCACACCGTTAGGCCGTCTTCCGCTCACGCCCCAACATCGTGCAGCCCGCCTCCAGTAGTGTCGCGACAGGCGTGAATGGAGGGACGAATGGAGACGTGTCGTCTTCAGCGATGAGAGTCGCTTCTGCCTTGGTGCCAATGATGGTCGTATGCGTGTTTGGCGCCGTGCAGGTGAGTGCCACAATCAGGACTGCATACGACCGAGGCACACAGGGCCAACACCCGGCATCATGGTGTGGGGAGCGATCTCCTACACTGGCCGTACACCTCTGGTGATCGTCGAGGGGACACTGAATAGTGCACGGTACATCCAAACCGTCATCGAACCCATCGTTCTACCATTCCTAGACCGACAAGAGAACTTGCTGTTCCAACAGGACAATGCACGTCCGCATGTATCCCGTGCCACCCAACGTGCTCTAGAAGGTGTAAGTCAACTACCCTGGCCAGCAAGATCTCCGGATCTGTCCCCCATTGAGCATGTTTGGGACTGGATGAAGCGTCGTCTCACGCGGTCTGCACGTCCAGCACGAACGCTGGTCCAACTGAGGCGCCAGGTGGAAATGGCATGGCAAGCCGTTCCACAGGACTACATCCAGCATCTCTACGATCGTCTCCATGGGAGAATAGCAGGTGGATATACACTGTACTAGTGCCGACATTGTGCATGCTCTGTTGCCTGTGTCTATGTGCCTGTGGTTCTGTCAGTGTGATCATGTGATGTATCTGACCCCAGGAATGTGTCAATAAAGTTTCCCCTTCCTGGGACAATGAATTCACGGTGTTCTTATTTCAGTTTCCAGGAGTGTATATCTAAGACCCTGATTTCGAACAGTCTTGAAAATTTCCTTGATATCTTTATTCGTTTCCGAGATGCAGTAGTCCAGAGTTACGCTATTTATACACGTAAAATTCAGCGTGAGACGAAAACGTAGATTATAAAGTGATGTAGCCGGCCGGGGTGGCCGAGCGGCTCTAGGCGCTACAGTCTCGAACCTCGCAACCACTACGGTCGCATGTTCGAATCCTGCTTCAGGCAGGGATGTGTGTTATGTCCTTAGGTTAGTTAGGTTTAAGTAGTTCTAAGTTCTAGAGGACTGATGACCTAAGATGTTAAGTCCCATAGTGCTCAGAGCCATTTGAGCCATAAAGTGACGCAGCACAGAGAAATATGCTGTAAAGTTTCTCCGTTATCATCGGAATGTTTCGGGTAACCCCACGTTGTTGTAGTACTAAAGCACAGGGGAAATTTTTGTGCGCATAGAAATGCGACCAAGGTGTAAAATTATATGTTTTTGCGTTTTTCAGTTTCCCGTAACTGTATTCGTACTATCAAAATTTTACTCACCCATAAAGTACGTTTCATGTGAGTGACATGGCCTGTGGTAGTGGAAGAAGAAGGGAGCCAGTGGAGTAATGTTCCTACCAGAGCACAGAAAAGGCTCCTTTTTATTAGAATACTCTGACTGAAAAGTGGGCTGCTAGCTGCCTCAGTCTACCTTCTTCAGTAACTTTCCATAAATTTTGACATGTAAACATATTTATGCTTTTTTATGCTAAAAGAGCTAGTGACAGAGTGAACCAGAAAAAGGGACACAGTGACAGCGAAACATGTTGACAGTGAGAGAACAGTGTTACGAAAGAGTTAAGGAGACGGTGCAGTGGGAAAGGAATAAAGATAAGGAGAACGTGGAAGTGGGTGAGGGATACTACACTACTGGCCATTAAAATTGCTACACCACCAAGATGACGTGCTACAGACGCGACATTTAACCTACAGGAAGAAGATACTGTGATATGCAAATGATTAGCTTTTCAGAGCATTCACACAAGGTTGGTGCCGGTGGCGACACCTACAATGTGCTGACATGAGGAAAGTTTCCAACCGATTTCTCATACACAAACAGCAGATGACCGGCGTTGCCTGGTGAAACATTGTTGTGATACCTCGTGTAAGGAGGAGAAATGAGTACCATCACGTTTCCGACTTTGATAAAGGTCGGACTGTGGCCTATCGCGATTGCGGTTTATCGTATCGCGACATTGCAGCTCGCGTTGGTAGACATCCAATGACTGTTAGCCTAATACGGAATCAGTGGGTTCAGGAGGGTAATACGGAACGCCGTGCTGGATCCCAACGGCCTCGTAGCACTAGCAGTCGAGGTGACAGGCATCTTATCCGCATGGCTGTAACGGATCGTGCAGCCACGTCTCGATCTCTAAGTCAGCAGACGTGGACGTTTGCAAGACAACAACCATCTGCACGAACAGTTCGACGACGTTTGCAGCAGCATGGAATATCAGCTCGGAGACAATCGCTGCGGTTATCCTTGACTCTGCATCATAGACAGGAGCGCCTGCGATGGTGTACTCAACGACGAACCTGGGTGCACGAATGGCAAAACGTCAGTTTTTCGGATGAGTTCAGGTTCTGTTTACAGCATCATGATGGTCGCATCCGTGTTTGGCGACATACTGGCGTATCACCTGACGTGATGGTATGGGGTGCCATTGGTTATCTCTTGCTCGCATTGACGGCACTTTGAACAGTAGACGTTACATTTCAGATGTGTTACGACCTGTGGCTCTACCCTTCATTCGGTCCCTGCGAAACCTTACATTTCAGCAGGATAATGCACGACCGGATGTTGCAGGTCCTGTACGGGGCTTTCTGGATACGTGAAATGTTCGACTGCTGCCCTGGCCAGCACATTCTCCAGATGTCTCACCAATTGAAAACGACTGGTCAGTGGTGGCCGAGCAACTGGCTCGTCGCAATACGCCAGGCACTACTCTTGATGAACTGTGGTATCGTGTCGAAGCTCAATGGGCAGCTGTACCAGAAAATGGCAGCCAAGCTCTGATTGAGTCAATGCCCAGGCGTATCAAGGCCGTTATTACTTCCAGAGGTGGTTGTTCTGGGTACTGATTTCGGAGGATCTATGCACCCAAATTGCATGAAGATTTAATCACATGTCAGTTCTAGTATAATAGATTTGTCCAATGAATACCCGTTTATCATCTGCATTTCTTCTTGGTGAAGCAATTCTAATAGCCAGTAGTGTAATAATAAAAGAAAATCTACGACAATGACAATGAGGAACGGAGGGACAGTGACTGAGAAGAGACAGCAGAGGTGGGATGGAATGAATGAGATATTAGCAACATGAGGGAGACAGAGACTGTGAAAGTAGACAGTAGTAGTAGGAGAGAACGAGACAGACTGTGGCTAGGAGACTGGGGACAGTGATATATAGAGAGACAGAAAGAGGTAATGACAGTTAGTTCGGCTCAATTAATGAGTGAGAATGAGTTAGTGAGAATAGATGGATATGAGCGAGTAGTGGGTGTCAGCATGTTACTCTCAGGGGAGCTTGTGGGTAAGGGAGGGGAGGTGCATGTGAAAAAGAAGCGGTATTTTCAGAAATTTTTTTCATAGGTGTTGAGGCAGGTAGTATGAGGCAGCCGTCAGCGATTTTTAAGGCAGAGAGTTTTAATAAACAGGACCATAATCGCCTTCTTCCTCCTTTTCCTCCAGTTGTTTTAATATGCAACGGTGTAGTTGACTTAATCCTAATTTGATATTCGTTGCGTGCCGTCTTCTCGATGCAGAAGTCGTACATCACGTGAATTCCCTTACAGGTAACGACACGTGCTACACATTCGAGGAGGAGGCGGCGGCACCCGCCGAGCCGGCAGAGGCGGCGTGGCCGCGGTGGGAGGTGGAGTTCCGGCCGGAGCCGTGGGCGGCGGCGGTGGCGGCGGTGGTGTCGCTGGGGCTGGCGGTGTGCGTGGCGGTGGGCGCGCACCTGGCGTGGCGCGTCGCGGCCGGCGACGTGCTGGAGGGCCGGCCGGCGCTCACGCTGCTGCTGCTGCTGGCCACGGCCGGCGCGCTCGCCACGGCCGCCGCCTTCCTGGTGCGCGCGCGCGCCCCGCCGCTGCAGGCGCTGCTGTGCGCCGCCAGGGCCTCCGCCACCGCCCTCTCCTACGCGCTGCTCTTCTCCCTCATGCTGGCGCGCGCCCTCATGCTCGCCGCCTGCGACGCTGACGGCGCCGTCGCCAGCAGTTTCCTCAGCCACGTCAACGGCTACCTCCAGGTAAAACACCTGTCACCTCTGGGCGGCCCCTGAAACAAAAACGGCTCTCACTTCTTTCCATTGCTCTTGTTCCATTTCGACACTGTCGAGTAGTGCCGCAGTGACGCACTCTAAGCTGCAATGAGATCGGTTCCCAAATATGTGAGTGGCTCGAAGACTTCTTAAGTAATAGAACCCAGTACGTTGTCCTCGATGGGGAGTTTTCATCGGAGGTGAGAGTATTATCTGGAGTGCCCCAGGGAAGTGTGGTAGGTCCGCTGTTGTTTTCTATCTACATAAATGATATTTTGGATAGGGTGGATAGCAATGTACATCTGTTTCCTGATGATGCTGTGGTGTACGGGATGGTGTCGTCGTTGAGTGACTGTAGGAGAATACAAGATGACTTGGACAGGATTTGTGATTGGTGTAAAGAATGACAGCTAACACTAAATATAGATAAATGTAAATTAATACAGATCAATAGGAAAAAGAATCCCGTAATGTTTGAACACTACATCAGTAGTGTAGCGCTTGACACAGTCATGTCGATTAAATATTTGGGGGTACCATTGCAGAGCGATATGAAGAGGGACAAGCATGTAATGGCAGTTGTGGGGAAGGCGGACGGTCGTCTTCGGCTCATTGGTAGAATTTTGGGAAGATGTGGTTCATCTCTAAAGGAGACTGCTTATAAAACACTAATACGACCTATTCTTGAGTACTGCGCGAGCATTTGGGATCCCTATCGTGTCGGATTGAGGGTGGACATAGAAGCAATTCAGAGGCGGGCTGCTAGATTTGTTACTGGTAGGATTGATCAACACACGAGTGTTACGAAAATGCTTCAGGAACTCGGGTGGGAGTCTCTAGAGGAAAGGAGGCGTTCTTTTCGTATATCGCTACTCAGGAAATTTTGAGAACTACCATTTGAGGCTGGCTGCAGTACAATTTTACTGCTGCAACTTATATTTCGCGGAAAGACCACAAAGATAAGAGAGATTCTGGCTCGTACAGATGCATATAGGCAGTCATTTTTCCCGAGTGAAACAGAGAGAGAAGATGCTAATTGTGGTAAGAGGTACCCTCCGCTACGCACCGTATGGTGGATTGCGGAGTATGTATGTAGATGTAGATGTACAGTAGATGTAGTACATATCGCGTGGAAGTGATGTTTATTACTGTAGCACTGTACAGAATGCTGAATTTTGATTGTATCAAGTGTGATTGACAGACATGAATACATTACCATAAAGTCTATAATTATTAACTTTTAGTTTACAGTCGGCCCCTCTGGGAAATACACAGTTGTACTAAATGTTAAACTACTATACTAAATGTTATTCTCATAGACAGTCAGATAACGTTGTGGAAGCTCCACAGTATTTCGACGAGACAGCTGCTCGTAATCTTCAGGTGCTTATTGACGTGTCGCTGTTTTATTTTCCTTTATTGTAATTTCATTCCCCTGCCCCTATGTCCAGCGGCACAGTCCACCAATCTTCAGCCAAATGACATTAACAAAAATACAAAGGGAACTCTTACATAAAAAACGGAGCTAAAAATGGGAACATAAAATACAGTAAATGGATATGATGGGAGTTAAAATATACACAAATACAGGGCCACAGTATAAAAATCACACAGAGTGAGACACTTAAAAAACAAAACCACTGGATCCAACAGAACACTCACAAAGAATAAAAACCACTGATAGGGACCTGCTGAAGGACTGGAGGTCGGAGAGGAGGAAAAAAGGGGGGAGGAGGTATGGGGGGCGGGAGGAAGAAGGAAAGGAGGGGGGGACAGGGGGCACACCAAAAGGCAGGAGACGGGCAGAGTGGGAGATGAAGAGGGAAGACAAGGCAGGAGGGAGTGCAGAGACATATGACGAGGAGCACAGGAGAGGGAGGGGGCATAGGAGGGGGAAAGCCACTGAGAAGAAGGGAGGGGGAGGAAGGCAGCCCTGAGGAGGAGGCAGGAGGAAGGTGAGGTTACAGTTGATAGGAAGGGTAGACGTCAGGGCGAAGCTCGTCATCCAGGATGGGTAGATGCTGGAAGTTGTGTTCGGAAAGGAGGTGGAGGGTGTCGAGATGGAGAGAGGGTGGGATGCAATGGTAAAGGCATGGCAACGGGCTGCGGATGGAGAGGAAGGGAGACACCAGGGGGTGAGGGGGATCAAGTCGGCGGACAATATACAGCCTGTGGATGTGTTCAAGGAAATGGAGAAGGTTGGGAAAGGGGATGAAGTTGTAGAGGATGGGCAAGGGGCACGGAAGGCGGATGCGGAAGGTGAGGCGGAGTGCATGGCTTTCGAGGATTTGGAGGGCTTTATAGAACCTGTGAGGGGCAGAAATCCAAGCAACGCTGGCATAACAAAGGATGGGGTGGATCAAGGATTTGTAGGTGTGAAGGATACTGGAAGGATGCAGTCCCCATCTCCAGCCAGACAGGAGTTTTGGGAGGCGGAGTTTGTTGTGAGCTTTTTGTTGGATTGTAAGGAGATGGGGAGTCCAGTTAAGGTGGCGGTCGAGTGTGAGGGCAAGGTACACTCCTGGAAATTGAAATAAGAACACCGTGAATTCATTGTCCCAGGAAGGGGAAACTTTATTGACACATTCCTGGGGTCAGATACATCACATGATCACACTGACAGAACCACAGGCACATAGACACAGGCAATAGAGCATGCACAATGTCGGCACTAGTACAGTGTATATCCACCTTTCGCGGCAATGCAGGCTGCTATTCTCCCATGGAGACGATCGTAGAGATGCTGGATGTAGTCCTGTGGAACGGCTTGCCATGCCATTTCCACCTGGCGCCTCAGTTGGACCAGCGTTCGTACTGGATGTGCAGACCGCGTGAGACGACGCTTCATCCAGTCCCAAACATGCTCAATGGGGGACAGATCCGGAGATCTTGCTGGCCAGGGTAGTTGACTTACACCTTCTAGAGCACGTTGGGTGGCACGGGATACATGAGGACGTGCATTGTCCTGTTGGAACAGCAAGTTCCCATGCCGGTCTAGGAATGGTAGAACGATGGGTTCGATGCCGGTTTGGATGTACCGTGCACTATTCGGTGTCCCCTCGACGATCACCAGAGGTGTACGGCCAGTGTAGGAGATCGCTACCCACACCATGATGCCGGGTGTTGGCCCTGTGTGCCTCGGTCGTATGCAGTCCTGATTGTGGCGCTCACCTGCACAGCGCCAAACACGCATACGACCATCATTGGCACCAAGGCAGAAGCGACTCTCATCGCTGAAGACGACACGTCTCCATTCGTCCCTCCATTGACGCCTGTCGCGACACCACTGGCGGCGGGCTGCACGATGTTGGGGCGTGAGCGGAAGACGGCCTAACGGTGTGCGGGACCGTAGCTCAGCTTCATGGAGACGGTTGCGAATGGTCCTCGCCGATACCCCACGAGCAACAGTGTCCCTAATTTGCTGGGAAGTGGCGGTGCGGTCCCCTACGGCACTGCGTAGGATCCTACGGTCTTGGCGTGCATCCGTGCGTCGCTGCGGTCCGGTCCCAGGTCGACGGGCACGTGCACCTTCCGCCGACCACTGGCGACAACATCGATGTACTGTAGAGACCTCACGCCCCACGTGTTGAGCAATTCGGCGGTACGTCCACCCGGCCTCCCGCATGCCCACTATACGCCCTTGCTCAAAGTCCGTCAACTGCACATACGGTTCACGTCCACGCTGTCACGGCATGCTACCAGTGTTAAAGACTGCGATGGAGCTCCGTATGCCACGGCAAACTGGCTGACACTGACGGCGGCGGTGCACAAATGCTGCGCAGCTAGCGCCATTCGACGGCCAACACCGCGGTTCCTGGTGTGTCCGCTGTGCCGTGCATGTGATCATTGCTTGTACAGCCCTCTCGCAGTGTCCGGAGCAAGTATGGTGGGTCTGACACACCGGTGTCAATGTGTTCTTTTTTCCATTTCCAGGAGTGTATTTGAGGGTAGGAGTGCGGTGGATAGGACGTCCATAAATGGTGAGGTAGAAATCATGGAGATGGAAGGATTGGTATGGCCTATGATGATTGCCTGGGTCCTGGAGGAGTGACGTATTGCTGCACTACTGCACTATTAGAGGTAATGTCCAACACATTTATGCAAATCTTCATTGTATTTTCTCTGTGGTTTTCATTTTGCAATCGATTGGGTCTTACTTTCTGAATTGCCCTCGTAACTTCGAACACCAACAGACAATCAGCGGACAGTCGCAATTTTCTACAGCAGGTAGAACGGCCATCAGAGTGCGTTGGTGTTATTCACGTTTGGTTTATTTACTGGGTCTAGTAGGTTACACAATGGACGTGAAAAGCGCCATACAATGAGTGATCACTGTGAAAGACGCAGAGTTTACTGACACGCGTATGAGGAAGCGTCGTCACCACCTGACAGTCTGAATGGAACGTCATTAAGGGCCTCCATTTCGACGACTGGTCGAACCGCGCAATGTCCACATTTTTGGAGCTTTCGAATGAGGTACAGTGTAGATCTGATTGAGAACGTGAGGACAGGAATACCGGTCGACAGTGTGTAAGCACTGGAAGAGAACATATCGAGCACCAAGCGCAGTGTCACATCTTGACGTCTGCGCAGGCCATCTGAGAACCAATAATAGATCTCCTGGAACATTCTGTGTCATCCTGCGCCACTAGTCATAGACAAACAGCGGCCGTATTAGAGAATTACTGTTGCATCTGTAGGTTATCTTTAACCGCAATACAAACAGCTGCATTTGGAGCTTGATTGGGAGGCGTGAACTACTGATGAATGGCGTTGCATTGTGTTCAGCGTTGAAAGGGAGCTCTACACTACCCCTGACGACCGTTGTAGGCGAGCTTTGTGGCGACATGGGAGAGGCCCCAGTCTTCCAGTGTTTTGGGGAGTCACAGCAGCGTTATTTCTGGTGTCACGGCGTGAGAAGCCATTGGGTATGACTACTAGTGACTGAGGGAACTCGGATAGCACAGATAGCACAAAAGTGCACCACAGACGTAATGCGTCCTCCCTTGTCAGCTCTTATGCGACAGTATCGTTGGGCCATTTTTCAACAGGGCTATGCTGTTCACATCCAGCACCTTGATCTCTGAACTGTCTGCTTGATGCTGAGGTTCTCCCACGGACAGGAAAATCTCCAGACCTATCTCCAGTAAAAAACGTATGAGACCAGCTCACATATCAACTCCATCCCTGTTCCCGTGTCCGGAACATGAGAGACTAGTTACAACTGTTGTGGACCGAGGTTCATCACGAGAGTATTCAATAGCTTTGTGACATCCTTCCCAAACGAATCAGTGCATGCATTGAAGCCAGAGTGAGTGGTACATCATATTGGTAACTTGGCTCATACTGCCGCATTCTTTGTAAATTTGTTTCTAGTCTGTAATCACAGAAATCATATATCTTCTCAATGCGTGAAGTTTCATTTCTGGGTACTTCATTTAGTCAGGTTGTGTATTAACCATGTAATTGTAAGGAAGCAAATGAAAAACAAAATCTCACAAGTTGAGTGGGAGGTTGGAAAAGGCCAATGATGTCTACAGCATTAGAAGCCCCACATATTTTCTACCAGCATAAGACTACAGAGCTAGTTGACTGCTTGGTCGATGAGAAACGAAAATGCTAGAGTGCTACAGTTGTTGATATAAAGCAGGGAAATGGCAACGACAAGGAAAGCAAACATCGCATTATTTGTAGCAGAAGTTGACATTTCATCAGAAAGGAACCCCAGGAACTTCGCAGAGTGGAAAGAAGAGGCAGTTGAAATATTAGCTTTTCTGAAACATGAATCAGTGGAATGTGTGGTGCCGTATACACTAGATCGTGAGGACAATGTTCAGGAGGAATACGATGATGACGATACGTACTTAAGAAGTGAAAGTGATATTGAAACAGGTGTCGAGCCAGTAATTCATCACCCTTGTCGGACAGGAGTCACAAATCCCGTCTCCATTGGGACGTAGTAAAGGTTAATCGTTGTCCGAGGAGCGAGTGCTTAACATAATTACCTACATGGAAGATCATCCGCAGTGTGGTAAAGAAACAATTGTGAACAGATTTCGAATGATTCTCTAAGAATACGATCGTATAGAGCGTAAGAAAAACTACTGATATTCGAGGTAGGACAAGGCATATTCGTTAGAAAAACTGGTGCTTGACGTTTAAAAGATGATCGATACAATTTACAGGATGTGCGTGATAATGACCTACTACATTATCCACGTCAAATTGCGCGACATAGCTTACAATGATTTCCAGAGAAGCAGTGGATGATTGCGTAACTTCAAACATTGCCACAGAATTGGAACACATAAGATAAATAAATTTCAAACAAAGCGTCAACGTGACGATGTATACTAAACAGCGTATTCGGCACGAAAATTTGTAGGTGAGATACCCCATTGTTCAGTAAGGAATTTGTTTTCAATTCTGACCAATCGAAATTTGAAGAGGAAATGCACACGAAAGGAACCCTGGAAATCAGAGGTATCAAAATAGTTTGATCAAGATCAACTAACATCAGTGCCTTAATGCATTTGTTTCAATTACGCCGACTATTAATTTGGATGGTAAATTGTCTGGCAATTTATTTACTGTGCTGGGGAAGTTGGAGGCGCACTGCCCCCTACGATTCCTTCTCGTGTGCGTGATCTTGAAAGAGCAGTAGAAAATATTTACGTCACAGCACGCAAGAATGGGAAAATGGGCTAAGAGGTAAGCTTCAGGATTGACTGATTTCCCACTCAGTTGCATACCATCCCATCCCATTAGTTCTCATCACGCCGTGGCACCAATATGATTTTATATACATTGTAAAGAACGCATACCTAGCTCAACGTTCTGCCCGGTTTGTAACTCCGAAGGAGTTCGCTTTCGATCTTGAAGGTGCGAACCTCTGTGATCACTTGTGGCGCACCATTTTTCACTCGGTGTTCTTGGTGCAAATCAGTGGTTTGTTTTGAACATTTCTCGATTGTCGACGACGTACATTATGTGGAGTATAGCAAGCTGGAATTTCCGAGCGGTTCTAGGTTCTACAGTCTCGAACCGCGTGACCGCTACAGTCGCATGTTCGAATCCTGCGTCGGGCATGGATATGTGTGATGTCCTTAGGTTAGTTAGGTTTAAGTAGTTCTAAGTTCTAGGGGACTAATGACCTCAGAAGTTAAGTCCCATAGTGATCAGAGCGATTTGAACTATTTTTTGTGGAGTGTAATACATACATTCCACAGAAGGTTGATCTCTGCACCAACAGGACGCTCATTTTCTGTCGCACTACGGATGACCACACATCAAAAAAAGTTGTGCGTCACTCAAGTTCCCAGAACTCCTGAAGACAGACGTTGACTGTGGATAGTGTATCACAGACATAGTCCCTTTGACTGTTCAGAGATGTCGCTAATCCCTCCCAAAGATGTAAAGAACAATGCATGAGCAGTGTCTATTAGACGGTGGGAGTCCGACAGCCGATCGGTTGCAGCCATTGCACCAGGAAGGAGGTAAACGGCTCGTGTTGACTGTAGTTCGACCACGTCTAGACGGTCAATAGCGTCGTTCGATCTCGTCCACATTGTTACTTTGTGCGAGGAAGGGCTCTCAACTAGGCAAGTGTCCAGGCATGTCAGAGTGAACCACAGCAATGTCGTTCGGACATGGACGAGATACAATGAGACAGGAACTGTCGATGACATGCCTCGCTCAGGCCGCCCAAGGACTATTACTGCAGTGGATGACCGCTACCTACGAATTATGGCTGATAACAACGCCACCATGTTGAATAATGCTTTTCGTGCAGCCATAGGATGTCGTGTTAGGACTCAAACTACATCTACATCTACATCCATACTCCGCAAGCCACCTGACGGTGTGTGGCGGAGGGTACCTTGAGTACCTCTATCGGTTCTCCCTTCTATTCCAGTCTCGTATTGTTCGTAGAAAGAAGGATTGTTGGTATGCTTCTGTGTGGGCTCTAATCTCTCTGATTTTATCCTCATGCTCTCTTCGCGAGATATACGTAGGAGGGAGCAATATACTGCTTGACTCTTCGGTGAAGGTATGTTCTCGAAACTTTAACAAAAGCCCGTACCGAGCTACTGAGCGTCTCTCCTGCAGATTCTTCCAATGGAGTTTATCTATCATCTCCGTAACGCTTTCGCGATTACTAAATGATCTTGTAACGAAGCGCGCTGCTCTCCGTTGGATCTTCTCTATCTCTTCTATCAACCCTATCTGGTACGGATCCCACACTGCTGAGCAGTATTCAAGCAGTGGGCAAACAAGCGTACTATAACCTACTTCCTTTGTTCTCGGATTGCATTTCCTTAGGATTCTTCCAATGAATCTCAGTCTGGCACCTGCTTTACCGACGATCAAATTTATATGATCATTCCATTATAAATCACTCCTAATGCGTACTCCCAGATAATTTAGGGAATTAACTGCTTCCAGTAGCTGACCTGCTATTTTGTAGCTAAATGATAAGGGATCTATCTTTCTATGTATTCGCAGCACATTACAATTTCTACATTGAGATTGAATTGGCAATCCCTGCACCATGCGTCAATTCGCTGTAGATCCTCCTGCATTTCAGTACAATTTTCCATTGTTACAACCTCTCGATACACCACAGCGTCATCTGCAAAAAGCCTCAGTGAACTTCCGATGTCATCCACAAGGTCATTTATGTACATTGTGAATAGCACACCTGAAGTCACTCTTACTTCGGATGACTTCTCTCCATAGAGAATAACATGCTGCGTTCTGTTATCTAGGAACTCTTCAATCCAATCACACAATTGGTCTGATAGTCCATATCCTTTGGAGTGCTATGCTCTTCTAGAGACCTACGGTACACCGCTGCAAGAAGGGGGGCAAGTTCCTTCGCGCACTCTGTGTAAAATCGAACTGGTATCCCATCAGATCCAGCGGCCTTTCCTCTTTTGAGCGATTTTAATTGTATCTCTATCCCTCTATCGTCTATTTCGGTATCTACCATTTTGTCATCTGTACGACAATCTAGAGAAGGAACTACAGTGCAGTCTTCCTCTGTGAAACAGCTTTGGAAAAAGACATTTAGTATTTCGGCCTTTAGTTAAAATGGCTCTGAGCATTATGGGACTTAACTTCTGAGGTCATCAGTCCCCTAGAACTTAGGACTACTTAAACCTAACTAACCTAAGGACGTCACACACATCCATGCCCGAGGCAGGATTCGAACCTGCGACCGTAGCGGTCACGCGGTTCCAAACTGAAGCGCTTGGAACCGCACGGCCACACCGGCCGGCTCGGCCTTTAGTCTGTAATCCTCTGTTTCAGTACCATTTTGGTCACAAAGAGTGTCTGGACATTTTGTTTTGTTCCACCTACCGCTTTGACATAAGACCAAAATTTCTTAGGATTTTCTGCCAAGTCAGTACATAGAACTTTACTTTCAAATTCATTGAACGCCTCTCGCTTAGCCCTCCTTACACAATATTTCGCCTCGCGTAGGGTGGTTTTTTTTTTTTTTTTTTTTTTTTTTTTTTTTTTTTTTTTTTTTTTTGCCTACAAGGCTTTGACTATGTTTATGTTTGCTGTGAAGTTCCCTTTGCTTCCGTTCTGCAGCAGTTTTCTAACTCGGTTGTTGTACCACGGTGGCTCTTTTCCATCTCTTACGATCTTGCTTGGCACATACTCATCTAACGCATATTGGCATATTGTACGATGGTTTTGAATTTTGTCCACTGAACTTTTGTGTTGAGCCGTCAGGTACTCTGTACTGTGCTTTTTGTCACTTTTGCTGAACAGAAAAATCTTCCTACCTTTATTAATATTTCTATATACGGCTGAAATCATCGATGCCGTATCCGCTTTATGATCGCTGATTCCCTGTTCTGCGTTAACTGTTTCAAATAGTTCGGGTCTGTTTGTCACCAGAAGGTCTAATATATTATCGCCACGAGTCGGTTCTCCGTTTAACTGCGTAATAGCCTGCACGATGAGCAACTTCACTCCCGATGTCCATGGCAGGGTCCATCTTTGTAACCACGACACCATGCAGCGCGGTACAGATGAGCCCAACAACATGCCGAATAGACCGCTCAGGATTGGCATTACGTTCCCTTCACCGATGAGTGTCGCATATGCCTTCAACCAGACAATCGTCGGAGACCTATTTACAGACAACCCGGTCTGGCTGAATGCCTTAGACACACTGTCCAGCGAGTGCAGCTAGGTGGAGGTCCCTGCTGTTTTGGGGTGGCATTACGTGTGGCCAACGTACGCCGCTGGTGGTCACGGAAGGCGCCATAACGGCTGTAGGATATGTGAATGCGATACTCCGACTGACAGTGCAACCATATCGGCAACATATTGGCGAGACATTCGTCCTCATGGAGGACAATTTGCGCCCCGATCGTGCACTTCTTGTGAATGACTTCCTTCAGGATAACGACATCGTTGGACTAGAGTGGCCAGCATGTTCTCCAGACATGAACCCTACCGAACAGGCCTGAGATAGATTGAAAAGGGCTGTTTATGGACGGCGTGACCAACCAACCACTCTGAGGGATCTACGCCGAAGTGGGAGTGGGACAATCTGGACCAACAGTGCTGTGATGAACTTGCGGATAGTATGCCACGACAAATACAGGCATGCATCAATGCAAGAGGACGTGCTACTGGGTCTTAGAGGCACCGGTGTGTAGAGCAATCGGGACCACGACATCTGAAGGTCTCACTGTATGGTGGTACAACATGCAAAGTTGGAAAGGGTGGAAATGATGTTTGTGTTGATCTCTATTTCAATTTTATGAACAGGTTCCGGAACTCTCGGAACTGAGGTGATTTAAAACATTTTTTGATGTGTGTAGATGGTGAGTCATTATTAGCTAACATCTTTCCTGTTTTGATTGTTAACATAACATTTCCAGACGAGCCTTACCAAAGATTGAACTTACGAACTCACACTAAAGGGGTTCCTTGTCAGCTCGCATTAAACGATCCCACAGAACAGATAGCTGCCCTAAACTGGAGCATAGTGCCAGCAGCAAGTATTGTAGCCGTGTGGCTGAAGGTCTGTAAGCGTTGGTGGCCGCTACGTCTGCAGGCCTCGTGGAATCGGCTAAATGTGTGCCTTTCTTTGCGAGCGGTCCTCAGCTCACTACTTGTCGACTGAGGGAGGCGGGTGCTGTGTCCGCAGAGCTCGCTGTGCTTCCTGATGGCGCTGACGCCGTCGACGCTGGTGCTGCAGTTCTGGCTGGAGTGGCCGTCGGGCGCGGGGCAGCGCGAGGCGTGCCGCGGCGGCGGCGTGGCGCTGTCGCTGCAGCTGGGCTGCGACGCGCTGCTGCTGCTGCTGCTGGTGTCGGTGTCGCCGCTGGCGGCGCGCTCGCGCCGCAACTACCGCGAGGGCGCCTGCTTCCTAGCGGCCGCGCTGCTCAGCGCCGCCGTCTGGGCCGGCTGGCTGGCCGCCTTCCTGCTGGCCGGCGACGAGTGGCGCGACGCGGCGCTCGCTTCGGGGCTGGCCGCCACGGCCTGCTGCGTCGTCGTCGCCGTCTTCGTGCCGCGCACCTACCTCATGCTGTCGTCGGCGGTGCGCTCGCACCTGGCCAGCGCGCTGCCCGGCTCGCTCGCCGCTTCCGCGTGCGCGCTCAACTCGGCGGCGGCGCTGGGCGGCGTCGCGGGCTCCCAGCAGGGGCTGTACGCCTCCGTCAACGCCGACCTGGCGGGTCCCGGCGCCGGCGCCGCCGCCGGAAACTTCTACTCGCCCGACGCCGGGCTGCCGTCCGGCGGGTCGCCGCGCGTCCACAGCAAGCTGTCGCACTTCTGACACGAGGAGTCGGCGGCCGGAGACTTTGAAGCCTCCGACCGCCACTGGGGACGGGACCGCACCGCGTCCTCCTCCACCGCCGGCAGCTCGGCAGACAGCGACACGCGCGTTGCCGACGACAAGTTCTCCGTCGTCTGCAGTCACCCCAGGGCCAACGACCCCACCACCGATCTCTGACTGCGGCGACTCTCAGTAGACCGGCTCTCCTGCTATCCCAGCCACTGGTCAAAACCCCCTAACGTCTGCTGACGTGACGCTCGTATGCGAGATGCAGAGTCTCGATACGTTCCGGCATCCCTCTACAGCAGACATATTTATGGAAACGAAATTTGACGTCGTCAAATTGGTGCATGCCACCCGGTTTTTAGAAATGCTGTTTTGTTCACAGATGCCTTTATCGCGTTCGGTGTATTCATCACAATTAACCAATTTCGCGTCTAACGAGTCATCTCAGGATCAGAATCTCGTTAATAAAGTAACATATCAAGTAATCACCTAGCGCACATCTCTTTTATTTAAAGTCAAATGACCACTTTGAGCGCTAGATGACAACATCACGTGTTACGTTAGAAGACGCTCATGCTGACGATGACTCAGTAGTCAAAACCGATACGCTGTCATAAATGCACCCAACGCGATCAAAAGATTTCTGAATAAGAAAGATTTGTGGAATATCTGAGGTATATAACAACACCGTGTTACCTTCCATTGCACGACATTCCAGTTTTATCAAATATTCTAATTTGTACGCGTTGCACTAGTCGTAATGTGATACCTTGGTGTTCAAGATACTTCCAATATAGTTTCCTATGTTGCCTCCAGCGCGTTGACATCAGTGTCGACACTGCGAGACTTTAAGTCTATTACAGACCACAGATAAGGATCCGCAATGAATCTCGCACTCTCCTGCTGAGTCTACATTCTAAATTACGTCACAAAACGGAATTGCGGTACCTCTCCAAAACAAACAAGGCGCTTCTCGGTATACATAACTGAATAAGATCCTCAGAACCATAAAGAAATAGCAGACAAACCGTTACCCACAACCTAATGGCTGTTTTTGTAAGGAACGTTCTATCGTTGTAAGTGCGCTAGTATGACAAAAAATACAGGGATAGTTTCTGAACATTTTTCGAAGGCGCTGAAAAGTGCTGACGGTCTGCGACTGTATATGCCGATCTAAGGCGTGTCCGGATGGCTCATTCGGTAACAGCAGTGTCCGCGGGAGTCGTGAACCAGCTTGCGGTCTCTAACTAGTAAAAATCTATCGACACATTTCTCAATAGATCTGGCTCCACAATCACAGATATTCCTTCTCCATCTTGACAGAATGCACACCAATGATAGTACCCCATAGTCCAGTGTCTTTCTCTCCTGGAGCTTTGAACTCCGGTCGTATAATAATGCTAGACCGCATCTCAATGAGACGTTCTTGGGGCTGTTAGACTTCTGCTCATCACACCACCGTCCCATCCTCATAGCCCCCAGTCAACTGCTGCTCGTTCTGCTATTCCTGCATTCCAGTTTTAGACTATTGTTGATTATTACTATCGGCAATTCTGTAGTTCGCATAACATCTACCACCCACGCACTTCCAGAACCGCTTCCGTTCGAACAGTCACTTGCTTGCTATTACCATCAACAGCATTTGATTATTCCTTGTTATTTATTCCGACTATATACCTTATACATTAGATCTGTTGTAATCATTTCGTATCTCATTCTCTTTATATTACTCATCACCTCATTGTTGTGTCTTCCACTGACAGAAACGTTCTTTGCTTCTAATTCGACGTTTTTTCCATCAGAACGTCCTCTCAGCATGGTGCATTATGAAATCACTGGAAAACACCGATAGTTTACGTTGTACCCCATTTTATCAACAGCTCAACATATCGAAATACTAATCTCCAGTGCCACTCCTATATTTTCCTGCGCGTTATGCTCACAGACCGGAGTTTTCAGAGGAGCAAACTTTCTGAAATAATGCATATGAAAATTAATTCCCTCACCTCGAGAGGAAGCAGTGATGGAGTTGCATCGAATGAAATTTTAATTTAATATTCCATTAACCATACTTAAAGTCCGAACTCGATCGGCACATTTTTAGAGGATGATCGGAGATGTTTATAGAAGGTTTTTTTATGTCAGGAACTCTTGGTCTCCCGCGGCACTTTACGGAAAAATTCCTTAGGTTTGTGAGCTCATTGAACTTTATGACTGTGTTCGCTGAGAATACCAACATACCAGAGCAGATATGTGTAAGGTCGAATTAATATTGTCTTTGTAGGGGAAACGTTTCCATCAGCCCCTGTTATCTACTGTTCACAATCCAGTTACGTCTTTTTCTCCCATCGCCCTCAGGCTTCATTTAAGTTAGTTATTAGAGTTTCTTTTCAGTAGCTGCACGTAAGCTATTGATAGATTTGTGATCATGTTAATACAGTTCCTGATGACTTGTGGCTGATGAAGTCGACAATTTAAACAACTGTTGCTTCTTATTGCTACGTGCTGTGAGTACAGTAACAAGACTATTGCTTTACTCTTTGTACTGTAAGTGGTGGTTTCCTATTTTTATGATATGGGATAGGTTTACAAGCCGAACGAATTACACTGTAACTATTCACTTTAGAATAAGTATACTTTACGCTCACCCAGATATGGTGACCAACCTGTAGCAGCTCGTCGGAGCTTCTAATCTTTAACCTAGCCGCGCGGGATTAGCCGAGCGATCTGGGTCGCTGCAGTCATGGACTGTGCGGCTAGTCCCGGCGGAGGTTCGAGTCCTCCCTTGGGCATGGGTGTGTGTGTTTGTCCTTAGGATAATTTAGGTTAATTAGTGTGTAAGCTTAGGGACTGATGACCTTAGCAGTTAAGTCCCATAAAATTTCACACACATTTCTTTAACCTACTTAGTGACCGATTGAACTGGTTCACTTGTGTGTCAGCTTCCGTTGAAATCATCGTGGCTGGAACTAATTCATAACGTCTACATTTCAAATACCTTGTCTTCCTACCACCGTGGCTTAGATCTATACGTGAATTTGCCAGAAGGTAGTTTCCAACGTATCGAAGAAGGTGTCAACTTCGTAGAAAAATCGAAGGTATTAAGGAATTGTTATTTCCCAGCACAGAGCTGTCCTATGTAACAGATAATAGCCAGATATGACGTCATAATCAGCCAGTTGTTTCACTTATTAGCCGATGTGGCATCCACTAACAGAAGATAGATTTCACTGCAAGATAAATGAAAATGTGGTCAGAAGATTTAGGAATAACCCACCACTGCACCTTTGGCTAGTGTAGAAACAAATACAGAAAAATTCAAAACCTAATGCGCTCCCTTCAGACTATCGAAAATTTCCTAATTCATCTTTAGTATCCTTTCTGGACTTGTTTGTTTATTACCGCCAATTAAAGCTGTGCTTCAATCACAATAATGCTCGCTTCTCCAAATAAAATCAGGTTAACAGTATAACAATCGACTGTGAACAATTCTTAACAATCGAACTAGTAGTAAGAACACACTGAATTCTCTACCATTAAATTCGCGTTAAGATCAAGCCCAAAGCCACGGTGGTACCAGATAAATTTCTGGTATTTGGAATGTGGACTTTATGAATTAGTTTCAGTCTTGACGATTTCAACGGCAACTGAGACACAATTCAGCCAATTCAATCGATCACTACGCAAGTTAAAGACTAGAAGACGAACGAATTGCCAGAGATTGATCACGGTATCTGGCTGAGCGTAAGGAATACTTATTCCAAAGTGATTAGTTACAGCGAAATTCGTTCGGCTTGTTATCCGAAATTAGATCAATTTCCTCGGTGCAACGCGATTAGGATAACTGTGCACCATTTCAGATACTGTGTCGTGTTTTACAGACACGTTACCATTCACTCTTGGTATCTGCTTCGTCGTTCACTGATTTGAACTACGAGTTTGAGAATTACACAAATACGAAACAATCACATACGACACAATGGGTAAAGCAACCGCCTTTTTGCTGTATTACACAGCATATAGCATTAAGGAGCAACGGTTGTTCGAAATATCGACTACAGTAGCCACAACAGGTATCATGAACTGTATTAACATGATCACGGACCTATCACTGCTTACTTACAGTTACTGGGAATAAATCCTAATAAACAAATTTAATTAAAATCTGAAAGCGAAGAGAGAAAAGGACGCAACTGCGTTGTCAACAGTAAATACCATGAGCCGATGGAAACGTTTTCCATACTAACACAACATTAATTCCAACTTGCTCGCATCTGCAGTAGCGTGTTGGTGTTCTCAGCGTACCTTATTTGCAAAGATGAGTGAGTTCACAGAACTGAGGAATTACTCCGTAAAGAGTCACGGGAGACCAAGAGTCCCTCACATAAAAACCCTTCTCTAAACATTCCCCACCATCCTCTGAAAGTGTGCCGATGGTATTCGAACTCACCTTGAACAGCTATGAAGGGTTCCCGATTGAACACTTATTGAGCAAGCGCTAATTTTCCTCTAATGTTGATCTGTGCGATGCACTTTTGCCAAAATGTGTTATGTGCACTGTACCCATTAAAAGTCTGTACTAAATAACTTTCAACGAGAACTAGTAGTTGTAAGTGTAAAAAATAAAAAAAACATCATTGAGCTATACCGACGGAAGTGACTGATGGTGGTACATAATTTATGTTCCTACTGAGCAGTAACTCCGAAAATCGTTATACAGTACATGCTGATAACAGAATCCCATAGCCAGTTCACATTTCCAATGTATCACTTCTAACAATTTGTACTTCTTAACGCCAGTAACAGTAGGATATAGCTGCAGAAGCTAGGTCAGATATTAAAAACATCGAGCATAAATAAGGACTGCTTGCAGAAAGCGCTCATAGTATTACAATTTGAGGCACGCGTCCCCATTTCCTTACGTCGCTCTTATCTCGCTGCTCACTGCTGCTCTATTTATTATGCTTTGGTGAGAACCCAGTCCGTTACAGCTCTCGTATTAGTCACTGACCCGTAGTTCGCCACGAAGATATAATTATACCGGCAGCTATTTTAAAGTCTTATCACCAAACGCTTTTAGCAAGCTGCTCTATAAATATAGCAGCACGGCCGACATTTTCCTAACTAGATCGTTTAATTCGCTCCAATAAAATCCGTATCATGTTTTGAAGAAACAATCTTCTCACTGTACTTTTTATATTTTTACTTTGCTACATTGTTACACCATGCTCATGGCTTGTAGATTTTTAAAATTGTGTAACAAATTCATCATTATAATGAAATTTTTATAACATTTTCAAAGTAAATAAAACTTCTTCATACATATTGGATACAGGAGTTTTTATTGTAGTTTGATTTCGTCCTTAGAGAAATCGTGGTTGCTTTAACTTTCATTTCACTTTTAATTTTTAATGACCCTGTATGTTACGGCAAATAATTCAAATAAGGTGATAATCTAACCTGCTATCGGAGAAATTACAAACAATGTTATGCAAAAATCGGCCTTGATAATCTACCCTCCCTTGCCACAGGTAAGTGATCTCCCATTGTGTTCGAAACAAGGTGCGTGACGCGTGCTGGATGCTGGCGATATTAACTTTATTATTAGAACGATGAGAGAGTCTGATATTTTAAAGTACGATATATTCAGTTTTAGCATCAACAGAACATTTGGAATGTCAACAAGAATCGTCAAGCGGGACACCAAATAATTACGGACTGAAACTGAAACAGGCAAAAATCTTATATCGGAGTATCTAAATCTTGTGAATTCAGATAGTTTTACATACGAATAATTGAGAACGTATCAGAATGTCGGAATCTGTAAGGAAACATATTTTCCATAGTATCATTTGTTGTAGTCAGTGTTGTAATTTTTTGCGATGTTCGAAGGATACAGTGACCTTATTCTAACATACGTGACATCTATACATGTAGGAGGCTACTGAAACAGTAAGGAGTATACAGAGGGTATCAAAAAGAACCATCCGATTAAAAAAAAAATCATAGCTGTTCTGTTATTTGAGATACGAGCGTGAACAACGTACTGCTGGAAAGACTAAGCAGCCTTACATGATTCCCGCTAGGTAGCAGCAGTGTGTACCCACTTCAGTTCTAGTAAAAATGGTAAATAAGTATCATATCAAACATTCACAAAAGAATAGGTTCAGAACTAATGTTCTAAGGTGGGAAGTGGCAACTGTAAAACCACTGCACTCATCTGGGCCTACACTGCCTACTGTTATTCAGGATGAAAGTGAATCACCGATTTCAGCTACATGAGGACATTGAAGTAATTTAACAGAGCGGGCGGTAGCCTTTACGGCGTCGGTTATCCGAGCACGGCTCCCATCCTACTCAAAGCCCCAACTTGTCTTACAGGACATGAAGTACACATTTTTACATAACCTCAGGTAACCAAAACTCACAGGAGGCCGACTGCAACAGGTCATTGCTATTCTGAAATTGTAGTGGTTTGCTGGTAATATATTCCTTACTGTTCAGTAGTCACGTACGTGTATAAATGCACACATATTTTAATAGTGTCAGCTCTGTGCTTCGAACATAACTGTTCTGTTATTTGAGATATGAGCGTGAACAACGTACTTCTAGAAAGACTAACGAGCTTTACATGGTTCCCCTAGGTATCAGCAGTGAGCACCCACTTCAGTTCTAGTAAAAATTATGACGGGACAACAAAAAGCGTTTCCTGTTTTACGTTTTGCACGATGCGGGTGAGTAATAACTGTTCAGCCTGCCTTTCGTACTAGGTATGGCGTGGATCCTCCTAAAGAACAGAGCTTCAGACGATGCAATGAACAATTCCAAAAAACAGATTGTTTGTGTAAAGTGAAATCGCCAGCCGTCCCCGAGGTGTGTGACAGACGTCGAACGAATCCGCCGTAGTTTCCCAAGGCGTCTGCAGAAATCCGTTAGCCGTGCAGCTCGACAGCTCAGCATGCCCCCGATGTCCGTCTGACGTCGACGTTTACTCATGAAACCATACAAAATTCAGCTATTGCAAGCTTTTCGTGAAGGTGAGAAACAACAACGTGTGAACTTCTGCAATTTCGTTCTTGGCAAGAAAGGGGATGGCAGTTTTCTTCCACGCTCAATATTTAGTAACGAGGCAACATTCCACTTAAATGGAAAAATAAACAGTCTTAACGGGAGAATATGGGGTACAGTACAACCACATAAAGTCGTACAACATTTAATGTGCTTAGTGCAGTTTCACGGGAAAACGTGTATGGTAAATTTTCCTTTGCCGAGAACACTGTTACAGGAAGCACATATCTCCATATTCTTAAGAACTTTCTTCCCACAGATGCAGACAGATTCGTACGAGTAAATTTACCAAAAGGATGGGGCACCACCCACTGGTATCTGGAAGGGCGGAAATTTTTAAACCAATGGATTACTGAACAATGGATCTGTCGCACTGTACCAAATGATTCAGCCTTACAGTACTGGCCTCCAGGGTCACAGAACCTCACTGTATGTGATTATTCCTTGTGGGAGTTTACAAAAGACTGTGTTTATGTGTACCCGTTATCAACAACAATGAATAAACTGAGATTTCGCATGACAGCAGGCTGTGGAAGCTGTAACTCAACACATGCTCGCTGCAGTGTGGGAACGATCTGAATACTGCATTGACATATGTCGTGCATCACAAGGGGGGCATATTGAACACCTATGAAAAGGTATTAAAAAAACTTTTTGAGTTTCTCATTCATTAAAAAACAAAATTTATTGTATATGTTTATTAGTTTCAGAAACATAGACGTACCAAATCGGATGATTCTTTTTGTTAAACTCCGTGTTATCAGCAAACCACTACAATGTCAGAATAGCACTGACACTCGCCAATACATAACTAGAAGAAGAAGAATCACCAATGTTTCGAGCTGTACGTGTCCATAATTTAGAAAAAAATGCACATCTGCACTATGTAGTAAACAGTAGCAACATGTTTAAAACACAAGACAAATGAATATCACACGAAGTATGCTTTATTCCGCACGCCTTCCTAAATAGGACTATTATATGTGCGGTACCTGTTCTTTCGCACATGTAATAGTAATATCTAGGTCTGACGGCGATTCATGCTAAATTTTCATGTTGATACACCCGAATTCCAGCGTCTTGTGGAAATCCAGCATAAACGCGGTGAACAATGTGAATGGGGATGGTGGACAGTAGACTCTAAATCTCGTGGATCCAGATACTTTTACACAAGAATGATTGAGAGCTTACAAGAACGTAGGAAACGGTAATTAAATATATTTTCTATTTTATCAATTTTTGCATCCAGTATTGTAATTAGTCGCGATGTTCGAAGCACAGAGCTGACAGTATTAAAATATATGTGACATCTATACACGTACGTAGCTACTAAACAGTAAAGAATATTTTTCAAGCAAACCACTACAGTTTCAGAATAGCACTGACCTGTTGCAATCGGCCTCCTGTGAAAGAATAATTCACAGTTTTTATTACTTCAGGATATGTAAAAATGTATACTTCATGTCCCATAAGACAAGTTGGGGCTCTGGGTATGATGGGAGTCGTGCTAGGATAACCGAGGCCGTAAACGCGACCGCCCGCTCTGTTAAATTACTTCAATGCCCTCATGCGGCTGAGATCGGTGATTCACTTTCATCCTGAATAACAGTAGGCTGTGCACGTCCAGATGAGTGCAGTGGTTTTATAGGTGCCACTTGCCACCTTAGAACATTAATTTTGAATCTATTCTTTTGTGAATGTTTGATATGATGCTTATTTACCACTCTTCATGAATTTACTTTAGTCGAAGCTACGTACTTACAGGTAGGAATTAGGCAGCGCCAATGAAACTTCTAATTCTAAAATTAGCTTTTGGTTTGCCATCAGATCAGCAAATTAAATAACTCTGCATCAGCACGAGTGTAGGAGATAAAAATAAGTTAGTGTGCGTCGTCCATTCCAATCATTGGCTACGCTCTGGATATACACTAAAGCACCAAAGAAACTGGTATTAGAAAAGCGTATTCAGATACAGAGATACGTAAACAGGCAGAATACGGCGCTGTGGTTGGCAACGCCTATATTAGACAAAAAGTGGTTGGCACAGTTTTTGGATTGGTTACTGCTGCTACAATGGCAGGTTATCGAGATTTAAGTGAGTTTGAATGTGGTGTTATAGTCGGCATACGAGCGGTGGTACACATCATATCCGAGGTAGCGATGAAGTGAGTATTTTCCTGTACGACCATTTCACGAGTGTAATGGCTGATATCGAAATAAGTGTCCAAGGAATAGAAAAGCAACTGAAATCTCTCAACAGAGGAAAGTCCACTGGACCTAACGGAATACCAATTCGATTCTACATAGAGTACGCGAAAGAACTTGCCCCCCTTCTAACAGCCGTGTACCGCAAGTCTCTAGAGGAACGGAAGGTTCCAAATGATTGGAAAAGAGCACAGGTAGTCCCAGTCTTCAAAAAGGGTCGTCGAGCAGATGCGCAAAATTATAGACCTATATCTCTGACGTCTATCTGTTGTAGAATTTTAGAACATGTTTTTGGTCGAGTATCATGTCGTTTTTGGAAACCCAGAATCTACTCTGTAGGAATCAACATGGATTCCGGAAACAGCGATCATGTGAGGCCCAACTCGCATTATTTGTTCATGAGACCCAGAAATTATTAGATACAGGCTCCCAGGTAGATGCTATTTTCCTAGACTTGCGGAAGGCGTTCGATACAGTTCCGCACTGTCGCCTGATAAACAAAGTAAGAGCCTACGGAATATCAGACCAGCTGTGTGGCTGGATTGAAGAGTTTTTAGCAAACAGAACACAGCATGTTGTTATCAATGGAGATACGTCTACAGACGTTAAAGTAACCTCTGGCGTGCCACAGGCGATTGTTATGGGACCATTACTTTTCACAATAAATATAAATGACCTAGTAGATAGTGTCGGAAGTTCCATGCGGCTTTTCGCGGATGATGCTGTAGTATACAGAGAAGTTGCAGCATTAGAAAATTGTAGTGAAATGCAGGAAGATCTGCAGCGGATAGGCACTTGGTGTAGGGAGTGGCAACTGACCCTTAACACAGACAAATGTAATGTATTGCGAATACATAGAAAGAAGGATCCTTTATTGTATGATTATAAGATAGCGGAACAAACACTGGTAGCAGTTACTTCTTTTAAATATCTGGGAGTATGCGTGCGGAACGATTTGAAATGGAATGATCATATAAAATTAATTGTTGGTAAGGTGGGTACCAGGTCGAGATTCATTGGGAGAGTCCTTAGAAAATGTAGTCCATTAACAAAGGAGGTGGCTTACAAAACACTCGTTCGACCTATGCTTGAGTATTGCTCATCAGTGTGGGATCCGTACCAGATCGGGTTGGCGGAGGAGATAGAGAAGATCCAAAGAAGAGTGGCCCGTTTCGTGACAGGGTTATTTGGTAACCATGATAGCGTTACGGAGATGCTTAGCAAACTCAAATGGCAGATTCTGCAAGAGAGGCGCTCTGCATCGCGGTGTTGCTTGTTCACCAGGTTTCGAGAGGGTGAGTTTCTGGATGAGGTATCGAATATACTGCTTCCCCCTACTTATACCTCCCGTGGAGATCACGAACGTAAAGTTAGAGAGATTCGAGCGCGCACGGAGGCTTTCAGACAGTCGTTCTTCCCGCGAACCATACGCGACTGGAACAGAAAAGGGAGGTAATGACAGTGGCACGTGAAGTGCCCTCCGCCACACACCGTTGGGTGGCTTGCGGAGTATGAATGTAGATGTAGATGTAGATGTAGAGTGTACCGTGAATATTAGGAATCCGGTGAAACATCAAATCTCCAACATGACTGCGGCCGGAAAAAGATCCTTCAAGAACATGACCGACGACGACTGAAGAGAATCGTTCAACGTGACAGAAGGGCAACCCTTCTGCAAATTTCTGCAGATTTCAATGCTGGGTCATCAACAGGTGACAGTGTGCGAACCAGTCAAGGAAAAATAATCGATATGGGCTTTCTGAGCTGAAGGACCACTCGGGTACCCTTGATGACTGTACGACACCAAGATTTACGCCTCGCCTGGGCCTTTCAACAGCGACACTGGATTGTCGATGACTAGAAACATGTTGCCGGACGGACGAGTCTCGTTTCAAATTGTATCGAGTGATGAACGTGTATTGGTATGGAGAAAACCTCATGAATCCATGGATCTTCTATGTCATCAACGGACTGTTCAAGCTGGTGGAGTATCTGTAATCGTATGGGGCGTGCGTAGGTGGAGTCATATGGGGCGCCTGATACGTCTAGATACGACTCTGACAGGTGATAAGTACGTAAGCATCCTGCCTGATCAACCGCATCCATTCATGTCCATTGTGCATTCGGATTTGGGCAATTCCAGCAGGACAATGCGACACACCACATATCCAGAATTGCTACGAGTGGCTCGAGGAACACTCTCCTGAGTTTAAAAACTTCCACTGGCCACCAAACTCCTCAGACATGAACATTATTGAACATATCTGGGATGCCTTGTAACGTGCTGTTCAGAAGACACCTGCACCCCCTCGTACTCTTACAGATTTATGGGCAGCCCTGCAGGATTCATGGTGTTGGTTCCCTCCAGCACTACTTCAGACATTAGTCGAGTCCAAGCCATATCGCGTTGCGGCACTTAGACGCGTTCGCGGGAGCCCTACATGATCTTAGGCAGGTGTACCAGTTTCTTTGGCTCTTTAATGTATATACGTCTAGCCACCGGCAGTGATAATAAGAAAAATTTATGCTCACCATTACTGAATACCCAAAGAACAGCATTTGGAAAAGATACCGAGAGTGAACAAAAATACATTCTGCCCAATCGTCGTTAGTCTTACGTACGTACAAGGTGTGGTACCAAAGGAGCTATGTTGTTCGCAAGGAGATAAAATTTGTTAGAAGTAACATGTGTGACTGCGTCCTCTGTAGTCAGGGCTGGGGAGTTCTTCGCTTGCACAGGTCCCCGCGGCGCTTCGGCTTGATATCCATCCGTAACTTTTGGTAGTCTCGATTTGCCCATTGTGTGGTGCTTAAGTTTGTGGCGTTTTCCATAAGTTTAATAAACACAATAGATACGCATAACAGAGAATTTAGTCATCAATAATATATTCTCTTTCATGATTTACATGAATCTTCGAACGCTCGGGCAACTTCTGAGTCCCCGGCTGAAGGAATCACGAATAATTCGTCGAGCCATGTTCGGAGGGCATTTTCATGCAGAATGGAAGTTTTTTGAAGATTGTTTGATAGAGAGCGAAAAAGGTGGTAATCTGAGAGCGGAAGGTGAATAAGGTGGTTGCCGAATAGCTTCCCAACCAAACTCCTGTAGAGCGTTTGTCAGTCTGGCAGAATGCGCGTGGGCGTTACGGTGGAGTAGCAATACTTTACGCAGTCTTCCTGGTTATTATTTTTGCATTGCGCCTGCAAGACGTCTCAGTTGTTAACAATAAATTTCAGCAGCGATGGTTAAAACTAGGCGAAGCAATTCCTAGTACGAACCACCGTCGCTGTTCTACCTGATCCACAACATTAACGTTCGTGGTTGCGCACAGGTTTTTGTACGGGGAGTTGCCGCTTTGGGCACAACCAATCCTTTTCTTTCTTTATGTTAGTACAAAGACACCATTTCTTGTCACCAGCAACGATACGGTATAGGAACTGTCGGTGTTGTTCACGAGCATATTTATGACGAGCAAGCAGAGCTGCATAAATGACCACCTTTGTGATTTTGGCTTAGACCATGTGTACCCACACACACGATTTTCGAATCTTTACCACTGCATGTAAATACCTCACGGTGGTGGAACTATCACAGTTCATCACATTGTCCAGTTCTCGAGTACACTGACGTGGACCATTGAGGGTTAATGCGTCTAAACGTCCTCAAGTTGGAGAGTCACTAACGTCAAAACTATCCTCCTTAAACAGAGAAAATCATTTTCTTCCCGTGCCCTGGCCAATTGAATTATCCCCGAACATGGTGCTAACGTTTCTGGTTGCCTCCACTGCTGCGACCCCTAACTCAAACTGGAACGTTCCGATTTCTCCACCTGGCTCTATTTGCTAGCGTCCACAGCTCCATTCACTGCCTCCATGCGACAAAATGACAATACGTAAACTCAAAATAGCAACAGTGAACTACAATTAATGGACGACAATCGATAAATAAACCCGTAGAAATCGGAATATCAATATGCACAACAAAAACGCTACGAACTTATGCACTAACCTAATATCCTAGCACCGTACTTTTGCAGTCCCAAAAACCACTCAGCAGCAACATTATCGATGGTGGGGGTCTTGGCCTTTGTGAATTCACAAGCTTCGACTGCTTGCTTCTGTACTTTGTCTCGGGGTTATACTGTTGGTGATTAGCCGGCTGCAGAAGTCATCTGGATTGGCCTGACACAGCTGCAACGCTTCTGCTATTGCCTCGGATCAACGGCTTTCTGGAATGTGTGTGAGGAGTCGTAAAATACACTCAGGCATCGACCTTTGTCATGTTTGCAATCTCCTGCGTGATGTTGACAACTGGTCTGTGATCGCCAGAACTGCGATACGTCTGTCTTTGAGCAATAGGGCCTCAACTTCTCTTGCGTTTCCCGATTCTTTACAGAGGGGATGATCTACCACTTCGTCTTTTCGCCATCCGGACCTGTCTGACCAAATCAGCGTAGACGACTGCAGCGTTGCTTCCCTTCAGATGCAGCAAAAATATTACCGCACTAACTACGGATTACAAGCTAGCAGCGCCATTTTGTTTCCACTCCTCTGTCGACGTCCTACGTCAAGTTAGCGAGGGGATCTTAGGTGTACCAGTTCTTCAGGAACGTACGTACAGGATAACTTAAATTTTTGACGATTGCAATTAAAATTTTATGATTACCTCTCTTAGAGATGTATTCTTACGTTCCATCAGGAAACGCCATGTTCGGGTCTGGTACAAAAACGATACATATGTGGCAAAATTTGTCTATATATCAAAAAACATCACGTTCAATTACTGGTGGTCGACCTCAGACTTTGAGTTCACACGGACATCTACATTAGTTTCTCCCACAGCTCAATTTCTTCCTGTACGTCGCTTTCCGTAATTACGCAGCAACAGCGCCACTTTTGTCTTCCTGCTGAGCGCGAAAACGCGTCGGCAGTAAACTGCTCCTACACTGCTCTTGAACACAGCGCACAGACACAGCTCTAGGTCGGAGAAATGTAGAGTACTAACAAGCAAGACAAATTGTTCCTTAGTATTTCGAACAATCTTTAATTTTTTGTAGGATCTTGTATGATAAACACAGACAACTTCCATTGCGGATTGCGGATAGTTCGCACATTGTTCCTGCAGCCGCGATAGAATATATGAGATTTTGTGAATTTAGGCACAAAAAGATGAACGATTTCCGTTTGGATCTTTGAGAATCACATGCTACCGGCAACGAAGAGATAACTCTTCGAAACGGGTTGGTGAGTCGTGTGTGCATTAAAGTACCATGGTTTTTGTTTATCTTCAGTGCGGATCCTATACAACAGGTTTTCTTCACCCTGTAAGTAACCCTAGACTTGTTACAGATCCCAAATCTTGTGGGGATTCTTCTTTTACCACTTTCAAGCCCACTGATACAGAAATAAATTTAAAAATAAATCCTATAAAAACACATTTCCTAAATGAATCAAAAAATAACATTTTAGTTAAAAAATTTTGTATTGTTTGATGAAGAAGTTGGTCCAGCAATAACTTTGAATAATTTAAGATTGTCCTTTAATTTTCACTCTACATTTCATTTGTTTTTCGTAACAGATATGAAAAGAAACTGAGTCTCAGAAGTAATATTTATTGAAGATATACAGAGAGAACACAAGGATTAGTTCATTTGTTTTTCGTAACAGATATGAAAAGAAACTGAGTCTCAGAAGTAATATTTATTGAAGATATACAGAGAGAACACAAGGATTAGCTCCATCGATTTGTGAAGAACGTTTACATAACACGTGAATACTAGTTTGAATAGCCGTGGGTATTATATATGTTGTTGTTGTTATTACTAAAGTATAACATATTTCATAATTTGGATGGATCAAGTAATCTGAAGAGTTTCCGCCAGCAAAAACACGCATTGCCCGCTTTTAGCTCGAAAGAGCTACTCAAATATGACTATGATTTCACGTTTGTTTCTGAAACTTTCACTAGTCACGTCTGTTCACAAATAATATATGAATTAATTTAGACCACAAAATTAGAGTGGCGGTGACACTGTTTACCACCTGTCCATAGGAGTAGAGCTCAAGTGTATCCGACGAATAGACATTCGGCTGTCCTGGCGGAAGTATCAACATACAGAGTTAACAATGAAGGTTAGCAATTACTTCTTTGTGATAATACAAGGGTTGGAACTTAAATGGTGGCAACTATTTATTCACAACCAATAAAAAAGAGTTACGTGTTTACAGCTGTTACTGTTCTTCAAAGTAGTCACCAGCGTTGTGTAGAACCCGTTGCCAGCGATGTTGAAGGTGTAGTATACCGTACGTAGAGCCTGTTCTGTTGATGGTGCGAATGGAGCGGTCTACTGCCTGTCGAATCTCTGGAACAGTTCTGAAGCGAATGCCACGAAGTAGTTCCTTCATCTTCGGATTCAAATCAATATCACAAGGACTTACGTCCGGGGAGTATGGTGGATGGTACAGTGTTTCCCAATCCCATCAACCGAACAGAGCAGCTACAGCTTGCGCGGTATGCGCCCACGCATTGTCGTACAAAATGATGGTTGGGTTGCGCAGAAAGTGTCGCCGCTTCTTCGCAAACCTGGTCGCAGGTGATGCTCCAAAACCAATCAGTAATACTGTGCATTGACGGTCTGCCGTGGAGGAACGTAATGCGTTAGGATAACACCATCACAGTAGTACACGAGAATCTCCATAACTTTAGACCGCTCCATTGACACCATCAACAGAACAGTATGTGCTAACGGTATACTAGGCCTTCCACATCGATGTTAACGGGCTCTACACAAAGCTGGTGACTTCTTTGAAGGACAGTAACAGCTGTAAACATGCAATTCTTTTGTATCGGTTGTGAATAAATAGTTGCCACTATTTAAGTTCAAACCCTCGTGTTAATATGGTCTTTTGAATAACGGCTATCGTGCGTTGTGTAGGGCCGATATCAAATATGTAGAGTATGTACTTTAGATAGCTACAAAATGTCATTGTATTAAACTCATCGGAAAATGATTAAATTGGATGATTGAAGCTTTTCTCCTGTTTAGTCCTGTCTACAGTATATCTACAACTGTTGCTGGCCTAATAAAAGACAAGGCTATCCCTACCCATGGATACATTTTGTGAACTAGAGTCGGATTTAGTTAACACATCCAGTTACTGCATTTTCAGTCCTATTCAGCCCAACAAGACAGGCACATTGTCAGGAAAGAGTTTATGATCCCAGTTTCCTGCAGGCGTACTTCTACGGCAGTTGAAGTGCACGGGACAGTTTGGGTCTTGTGGGCAAAATGTCTAAATTGCATATGCACAATGTGATCAAAATTATCCGAACACCCCCGAAAAACATACGTTTTTCATGCATTGTGCTGCCACCTACTGCCTAGTTCTCCATATTAGCGACCTCAGTAGTCACTAGACATCGTGAGAGAGCAGAATGGGGCGCTCAGCGGAACTCACGGACTTCCAACGTAGTCAGGTGACTGGGTGTCACTTGAGTCATATGTCTGTACGCCAGTTTTCCACACTCCCAGATATCCCTAATCCCACTGTTTCAGATGTGATAGTGAAGTGGAAACGTGAAGGAACACGTGAAGCACAAAGGCGTACAGGCCGACCTCCTCTGTTCACTGACAGAGACCGCTGACAGTAGAAGAGGGTCGTAATATGTAATAGGCAGACATCTTTCCAGACAATCACACATGAAGTCCATCAGGATCCACAGCGGCGAGAGGTGAGAAATCTTGGATTTCATGGTCGAGCGGCCTGCTCATAAGCCACAAATCACGCCGGTAAATGCCAAAATTTAATGAAGCTTATCTTTAAAGCACAAACACTTTGAAAGAAAGCAACTCAATCACTATGGAGGTAGGGTTGATTTGGGGGGAAGAGTCCAAACTGTGAGGTCACCGGTCTCATCAGATTAGGAAAGTAAGTGAGCTGTGCCCTTTCAAAGGAACCATCCCGGCATTTGCCTGAAACGATTTAGGGAAATCACGGAAAACCTAAATCAGGATGGCCGGATGCGGGATTGAACCGTCGTCCTTCCGAACGCGAGTCCTGTGTGCTAACCACTGCGCCACCTCGCTCGGTCCAAACAACGTCTCGCTTAGCGTAAGGAGCTTAAACACTGGTCGATTGAACAGTGGAAAAACGCTGTGTGGAGTGACGAATCACAGTACACAACGTTGCGATCCTATGTCAGGGTGTTGGTATGGCGAAAGCCCAGTGAATTTCATCTGCCAGCTTGTGTAGTGCCAACATCGTAACTCGGAGGCGGTTGTGCTATGGTGTGGTCGTGTTTCTCATGGAGGGCGCTAGTACCCATTGTTGTTTTACATGGACTATCACGTCACAGGCCTACACTGATGTTTTAAGCACCTTCCTGCTTCCCACTGTTGAAGAGCAATTAGGGGAAGGCGATTGCATCTTTTAATACGATCGAGCCCTGCTCATAGTGCACGGCCTGTGGCGGAGTGTTTACACGACAGTAACATCCCTGTGATGGACTGACCTGCACAGAGTCCTCACTTGTATCCTATGGAATATCTTTGGAATGTTTTGGAACGCCGACTTCGTGCCAGCCCTCACAAGAATGGGCTGCCATTTCCCACGAAACCTTCCAGCACCTCACAGATCGTATGCCTGCGAGAATGGAAGCTGTCATCAAGGATAAGGGTGGTATAACACCATATTAAATTCGAGCTATACGATGAAAGGGCGCCACGAATGCCTCCGTGGGCAAGGAGCGGATGTCTATAGTCGAGGAACTGAACGATTGGCAGAACGTTCTGATTGTTGGTTATAGAGACTTGGAGACTGTGTTGAAAAATAGTTTTATGTACATGTGGCACTGTGTCGTGGAGTGCAGTATTCAATAAAAGTCACATAATAATGTGAAATTTACATTCTAAAGTTATAACACTATACTGAATCGCGTGTTATATCAACAAATAGCGTGTATTACCAAATATGGTATTACGATGCAGTAAATGCAATTAATATATTCATTATTCAAGTAGGTTTATTCATTTTAAGCAACTCACAATTGGAGACTGTTAAACTGTCCATTACTATTAAGCAAACTAAACACTCTTTCCTGAGACAATTTGTAAGATGTAAATTTTTGTATTACTGTTTCACTAATTTCATTCACCTTGCATGGTTTTAAAAACAATTAATGCCGGAAATTTTCTCTATATAATTTTAAGTATGAGTTCATGTGCATTTACACTCTAATTGACTTCAAAACAACGTGCTGTCTTATTATCATTAATACAACCAGTATTTTTCACTAACGGAATTTAATGAAGTTTATCTTTAAAGCACAAACACTTTGAAAGAAAGCAACTCAATCACTGTGGAGGTTTTCATAAATGCAACACTAACTTCCTCCCTTAGCTTTAACTGAAACCACAGTATCTCTAGATATCTTTTTGCATTAAGAATTATGCAAATAATCAACCATTTATTTTCATTAGATTTTAACACACAGGATACTCGGATGTCAGTATTTATGTGGACTGGATCCTAAGAGGAATCATGAGAGGAACCAAATCAAGGATCGGACAGAAGTTTCACAGAATTTTCCTTATTATTGCAAATTAAACAACACTTAAATGTACTGGTTCATACTTTGACACAAATCTGACGTCTTAGATTTGCTGAAGTGATGGGGCAAAATTGGTGGCGAGTACATGGTGGCTACCTGGCCTTTCTTCTGGATGTAATTTGCTCTGTTGTCTTCTTTTTGGCGGCGTCATTTCAACATTACAGCCTTTTCCATTAATAGAGCACCATTTTATAGTCGTACACACATCCGAGGCCTTTCCATATTAATCCAGGTACTGGATGCCTCACTCGGCACTTGCGCTGTTCACACACTGGCTGCACTGACCAGACTGTCCTGTGGCTAGCCGCCGACTGGCGGGCGTCAACTCACTTCCGTTGCAAATTGGAAGTACTGTTGCGTTTCATTTTATATAATGCATGTCCCTAGGTATGAACCAGCTTAAACATAGTTGTAAACAAACATCTGTTAAAAAATCTTAATATTTAAATACATTATTATGTCGATACAAAAGCCACATAATTATGCAACATTTTCCTCCAATGAATACAAAGAATTTAAATAGCAAAGAGAAAACACTTTACACAACTTTCCACTTCATTACAATATGTCAAAGGGATTACATAGTGAGAAATAAATACTTGACATTGAACAGAATTAATCAGTACAAAATATTTACAGTATTAATTATGGTTCAAATGGCTCTGACCACTATGGGACTTAACATCTGTGGTCATCAGTCCCCTAGAACTTAGAACTACTTAAACCTAACTAACCTAAGGACAACACACAATACCCAACCATCACGAGGCAGAGAAAATCCCTGACCCCGCCGGGAATTGAACCTGGGAACCCGGGCGCGGGAAGCGAGAACGCTACCGCACAACCACGAGATGAGGGCTATTTATTATGGTGTTAAAAAAGTCCCTTCGAACGCTTAAATGGCTATTTTGGGTCACAATACCGCATAATGACCATTCGACGCACCCATGGTTATGACGCCACCTCTCTTTACGTGTGTAATTGAATTGATGTCCGTCTTCAAATCAGACGTCGTTACAGAAGTTTTTATTTATTTTTTTTTAATAATTGTGGAAATCACGAACCCAACGAAGCTTCTGTGTAGTCAAAAAAAAAAAAAAAACAGCAATAGGCTTATTCAAAAAGCGCTATGTGCCTGTCTTAGTGCAAGAAGTGACTCACTGCCGCGCCTGATTACGTTAGAATTTAAACCCTAGCCTGCATCATTTCCGATGATTCCACTTTCATGGAACTCTTCTTGCGATTACATCAGAATATACACCTAACACGATTATAGACAGCGTACACAACACCCCTGTAATTTTGATCATTTACATTGTATTTCTATTTTCATTGCAGTTTTCAAATTTTCAACGAAGTAGGGAACCAAAATGATTATGGTAGACAATGATTCTCAATGCAAGGAACTCAGTTCACGAAATATGGTAGGTATCAATGAAACAGGAAAGCTTACATGCACATGACGCATATAATTTAATTTCTCAGGCGGGACCGTATCAGCTAACGCTAATAAGTACAACATAATTCACAGTAAGTTAATAAGAAAATTTAAGAACTAAAAAAGAAGACAATTTACAAAACTTGCAACTTCTGCACACAATAGAAGGAGTGACCAACAAGAAAGGCCTACACCACAGTACAAATCTGTTGGAAGCCTACTGAAAAATGGACAATACTGCACAGTAAAATGATTAACGAACTAACACCACTGATCGTCCAAACTGCCCCACTAAACACACAACTGATCAAAAGTATGCAAAGCAAGAAGGTTTTCCAGTTGCCCTTATGGGTGAGATTACGTCCTGTTATAGGTTTAGTTTCTCCTGCGTACGATATTGTCAAGACTGATTTTCTTCTATATACCGTCCTAAAAGTCCAAAATTTTCACTGAGAATTTCATCACTTTATGATAGTAAAATTACGCTTCTACAAATGTTACAACTGTCTTACACATTACCTTCTCAAAACCTTTAGGAAACGGAGATATCATATGAATTAATTGAGGACTTTTCTCAGTAAAGTGTTATTTATTCGTCTAGTCTATTTTTTTAATGTTCTGTTAATTTTTAACTCGTTATTTATAATTTTTCCTAATTATCTGTCTGAACTGTTTCGTTTCATGATCAAGCAGCTTTGAAATAAATCTTATGGTATTAGAGTATGCCGTAAACGACAAAAAGTGAGAGCGATTAAAATATTTACAACAAATAATTAAGGGCGTTCGATGGATTTACGAGTTGCTGCTCCGAGATGAAGAGATAGCAACAGCAGAGGATATCTTAATGGACCGCTTCAAACCAGTCGGAAGACTGGTGACCCAGAAACAGTAAGACGCCGACTGATCAGATGTCTCTCCACGAACCTGTTTTGGAACATCACAGTAATGATCATTTTCGTACGTACGACACGTTCAACATAGAAATGTTTCATTGCTAGTGAACTCAGTTTTATGAGACGACTTGTTACATTTGTTAATATTACAATGAAGCTCTAAGCAGCAAATATTTTTAATGCATAAGAGTTATGCTATTTTGTCGAAAACTAACTTTATGAGCCCGTGGCTCTGTACAAAATACAGATGGACTCTTACAGAGAAGACAACAGCAACCAGCCACTTTTACAATGCTATTTAACCAAAACATCTCCTCTAGAATAATTTGTTTACATAATCTAAAATTGTTGTGAGGTGTAATTACAGTTAAAAAGAAACTTCCTGGCAGATTAAAGCTGTGTGCCTGACCGAGACTCGAATTTTGGACCTTTGGCTTCCGCCGGCAAGTGCTTGGGTAGCTCAGACGGTAGAACAATTGCCCGCGATAAGCAAAGGTCCCGAGTTCGAGTCTCGGTCCGGCATACAGTTTTAATATGCCAGGAAGTTTCATACCAGCGCTCTCTCCGCTGCAGAGTGAAAATCTCATTCTGACAGTTAAAAAGACATTCTCTCGCATCTTGTTTTGGTTGTAGGACACCACCACCCTAAGGAAATTTCATCGTTTGGGAAAACAAAATGTGAAAGCTAATGTATTATGTACCGTAACGTGAACTAGCTGTCTAAGGATGAACCTTTCGGTTCGAAACCGATAACGGCGTTATTTACATAAATAAATAGCGTTGTAAAAAGTGTCTGGTTGATGTTATCTTATCTGTAAGAGTCAACCTGAATAAGAATTAATCTGATGACTCCATCTTGTCAGCTTCACAAATGGAATTTTCACCACTCTTCAGCAGCAAGTGTTCGACGTCTGTCACATGGATCGATTATCATTTTATTCGGTGCATCCCTTGGTACGAAATTCGATATTACACTTCCTTTCGAAAATGAAAACTTTTAAAACAAGCATTTTTATCCTAATGTTTGCAAAGCTCCACACAAGTGCAGAATAATTCATACCTTTTATAAGTTCCAGAGGTAAATTTCACTCTGCTAAGTCAGTGTTTGCAAGAAAACGCATAATAATTTCGTTGATGATGTCAGCTCGGTTATACGTGGTGGACACACTCATTTAGCTTGATGTCAAAAGTGACGTGTTTGGAGTGTGCAGCCTTTCAGAGGCCGCATAAATAAGTATGTCATCACAATATGAGGTCATTTCTGCTCTCGTATGGCTGTTATGCGTATGGAAGTAAATAAGCACGTGTCCTTTATCAAAATGCTCAAACGTTACGTCAGAAAAAAACTAAGAAATAAAAGTTATCAAATGAGCTTATATAAGTATGCAGTTGCAGAAGTTTATAGCGAGTGTACGTAGGAACAAGTTGCAGGCGGTTCCATTAGATGACGTCACCGTTGTCAATACTGTCTGGTTATGTTGCTCGGTTCAGAACCACCACCTCTATTACATTTATGACACATTTCTTTGCTGCCTTGACATCCATGAACAAGGAGGTCTGCAGGATGGAAGGGAAAGATTATTTTTTACCGCTCCATCAACGAAAAGGTCATTAAATGTGAAAAACAAGCTCGGATTATTGGATGCAGAAGGAAAACAGTCTTGGCAGTCAGGCGCGATTTCAAACGGCAACCTGGTGAAATCTAGTCCAGCGTCTTACCGATGCGCCATCTCACTACGTACCAAGGTCTTCAGCGGAAGAGGAACATTAGCTACTTTGGACGAAGGACGGTATAGATAGCTGAAATGGCACGGCAAAAGGAACCTGACAGCTGTGATTTAGGAAATCCACGGGAAGCCTGCAGCACAATATTCGAAACAATATTTCAGTTGATTCCTTCAGAACCACATTCCGGCGTTTTAGTACGTAGTCATCTTGCTTGTGAGCTTTATTTTGACATTTTCTGATCGATTATACGTTTGCTACGAGGGCTATTAGGAAAGGGAGGAACGATCGGTCGTGAAATGGAAACCACTGTGAAAATCCGACGAGGCTTTTTACAGACGTTTTGGGCAGTGTCTCTAGTATGTCTGTCGATCGCATCAAGTAACTCTTTTCAGTTATGAGCGCTCTGTGAGCAAGTAAAGGTGTCTAGAACAACAATGCCTCCCGCCAAGTAGGAGGGTCTGCTGACAGGCTTCACCTTAATGAATGCAGCCCACCTAACACAACTGCCAAGCACTTCCTTCTGCATGGCAATTCTCAGCCGCACTCTGCAGGGGCAGTGAAGATGCACCTGCAGCCTTATAGATGGGGGTTGGGTGTTCGATCACCCACAACACAGCCGTAATTGGTTCGTTCTGAGTCTCACCTCTGTTCACTTGAAACGCTGGATACGAAGACAACACTTGGGTGTAGGCTGGCGCTGTAGACCAGCGTAGAGAATTATCTGAAAGCGCAGGCGGCTGCCTTCCATGATGATGATGTTGGAAATTTTGTATAACACTTCGACAAATGTCTAAGTCGGAGCGGTGACTGTATAGAGAAGTGCCTGGAAGGTGTAGCTACATGTGCTGATTGATTTCCACTGTGGTTTCCATTTCGAGAGCAATCGTTCCTTACTTTCCGAACAATCCTCGTAGATATGAGCGTCACAGTATACACTTCTTTACATAATTTGACACAGATTTTTTGACGTTTAACGCACATAAAGCAATTGAGTTCTCTGACAATCAAGAATAAATGTTTTTTTATTTTTTGGATTCCTTGAATCAGTTCATTTGCATTTCAACGAGAGACACAAAAAGTTATACATAAAACTAATCTGCAAAACACAGATGTAAAAAATTATAATTTTCTATGTAATATTTTTGTCAATTTTCGACACTTTCTATGTCTGAATCTCTCCGGAAACCGCCATAAGTGCAGGAATGTTCCTCAGCACATCAATGAAAAAAGATATATTTTGCGCGACAGAATTACGCAAAGCTGATTCTGTTCAGGATCACTGTTCGTAAAATTACTCGATTATTAGTTGTTACGTCACTAACGTGTATCCACAGGACATGTGACCTGTTGTTGAAGAAGTGTCATGATGATCTCTCCATTGGCAAAAGATTCCGGAATAGTCCCACATTCGGATATCCGGGAGGGGACTACCAAGGGGGAGGTTACCATGAGATAAAGACTGAATAATATACGAAAGGATAATATTCTACGAGTCGGGGCGTGGAATGTCAGAAGCTTGAACGTGGTAGGGAAACTAGAAAATCTGAAAAGGGAAATGCAAAGGCTCAATCTAGATATAGTAGGGGTCAGTGAAGTGAAGTGGAAGGAAAACAAGGATTTCTGGTCAGATGAGTATCGAGTAATATCAACAGCAGCAGAAAATGGTGTAACAAGTGTAGTATTCGTTATGAATAGGAAGGTAGGGCAGAGGGTGTGTTACTGTGAACAGTTCAGTGACTGGGTTGTTCTAATCAGAATCGACAGCAGACCAACACCGACAACGATAGTTCAGGTATACATGCCGACGTCGCAAGCTGAAGATGACCAGATAGAGAAAGTGTATGAGGATATTGAAAGGGTAATGCAGTATGTAAAGGGGGACGAAAATCTAATAGTCATGGGTGACTGGAATGCAGTTGTAGGGAAAGGAGAAAGAGAAAAGGTTACAGGAGAATATGGGCTTGGGACAAGGAATGAAAAAGGAGAAAGACTAATTGAGTTCTGTAACAAGTTTCAGCTAGTAATAGCGAATAACCTGTTCAAGAATCACAAGAGGAGGAGCTATTCTTGGAAAAGGCCGGGAGATACGGGAAGATTTCAATTATATTACTTCATGATCCGACAGAGATTCCGAAATCAGATACTGGATTGTAAGGCGTACCCAGGAGCAGACATAGACTCAGATCACAATATAGTAGTGATGAAGAGTAGGCTGAAGTGCAAGTCATTAGTCAGGAAGAATCAATACGCTAAGAAGTGGGATATGGAAGTTCTAAGGAATGACGAGATACGTTTGAAGTTCTCTAACGCTATACATACAGCAATAAGGAATAGCGCAGAAGGCAACACAGTTGAAGAGGAATGGACGTCTCTAAAAAGGGCCATCACAGAAGTTGGGAAGGAAAACATAGGTACAAAGAAGGTAGCTGCGAAGAAACCATGGGTAACGGAAGAAATACTTCAGTTGATTGATGAAAGGAGGAAGTACAAACATGTTCCGGGAAAATCAGGAATACAGAAATACAAGTCGCTGAGGAATGAAATAAACAGGAAGTGCAGGGAAGCTAAGACGAAATGGCTGCAGGAAAAATGTGAAGACATCGAAAAAGATATGATTGTCGGAAGGACAGACTCAGCATACTGGAAAGTCAAAACAACCTTTGGTGACATTAAAAAAAAGCAACGGTGGTAACATTAAGAGTGCAACGGGAATTCCACTGTTAAATGCAGAGGAGAGAGCAGATAGGTGGAAAGAATACATTGAAAGCCTCTTTGAGGGTGAAGATTTGTCTGATGTGACAGAAGAAGAAACAGGAGTCGATTTAGAAGAGATAGGAGATCCAGTATTAGAATCGGAATTTAAAGAGCTTTGGAGGACTTACGGTCAAATAAGGCAGAAGGGATAGATAACATTCCATCAGAATTTCTAAAATGATTAGGGGAAGTGGCAACAAAACGACTATTCACGTTGATGTGTAGAATATATGAGTCTGGCGACATACCATCTGACTTTCGGAAAAGCATCATCTACACAATTCCGAAGACGGCAAGAGCTGACAAGTGCGAGAATTATCGCACAATCAGCTTAACAGCTCATGCATCGAAGCTGCTTACAAGAATAATATACAGAAGAATGGAAAAGAAAATTGAGAATGCGCTAGGTGACGATCAATTTGGCTTTAGGAAAAGTAAAGGCACGAGAGAGGCAATTCTGGCGTTACGGCTAATAATGGAAGCAAGGCTAAAGAAAAATCAAGACACGTTCATAGTATTTGTCGACCTGGAAAAAGCGTTCGACAATATAAAATGGTGCAAGCTGTTCAAGATTCTGAATGAAGTAGGGGTAAGCTATAGGTAGAGACGGGTCATATACAATATGTACTACAACCAAGAGGGAATAATAAGAGTTGACGATCAAGAACGAAGTGCTCGTATTAAGAAGGGAGTAAGACAAGGCTATAGCCTTTCGCCCCTACTCTTCAATCTGTACATCGAGGAAGCAATGATGGAAATAAAAGAAAGTTTCAGTAGTGGAATTAAAATACAAGGTGAAAGGATATCAATGATACGATTCGCTGACGACATTGCTATCCTGAGTGAAAGTGAAGAAGAATTAAATGATCTGCTGAACGGAATGGTCTAATGAGTACACAATATGGTTTGAGAGTAAATCGGAGAAAGACGAAGGTAATGAGAAGTAGTAGAAATGAGAACAGCGAGAAACTTAACATCGGGATTGATGGTCACGAAGTCAATGAAGTTAAGGAATTCTGCTACCTAGGCTGTAAAATAACTAATGACGGACGGAGCAAGGAGGACATCAAAAGCAGACTCCTATGGCAAAAAAGGCATTTCTGGCCAAGAGAAGTCTACTAATATCAAATACCGGCCTTAATTTGAGGATAATACAGCATTGTATGGTAGTGAAACATGGACTGTGGGAAAACCGGAACAGAAGAGAATCGAAGCATTTGAGATGTGGTGCTATAGACGAATGTTGAAAATTAGGTGGAGTGATAAGGTAAGGAATGAGGAGGTTCTACGCAGAATCGGAGAGGAAAGGAATATGTGGAAAACACTGATAAGGAGAAGGGACAGGATGATAGGACATCTGCTAAGACATGAAGGAATGACTTCCATGGTACTAGAGGGAGCTGTAGAGGGCAAAAACTGTAGAGGAAGACAGAGATTGGAATACGTCAAGCAACTAATTGTGGACGTAGGTTTCAAGTGCTACTCTGAAATGAAGAGGTTCGCACAGGAAAGGAATTCGTGGCGGGCCGCATCAAACCGGTCAGTAGACTGACGACCAAAAAAAAAAAAAAAAAAAAAAGTCACTAATGCAAAGGAAATCAGTTTCAAATACACTTATTTCTTAAACAAAACAGCATCAACCGTGAACCACAAGTTAACACAGTTAACATGCTACCAACATAATAAATTACAAAAAAAAAGCATCTCCAGACGCTCGGTTCTTACGAGAGGCCAGTAACAAACACATTTAAATATGGTTAACTTTTGAATACGGGAATGATTTCTAGTTTTTTAGACAGAAGTAAACACAAATATGTATTTATTTTCTTTTTTCAAAATAAGTGACCTTGATGTCAAATAACGAAACAATCGGTAGCCCTACCTCCATTTCCACGAATATAAAAGTGGCCTGATGGTGCACTCTTACGAAAGACTAACAGATGGACGAAGTCTAAGTCATTTTCACCAAAAAAACGATGTAGTGGTAAACTCGACCAAATCGTGGGACACTCGGTACAAGAGAGTTGTCATCACTATTGATAGAGCAGCACCAGAGTGCAGACACGGGCAAAAACCACTCAGAGAAAGCGGACTGCCCCGACAATACCACCTCTTGTGCGACTAAATCTATGATTTCCTGTCGGCAAGATCACAAATCATAGCAACCGACAGAAATTCATCGTGTGAAACACAAGTGATATATGGCGTTTCCCAAGGAAGGTTTATAGGGGGTTCCCTATTCTAGACGTATATGAACTATTTAGGACACAATCTGAGCAGGCGTCTTCAGCCAAATTTGAAGGCCGTAAGTTCAACTAAGTTTCTACGAAATACCATTACGAACGACTTAAATTTGAAAAGTCACGTAGATAATGTTGTAAGGATGGCAGAGCAAAGACTACGTTTTATTGGCAGAACACATAGAAGACGCAACAGGTACTTTCCACTGTATGCTTGTCCGTCCTCTGCTAGGGTACTGCTGTACTGTATGGGATTCTTACCACATAGGATTGACAGAGGACATCGAAGAAGTTCAAGGAGAGGCTGTTCGTTTTGTGTTATACCGAGATAGGAGAGAGCGCGGATATGATAAGCGAGTTGGGGTGGGAGTCATTAAAACAAAGGCGTTTTTCGTTGCGGAGAAATCTTTTCAAAAAATAACAATCTCCAACGTTCTCCTCTGAATGCGAAAATATTTTGTTGACACCCGCCTACATAAGGAGAAATGATCATTGTAATGAAGTAAGAGAAATCAGAGCTCGTTCGCAAAGACTAGGAAGTGTTCGTTTTTCCAGCAGGCTATTAGAGAGTGGAACGGTAAAGAAACAGCGTGAAAGTGGCCCGATGAACCCTCTGCCAGTCACTTAACTGTGAACTGCACAGTAGTGATGTAGACGTAGATGCAGACAGCGGCTACAGCCTGCCGAAGCTCCGGGCTACAGGTGTGCCCTGCTCTGCTCTGCTCACCACGGTAGCCGCTGCCGCAATCCCCCCCAGCAAAGGGCAGTGGCAGCCGGTAACTTCATTAATTTACTGCACGATTCATTTAATTACAATAATAACGGAAAGCTTTCCTTCTGTCTGCGTAGTTAATTGTCATTTCTCAAAAAATATTTATTGACATGTCAACTGAGTTTCTTGACAACTCCATTAACACTAGCCTCGTTCCTCTCCCGAGGGTCACCTGCATGCCTTAAGTTGACAAGTGCCGGCCGCGGTGGTCTCGCGGTTCTAGGCGCGCAGTCCGGAACCGTGCGACTGCTACGGTCGCAGGTTCGAATACTGCCTCGGGCATGGATGTGTGTGATGTCCTTAGGTTAGTAGTTCTAAGTTCTAGGAGACTAATGACCACAGCAGTTGAGTCCCATAGTGCTCAGAGCCATTTGAACCATTTTGAAGGTGACAAGTGGTCTGTCCAACGAAAATACAGTATGATATACGGGTGGGGATATATGAATAACAGTAAAGCAGAAAGGGAGATAGAACAACTGCAAACACTGAACAAGAATCATAGAGTTCAGTAGAGAAAGAACAAGCAGGACAAATAAACTTCCTGGATATATCTATCACAAAGAAAAATATCACTCACGGTTTACATCGGAACAAACACTCATTCAGTAATTGCACGGAAACCACCATAATAGACACAAGCCTATACCAACCATCTAGCCGCCCACAGTCTCAAAATTATGCGGCTCTGAAGAACAAGCTCTATAGATTACGCACTGCAGCGGTGGACAACACAAATAGAATAAAGAGCTGCACATAATAACTCAGACAGCAAAAAACAACGGGTGCCAAGAATATCTACCAAAAAAATTGCGTAATAATGTGTACAAAAAACAACAAACAGACAAACTAGTACACACCCCCATATGGAAACAAAATAACGCACAGAGATGCTAACATCCTTAAGAAACAAGGAATAAAACTAGCCTGCCGAAGTTATAAGTCAATACATAAATGTTTAAAAAAGAAGGATCAGACATATATTTAAAAATGTGGCATTAATCAACTTCATTATAACAGCTGTGAGTACTTACGACAGAGGGAAGAGAGAGTGTGAGGGGGGAGGAGGAGTTGGACAGAGAGAGGGAGAAGAGTGGGGAAGGAAGAGATAGACTTAGAGGAGGAGGAGGGGGAGGAGATAGGAAAACGAGCAGATGGACAGAGAGTAAGGAGCAGATGGACAGAAAAACGAAAATTTTAGGAGATGGACAGTGTAGGGGAGAGGAGGAGGTGGACAGAGAAGGAGGTAAACAGAGAGGTAAGAAAAGGTGTTGTACAGAGGAAGGAAAAAAGAGGAGACAGATAGAGTGAGGGCAGAGAAGGAGAGTCTCTGATATGAGATTAGAATAAATACATACCCAGGTAAATAAAACAGACTTTGCAGTAAAGTAAATAACTCCTTTTTGTATGAGACAATTCAAGAAATAGAACAACACACTGCACAAAGTCTCATGCAACAATAATGCTATTTCCTTTCCACTGTCTCACTGCCAGCCTCTGAGAAACAAATCCAACTCTAAATGCACTCTTTACTCTTTCGTAGCTTTGCCTCATTTGACACAGCAAAAGTGGCTCCATTTAGTAGAAAAGCAAGAAATACGCGGTCTGAGAAAAGGAAAAGACAGTTTTATGGAACTATTGCTCAACAACACAGTTGAATTCCATTCTTTTGACTTGCTTTCATTAATCTCCTCCTCCTCTTCACCTTAGTGTGCCTTCATGCTTGTATTCTATTGTTTTCTTCCTCCTACGTTATCCAATCTCGCCTCGTCACTTCCATATATCTTCTCCCAGTCCTTTTTATTTCACTCATTTCAAAATCGTGTTCCCCTCGAACAGCGACCAGGTCATGTGCCCTGGCACTCACACCCAACTTCACCAGTGATCATTAGTTATGAAGAGGCACTTGTATTTCACCAACGGAAAGCCGCATGCATAACCTGTCTTCAGAATACACTCAAGAACGAACATGCCAGCAAATAGCCTAGCACAAAAAAAAAAAATGCCGAGAGAATATAAAAGTATTAAACTGAAGAAAAACGAAGCAAAAACATTGTTGATCCAAACCATTATGACGATTCCGCATCGAGAGACTGAAAGCGGACTAGTAGCGTTGTGGACACGTAAAGTGGCAAGGAAAGTGTGTAAAAGGAATATAGACGAGGGAGTAATCATTCTAAGCTGGAAAATCGAGACGTCAGCAATTCTGCGTCATGGCCCTGAAAAGTCATTCTGAATAAACTGAAGATTTTTACCTCAATTATATCGCCGGATAACGCGTATATATCTGCTCCTACAAGAAATTTTTCTGGCACAGCATAGTGCAATGCTGGTCACTAGATTTTGTTTTGTATAAAAAAACTGATTTTTCTTTACGATAATTGGCATGACTATGGATAGGAGAAATTAGGAAAAAAAACTTTAAATTCAGACGAATGACTGTCAAAAGTTATCTTTATAAGAAAGATGATTATTGAAAATTATGTACATGTGACTTTGATGTAAGAATAATACAAAACGAGTTGTTGCACATTACATATGTGCGCAGTAATAAATGATAATAATTTTTGCTTTTACCTTACACTACATCGCACAGGCACCGCCATGTTCTCCTCTACCGGCGTTGATAATTCCATACAGATACCCCGTGGTGTAGGGGTAGCGTCTTTGAATCATAATCAATATGTCTTCTGTCCCAGGTTCAATCCCCGCCAATGACTAAATTTTGATAAATAATGAGCATTGGCGGCCAAAGACTTCCGGCATAAGAAGCCAGCCGCATTCTGCCAACGGCCTTGTCAAAGAGGGCGGACTCTCTTGTCCTAGGGGTGGGAAATTGCCCCTAAAGGCGAAAGAATCAGCAATGATCAACGACATGAGGATGCAGAAGGCAATGGAAACCACTGCATTAAAGACACGTAACGTGTATCCACAGGACATGTGGCCTGTAGTTGAAGAAGTGTCATGACGACCTCTCCATTGGCAAAAGATTCCGGAATAGTCCCACATTCGGATCAGTCGGCTTTCGGCCGTGGTCGCGTGCGGACCGGCTCCGCGCGCCGGACAGCGCACCGTAGTTTGTTTACTTCCGCGTCGCGGTATTTCGTGTTGTGTAGCGTCCATTTCTATTGCACCTCATGGCGCACTGTTACCGCCGAGCGACAGTTAAAGTAACATTCCAAGCCGAACATGCTAGACCACGCGCTTTTGAAATTGAGCAATTCATTCGCGAAGAGCTACGTCTGGACCCTCAGGAAGTGATAGGTATTCATTTCTCTATCACTAGCAGCATCGTCTATATTAAGATGACGACGGAGGAAGCGTGTGCTAACGTAGTTCGACAACACGCACGCGGACTCAAGTTCAAACATTCTGACGGGCATATTGGAGAGGTGGCGGTCGATCACGCTGGTTTCGGACTTCGAACAATCCGGGTTTTTGAGCTCCCTTTCGAAGTGCCGCAAGATGTGGTCGTCGAAGCTTTCCGACCCTATGGCAATGTTGTGGGGCACATCGCGGAGAAATGGCAGACATTCACGACATACAACGTGTTGAATGGTGTCCGCCAAATCAAAATCGAACTCTCCAAACATGTACCATCCTATCTGCTGATAGGTGGCGTGCGAGCCATCGTTATGTATGATGGCCAGCCGCGGACGTGTGCCGGTTGCGGACAGGAGGGCCATGTTCGTTCAGAATGTCTCCGCCGACGTTTGCTCCAGGTCCCGACCAGTGACTCAGCTCCCAAAGTGACGGCCGCTTCTTTGCCAGATAGCTACGCCACAGCCGTACGCAGCCCCGATGCGTCACTTCAGGAAGCACCTCTTCTCCACCCGGCACTCCCCACTGGAAATGACGGTGCTGCCATGGCCTCACCGGCACCATCTCCTCTGACGGCTACGACACCACCAACTCTCCAGAGCTCGATGGACATCGACGCGAATGTGGTGCCTACCTCTGCCTTTCTTCAGACTGGCGCGACCTCGGACATCGAACATCCACATTCTGATTCAGAACAGCACCTCCGAAAGCAACGGTCGCCCAGAAAACGGAAGAAGAGGAGTCAAACGCCATCTGACGACACACTTCTTCATGTGGCATCACAGGCAGTGGAGCTGATACACGACAGTGATCTCCCTTCGAGCGTTCTGACGACAGGAGAGGCTGCTCCTGATGTCCCATCTGAAGAACGATCTCACACGAATATGACGGATTCCAAGGAGGGTGCCTCCCTGGACCCCACTACAGCAGCGTCGCTACAACTCGCCCCCGAGGAGTGTGACAGTCGCTCACCGTCTGTTCCAGTCTCCTGGGCTGACGATATCGACGAAGGAGCAGTTCGAGATGGTGGTCCTCCCATCAGGCAGTGCCCCATGGAGGTGCCTGACCCACCTTCCAGCCAGTGATTACGACAACGGTGACTACGTCAGATGTTACACGCCAGCCAGACATCTCTGCCGGAACATCTGTGCCAATGGTGGGAGCACGCCCCCAACATTACCGCATAGCGACGATGAATCTGGCCACCATTCGGGCCCCCCATAAACTGGCAATGTTCCGTGAGACCATTTATGCTGCTGATGTCGACATTGCCCTCCTCCAAGAATTGTTTGTCGCCGATTTCCATGCCCCCACTGGCTACGTGGCACACATCTCCCATGCTTCTGACAACGGTAGTGGAGTTGCCATCCTCCTCCGTTCTGGACTCCCTGCTGAAGATGTAGTGTACCTTGCTAATGCTAGGGGTATGGCTCTCACGCTGTTCGGCGTCCGTATCCTCAATGTATATGCGCCGTCCGGCTCCAGTCGACGTCGTGATCGACACACTTTCTTTGCTGACGAGGTAACGCCGCTGTTTGAGGGTCCCCTAGATGATATGGTCCTCGGTGGCGATTTCAACTCCACGCAAAGGCCTGAAGATCAATTACCGCATCATTCCCCTTGTGCGGCCCTCTCCGTCATCATCGACAGACTCCAGCTTGTTGACACATGGACAAAGGTGCATGGCACCCGTGCAGGTTTCACATATTATACGGCGCATTCATCTAGTCGTCTCGATCGTATATACCTCACACGTTCCCTTGCTGCCGACACTCGACATGCCGAAGTATGGCCTCTGGCTTTCTCTGACCATGACGCCTACATCTGCGATGTCGTCCTCGCCCGCCAACAAGTTTGGCACAGCCGCGGCTTGTGGAAATTCAACGTTTCCCACCTGACTGTCCCTGACTGCCGACGAATCGTTGAGGATGCGTGGGCCCTCTGTCATCGTCGTCGCCCCGCCTACGCATCCACCTTATCGTGGTGGGTATCATGCGCGAAACCAGCTCTGCGCAGGGCGCTGATAGGATATGGCAAAGACTTCAAAGCCTGGCAAGCGAGCACCATGGACTTTTATTATGCAGTCCTTCGTGACTGCACTTCGATGGCCTTCTCTCCTGATCGTCAGATGATGGTGCATCGTGCTAAAGCGCAGATCACTTCCCTCACGCGACGGCGCTTAGAAGGGACTATTGTCAGATCCTGCACCCGTGACCATATGCCTCATGAAACGCCATCGATGTACCACCTTCTCAGGGAACGCCGACGTCGTCGTCGAACCCTCATCCACGATCTCACAGATGCGGAAGGACGACGACACACTACGCAATGCGACATTGGTCACGCTTTCTATTCTCATTTCCGTCAACTGTTCGCTGCCGTCCCTCATCCCCCGACCTTAATTGAGGAGGTGGCAGCAATGACTGTCAACACCATGCCAGAGGATGTGGCTCAAGAACTTCAGGAACAAGTGACCTCTGATGAAGTCCTAGATGCAATCAAGGTGGGGGCTGCCAACAAGTCCCCTGGACCTGACGGCCTCCCCCTCGACTTTTACAAGTATTTTAGCTACCTTTTGTTACCTGCTTGGACGTCCATCTGTCGTGAATTGATGTCACCCACAACGATGATCCCAGCCACCTTCCTTGATGGGGTCATCATCCTGGTCCCTAAGCCACATGGGCGATCACGGATCTGTGATTACCGGCCCATCACTCTACTCAACAGTGACATGAAAATTTTCACCCGTTTGTTGGCCTCACGCCTCAAGAAGGCAGCAAGATCCGTCACCTCCCTTGATCAGACTTCGTTGGGCGGTGACAACAACATCCATACGGCCCTTTGCCGTTATAGGGACATGATTGCGCTCGCGCGCTCGCGACATTTACCTGGCGCATTGGCATCGCTTGACTTCCGTCAAGCTTTCGACCGTGTCGACCATACTTTTCTGAAATCGGTCCTCCAACACATGGGTTTTCCGGTTCGTACAATCACCGTGGTAATGCGGCTCTTGAGCGGCGCAACTTCAAGAATACTCTGTAATGGTCGCCTCACCGCGCCTCTAGCGATCGAGCGCTCTGTCCGACAGGGATGCCCACTTTCCACGATACTGTATGCTTTGGCATTAGAGCCCCTCCTACAGGGGCTTCGCCAACGCCTGGTGGGCCTGACATTGCATGGGCACCGCTTCTGTTGTACAGCCTATGCTGACGATCTAGTCCTCTACCTCCGCAATGAAGACGATGTTCGCGCTGCTCTGACTTGGGTGACGACTTATGGGGAGGCATCGGGCAGTTCTCTTAACATTTCCAAATCGAAGGTTCTGCTCATTGGTGAGGGTCTACCAGAAAGATCTGTCGCTCCTCTAAGTGTGGCCACCAGTGTCCGCTGTTTGGGCATTGATTTTATGAATGACCTCCGTCGCTCAGCGGCAACCAACGGTCGACGTCTCCTACAAACGATCAGGGCTGGCCTTGTGGACCACCGGCTTCGATCCCTCGACATTATACAGCGCGCGCAATACGTGAATGTTTATCACGCCTCACGCATCCCCCATGTGGCACAAGTGTTCCCGGTTCCGATTACCCTCGCACGTCGTATGTTGATGGCGATGGGATCCTTTGTCTGTGCCGGGATGTTATTTAAAGTTCAATATTCCTCCCTTGCCCTCCCGTGCCCTCCCGCGGGAGCGTGGTGGAGTGGGCTTATTCCATGTGCCAGACAGAGTTACCGCACTTTTTGTTAGCTCCCAACTGAAAGTCTGGCGTCGCTGCCCGACGAGCCTGACCGGACTGCTTTTGCGTGAATACGCACCAGTCTCCATGTCAGCCCCGGTCATGTTATCCGACATTCCACCCCCCTTTTATCACTTTCGGTACTTCTTCTTTGAAATCAGTTACATTCTGCACTCCTTACCCCTTCTCCGTATACTCCAGACAAAGACTGTATACGACACCTTACAAATGTGTCAAACCCCCAACCCCATTGAACACAAGTTTCCCCAGATCATATGGCGCCGTGTGTGGAAAGCAGTGCATGCTGGTTACCTCGACACCAGCGTTCAGTCCATCTGGTATATCACCGTCAATGGCAAACAGGTCAACCAGTCTCGTTTGCACCGCATCCGCCTTGCTGACACACCACTCTGTGTTCACTGTGGTGTAGAGGACACGGACGCTCATCGGTTCTCATGTGGTCCGTCTGCTGACGTCTGGAGGCTCGCGCAGCGTATCCTGGCTTTCCTCACCCGACAGCCGCCTGCTCAGATTATTTTCCTGACGCTTCTATTCCCGGATGTGATTCATTACCCCACAACAAAAACTAATGCCGTGAATTGGATACGCGGTCATACAGTCCGCTACCTTTTTGGGCCCGATGAGAAATCAGAACTAGGTTATTGGACGTACCTTAACGATCGACATTGTGCACTTGTTCGCAACCCCAGATACAAGCAGTTCTTTTCCAATTTTCTACGGAGCGCCTTTCATGACCCGCCTTCCAGCTGGAACGTCCAAGCCATGAGATGCTGATGCTTTTTTGCCGATATGATGTTCTGAACGTACTACACACGGAATCCCCACTAAAATTTCGAGAAGACACGTTTGGATGTTCCGCCAATCAGACGGCGCAAGCGACTACTAGAATTCTGGTGCAACGACTGCCATAATACAAAAAAATGAATAAATAAAAACATACATACAAAAAAAAAACAAAGAAAAATAAAGAAAACAAAAATGCAATACAATAAACTAAAAAAAAAAACAAAAAAGTTCCAAAAAAAAAAGGTAGCGTCTTTGAATCATAATCAATATGTCTTCTGTCCCAGGTTCAATCCCCGCCAATGACTAAATTTTGATAAATAATGAGCATTGGCGGCCAAAGACTTCCGGCATAAGAAGCCAGCCGCATTCTGCCAACGGCCTTGTCAAAGAGGGCGGACTCTCTTGTCCTAGGGGTGGGAAATTGCCCCTAAAGGCGAAAGAATCAGCAATGATCAACGACATGAGGATGCAGAAGGCAATGGAAACCACTGCATTAAAGGCACGTAACGTGTATCCACAGGACATGTGGCCTGTAGTTGAAGAAGTGTCATGACGACCTCTCCATTGGCAAAAGATTCCGGAATAGTCCCATATTCGGATCTCCGGGAGGGGACTGCCAAGGGGGAGGTTACCATGAGAAAAATATTGAATAATCAACGAAAGGATAATGTTCTACGAGTCGGGGCGTGGAATGTCAGAAGCTTGAAAGTGGTAGGGAAACTAGAAAATCTGAAAAGGGAAATGCAAAGGCTCAATCTAGATATAGTAGGGGTCAGTGAAGTGAAATGGAAGGAAGACAAGGATTTCTGGTCAGATGAGTATCGGGTAATATCAACAGCAGCAGAAAATGGTATAACAGGTGTAGGATTCGTTATGAACAGGAAGGTAGGGCAGAGGGTGTGTTACTGTGAACAGTTCAGTGACTGGGTTGTTCTAATCAGAATCGACAGCAGACCAACAACGACAACGATAGTTCAGGTATACATGCCGATGTCGCAAGCTGAAGATGACCAGATAGAGAAAGTGTATGAGGATATTGAAAGGGTAATGCAGTATGTAAAGGGGGACGAAAATCTAATAGTCATGGGTGACTGGAATGCAGTTGTAGGGGAAGGAGTAGAAGAAAAGTTACAGGAGAATATGGGCTTCGGACAAGGAATGAAAAAGGAGAAAGACTAATTGAGTTCTGTAACAAGTTTCAGCTAGTAATAGCGAATACCCTGTTCAAGAATCACAGGACGAGGAGCTATTCTTGGAAAAGCCCGGGAGGTACGGGAAGATTTCAATTAGATTACATCATGGTCCGACAGAGATTCCGAAATCAGTTACTGGATTGTAAGGCGTACCCAGGAGCAGATATAGACTCAGATCACTATATAGTAGTGATGAAGAGTAGGCTGAAGTTTAAGACATTAGTCAGGAAGAATCAATACGCTAAGAAGTGGGATACGGAAGTTCTAAGGAATGACGAGATACGTTCGAAATTCTCTAACGCTATACATACAGCAATAAGGAATAGCGCAGTAAGCAACACAGTTGAAGAGGAATGGACGTCTCTAAAAAGGGCCATCACAGAAGTTGGGAAGGAAAACATAGGTACAAAGAAGGTAGCTGCGAAGAAACCATGGGTAACAGAAGAAATACTTCAGTTGATTGATGAAAGGAGGAAGTACAAACATGTTCCGGGAAAATCAGGAATACAGAAATACAAGTCGCTGAGGAATGAAATAAACAGGAAGTGCAGGGAAGCTAAGACGAAATGGCTGCAGGAAAAATGTGAAGACATCGAAAAAGATATGATTGTCGGAAGGACAGACTCAGCATACAGGAAAGTCAAAACAACCTTTGGTGACATTAAAAAAAAGCAACGGTGGTAACGTTAAGAGTGCAACGGGAATTCCACTGTTAAATGCAGAGGAGAGAGCAGATAGGTGGAAAGAATACATTTAAAGCCTCTTTGAGGGTGAAGATTTGTCTGATGTGATAGAAGAAGAAAGAGGAGTCGATTTAGAAGAGATAGGAGATCCAGTATTAGAATCGGAATTTAAAAGAGCTTTGGAGGACTTACGGTCAAATAAGGCAGAAGGGATAGATAACATTCCATCAGAATTTCTAAAATCATTAGGGGAAGTGGCCATAAAACGACTATTCACGTTGGTGTGTAGAATATATGAGTCTGGTGACATACCATGTGACTTTCGGAAAAGCATCATCCACACAATTCCGAAGACGGCAAGAGCTGACAAGTGCGAGAATTATCGCACAATAAGCTTAACAGCTCATGCATCGAAGCTGCTTACAAGAATAATATACAGAAGAATGGAAAAGAAAATTGAGAATGCGCTAGGTGACGATCAGTTTGGCTTTAGGAAAAGTAAAGGCACGATAGAGACAATTCTGACGTTACGGCTAATAATGGAAGCAAGGCTAAAGAAAAATCAAGACACGTTCATAGTATTTGTCGACCTGGAAAAAGCGTTCGACAATATAAAATGGTGCAAGCTGTTCAAGATTCTGAATAAAGTAGGGGTAAGCTATAGGTAGAGACGGGTCATATACAATATGTACTACAACCAAGAGGGAATAATAAGAGTTGACGATCAAGAACGAAGTGCTCGTATTAAGAAGGGTGTGAGACAAGGCTGTAGCCTTTCGCCCCTACTCTTCAATCTGTACATCGAGGAAGCAATGATGGAAATAAAAGAAAGTTTCAGTAGTGGAATTAAAATACAAGGTGAAAGGATATCAATGATACGATTCGCTGATGACATTGCTATCCTGAGTGAAAGTGAAGAAGAATTAAATGATATGCTGAACGGAATGAACAGTCTAATGAGTACACAGTATGGTTTGAGAGTAAATCGGAGAAAGACGAGGGTAATGAGAAGTACACTCCTGGAAATTGAAATAAGAACACCGTGAATTCATTGTCCCAGGAAGGGGAAAATTTATTGACACATTCCTGGGGTCAGATACAGCACATGATCACACTGACAGAACCACAGGCACATAGACACAGGCAACAGAGCATGCACAATGTCGGCACTAGTACAGTGTATATCCACCTTTCGCAGCAATGCAGGCTGCTATTCTCCCATGGAGACGATCGTAGAGATGCTGGACGTGGAACGGTTTGCCATGCCATTTCCACCTGGCGCCTCAGTTGGACCAGCGTTCGTGCTGGACGTGCAGACCGCGTGAGACGACGCTTCATCCAGTCCCAAACATGCTCAATGGGGGACAGATCCGGAGATCTTGCTGGCCAGGGTAGTTGACTTGCACCTTCTAGAGCACGTTGGGTGGCACGGGATACATGCGGACGTGCAATGTCCTGTTGGAACAGCAAGTTCCCTTGCCGGTCTAGGAATGGTAGCACGATGGGTTCGATGACGGCTTGGATGTACTGTGCACTATTCAGTGTCCCCTCGACGATCACCAGAGGTGTACGGCCAGTGTAGGAGATCGCTCCCCACACCATGATGCCGGGTGTTGGCCCTGTGTGCCTCGGTCGTATGCAGTCCTGATTGTGGCGCTCACCTGCACGGCGCCAAACACGCATACGACCATCATTGGCATCAAGGCAGAAGCGACTCTCATCGCTGAAGACGACACGTCTCCATTTGTCCCTCCGTTCACGCCTGTCGCGACGCCACTGGAGGCGGGCTGCACGATGTTGGGGCGTAAACGGAAGACGGCCTAACGGTGTGCGGGACCTTTGCCCAGCTTCATGGAGACGGTTGCGAATGGTCCTCGCAGATACCCCAGGAGCAACAGTGTCCCTAATTTGCTGGGAAGTGGCGGTGCGGTTCCCTATGGCACTGCGTAGGATCCTACGGTCTTGGCGTGCATCGGTGCGTCGCTGCGGTCCGGTCCCAGGTCGACGGTCACGTGCACCTTCCGCCGACCACTGGCGACAACATCGATGTACTGTGGAGTCCTCACGCCCCACGTGTTGAGCAATTCGGCGGTACGTCCACCCGGCCTCCCGCATGCCCACTATACGCCCTCGCTCAAAGTCCGTCAACTGCACATACGGTTCACGTCCACGCTGTCGCGGCATGCTACCAGTGTTAAAGACTGCGATGGAGCTCCGTATGCCACGGCAAACTGGCTGACACTGACGGCGGCGGTGCACAAATGCTGCGCAGCTAGCTCCATTCGACGGCCAACACCGCGGTTCTTGGTGTGTCCGCTGTGCCGTGCGTGTGATCATTGCTTGTACAGCCCTCTAGCAGTGTCCGGAGCAAGTATGGTGGGTCTGACACACCGGTGTCAATGTGTTTTTTTTCCATTTCCAGGAGTGTAGTAAAAAAGCGAAGAGCGAGAAACTTAACATCAGGATTGATGGTCATGAAGTCAATGAAGTTAAGGTATTCTGATACCTAGGCTGTAAAATAACCAATGACGGACGGAGTAAGGAGGACATCAAAAGCAGACTCCTATGGCAAAAAAGGCATTTCTGGCCAAGAGAAGTCTACTAATATCAAATACCGGCCTTAATTTGAGGAAGAGTACAGCATTGTATGGTAGTGAAACATGGACTGTTGGAAAACCGGAGCAGAAGAGAATCGATGCATTTGAGATGTGGTGCTATAGACGAATGTTGAAAATTATGTGGACTGATAAGGTAAGGAATGAGGAGGTTCTACGCAGAATCGGAGAGGCAAGGAATATGTGGAAAACACTGATAAGGAGAAGGGACCGGATGATAGGACATCTGCTAAGACTTGAGGAAACGACTTCCATGGTACTAGAGGGAGCTGTAGAGGGCAAAAACTGTAGAGGAAGACAGAGATTGGAATACGTCAAGCAAATAATTGAGGACATAGGTTGCAAGTGCTACTGTGAGATGAAGAGGTTAGCACAGGAAAAAAAAAAAAACAAGTGCTCTCTGTGAGCTATACAGCTAGACAACTGCTGTGTAAGAGCGACCTGACCCAACCACTCGACTGCGAGCTACTACTACTGGTACTATTGCTGCCGACACTGCTCTCTGGTCTGCGATGCTCTTGTAGCTTACATATCGCAGGCAGCGAGTGAGCATTCCATCGAAGTTACATCTGCTCGAGTCCGCTAGCAATAAATTCCTTAGTCATGGACCTCTTACAAATTGACTTTCATAAACTGCTTGGAAACGAGCGTCTCGCAAACGGCGAAGCTGGTCGGCTGTTTGCATGCTACTGTCGTGAGCGTCTACGGACAGTAGTTGAAGGACCGTGAAACGTTGAGCAGGCAGCTGGAAGTCTCATCACAGAATGTGGAGATCGCAATCCTGTCCAGCCTGTAAAGCTGGGTAGGTGGCAATCTTTGATTAATCTGATGACACAGCACAATCATTGTGAAGGCACAAGTATTTCAGAGCATACCGTTTAGGGAACACTGTTGAACACAGTGCTGGTCAAATATTTAATTAAGTTGATGACTCCTATAACTGGCCGCTGTGCACATCACATTAAAAGTTCTCAGATAATCATTGAAAAAACTAAACAGATTAGAGGTGACCCGAACGATATTTTTTTCAGCCTGGATGTGGTCTCACTATTTACAAAAGTTCCTCTGGAGGACACATTAAAACTGTTGGCAGATCATTTTTCTCCTGCAACGATATAGTTGTTACTACATGCAATGACGACTATCGATTTCTTGTATGGTGGTAAGCTTTATGAAATTACAGATGGAATGGGCACAGGTTCTCCGTTGCCTCCAGCATTGGCCAAGATTTATATAGAATTAAATTTGGCTTCCCTTCACCAATTTTTGTTTTATCGTTATGTCACGACACGTTTATGGTCTAACCACGCGGCGTAGAGGCTCTTGAGCACTTCCATGAACCTATGAACAGTATGAATTCAAACATCCAGTTCACTGTGCGGCGAGGCGGGGTCGGTCGCCTGCGTTTTTGTTATTGTTAACACCCTCGTTCAGTCCACTTACCTCGATAGGATCTTGCCGATGCCCCTTCACTCTGTGGTGACAGATACGTGCTGGGCAGTGTAAAGAGCGTTGATGAAACCATCAACAAATACCTACCACACAGAGACCGCGTGACTTCAGTCCACTTGCAGAAAACCGTTTGAAATTACTCGTAGATTAACTGTGCTTTTTATTCTTACTGAAACATATGAAATGGCTATCAAGTGCGTATATAATATGGTAAAACGTTATCATTCAGAGTTCACTGTCCGTACAACGAATATTCATTCGAAAAGCTGCCAGAATTTTAGTAAGTCTGACCCGACTATCAGTCACTGACCCACAACTATTCGTGAGTTACGCATTTGGTCGTTTCAGTGCTATTCTTCGTAAGAGGTGCTCGCCAAAGTATTCCGTACAGAGCACAAAACACGCCATGCGGATCAAGTCGCTTCCGGCACGATATGTTCGAACCGAAATTAATATTTCCTCATCTTACAGAGTATTTTTAAGGAAAGATCTGACATCGTGTTATCCGTAGACAGGCTAGCGAGCCACTCCTCTTGAGATACTCTCCTATATACCCACTCCTCTTTTCGCACGTGAACAGCTTAATTCTGATTGGCTGATGATCTAAAAACAAGAAGTTTGGACAAGAAGAGAATAGAAGCTTTCGAAATGTGGTGCTACAGAAGAATACTGAAGATAAGGTGGGTAGATCACGTAACTAATGTGGAGGTATTGAATAGGATTGTGGAGAAGAGAAGTTTGTGGCATAACTTGACTACAAGAAGGGATCGGTTGGTAGGACATGTTTTGAGGCATTGGAGGGCAGAGTGGAGGGTAAAAATCGTAGAGGGAGACCGAGAGATGAGTACACTAAGCAGATTCAGAAGGATGTAGGTAGCAGTAGGTACAGGGAGATGAAGAAGCTTGCACAGGATAGAGTAGCATGGAGAGCTGCATCAAACCAGTCTCAGGACTGAAGACAACAACATTCCTGTCAATTGTTCCCTTACGCTCTCCCTGAAACTCTGTACAACCTCTTGTTTTTTCAGTTTATCCAGGTCATATCTCCTTAAGTTCCCTCCTTTTTGTAGTTTCTTCAGTTTTAATCTATAGCTCATAAGCAATAGATTGTGGTCAGAGTCCACATCTGCCACTGGAAATGTCTTACAGTTTAAAACCTGGTTCCTTAATCTCTGTCTTACCATTATATAATCTATCTGATACCTTTTAGTATCTCCGGGATTCTTCTACGTATGCAACCTTCTTTTATGATTCTTGAACCAAGTGTTAGCTATGATTAAGGTATGCTCTGTGCAAAAGTCTACGAGGCGGCTTACTCTTTCATTTCTTACTCCCAATCCATATTCACCTACTATGTTTCCTTCTCTCCCTTTTCCTACTCTCGAATTCCAGTCACCCATGACTATTAAATTTTCGTCTCCCTTCACTACCTGAATAATTTCTTTTATCTCATCATACAGTTCATAAATTTCTTCATCATCTGCAGAGCTAGTTGGCATATAAACTTGTACTACTGTAGTAGGTGTGGGCTTCGTATCTATCTTGGCCGCAATACTGCGTTCACTATGCTGTTTGTTGTAGCTTACCCGCATTCCTATTTTCCTATTCATTATTAAACCTACTCCTGCATTACCCCTCTTTGATTTTGTGTTTATAACCCTGTAGTCACCTGACCAGAAGTCTTGTTCCTCCTGCCACCGAACTTCACTAATTCCCACTATATCTAACTTTAACCTATCCATTTCCCTTTTTAAATTTTCTAACCTACCTGCCCGATTAAAGGATCTGACATTCCACGCTCCGACCCGTAGAACGCCAGTTTTCTTTCTGCTGATAACGACATCCTCTTGAGTAGTCCCCGCCCGGAGATCCGAATGGGGGACTATTTTACTTCCGGAATATTTTACCCAAGAGGACGCCATCATCATTTAATCATACAGTAAAGCTGCATGTCCTCGTGAAAAATTACGGCCGTAGTTTCCTCTTGCTTTCAGCCGTTCGCAGTACCAGCACAGCAAGGCCGTTTCGGTTATTGTTACAAGGCCAGATCAGTCAATCATCCAGACTGTTGCCCTTGCAACTACTGAAAAGGCTGCTGCCCCTCTTCAGGAACCACACGTTTGTCTGGCCTCTCAACAGATACCCCTCCGTTGTGGTTGCACCTACGGTACGGCTATCTGTATCGCTGAGTCACGCAAGCCTCCCCACCAACGGCAAGGTCCATGGTTCATGGACGTCACCTGAATTGTGGTTGCAACATAACTTTCCCACGGTTCGTGTGTATAAGGTTTTACGAAAAATTAAACGTTACATTTTAACGTATGTCCCATATACACCCTCTCAATCATTCTCACGCACTCACAGGGCAAAAAATATAATCAAATAATAATTTTGACAGATTTTTGTATTACGTAATGCACAGTGACTAAAGTATTAAAAAGATAATTCTAATTAATTGATTTTTATGCACTGGTAAGTTTGGAATGGCTTCAAATGATAATGAAAATCCATCTGTTATTGTTCCTAGCTTGATTTTAAAAAGCAAGCGTAAGTTTTAGAACTTTTAGGTAATTTTCCAGAACTGCAATAAATAAAACTCTGAAATGCTGACAGCATCATTCCATTAATAACAAATGGCTGTGTACCAAATTTGAACAAAGTCGGATAATAACTAATATGGATTGTTTAGATTCGTAGAGGGTGTGAATTACGGCTGCGCGCCTTACTGCAATGATTGTCATCTCGTAATAACTCGCTGCGCTACAACTGTCCAGACAGAGAAAGAAGGAAGGTTGCCATTGTTAGACGTCTCTCTTGGTACAACGAGAGTCGGTTGGACGTCTAAGCTACTCAGTGTACCTCATGCCGACGCACACTGATTTATGTCTTATCCCCCGGAGGTTTCACTGTCCGGTCCAAAGAAAGCAATTTTAAATTTACTGGTACACAGAGAAAAAACTGTTTCTGATGATTACCACTTGGATTCCGAAAATAATCATCTGAAGAATGTGTTCCGAAAAAACGGCTATGGGTCACGTGACATGAAGTCAGCGTTGTTCACTAAAAGGAAACTTGAAAACATTGAACATTGACGCAATGAGCCTTCCTGCGGCGCTACATCTAGCAAAATAGGCAGAGTCCTGCCAAGACGAGGTATCGGACGTATTTTCCGACTTCCTACGAAGATAAAGGAGATACTACGCCCCGTTAAGGACGGTTTCGCCTTAGGATCCCTAGGATTTACAACATCTGAGTGCGGAATCATTTACATCGGTCAGTCCATCCGTACTGTTTCTGACCACTGTGCAGAACATCAATAGCACACTAAAAATCTAGAACTGAAGAACTCTATAGACATAACAGAAAATAATTTTGTATCAAAGTTACTGCCAGGTTTTGTACAAATTGGGTTGATTGACACGCTACCATCAAAATGATCGTGCCTGTTAATCTAGTGTACCAACGTAATGTAATTTTGTTAATTATTACATAAGGTAGTCTCACTTCCATGCTTAATTAGCAACCAACCATCATACTTTAGTTGTAATCCTCATAAGTGAAATTAATATCACACTCTGTCGTAACGTGCAGATTACTCCCGTGCAGATTACTTCCTTCCCCTGCCAGCCCACGGCTGCTTCCAGAACAGTTGAGACCATGCTGACCTTGACCGCAGATCCCGTTGCCTCCTCGGGGACCTATCCCCTCCCCTTCCCGACAGCTTTCACTGCACAGAACTGGGAGGACACTCCCTCACCCCCCTCCTTCACACGCCTTCCGCATTCCTCATGCCACACCATCTTGTCACCGCCAACCACGACACGCAAACATCGGTCGGCAGCCTCCTCGGGCAATCAACACCCGAACGCACCAAGTAGCATATTGCACATGCAAATGTCCAGTCTCTGCCAGCTCACTTCGACGAGTTCAAATATATATTTCACAACTGCTGATATACACGTAATACTTTTGTCAGAGACTTGGCTCAAACCAAGTATTCCTACAACTTCTGTAAACCTAGATGGCTATATCTTTCTCGGGCACGACAGGTGCAACAGACGAGGGGGCGGAGTAGGGGCGTACATACGCTCTGATTTGTCACCTACAGTACTACACACATCCGACAACAATGTAGATAAACAAGTGGAATATATGTTCTTAGAGATCAAATCACTTAACAGAAAGTGCTTAATATTTGTCCTTTACAAACCTCCTAAAGTAGGTGGGTTCGCCTGCTTCGAAACTCCCTCTCTAGTCTCGAATCGTCATATGAACATGTAATTATAGCAGGTGACACTAACATTAATTTTCTGTGCAATAGTCCTTCCACGGGGAAATTTAAGAGGATGCTTTCTTCCTCACATATGACGCTACTTCAGCTGGCACCTACTCATCACACGACTACCAGTCACACTTTCATTGATATATTCGCAACGAAATCTCCGAACAGAATAATCGGCACCTCTCAAATATCTGCGCCTGGCATGTCTGCCCATGACATCATTTCCATGACGTATTCTCTAGAATGTCCTAGAAAGAAACAAAAACTGTCTACATACCGAGACCTCAAACGCATAAATTTGCCTGAACTCGAAACTGAGGCACAAGAAATAGTTTGGGGGATGACCTCTACTCCCCTCATGGACATAAACGACAAACTCCAGGATTTCACTAGCAAAATTACTCGACTGTATGACAAATATGCTCCAATAAAGACTAGAAAAGTAAAAAAGGCAACCTGCACCCTGGCTGACTGATGAACTAAAACAGCTCATGAATCTCAGAGATGCTGCGCATCGACCATACAAGATACACCCTACACCTGAAAATCATGCTGTATACAAGCAGAAACGAAACAAAGTCAGTCAAGTGGTGAGAAACGCTAAGCTCAGACATGCCCGTACATTAGCTGACAATAGATGTAGACCAGCTATCCTGTGGAAAAATCTTCGTAGTCTCGGTTTAGGCAAAATAAAAGTTGCAGAAAATCACATGGTCCCAGTTGAAGAACTAAACCGATTCTTCGCGTTACCTACAACCAAAATTGTACCGCAAAAAAAAACAGAGAATCATTGATTACTTCATGGGGTTGAACGACTGTAGCAAAGAAAAATTCTATCTACAGCACGTCACTTGCAGTACTGTCAAGAAAGCCATAATGCGGATTAGATCAGCATCTACTGGACAAGATGGTATCACTATCCAGATGGTAAAACTTATTATTGACCAACTACTGCCCTCTATAACAGACATTTTCAACGATTCATTAATCACAAGTGTTTTCCCTGAGGCCTGGAAACTGGGACAAATTAAGCCAATGCCTAAAAAGGACATAGCCACAGCACCCTCTGACTACCGCCCCATCTGTCTTCTTCCTGCACTATCAAAGGCCTTAGAATATATAGTTCATGACCAGCTCACCATCTACCTCACTACTAACAGCCTACTAGACGAATACGAATCAGGTTTCCGTAAACATCGAATCACAACATCTGCTCTGATAAAGGTGACAGATGATCCGACACTTGCCATGGACAGACAAGAAGCGACTATCATTTGCTTCTTAGATTTCAGCAAAGCATTTGATACTGTCGACTTCGACATCTAACTGGCCAAACTTAGCGGTCTAAATTTTTCACTAAGTGCAGTGCAATGGTTTCGCTCATACATGACGTCTCGTCAGCAACGCGTCCTATCTGGGAATATAAAATCACAATGGCGCCAGGTAGTGTCAGGCGTTCCCCAAGGCTCAGTATTAGGTCCTATACTCTTCTCTCTGTATGTCAACGATGTGTCATCGGTCCTGACCTATTGCAAATACCATATGTATGCTGATGACCTTCAGTTGTATCTAAGTGAGAAACCAAGCAATCTCAAGAAAGCTATTGAAAATTTCAATACTGACCTCGATGCACTGTCAAAATGGGCACAGGACATAGCTCTAAAACTAAACGCATCTAAAACCCAAGCGGTACTTGTTGGTCACTCTAAGCTCATTAGCCCAAAACATCGGGAATCCTTACCACCTCTTATCCTAAATGGAACAAATATTAACTTCTCTCCCTCAGCAAAGAGTTTGGGAGTAATAATAGATGAAAATCTAAATTGGACAGAGCACGTAACTGCAGTGTGCAAAAAAGCATCAGCATCCCTTCATGTCCTACAAAAATAGAAAAAACTCTTCCCTTTCGATCTGAAAAAGAAATTAGTACAAACGCTTATACTCCCAATCATTGACTACAGCGATATTATCCTACAAGGCCTCTCTCAGGAAAATTCCCGACGTCTAGAACTGGTCATGAATGCCTGCGTCCGATATATCTGTGACGTTCGACTTTTTGATCACATTTCACCAGCATATTCAAAATTGTCCTGGCTGCTTGCAGACAAACGCAAGAGATTTCCATACACTCTGTCTCATCTACTGCCTTATACATGTAAACTGTCCCTCATATCTCTCCTCGTCCCTAACGCTCATGTCGGAACAACATGACAGAAACACACGTTCCCATTATAATAAAATCCTCTCCGTTCCACTGCATCGCTCAGTCACCTTCTCCAAGTCCTTTACAGTAGTGGGAACCCGACTCTGGAATAACCTCCCTCGTTATGTTAGAGAACTTAAAAACATGCCCAGCTTCAAAAAACAGTTAATGACGTATCTACTTAAGCAACAGTAATGCCTTCCTCTGTACATGAATGCACTTCACCTCATTACTTCCCTCTTCCCCCCTTCTTAAATCTCCATTCCCCAAAACACGCTAAACTAGTAAACATCTACTTTACACACCAAGATATTATGTACATCTGCACAAACCTTCATTACTATTGCCAATCCTTCTCATGTTTGTCATTATTATTTGATTTTTTTACTGTTATTATTATTGCTTATTATTGCTTTTATCATAATCTGTATGTATAGCACCTGCTGCAAAAATACTGCCAGCATTTAATTTATTAAGTCTTAGTCATGTTTATCATTACATTTTTATACTGTTATTATTATTGCTTTTATCATAATCTGTATGTATAGCACCTGCTGTAAAAATACTGCCGCATTTACTTTATTAGGTCTTAGTCACTACTCTTTATTCATATTGTCACTAGAGTAAGCTAATATTCTCATTTAAGCTATTGTCATGATGTAAATCTGATGTGTGAAATGCTGCATGTGTGGAACACTGGTCCGATGTAAGAGAGGGCCTGATGTCCCTAATCTGATCAGGTTAAATAAATAAATAAATAAATAATATAATATAATATAATAAATAGGGTAGGCATCTCTTTAAGCCGCTGGAGACACAAACACGTCCTCATAGTACATTTATTCACTGACGAAATGTGTTACCCTATTAGAGAGAATAACAGGAATATTCACAACTACAACGCTAGAAAGAAAAATGGTCAGCAATTTTATGAATCTAAATTTGGCACAGAAAGGGATGAAAGTAACTCTTTCACAATTTGCCCATGGAAATAAAATGCCTGGTATGCATCACAAGTGTTTCTCCTTAACATCTATACCATAGAGAAATCGTTGAATGAAAACAGACATTTATGCAGAAAAGAAACCTCGAAATAGCAACAAGTACTTATCGTCTCTCTTTCTCTCTCTCTCTCTCTATCTCTCTCTCTCTCTCTCTCTCTCTCTCTCTCTCTCTCTCTCTCTCTCTCTCTCTGTGTGTGTGTGTGTGTGTGTGTGTGTGTGTGTGTGTGTTCTTTGTTTCTTTCTTCTAATGTTCAAACACACACACACCCATGCCCGAGGGAGGACTCGAACCTCCGGGATCAGCTGCACAGTCCATGACTGCAGCGCCTTAGACCGCTTGGCTAATCCCGTGCGTCTTTGTTTCATCTGTTGACACGTTCCACATCACAACGTTTATAGCGAATATAATGTATGGAACATGTAACTAGCTAACTCTGCCCAAATACAAAGGCGCATGCCTGAGTTATTGAAACTAGCGTTCAGATCTAAAACTTCTTTTCGTGGTATTGAGTTATGTGATACTGTACTAGGCTATGAAATGAGACAAAATCATTTTACAAACACAGAAATGTAGCCGCGCACTCGACATGGACAAATTTTAAGATACACATCGGTTATCTTAAAACCTTCTCACAATTTGTCATCATTTCTGAGAAGTATCCTGGACTGCTGAGATAGTGCACATAATATTCGACATAATCCTGGTGCGTCACTAATAATGAAATTTATTAGAACTGTAACTGTGTGAGGCACAAAACATCTTTCCTTTCATCAAACTCACTTGATATACATAAAATGTGCAGCCACAATTGAGTCAGTATCACAAAGCTGCGCCAAAGACACTATCGGTCAGCGAAAATGAGAAGCAGACGACTTTGGCTCCTGGGAGAAGGCGGGGGACCGGCCAGTACTCACTTAGGGCTGCAATCAGCGACTGCGAGTGGAGCGCCGCCGAGCCGAGTAATCGGAAATCCGACGCCGCCACCTGCGCCTGCCGCCGCTGATAGCGGCAGCCCGCAGCTCATCCCAGGCCGATCCTCCACGGCGTGGTTGCGCCCCCAGTGGCGCGCGGGACTCCACATGCTGCGGGCAATCTGCACAGTCTGGCTGCCTGCACAATTCGTCGAATATTCACTAGGAACTACGTATCTGCAGTTGGCCTGTGCATCTAAAAACACGACACAGATGATTTGCTCGTCGGCTGAAGTACAATCGAAGTGTCCGTTCCACATCTTCCTCTGCGTAGTTTCCTCCCTTCCATGAGTAACTCCATCTCTGTCCTAGCCTATTGTTTCCACTCGATTTTGATTTTCAGTTGGCTCACCACCCCTTTTTAGCGTCTCGTCTGGCTTCAGGACACGTTTCCCCCCCTTAGGGGATGCGATGTGCCATCCAAAGTGGTAACAAAGATTTACGTTCCAGAGCATGAGATCCCTCTCACATTAATACCAACTATTTTGTGAAGAAAATTAGTTTTCATCCATGGGATTGAAACATATCTGCTAATTTCGTGTATTTTACTGCAATAGATTTTTTTCTGTGTTTCGTGATGATTACAAAAGTTTCAGGTTTTATTAAAACGAAAAATATCAGGGTTTGTGAGAATTGTATTTTAGTATTGCTTTAACCATTATAGTTAAAGGCAGTTGCTGATATCCAAGGTTGTACATTAAGCCTACAGCTAAAATATTTCGCAATCGCTTAGGAATGATGCATTTATAACACATAATTTTCTTTCTCTACAACTTAAGTCCCTTCATGAATAATGGACCTTTCCGAAGTGTCGTGGTGCGCGGGTCTCAGTGATACAGACAGCTGTGCCGAGATGCAGTCACAGCGGAGTGGTATCTGTGGAAAGACCAAAGTAACCCTTGCTTCCAGAAGAGGGCAGCAGCCTCTTTATTAGTTGCAGGTGCGACAGTCGGGATGATTGTCTGATCTGGCTTTGTAACATACACCAAGATGGTTTTGCTGCGCTGCTACTGCCAATGACCGAAAGCAAATGGTAATTACAGCCCTGATTTTTTCCCCATAACGTCATGCAGCTCTACTGCTTGGATCAGTGAGAATGGAATCCTCTTGAGTAAAGTATTCCGAATGTATTCCATTCGGGCCCCCAGTCGGGACTACTCAGGAGGATGTCATAACATTTTTTTTTTTTTACTGGCATTCTAAGGGATGAAGCGTGGAATGTCACAATTCTTAATCAGTCAGGCAGTTCAGAGAATTTGAAAAGGGAAATAGACAAGTTTATCAACATAAAATCAAATAACGCTAACGCACGAGTAGGCCTAATAATGAAACAGAAAGTAGTAATTCGTGTAAGCTACTACGAACAGCGCAAAGGACGCTTCATCGAAGCCAAGATAGAGGTGAAGCCAATACCCACCACATTACTAAGTTTATATGCCAACTAGCTCCACAGATGAAAATACTGAAAAAACGTGTAATGAGATATAAAGGAGACGAAAATTTAATTGTGAATGGGGACTAGAATTCTATAGAAGCAAAAAGGAGAGAAAGAAAAATAATAGAAGAACATGGACTATGGCAAAGGAATAAAAGATGAAGGCGTATAGTAGAACTTTGCACAGAGCATAATCTAAATAGCGCTAACACTTGGTTTAAGAATTACATTAATGGTCTGTATATTAGGAAGCCCCCCCACGAACCATGGACCTTGCCGTTGGTGGGGAGGCTTGCGTGCCTCAGCGATACAGATGGCCGTACCGTAGGTGCAACCACAACGGAGGGGTATCTGTTGAGAGGCCAGACAAACGTGTGGTTCCTGAAGAGGGGCAGCAGCCTTTTCAGTAGTTGCAAGGGCAACAGTCTGGATGATTGACTGATCTGGCCTTGCAACATTAACCAAAACGGCCTTGCTGTGCTGGTACTGCGAACGGCTGAAAGCAAGGGGAAACTACAGCCGTAATTTTTTCCGAGGATATGCAGCTTTACTGTATGATTAAATGATGATGGCGTCCTCTTGGGTAAAATATTCCGGAGGTAAAATAGTCCCCCATTCGGATCACCGGGCGGGGACTACTCAAGAGGATGTCGTTATCAGGAGAAAGAAAACTGGCGTTCTACGGGTCGGAGCGTGGAATGTCAGATCCCTTAATCGGGCAGGTAGGTTAGAAAATTTAAAAAGGGAAATGGATAGGTTAAAGTTAGATATAGTGGGAATTAGTGAAGTTCGGTGGCAGGAGGAACAAGACTTCTGGTCAGGTGACTACAGGGTTATAAATACAAAATCAAATAGGGGTAATGCAGGAGTAGGTTTAATAATGAATGGGAAAATAGGAATGCGGGTAAGCTACTACAAACAGCATAGTGAACGCATTATTGTGGCCAAGATAGATACGAAGCCCACACCTACTACAGTACTACAAGTTTATATGCCAACTAGCTCTGCAGATGATGAAGAAATTGAAGAAATGTACGATGAAATAAAAGAAATTATTCAGATAGTGAAGGGAGACGAAAATTTAATAGTAATGGGTGACTGGAATTCGAGTGTAGGAAAAGGGAGAGAAGGAAACATAGTAGGTGAATATGGATTGGGGCTAAGAAATGAAAGAGGAAGCCGCCTAGTAGAATTTTGCACAGAGCACAATTTAATCATAGCTAACACTTGGTTTAAGAATCATGCAAGAAGGTTGTATACATGGAAGAACCCTGGAGATACTAAAAGGTATCAGATAGATTATATAATGGTAAGACAGAGATTTAGGAACCAGGTTTTAAGTTGTAAGACATTTCCAGAGGCAGATGTGGACTCTGACCACAATCCATTGGTTATGACCTGTAGATTAAAACTGAAGAAACTGCAAAAATGTGGGAAATTAAGGAGATGGGACCTGGATAAACTGGAAGAACCAGAGGTTGTACAGAGTTTCAGGGAGAGAATAAGGGAACAATTGACAGGAATGGGGGAAAGAAATACAGTAGAAGAAGAATGGGTAGCTTTGAGGGATGAAGTAGTGAAGGCAGCAGAGGATAAAGTAGGTAAAAAGACGAGGGCTGCTAGAAATCCTTGGGTAACAGAAGAAATATTGAATTTAATTGATGAAAGGAGAAAATATAAAAATGCAGTAAATGAAGCAGGCAAAAAGGAATACAAACGTCTCAAAAATGAGATCGACAGGAAGTGCAAAATGGCTAAACAGGGATGGCTAGAGGACAAATGTAAGGATGTAGAAGCTTATCTCACTAGGGGTAAGATAGATACTGCCTACAGGAAAATTAAAGAGACCTTTGGAGAGAAGAGAACCACGTGTATGAATATCAAGAGCACAGATGGCAACCCAGTTCTAAGCAAAGAAGGGAAGGCAGAAAGGTGGAAGGAGTATATAGAAGGTTTATACAAGGGCGATGTACTTGAGGACAATATTATGGAAATGGAAGAGGATGTAGATGAAGACGAAATGGGAGATACGATACTGCGTGAAGAGTTTGACAGAGCACTGGAAGATCTGAGTCGAGACAAGGCCCCCGGTGTAGACAACATCGCATTAGAACTACTGACGGCCTTGGGAGAGCCAGTCATGACAAAACTCTACCAGCTGGTGAGCAAGATGTATGAGACAGGCGAAATACCCTCAGACTTCAAGAAGAATATAATAATTCCAATCCCAAAGAAAGCAGGTGTTGACAGATGTGAAAATTACCGAACTATCAGTTTAATAAGTCACAGTTGCAAAATACTAACGCGAATTATTTACAGACGAATGGAAAAACTGGTAGATGCGGACCTTGGGGAGGATCAGTTTGGATTTCGTAGAAATGTAGGAACACGTGAGGCAATACTGACCTTACGACTTATCTTAGAAGAAAGATTAAGAAAAGGCAAACCTACGTTTCTAGCATTTGTAGACTTAGAGAAAGCTTTTGACAATGTTGACTGGAATACTCTCTTTCAAATTCTAAAGGTGGCAGGGGTAAAATACAGGGAGCGAAAGACTATTTACAATTTGTACAGAAACCAGATGGCGGTCATAAGAGTCGAGGGGCATGAAAGGGTAGCAGTGGTTGGGAAAGGAGTGAGACAGGGTTGTAGCCTCTCGCCGATGTTATTCAATCTGTATATTGAGCAAGCTGTAAAGGAAACAAAAGAAAAATTTGGAGTAGGTATTAAAATTCATGGAGAAGAAGTAAAAACTTTGAGGTTTGTCGATGACATTGTAATTCTTTCAGAGACGGCAAAGGACTTGGAAGAGCAGTTGAACGGAATGGACAGTATCTTGAAAGGAGGATATAAGATGAACATCAACAAGAGCAAAACGAGGATAATGGAATGTAGTCGAATTAAATCGGCTGCTGCTGAGGGAATTAGATTAGGAAATGAGACGCTTAAAGTAGTAAAGGAGTTTTGCTATTTGGGGAGCAAAATAACTGATGATGGTCGAAGTAGAGAGGATATAAAATGTAGACTGGCAATGGCAAGGAAAGCGTTTCTGAAGAAGAGAAATTTGTTAACAGCGAATATAGATTTATGTATCAGGAAGTCGTTTCTGAAAGTATTTGTTTGGAGTGTAGCCATGTATGGAAGTGAAACATGGACGATAACTAGTTTGGACAAGAAGAGAATAGAAGCTTTCAAAATGTGGTGCTACAGAAGAATACTGAAGATAAGGTGGATAGATCACGTAACTAATGAGGAGGTATTGAATAGGATTGGGGAGAAGAGAAGTTTGTGGCACAACTTGACTAGAAGAAGGGATCGGTTGGTAGGACATGTTTTGAGGCATGAAGGTATCACCAATTTAGCATTGGAGGGCAGCGTGGAGGGTAAAAATCGTAGAGGGAGACCGAGAGATGAGTACACTAAGCAGATTCAGAAGGATGTAGGTTGCAGTAGGTACTGGGAGATGAAGCAGCTTGCACAGGATAGAGTAGCTTGGAGAGCTGCATCAAACCAGTCTCAGGACTGAAGACAACAACAACATATTAGGAAGAGACATGGAGACAGTGGGAAGTTTCAGTTTGATTATGTAATGATAAAACAGAGATTTTTGGAACTAGGTTTGAAACTCTGAGCAATTTCCACTGATAGATTTGGACTCTGAGCAGAATTTATTGGTTATGAACTGCAGATTAGAACTGAAGAAGTTGCGAAAAGGTAGGAAATTAAGAAGATAGTACCTGAACAAATTGAACATGAGGTTGTTGAGCACTTCAGAGGAAGCATGAGGCAACGTTGGACTGAAACAGAGGAAAGAAATACAATAGGAGATGCATGGGAATCTTTGAGAGTCGAATGCTGAAGGATGCAGAGAATGACACAGTTAAAATACAAGGCCTAGTAGAAATCCTTGGATAACTCAGGACATATTGAACTGACGAAAGGAGAAAACATAAAAATGCATCAAATGAAACCGGCGAAAGGGAATACATACGTGTAACAAATGAGACTGGCAGAAAGTGGAAACTGGAAGAGCAGGGATGACTGGAGACCACACACAAGACTTTAGAGGCATGTGTAACTAGGGTAATGATATATGTTATCTATAAAACGATTAAAAAGACCTTTGAAGAAAAGAGAAGCAACTGCATGAATATCAAGTGCTCAGATCCCAAGCCAGTACTAAGCAAAAAAAGTTGAAACTGAAAAGTAGAAGGAACATGTAGAGGGTCTAAATAAGGGGAACAAACTTGAGAACAATATTATAGAAAGAGAAAATTCAATAGGTAAATAGGTCAATAGATAAACTAGAGATATGTTATTGATAGATTTGATAGAATACTTTAAGAATTAAGCCGAAACAATGTCACTGGAGCAGATAATTTCTCTCAGAATGATTCAGATCCTTGGGAGAGCCAGTTACGAAAAAATTATTTCACCTTTGGAGCCCAATATATCTAACACGGGTGAAATACTGTCAGATTTCAGGAAGAATATAATAATTCCAATTTCATGCAAGGAAGATGCTGTTACGTATGAATACTAAGGAACAATTAGTTTAATAAGTCATGGCTGCAAAACACTGACACGAGTTATTTGCGGAAGAATGGTAGAATTGGTATACGTCGACTTTGTCGAAGATTAGTTTGGTAGTATAGAAATGTAGGAACACGCGTTGTAGTACTGACCCCCGACTAATCTCAGGAGATGAGCTGATGAAGTGCAAATCTGCGTCTATAGTATTTGTAGATTTAAACAAATCTTTTGAAAAGATGGACTGGGTTACATTCTTTGAAATTGTGAATGTAGCTGGGGTAAAACAAAGGGAGCGAAAGGTTATTTACAACTTTAGATACCTGACATAGTCGAAGGTCATGAAAGAGAAGCCATAGTTGAGAAGGGAGTGAGACAGGGTTTTAGCCTACCTCCGATCTTATTCAATCCCCAAATTGAGCAAGCTGTCGAGGAACCAAGGTCAAAACTAGTAAAGGAATTAAAGTTCAGGGAGAAAGTAATACAGTCTTTTCTGATTGTCGATGACACAGTAATTCTGTCAGAGACAGCTAAACACTTAGAAATGCTGCCGAACGGAATTGGTAGTACCTAGAACATAGATTACAAGATACACATAAATGAAAGTAAAACAATGGTAATGGAGTGTAGTAGAAGTAAATCAGGCGATGCTGAAGGAATTAGATTAGGAAATGAGATTATAAAAATTGTACATGTGTTTTGTTGTTTGGACAGGAAAAAAAAGATTGTTAATGGCAGAAGTAGGGACTGTAGGCCCATCGAGGTAAATTATTCACAATCATGGACATAACACCGCAACAATAAAATATAAAGGAGTAACTGTGTCACATGCAAACAACCAACAGTGTTAGAGGATCTAAGCTTAGTCACCAGGTAAGATTATAGATGCTTCTTGCATTTCGAAAGTAGCCCCATTAATTCATGTAATTAATTATTATCGTTATGAATGTGTGATGAGATGCTGGATGATGTAGAGTAGCGGTGTGGGTAATGATAACGTCCATCGGGTTCAAGATAGCCAGTTCCAGTAAAGATGTCTATTAGAACGAACAGCCGTTGCTCTAAAATAGAGTGGAAGCAAAGCAGATAACGCTAAGACATAATATCTGTTTTGTAAAATCGATTAAAAAAACATTCCTTCACTTTTTTAATAAATAAGGGTCCACTCAGAGTCTGATGTAAGTAATTCCCCTCACTGAGAAGCTATCTCTCGAGAGTTCATCTCTTTTGAAACCTCATATTCATTGTTAATAGCCTAATATCGGGCCCGATATCATCAGATCATGACAGGCGACATCTTATTAGCTGTAACTTACTTCATAGAGGGGGAAAGGCCTAATCGCTTCCTCTGATGCTGAGCGGCATCGTGACTGTATATACGCCACTCAGTCACGTAAGGAAGTGGCAGGCGAGAATGATAACAAACTGTTTCACGGCCTTCAAGCACGGTTGCTATTTTGAGCATTAAAGTTACGTTTAGTAAGATAGCCAAGGTTTTCATACTGTAGCAGTCAGATGGTGACCCTCATAATTTGGTAAGACTTTAGAATATACAGGGTGTTACAAAAAGGTACAGCCAAACTTTCAGGAAACATTCCTCACACACAAAGGAAGAAAATATATTATGTGGACATGTGTCCGGAAACGTTTACTTTCCATGTTGGAGCTCATTTTATTACTTCCCTTCAAAGCACATTAATCATGGAATGGAAACACACAGCAACAGAACGTACCAGCGTGACTTCAAACACTTTGTTACAGGAAATGTTCAAAACGTCCTCCGTTAGCGAGGATACATGCATCCACCCTCCGTCGCATGGAATCCCTGATGCGCTGATGCAGCCCTGGAGAATGGCGTATTGTATCACAGCCGTCCACAATACGAGCACGAAGAGTCTCTACATTTGGTACCGAGGTTGCGTAGACAAGAGCTTTCAAATGCCCCAATAAATGAAAGTCAAGAGGGTTGAGGTCAGGAGAGCGTGGAGGCCATGGAATTGGTCCGCCTCTACCAATCCATCGGTCACCGAATCTGTTGTTGAGAAGCGTACGAACACTTCGACTGAAATGTGCAGGAGCTTCATCGTGCATGAACCACGTGTTGTGTTGTACTTGTAAAGGCACATGTTCTAGCAGCACAGGTAGAGTATCCCGTATGAAATCATGATAACGTGCTCCATTGAGCGTAGGTGGAAGAACAAGGGGCCCAATCAAGACATCACCAACAATGCCTACCCAAACGTTCACAGAAAATCTGTGTTGATGACGTGATTGCACAATTGCGTGCGGACTCTCGTCAGCCCACACATGTTGATTGTGAAAATTTACAATTTGATCACGTTGGAATGAAACCTCATCCGTAAAGAGAACATTTGCACTGAAATGAGGATTGTCACATTGTTGGATGAACCATTCGCAGAAGTGTACCCGCGGAGACCCGTCAGCTGCTGATAGTGCCTGCACACGCTGTACATGGTACGGAAACAGATGGTTCTCCCGTAGCACTCTGCATACAGTGACGTGGTCAACGGTACCTTGTACAGCAGTAACTTCTCTGACGCTGACATTAGGGTTATCGTCAACTGCACGAAGAATTGCCTCATCTATTGCAGGTGTTCTCGTCGTTCTAGGTCTTTCCCAGTCGCCAGTCATAGGCTGGAATGTTCCGTGCTCCATAAGACGCCGATCAATTGCTTCGAACGTCTTCCTGTCGAGACACCTTCGTTCTGGAAATCTGTCTCGATACAAACGTACCGCGCCACGGCTACTGCCCCGTGCTAATCCATACATCAAATGGGCATCTCCCAACTCCGCATTTGTAAACATTGCACTGACTGCAAAACCACGTTCGTGATGAACACTAACCTCTTGATGCTACGTACTGATGAGCTTGATGCTAGTACTGTAGAGCAATGAGTCGTATGTCAACACAAGCACAGAAGTTAACATTACCTTCCTCCAATTGGGCCAACTGGCGTTGAATCGAGGAAGTACAGTACATACTGACGAAACTAAAATGAGCTCTAACATGGAAATTAAGCGTTTCCGGACACATGTCCACATAACATATTTTCTTTATTTGTGTGTGAGGAATATTTCCTGAAAGTTTGGCCGTACCTTTTTGTAACACCCTGTATACGGAGTCCTTAAACCTGAGAGCCAGTAAACAATCTGTCTCAAATGGAGGACAATTAAAGTTTTATCTTCCTCAAATATTTAGTTATCTCAAAGCTAGAAATGTCAATAATGATTGTTATTAATATGAGAGCAGATCTTTTTATGCTTGGCTGCTGGATAAGTATTACGTACGGGATGTGCAATGCGTGTACAGTTCCACGACTTTTGGTCAGCGTCGAGATTTCTATTTCTAAGTAACCGAAAACCATATAAACAAACTCCGAAGCTGCAGGCTCTATTACAATTGGCCTTGAGCAGGAACCTAATATCATACCACACGTGTTATCACAGTTATCAGAAAAGGATAAATTTGCTTATTGATTAGTTACAGAAAGTCAATAATTACGTGGAACTGTCTCACCTTATATAATATCTTCCATACACATCAATACTAGCATGTCAATATTAATCTTGCAGATAAATCGAAAAAGCCTGAACAAAATGACTGATTCAGACAGTCTCATTTAGTACGTCTATCTCTTGGCAGAGACAAAAGCACAGTGGCCTTCTTCCTCCTTTAGTAACAAATTGTGGAGCAGCTGTAGTGTAGCAGCGATGACAACACGTCTATAGCTCCCATTACTGCTACCGCTGACACAATAGCTACTCCGGCATGCAAATACCGTAAATCTCTATTGAGAAATCACGAAGCTCCCAATGGGAGCAGGAATCTTTCAGCATTACATGATACTGCTACCATGTCCACGATTCCTTCGGCTAAAGGCCATAACTTTTATTTGGATATTATTTTTTATGTGATTTTCGTATGACTGTCTGTACATAAGGTTAGGATACGATTTATAGGATTTTTCATTAGCATATACACTCCTGGAAATTGAAATAAGAACACCGTGAATTCATTGTCCCAGGAAGGGGAAACTTTATTGACACATTACTGGGGTCAGATACATCACATCATCACACTGACAGAACCACAGGCACATAGACACAGGCAACAGAGCATGCACAATGTCGGCACTAGTACAGTGTATATCCACCTTTCGCAGCAATGCAGGCTGCTATTCTCCCATTGAGACGATCGTAGAGATGCTGGATGTAGTCCTGTGGAACGGCTTGCCATGCCATTTCCACCTGGCGCCTCAGTTGGACCAGCGTTCGTGCTGGACGTGCAGACCGCGTGAGACGACGCTTCATCCAGTCCCAAACATGTTCAATGGGGGACAGATCCGGAGATCTTGCTGGCCAGGGTAGTTGACTTACACCTTCTAGAGCACGTTGGGTGGCACGGGATACATGCGGACGTGCAATGTCCTGTTGGAACAGCAAGTTCCCTTGCCGGTCTAGGAATGGTAGCACGATGGGTTCGATGACGGCTTGGATGTACTGTGCACTATTCAGTGTCCCCTCGACGATCACCAGAGGTGTACGGCCAGTGTAGGAGATCGCTCCCCACACCATGATGCCGGGTGTTGGCCCTGTGTGCCTCGGTCGTATGCAGTCCTGATTGTGGCGCTCACCTGCACGGCGCCAAACACGCATACGACCATCATTGGCACCAAGGCAGAAGCGACTCTCATCGCTGAAGACGACACGTCTCCATTCGTCCCTCCATTCACGCCTGTCGCGACACCACTGGAGGCGGGCTGCACGATGTTGGGGCGTGAGCGGAATACGGCCTAACGGCGTGCGGGACCGTAGCCCAGCTTCATGGAGACGATTGCGAATGGTCCTCGCCGATGCCCCAGGAGCAACAGTGTCCCTAATTTGCTGGGAAGTGGCGGTGCGGTCCCCTACGGCACTGCGTAGGATCCTACGGTCTTGGCGTGCATGCGTGCGTCGCTGCGGTCCGTCCCACGTCGACGGGCACGTGCACCTTCCGCCGACCACTGGCGACAACATCGATGTACTGTGGAGACCTCACGCCCCACGTGTTGAGCAATTCGGCGGTACGTCCACCCGGCCTCCCGCATGCCCACTATACGCCCTCGCTCAAAGTCCGTCAACTGCACATACGATTCACGTCCACGCTGTCGCGGCATGCTACCAGTGTTAAAGACTGCGTTGGAGCTCCGTATGCCACGGCAAACTGGCTGACACTGACGGCGGCGGTGCACAAATGCTGCGCAGCTAGCGTCATTCGACGGCCAACACCGCGGTTCCTGGTGTGTCCGCTGTGCCGTGCGTGTGATCATTGCTTGTACAGCCCTCTCGCAGTGTCCAGAGCAAGTATGGTGGGTCTGACACACCGGTGTCAATGTGTTCTTTTTTCCATTTCCAGGAGTATATATACACGGTGAGTCACTAACTATTGCCACCAATAATAACACCGAAATAATAATAGGAGCTGAAACGTTTGTGGGACAATAGTTGCATGGGACAACGGGGGCCATATTATAAAGTCGGCTTTTTGTTGCTGGGCGGGGTCTCGTCAGAGATACGAAGGTCAACTTTGTTTTTTTAAATGGGATGCTATAGTTTGGTACTTATTTTCTGATTTCGACTATCAAGACGAATCCAATGGTGCGCAATAGTAAGGTCTTTGAAGGTCAACGAAGGTCACAAAGGTGGCATGAACGTCCAGTTACAGAAGGTGTTCGAAGTGATCACCATTGGTATCAACGCAGTGCTGCAATCTTCTTATCATGGATTGAGTGGTATTGGATTCGTCTCTATAGCCGCTACCAGAAAATATGTACCAAACTGTAGCATCCCAAAAAAAAAGAAAAAAAAGAGTTGACCTTCATATCTCTGATGCGACTCCACCTATCAACAAAACACCAACGTCATATTATATATATAAACAACAAGCAATTAAATTATGTTGCTGTGTGGTTAATGCCTTAATAATGCACAGTTCATTGACATTCTTTTTACTCTAGAAGTGGCTGTTTGGAATAGTACTTTTTGATTGATTTTTGTTTTACAGTTAGATTACTGTACTCAGATTACTACTGCACTCAAAACTGAACGATGAGTGCACCTTGGCATGACGTATTATTTATTTTAAATTTACAACATGTCACTCCAGCTACAACTACTCCCAAGTTCGAATAATTCTTGCATCTATTGCAGCTTGTACTCATTAATCATAATACTGTTCTTAATGTTCAAAACAGATGAGATCATAAGTTTACTTCATAGAAAGAAGCCGTTATCTTTGAATTAGTTAAAGTTCAAGCAGGATACATTACAAATTTGTTATATACGGAGTGAAGTAAGTTATTGTTCACATAATCTAGATGCACATTCACGTGATAACTTCTTGTGTTTATCGGTAATTGCTCTCTTAGTCATATGAATGGAGAAGAGAGATGTACCATTAACAATGTTAGCAAGGTATAATAACGTGCTTTTTGGGAAAAAAACCTCATTAACTGATCATAAAATAGTAAATGTGACACTGCCATGACGTCAATTAAGTTGTCAGAGGGGATGCTGATAAGGAAATCGATTGTGCGGTCGGTAAAACCAATTCTGGATACCTTCCATGTCACTGGAGCAGCAAGGGCCCTAAAATGGTTGTAGGAACAGGTATCGAAGGGTGTCATCCAGCAATCGATGTCTGGATAGTATGCAAGAGTTAAGCAGCAAGTACAGCAATATATCAAGAAAAAATTTTCTGGAAAAGAATGCGCTAGAACACATCATGTACAAGGATGATAAAGCAAAGGTAACTACTCTGTAATACTATTACTCCAAGTGCGCACGCGCTCATGGACTGTGTGGCTGGTCCCGGCAGAGGTTCGAGTCCTCCCTAGGGCATGGGTGTGTGTGTGTTTGTCTTTGGGATAATTTAGGTTAAGTAGTGCATAAGCTTAGGGACTGGTGATAATAGCAGTTACGTCCCATAAGATTTCACACACACTTTTTTTTTTTTTTTTTTTTTTTTTTTTTTTTTTTTTTTTTTTTTTTTAAACTGCGCATGAATCGTAAGGGATTCGGGAGTTGGCAGTCTGAAATACACTCCTGGAAATTGAAATAAGAACACCGTGAATTCATTGTCCCAGGAGGGGGAAACTGTATTGACACATTCCTGGGGTCAGATACATCACATGATCACACTGACAGAACCACAGGCACATAGACACAGGCAACAGAGCATGCACAATGTCGGCACTAGTACAGTGTATATCCACCTTTCGCAGCAATGCAGGCTGCTATTCTCCCATTGAGACGATCGTAGAGATGCTGGATGTAGTCCTGTGGAACGGCTTGCCATGCCATTTCCACCTGGCGCCTCAATTGGACCAGCGTTCGTGCTGGACGTGCAGACCGCGTGAGACGACGCTACATCCAGTCCCAAACATGCTCAATGGGGGACAGATCCGGAGATCTTGCTGGCCAGGGTAGTTGACTTACACCTTCTAGAGCACGTTGGGTGGCACGGGATACATGCGGACGTGCATTGTCCTGTTGGAACAGCAAGTTCCCTTCCCGGTCTAGGAATGGTAGAACGATGGGTTCGATGACGGTTTGGATGTACCGTGCACTATTCAGTGTCCCCTCGACGATCACCAGAGGTGAACGGCCAGTGTAGGAGATCGCTCCCCACACCATGATGCCGGGTGTTGGCCCTGTGTGCTTCGGTCGTATGCAGTCTTGATTGTGGCGCTCACCTGCACGGCGCCAAACACGCATACGACCATCATTGGCACCAAGGCAGAAGCGACTCTCATCGCTGAAGACGACACGTCTCCATTCGTCCCTCCATTCACGTCTGTCGCGACACCACTGGAGGCGGGCTGCACGATGTTGGGGCGTGAGCGGAAGACGGCCTAACGGTGTGCGCGACCGTAGCCCAGCTTCATGGAGACGGTTGCGAATGGTTCTCGCCGATACCCCAGGAGCAACTGTGTCCCTAATTTGCTGGGAAGTGGCGGTGCGGTCCCCTACGGCACTGCGTAGGATCCTACGGTCTTGGCGTGCATCCGTGCGTCGCTGCGGTCCGGTCCCAGGTCGACGGGCACGTGCACCTTCCGCCGACCACTGGCGACAACATCGATGTACTGTGGAGACCTCACGCCCCACGTGTTGAGCAATTCGGCGGTACGTCCACCCGGCCTCCCGCATGCCCACTATACGCCCTCGCTCAAAGTCCGTCAACTGCACATACTGTTCACGTCCACGCTGTCGCGGCATGCTACCAGTGTTAAAGACTGCGATGGAGCTCCGTATGCCACGGCAAACTGGCTTACACTGACGGCGGCGGTGCACAAATGCTGCGCAGCTAGCGCCATTCGACGGCCAACACCGCGGTTCCTGGTGTGTCCGCTGTGCCGTGCGTGTGATCATTGCTTGTACAGCCCTCTCGCAGTTTCCGGAGCAAGTATGGTGGGTCTGACACACCGGTGTCAATGTGTTCTTTTTTCCATTTCCAGGAGTGTATAAACATCGCGAATGTTGCATGACGATTTCTGGTAAAGTTCACTAACAGACAACACATCGTCAGAAGAAAATTATACGTTTTATCCTACCATTTCTCTAAAAATGTGTCCATGCATCTATAAGTACACTGAGCGTCTTTCAATACTCTCTTGCGCATTGTCAGTTTAGTTGAGCACAGTGGCTAACCAGTTCATAGTTCATGCATACATAAATGTTTACTGTTCTTCATGACACTTCGTTGCACAGTGCGCATTCTTCAACTTCATATCTCACACATAACAGTCATGAGCTCACAGCAGCATTTGTGCAGTCCAAAGTACGTGAACGTACATGATTTTAAACTTGAGCAGGTGGATTCCTTTCCAAATCAGTTCGTTTAGCTTGAAACACATGCGTCACTGGTTCACTCCGTTAATACTAAGATGAATGTGGTTATTTGTTTCGCATACGCATTTCAGTTCAAACTTACAGTTATTTTTTATATTTGACAAAATGGCTCTGAGCACTATGGGACTTCACATCTGAGGTCATCAGTCCCCTAGAACTTAGAACTACGTAAACGTAACTAACCTAAGGACATCACACACATCCATGCCCGAAGCAGGATTCGAACGTGCGACCGTAGCGGTCGCGAAGTCCCAGACTGAAGCGCCTAGAACTGCTCGGCCACACCGGCGGCTATATTTGACAGATGAGTTCAGACTACACCTGAATCAAACACGAATTCAGCTCGTTTGTGTGAAATTTTAGTACTGTGAACATCTACTCTAGCACAAATCTCTATATAACATAACCTTTTCGGCTGTGGTTATGGCTGATATTCATATACAAGCACGTTTGCTATTCAAGGATGATAGGCATTAGCATAATGCATTAATGTATCACTACTCATTTCCAATAGACACCACCAGCACTTGTTCCAAGCTCAGTATAGATCCGGCAACGGTAATGTCGCCACCTGACATGGAAGTTACCAACACAAACTCACAAACACAAAAGATGACAAACAGCCTCTCTCATCACAATTTTCGTGGTCTCAGCATTCAAAATTAAGATAAATTGTCGTTGTTGCATTTTGTGGTGACATTTAGTTCCACTGTCTCCTTTGCATTCGTTCAGTGCAGTGTAACTTGGCTCATTTGCAAGGAACAATATTTAATCTATTAGTAATACACTGTATCTGGATCATATAGTGAAATACATAATTACTTATATACAGAAAACAAAGTAATTATATAGTGTGGTTTCTACAGAAATGTTCAAGTTAATCAAATACACTCCTGAAAATGGAAAAAAGAACACATTGACACCGGTGTGCCAGACCCACCATACTTGCTCCGGACACTGCGAGAGGGCTGTACAAGCAATGATCACACGCACGGCACAGCGGACACACCAGGAACCGCGGTGTTGGCCGTCGAATGGCGCTAGCTGCGCAGCATTTGTGCACCGCCGCCGTCAGTGTCAGCCAGTTTGCCGTGGCATACGGAGCTCCATCGCAGTCTTTAGCACTGGTAGCATGCCGCGAGAGCGTGGACGTGAATCGTATGTGCAGTTGACGGACTTTGAGCGAGGGCGTATAGTGGGCATGCGGGAGGCTGGGTGGACGTACCGCCGAATTGCTCAACACGTGGGGCGTGAGGTCTCCACAGTACATCGATGTTGTCGCCAGTGGTCGGCGGAAGGTGCACGTGCCCGTCGACGTGGGACGGACCGCAGCGACGCACGCATGCACGCCAAGACCGTAGGATCCTACGCAGTGCCGTAGGGGACCGCACCGCCACTTCCCAGCAAATTAGGGACACTGTTGCTCCTGGGGTATCGGCGAGGACCATTCGCAACCGTCTCCATGAAGCTGGGCTACGGTCCCGCACGCCGTTAGGCCGTATTCCGCTCACGCCCCAACATCGTGCAGCCCGCCTCCAGTGGTGTCGCGACAGGCGTGAATGGAGGGACGAATGGAGACGTGTCGTCTTCAGCGATGAGAGTCGCTTCTGCCTTGGTGCCAATGATGGTCGTATGCGTGTTTGGCGCCGTGCAGGTGAGCGCCACAATCAGGACTGCATACGACCGAGGCACACAGGGCCAACACCCGGCATCATGGTGTGGGGAGCGATCTCCTACACTGGCCGTACACCTCTGGTGATCGTCGAGGGCACACTGAATAGTGCACGGTACATCCAAACCGTCATCGAACCAATCGTTCTACCATTCCTAGAGCGGAAAGGGAACTTGCTGTTCCAACAGGACAATGCACGTCCGCATGTATCCCGTGCCACCCAACGTGCTCTAGAAGGTGTAAGTCAACTACCCTGGCCAGCAAGATCTCCGGATCTGTCCCCCATTGAGCATGTTTGGGACTGGATGAAGCGTCGTCTCACGCGGTCTGCACGTCCAGCACGAACGCTGGTCCAACTGAGGCGCCAGGTGGAAATGGCATGGCAAGCCGTTCCACAGGACTACATCCAGCATCTCTACGATCGTCTCAATGGGAGAATAGCAGCCTGCATTGCTGCGAAAGGTGGATATACACTGTACTAGTGCCGACATTGTGCATGCTCTGTTGCCTGTGTCTATGTGCCTGTGGTTCTGTCAGTGTGATCATGTGATGTATCTGACCCCAGGAATGTGTCAATAAAGTTTCCCCTTCCTGGGACAATGAATTCACGGTGTTCTTATTTCAATTTCCAGGAGTGTATAATGCAACCCACCGAGAAGTAATATACAGAACACCATTCATCAAATTTTCAAACTGTGCCCACAACTTACACTACTAAACGGTTTGGTCATCAATTTAAATGTTCTTTAAAATACATATCATGGCTCATGAATGACTTTTTCAAGTTTTCTTGTTCATGTAAACCTCTACTCTTATGGCTACCAGGGTATAAGAGTAAATATACTCCTGGATTAGGGCTTCTAACAGCATTAAATGTAACAGTGTTTGCCCCACTTTATTTTTTGTATTTATTAAAGGGGAGCAAGGATGGTCTCTGCTTATAACTTTAGTGCCAAACTCAGAATTATGTATCCTAGATAACATTTTGTCAAAATAATTTTTTCACTGACAGGCGTTGAATGTCAACGTAACGAATGCTTGAAAAACCTGATCTCCAACTAATCTGCATTTCTGGTACCTGTCGGAATACATTTTCCCATTCATTTCTCTCACTCTTTCTTAATATTAATTCTGTGGGGATTACAATTGGTCGACATTTTTGGAAGATTATGGACAGCCACCTAAAATGGTTTGACATAGTCAGTCCATATTATCTGCCTCTTATGGCAGTATATTCTTATGAATCTATTCTGTTTTCTGAACATGTTTTACACCAGATTAGCCTCTGGATGATGATATTTTGACATTAGATACAGTCACAATTTGTAGTGGTTTGTCAGGTAAAATAGCATGTAGCTCTCCTGTACAACTCTGGTTCAACGCTTTTGCCTTCTGACAAATGGAACAACTTTATACCCTCTGATGTACGTTTGAAAAGTGTCAGTAGGTACTGTATTTATTCGCACACGCATCTCGGCTCAATGCCAGTGTAGCAACGATGGAATAAAGCATTTACATATACATCTACATCAATAGTTGGCAAGCCATCTGATATAGTATTTGGGGCAAAGTACTTCTTGTGGGAGTCATTGCTCCCACTTTCCTTGTTCCACTTGCAAATCTCACGTGGGAAAAATGATTGTCGGTAAGCCACTGTAATAGCTTTAATTTCTCGAATTTCCTTGTCGTGATCAATTACACAAGCTCTAAATTTAGCGTGATAATTTCCAATGTGAAACTTTGTCTCGCAACCTGGCAGAAAATTCAAAGGGATTATCGTAATATGTGAAGTATGCTAGCGGTAAGACAATATCTCTTCGCGATAGCAATGGAAATACTATCGACGATACTGCTGTCAAAGCTGAATTACTAAACACAGCCTTCTGAATATCTTGCACCAAAGAAGACGAAGTAAATATTCCAGAATTCGAATTAAGAACAATCGCCAACATGAGTAACTTAGAAGTGGATATCCCCGGAGTCGTGAAGCAACCTAAATCACTTAACAAATGCAAGACTTTCCGTCCACACCGTATACCAGTTAATTTCCTTTGAGAGTATGTTGATACAATAGCTCCGTACTTAATAATCATATACCACCGTTCGCTCGACGAAAGATCCGTACCCAAAGACTGGAAAGTTACACAGGTCACAATAGCATTAAAAAAAAGGTAGTAGGAGTAGTTCACTAAATTATAGGCCTATATCATTAAGGTCAGAATGCAGCAGAATTTTGGAAGATATATTGTGTTCGAACGTTATGAATTACCTCGAAGAAAACAGTCTATTGAAACACAGTCAACACGGATTTACACAACATCGTTCTTGTGAAACACAACTAGCTCTTTACTCACACGAAGTGCTGGGTGATGTTGACAAGGGATTTCTAATTGATTCCTTATTTCTAGATTTCCAGTAGGCTTTTGACACCGTAGCACACAAACGGCCTGTAGTGAAATTGCGTGCTTATGGAATGTCGTCTCAGTTCGTGGTAATTGACGGAAAGTCATCGAGTGAAACAGAAGTGATTTCTGATGTACCCCAAGGTAGTGCTACAGGCCCTTTGCTGTTCCTCTTCTATATAAACGATTTAGAAGACAATCTGAGCAGCCGTCTCAATGACGCTGTCGTTTATCAATTAGTACAGTCATCAGAAGACCAAAACAGATTGCAAAACGATTTAGAAAAGATATCTGCATGGTGCGAAAAATGGCAGTTGACCCTAAATAACGAAAAGTGTGAGGTCATCCACATGAGTGCTAAAAGGAATCCGTTAAACTTCGGGTATACGATAAATCAGTCAAATATAAAGGCCGTAAATTCAACTAAACGCCTAGGAATTGCAATTTCGAATAAGTTAAACTGGAAGGATCACGTAGAAAATGTTGTGGGGAAGGCTACCCAGACTGCGTTTCATTGGCAGGATACTTAGAAAATGCAACAGCTTTGCTAAACCAAAATGCCTACACTACGCTTCTCCGGCCTCTTTTAGAATACTGCTGAGCGGTATAAGATCCATACCAGATATGATTGACGGAGTACATCGAGAAAGTTCAGAGAAGGATAGCACGTTTTGTATTATCGCGGAATAGAGGAGAGAGTGTCACTGAAATGATACAGGGTTTGGGGTGGACACCATTAAAACAAAGGATTGTTCGTTGCAGTGGAATCTCCTCACGAAATTTCAATCACCAACATTCTCCTTCAAATACGAAAATATTTTTTTGGCGCCGACTTGCGTATGGAGAAACGATCACCATAATAAAATAAGAGAAATCAGAGCTCGCACCGAAAGATATAAGTGTTCATTTATTCCACGCGCTGTTACGAGATTGGAATAATAGAGAATTATTGTGAAGATGGTTCGATGAACCCTCTGCCAGGCACTTAAATGTAATTTGCAGAGTATCCACGAAGATGGAGATGTAGATTTCGCGAGAATAATTTAGGAGGGAGTAATATGATGTCTGACTCTTTCAGAAAAGCTCTCTCTCGAAATGTCAACAGTGAACCTGAGAGGTTCCATGCCCTCTTTTCCATGTCTCCTCTCATTTTGATCAATTTCATTAATGTTCTACGTCATTGTGCGGTAGTAACAGACAGTAAAAGGTTATTTTAATGAGTGTATTTATACGGAGAGGTCAAAAAAATACTTTTCAGTTGATTCCTAAACATGTTGATTTACTTCCCGGAGTGGGCTGTCCCAAGTGAGTATCGGACGACGCCACACACTGCGTTTCCGTTTGGGGGCTGCACTTCCCTGAATTATGAGGGGTTCGTACAACAGGCTTACGAGCCTGGCGGAACGACTGACGTCGGTTGAGTTTCGCCTGTTGTATGCAGGGCGAAACGTCTGAGTGTCGCCGCAGTTCATATGTGTTTACCGTTCCGGCGCGTCCGGAACGAAGACTGCTGGCACCGACTGGCTGCATTGTCCTCTTGATTCAGAGAATACTTGTGGACCGTGCCATGCTGGGTGAGACTGTCTGGCGCCGGATGGCCGGTAGTCTAGGCAGGTTGTTTTCGTAATAGCTGTTTCGTAACAGCAAGTTCAGAGCCCTCAGCTGAATAGCAGAGGCATGATTGGTCAACTTAAACTGAGGCTAGTTGACGTCCTAAACCCGTGAACTAAACTGGAGGGTACGGTCGCTATTGGCGTGAATGATACAGAGTTGCTGCAAGACATAAGTCGGCGCCTACATCATCAGGACGCTGCCTACCGACGACATGCTGCAGATTTCAGTACTGGCACAGTATTTTGCGGCTCCGGCGTTGTAGAACCTTATCAATTTTATACTGAATACCTCAGCAGCACATGTGCGCTCGCTTTGCCACAAGTCCACCTTGCTTATTTCTCCATGTGATCCTATTTGAGCTCTCACAACTAACTGCGATACTGCTATATAGTCGGAAGATTAATATTTTATTCATTAGCACCTCCAGTCATTATCGTCGATCTATTGCAGCACAGAGAGTAGGAGCCCCTTGTTCTCGAGCCAACTCTTGTTCTCATAATAGTTCAGTGTACCATATCCTTTAACCTACTGTGTGTGTCGACAATCGAGTGCATTTATGTTCTGATGTATAATAAATCTCATTGCAATATTTAAGCCACATATCATTTCGTAGATATAGGTAGAGTCCCATTTCCTGTTGTTTATTATGATAAAGTTCTCTTTTTTCTGAGTAGATTACGATTTTTATTAAATTATTGTAGGTGTTGTTTTACCAACTAGCAGTGTCCACCATCATTTTCTTCCGTTACCGTTGTGCGCATAATTAATTAGGTGGTAGATAAGGAAGCGGTCGAGTTAATGTCTCGTTCTCATGCAAAATTCGTCTTAATTAAAGAGGTACAAACTCTTTGCCACCCCGGCACCTCGCAAACCTCTCTGTCATGCACAATTCCTCTCTTGCAGCGTCTGCCACCGGAGTTTGTTGAGCTCTCTGTAATACTCTCACACTGACTAAACGATCCGTGACGAAGCGCAGAGCTATTCATTGAATCTTCTCTATCGCTCCTAGAAATCTGTGGAGCAGCGGGTAAATTATCCAGACTTGCTGTTACTTTCACTACGTAGATGTGATAAAACTATGAAATTGTCTGTGTGTGTTTTATACCTACCTTCACTGTTTGCAAGAGCCTGAAAACTATTTTTGTGGTGAGGCACAAAGCGATGGGAAACATAGTGACCATAATTGCCAGTCTGCAAGGCCACATTACCCGTTGTGCTCACTGAAAGAAAATTCTCCTTCTTGCTACTCAATTAGCGGGATCAGGAACTATGACTACAAATAAAAGTTTTGAGTTTTAACTGACTGATCTGTTCAGTAAAAGTTCACATGTACAAGATATAAGACTTAGTATTATATGTAATATACCTGTCGGGAAGTTCCAGGTAAAATGGTCTATCACCCAGACCTTTAATCACCAAAATTTAATTGCTCGCTTTAAAAGTAGAAAATAATCCCGCCACTTCCCACGCGGATTTGACAAAATATTGCTTCAAGGTTATTAACATACAACATTAGTAAATGACCACTTACCTGGGGCACACTCGAAGTTACTTCTGCATCTGTTGATGATTGTCGATCTGGGATAACATAATGCGTTCTTCCTATCAAAAAATCGTCAATCCAGTCACGACTTCCGCTTGATACTCCATGTGATCGTACTTGCGATAATGAGCATCGGCGTGGTACTGAGTCAAAAGGTTTTCGTCAATCAAGAAATACTGCATATGCCTGACTGGCTTGAGCTAGGCTTTTAGAAGGTCATGTGAGAAAACTGCGAATCGGGCTTCACATGGTTGGTGTTTTCGGATTTTATGCTAGTTGGCATGAAGGAGGTCATTCTGTTCGAGATATTTCATTACGTCTGAGATCAGAATATCCTCTAAGACTCTAGAACTAATGGATTTCAAGGATGTTGGACATTAGTTTTTGTGGTTCACTTCTGATACCCTTGTCGAAAATAGGTTTGACCTGCACTTTCTTCCAACGACTGGGCTTGGGTATTTGTTCGAGGGGTCTGCTGTAGATGATGACACGAAGAACGGCTAACTCAGTCATAAGTCCAGTATTGAATCCGTTAGGGATTTCGTAGGGTCCTAAAGCCTTGTTCAATTTTATCGACTCAACTATATCACAGCACAACTGACACTATACCTATAACAATCATGTCTGCAGTGGCGAAGACTAAATAGGAGCAATACTCCTGGACAATAAACATGTTATTGTCGTTAGTGCCAAGTGAAGAAACATTAGTATTATTAAACTGTATACCAAGTAACAGATACCTTAATAGGACCGAGTATCCATAACAAAATACGAGGGGCGTAGAATAAATAATGAACACACACTTTTTTCTGAAAGCAGGTTTTATTCAGGATTCCAATACACCATATTATTACCCACTCTTTTGGCGACAAAGCTCTATTTTTCAGCAAAATCTCTATTCATTGCGACGGCCTTGCGCCACGTTGTTGGGAGGGTCTGCGTGCCAGCATGGTACCGCTCTACTGGCCGATGCCGGAGCCAACGTCTTGCCGCATCAATAACCTCCCCATCTTCCACGTATTGCGTCCCTCTTTGGGACAAAAAGATGGAAGTCGGGAGATGCGAGATGCAGGTTGTAGAGTGGATGAGGAAGAACAGTCCAATAAAGATTTTTGAGTGTCAGGAGCTTAAGGGCCCTCAACGTCGAGGTTATGAGCGCGTTTGTGAGCTCTTCTCCGGTCCGCAGACTTGTGTGAGGCCTTGCCTTGTCATGGAGAAGGAGTTCGTTTGCGTTTACGTGGTGACGAACAAGCTGAAGTTGTTTCTTCAATTTTCTTGGGGCTGTACAATACACTTCAAAGTTGATCGTTGCACCTTGAAGGAGAACATCAAACACAATAACCCCCTCCAAAGCCTACGAAGACCTGATGAAGGTGCGGCTTTGAAATTTCTCTTCTGAGGAGAGGTAGTGTGATGCCAATACATGCACTGCTGTTTTGTTCCCGGTTCGAAGTGACAAATCAATGTTTCATTGCCTGTGACGACGTTCTACAAAAAATATTACGAGCAGCCTCTTAACGTCCAACAATTCCTCACAGATTGTCCTTCGTTGCTCTTTGTGGTCTTTTGTTAAGCAGCGAGGAACGCAGCGGACACATCCTTTGAGTACCCCAAATGGTGGACGAGTGTGACAGCGTTACCAACAGACACGTCCAGTTGGGCAGCGAGATGTCAGACTGTGATCACCTCTAATGAGGTTCCAACACTGCAAGACTCACAGCTGTGTGCAGCCGACCGACAGGCGGAAGATCGGGCAGGTCTGCGCGCCCCTGTAGCGATAATGACAGACCCCTCACCCAACGTGCTTATGTTCAGTGCCAGGTCTCCCTAGACATTTTGCAATCGCCTATGAATATCTGTGATGCTCAGGTTTAGCTCCAAAAAAAAGAAAAAAAAAAGAACAGTGACACTCTGGAAGGTCCTCCGTTACAGACGCCATTTTGAAGGATACATACAGCAACACCATCTGTCAGAACATCATGAACCTATAGGGGTCGAAGAGAAAATATTTCGCGATGTTGAACTACAAATTCCACTTTTTTTCAATGGAAATTGGGTCCTCGTAATGTACCCCCTCAAAAAAAGAAATTAAGAACATTTACGGCGACAGCGCGTAACAACTCTACAAGTTATAACTGAGTGCCCATCATAAAAGAAGGAAAAGCAAGATTTAAACATTAAAACAACTAGAAGGAGTGCCATATCCATATGTAAGAAGGCATATCGTAGAACGTTATGTCGATAATTGGTGGAGCTCTTGATCTTCTTCCAGTAGCAGCTTGTTTAGCTTACATGGGTGGTCATTTGCATGGCAGCGCCGACGCCGCTCGGACATGGCCGCACAATGCCACACTGAGGGCATACAGAACGTGTCTGGTGGACGAGGAATTGGGGTGCAGGTGGTTTTCAGGTATTCTGGTCGCAAGTACTACAGTTTGCTGGCTGGGTGCACGTTTTACTGGGTGCAGTTTTCGCGTGTCCTTTAGAATTCTCACAGGAAACAGAAAGCGAGTGAGAGGCCAAGTATGCAATGTCCGCCGTCACCAGGGGTGTGGCGGTTGACACAACCCCCAAGCACACCAGGAAACACAAAGCACGCTGAGGCAGCTCCATTGAACAGGCTAGTGTGGGCCGATGTCCTTTCCTTCAGCAAAACGGGGTATGGGCACGCGGACACACTAGCAAAACTTCAAGTGTTTCCGAACCTTCTTTCTCTCATACCTTATTTTCCGAAGCCTCTTCGTGCTCTCCATCCGAATGGAACTTCACTTAGGGCCGTTTACGCCTCTTGTCCCCAGTGTTTCCACCTGTATCCTCGTTTCCGTTGCTTACATTGCTCTGCTACGCGTTTTTCGTGCTGCAAACATTCATAGTGTGTGACAGTCGCCCACCACACGGCATCAGTTGGAGTCATACTCTATTATCTCCGCCTTTGGCGGATCTCATCGATATACGCTAAATGAAACAGTCCACACTACTGAAACGCTGACTCATCCAGAAACGAGTAAACTGCTCAAACTTTTGTTAACGCTTCAGACGAATGGCTTTAATGTCCCTTTAAAAGTTGATACCGGCTCTTTGTGTTGCGTTACGTTCCCTCATGCAAAAACTACTTCATAGGAGGGCAGCTGCATACAGTGGTCACAAAACATCCGTGAAATATATTTTTACCACGTAAGGAAACTTTCATTCCTTGTTTTTTTTCTGTTAGTGCAGAAAACATGTGTATGCCAGACGCATTCAAACATTTTGGTTTCTGTATTTCGAAAAAAATTGTATTTGGTGTCCACCGAGACTCCGTTCCAAGGCATAGAAGATATAGCTGTCTCATATTCGCACATGTCCACTCGTTGGGAAGAACAGCGAATCTGGCTGTAAAAATCCGTGTAAAGCAGGGGTCCGTGGCTGACTTTCCGCGGGCGCGCACAGTCCTGTACGTCCTGTGGGACACAATTAAGGCGGAATTGGAGAGACTTGAGGATCTCGAAGTGATTACGCCTGTCTCATCCAGCCAATGCGCTTCTCCTGTCATAATACTGAAGAAATCGGATGGCTCTGTCCGATTACAACGAGGTGACAAAAGCCATGTGATAGCGATGTGTACATACACAGCAGGCGGTGTTATCACGTACACAATCTATAAAAGGACAGTTCATTGCCGGAGCTGTTATTTGCTATTAGGTGATCCATGTTAACGGGTTTCCAACGTGATTTTGGCAGCAGCACGGGAATTAACAGGCTTTGAACACGGAATGTTTGTTGGAGCTAGATGCATAAGACATTCCATTTGGGAAATCGTTAGGAAATTCAGTATATCGAGATCCATAGTGTCAATATTGTACCGAGACTACCAGATTTTATGCATTACCTCTCACCATGAACAACACAGCGGCCGACGGCCTTAACAACCGAGAGCAGGAGCGTCTGAGTAGAGTTGTCAGTGTTAAGAGGTAAGCAGAATTGCGTGAAATAATCACAGCAATCGATGTGGGACGTCCGACAAACGTAACCATTACGACTCTGCGTCAGTGGTTTATGGCAGCAGAGAACTGACGCGAGTGCCTTTGCTAACAGCACGACATCGCCCGCTGTGCACTGTTCGGATGAGTCCCGGTATCAGTTGGTAGGAGCTGATGGCAGGTTCGGTGTGGCACAGACCGCACGAAAGTACGGACTCAAGTTGTCAACAAGGTGCTGTGCAAACTGGTCGTGGCTCCATAATCGTGTGGACTGTGTTTACGTGGAATGAACTGGGTCCTCTGTTTATGTTCGGCTGCTTGGAGACCATTTGCAGCCGTTCATGGACTTCATGTTCCCAAATTTCTGTGGATAACAATACGCCATGTCACCGGGCCACAATTATTTGCGATTGTTTGAAGAACATTCTGGACAATTATAGCGAATGGTTTGGCCACCCAGATCGCCCGACACGAATGTCATCTAACATTTAGATGACGTAATCTAGATGTAAGTCGTGCACAAGATCCTGCACCGGCAAGACTTCTGCAATTGTGGATGGCTATAAAGCAGCGTGGCGCAACATTGCTGCAAGGAACATCCAAAGACTTGATGAGTCCATGCCACGTCGAGTTGCTGCACTACGCCGACATGATATAAGAGGTATTCCGTGACTTTTGTCACCTCAGTGTTGTTGTTGACGTTAATGCTCAAATGGTCGCAGATATTTTTCCAATTCCGCGCCCGGAAGATCTGGTTTCAATGTTGCAAAACGGTAACTCTTATATTGAGGTTGATTTATCAGAGGCATACTTGCAGTTACCATCACACCCGGAATCTTGGGAACTGTTGGTGTCCATCACTTCTTTTGCCCAGTATAACTGGCTCCCCTTTGGTATTTCCAGCGCCCTGGCAGTATTCTAGTGTTATTTGGAACATCTAATACAGAACATCCCTTTGTGCTGCTGTTTTCTGGATGACACGTTAGTGAGAGAGGAGACCACGAATGGACACCTTCGGAACGTGCAATCTCTGTTTCCTCGATCGACCACTGCAGACCAAAAATGTAACTTCCAGAAGTGCACATTTTTCAGCAATCCGTTGAATACATTGGGTTTATAATCAGTAAGCAGGGCAATCGTCCTACCAAGCAGCACCTCCGTGCCATAGAGGGCAGGCACGAGAATCTCGACATAGGGTGATGCTTTCTGGGAAAAATCAGCTACTGTTGCGGTTTCGTTCCCCATGTTCTAAAAATATTCTACCCGCTCAACACGAGTGTCATGCCATTTTTCTCACTCTTAAACGAGGTCTACAATCGGCACTATGCCTAGTCCCGTTCTCACTGGAGAAGTCCCACCTTCTTGTCACATGTGCCTTGCAGCTTGGGGAGAGGCGGAGCTGTCCCACTAGGAAGGTGACGGGTTCCAACATAATACTGCGTTCGTTTCAAAGACACTCAACACTGTGCAAGGAAACTACCCACAGATTGAAAAATACCTGTTGTTGTTTATACGATTAAGAAATTTCACACCTGTCTCTACGGTGTCAAATCCCACCTGCTAACAGATCACAAGCCGTCGATCGCATTGTTTGGTTCATATTCAAGCCTCACGGACAGAACAGCACAAGTTTACAACGACGGGCATTGTTCCTATCGGCATATAAATACATCACTGTGGTCGAGAGGTAGCATCTTTGATTAGTAACCAAAACGTCCTCGGTCTCAGGTTCTAACCTCGCCATTGCTTACATTTCGAATACAAAGTTTCAGTAATAGCGACCTAAGACTTCCCTCAAAAGAAGGCACGCTCATTCAGCCAACGGCCTTGTGAAAAAGGGCGGAGGATTGGACAGCAATTCTGGGCACTCTCTTGCCCTTGAAGTGGGGAACTACCCCCAAAAGGCGGAAAAATTCATCAATGATCAAAGGCATGAGGATGCAGAACGCAGTGGAAACCACTGCACTAAAGACATACAATGTGTATCCACAAGACAGGTGGTCTGTAATTGAAAAAGTGTCAGGATAATTTCTCCAAAACATTCCCTACTAGTGCCTCATTCGGACCTCCGGGAGGGGACTACCAAGGAGGAGGTTACCATGAGAAAAAGAATGAATAACCAAGGAAAGGCTGGCGTTCTACGAGGCGGCGCACGGGATGTCTGAAGTTTGGACGTGGCACGGAAATTACAAAATCTGCAAAGGGAAATGCTAAGGCTCAGTCTAGATATAGTGGGTTTAAATTAAGTTAAATGGAAAGAAGACAAGGGTAATACCAACTGCGGCAGAAAATGGTATAATGGGAGTAGGATTCGTTTTGAACAGGGTCGTTCTCATCATAATCGACAGCAAATCAACGCTTAACAACAATAGCTCAGATATACATGCCGAAGTCGCAAGCAGAAGATGGAGAAATGGAGAAAATGTATGAGTATATTGAACTTGTAATTCAGCACGCAAAGGGAGCTAAAAATCTAAAAGTCATGGAGGACTCTAACGCTGCTGTAGAGGAGGGAGTTGAGTCGAAGAAATGGTTAAGGGAGAATGTGATCTTAGTAGTAGGAATGAGTGAGGAGAAAGACTAACTTAGTGCTGCAATAAATTTCAGATGGTAGGGCGTCCACAGGTGCAGATATAGACTCAGATCACAATTAGTAATGATGAAGAGTAACATGAAGTTTAAGAGACTAGTCTGGAAGAATCAATGCGCAAAAAGTGTGATACGGAAGTAATAAGAAATGAAGAGATAAGCTTGAAGACCTACGAGGCTATGAATACTGTGACAAGGAATAGTTTAGCAGGGAGTTCAGTTGAAGAGGAATGGATATATCTAAAAAGGGCAGTCACATAAGTTGGAGAGAAAAACACAGGTACAAGTCAGGTAACTGTGAAGAAACCATGGCGAACAGAACGAATACTTCAGTTGATCAAGGAAAGAAGGAAGTACAAAAATATACCGAAATACAGAAATACAAGTCACTTAGTAATAAAATAAAGAAGATGTGCAGGGAATCAAAGGTGAAATGGCCGCATGAAGAACGTGAAGCAATCTAAAAAGAAATTATTGCCGGAAGGACTGACTCAGCCTCGAGAAAAGACAAAACAAACTCTGGTGAAATTGAAAGCAAGGTCGGTAACGTTAAGAGTGCAATAGGAATACCATTGACAAATACAGAGGAAAGAGTGAATAGGTTAAAGAGTACACTGAGGGCGTCTATGAGGGGTGAGGACTTATCTGGTTACGTGACAGGAGAAGAAACCGCAGTCGAAAGATAAGGTATAGGGGATCGAGTACCAGAATCAGAATTTAAAAGAGCTTTGGAAGACATACAATCAGCTAAGACAAAAGGGATGGATAACACTCCATCGGAATTTATAAAACATTGCGGGAAATGACAAGAAAATGATTATTCACGTTGATGAGTAGAACCTAGGAGACTAGGTGCGTACCTACAGACTTTCGGCAAAGGATCATCGCGCGGGGTAGCCGTGTGGTTAAGGGCGCCTTGCCACGGTTCGCGCTGCTCCCCCTGTAGGAGGTTCGAATACTCCCTCGGGAATGGATGTGTGTGTTGTCCTTAGCGTAAGTTAGTTTACGTTAGATTAAGTAGTGTGTAAGCCTAGGGACCGACGACCTCTGCAGTTCGATCACATATTATCTTACTACGAATTTCCAAAAGAAGGATCACCCACACAATTCCGAACACAGTAAGGGCAGGTAGTTGTGAAAACTATCGCACAATCAGTTTAACAGTTCATACATCCGAACTGTCAACAAGAATAACATATGCAAGAGTGCAAAAACGGAAAAGAAAACTAAATATCTGTTTGTTGATAATCAGTTTGGCTTTAGGAAAGGAAAAGGCACCTGAGAAGCAGTTCTGACCATGCAATTGATAATGGAAGCAAGACTGAAAAAAATCAGGACACGTTCGTAGGATTTGTCGACCTGGATAAAGCGTTCGACAGTATAAAATGGTGCAAGATGTTTGAAATTCTGAGAAGAATTGGAGTAAGGTACAGGAAAAGACGGGTAACATAAAGTTTGCACAAGAACCAAGGTGCTACAATAAGAGTTGGAGACCAAGAACGAAGTGATCGGATTAAAAAGACTGTAAGACAGGGATGTAGTCTTCCGGTCCTACTGTTCAGTCCGTACATCTGAAGAACCAGTGATGGAAATAAAAGGAAGATTCATGGATGGGATTGAAATTCAAAGTGAAAGGATATTAATGATGAAACTTGCTGATGACATTGCCATCTTCAGTGAAACTGAATTACAAGATGTGTTTAATGGCATGAACAGTGTAATGATTGCAGAATATGTGTTGAAAGTGAATCGAAGAAAGATGAAAATGATGGGAAGTAGCAGAAATGAGAACAGCGAGAAACTTATCATCATAATTGGTAATCACCTAGACAGCACAATTGCCCATGATGGACGAAGCAAGGAAGTCATAAGAAGCAAAATGGCTCTAAGTACAAAGGGACTTAACAAATGGTTCAAATGGCTCTGAGCACTATGGGACTCAACTGCTGTGGTCATTAGTCCCCTAGAACTTAGAACTACTTAAACCTAACTAACCTAAGGACATCACACACATCCATGCCCGAGGCAGGATTCGAACCTGCGACCGTAGCAGTCGCACGGTTCCGGACTGCGCGCCTAGAACCGCGAGACCACCGCGGCCGGCCGGGACTTAACATCAGAGGTCATCAGTCCCATTGCCTTAGAACTATTTAAACCTAACTAACCTAAGGACATCACACACATCCATGCCCGAGGCGGGATTCGAACCTGCTACCCTAGCAGCAGTGCTGCTTTGGGCTGAAGCACCTATAACCGCTCGGCCACAGCGGCCAGCTCATAATAAGCAGACTAGTACTGGGAGAAAGGACATTTCTGGCCAAGAGAAGTCTTCTAGTGTCAAGCATAGGTCTCAATTTCAGAAATAAATTTCTGAGAATATACGTTTGGAGTACAGTATTGCATAATAGTGAGACATGGAGTGTGGAACAACCGAAACAGAAGAGAACAGAAGCATTTGAGATGCAGTGCTACAGAAGAATGTCGCAACTAGGTGGACTGATAAGATAAAGAATGACGAGGTTCTCCGCAGAACTGGCACGGACAGGGATATTTGGAAAACATTGATAATCAGAAGGGACAGCACGATACGACATCCGTTAAGACATGCCGAGATTTAGGCTTTGACATCAAGAAAGTCGTCATATTTCAGATGTATTCTGATTTTTCGTTGACCATTAACGGTTTTTCTCTCAGTGCTCCAATGGTAGCGGTCCCAGATGATAGCAGTTGCCAAGTGGCTTAATCGACGTTGGCTTCATCGTTTATCTGTGGTGTCACACAGTATACTCAGAACGTTCTTTGCCTTAAACAGCAGGCTCTGCCTGCAAGATGGTGTTTTTCTGAGAACGGAACACTATCGGCCTATAGTCGTTATTTCTCTGGTTCAACTGGTTCAGCACCATCACACTGGGCCCCCAACAACCAGTGCATGGTGGATTAGGCTCCAGCACTCACAACTTTCTCTGTCAGAATACCAGCAGCTTCAGACTTGCCTTCTTCGAGTGGTCCCTATGCAGCCTGAGTTTGTAGAGGTCGAGATGCAGACCTTTCTGGAATCAACTGCAGCAGCGGTACCAATGACACGATCGCGTCCGAAGCTGAGCTGGTACAAGCTGGGCTGATTCCGCCGCTATGCGCTGTCTCTTGGGTGGGGTAGGAATGTGGGGGGTGGTGAGGGAAGGTACGCTGAAACCGGCTCCTTCAGTAACATGAAGCTATCGCCGTTGTCAGAGATCGAACTCTAGCTGAGGACCACAATATCGGTGCTACTGCAATCTGCAAGCAGTCATTGCTAGCAGTGCTCTCAGAAGAAACCACCCGCCGGAATACACTCCCCGTCACCTGACGGGACCTGTAACCACCACCCGTTTTTAAGTGCGCTCCTCAGGCCCAGAGCGGCCATTCTCTCCATTTTCTCATATCATCGCTTACATGAAACATTCAGTTATCCGGCAGCTTTCTGTTGACAGCTTTGGCTTTCGCTCTGGAGATTGTATGGCCTTTGTTTTCTGGCCGACTGCATTCTTTTCCTCTTATGCAGAACTCACAAGAGTTTGTATTAACTGTGTGTCTCTATTGTGTCTGTATTTCGCCCAATAAATTGTGGTCGTAAGTGTAAACTTCAACACTAAGAAAAACTTAAACGTATATGGTATCTCTATAGACTGCATAAGAAACATAAAATTTATAGGAATGAATGTTGATTCCCAATGGAAGTGGTGTGAACACACAAGGATATTTCCAAACAGAATTTCATCAGTTTGTTATGCTGTTAGAGTCCTGTCAGCAGGTGTAACAGGCAGTGTCTCTTACATACATATTATTCACAGGTACACTTGATCCTTGGCAGTGGAACTCTTTTGTGGAGAAAAAATGCTCACAATATGGACACAAACTAGAGATAAATGGCAAAAATAAAATAATTTTAGTCAAGGGGAAGAACCTGATAAGTCCAAAATTACAGATAACTCTATTTTTTCATAATTCAATAAATCAGCAAGTGTAACTTTAGATAGTTTCGCAGCACGAGCCAACAAACTGACAAGTCGAGAGACATTTCAATATCTTGAAAATGTATAAAGGGGAAAAGTCACACACACAAGGGAATTTTTTGACAAATCCGGGGAATGTAATATGGAAATTTGGATGATGCAATGATTCCTAGTCTGTGTATATATGTTACAGCTAATGTTATCACTGTTGTCACAGTATTGTCGAGTTCAATTTGACCATTTCAGTTGTTTCGTGTGTTTTGTGAAGGAAGTTTGGTATAGCATTGTGTTCTGCCGAAGTAATATGAATAAAGAAAACAGAGACTCATTTGTTTATGAACAGAAATACAATATGTCTTTGCAAAAGATTAAAAGATGGAAAAAGGTTACTCGCATCAGTGGCTCTTCAAAACGTATGAAACAGGAGAAACGTATAAGAGGAAAAATAACTGGTTAGATACCGTCAGCAATGAAATTAAAACGAATATTATAAGATGAACCAATTCTAAAACCACGATGAAATAAACCTTTGTTTCAATAGTTGAATCATGGATGTCCCAGGATAGAAGAGCGAGACGTACAGTTTCGAGATGCATCTTATAAATTCAACGTATGTATTACTCGCAATGGAACTTTCCAAGAATACGTGTGCTAACATGTATTTATGTGATTACTTGGAATGAAGAAGGGCAAGGTAGGTCATTTACTCAAGAAATTTAAATCTGGAGACTAATCTCTGCCAGAGGGTCCAGGAAACACAGGACCTACCAACAGGCTTTAACAGATGAAACACGTGAAACAATAAGAGGACACAATAGGTCTTTAAAGGTAGCAACAGACACTACAGTTTGACGGATCCAGAAAAAAGCTACTTAGCAGACTCCTCAAATAGAAAAAAATGTTCAGTATGTTAAAGGAGAAATTTAAAGGCAAGAATGTATCATATGAAACATGCTGCACGACATTCAATTCAGATTTCACTATAAGTCTAAGATATCAACGGTCTGTTACTGTCGTTGCTGTTATGTGTAGCTAACCAACAAGAAAAAAATTGAGAAGGAACTGACTTCGAAATCATGTGCTGAAAAGGAATTACGGCTTCATTCGGAAGTTCGAGCCAATGAAACAGACCGTGATTGTATCTTATAAAAAAAGTTGTTCCACGACAGGAAGAATAAAGCAAAGAAGAAATGTCGAAATAATACTTCTGAGACTGCAATAAACACCGAATACAGTAAACATTTCTCTTGCCCCAACACAAAAAGTATAACATAAGTTTATTATAAATGACAGTTGTCTGTATTTTATTTTCAATCCATGTTTTGGCAACAGGGTACGGTTACTTTCATACACTGATGAGCCAAAGCATTCGACACCTCCAGAACGAGATTTTCACAGTGCAGCGGAGTGGGCGCTATTATAAATCTTCCTGGAAGATTGAAGCTCTGTGCCTGTCCGAGACTCAAACTCGGGACCGTTGCTTTTCGCGGGCAAGTGCTCTACCGACTGAGCTACCCAAGCACAACTCGGGACCCGTCCTCACAGCTTCAAATCTGCGAGTACCTCGTCTCCTATTTTCTAAACTTCACAGAAGCTCTTCCAAGAACCTTACGGAACTAGCACTCCTGGAAGAAAGGATATTGTGATGACATGGCTTAGCCACAGCCTAGATGATTTTTCCAGAATGAGATTTTCACGCTGCAGAGTGCAGCTACGACAGAGCCTATGAGCAAACTTGATTACTTCTTTCTGAAACGAAAAGACGAGTTAGTAATGGAGAAACAGGGTGAGTTCAGCCTCCCATTTGCTCCATAAGACAGTATAGTAGTTCCTTTACAGCAATACTTTCTGAAGATTTTTTTCATTTCACAAAGTGAGTATTGATTTTTTTAAGTATTGTAACTTTCTGTATGAAGTTATTCTGATTATTTTACAGACCGCCGGCCGCGGTGGTCTCGCGGTTCTAGGAGCGCAGTCCGGAACCGTGCTACTGCTACGGTCGCAGGTTCGAATCCTGCCTCGGGCATGGATGTGTGTGATGTCCTTAGGTTAGTTAGGTTTAAGTAGTTCTAAGTTCTAGGGGACTAATGACCACAACAGTTGAGTCCCATAGTGCTCAGAGCCATTTGAACCATTTTACAGACCTTCTTAAAATATCTGTTGAGAAATATTGAGATTTGTAGGACTTTGCCGTAGTGGAGAACCAGCGTATTGCAAACGTCTTCCGCATTAGTGCTCTTAATTGAAAGAGGACGGAATAATCTTTCATAATATATTTTTAAGCTTACGTTAGACCATATATTGTAAACAGAATTTAAATAAGTGGTAAGAGTTAGAAATCTAGTAGCTACTAGCAATATGTTATTGACATGTCATATTGTAAGTTGTATTCGGGACAGCAAAATATATTTTTGTACTTCTGAATCAGACGAATATATTTTTAGCAGGAAATTTTGTCTTGAATGTATATTATCACCTTAAACAAAGATAATAAATAGAGAAATTGAAATATTACGAGTGTAAAACATGAAATTTTGACTCCTGAACAAAATGAGAATTGTGACCTAATAAATTTTTCCCTGGGACTTTCGAATGGTAAATAAAAACAGGAACCGGGCTCTTTTAAAGCTATATTTAAAGCATTTGGAATTTTTTGACCACTCCGTGTGAAAGCATTTGCCAATCAGGTATGCACATCAAAAATCTCCTTCTTGATTAGTGCACTAACAGTATGTCTGTGACCGCGGAACAAGATACACATCGACATTATGTTTACCAAAAACGAGTAAGTTAAAACCTGAAACAGCGTCATATGCCACAGAGTAAAATTTTAGGCGTACACTAAATTGCCCAAGGATGTTACTAAAACGAACATTTTTAAAAAGACAGTCAAAAAAATGCCTGTTAAGAAATACATTCGGTGCAATGAAGGATATGGTAAAGAAATGTTATATGACTAAATAACAATACTATTTCTCAGACATTTCAAATCACATTCCAAAGCTCTGCGATGGGTAACACTAACACGCTAGCTTTATTCTGAGCTCAACGTGTCACTCATTATGAAGCTGATACTATGTTTCATCAAGAAATAATGTATGTATAGTTTGCCTCGAAAGTGTAGTGATCGATGTTGAGAAATGAGTAAATAGTATACCTCTATCTCTTTCCATTACTGAAAACTTATTTGTAATAATATTAAAGAAATCAGTATTACACACCAGCAATAAACCGAGTAAGATTTCGCTGTATTAAAGAGGACGGCTATTTATTCGGGAGGATGAAGGCGCCAGACTCTATCTGGCTTGTTTCAGGTTTTTCGTGGTTCCCAAAAATTGCTTCAGACAAGTGCTGGGATAGTTTCTACTTTAAGGGCTGGGCCGACTGCTTGCCCCATACTTGTCAAAAGTAGGCCTGCAGTTATGTAAATATCTGCATATTTGTGGGGACTTCTCAGCGTAAGTCACATACATCGTCGCTCGCTAAGGCCACTGCACAGCAAGGGTGGCGCATTGTCAGAAGAGAGTACGTTTTCTGGAGTTCCTGCAGACATAATTCTGCTGTGATACGGATAACAGATATATCACACACGGCGTGGGAGTGGAACGACGTGGGAACTGGAAACGTACTAAAAAGCTGAAGAACGTGGAATAGTACTGCTCCTGGGGCGAAACGACTCAGTTGCACACAGACTCACCGCGAAATTCTGGATGAATAGGACGAAATGCCATGTCTAATCCAGCCATGGATGTGATTGACGCGGATCACACGGTCCAGATATTGCCCCAAGCGGTTTTTATCCTTGCGGCAAGTTGAAACAACATCGGAAAAAGGGGGGGGGGGGGGGGTTAAGCGAGTAGGAGGTTTTCTGATGAGGACGTTCAATCGCGGTCATCAGATAGCTCCGTGGTCAAGGAACGAATTTCTATAATCAAGGGATTCAATGACTGGTAAAACGTTCCGAAAGTTGTTAGTAGAGACTTGTTGACTATGTGGAAAAAAAGTGTCATGTATCTGAGTTACCTTGAAGTACACTCAAAAAAAATTACTTGGCCTGCCATGTAAGTGTAACCTGCATTTTGAAGTCCACCTCGTTTCAATTTTTAAGGTCCGTTACCTCAATCGGTCAAAACGGGAGCCCTTGTAGGATCATTTCTGTCTATCCGTCCGTCCGACTTTTCAAAACACTTTTTATAAGGCACGGGTAGACGTATCAAGTTGAAATTTGTGTCACATACTATGGTTTATGGTACCTTGGTGGCATAATAAACGTTAGGTTCTAGGTCAATGCAGTCCGAAGATACGGCCGTTTGAGCCACATATTTTGATACTCCCAGACTCATTCATTAAAAACTTATAATTACTTCCTTTGACGTAGACTCATGAAATTTGTCAAGGAGAAAGGGTTAATAGTACAAATAAAGGAAATAAAATGAGTTAATTGTTGATTTGTAATTATGTGACAAGAAAGAATATTTCTTTTGTCATATATTATCCGACTTCGTACTTGAAATTACAACATTCTAGAAAGTCTTTGAATATCTGGGACGGATAACTTGCCAGTAGCAATGTCGATAACAGGCAAAAATCGTCTAGATTCTCGTTTGCCGGAAAGGATGTACTGTCTGCATACATAATTAAGTTTGTATGGAACATACAGTGCAATGACCATTCTTTTTTCCTTACACTGTAACATTACGACGTATCCAACTTCCTTGTGAAAGTACACCACGAACGAATAAAACCTACTATCGCCTATACCGATTAGTGTAGGGTAGCAGTAAGCCCTCAGCAAGTAGCTCTGTTATTTCGTCAGGTCGATGTAAGTGTACGTGGCCGGGCGTTTAACACACCTGCAGGCAGCCTGTCAGCCACGCTTGGCGTCCTCCTCCCAGTTCTCCTCCTCGGCATCCCCCAGTAGCAGCGGGGCGCCGGCGCAGAACCGCCCCTGACCCGTGTCGGCCGGCCGCGTGTTCGCCAGTCTGGGGGCGGCAGCAGTGGCGGCGGCGGCGGCAGCGGTGGTAGCGGCAGCTGTAGCGGCAGGCACGGCCACGGGTGGCGGCATGCCGCCTCCTCCGCGCAAGGCGGCCTCCGCGGCGCTGGTGGTGGGCCTCGTCTACTGCTCGCTGCTGCTCGACAACGTCCTGCTCACCGCAGTTGGTAACCACCGCATCTGGCACGCCCGCTGCCCGTCTGCCCTACACCTGTCTCCATCCTCAAATTTATTTTACTCCTCTTTTCGTTCAACAGTGATCTGGCTGGAGATGCAGCCCATCACGAATTCCTCTCCAGTGCCAATCTCTGTATCTCACAGTGGCACATCCAGTGTCGACAGCTATTCGTTAGATACATTCCAATCTCGGGTTTTACCTTCTACAGCTCCCACTAGTACGAGGCGCGTTTGAAAAGTCCGTGCAAAAATAAAAACTACTTACGTCTTTGGGGTAAACCTTTTTTATTTTTCGACATAGTCTCCTTTTAGACTTACACACTTCGTCCAACGCTGTTCTAATTTGTTGATCCCTTCCGAATAATAGGAATTGTCCAAGTCTGCAAAATAGCTATTAGTTTTTGCAATCACCTCCTCGTTTGAATAAAATCTTTGTCCCGCCAGCCATTTCTTCAAATTGGGGAACAAATAGTTGTCCGAGGGACCCAAGTTTGGGGAATAGGGGGCATGTGAAACGAGTTGGAATCCTGATTCGATTAGTTTTGCGACCGCAACTGCTGAGGTGTGTGCTGGTTCATTGTCGTGATGAAACAGGACTTTTTTGCAGTTCAGTCGCCGGCGTTTTTCCTTGCAGCTCCGTCGTTAAACAGTCCAATAACGATGAATAATATGCACCTTTAACAGCTTTACTTTTTTCCAGATAGTCGATGAGGTTTATCCCTTGCGAACCCCAAAAGAGAGACGTCATAACGTTTCCGGCCGAACGAATGGTCTTCGCCTTTTTTGGTGCAGATTCTCCCTTGGCAATCCATTGTTTAGATTGTTGTTTGGTCTGAGGACTATGGTAATGTATCCATGTTTCATCCATAGTGACGAAACGACACTTAAAGTCCTGCAGATTCTTCCTGAACAGCTGCAAAGCATCCTTGCAACACTTCACACGATTCCGTTTTTAGTCAAGCGTGATCAATCGCGGAACCATCTTGCGGATAGCTTTCTCATGTCCAAATGTTTATGCAAAATATTATGTACCTATTCATTCGACACGCACACAGCACTATCAATCTCACGCACCTTAACTCTTCTGTCATCCATCACCATATCATGGATTTTATCAATGAGTTCTGGAGGCGTAACCTCCACACGGCGTCCAGAATGTTCAGCGTCACTTGTGCCCATATGGCCACTCCAAAAATTCTGAAACCACTTACAAACTCACCAAATCGAAGGTGCAGAGTTACCATAATGTTTATTGAGCTTCTCTTTAGTCTCCTGAGGCGTTTTGCCTATCATAAAGTAATGATTAATCACCACATGAAATTCTGTTTCGTCCATTTTTTGACAATCACTGGACTCCCTTGATTCACACGAATGCCAAACACAAAGAAATAGACTAATATGGCTTAAACTTGTTGCGAGTTCTTTCCAAAGATGTTACTAACTAAACATGACCTCAATACGCACCGGTCGTGGCATCTCCCGGACTTTGCACGGACTTTTCAAGCGCCCCTCGTACCATTGGAATTATTCGCTGATCTCGTAACACAAATTCCGTCATGCTGTGACTTTTTCTTGTCCTTGTTTTCCACATATACTTTTTGTCGCTGATTCTTTCGAGAACCTCTTTTTTGCTGTTGGTGATGCCCCAGAGCGCTCATATATTTGAAAAATGTTATATTACCATTGGTAAAATTGGTAAAATTATTTACACAACCAGTTTCAGTCGTGTAACCACCATCAGAGTCTTACATGAACGTATTCATAGCATATGTTATCGAAATATAAAATTATTGTCGTCAGGTGATAAAACCATGAATAATACGCTGTTATTATATGGAAATATAATAACCAACGACGTTATTTGTAACTGACAGCGTAATTCATATTACGAAATGATAACAGTGTATTATTCATGATTTTATTATATTTTATCATTTTATTTCGCTAACATTATGCCTTGAATACTTTTGTATGAGAACCTGATTATGGTCAGACGACTGATAATGGTTGTATAAATAAAGTTCTTTACCAGCATCTCAAGACGATAGTACGACATTTTTCAAGTTTCTCAACCTCATTTTTTATCAGTCCATCCACTCTTCAACATCCTTCTACAGCGTCACGTTTCACATGCTGATTCTCTCTCTGTCTCCCTCTCTCTTTTTCCCACAGTCCGTGATTGATTCTCATACAATTCTATGCTCCAAACCTATATTGTCAGAAAGTTCTTGCTCGAATTAAGTACAATGTTTTATACAAGTAGAACTGTTTTTGCCAGGGATGACCTAATGTATATTTAATATCCGGTTACGTGTTTGGCACAGTGTCCCACTGCAGATTGATAACGAAGGTACGAGCATACGGAATAGTTCTCAGACACGCGGGTGGCTCGAAGACTTCTCTAGAGCTCAGTACGTAGTCAGACGTCAGGCCATCCTTAGGAGTGTCCCAGTGAAGTGTGACAGGACCGCTCCTGTATGGGCGAACTGATACATGGGCTGAACAGAATCTGCACTGCTCGATGATTGTCGTCGCTTGGTGACAGTAAGAGCATATATGATGACTTACAAATTCTATTTGTGCTGATGACTGGCAGCGTCTTCTAAACATTGGAAAAGATAATTTTATGCATATGCGTAGGAGCAACAACCGTCTAATTTTCGAATGTAGAATTAGTGCTACACTCCTTGATACAGTCACGTCGATTAATATCTAGGCGTAACGTTGCAAATCGATATCTACTGGGAACGAACACATAAAGTCTACTAGCAGAATTCTAGGAACCTTTAGATCATCCATAAAGGACACCAAGTACAGAGCAGTGGTTCAAAAAATGGTTCAAATGGCTCTGAGCACTATGGGACTTAACATCTATGGTCGGTCATCAGTCCCCTAGAACTTAGAACTACTTAAACCTAACTAACCTAAGGACATCACACAACACCCAGTCATCACGAGGCAGAGAGCAGTGGTTCGACAAATTCTTCAGTAATGTTAGAGTGTTTGGAATCACCACGAAGTCTGAATAAAAGAAGACACGGAACCAATTCAGAGGCGGTAGATTAGACCAGAACATCAGTACTACAGAAATGCTCTAAGAACTCAAATTGGCATCCCTGGAAGGAAGATGACCTTCTTTCCGTGAACACTGTTGAGAAAATATGCTGTAGAGAACTGACATTTGGGGCTGACTAGAAAAATTCTACTGCCGCCAACGTGAATTTCGCGTAAGAATCGCAAGGATACCACACCGAATACCTTTAGCTGAAAAAGAAAGTATAGATTGACTCTTACAAAGAAGACGAACAGCAACCAAACACTTTTCACAATGCTAGTTATTTATTTAAATAGCGCCGTTATCGGTTTCGAACCAAGAGATTCATCTTCAGACGGCTAGTTCACGTTATGAAATATTTTATATTAGCTTTAACTTTTTGTTTTCCCAGTGAATAGAATTGAAGTGAAATCTAATGTAAAACGTATTTTAACGCGAACTAGCCGTCTGAAGATGAACGTTTCAGTTCGAAGCCGGTACCGGCGCTACTTCAATAAATAAATAACATCGTAAAAATGGCTGGTTGCTGTTGTCTTCTCTGTAAGAGTCAATCCATATTTTGTACACAGCAAAATAGCAGAAACAGAAAATAACATATTGGAACGATATGCATTTTTCTGACGGCTTACATAGTCACCAATTTCTCGTACGTAGACAGTTACTATGGTCAGTCCTATGGAAACAGGGTCCCATGTTTGTTTTTCTGATTTCCTTTCCGGGCACATTTTCTGGGCATCTTCACGCCCTAGTATCTGAAAGAATGCCAGGCTGCTGCAGTAGACAGTTTTCAATCGGGCTTTTGTATTAGGTCAAGTTTAACAGAACAGAGACAGTTTTAAATAATAAGTATAACTTAACTAATTGAGAATTGTCCCAAAGTGACAGAATGGCGGACGATATATAAAATGTTATAGAAGTCAGTTTTACCTGTCGTATTACGCATGTTTTCTGGAAACGACTAACTTATTGGGGTGAACACCTTGGCCACTATTCCCGTCGAGTTGTGTGGTCACTTATCCCTATTGGACGCCATGTCGGTATTCGTGATCCACAGAACAAAAAACAAGGATCTGTCAAAGGGCGTTGTTTAAACATTTATATTGCATAAATTTATTATTATGCGTTCACGTGAGGTAATAAGAATAATATAAAGCACTTATCTGACACCAGAGGACACAAAAACAAAAGTTTTCCTAAAAAGTAATAGAACAAGCTTCCTCTGTCCGTCTCGCTGACAACAGTGGCGATGTATGTTAGAAACAGTCTGACCATTTATTGGCAGGAAGAAGCGCTGTTCAGGGGAAAAATTATGCAATGGTCACTTTTCCCGTCCTGGCCAATTTACTACCCTTCCTCTACCAATCTTACTAGTAATGAGTAAACTGTATGAATTAGTATGTAACAGCAATTAATAACAGGAATTGCAATATGAGACACAGTCACAAATGTTTACTAAATGTTGTGAGTGTCTATTTCTTTTACTCATTGCATTGCATTATAAGAGGTCATAAAAAATTTCTGCTTGAGGTCGTTGCTGCAGCATATACGCAACCCAGCGTGACTCCTCTGCAAGTATATAAGCACTGGAACGTAGGCAAGCGTTCAGTCTGCGTAAGCAGCCTCTATAGACGAAACCAAGTAACTGGGAAAAACAGAAGACAATCCAAATCAGGAGACTACATTGACCAAGTGCATAGGAGGCAAAACAAATCGTGTTGCGAATTCTACCACCTTCGGAGGGAGAAGACATTCCGTGAAGTTCCAGCAACGACGAGAATTCAGTGTGGCTTCGAACGGAAACTTTTTGACCGCCCCTTATACAACAGCCTTAATTTGATTTCATATTACTTCCTACAAACTTACTCCATATTTGAAGATGGATGCCTCTATAGTGCGCATTCAGGAATCCATGTTACTTCTGTCTTATCGGTGCTACTGCGCATGCTCGTAAGCTGTCAGCGTTGGAATACAAACAATAAAATATTCTGCCTCTCACTTCCATTAACCGTGCAGTGGCTGCGGTACATAGAACTCTGCCCCTGACGTAAGCGGCAAACTTTGCGTAGCTCACGGCCTAATTCACTAGCGTCAGTTAAAATTAAGCGCAATTAAAATTTTTTTGTTTGTTACTGAGCTATAAAAACACACTCTTGAGACGCTCTTGACGTTAGCTGACGTTTTTCGAGGCATGGTATAATAAAAATACAGCTGCGAACCACGGACGGCACGAACACGTTTCGTTCAACATTCAGAGCGCGGGCTGCAGTTTGACGACCTCTGACATAGACAGTCGGTTTTCCTCCCTAGGTTTGCGAGTGAATCGCGGGATTGACTAGTTGTGGCAGGACGTACCCTCCGATACACACTATGTGGTGGCTTGCGGAATATGTATGTAGATATAGAATGTGTTTAGCTTACCCCCTGTCGATTAGGTCACAGGAGGCGGAGCATAAGGTAAGACAAGAAGTTTACTGCGACTTTCTTACCTACAATTATTTTAAGCGATTTCGGAAAAGGACAATATTTAAATTAGAATTTCATGAACACTCTTCCCCGTTACGGTCTACTGCGCTACACACCATTCTTACCGATGTTGTTAGCACACACTTCGGCGGTTGTGCTCAACTAGGAGGTAGACAGAACTTTCGTCGTCAGTATTTGGCCGGCACGGGTGGAGGAGTAGTGCAATTCGTTCCCGGTTCCATTAGAAACTTCCCCAAAGCGTGTAATGAAGTGACGGCACGTAACACTATCGATAGTGGCCTGGCCGTGTGAAGTCAAGCTCTGCTCCCCATGGTGCGACCGAAGGGGAGTGAAGTACGTGCCGTCACTGGGTTCCACTCTCTTCCTGCTGCCATCATAATCATCATCCATTATCAACACAAACTCGACACTACATCATGGACTAATTCAACACAGTCGCCTTCATGAAACAATAAATTACAGTTGACACAAACCTGACGCCGCCCATGTTCCGTCTGTTACACTGCTAATTAGAAAACTGGCGCACCGTGAAGGCCGCGTGCAACAAACGTCAAGTTGGCGTGCCTGGATATGCTTAGGAGTTCAGCAGAATCACACGTAATAGGTAGGAGTAGCTCCTCCGACATTCCGTATGTAAAGAAATCTTTCGCAGAAGATTTCTCATTCAGAAATCGCATTTGAATGTTGGTTCTTTGTGAATACTTCGTGTTATTAATCGTGAAAAAGAAAGAAACGTCCGCCAGCACCTCTGGAAATTCGACAGTGGTAGAACCGATTATCGAGACCGCGGTCTGTCGTTTCGCGGAACGGTTTCTGAGAGACGGACACACCACCACACTCCTACCACGAAGCATGATGAACTCTTGCACGGAATGACGTAACCATACCACGATGGATTTACTGTTGCTGACAGAGGTTTAACCTCGGCGTATTAATGTTCGCACCTGATATATAAGATCATCTACAAATTTAGCCGCATATTCTTTTTACTATCCCTGCATGAACCATGGGCCTTGCCGATAGTGGGGTGGCTTATGTGCTTCAGCGATACAGATAGCCATACGGTATGTGCAACCACAACAGAGGGGTATTTGTTGAGAAGCCAGACAATATGCGGTTCCTGATGAGGGTCAGAAGTCTTTTCAGTAGTTGCAGAGGCAGCAGTCTGGATGATTGACTGACCTGGCCTTGTACCATCAGCCAAAATGGCCTTGCTGTGCTGGTACAGCGAACTGCTGAAAGCAGGGGGAAACGGGGAAACTACAGCCATATTTTGCCCGAGGTTATGCAGCTCTGTTGTATCGTTAAATGATGAATTATATTATTTAAATATTATTATAATTATAATTATATTATATTTAAATATTATTATTATTTAAATATATATAATAAATTTATACAGTATAAATGATTGCGTAAAATATTCCGAAGGTAAAAGAAACCTCTATTCGGATCTCCTGGGGGCGACTACTTACGAGAGTGTCTTCACCAGGAGATACAAAACTGACCTCCTACGGATCGGAGCTCGGAATGTTAGCTCTCTTATTTGGGCATGTAGGTTAGAAAATTCTCTCGGCCACCAATACCATACGCTGATTATTATTATTATTAAGGGAAACGAAAATAATAAATTTAGATAGAGTAGCAATTACGAAAGTTCGGTGGCAGGACGATCAGGACTTCTGATCAGCTCAATACAAAATAAAATAGAGATAATGCAGGAGTATGTTTAATAATGAATTAGAAAATAGGAATGCAAGTAAGCTACTACAAATAGCATGACGATCGCATTACTGTAACTAAGATGGACATAAAACCAACTCATACAGCGCTAGTACATGTTTATGTGCCAAATACCTCCGTAGACGATTGCGAGATCGAACAAATGCATAATGAGATAAAATAAATTATTCAGGTAGTTCAGGCAGAAGAAAATTTGTGATGGGGTCTGGAATTCGATAGCAGGAAAAGGAAGAGAAGAAAAAATATTAGGTGAATATGGACTGGGGGAAAGAAATGAAAGAGGAAGCCGCCTGGTAGAATTTTGCATGGAACATAATTTAATAATCGCTAACACTTTGCTTAAGAATCATAAAAGAAGCTTATATATGTGGAAGAGACTTGGAGACAGTGGAAGTTTTCAGATTGTTTATACGGTGGTAAAACCGAGATTTCCAGGGGCAGATGTGGATTTTGACCACAATTTTTGGTTATGAAGTGCAGATTAAAATTGAAGAAGTTTCAAAAAGGTAGGAAATTAAGTAGATGGTACCTGGATAAGTTGAAAGAACGCATTAGGCAACGGTTAACAAGAACACGGGAAGGAATACAGTAGAAGACGAATGGATAGTATTAAGAGATGAAACAGTGAAGACAGCAGAGGACGAAAGGAGTAGAAAGAGAGGCCTAACAGAAATCCGTGGATAAAACAGAAGATTTAGAACTTAATTGATGAAAGGAGGAAATATAAAAATGCAGTAAATGAGAAACGGAAAAATGAATAGAAACGTCTAAAAAATGAGGCTGACGGGAACTGCAAAATGGCTAAGCAGGAATGGATAGAGGACAAATGTAAGGATTTAAACGCACCCTAACTAGGGGTATACAGATACCACCTAAAGGAAAATTAAAGAGCCCTTTGGAGCAAAGAGAAGCTACTGTATTAATATCAATAGCTCACATGCAAAACCGTCTTAAGCAATGAAGGGAAAAATGAAAGGTGGAAGGAGTATATAAAGGGTCTATATAAGGGAGTGAAAATGGAAGTGGACGTAGATGAAGGTGAGATGGGAGATAAGGTACTGAGAGAAAAGTTTGACAGAGCTCTGAAAAATTTCAAGTCGAAACAAAGCCCTTGGAGTAGACAAACTACTGATAGCCTTGGAAGAGCCAGCGATGACAAAACTCCTCCATCTAATGTGCAGGATGTAAGGGACAGGAGAAATACCCTCAGACTTCAAGAAGAATGTAATAACTACAATTCCAAAGAAGGCAGTTGCTGACAGGCGTGAAAATTACCGGTCAGTTTAATAAGTCGCGGTTGCAAAATACTAACATGAATTCCATACAGAAGAATGGAAAAACTGGTAGAAGCCGACCTCGGGAAGATCAGTTTGAACTTCGGAGAAATGTAGGAAAACTCGAGGCAATATCAACCGTACGACTTATCTTGGAAGATAGGTTAAGGAAAGGCAAATCTACGTTTATAGCATTTGTAGATTTAGAGAAAGCATCTTTTACAATGTTGACTGGGATACCCTATTTGAAATTCTATACGTAGCAGGCGTAAATTACAGGGAGCGAAAGGCTATTTGCAACATCCATAGAAAGCATATGTTAGTTATAAAAGTCGACGGGACTTGTACAGAAACCAGACAGCAGTTATAAAAGTCGAGAAGCGTGAAAGAGAAGCAGTCGTTGAGACGGGAATGAGACAGGGCTATAGCCTATCCCCGATGTTATTCTATCTGTACAATGAGCAAGCAGTAAAGGAAAAAGAAGAAAAAATTTGAGTAAAAATTCAATTTCAAGGAAAAACCACTTAAAGGTTTTCGATGACATTGTAGTTCTGTCAGATAGCAAAGGACTTGGAAGAGCAGTGAACCAAAGGGACAGTGTCTCTGAATGGACGAATGGACGATATAAGTCGAACATCAATAGAAGAAAAACAAGGGTAATGTAATAAAGTCGAATTAAATCAGGTGATGGTGAGGAAATTAGATTAGAAAACGAGATACTGAAAGTAGTAGATGTGCTTTGGTATTTGCGCAATAAAATAAATAATGACAGCCGAAGTAGGCAGGACATGAAATGCGGGCTGGCAATGGCAAGAGAAGCGTTTCTGAAGAAGAGAAATTTGTTAACACCAAATATTGACTTAAGGGTTAGGAAGACTTTTCTGAAGGTATTTGTCTGGAGCGTAGCCATGAGGGGAAGTGAAACTTGGACGATAACCAGTTTAGACAATAAGAGAAGAGACGCTTATGAGATGTGGTGCTGAAGACGACTGCAACAGATTAAATGGTTAAATCACGTAACTAATCAGGAAGTACAGAACAGAATTGGGGAGAAAAGAAATTTGTGCCTCAGTTTGACTAAAATAAGAGATCGGCTACTCCGACACATTCTCAGACATCAAGGGATCACCAATGGGGGTGTAAAACTCGTAAAGGAAGACAAAGAGATGAATACAGTAAGTATATTCAGAAGAACGCAGGTTGCAGTAGTTAATCGCACAGGACAGACTAGCGTGGAGAGCCGCATCAAACCATTCCTCAGACTGAAGACCACAAGAGTGACTATGCTGTATACTCACAACAGGGAAAATTTATTTATTTGCCGTACTTCCTGTGTTATAAGTTTATGACCAACAATCTGGAAAAGACTACACCAGTTAGTGAGCCACAGAAGTGAATAAAATGAAACATTGCTACACTCAGCCTGGTATTGATGAATGTTTACGTGTTACAATTCTTCGGAATTTCTTTGACTGTATGTACTATAAAGACTTAGGAAATGAATGCACTCACTGGATTCCATTTGTTTACTACTCTTTTAAACGCAGAGATTTTTGAGATTTAGTGGTCGTAGATTCGGCCTGTTAAGTATCTCTCAGAATTTTGATAACGAAAGCCGAGGCTGTTCAGTAATTTGTACAGCCCGTTTGCAATATTTTTCGTCAAACTTCCTTTCCATCATGCACTTTGTACTTGTGAAATATACAGGCCAGTTTTCAAGCATCTGACGAATTCGGGTGAAGAACAACCAACTTTAACTGAACTGTTTTTGCTAATTGTTCTGGTGGTCCTAATGGCCAATGATAACTCCTACACATCTTTCCATTGTACGTTCTGTACGAGTCTCTCATGCTCGCAGTTGAGACTGAAAAGATCTGCTGCTACATAATCTCAAAAATGTGAATCTTATTTTCCTTAAATGGTCCCCTTTTTTGGTTTTCCTCGCTCGTACGTGCTTCCTTATTCTTTACTGTGTGGTAGTGTGCCAGTTACATTGGAGTTTTCATTAATGCACAATGTAGTCTGCATCTCATGGCTTCCCTTTTTCCGGTATTTATTTACTGCACATCGGAACGACGACTACAGCCATTCATGACTGTAACTAGGCAAGTGTTTACGGGACAACTCATCTAAACAAAGCCATAACTGCCAAAACCACAAAGTCACAAGTATTGCACTCGAGTTAAGTGTACAATACCTACGAATATCTTCATTCACGTTGACAAACAAATTATAACTATTAAGTATAGATGTAGTCGCTGGGTCGACATATGCAAACACCTGGGAACAGGGGTTTCTAAACTCGAAGTGCAAAAATAAAACTTTTCATTGTGAATTCCACAAACTGCCAAGAAAGATGAAATGAGGTATACGTCACAGCCACGGCTGTGATGAACGAAAAGTCTTTGTGAGTTAAAATAATCTTACATTACCGTTGTTCCATAACATTTTCCGGAGATATTTTCTGTTCTGCTCTGCGGTTCATAATTTTTTCGTGTTGTAGATTCCACTCGTATATAGTAACTTTGAATTTTTGTGTAGTAGTTACGATATTCCAATGTCTGATTTTAATTTTATTTGACAAGGTCTTTTATTGTAGATATTTTCAATAAATTAGTCAGCTATTTCACGACGAATTATTGTATGAATCATTTAAAACTAGATATTATAGGATGCTTTCCGTTTACCAGACAACAACGTAAAGAATTACATCGATGGAAACTGATTATATCCCTCTACTTGAAATCCAGTACAAATCATACGTTTCCAGGACACAATCTGAAGGAACATCTGTACTTTTTTGAAGCGATGCTATCCCGTTTGCTCCAAACAGAGATTGCAGCTACCAGTATTAACGACGAAAAGATACCATAAATACAGATATGCGTTATAAAAAGTATAATAGAAAACATTATGTAACATGGGAAATACGTTTCTTTTCCTATAACTTATCTGTTTGGCAAAAATGTTTCTACTGCACAAAAAGTATTTAAAACCTCTAGCAGCAGGCTTTTCAGTTTGAGAACTACATTGACATTCTGAAGTACAGCTCTATCAAGACACAAAGATTTTCTCTCTCTCTCTCTCTGTCTCTGTGCGTGCGTGCGTGCGTGCGTGTGTGTGTGTGTGTGTGTGTGTGTGTGTGTGTGTGTGTGTGTGTGTGTGTGTAAGAAGCTGGGGACAGAGCCAGAAAACGGTTCTCCCTGTTTCACTTTTGCTACTTATATAAGTATTATAAATAATTATCCAAACCGAGCTAGTACATATTACGGCATCCTTCAAAACTGCACATACATTTCATTTAAAAATGTTTGAACTAATGTAGATGATTTGTTTTGGACAAATCACTCCTTCGAGACACTTCTTTTTGACTTCTATAAAAGTTGAATTTCCTTTGTGGAAAAATTATCTGTAATTTTTCTAATATATGCAGAAAATCGATGGAGAGACTAGTTAAGAAAGAAAAACTCGAAATAAAAAAAATAAAAACCAATGTGGTTTTGGCTTACATTTTCACTCTGTGTTAAAAGAAGTTACACAAGAAATAACACTGTACTGTTCCACATCTTATCTTCAAAGTTTTAAAGATATCCCCAGCAGAAAGCTGTTACCGACGATTGGATGCGAGCATAGGTCACGTAAATGTACTTGTAGAAAGATGCTGAAAAACTGATGGTTAGAAGCAACATCCTATGTTCTACTAACTTTCATTCAACCCCACTTCTACCATAATTCTAGAAGACTTTGAATTAAGTCATAATATATGTGAAGGAAACGATTTTCTCGCTGGAAATAGTTTATATGTATGGACTTCGAAGGCGTCGATCATTGTTATATATAACAAGCGACTCAAAGAACGTACATATTCCGCTACAGGGTTCAGAGGTCCAAATCCTTACTATGTTAACGTTACGGCCAACATAAAACCGGTATCACCCGCAGACAGTAAGTTCGATGCATCCTTAGCGACATGGCTTTGATATAAAATATGTGAACTACAATCCTGTCCACGAAAAGGAGAAAAAACCGTCAGGTATTAGAAATTATATATTATTCACCAAGCGTTCATGTAGCACGCTTATTGCACTTAGTAACATCATGAATCCTGAATGTGTGTGAGACGCAAGTGATGTTCTTCACATCCGCTAGAACAGCACAGTCTGTGTGAATGTGAAGCGTGGTCATGAAATGTCAACTTCACAGTACGCGCTAGCCAGTCCAGGTGGTTTTGGCTGTTGGCCTGTCACTCCCCCCACACTTGTTGGAGTACTCCTCAAATCTCGGTCTCTTGCTGACGACAGCTAGACGCGTGAAAGATCTCTTGCGCGCGTCGTTTGGTGATGATCGTGTGCTCAGCCACCACTTTCGTCATGCTTGGCCTCCCAGGTCCCCAGACCTCGGTCCGTGAGATTTTTGGCTTTGGGCTTACCTGAAGTCGCAAGTGTATCGTGATCGACAGACATCTCTAGGGATGCTGAAAGACAACATCCGACGCCAATGCCTCACCGTAACTCCGGACATGCTTTACAGTGCTGTTCACAACATTATTCCTCGACTACAGCTATCGTTGAGGAATGATGGTGGACATATTGAGCATTTCCTGTAGAGAACATCATCTTTGCTTTGTCTTACTTTGTTATGCTAATTATTGCTGTTCTGATCGGATGAAGCGCCATCTGTCGGACATTTTTGAACGTTTGTATTTTTTTGGTTCTAATAAAACCCCATGTCATTCCAAGCATGTGTGTCAATTTGTACCTCTCTATCTACATTATTCCGTGATTTATTCAGTTTTCAAATTTATACTGACTTTTTGATCAACCGGTACTACATGGACACAGATAGGATCCAGCGTAAAGCATGAAATAACGTTGTTACTGCTAGAAGTAGTGGCATTAGATAGACCATGTTTCTACCAGTCTGTCGTTTGTTTCAGTTCCCATTCTTCCAGATGTTTTGTACCGCAATGAGGTCTGCTATGATAGCAACATGTCCATGGCAGCCAACTGTTCCAGGTAAGCAACAAGCGCTGCAATTCTTGATACATACACATGTACTTGATGCAGTAATTACTTAAACATGAAGAATGCCCTTTGGAATATTATCAGTTTAACATAATTGCTATCCCTTATATCCATCTTAAATGTTACTTATTTTGAAAGCTTCCTTCTGAGTTGGTATGTGCACGACACTGCACTATACCGGTATGTTCCTAAAAGACGCGCGCGAAAATTCGATTTCTCAGGTGGTCATAACTCGTCTTCCATTGATCATATAGATAAGGGGTTAATAGTTTTGGATAGCCCTTGGCCTAGCTTCTATTTGTGTACGTATCGGAAGAACGGGTATACTGTAACAGTCCTACAATACAGAGTCGAAATTTAAACACTACGAACTTCCTCCAGCCCAGAAATGTCACCAAATCTTCTTTTGCATTATGTGTGGTCTAGGACGAGCCTTAGGCAGCTTATAAAAACATCATTTGCTCATGGGCAGTTCCTAAGACAACCCCGAAACGCCATGATTTTTGGAGACGAAAAGTACCAATTATGGGAATGGTCTCTTCTAAAATTTCTATTCGAGGCACATCGTCGAAATTTTTACTATATCATATTAAGAAGATGCTCTCGGGAAACATCTAAACTATTTTTTCGATGTCATTGTCCGTTACTGAGATACAAAGGTTCAAAATTATAGTACTTATTAACGTAAATATGCACGTAATGTCCGATCTGAGGCATAAATGTAGTTTTAACTGGTATAGTGAAAGCATGGCAAGTGTTCTAGACTCATTGCAAGGGTTTTGAGGTCACCAAACTGTTTCTACCCGCCATTTATTTTTCACAAACAAAACTTTATGCCGCGCTGTCTCTGTACAACGAACATTTCAAGCATATACAGGCTGTCGACCTGGAAATTATTCGATGGTGCCACCTGGCGACATAATCGAACACCGCATTTTTTTATATTATATAGGTACATCATTAAAAAATTTTCATTTATATTTTAAATATTGTAAAGTGAACTTGTGTTCAGTGGTAGACAATTTTGTGTTAACATTATGTATTGTTAGGTATTAGTTGTTTGTGTGTGAAAGTACGTAAATGTGTCTAAGTATATAAATAAATTGTTCACAGTTTAGTGTACAACGAAAAACACTCAAAAATTGCAAATTCTACGTTTTTTTCTTTACTCGATAACTAGTTTCTGGCCGAGACCCATTTTCAAACCATCGTAGCGTAATCAAAAATGCTATTTCCGAATATGTGAAAACCATGTCAAAAATATGCAGAGAACTGTTACAACACATACAGCCAACTGAGTTGTCTGTATGTGCTGCAACTGTTCGCAACACAATTTGACATGATTTTCGTGTTTTCGGAAATACCGTGTTTGGTTATGTTACGATGGTTTGAAAATCGGTCTCTGCCAGAAACTATTCATCGACTGAATAAATAAAAAATTATAGCTTTGGACTGGATTTTCGTTGTACGATTAACCGGAGTTGTTGATCCACAGCTATTCCAGCGTGCTAGAAGTTCGTAATATTTACTGACGTACGAAATTCGTTTTATGTATGCAGCACACTCTACTGTAATAGTGAAAAAAAAGAGAACCAGCTGAAAACTGCTCCTATAGGAACACAAAAACGATGAAATTCTCTTCTTTAAAAACCTGTGATAGATAAGTGGGGAACCAGTTACCTGAACTCTTATTCCTTGACAATCGCGAAAAATTTCAGTATGCGAACACTATCGCGCTTTTTTATGCTGAAAGAGAGTAGTAGAGATGCAGTGACAGTGGAAGAGAGAGGAGACAGTGTCACTGGAGGCGAAGAGAGAGAATGGCGGTGGGAGAGAGAAAGTAGCAATGAAAAAGAAAGTGGAATGGATGAAGGCAATAGCAGTGGGACCAAAGAAAAAGGAGTGAGAGACAGCGACAGTGAAAGAGAGAGGTGGATGGAGATTGCAGCACTGGGAGCAAAATGGAGAGCAGTAAGTGGAAACGAAAAAGAGACGCTAGTCAAGACTATGCATTGACTCGGGGGATCTCGAAACCACCCTTCCACCCCCCCCCCCCCCCCACAGACTCGCGAAATTAAACACAGAAAAATTTGCTAACTTTCCCTCATCCGATATATCCATGTGTTGAAGTTTCCGATCTAGGGTTAAAAAATCCGAGCAAACTGTCTCCAAACACTTGTGGAGAGGAGACGGTGGTGGCTGAAGAGAAAGACAGCAGAGTGTAAGCCAAAATGAAAGGGACAGTGGCAGTGAGAGAGCAAAAGAGTGTGACAAAGACAATGGCAGTAGGGCAGACGGTGCAAGCGGCAGAGAAGGAGACAGTGATAAGGAAGAGCGAGAGACTGGGATGAAGACAGTGGCAGTGAGAGACACAGTAGAAAGTGACAATGGGAGAAAGAGGAGGCAGTGGGAAAGAGATATGACACTGGCAGTGAGAGAGAGACGCTCAGTGTAAAAGATTCAGAACAAACAAACTGAGTAAAATGATTTAGAATGTTGTGTGTTATAGGAGAGTGAATGTGTTCGCGTGCCTAAATTTTTGGCGAGGAAGACCGAATGTTGTATCCTCACTTTTCCCTGAGTCTTTTAAAGGGGAGCATGTCCGTTTTTTTGTGACCTGGCAGGAGAATATTCAATCTGGTTTAAGTTTATTTGTATTCACGAATGACTAAAAATTCATAAAAACCCACCAGAACTGACGCAGTTACAGGTAGAACTTAATGAAACGTAAGAAAAGCGTAAAACAAACGATATAGCATAAATTAAAATTTGAAAATACAATTCCAGACGAATAATTCATGTTTTAATTTAAACTGTAATTGAAATTTACAAAACTGGAAGTGTCAATTTAAGAAAAGGTAATATTGTTAGCACTCAGTGTAATTATTCCCGACAGCAGCGTTGAGTGACGTCCCCAATGACGGTTTCTCCACAGAGAACAAACTGTATATTTCTCACAAAGCTGTTCTCAGTGCGGCAAAAGTATGGGAAGATGAACTGAGGTGCCCAACACGACTCTCGAGAACATAGCAAGCATATTATGAGGAATTCAAGACGTCACTGGTAGAATGACCGACCGTCGGAACAGTCTGCTTCCATAGATCTTCTTCAAACTTTGTTGATGGCCTTCAGGAGTTAAACATCTGAAGACAGTTGGCTAAACTGTTCATTGCTGCTGATGCTGCTTGTCAATAAGAGAATCTTTACGTTGTCGTCTTGTAATACCAAATTGTCATCAATTTTACAGGCACAAATAAGTGTATAAGCATCAGATAGTCCACTCTACAACTCTATGGAAAGATACGGCGATCTGTTTCACCATCTAAAAGTATAGCTATCAACGCACAGGTATTCAGACTTTTCAGTGCTTGTTGACAGATTATTCGTCGGTGAAATGGGTCTCTGGAAGCGAAATGTCATTTGTCTACAGTCCAAGATGTATGTTAAGATGCATACCGCAAACAGTGATGTTAATCGATGGTGAGAGAGGACCATCTGACCGCCAGCTCCGCTTACGTATCGCATTTATGTCCCTTCTTGCATATAAGTTCCACCCTCCCTTGCCAAGCACGTATCTGCAAATGCAAGACCTCCTACTAATTTTGCTCGCTAAAGTAACGCTACGGAACTGCGGTCAGAGTCGATGAAAAAATGAGGTACAGTTAATCTGGTCTGAGTTTGACCGGTGTCTGCGTCATCTGACCTCTCTTCTAAGTTTTTTTGGGTAGACCATGCTCCATAGCAACTACCCGAATATGGTTGTTCCTGCTGTTTCCTCTCACAACACTGTCGTCCTGATCTCAAACCTGCCGCTGCCTGCTCTTTATTTATTTATCGTGTGTATTTGTGAGTGCAAATACAGGCTGTAGCGTAGCTCATAGCGAAAGCTGAAACAGGAGAAATACGACAATAGAACGCTTTGATCTTAATTAAATGGACACTTAATCGAAATGTTTACCTCATAAATTTCGTTGACATTACATCCACAACTGAGCATCGTTGTGTGGTGTGATGAAACACTTCAGTTGTAAGAAATTCACTTGTTCAATCACGACCGGTTTCGGGCGATTTTAGGCTCCTCTTCAGGTGAAACAAAGATGATGATAGCCGCACGTGAGGTACCTGGGCTTGATATGCAGCTGTCGCCAGAGCGCAGCCTGGTATCCACTGTGCTGGGGTCACGTGCCTCATCGTCTTTGTTTCACCTGAAGAGAAGTCTACAATAGCCCGAAACCGGTCGTGACTGAACAAATGAATTTCTTACAATTGAAGCGGTTTATTACAAATACATTTGTGATAACTAGAAGAAAATTTCAGTTTGAAGTAAGTAGTAGCTCGTAACCACATATCCGCAAACTCGTAGACGACTGGTTTGGGGATCCATGTCTACTGGAATGTTTTTGCTTCTGTTATAGTATGCTTTCTCCTGCGTCATTGTTCGTTATTAATTACGTTTCACCGTGTATAGGCATCTTTCCAACTTGGGTACTACTCTATAGATATCATCATGTTGATTGTTCCGTGCACATATTATTGTTCTGTATGCCTTGTGTTACATAACGCCAGTGTAGTCAGAACCAAGAACTTTCGACCTAGAGTGTAGGTGGTCTCCTTTGTCAAAGAGTTTACGGTAGTAGCACTAGTTCATCGTTATCATAAGATCTGTTATTTTTGGTAATAATGCCGTTAACGCATTCAACTAACACATTGGGACAGTTTCAAATGCTATTTAGGCAGACGGTCTTGACAATAAAACATTTTTTTTTCAGGCATCTGTCAACGGCATCGAATTACTTGAAGAAATGCATGATACACGCTGTGCTGTGACACAAAAGCCTGATGGTCTTGTTATACCTAACCACTCATGCTGTACACTTACTGCACTTACAAGTTTTCATATGTCGGCTTCTGTGGCCGAGCGGTTCTAGGCGCTTCAGTCTGGAACCGCGCGTCTGCTACGGTCGCACGTTCGAATCCTGCCTGGGGCGTGGATGTGTATGATGTCCTTAGTTAGGTTTCAGTAGTTTCTAAGTCTAGGGGACTGATACCCTCAGATGTTAAGTCCCATAGTGCTGAGAGTCATTTGAATCATTTGAACAAGTTCTCATGTGTTCAACGCTGTTTCCTAGTTGTTTAAGCCTGTGTTATTGAAGTGCGGTCTCAGGCACCTTCTCACCGTTCGCGTGGATCCCCCCGACGGAGGTTCGAGTCCTCCCTCAGGCATGGGTGTGAGTGCTGTCCTTAACGTAAGTTGGTTTAAGTTAGATTAAGTAGCGTGTAAACTTAAGGACCGATGACCTCAGCAGTTTGGTCCCACAGAACTTACCACGAATTTCCAAATTTGCTGCATTATGGCGTTAAGTGTAAGTTTTCTTACGTTTTCAAGTCTGTATTGCCGTATACTTTCCTTGTTAAACAGCATGTATGCCATTTGAAGGCATTACGTTAGATATTTTTCCACTGTGAAGACGGTGCATGATCGAAACCGGTAGTGAATAAATGTATCGTAAGACAGGACTGTGTGTATCATGCATTTCTTCAAGGTCTTTACAACGGCTAGACTATTGCAAGACTATTGCATGTGGTGGATAATGCCAAAGAGGTCCAAAGACAGACGGGTATTTGGCCATTCCAGCTCTTCAGTTTTATATAAGGTGCACCCCGTCTAACAACACAAATTCGAGCGATGGTACTTCTAGGGTGGTACTGGCGTTAACTTACTCATCTTTCGTGACACGTCCTTTTCCCCCTTCCCAGTTATTCCGTGTTTCATGGTTTTACCTCAGTTTTCGAATACTGGAGTGTTTCCTTGGGTAAGAAGGCACGGTGTGAGGTGGGGTGTTCCAGCGCCAGGATGGGCCACGTGCTGCGCACGGAGGGCGAGGAGGCGCCGTGGGTGGGGCTGCTGCTGTCGTCCAAGGCGCTGGTGCAGCTGGCGGCCAACCCGCTGCTGGCGCTGGCGACGCGCGCCCTCGGCTACCCGCTGCCGCTGCTCTTCGGCACCGCCGTCCTGCTCGTCGCCGCCCTCCGTGAGTAGCTGCGCAGCAGCGCGCTGGTGATCCAGCCACGCATAAAACCCTCGTCCTATATCCGCATGCGTCTCGGCTGACTTGTAGAAAGTACCAGAAATTAGCTATATGTGGTGACTTCATTATAAATTTTGTACGCTACTGTCCATTAAAATTGCTACACCAAGAAGAAATGCAGATGATAAACGGATACTCATTGGAGAAATATATTATACTAAAACAGACATGTGGTTACGTTCTCACGCAATTTGGGTGCATAGATCCTGAGAAATCAGTAGCGAGAACAACCACCTCTGGCCGTAATACAGCCCTTCATACCCCTGGGCATTGAGTCAAGCAGAGCTTGGGTGGCGTGTACAGGTACAGCTGCCCATGCCAGTTTCAACACGATACCACAGTGCATCAAGAGTAGTGACTGGTGTATTGTGACGAGCCAGTTCCTCGGCCACCATTGACCAGACGTTTTCAATTGGTGAGAGATCTGGAGAATGTGCTGGCCAGGGAGTCGAACATTTTCTGTACCCAGAAAGACCCTTACAGGGCCTGCAACATGCGGTCGTGCGTTATCCTGCTGAAATGTAAGGATTCGCAGGGATAGAATGAAGGGTAGAGCCATGGATTGTAACACATCTGAGATGTAACGTCCACTGTTCGAAGTGCGGTCAAGGCGAACGAGAGGTGACCGAGACGTGTAACCAATGGCACCCGTTACCATCACGCCGGGTGATACGCCAGTATGGCGATGACGAATACGCACTTCCAATGTGCGTTCACCGCGATGTCGCCAGACAAGGATGCGACTATCATGATACTGTAAACAGAACCTGGATTCGTCCGAAAAAATGACGTTTTCCCATTCGTGCACCCAGGTTTATCGTTTTGTTCACCATCGCAGGCGCTCCTGTCTGTGATGCAGCGTCAAGGGTAACCGCAGCCATGGTCTCCGAGCTAATAGTCCATGCTGCTGCTAACGTCGTCGAAGTGTTATGGTTGTTGTCTTGCAAACGTCTCCATCTGTTGACTCAGGGATCGAGACGTGGCTGCGCGATCCCTTACAGCCATGCGGATAAGATGCCTGTCATCTCGACTGGTAGTGATAGAGGCCGTTGGGATCCAGCACAGCGTTCCGTATTACCCTCCTGAACCCACCGATTCCATATTCTGCCAACAGTCATTGGATTTCGACCAACGCGAGCAGCAATGTCGCCGTACGATAAACCGCAATCGCGATAAGCTACAATCCGATGTTTATCAAAGTCGGAAACGTGATGGTACGCATTTCTCCTCCTTACACGAGGCATCACAACAACGTTTCACCAGGCAACGCCGATCAACTGCTTTTTGTGTATGAGAAATCGGTTGGAAACTTTCCTCATGTCAGCACGTTGTCGGTATCATCACCGGCTCCAACCTTGTGTGAATGCTCTGAAAAGCTAATCATTTGCATAGCACAGCATCTTCTTCCTGTCGGTTAAATTTCACGTCTGTACCACGTCATATTCGTGGTGTACCAATTTTAATGGCCAGTAGTGTATGTGATGCTGCAAGAAAAAGGATGTTCGTAGATCTCCTAAATTCATATGATCTGATGCAGATCGTTTTTTTTTTTTTTCCAACGAGGGTGCAGGGGGACAGTTGCACAGCTATAGACAGTATTTTTATTCATTCTTCATTACTGGATGGGCATTCTGGTAGTAAAAGGGTGAATGCCTTTCAGTCCATGATGCATAAATTTTAATACTAAAAGCCTTTAGTACTCAAACAAATGTCACATTTAATTACAAACTATGTAGGAAAGTTAATCCAACAGCAATAGAGAGTTTTCTAAACCTTGTCAAGGAACAAGAGTGGCAGGATGTTTATATTGCTGATAACAAGATGACAAATATAATGCTTTCCTTAACACATTTCTCATGCTCTTTGAGAGTTGCTTTCCATTAGAATGTTCAAATGGGATAATAGTAGTAAAAGGCAGACTGAGTGGCTGACTAGTGGGATAAGGATATCTTGTAGAACAAAGTGGGAATTATATCAAAATGTTAGAAGTAGTCACAATCAGCCTACAGTAGCCCATTACAAACAGTATGGTAAGGTGCTTAAAAATGTTATTAGGAATGCAAAGAGTATGTGGTAGGCAAATAGAACAGCTAATTCACAGGATAAAATTAAAACCATATGGTCAGTTGTGAAGGAAGTGTCTGGTCAGCAGCACAAGGTCCACGATATAAAGTCAGTGCGCAGTAAAAATATTTTTGTTACTGGTAAATCATATTTAATAATCATTTTCTGAGCATTGCTGGTGTCCTGAATAAAAAGTTAGTTTCTACAGGGAATCATATGACTTTCTTGGCAAACGCCTTTCCGAGATTGATGTCTGATATACTCCTCTATGATACAGACAAGACAGAGTGAGTCAGTAGTTAAAACACTGAAGACTAAGCACTCTCATGGTTATGGTGGAATGCGTAGCAGAGTATTAAAGTACTGTGCTGCACATGTTAGCCCTGTATTTAGCCATATTTGTAATTTATCCTTTACCAATGATCAGATTCCTGAACGATTAAAGTACTCAGTAGTAAAGCCGCTATATAAAAAGGGAGAAATGGATAATGTAAATAATTTTAGACCTATTTCTATGCCATCACAGCAATGAAAGGCTGTGTATGTAAGGATAATTAATCATTTTATATAACACAATTTGCTATCAGTTGTACAGTTCGGCTTTAGAAGTCGTTTAACAACTGAAATTCTATATTCTCTTTTCTGTCTGGTACTGTATGCGTTAAACAAAAGGTTTCGAACATTAGGCATAGTTGTTTATTTAACTAAGGCGTTTGATTGTGTTGATCACAAAATATTGCTCCACAAGTTCGACTGTTACAGAATACGGGGAGTAGCTCACAATTGGTTCACCTCTTCCTTTAGTAACAGACAACAAAAGGTCATTATTCACAACGTTGAGAATGGATGTAATGTCGGGTCTGAGTGGGGTATGGTCAAGTGGGTGGTGCCCCAGGGATCAGTTTTGGGGCCACTCCTGTTCCTTATTTGTATGAATGCTATGCCCTCTAGTATTACAGGAAATTATAAAATATTTGTGCTTGCTGATGACACTAGCTTGGTAGTAAAGGATGTTGTCTGCAACATTGGCTCGGTTTCAAATAGTGCATTTCACGACCTAAGTTCTTGGCTTGTAGAAAATAAACTAACGCTAAACCACAGAAAGACTAAGTTTTTACAGTGTCTAACACAAAAATTCAACAAAACCTGACGTTTTAGTTTCACAGGCTAGGAAAATGATAAGTGAAACTGAAGCGTTCAAATGTCTAGGTGTTCAGATAGATAGTAAGCTGTCGTGGAAAGCCCACGTTCAGGATCTTGTTAAAAAACTTAATACAGCCATTTTATTATTCGAACGGTATTTTTACTATTCGACACGAAAATTAGTCTACTTTGCTTATTTTCATTCGCTTATGTTGTATGGTGCATTATTGTGGGGTAACTCTTCCCATTCTAAAAGGATATTTTTGGCTCAAAAACGGACTGTTCTGGCAATAAGTGGTGTAAGTGCACCAACCTCTTGTCGACCCCTGTTCATGAGTCGGGGTATTTTGACATTGGCCTCTCAATATATACAGGGTGGTCCATTGATAGTGAACGGGCCAAATATATCACGAAATAAGCACCAAACGAAAAAATTGCAAAGAACGAAACTTGTCTAGCTTGAAGGGGAAACCAGATGGCGCTGTGGTTGGCCCGCTAGATGGCACTGCCATAGGTCAGACGGATATCAATTGCGTTTTTTTTTTTAAATAGGAACCCCCATTTTTTATTACATATTCGTGTAGTACGTAAAGGAATATGAATGTTTTAGTTGGACCACTTTTTTCGCTTTGTGATAGATGGCGCTGTAATAGTCACAAACGTATAAGTACATGGTATCACGTAACATTCCGCCAGTGCGGACGGTATTAGCTTCGAGATTCATTACCCGTGTTAAAACAGACCGTTTACCAATTGCGGAAAAGGTCGAGATCGTGTTGATGTATGGCTGTTGTGATCAAAATGCCCAACGGGCGTGTGCTATGTATGCTGCTCGGTATCCTGGATGACATCATCCAAGTGTCATGACCGTTCGCTGGATAGTTATGTTATTTAAGGAAACAGGAAGTGTTCAGCCACATGTGAAACGTCAGCCACGAACTGCAAAAAATGATGATGCCCAAGTAGGTGTTTTAGCTGCTCTCGCGGCTAATCCGCACATCAGTAGCAGACAAACTGCGTGAGAATCGGGAATCTCAAAAATGTAGGTGTTGATAATGCTACATCAACATCGATTGCACCCGTACCATATTTCTATGCACCAGGAATTGCATGGCGACGACTTTGATCGTAGTATACAGTTCTGCCATTGGGCACAAGAGAAATTACGGGACGATGACAGATTTTTTGCACGCGTTCTAATTAGCGACGAAGCATCATTCACCAACAGCGGTAGCGTAAACCGGCAAAATATGCACTATTGGGCAACGGAAAATCCACGTTGGCTGCGACAAGTGGAACATCAGCGACCTTGACGGGTTAATGTATGGTGCGGCATTATGAGAGGAAGGATAATTGCCCCCAATTTTATCGATGGCAATCTAAATGGTGCAATGTATGCTGATTTCCTACGTAATGTTCTACCGATGTTACTACAAATGTTTCACTGCATGACAGAATGGCGATGTACTTCCAACATGATGGATGTCCGGCACGTAGCTCGCGTGAAGTTGAAGCGGTATTGAATAGCATATTTCATGACGGGTGGATTGGTTGTCGAAGCATGGCCCGCACGTTCACCGAATGTGACGTCTCCGGATTTCTTTCTGTGGGGAAAGTTGAAGAAAATTTTTGCTGTCGTGATCCACCGACAACGCCTAACAACATGCGTAAGCGCATTGTCAATGCATGTGCGAACATTACGGAAGGCGAACTACTCGCTGTTGAAAGGAATGTCATTACTCGTTTTCCCAAATGCATTGAGGTTGACGGACATCATTTTGAGCATGTATTGTGTTAATGTGGTATTTACAGGTAATCACGCTGTAACAGCATGCGTTCTCAGAAATGGTAAGTTCACAAACGTACATGTATCACATTGGAACAATCGAAATAAAATGTTCAAACGTACCTACGTTCTGTATATAAAAAACGTACCTGTCACCAATTGTTCGTCTAAAATTGTGAGCCATATCCTTGTGACTATTACAGCGCCATCTATCACGAAGCCAAAAAAGTGGCCCAACTAGAACATTCATATTTCTTTACGTACTACACGAATATGTAATAAAAAATGGGGGTTTCTATTTTAAAAAAAAACGCAGTTGATGTCCGTTTGACCTATGGCAGCGGCATCTGTCGGGTCAACCATAGCGCCATCTGGTTTCCCCCTTCAAGCTAGACCAGTTTCGTTCTTTGTAGTTTTTTCGTTTGACGCTTATTTCGTGAGATATTTGGCCCGGTCACGATCGATGGACCACCCTGTATATATTACTTACTGTCATTCCTTGTTAACAATATTAGCTTATTCCGAAGAATAAGCAGCTTCATCTCAGTTAATACTCTGCAGAATTCAAACCAGCATCTGGACTGGAATTCCTTAACTCTTTTGCAGAAAGGTGTGCAATATACTGCCCTGTCCCTCTCCCACCACCCCCTCCTTCTCTCTTAGGCAGGTCCCCGGACTCGTACACGCTCAGTGGACATTCGCGCGCCGGAGACCATCGCCATCAGTGTCTCGTGTGTGTGCCTTCGTTTTGTGTTCAGTGTTCTTTCGCCGTCACGACACCACTGTTCACGTGTGCCGTCGCAGTCATCCGTGTTATGTGCGCCGTGTCAACAAGTGTTAGTGTTTTTTCTCGTCCAGTGTGAACGGCTTCATGTTTATTGTTTTTCGTGTCTACAGTTTTTTTGCCCGCCGTTTTTATTGTCTTATCTGTACACCTATATGTCATATTATTGTACCACTCACGGCTAAAGAGCAGCGTAATATCCTGCTGACAGCCCGCCTTGTATAAGGTGATTAAAATAACAATAAAGAAAAAAAACAGTATACTGCTGCATCCATTTTCAATTAACTAACACTAGAATTCAAAAATCTTAGCAGTAATCCACGCGCTTTCAAATCGAAACTGAAGAGTTTGCTCGTGGGTCACTCCTTCTATTCTGTCGAGGAGTTCCTTGAAAAATTAAGCTGATCCTTGTTGCATTGTTGATTGCGTTTACTTAAAATTTATGGACTGGCATTTTTCTGGTTCATAAACATTTATTTTTATCTGTTATTACCTTTATGTTGTAATTTCATGTACTGACACGTTCCATGAACTTAGAGATTTGCTCCTCAACTTGGTTCTACGGAACTTGACGTGTAAATAAACAAAAAAATAAATAAGAGGCATCAGCGCTGCCGTAGCACCTCTAGCGTCAGGCAGACACCGCTAGTCGTTTCACATGCCACACTGTCAGCGTTCTTTCTTACCTCAATTTGGGTGAAATAATTCGCCTTACGGTCAGCTTTTGTAGGTGACTAACCGTGGCATATTAGTGTAGATTGCCTTAGTTCAGCTCGAAGCGCTAAATAAATAAGCCACAGTGGAACAATTTTGCATCCATATTGTCTTACACGAGCAAGTCTCCTACGCACACATGATGCGCGAAAGATCACTGCTGTCTCAGTTCAAATCACGGGTCCGAACGACGCGGTGCTGTATTTAAGACACTAGAACCTCTCCAGCTATCTTAAAGCGGGACTGATGCAAACCACGTCAGGGGAGCACTTAATGGTAGCGTGAATAAGTCCACATCCGATTCCTAGACCCATCCTTGCCCATTACAAACTTCTGTGATGTGAAAAACGGTAGGACACGCAAATTTATCACCATGCATCTCAGTAAAAGTGCTCGGAAAAGTATGTAAGACAATGCAGCGACGGTTATGGCACTGTTGAAGCAGATAGTGATGACCTACTACGGGAATAAGTCTGTGGGACAAAATGAGATGTCTAATACAGTAGTCGATGTCGTTCAGAGTCGAACGAAACCTCCTGGGAGGCAAGTCGATTTTTTCCCCCTGCAGAGCTCCAATGGACGCCAGTACCTCCAGTACGTTCAGTATGTCAGCACAGTACCACATCCCACAAGAATTTAATTGCAGTAGCTCGGTGTGCAGCCAATAGGCACAAGATCTTATACGTGCAACCCAAGCTGACATTCGGCACGGTGACTGACGGGACCGACTGTAAACCGAAAACGCCTTCACGGAAACTCCCGTCAGCGACCATGCCTAGTGCTTGGACTGCGCGAATAGTTCTTGCTGCCAGTTCAATGTAACTTCGACGCCACTATTATTTGGAACATCTGCGTTTCTGTAGCAGAAACACGGCGCTACTCTGCCTATGTTGAGAGGTAATAAATTGGTAAGCCTTCTCAACGTTTGTGGACTTCATGCCAGTACGAATTACTACCGTAATTAAGCAGAGTTGACATCCTGTATGCTCGTAGGAAGGTGCCTCCAGTTGAGTCATTAGTGTATTCACAAACGTAATTGCCGCTAATTCTGCTGAATAAGAGGAAAAAGAAAAAGGAACTAACGTTACCAATAGCTTCTACCATTAGCGAAAAAGATCCTCCAGTGTCACAAATTAGCATGACTATGTTATTCACTCACATATTATTTGAAGGAAAAGTGGGAAATCTAGCAGCTGTTTATAATATTTTTACGTAGCCACCCCCAGCAACTGTAATTGTTGAAAAAATCAGCAAACAGCTCCACAAAAGAAATTTTACTTCTTGGTCGGCTTCAGGCACCTAGTGCCCTTATTCAGAAGATCATAATTACCGAATTTTTTGAAGCGTCAGACATAAAAAATGAGCAGCATACGAGTGTTTGAAGCTCGCTAACAATGCGATAATTGTAGTCTCCTGAAGAAGAGCACTAGGTACCTGAAATCAGTCAAGAAATAAAGTTTCTTTTCTGCAAATGGCTGCTGCTTTTAACGACGACTATTAATAGCGTAACTTCTTTAGAACTATTCATTTACTCGTTACTTATAAAAAGATGATTAAGGCAGCGTAGTAAAATGTGGGGCTTTAATGAAAACTAGTGGTACCGCGAGTGCCCCCGAAAAATCAGTTATTGCAACGGATACTGTACATCATTCATCTGTGGAATTTCTAGGTATAGAATAGATACACTATGTGATCAAAAGTATCCGGACACCTGGATAAAAAGGTCTTACAAGTTCGTGGCGCCCTAAATCGCTAATGTTGGAATTCAATATGGTGTTGGCCCACTCTTAGCCTTAATGACAGCTTCAACTCTCGCAGGCATACGTTCAGTCAGGTGCTGGAAGGTTTCTTGGGGAATGACAGCCCATTCTTCATGGAGTGCTGCACTGAGGAAAGGTATCGATGTCGGTCGGTGAGGCCTGGCACGAAGTCGGCGTTCCAAACCACCCCAAAGGTATCTATAGGATTCAGGTCAGGACTCTGGGCAGGCCACTCCATGACAGGAGTGTTATTGTCGTGTAACCACTCCGCCACAGGCCATGCATTACGAACAAGTGCTCGATCGTGTTGAAAGATGCAATCGCCATCCCCGAATTGCTCTTCAACAGTGGAAAGCCGCGCGGGGTAGCCGCGTGGTCTCGGGCACCGTGTCACGGTCCGTGCGGCTCCCCCGTCGGAGGCTCGAGTCCTCCCTCGGGCGTTTGTGTGTGCCTTGTCCATTGCGTAAGTTAGTTTAAGTTAGATTAAGTAGTGGGTAGGCTTAGAGACCGATAACCTAACTAGTTTGGTCCCATAAGACATTACTGCAAGTTTAAAAAAAAATACTGTGTGAAGCAAGAAGGTGCTTAAAACATTAATGTGGATCTCTGCTGTGATAGTGTCACGCAAAACAACAAGGGGAGCAAGTCCCCTACACGAAAAACACGACCAGACCATAACACCACCGCCCCTTAATTTCACTGTTGGCACTACACACGCTGGCAGATGACGTTCACCGGGCATTCGCCATACCCACACCCTGCCATCGGATCGCCACATTGTGTACCGTGTTTCGTCACTCCACACAACGTGTTTCCACTCTCCAATCGTCCAATGTTTAGGCTACTTACACCAAGCGAGGCGTCGTTTGGCATTTACCGGAGTGATGTGTAGCTTATGAGCAGCCGCTTGACCATGAAATCCAAGTTTTCTCACCTCCCGCCTGACTGTCATATTACTTACAGTGGATCTTGGTGCAGTTTGGAGTTCCTGTGTGATGGTGTGGACAAGTGTCTGCCTATTACACATTACAACCCTATTCCACTGTCGGCAGTCTCTGTTAGTCAACAGATGAGATCGGCCTGTACGCATTTGTGTTGTACGTGTCCCTCCTCGTTTCTACTTCACTATCACATCGGAAACAGTGGACGTAGGGATATTTAGGAGTGTGGAAATCTCGCGTACAGACGTGTGACACAAGTGACACCCAATAGCCTGAGCATGCACAAAGTCCGTGAGTTTCGCGGAGTACCCCATTCTGCTCTCTCACGATGTCTAATGACTACTGTGGTCGCTGATATGGAGTACCTGGCAGTAGGTGGCAGCACAATGCTCCTAATATAAAAGATGTATGTTTTTGTGGGTGCCCGGATACTTTTGATCACTTAGTGTAAGTACTTTTATCATGCTTCCAACTGCTGCGCCGTGTTGCTACAAGTGCTGCCTCTACTACCACTCTTATTACTTCCAATCTTTTATGTATAAGTTATTCCCATTCTTTTCTTTTTCACTTCCTAAAAGTTAAAGCTAATAACTGTTGCTGTTGTTGTGGTCTTAAGTCCTGAGACTGGTCTGATGCAGCTCTCCATGCTACTCTATCCTCTGCAAGCTTCTTCATCTCCCAGTACCTACTGTAACATACATACTTCTGCATCTGCTTAGTGTAGTCATCTCCTGGCCTCCCTCTACGATTTTTACCCTCCACGCTGCCCTCCAATACTAAATTGATGATACCTTGATGCCTCAGAACATGTCCTACCAACCGATCCCTTCTTCTTGTCAAGTTGTGCCACAAACTTCTCTTCTCCCCAATCCTATTCAATACTTCCTCATTACTTATGTGATCTACCCATCTAATCTTCAGCATTCTTCTGTAGCACCACATTTCGAAAGCTTCTATTCTCTTCTTGTCCAAACTATTTATCGTCCAAGTTTCACTTCCATACATGGCTACACTCCATACAAATATTTTCAGAAATGACTTCCTGACACTTAAATCTATACTCGATGTTAACAAATTTCTCTTCTTCAGAAACGCTTTCCTTGCCATTGCCAGTCTACGTTTTACATCTTCTCTACTTCGACCATCATCAGTTATTTTACTCCCCAAATAGCAAAACTCCTTTACTACTGTAAGCGTCTCATTTCCTAATCTAATTTCCTCAGCATCACCCGACTTATTTCGACTACATTCCATTATCCTCATTTTGCTCTTGTTGATGTTCATCTTATATCCTCGTTTCAAGACACTATCCATTATATTCAACTGCTCTTCCAAGTCCTTTGCTGTCTCTGACAGAATTACGATGTCATCGCCGAACCTCAAAGTTTTTATTTCTTCTCCATGGATTTTAATACCTACCCCAAATTTTTCTTTTGTTTCCTTTACTGCTTGCTCAATATACAGATTGAATAACATCGGGGAGAGGCTACAACCCTGTCTTACTCCCTTCCCAACAACTGCTTCTCTTTCATGTCCCTCGACTCTTGTAACTGCCATCTGGTTTCTGTACAAATTGTAAATAGCCTTTCGCTCCCTGTATTTTACCCCTGCCACCTTCAGAATTTGAAAGAGAGTATTCCAGTCAACATTGTCAAAAGCTTTCTCTAAGTCTACAAATGCTAGAAACGTAGGTTTGCCTTTCCTTAATCTAGCTTCTAAGATAAGTCGTAGGGTCAGTATTGCCTCACGTGTTCCAACATTTCTACGGAATCCAAACTGATCTTCCCCAAGGTCGGCTTCTACTAGTTTTTCCATTCGTCTGTAAAGAATTCGCGTAAGTATTTTGCAGCCGTGACTTATTGAACTGATAGTACGGTAATTTTCACATCTGTCAACACCTGCTTTCTTTGGGATTGGAATTATTATATTCTTCTTGAAGTCTGAGGGTATTTCGCCTGTCTCATACATCTTGCTCACCAGATGGTAGTGTTTTGTCAGGACTGGCTCTCCGTAGGCCGTCAGTAGTTCCAATGGAATGTTGTCTACTCCGGGGGCCTTGTTTCGACTCAGGTCTTTCAGTGCTAATAACTGTATTAAAGCTTTAATACAGCTAATAACTGTATTAAAGGATAATGATTCAAAGTAAGTTAATACGCAAGAAATACTTTTTTGCAACGAACATTTTCTTAAGCCCTAGTAACACGCTAATACTAATGAACATCTTCTGGTGTCTTGAATATGACGAGTTCGCTAAAGTTTTCTACACAGTTCATGCTGTAATGGCTATTATTGTTGTAAATGTGATGTAATCTTTCTTGATGCTGTGAATATCTCTCTACGAGCAGCTCCTGTATCCAAAGAATTTTCCTAAGAGCATTTTTTTCCCGTAAACACCGTGTGCAGTATTAATTGAAGGTAATCAAATGACTGTGACATGTTTGCACATTTGTAAGCCGTGCTGTGGTACCTATGACCTATAAAAAGATGCTCGTGTGGCCATTTTAACCGAGCTCCTTCAGAATGTAATTTCAGTGTTTTAGCCACTGTTCCATTCCAAACTTCTTCGAACTTCATTTATATATACAACAGAAAACCTAAATCAGAACTACCAGAGGAAGTGCCGGATCCAGATACTCCCAAATACAAGTCCAAAGCAGTAAGCGAAGCACCACATAGCTGTGAGTGCATCTGATCGTCACGATTTCATTTTTTCCAGCTCTGTCCTCACACGAAGCGTGGCGGGACAGACTGGATTCGTATTTCGACGTCAAATCCGCGTCCAACCACACACATTTAGGTTTTCCGTGATTTCCCTAAATTACTTAAGGCCACTGTGGAGTTGATTCCTCTGTACACAGTACGAAAGACTCCCTGCCTCATTCTTCGTAATCGGAGCTTGTGCTCTGTCTCTTATAACCACGTCGAAAACTGTTTGGCATTATATTTATTTTTGTACTCGTGTGTTCTGCCTCACGCTGTCATTTTTACAGCGTTTATTTTCTCTGTAATGAACTGAGGCCGGCCTTCTTCTTCTGCCTACAGTGTTTGCAACTGCTGAGAACTTCGCAGCGCTGATGGTCGCTCGCAGCTTGCAAGGAGTCGCCTCGTCCAGTATCGGCGTGTCAGGTAATGAAAGGAAATCGTCATTATAACAGTTTGAATTTAAATGCCTTCACTCGATGTATTGAATATTAAATATAGGTAAAAAATTGGCCACCTCCATAGCGTAAGTTGCAATACCTGATTGTGCAGTAGTGTTTAGCCCGCAAGGTGACGAAAAGCAGTGGTGTAAAGCAACTGATCACCGGATTTTGTACCATTGCTGTCAATTACAGTCTGACATAAGCAACAGCAAAGCATTTGCTTCACAGCGTGGACAGGAGTCACAGGTGCAGTAAGTGAAGAAGAGGAACCGATCGAGGCAAGTTGTTGGCAGAAGCTATACAGGCATTTGTTGTACTGCCGGTGATGTGGAGCTGGTGTCGCTGGAGCCTGCTGCACTGGAGCCGGTGTCACTGGAGCCGTTGGCGGTGTAGCCAGTGGTGCAGGGACCAGTGTTGCAGAAGCCAAAGGAGGTTGTGGCGTTAAGTGCTAGGCTGTAGGAGATGGGGGCATGGGATCAGAGCTGGAGGGGGTGCTGTAGAGGAGGAGGCATTGGAGCCTGAGGAGGCGACAGAGGCAGAAAAGATGTTGGAGACTGAGGCAGCGCTCGAATCTGAGGAGGCGTTGGAGCCGAAAGGGGCTTTGGAACCAGAGGCGACGGCTTGGAGAAGCTCAGGGTGCCCTTTGAGAGCTGTGCTCGAAACTGAGGGGTGCCAAGATGTCAGAGGTCTGTAGTGGCTTACCAGAGGGTGACAGAGGTATTAAGAGCATTGAAAGCATGTGAACGCTGGAGAGGGGTTACAGTGGTTGACCAAAGACCCTGTGAAGTGGGCAGGGTGTTCTGCTGAAACCAGTTATCCTCTTCGCCCTCTTTAGAGTCTTAAGTGGTTGACAAACGCTTCTAAAGAGTGAATGTGCCCAGGTAGCCAAACAAGAATAGAACTTCTTTAAACTTCTGAACAAATACCATAACAATTTCTTATAATACTCATACTTATTTAATCATCTGAACAAATACTGTAACCATTTCTTCGAATGTAAATGCCATTTCTGTTTATGCAAACGTAATAACTAATGTTTCACGGTGCAGGCTAATAGGTTATCATTACATAGCAGCAAATGTTCATATATGTACACAGTATATCGTTGGTGCACTCGCGAGGAATCGGAGATCTGGACGTGGCATACGAGGCAGTGGTCTCAGATTCGTGTATCACGAGTGGGAAGGTGTACTACGTGCTCAGCTAATGGAATTCTGATTGACAGAGCACCTAGTAGTCGACCTTAAGCCCAGGGAACAATGAACTGTGAACTCCCAGTGTAGACTAACTGGAGAGCGGTCGAGATGTCCTACAAAGCTGTCCAGAGGAAGGATACCGCGATAGAGAATCATGAAAGTGAGAGTGTGTGGATTGTGGAAGCCTGTAATAGAGTCTCTTCTTGTTTTACCTTAACGAATACTATTCCTAAATTTGCTTGAGAAAGTTGCATAAGAATTAGGAGGAACGCTAATCCACAAATCGTGCTTCTTTACGCATTAAGTAAAATATGTTTGTCTAACAAACTGTATCCTGTATCAGGTATAGCTCTGCTGCAGTTACACGACACTATTTTCTGTAGAGGTGCAGCAGATAACAAGAAAGCCCAGGAACAGATCAGCTAGCAAAGTACATTGTGGCGGTTGCGCACAGGGGCCTCAGCAGTGAGACTGTACTCGTCAGTGGTGTCGCTTCTGGTTCTCGCCTGCCGTGCAGGGCTGTGCGTGGTGGCGGCGCTGCAGCGGGAGGACGCGCGCCGCAGCCGGCTGCTGTGCTCCGTGCTGGGCAGCGTGGCGCTGGGCGTGCTGCTGGGATACCCGCTGGGCGGCCTGCTCTACGCCTTCGTCGGCAAGCCGGCGCCCTTCCTCTGCGTCTCCGCGCTCGTCATCGTCGACATCGGTGAGTCAGCCTCTTCAAGAGGAGCAAGTGTAGCCTATTTGCCGTGGACCACACCGAAATTTATTCACTGTGCAGTTGGGAGCGGTCGGATTAGTTTGTCAGGCTCTCAGGCAGTCTTAGCGGCGCTGAGAGGTGATCACGCTAGAAGTGTAACTTTGCCACTTCTGACCTCAAGCCATAAACGTGCTACGAAAAGTGCATCTCTTAGCTAGCTGAGTGCAGACTCAAGGGAAAGCCTGCGATTTAGGCAGATGCTCCTCGTGATAGGCGGCAGATTCGTTACTAGGACTTCAGGGGAAGATATAGCGACCTCTGAGACGGGCACAAGGCATTACACTGAGATGAAAAAACGTCACGAGGTACTGATAGGCACATATACAGGTACCGGTAGTTTTGAATCCCACCTGGATAGGTGGCGCGTGGGTCTGGTCCTGTGAACTGCTTCTGTAATATAGACCGAGAGTGAAGGAAGCGAGTAGCAGCAGGAGAGGTGAAGCACTTCGGTACTGCATGTAACGTTACCACTTTTACTAAAGTCAAAAACACAAGTAAATAATGCATATATAACATTGGCTAGGATGAGCACGTAGGTGTGAAGCAGTAATCCATGTCTACTCAAAGTCTCAATAGCAAGCTAGCCCACTCGGTAATCGAAGCGATTTTTCCAGGCCGTTTGCTCTTGAATGGGCAGAAATCAAGACGGAAATCTCTGAGCTCACGGCGTCGGCCAGAGGGCGCTGTGGTCAACGTAGTTAGTCTTCTCTCTTAGTGTCAACTTACGAGAGCGTGCACCTACGTTGTGACATCGTAACTATCGACGCCACAGGTAGTATCGTTTCCACAAGCTACAAAAAGGCGTTGCATTGGCGGAGATGTCATTTGCACCAGGAGATTCACGTGAAGCGATTATGGCCGCACGACGGAAATTAAGGCTTTCAATGGGAGTTATAGAGTTCCGTTTCGGAAATCGTTAGGGAATTCAATATCCGGAGACCCACAGCGTCAAGTGTGTGCTGACAATACCAAATTTCAGGCATTACCTTTCACCACGAACAACGCAGTGGCCGACGGCCTTCACTTAGCGACTCAGACCAGCGGCGTTTGCGAAGACTTGTCAGTGCTAACTGACAAGCAACACTGCGTGAAATAACCGCAGAAAGCAATGTGGGACGTACGACGAACGTGTCCGTTAGGAAAGAGCAAAGAATTTGGCGTTAACGGGCCTTGGCAGCAGACGACAGACGCGAGTGCCTTTGCTAAGAGCACGACATGGCCTACAGGGCTTCTCCAGGGCTCCTGACCATATCGGTTGGCTCCTAGAAGACTGGGAAACCGTGGCCTGGTAGGAGGAGTACCGATTTCAGTTGGTAAGAGCTCCAGCGACACATGATAATAGGCCACACGGAGCCTTGGACCCAAGTTATCAGCAAAGCACTGTGCAAGCTGATGGTGGCTCCGCAGTGGTATGTACTGTGTTTACGTGGAATGGACTGCGTCCTCGGTCATGTTCGGCCACTTGGAGACCATCTGCAGCCATTCGCGTATTTCATGTTTCGAAACAACGACGAAATTTTATAAATGACAATGCACTACGTCACCCAGCTACCATTCTTCGCGATTGGTTTGAGGAACATTCTGGACAATTCAAGCGAGTGGTTTGGCGTCCAATTCCCCCGAGATGTACCCATTCAAAATATGTGGGACATAATATAGAAGTCAGTTTGTGCACAAAATCCTGTGTCGACAATACTTTCGCAACTATAAACGGCTATAGAGACAGCATGGCTTAATATTTCTGCAGGGAACTTCCAACGACCTTTTCAGTTCCTCCCACGTTTTGTTGACGCACTACACCGGGCAAAAGGAGATCCGATGACGCATTAGGAGATATTCCATCACTTTTATCACCCCAGTGTATAACTGACGAACACATCATATTTTTTAATTGCGGTAATAAATACACAGACTATGTCACCAGTACACAACACATTCGGGACACATTATTCCGGTTCTTACCTAGTGCAGTTGGCGAGATTCTTCCGTAATTGTCTTAATAAGTGGTATATCACGTCGTTTTCAGTAACCATACAGCGGTTTGTATCTCTAAAATGCAAACACTCTGGCGTTGCGACGATAGTTACCCAGGTTAAATTGCATACATTTGTAGCACTCTTTTTCTGTAATTATTAAATTAAGCAACACAATTGCCAATCCGACTATGGACTATGAAAGATTCTGAAACTGTGTTAAGTTTAAATTACATAAGAAGTAATAAACCATACTTTGGTGACAATGATCAATCAGGTGTGAGAGCCCATCTGAAAATTCAAACTGATATAATAATCGTCACGTGTAATCCAGTACTGAGTGAGAAAGGTTACCTGATTAAATGTTCCCAGTCAATATGTTTTGTTAACCACTATGTTCAAAGATCATGTCACTCCCGGAAAACATACAGGGAAGTTCAAATGATGTCACATTTAGTAACAATCAAACAAGGCAATGCTGAAAACACAAAAGCAAAAAACAACTCAACACATCAAGAAATACATATAATTAAGTAAATCTTAATAATATAAACTTTTTATTTGATAGGATAATTCCTTTTCATATTTAAGGTACTTCCCTCACAAAAAGACAATGAATGTGGTTCAATTACGCAACTGAACTACTACTTTCAATTAACTAATAAAACTGACCTTTTCATTGGAACAGCAAAATTTAAGTATCAATCTGTGCCACTTTCTAGATTTTCGTATCACAGTTTCTTACTCAATAACATTCCACTTGGTTAGTGTAGCGATAAGGAAAAGGAGTCTACCTGTTCGTACCAAATATATAGGAAAATCATTAACACAATGAAGTGAAACAGTTTTACCTTGAGATGGAGCTGATGTCGCGCAACATAATGGTTTCACTGCAACGATTATTAAGAAAAGGCAGTTATGAGCAAATTTTTATATATTTCTCCAGAAAATACTTTTCTCTCAACAGACATCTTGAAACTTCTCCGTGACTAAACATCCTACTATGGCCCATACTACTGCCTGCTCGTAATGTCCGCAATGCCTTGGCATATATTTTGTCACCACACTGCCTACACATTTGCACATTTTCTAACGGCCTGTGCAGAATACGATGGCCAGTAGACACATAGTCAGCAGGGAAGGTGTGGGGAGAGGAGAAGTGGTCGGGGCTGTGGACAGGTGCTGTAGGGGAGATGCTGAGCAATGGAGGGGAAATGCCATCCTAAAGTAAAGCCTATTCTCACATTTTTTGTAAGTATTAAGTGGAGCCCTTCCATGTCAACACAACCATGGTGACCATTCAGAAAGATCTGTCATCTCTGCTTTCGTTATAATCTAGAAAGAATTCCGTCGAAAATGCAGCGATTTATTTTCGCCTGGCTTGTTAGCCATTTGTAACTTTCAGAGAGGTTCCTCTTGTTGCCATGTTAAAATTTGCTTCTTCTGCCACAACACGGCAAGGTTTACACGGGCTCGCCTCAATAACACACTGTGCTGAGTCAATTGCAAGAGAATTCTGAAACTGTGGTTTATTAAGTCAATTATGTGAGGAACTGAGGAAAAGTACGGTTAGTATCTCATGAAAAAAACATCCTTGGTACAAGATAAAAGTGTAATGTCTTCACTTACTTTGTTACAATGCCCATAGCATTTCTTGTTTCACCATCAGTCGATGGCTCTTAAAAATTACAATCTGTCATGAAAAATGTGAGTAGTCAGTAGATAACACGATAGATAATGAAGTTTTACGTAAAAACCATATGGAAAAACACTCTCCTCTTCTATCATTTGCCAAAATCCTGTTTTGATATTTCAAACACTTTATGAATGTCGTGGACATCTCACCCTGGCTTTATTGCTGGTGCGGTGCGATCACAAATGAGTGTGCTACGTCAGATCAGTTTTCTCAATATTGGTGACAGATAGCCCTCCATTCAAGCCTAAAGGAAAATTTTGTATGTCAGCTAAATTTCATACACAGCAACATATTATGTACTATGCACCAAACACAAAAGCATAAATAACTCGTGTATTGCAAACATTTTCGGATTTTGCGCAGAGTCTTACTTCCACATAAATATCACAATAACAGTGACCACTAACAAAATGATGGGCTCTTCATCACGAAGCTGGCATATGAAGCTATAAGTAAAGCAAAACTGAAATTCGTTTAAAGAACAGTTTCTGTAAAATCGTTTGACAAAGTTGCAGGCGGGGCGCCATGGTTCTGTTATCGCTGCCCAACTGCTAGGTGGCAGAGGTTGCTGGTCTCCCCTTCTGAACAAACGAATGAACTCGCCCAGCGTTACGGACAAAAACTGGTCACTGCGTATCGGCCACCATATCCTGTGTGGACTCTTATTGCACGTCTGATCTCTTTCACCGTTAACTTCCGACTCTTTTACCCGTACCGCCGTGCAGTACAGAAGTTAATATCATTCAGGTAATATCTTTTGATTCTACACAGCGCAAATTTCCTGACATTGCCAGTGTGTCTGCTTATAATATTCACAAAATTGTTTCAGTATTTAGCAAGGATAAAATCTCACAATATTCAAATTAATTAGCATTGGCTAAAAAAAGCATTGAAAAATGAATTAATTTACAAACAGAAAATAACACTACAAAAGAAAATAGAAGTAATGTCCTAAGTATGAAGTGTTACAAATCTGAAGTACCACCCATTTATTTAGCCACCTAAATACAGGTGTCAACGTTCATTTGCCTCCAAAACCACTCACCAATACATCTAACTGAAAGTAATTGGGTCGCTAGCCTCACTATAAAATGTTCACTCCGTGCACAACGATAATTTTCTGAATATGAATCGTCAGGCCCCTCTGACGCCCTTCGAGGTCCATTCATAGGATCGGTAAACTGCATGTATACCAGCGCTAGAAGACTGGAAACTTACATCTACCACACACAAAGGTTATGGTGCACACCGGAAATACAGTGACAACAAAAAATACCCGAAAACACTTAAAAGAGGAAAAAAACTACTAAGGACATGACATTATAAAATGAAAGTGGATGTCCTGTATTTATCTCTAATAATTCCCGTCTCCAAATCTTCACTCAGCTTGAAGTGAAAAGTCTTAGAGAATCTCAGTAAAAGCCTTAGAAACTCATAGTACCTCTTGGAAGCTAGCTGCTCTAACAGAAAACTACATGTCCTCGAAACTGCTAACAAAGAGAATTCCTTCCTCCTACCCATAACTAAACAGTTCTTAGTTCCCTTCGGCGTCACCTCGTGCTGGGAAGTCTGTGCCTATCCGCTTCCCGCCGCTCCAGGTAGAGCTACCAACTTCTTCCTTCATCCATCACTTACACTCCATGGTCTCTTGCAGCATTCCGCACTCGCTGGCCATCCTCGTGCCGGCATCACCAGGCTATCTCTGACTGCCCGCAGTCAACACATTTTCCTGCGTCCTGTCTTCTTGCTCTTTTGATTGATTCACAAAATATGTAAAACCTAGCTCCCGTTGTTTACTAAGCTCCCGTCTGCTCCGCTTAAATGCAAGGTCCTCAAAGGTAAATTTCCATGCTCCAGAAAGCAGAAATATTATTTTTCAAAGGCAAAGTAATACTCTGTAGCTAAGAACCCAATTCCATCTGGCTTTCATACATATCCATGGAGTTGCCGGAGTCACTATGGGACTACAAGCACTTCAGGTATACGTAAGATTCGCAGCAAAAAATTACTGCGGATGAGTTTACTTTGCTGTGTAGTTCCTGCATTTCCCTAGGCTCTTGTAACTGAGAGCCTAAACGAGCCTGCCTCCCTGCTTCATTATGTCACTTCACGATCCAAGCCCTTACGTAGGGGAAGAATCACCAGAAACAAATGTTATTCTACCTTTGACTAATATGGCCAGCGTCCATGGCAGGTTTCTCACACTGGCACTTTAATCAGAGGAAGATAGACATTACCCTGAAAATTATCACCATAAAGTAAAACATTCTGGTTAAGGTGCCCCTAAATGAAAGCTAACGAAATGCCATTTGTAACATGTGGTGTTCCTGCGAGCGATTATAATTGCGGACGACACAACATTTTGTACTGAATTATACAACATTACCGAGACATCAATTTTCTGTTTAAAGAACAGCTCCAGAAACAAGTTCTGGATAGTAAGAATTAATAGATGATTTTTTCATTTAAATCTTCATTGGTCATATGACTTCACAAGGTGGAAATAATGTGATACTTCCTAATATCGGGCTGGGCCTCCTTTCACCCAGCGTAGTGCAGCAACGCGACATCTACATCTACATCCATACTCCGCAAGCCACCTGACGGTGTGTGGCGGAGGGTACCTTGAGTACCTCTATCGGTTCTCCCTTCTATTCCAGTTTCGTATTGTTCGTAGAAAGAAGGATTGTCGGTATGCCTCTCTGTGGGCTCTTATCTCTCTGATTTTATCCTCATGGTCTCTTCGCGAGATATACGTAGGAGGGAGCAATATACTGCTTGACTCTTCGGTGAAGGTATGTTCTCGAAACTTCAACAAAAGCCCGTACCCAGCTACTGAGCGTCTCTCCTGCAGAGCCTTCCACTGGAGTTTATCTATCAACTCCGTAACGCTTTCGCGATTACTAAATGATCCTGTAGCGAAGCGCGCTGCTCTCCGTTGGATCTTCTCTATCTCTTCTATGAATCCTATCTGGTGCGGGTCCCACAATGCTGAGCAATATTCAAGCAGCGGGCGAACAAGCGTACTGTAACCTACTTCCTTTGTTGTCGGATTGCATTTCCTTAGGATTCTTCCAATGAATCTCAGTCTGGCATCTGCTTTACCGACGATCAATTTTATAAGATAATTCCATTTTAAATCACTCCTAATGCGTACTCCCAGATAATTTATGGAATTAACTGCTTCCAGTTGCTGACCTGCCATTTTGTAGCTAAGTGATAAGGGATCTATCTTTCTATGTATTCGCAGCACATTACACTTCTCTACATTGAGATTCAATTGCCATTCCGTGCACCATGCGTCAATTCGCTGCAGATCCTCCTGCATTTCAGTACAATTTTCCATTGTTACATCCTCTCGATACACCAAAGCACCATCTGCAAAAAGCCTCAGTGAACTTCCGATGTCATCCACAAGGGAATTTATGTATATTGTTAACAGCAACGGTCCTACGACACTCCCCTGCGGCGCACCTGAAATCACTCTTACTTCGGAAGACTTCTCTCCATTGAGAATGACATGCTGCGTTCTGTTATCTAGGAACTCTTCAATTCAATCACACAATTGGTCTGATAGTCCATATGCTCTTACTTTGTTCATTAAACGACTGTGGGGAACTGTATCGAACGCCTTGCAGAAGTCAAGAAACACGGCATCTATCTGTGAACCCGTGTCTATGGCCCTCTGAGTCTCGTGGACGAATAGCGCGAGCTGGGTTTCACACAATCGTCTTTTTCGAAACCCATGTTGATTCGTACAGAGTAGATTTCTAGTCTCCAGAAAAGTCATTATACTCGAACATAATACGTGTTCCAAAATTCTACAACTGATCGACGTTAGAGATGTAGGTCTATAGTTCTGCACATCTGTTCGACGTCCCTTCTTGAAGACGGGGACGACCTGTGCCCTTTTCCAATCCTTCGGAACGCTTCGCTCTTCTAGAGACCTACGGTACACCGCTGCAAAAAGGGGGGCAAGTTCCTTCGCGTACTCTGTGTAAAATCGAACTGGTATTCCATCAGGTCCAGCGCCCTTCCCTTTTTGAGCTATTTTAATTGTTTTTCTATCTCTCTATCATCTATTTCGATATGTAACATTTTATCATCTGTGCGACAATCTAAAGAAGGAACTATAGTGCAGTCTTCCTCTGTGAAAGAGCTTTGGAAAAAGACATTTAGTATTTCGGCCTTTAATCTGTCATCATCTGTTTCAGTACCATTTTGGTCACAGAGAGTCTGGACATTTTGTGTTGATCCACCTACCGCTTTGACATAAGACCAAAATTTCTTAGGATTTTCTGCCAAGTCAGTACATAGAACTTTACTTTCGAATTCATTGAACGCCTCTCGCATAACCCTCCTTACACTACATTTCGCTTAGCGTAGTTTTTGTTTGTCTGCAAGGCTTTGGCTATGTTTATGTTTGCTGTGAAGTTCCCTTTCCTTCCGCAGCAGTTTTCTAACTCGGTTGTTGTACCACGGTGGCTCTTTTCCATCTCTTACGATCTTGCTTGGCACATACTCATCTAACGCATATTGTACCATGGTTTTGAACTTTGTCCACTGATCCTCAACACTATCTGCACTTGAGAGAAGACTTTTGTGTTGAGGAGTCAGTTACTCTGAAATCTGCTTTTTGTCACTTTTGCTAAAAAGAAAAAGTGAAGACCGTCAGCCAAAGGCGAGGACTCAAGTCGTTCGAAGTCCCCTGCAGAAATATTGAGCCATGCTGCCTCTACAGCATGCGAAAGTGCCGTCGGTGCAGGATTTTGTCCACCAATTGACCTCTCGATTCTGTCCCTAAATGTTAGATGGGATTGATGTTGGGCGATCTCTGTGGCCAAATCATTCGCTCGTGTTGTTCACAATGTTCTTCAAACCAATTGCGAGCAATTGTGACTTGGTGACATGGCGACTGTCATTTTTAAAAATTTCATCATTGTTTCGAAACATGAAGTTCATGAACGGCTGAAAACGGTCTCCAAGTGCCGACCATAACCATTTGCAGTCAATTGTAAGTAGGGTGTTTAGGTTTTTTAATTGGTAACGCCGCCGCCATGTAGCGCTCTGTATGAAAATCACTGGCTGTGCTGTGCGCAGTCTGTGTTTAGTTTGCATTGTTGTCTGCCATTGTAGTGTTGAGCTGCGGCAGCTGGATGCTAACAGCGCGTAGCGTTGCGCAGTTGGAGGTGAGCCGGCAGCAGCGATGGACGTGGGGAGAGAGATGGCGGAGTTTTGTAATTTGTAAGACTGGATGTCATGAACTATCATATATATTTTGACTATTAAGGTAAATACACTGTTTGTTCTCTATTAAAATCTTTCATTTGCTAACTATACCTATCAGTAGTTAGTGCCTTCCGTAGTTAGAATCTTTTATTTAGCTGGCAGTAGTGGCGCTCGCTGTATTACAGTAGCTTGAGTAACGAAGATTTTTGTGAGGTAAGTGATTTGCGAAACGCATAGGTTAATGTTAGTCAGGGCCATTCTTTCGTAGGGATTTTTGGAAGTCAGATTGCGTTGCGCTAAAAAATATTGTGTGTCAGCTTAAGCACAGTCGTGTACATATTGTTCTAAGGGGACGTTTCACAATGATTTGCTCACTTGGACCAGAGGGCCCAGTTCATTTAATATAAACACAGACGACGCCATTATGAAGCCAGTACCAGCTTTCACAGTGGCTTGTTGACAACCTGGGTCCATCGCTTCGAGGTGTCTGCACCACCCTACCATCAGCTCTTGCCACCTGAAATCGGGACTTACCTGACCACGCCACGCTTTTCCAGTCATCTAGAATTAATATGGTGATGAGTAGAGGAGAGGCGCTGTAGACGATGCCATGCAACTACCAAAGGCACTCGAGTCGGTCGTCTGCTGCCATAGTCCATTAACGCCAAATTCGTAGCACCGTACTAACGGGCACGTTCGTCGTACATCCCATATTGATCTCCGTGCTTATTTTCCACAGTGTTGCCTGTCTTTTAGCTCTGACAACTTACGCAAACGCCGCTGCTCTCCGTCGTTAAGTGAAGACCGTCAGCCGCTGCATTATCCATGGCGAGTGGTAATGCCTGAAATGTGGTATTCTCAGCACAGTCTTGACCCTGTGGGTCACGGAATATTGAATTCCCTAACGATTTCCGGAAAGGAATGCTCCATGCGTCTAGCTCCAACTACCATCCCGCGTTCAAAGTCTGTTAATTCACGTCGTGAGGCAATAATAATGTCGGCAAACTTTTCCCATGAATCACCTGGGTACAAATGACAGCTCCTTCAATGCGATGCCGACACTACCGGGATCTGTATATGTGCGTGTCGCTATCCTACGGCTTTTGTCACCTCAGTGTCATGTACGGTCCAGTACTCACTCGTTTCGATCCTGTTCCATTACTCGTTATACACACGAATCACTCTCGTAGCAAAATGTCCTGTAAATGCCAAAAGTCACCTTAGGAGTATCAGTTTCTCAGCTACCAAAGCTTCATTTCAACTCTCCCATATTATAATGCCTCTTTTACGGCGCCGTGACATTGCGTCAGGTGACCGTCTCCTCCCTGTATGCTCTTGGCGTTAATAAGGAATCTTCCAGACTTTAGTGAAACGGGCCTCCTTTTGCTGCTGCTATTTTGGTACTCCATACCATGGCGGAAAAGGGGATATTAACTGTTTACATAAAACGGCGGCATGAACGGTCACTGGTTTGCTCGATATGGGGAAGAGCGTCACGGAAATGTTGAAGAATATGAACTGATAGAAACTTGAAGGTAGCCTCAAATATTCCGCGAAAATTTAGAGAACCAGTATTAAGCGAAAAATTTAGAGATATTCAACATCCCCTGACTCGTCGTTCACGTAGAAAACAAGGTTACGCTAGTTACAGAGGCACTGAAGCAGTAATTCTTCTCAGAGTCCATAAACGACTGTAGCAGGAAGAAATCCAGACATTGAGTAATGCGCTAAGTACCAATTGCTATACACTTCATACTGGTTTGTACAGCACTTATAAATATGTATGTGTAGATGAAGAATACAAACTTCTAATGCAAAATGAGGTAGCTGGAAGGACAAACAAATAAAGTACATCTGAATTTTCATATGCAGTTTGGTCATCGAGTGGACGAGAAAAGAACAAAATTCCCAGAATATTTGCGTGTAAGAAGAAACTAATGTAGTGACCAAAAAAGTGTTAGTCTCGTATTTATGAAACTTAGTTCACAACTACCTATTGTTTATGAAAATACTGAGGAAGTAACAAACGTACGCACGTTTATGTTCAATAGTTAACCGGGAATATGACCAAATGTCCATACATAGGTAGCTACTATTTGTGATGTTAGTTTCAAAATCGACTGTCAGTCAAAAATGCGAAGTAAAATAGAATGTTTCCTATCGACAGCAAAATCAAGCAACACAAATGTGTACTGACCATATGCGAAGAAAAAGACCTGAAAGGCAACTTCTAACTGAGGTTTCCATAGAGACCTTAGCCTATAGTGATGCAGCAAGGAATTTTGTTCAGGTGGTTTGGTAGCATGAGACGTCGTTACTTATGCTTACACCTCTATTACACATGCAGTTAAAGTTTAAAACGAAATTCTTCTATTGGCATATTATTTGTGATGAACTGAAGTGAGGTGACCCTAATCTTTACAGTTTTGATCTGTAAATAAGTTTTATCACAGTACAAATTCCACTGCAGATAATTTTTCTTATGTAATAGCTATTAAATGTTTGCTTTGCTCGCAATAGCAGGAAGCTAGAAATATTAGGAAAACGTTCCAGAAATGCAATTTTACCAGTTGTTTTGTGTAGTCTTTTCCTCGGCTTTCTCTTTCGCTAATTTAGAGCGCTGTTACGTTTGAGAAGGCACAAAAAACTTCAGCTACATTGTCTATCCCTTAAACGTAGTTTTACGCTTACAGACAACTCATGACTGCATTTTCTTCTTCTTTTTTCCACAAAACATCTATTGCTAGTCTAACTGAGGCCTATCTGGGCATCACAATGAAAGACAAACATAAAAAGTGAAAGCCTAGCTTCCAATTGAAACAAATTAACGATCCAATAACTCGATCACTTTTCTTGTGGAGATAGCGTACCACTTAATGTAGCCTGTAGACTGGTTTTATGGCTGTAAGCTATTAAGCTCGTCAGTAATAAACCTTTATTAGTTCTTCAAAGTTAATGGATTTATCAGCGTCACCGTTTTCCCCCGATCTTTCTCATGTTAGTTCCAGTATATTGCTTACTCTTCATATAACCTGCTGATAATTCCCAAATTCCCATCTAACAGCATGACAGTCACTAAAGCGTGCACTATTAACTAACGGACATCTAAAAGTTACGTTTATAGTCTAAGATCCTGTCCTAACTCAACCTTCCCTCATGGAGTTTCCTAATAAGGTGTATATTTTATACAATGTAAGTTTAGATAAACAAAAAGTGCCGTGGTTGCTGTCCCATATCCCTGCACAGAAATTTTTGATTAAGAATTACTTAATTAAATTTTTTTTCGATCGTTACTTTCATGCAATTTCCTAAACGTTTTAGAGCCACGACGTAGCGTCTAATTGGAAGGCATGCACCATACTTTCGAGCCACTTTGAATTATTATTATTGGCAGCTATGTGACTTTTACGAGCCACTTTGAATTATTCTTATTGGCAGCTATGTGACTTTTTCGAGCCACTTTGAATTATTATTATTGGCAGCTATGTGACTTTATCTCCCTTCACCATGTGAACTTGCTTAATCGGGCTTTTATGGAAGAGTGTAGTTGAATGCGTTTATGAAACACAGAGTAATTTTTTTTATCACATTCGCAGTAAGTGTCGTTTGAAGACTCAGATATTGCAAATTTCCCGAAGTATGTGAATGTCGCATAAAGAGTCTGTACAACCTGAAGGCGAACCGGTTCAAACGTCTAACACGTTTTTATTGGTTTACAGCCATCCGTATTCCGCCATTCGTAGTACCTACGTGCTCTACCGTACATTTCGTTATTTGCACGAGCCGCGATGGAAGAGGATTAGGTAAGGAAGTAGAATGTGCCTCAGTCAATGAAACTCTCCCGACAGTTGTATTTAGTGGTTTGGAGAAAGCAGAGAAAATCTGGATTGCAGGACGGAAATTAACCCCCCGTTCTCCAGCCACGAGTCCAGAGTCTCAACACTGCAGCGCATCACCCTGCTTGCCAGACACCTGAGCAGCTTATGTATTTCATTTATTCATTGATTTATTTAACCTGATAACATTAGAGCCATGAGGCTCTGTCATACATCTACCCAGACATTCTGCTTATTTTATTTTACGTTACATATATTGCCAGCATCTTATACTACATCTAGAAATCAAAAATTACAATAGTACAAAAAACTTAACAGTTACCAAAGCCACGATAAATCATGTTGAGAAATAAAATCGCTGAAGCTGTAATATTCTTTGGCAGCACTTACATCTGCATCTTCAGGTTCAAATTGGAGTCAGGGCATGATATACATAACATATACAGGAAGACTCAGGCTTCATAAAATAAGTAAGTCCTATGCAAATGATTATCCTCTACATATCATGACCTGACTCCAGTTTGCACCTGAAGATGCAGCTATAAGTGCTGTGAAACCCGGAGTGCCAAACAATTAAAGAATATTACAGCTGAAACAGTTTTATTTCTCAACATAGAATAGCACGGACATAAAAAAATGTACACACAGTTTACATTCATACATGATAAGTAAGACAATAATTAGGAATTGGGGGAAGGTAGGTTTTAATTATGAGTGCCAGCAGCAATTGGCATGAGAAAAAGGAGTGGCGGAGGGAGGGAAAGAGGAGCGTGATAACATACAGTTAATGAATATAACTTAAGAGCAGGTGGCGTCACTCAAAGAAAAAGCAAAGGACGAAGAAGCGTAAGTGGGAAGAGGTAGTAACATTGGCCTTGCTATCTGGCAGAGGGAGCATTGGCCATGTACGTCTGTTTTTGGCGAAGAGTTATGTGGTTGATAGAAGGAAGTGCTTCAGCTTTTTCTTAAAAGCAACAGGGCAGAAATCAGCGCAACTTCTTCCAGAGACGGACAGCAGCAACAGTGAAGGGATTTGCAATTTTTTCGGTTTGTAGTTGGTACAGCTAGGATACTGGGGAAGTTGGATTTGATTATGATGCAACGACAGGTATCTAATCTGTGACGTGATGCGAGGTACTGTGACGCTTGCCTGAAGTGGACACAGCCTATGATAGCCACGCAACTTGTCTGGTCGCAACTGCCTTAGGGGAACTGCCACGGTCATTTAGGCAAATGTAACGCACACCAGCATACACGGTTAGCTCTAACTGTCGTATCTTCCACTGCTCGTGCCGTGCTGAATTCCATCATAATAGAGCACTTTCGGAAGAAAGAGTGACTGCACATGACGTCATACAAGGTTCTTCAGTTCGTAAGCTGGTCCAACAGCATACAGTTCGTACCATTATTTTTCTGTCACACCTGCATTACTTTAAACGTAATCTATAGGCTATGTCTAACCCATAGTTTTTTCGATGTTACAGTGTTGCAGCTGCTGTATATGGACCTCCGGGTAGCTCCAGAGGTGAGTAAATTATATATACAGTGAAACAGCGCTCTATTCCCTTCAGTAACACCAATGATGACTTTACTAGATGTAATGTTTTATTTGTTAGGATGTATCGTCTACATTTTATTCAGATCTCGAACATAAGGCGGCATTTTCCAGAGGTCATCAAATTCTTCGATAAGTCATCTAGAAGACGAGTGTTTGTCCTGTAAGAACATACAGTATGAATAATACATGGTACCCGCCAATACAGATAGGCGTAGCAAAATCACGATCCCAGTTATTTTATTCAATGAGAGAATTTCCTGTATAAGGCAACAGAGTTTCTAAGGGTAGCTAGTCCCTACATGTAAAAGACTACAGCAAAACATTTAACTCCGCAATTGTTCAGTAAGCGTTCCTCGGCATAGATGAAGCATGTAATATGAAAACCTTTGATCTTTCACCCTGTGTTACAAATTGTCCGGTAGCGTAATTACTAATAAGGAGACGAAATTCATTACTCTTTTCATTTTCTTCTATTCCTCAAATAAATACCAACAAATTAGTAAGATGTATTGTGGAAAAGATAAATTGTTCACCTCTATTGATAATTTCACGTACATTTAATTCTCGTATGTTTCATTAGTAAGTTACCAGAAAATACCCAAATGTATTTTGTACAATGTGTCAGGCAGAAAATCTGGCTGTCCACGATGATTAGTTCGCCCTTCCAGAGTGACATCCACAGAGTATTTCCCCACGTTGCTATTTTCTCTGTGTGTGGTAAAGACTTTGAATAGCTATGAAAATAAACAGTCCCACAGATGGAGAATTAGGACCGCTGACTCGATTTATCGGTGAAAATGCCATAAAGCGTTAGAAATTCCTCATAAATTCTGTGGCATTCATGGGCCTGAAAAAATAAGTTGATCGTGCGATTGGTGAATATTGTATGGATGAGGTGGAGTACGGATGAGGTGGAGCAGCCGGACAGAAGATTTCGCTGGGAGCGTGAATTATTACGTCACCTTCCTGTGTGACTTCCATGGGTGTCTCGTACTACCTTGCACTGAATGTTTTATGATAACCTCAATTATCTGAAACTGGCTGCATGGTGAGTTTCAAAGTTATTGACAAAAACTAACAAACCACAGAGAATTCAATCTGTGCGTGGAACCTTAGTCCGGTGATGGATGGACTTTGAGGCTTTTTTTCCGACATCGTACCTGATGGAGGGACATTAGATTTTTATATTAATTTAAAAACTCAGCAAAAGCCCATAGGAATGGCGTCGTTGAAATTTACCGAAACATTAAGACGTCACGTAAATTAATTTCAATGTAAAATTTTGGAAAAAATAGCCTGTGTTCAAGAAAACGTTTTGTTACAGGATTTGATGAAACTAAACATGTTAGTAATAACATTAGCTTACTGCCAAATACTATCGAAACAATAGTAATATCATTGAATTTATGCCAAATGCTTTCGAAACAGATATGTCATTTTCAGAAAGTTGAGCGTGAAAAGCTGAGATATGAAGTAGTCTTGATTCTAAGACATTTTCCTAATAGCCTCATTGCAGGCGTCATCTCATATCGACATACTTCCAGTCTCCGTTACATCTCAATGGGAGATTTACAATGCTGAAATTTTGCCTTTTGGCTGGCTGAAACACCATAGGCAGAATTGTAAGCAGAGGGTTTCAAATTATTGCTCTGAAGTTGCAAAAGTACTTGGAACATAAAGTGCAAATTTAATAAAATTAGTAAATATCATGCTTTCAGAGGATGCTAATTATTTTACTTTCGTTTGTCTAAGATACTTAAAATGTGTCAGTTTTTTCACTGTAGATGATTCATGTAATTTCAGGAAATCGACCACTTTAGTCACCTCACTTTGTTACTGGAGTTCTTACATCATTCAGCTGCAGAGGCCCCAAATTATAAATGAAAATCATTTGTTTCTTTATTGTTGTTCCATTCCCCTCCACCCCCCTCCCCACGCACAATCCTGGCATGACGGTAAGGTGCCAGAGGTACAAACATCTCTCTTTCCGCCAAAACGTTTAAAAATACATTAACATAAAACAAGTTAATTAAACAATGCAACATTTACATACATTTCAAAAATTAATAAAAAGTTGAATTTCATTGATGGTGTTTACATAAAATTAATCCTTTCATTATTAAAACTCAAACACAAAAATATAAAATAAAAATATATTTATAAGGCTTTGCAGATAGATGGCGATCTTTTTCATACAACTCAAACTTCGATCTTCGTGAAAACAACGTATTTCAAGTAATTATACGTTATGCTGTTACTTTTAAGATAATCAGATGATAACCATGGTTTGTGTAAAGCCTAAGGCATCGGATTATGACAGCCCTCTGTATTACTAAGTCCTCACTAAATTAATGATTTAGACAATTTAGTTTAAGACTAGTCAGTTGTATTAACACTTAATTGTAGTGTGTAGCACTAACAGCACTCCTTAACTATTTACACAACAAGAGTAATTAATGTGCAAGCACACTTAGGTGAAAATATTTTTCAAAAGTATTATCACAACAATGTGTGTCCTCAAAAGAATCATTGGCAATTCAAAGTTTCACATGAAACAACTGATACTTATAATTGGAATAAGTCATACAAAACGTATCACAACACAGGAATGATTAAAAACTTAATGAACTGTTACAAAAATCACAGGCAACAGATAACTGAACTGTAAAACACTGTTGCATCTAGTCCACAGGTTTTAGCACCAAATACAAACAATAGATTGACAACTAGTATAACACTTTGTAAAGCAAGCGGCCTTACCATCTCACGTATTAAGCAGCTATGTGTAGGACATTGAACAAACAAATATTTTTTGAAAGCAAGCGGGAAGAAATGAAGAGTTAATTTCACCACACTTCTATATCAGTTTTGAGAATATTAATTAGGCTATCCACATTTAACAGTTGTGTCAATAAGTTCAAAGTAATTATTCTTCGTAAAAAACAGTACGTTTTTTCCAGTACTTTATCTTTCCCTCATGATTCGTCGTGCTTCCTTTTACATTATGGCAACAAACCGTCGTTATTAATTAAGGAATAAACAACAGTGTAAATAATAGTATTTTCAGTGAGTTACAATTAAGCCAATCACCATAAAATGTAGATACAACAGATAATGTTTTAAAATCAAGCCACTGTGATCTGGGCAGAAGGCCTTACACACCAGGAATGGCAATAAATTACACTCAGCAGTTACTGCCTTAATGCCAAAGAAATGATAGAGTGGAGCTCCCTTGGTTTACTGAAAAAGTTCTGCATTAATATAAAATGAAGTTTCCTTTTCACTAAGAATATTTACTATAAATCTTCAAAGAAAATTCTTGAGAGAGCAAAATTATATTGATTTACAGTTCATATCACTGTTTATTTCTATTTCCCAGTATAAAAGTCCCAAACTTACTAAAATATAACATACACATACCGCAATAAGATATGTTTCCATTGACGACTTTGAAGTTAAATGTTTGAATTTTTGTGGTTATAATCTTGAGATGTGAGATCTCAGTTGTCTTCCTTGAACCACTCACTCTTCACCCAAAACACAAATTATAGCTCAGATTTTACGCTTTTACATCACTCGATCTCCATCCTCTTCGTACCTCTTATTCCATCTTCGTAGCTATTCTGTGAGTTTCTCCACAGAACACCGAAGTATAAGATGTGCACTGCCCATGTTACGACACAGAAGCAGAGAACGACAGCAGCACCCCTAGTGGCCTGGAAGTGTACTTCGAATTCGGGAAAATACCACGCTGAAATCTATATTCATTCTTTTTGAAAGACGAGTAATAAATGGTAACATTTCCAATTTATATTCCTCCTAGTAGCATGGAAGTAAACTTCGAATATGGAAAAATATAGCACGAAATCTATATTCTTGGTTTTTGAAAGACAATCATGAAATGACAGTATTTTCCATTCAAATATTTCGAGTTGTCTAGTAGTAAAAAGCATGCCTGGGACAATTCTGGTGACAATTCAAATTAATTTATAGAAGAAATCTGGAAAAAACAAAGACTAATTTCTCAAAGCTGGAGTTCATTGTCGTCTAAAATTTTGTAAATGATATCATGGCCGCCTTTTGAGCGTAAAATTACTTAATTGTAAAACCCAATATTTCAGTTTCGACCATTTGTCAGTGGAAATAATTGTACTTTAGTACACGTCAAAAACTAAGTATCATACATGTCACTCATATATGCCAGATGACTTCTAGGTTTTTATGTTTGCCAAAGTACAGTTATCTCCACTTGATAACAGCCACACAGCCAAAATTGGGGTAGTGAGTTATACCAATAAATTTACTGATAAATTACGTCTTCAGGCACTACAGCTTCATTAAAAGTTGAAGAACATGCATTTGGGAAATATATCTAGGGGCAGGAAACTTTGCACTTCTGTAGGGTGGGTATAAACATAGAGGTCTGTTACACTGTAACTATGGAGGTGAGGAAAGGTACTGGGATGGATGGTCGGAAACAGAAATAGACTAGAAGAGTAGGATGTGGACAAGGCCATATTGAGGAAAAGAATAGGGAAAGATGAAGAGGGAAAAGTGAAGGGGAGGTCCTGACACGGGTAAGCTGGGTGGGGAAGTGTTACAGTTGATATATGGATAAATATCGGGGCAGATTTCATTATCTGGGAGAGGGAGAGGTGGGTTTGTAGTCAGAGGATAAGGAGTGTATGTAGGTACAGGTTTGGTGGACTGAGTTGTTTTTAGCACGAGAGTGGACTGGAAATCAGAGGAGAAACAGCAGAGTTATTGGAGCCGAGTTTGCTGATAGTGTCAGATGCATGGAGGCGATCAATGTGGATAAAGAGAGATAAGAACTTAATAAGATGGTCAAGGACCCATGTGAGGGGAAGGAGAACGGATCCAGAAGGCAAGACAGATGTGTAGTGTTCAAGAATTTGGAAGGAGTGACAGAACTTTGATGGAGCAGATATCCTCACAACATTGGCAAAAGGATTTTTAGATTTGGAGGATAGTGATAAATGACGAAAATCATTGAGACAACAATATGATGATGGTATGATATCTTTCAGGTTAGAACTTTTCTAGTCAGTAGACCCATACTTTCGAAAAGCGCCTTCATTATGTCGAACATGGAAATAACACATTCAGCTACATTACAATAAAGAGGACAGGAGGAAGTACGAGGGATGATGGAGAAACAAGCAGAGTAGGAGCAGCAAGAGTAGGGAGGGGAGGCAGCTGCAGCTGAAGCCGTGGCTCGTGGCGACAGGTGGCGGTGGCGAGTCGGGGCGTGCGCCAGCTGCTGGGCGACGCGCGCATCGCGGTGGCGGCCGGCGCCATCCTGGTGTCCACCACCGCCATGGCCGTGCTCGAGCCCTGCCTGCCCGCCTACCTCATCGACACCTTCCAGCCCGAGGTGAGCGCCACAGCCCTCTACTCATTTTCTCCGATCAGTAGCTCTGAGAAGGTCTCATCTGGAGAACCGACCTCTGTTTCACTGTCTTGGTTTAAGTTTGTCATGATTTTCTTATATCATCTCAAATAGTGCCAGGGTTTATCCTTGTACGATGGAAATTAACACATTAAAATGACTCAGAAACCTACAAAATGAACCATATAACTAGAGGTCTGTGCAGATAACAAAAGAGCTAACTATATCTGCACCGCATCTGCAAGTCCATTATCCGTATCTGCTTTCACAAATCTTTTATCCACATCTGTAGATGTTAAAATATGGTAAAACAGTTTAACCAGTTCAGTACTGTGGAGCTGTGGTAGTAGCACTGCCCTGGTTTAAATTTAATTTCCTGATGTCTGACCATGAACTCTGCACTCCATTCGCTATAGACGTAGAGGTGGATCACATTTTTTTAATACAAAATAATCTCACAATCTTGATATGTTCCTTAGATTGTAACTTTCTGTCGCAATTACTTTAACACATTTTATGTAATTTTTTGCAGCATATTCACTCAACAACGGGAATTGAATTCAAATTGCAAGTCATCATCACATCTTGCATAGTGTCAAATGTTAGCTCTTCTCATAGTCCAGTCGCATTAATGTGATCACCGCCTACGTTCGACATGAACGTGCAGTAGCCCTTCCCAGGCGGCAGGTGGTAGCACTAGCAGTGCAGGGCATGCAAAGAATGTCGAGGGTGTGGGAAACAGCGCAGTCGTTGTAATAATGTGGAAATGGAGCGATTTCCCTGACGCCCAAAACGGTATGATCATTGGCTTTTGAACCAAGGGTGGAAGCATTTCCGAAATGGCTAAGTCTGTAAATTGTTGGCATGCAGCCGTGGTTAAAATACACTCCTGGAAATTGAAATAAGAACACCGTGAATTCATTGTCCCAGGAAGGGGAAACTTTATTGACACATTCCTGGGGTCAGATACATCACATGATCACACTGACAGAACCACAGGCACATAGACACAGGCAACAGAGCATGCACAATGTCGGCACTAGTACAGTGTATATCCACCTTTCGCAGCAATGCAGGCTGTTATTCTCCCATGCAGACGATCGTAGAGATGCTGGATGTAGTCCTGTGGAACGGCTTGCCATGACATTTCCACCTGGCGCCTCAGTTGGACCAGCGTTCGTGCTGGACGTGCAGACGGCGTGAGACGACGCATCCAGTCCCAAACATGCTCAATGGGGGACAGATCCGGAGATCTTGCTGGATAGGGTAGTTGACTTACACCTTCTAGAGCACGTTGGGTGGCACGGGATACATGCGGACGTGCATTGTCCTGTTGGAACAGCAAGTTCCCTTGCCGGTCTAGGAATGGTAGAACGATGGGTATATTGTACGTGGCAAATTGCCATTGTCCAAAACTGCAGTGCACCAGGGGCCAGAGATGACAGGGGTGAAGAACGGCTGCGGAGATTAGTAAGGGTTGACTGATGTGCAAATGTTGAGCAACTGATAGCCCACATGAACCAAGGGGCCACCAACAGTGTCTCCTCAACAACTGTTCAGCGAACGTGGCTGTGTATGGACATCCATGGTAGGCTCCTGGCTCATCCACCCAACTAACTGCTTTTCATCCGTGGAAGGTTGCAATTTCCACGCCAGTATCGTAACTGTAAGTTCACTGAGTGGCGACAGGTGGCTCCTTCAGATAGATCACATTTTATGCTCCATCAGACAGGTACCATTTGGGGTGCACAGCTTGAAAAACCAGAAAGCAAACATCCTGCAGCGATCTTCAGAGGGGTTCAGGCCTGAGGCAATACTCTGGGTAATCTTGTCATTCTGGAAGACGCAACTGATGAACACACATATGCTCTCATCATGGGCCATGTTCACTCCTACATACCGTTTGTTTTTCCTCAGCATGATGGCACCTACCAGCAGGACCGTGCCACACACCTCACTGAATATGTGCATGGTTCAGACAGTACCAGGATGAATTTATCATACTCTCCTGGCTACCAGACTCAGCGGATTTAAAACCAATCGAGAATCTGTGGAACTATCTCTATAAGGCTGTTTGTACCGTAAATCCTTAACATCTTCCTACATGTCTCGCACTGCAAAAGGTGGTTATTCAGGCATCTGAGAGGTACTCACGTTATTGTGACTGGACAGTGTAGATCATTTAGCAAATGTGTATTAATTCAACATAACATTAAATCATCCTAACGAGCAACATTTGTCAACGTAATAAGTTTATAATTTTGTAACTGTAAATATTTGGTAATAGCACCGATTTCGTACTGTTGTTCATATCGCATGGGGTACAAAAACATGAGTTACATCAGGAAGCGAAAATCCCAGTGGATATCATGTTATGTAACAACCTTCATGTCGGTCTGTGACAGCATTCAATAATTATGTACGTATAAGGGCAAAACTAAATCTCCGTGTTCTGTTCCTGACGGACCATTCCGGGCCGACCAACCGCTGTGGCATCTTTTGCCAATAGGTTCATTGAAGCAGTATGGAGAGCCTGTGGTCAGCACACCGCTCTCCCTGTCGTTGCTGGGTGTCTTGACCCTGGAACCGCTACTAATTGATCGAGTAGCTCCTCAATTGGTCCCATGAGGCTGAGTGCATCCCACCTTGGGAATAAGTCCGTGGCAATACCTGGAATCGAACACTGGTCCCCTGCCCACTGCATCATGGCTGTTAGTCAGGACATTTTTCTAGCCTTCAGCGAATAAGCAGCAAACTGAGTGTCCACAAGTCCACTTAACGTAGTTCATCTTCACTTGCTGCAAGTATATCGCCTGATGAGGAGGCATACAGGTAATTGGGAACAACTGTCACACCAAGAATAGGACACCTCTCGCCGATCAGCACACCAGGCAATGCTCGTCCGTGTCCAGAACATCACAGCTGACACACAACAGAATGTGTGCGAGCTGAATCCCGTGAAGGCGTGACTGATATACTTACTTCCCATTGACAGTAAGGTACCATGCAGGCTGGACGTCAGTGTCAAGATAAGGAGCACACACTGACTGTCAAACAGCACGCCAGTCGACGTGGGGTGCTTCCAACCATACAGCTACAGAAGGCTGACAATTATCTGAGTGACCTCTGTTAATCTAAACGAAACTGGAATAACCTAGACGTAATGTGGCTGCTGGTACTCAGTATTGTAGAACACTCAGTATAATGTCATTTATTGAAACTGAACTGTTCTTCTTGAACAATCACAACATACACACAAAAACGATTAACTTGTAGACGACTATTCATCGAGAGTGACGGTGAGGTCCGTCGAAGCTGGCCCTAGCTCAACGAGGAACTGGCTGTACCGCTGCTGCGCTGGCCTTATAAGGCCGGCGGAGGCCGGCGGAGTACTCCAACTTTCCCTGTATCTGTGAGGCGACCTCTGCAGAAAAAGGTTCGCATTAGTCTCTAGCAAGTTCTGTTTGTTTTGAAGAACTGTTTTCCTCTTGGTTGCGCCTGCAAGTGCTTGTGTATGTGATATGGTACACAGGGGTGTCTTGAGTGTAGTCTGCCTTGCAGGGGCCGTCTGTGGCAGACGTAACAATGGTCTTTGCAGTTGTCAACAACACATCTACCCTTTCCAAAATACTGAACATTCAAGTAAATACAGTGGCACTCCACCCTGAATGGATGATAATAGATGCTTAAACAACAATTATCATTATTACTGACCATTTTTAATGCAAAAAACAGAAAAAGTCGTAGTATTACCACTGTCGTTTAACGTTTAACCACAAAATAATTATTGAGTTCCACATACATCCGCTAATATTCTCACAGGGACAGGCTTTTATCCGAAAAACCAATATTATTGCAAATGTTTCCAGTGATATCCGACAAGATTACTACATGGGATGTATCCACATACCCTTACGTGTAACCTTTCTTACCTCAACATTGCTGCACAACCAGTGTGGTAGGGTGAAGTCAAGGAAACTAGCAAATTTAACTTACTACACTCGTGTCCAAAATTAAAACAAAAAAAGGAAATTTTGAAAGGGTGCTTTTACTTTGCCACAAAACAGTATAACAGATGATAGAAAGGCAGAAACAATGTAAAGAATACAGAACAGAAATAACTGAAACACGCATAACGGTAGACAAGAATGTTCTTATGTTCTTCGTTTTTTCCAACTTACCGGATTTGCATACACATTCCGACAACTGGCTAATGTGGTCACACCCCAAACTGGCTAATGTGCTCAGTATGGGGTGTGACCACCTCTGGCAGCAATACAGGCCTGACAACGACAAGGCATGCTGAGAAGGATGTTACTAGTCTCATTTCGAGGCAATAACGCCCATTCTTCCTGCACAGCTGGTCGCAGTCTTCAAGAGTGGTTGGTGAACGCTGAGGAGATGCAAGCCGCCTCCCTACTGCATTGCAGACATGTTCTATGGGATTCAAATCGGGAGAGTGAGCAGACCACACCATGCCTGCAATGTCTTCCGTTTCCAAGAAAACAGCAACTGCCCGTACTCCATGAGGTCGAGAGTTATGGGTCCATCAATACGACTTCTATGCCCACAGCACCTCGCAACAACCACAAATGATGTCCAAGATGTCGTCACAATACCTGACAGCAGTTAAACCTTGCCGATTCACCCGTACAACTTCATGAAGAGGGTCTCGAGTGGTAAACATAATCCCTGCCCACACTATTAGGGTCCTCTTCGATATCGGTCTCTTTCCATAATGTTTGGGTCCTGAAATCGTGTTCGATGTTCCATCCAATGCGAATCCATCGAGAATCCGTCTCCAGACTACATCATGATTGAACTGCGGAAACAACATTGGCTCACTCTTCGACCATCCAGGGGGCACATTGACTACCTTCTCTATACCGTTTGCCTCGATACAACACGTCCAGCAGATGGTGCGAGTTCACTGCCAGTTGCTGTGAAGTACTAAAGCGGTAAAGTCGTGCTCTTGCAGCCAAATAACGGTCCTCTCTTCTGAAGTCACACGTGGTCGGTCCTGTCCTGGTCTTCGGGATACAGTTTCGGTCTCTATAAACTATCTCCACATCCGAGAAACAACAGAACGATTCACATTAAGCCATTGAGCCACATCAGTTTACGACTGTCCTGCTTCCTTTCCTTCTTTGCCCCCCCACCGCAAGAGTCTGGTAGGCATCTTCTCTGTGCCATACTACACCGTCTGCGATTGCGTACACAGCTATTGTGGATGTGGGGCTACCTCGTTTCATAGATGCGCTGACGTCATTGTCCGCGTGGTTGTCCGTTGACCGGAATGCCATATTCCGTGCAGAACACGATCGTACGGACATTTGGTTGATAGTTTGTATGATTATATAGTGAATTAAACACAGGACGGGGACACAGTGGTTTCTTGCTTTAACTTCAGGCACCAGTGTAAGTCATTCGCCTAAGAGTACTACATAAAAATAGGCTGAACAAGCCAAAATACACTGGGTGTAACAAAGGTTTTCTCTTGTTTACGTGTGGTTAAGTTTTAATTCTTAGCTTCACCACCAAGCTGCATGTGATTCTTCAGGGCTATATCTGCACATCTGGGATTAATAAGGGCGGCGAGTTGTTGCATGTATCATTTCTGACAGAGGGCATTATGACATTTCATGTAAGAAAGGGTTTCAGATGGTAAACTAGTACTCTTTGTGTCTCTGTATTTCCAAGGATTAATGTAGCATGAAAAATTGTAAAACTAGTTCTAATATGAAAATTAAATGAAGTTTTTCAGGATTCTGGAGCATGTAAAATATCTTCTTTTACGTTTGAGGAATGTACCTCAAAATTTTGGCTGTACCGTTTTGGAAACCCCTGTATATTTTATAAACTACATTGATAAGTTCTGAAATCACAAAGGTAGTGAAATATCAATTCCTTTCCTGACTGATTTCATGCTGTCCGCCTATAAACTTCTGCTCTACGCAAATCTGCTGAAATTGGTTTGCGTTCCTGGTATGTACTCGAAATCTTCAACAATGCGACTTACATAATTCATTATTAACGGGTCTTCTGCAATATTATCCAACTACCGCCCCCGATTTTGTCAAATGTACTCAATGCCTTAGTATACATTCCGTCACGCTGTCCCTAATTATGGCGTTCCTTTCCCAAGACAACTTTCTTTGTCCTTTTTGTCGAATACATTTTAGTTATAGTTTAGCACTTTTCCAATTATTTTAACGTCCCCTAGGTGTAACGTACCTGCTTACGCTGCCAGTGAACTTAAGTTCGTCAGCGCTTCTGATGTTGTGAGGAAGGAGTAGGCTCTGTGAATCTGGTTTTCCCATCTATCGCTCTTTCATTTCTATACTCATCCAATGTCTGGCAATATGATTATGCTCAGATATAATAACAATGCTGCAGTCAATCAAGTTTTTCCGTTTTTCAATTGATTCGATTTTATTGTTTTCCGTTTTTTCCGATGCATATGTTTTTCTTGAATGCAGACCTGTGCTCCGAGTATAAGATTCTGGATATCTTCTACTGTTTTAAGCCAGTCTTTTGACATTAGCTTTTTATTCATTTGTTTTTTTTACTGGCTACCAGTTTTTAAGCATAAATTGGTCATTGGAATAGAAGTTGTTCAAGAGAAATGATTTTAAATTAGATTTTAAATTTGTTTCACTATCTGTCAGACGTTTTATGTTATTGGGCAAATAAGCCATTGACAACTGTAACAATGGGTAACAGAGGTCATTTTACCCTCTAGTGTTGTAGGTGTGGACATCACTGTTCTTCTCAAATTGTGGTGGGTTATTTATGACGAATTTCATTAGCGAATATATGTCTTGCGAAGACGCAGTTAAAATACTTACCTCCTTGAAGAGGTATCTACATGATGTCCGTACGTGAACACACATTATTCTTACTGCTCGCTTCTTTGCAACCAATACTTTCTTCCTAAGAGATGAGTTATCCCAGAAACGTATTCCGCAAGACATCATTGATTGGAAATATGCAGAACATATTTGGTGGTTGAAACATTTGTTTCCAAGATTAGCAATTATACAAAGAGCAAAAGGAGCTGAACTTGTTTGGGAACCTCAGTAATATGTTTCATCAGTATCGACATCCAAAACTTTGGAGCATTCTCCCTTATTTATTGACTCCAGCTCATGCTCTACTACAGTTGTTGGAATGACTCTTATTTGTTGTACAAAACTGAATGCAGTAGAACCACCTAATAATTCTTTGGAAAATATAATTTTGGAACTCTTCTTTTACTCTGTCTCTAATGGCCTTCACCAGTGTCGTCTGTAAAAAGTACTAGTTTTACTTGTTGATTGCTAAGTGGTAGGTCACTCTCATAGGTAAGGTATAGAATTGGATCCAAAATTGAAAGCTGTGGAACTCCGTTTGTGATTTTTTCCCTAGTGACTAAAATGTCCTATCTTTTCGACACTGTCTTAATCGTCCAGCGCACTTTTGATTTCTGTTTGTTAAATATGATTCAAAGTAGTTGTGCATAAAGCCATAATTCCATTAAAGTAGAGTTTTTCAAAAATTGTCACATGATCTAACAATCAAACGCCTTAGAAAGGTCACAAAAAATACTAACCGACGATATATCAATATTTAAGACTTCTATTACTTTATGAGTGGATGTATAAATAGCATTCTCGGTCGTGCAACGCTAAATGAATTTTTCCACTTAAGTTTGAGATTACTGTTGAGTACATTACTTTTCTGACTATTTAGGAACAACAGGTCAGTGAGGAAATTGGATGGTAACTTTTTAAGTTTGTCTTGTCACCTTACTTATGAAGTGATTTACCAGTCCATATTTTAAAAAGTCTGGAAAAATACCCCGTGCCACTGATGCCAGGTCGTTACTTATTAAACTAGAAAAACTTTTCATAATTCTGTCTGAAATTCCATAGCACCAAATGAACTTTCGTTTTTTTTTAATTTTTGCAACTGTATTAATTTCAATGAAAGAACTTGGCGCTACTTCTAATTCTTTAAAATTTTGTGGAATGTCATTTTTAATATATCCCTTGTTTCTTCAACTGGACCATTTAATCCTATATTTGCTGCTACATTCAGAAAGTAATTGTTAAATGTGCTTGCAACTTCTGAATTATGATTCACAGCGTCGTCATTTATTATAATTATTATGGCATCTTTTACATTGATTGGCTGTCTCGTCTCCTGTTTGATAATGTCCCATACAGTTTCAATCTTATTACCTGCATTATTTATTTCTGTCATGATGTGCGTACTTCTGGACATTTTAATGACTCTTTTTTGTAGTTTGCAAATCATGTTGTATGTTGACTTACTCTGAACTTTGTACAAAACTCCCTCTTCCTCTTCCATGAGATTTAAATTCCATTAGTTATCCACAGCTTACTTGTTTTTGTAATGGATCTTCTGGATACTTTTTTAGAAAAGCGACTTTCAAGTTTAACCATATTCTATTAGTCTTCTGTTGTATCGTATCTTATTTTAATGTTAACTTTGGCATTATTTTCTTTTTTTGTACTTTTTATCCATAAGCCAAATTCTGGTATGTGGATGGATGTTGGACGAGGATGGAAACTGTCAGGATGCGCCATATTAAAACTCGTCCGTGTTTCCCAAGTGATTTATTATTTCCAGCTACAGTGCCCCTGTTCCTCTCAGCCTAAGTCACCAGGTTCCGCAATGCTGAGGACACCATTTCGCTGCCTGCGAAATGGCTTGGCATGGAATGGCTGCCTCAGCGACCCGTGCAACGCCCTGGTGTGTGTCGGCCTTGTACGGCCACGGAGTTGAGTCACTGTCAGACTGCACCGGCAGTCGACTCAGCAGTCTCTGTCCCTGTTGCCTCAGCGCTGCTCACAGGGTAGCCCACTGCATGCATCTTCGCCAGCATGGCTAAGATCACGGCGACAACAAGCGTCCACGATCCTGCTTCCGAATCTGCAGCCCTCACCTTCGGATACCTCTGTTGGGAGCCAACAAGACTGCCCGCAGTAGCGAGCCATGGCGTGGCCAGCCACTGTCTAGCTGCAGACCCCGCATTGGCCTCAGAGGGTCGAACCCGCAGCTTGTTGTGGACTGGAATGCTGGCGCCCCATCTGCTGCTGCGTGTAGCCGGTGGTGTGACGTGCCCCACCATCCAGGAGAGCTGTCACACTTGAACCCCCGAATTGGCCTCAGAGGGCCAAACCAGCGACCTGCCATGGACTGGAACGCTGGCACCCTATCTGCTATTGCGCATAGCCGGTGGTGTGACATGCCCCGCCATTCAGGAGAGCTGCCATACTTGAATGCCTTGTTAGTGAACCGATGCTTATTTATACACGGCTGTGCACCTCTGTTTTGCTAATGCACCTCTCCGAGTCATGTACTCATAACACCTGGGTTGGACCAGTGGACCCCTTCTGTCTGTAACCTGCGCCATGCACACCACTGTGTTCACTCTATTCAGCGGGTCTATGGCCCTGGGACCTCCATTCTACGTCACAACCTCTGGTAGCATAACTTATTATCAACAGGCCCACGTCTGGCTGTAACTTGTGTGCTCAGAAATATTTCACTGAAGCTAACCTTTTCCCATCTTAAACGGTGGTGCCACTACAGGTATAACCAAAGTGGAAAGCTGGCAGCAGTCAACAAAAAGCAGAAATCTAGTTTCGGTGTTACCGAGAAAACTGTTATTTTTTTATGGATACATCTTCTTTATCATGATCCAATTTGTCAGCTTGACAGTGCTACCAAGCTTCGTAGAATCCTTTTAATCATAATTGAGACTCATATCCACATGAATGTTTCGATAGTCCTTTAAGCAGGTCCCGATTCTTCCTCCAGTCTTTTTGGTCGAATCCAACCACTGCATCGTTAATGAACCTGACTCGAATAGACATTTAGTGTAACCTTCCACCTCTCGATCCGATGCAGAGCAGGATTCCTCGAACTACCACAGTGGACATGAAGGACACTTGGACCCTTTGTACAATGAGCTGCTTAACGGTAACATGTCAGCTGACCTTCATGCTGCGACTTAGTCAACATTCACCTCCCACATTAGTGTTGCAGAGAGATCTGCAAATCACATGACGGCTTATCGCAATGGCGTCATTGGTGGCTCACGATACATTTACACTGCGGAGTCCAGCCAACATACCATTACCTTCTCCACTTACGAAATTCTCTCTGCGTCCCACACTTATCAACGAAGCCAGTGACCATGATCCTTCGCTACCCAAATAAATTGTTTCATTCAAGAGTGACGACACTCTGGGAAATGTATGCAATATTCCGTCATTGCCCCTATAAGACCACTGCTCTAGAGCACTTTATGTGATTTATGTCATTGACTACGCTCTGTAGAGTGGAGATGGAAACAACACTGTGTAAAAGTTCGTCTCGAGGAACAGTAAACGGCCATGTAGACTATGAGGAACTGGGCATACTGGAGAAATAATTGTCAACAACAGGAGAAATCAGGCCAACACCGCGTAACAACGCTTCTGTTTTGAAAATGGCCTCAGTTCGACAAGAAAAAAGAGTCTACTTCTTCAGGTATGGTGCGCCCATCTGAAGCCATTCCCTGATGTTTGGCTTATCTGCAGCCTCCCAAATAGTCCCAGACATTTCCTATGGCATTAACAGCGCGTAATTTAGCGAGGCAGTAGAGATGTGATAGTGCGTTAGTGTTGGTCAAACAGGGAACGTATGTGTGCAGCCCCTTGAATGTCATCGTGGAAGACGGGAGTGTTCACAGGACACTCATTCTACAGATATACAAAAAGAGGCCCAAGTGGTCACTGGCTATGCTTAAACAAACATCCTAGTCCATATGCAAGGTAATCCGAATGAATGGGTCCTCATAATGGCATGAACAACAGCCACAACACCCACAAAAAAGAGAGAACCACCTCCATTCTGAACTACACGCTCCACACACACTGGGTTACACGTCTGACGGGGCCACCGGCGCATTCGACGCCTAGTATCGTTTGAAAAGAGCCTAAATCGCATCTTGCCGCGCCACACCATAACTTATCAGTCCACAGTTTCGAGGCTGGGTTAATAAAAAATGGACAAAGTTTAAGAAGTTATTATGGTTCAGGTGTTTTATATAGCCTTCCTCTACAGTTTTTGACCTCTGCATCTCCGTCTAGTACCGTGGAGGTTAGGCCCTGATGTTTTAACAGACGTCCTGCCTTCGTGTCCCTTCTTCTTGCCAGTGTTTTCCACGTATTCCTTTCCTCTCCGATTCCGTGCGGAAAAATCCTCATTCCTTACCTTATCATTCCACCTGATTTTCAACATTCGTCTTTAGCACCACATCTCAAATGCTTCGATTCTCTTCCGCTCCAGTTTTGGTTCAAGTGGCACTGAGCAGTATGGGACTTAACTTCTAAGGTCATCAGTCCCCTAGAACTTAGAACTACTTAAAGTTAACTAACCTAAGGGCAACATACAGATCCATGCCCGAGGCAGGATTCCAACCTGCGACCGTAGCGGTAGCGCGTCTCCGGACTGAAGCGCCTAGGGCCGCTCGGCCACATCGTCCGGCTCCTCCGGTTTTCCCACAGTCCAAGTTTCACTACCATACAATGCTGCACCATCTACGACTCTTCAAATCGACCTGTCTGCTCTTTAAAGGCAGTGTGTTAGGTGAGCGTTTGGTTAACAGCAGACAGTGTGGACGGCAGCTGTCCGCTGTGCGCTGTGCATCCTGTAGAACGGCGGGCGCGCGCCCCGGGCTGTTGCAGAAGTGGCAGCTGGGCACGGTGTTCGTGCCGGACAGCCTGGGCTACCTGCTGGCCACCAACCTGTGCGGCGAGCTGGCGCTGCGGGTGGGCCGCTGCCGTGTCGCGCTCGCCGCGCTCTTCCTGGTTGGCGTCTCCTGCGTCATGGTGAGTACCACGTGGCCGACCGTGAAGCGCCACTGCCAACCTTACAGCTGCTCTCTTCCTGGCACTCGCAGTTTGAGACCGCAAATTGAGACGCATATAGCGCGTGTGGCGCGGCGCAGCGCTGTGAGCATTTCTGTAAGACAGCAGGGTCAAGTGCGACCGGCAAATTGGGACGCGACGCGATGGTGACGCTACACGCACGTGCGACAGGTCGCACCGCGATGTGGTTGCGGCACTGTTTCTCGTACCACGCGCCACACCAGCACCACCAGACGTGTCTGGGGGGAGCGGGAAAGCAGTCCTCCCATATCCTCCTTCAGGCAACCCGCATGTGGCCACTGGTAGTTTTGGCTGTCCAAAAACTATTGTCTTATTACTGAACTATATTGTCAATTTCGTTTTTCGCCATTTAAGCTCTCGATCTTTTTTCTCTCATTCATTATATTTTTCAGTTATTTGTATCCGTATACACTCCTGGAAATTGAAATAAGAACACCGTGAATTCATTGTCCCAGGAAGGGGAAACTTTATTGACACATTCCTGGGGTCAGATACATCACATGATCACACTGACAGAACCACAGGCACATACACACAGGCAACAGAGCATGCACAATGTCGGCACTAGTACAGTGTATATCCACCTTTCGCAGCAATGCAGGCTGCTATTCTCCCATGGAGACGATCGTAGAGATGCTGGATGTAGTCTTGTGGAACGGCTTGCCATGCCATTTCCATCTGGCGCCTCAGTTGGACCAGCGTTCGTGCTGGACGTGCAGACCACGTGAGACGACGCTTCATCCAGTTCTAAACATGCTCAATGGGTGACAGATCCAGAGATCTTGCTGGCCAGGGTAGTTGACTTACACCTTCTAGAGCACGTTGGGTGGCACGGGATACATGCGGACGTGCATTGTCCTGTTGGAACAGCAAGTTTCCTTGCCGGTCTAGGAATGGTAGAACGATGGGTTCGATGACGGTTTGGATGTACCGTGCACTATTCAGTGTCCCCTCGACGATCACCAGAGGTGTACGGCCAGTGTAGGAGATCGCTCCCCACATCATGATGCCGGGTGTTGGCCCTGTGTGCCTCGGTCGTATGCAGTCCTGATTGTGGCGCTCACCTGCACGGCGCCAAACACGCATACGACTATCATTGGCACCAAGGCCGAAGCGACTCTCATCGCTGAAGACGACACGTCTCCATTCGTCCCTTCATTCACGCTTGTCGCGACACCACTGGAGGCGGGCTGCACGATGTTGGGGCGTGAGCGGAAGACGGCCTAACGGTGTGCGGGACCGTAGCCCAGCTTCATGGAGACGGTTGCGAATGGTCCTCGCCGATACCCCAGGAGCAACAGTGTCCCTAATTTGCTGGGAAGTGGCGGTGCGGTCCCCTATGGCACTGCGTAGGATCCTACGGTCTTGGCGTGCATCCGTGCGTCGCTGCGGTCCGGTCCCAGGTCGACGGGCACGTGCACCTTCCGCCGACCACTGGCGACAAAATCGATGTACTGTGGAGACCTCACGCCCCACGTGTTGAGCAATTCGGCGGTACGACCACCCGGCCTCCCGCATGCCCACTATACGCCCTCGCTCAAAGTCCGTCAACTGCACATACGGTTCACGTCCACGCTGTCGCGGCATGCTACCAGTGTTAAAGACTGCGATGGAGCTCCGTATGCCACGGCAAACTGGCTGACACTGACGGCGGCGGTGCACAAATGCTGCGCAGCTAGCGCCATTCGACAGCCAACACCGCGGTTCCTGGTGTGTCCGCTGTGCCGTGCGTGTGATCATTGCTTGTTCAGCCCTGTCGCAGTGTCCGGAGCAAGTATGGTGGGTCTGACACACCGGTGTCAATGTGTTCTGTTTTCCATTTCCAGGAGTGTGGTTTTCCGTTTTATTTCGTTACTGTTTTTCTTTTACTCATAACAATGCACAATTCAATTACTGGTAAGCTATTGCCTCTGAGATTATATCTTCTGCCTCCACAATGTCTTCAAATTGCAAGAAGGGGTCTACAATCCATCACGAGGGTAGTGAAATAGGAGTGAAATAGGAAGTATTATAAAATCACGCGATCAAGAAGTACGGCCGGAAATTTTAAATATTATACTTTGAAACAAGGCTGTCTACGTGTTGCTTATGCTGCAATTTCCGTACAAACCGATACCAAAATTCGAAAATTGAAAATCACCATACATGTGTAGCCTTTCTGACCCTGCTAAAAGGCGTCAATCACCTGAGATATATGAGTGTTTCTGTGATTACTTGGATTGTTGTTGTTGTTGTGGTCTTCAGTCCTTAGACTGGTTTGATGCAGCTCTCCATGATAATCTATCCTGTGCAAGCTTCTTCATCTGCCAGTACCTACTGCAACCTATATCCTTCTCAATCTGCTTAGTGTATTCATCTCGTGGTCTCCCTCTACGAATCTTACCCTCCATGCTGCCCTCCAGTACTAAATTGGTGATCCCTTGATGCCTCAGAACATGTCACACCAACCATCCCTTCATCTAGTGAAGGTGTGCCACAAACTTCTCTTCTCCCCAATCCCATTCAATACCTCCTCATTAGTTACGTGATCTTACCACCCAGTCTTCAACATTCTTCTGTAGCATCACATATCGAAAGCTTCTGTTCTCTTCTTGTCCAAGCTATTTGTTGTCCATGTTTCACTTCCATACATGGCTACACTCCATACAAATACTTTCAGAAACGACTTCCTGACACTTAAATCTATACTCGATCTTAACAAATTTCTCTTCTTCAGAAACGCTTTCCTTGCCATTGCCAGTCTACATTTTATATCCTCTCTACTTCGACCATCATCAGTTATTTTGCTCCCCAAATAGCGAAACTCCTTTACTACTTTAAGTGTCTCATTTCCTAATCCAATTCCATCAGCATCACCCGACTTAATTCGACTACATTTCATTATCCTCGTTTTGCTCTAGTTGATGTTCATCTTATATCCTACTTTCAAGACACTGTCCATTCCATTCAACTGCTCTTCCAAGTCCTTTGCTGTCTCTGACAGAATTACAATGTCATCAGCGAACCTCAAAGTTTTTATTTCTTCTCGATGGATTTTAATACCTACAAATGTTTCTTTTGTTTCCTTTACTGCTTGCTCAATATACAGATTGAATAACATCGGGGAGAGGCTACAACCCTGTCTCACTCCCTTCCCAATCACTGCTTCCCTTTCATGCACTTATAAAAGTGCCATCTGGGCAACAACAACAACAACAACAACAACAACAACATGCATCCAAACCCGACATTTTCATTCTAAGCTAGAAACGGCCGCACCGCTAGCCGAGCGGTCTAAAGCGCTGCTTCCCGAGTGGGAAGCCTGTCCTACTGATTAGTGTCGTGGTGAGGGGTGCCGGCCAGCCTGTGGATGGTTTTTACGGCGGTTTTCCATCTACCTCATCGAATGCGGTCTGGTTTCCCTTATTCCACCTCAGTTACACCGTACGCGTACACCATCAGTATTCTGCCACGCAAACATTTGGCGTTACCCTCGTCTGGTATGAGACGTTCCCCGGAGGAGAGGGGGTGGGGGGGGGTGAGGGGTGTGACTGCTGTGGCCTGTTGTGGGGTTGTGAAGCACTGAGGGCTACGGCGGGACGGTGTCTGTCCGTCTTTTCTAGGTCCCCGGTTTAATACATAATATATACAAGCTAGAAACAGTCGAGGAAGACCCCTGAATCACAATGTTTTAATTGGTGCATAGTCTAGAGAGAAAGAATTCGACGACTGCATACATGGTATCGTCACCCACCAACTAATTACATAACAGGTAGAGTCTGCTGATATGACATATTTAATTTACTGAAATGTATTGCTGACAAGGCAAGCCTACATTCATGATAATGCTTTTTCAAACTGTGTGAAATCTTCCAACACAAGCACACCTGGCTAGCTTCCATATTCCTGTTGCGGGCATTATTGTCAGCTGCTGACAGTACGCTGCCCACCGTTGTTTAATTTTCTCAGGAACAACTATTCTATTCGAAAATCACAAACTGCCAGTTCGGCAAGCCATAGGTGAGTAACCAGAATGACGCATGTGCGCGTCACTCAGCCTGAGGGGTACGCTCATCATTTTTTAAATATTGCTCAGACGAAGAACAGGAAAAAAACTCTTTAATAGTAAGTTTCTACTGCAGTCTTTCAGTGTTAAAAATATGATGGGTATGGGGATTCAACCAAAATAGCAACAGACTTGACAGTTTTTGTGTGAATTGTTAACCTTTCCCCATTCGGAGAACTATCACCATTTACGGCTACATTTCTGTTATTGTCAGGTTTAATTGTTCCTCTCTTACCAAAACACAGTATAATTTGCACAAACTCATCTTGCAGTAGCTATTGCGACATAAATCTGAAAGAGAGTGTGTCATTATGTCTGTTTGCAGTAACATAAGAGAAAAAATTTTATGTTTATTTTCATAGAAGGGAAATTCTCGTTCCAGCAGCTATCGGTGATTTTTAAAAAATTACAGTAACTGGAGTGAAGAAAAACTGTATATAGCTATACATAAGAAAGTTGTGTGTGCTAACAGTATGACAGAATGCTCTCCTTCTTGGGTGCTATCACACGCGAAAATCTCGTTTCGATGTCTCAAGTGGTTTAGAAGATATGAGGGACGTTATGAATATTCTCGCGGGCGTGGGAGCTGCAGTGAACGCGCCACGTACAGTCCTTTTTCTTGAGATCGGATGTAGATAGAGCCCACCTCCCAAGTCTAAAGAAAAATTCAATATCTTGGTTAAATTTCATAGACAGAAACACATTGTGTAACACACACCAAACAAAAAATCATAACGACCACTATTTATCGTTACAAAAGTTTCGAATTTTTCGCAGTGTCTTGCTTAAATGGATATATCTACATCTACATCTACATCTACATCCATACTCCGCAAGCCACCTGACGGTGTGTGGCGGAGGGTACCCTGAGTACCTCTATCGGTTCTCCCTTCTATTCCAGTCTCGTATTGTACGTAGAAAGAAGGATTGTCGGTATGCTTCTGTGTGGGCTCTAATCTCTCTGATTTTATCCTCATCGTCTCTTCGCGAGATATACGTAGGAGGGAGCAATATACTGCTTGACTCTTCGGTGAAGGTATGTTCTCGAAACTTTAACAAAAGCCCGTACCGAGCTACTGAGCGTCTCTCCTGCAGAGTCTTCCACTGGAGTTTATCTATCATCTCCGTAACGCTTTCGCAATTACTAAATGATCCTGTAACGAAGCGCGCTGCTCTCCGTTGGATCTTCTCTATCTCTTCTATCAACCCTACCTGGTGCGGATCCCACACTGCTGAGCAGTATTCAAGTATTGGGCGAACAAGCGTACTGTAACCTACTTCCTTTGTTGTCGGATTGCATTTCCTTAGGATTCTTCCAATGAATCTCAGTCTGGCATCTGCTTTACCGACGATCAATTTTATAAGATAATTCCATTTTAAATCACTCCTAATGCGTACTCCCAGATAATTTATGGAATTAACTGCTTCCAGTTGCTGATCTGCTATTTTCTAGCTAAATGATAAGGGACCTATCTTTCTATGTATTCGCATCACATTACACTTCTCTACATTGAGATTCAATTGCCATTCCGTGCACCATGCGTCAATTCGCTGCAGATCCTCCTGCATTTCAGTACAATTTTCCATTGTTGCAACCTCTCGATACACCACAGCATCATCTGCAAAAAGCCTCAGTGAACTTCCGATGTCATCCACCAGGTCATTTATGTATATTGTGAATATCAACGGTCCTATGACACTCCCCTGCGGCACACCTGAAATCACTCTTACTTCGGAAGACTTCTCTCCATTGAGAATGACAAGCTGCGTTCTGTTATCTAGGAACTCCTCAATCCAATCACACAATTGATCTGATAGTCCGTATGCTCTTACTTTGTTCATTAAACGACTGTAGGGAACTGTGTCAAACGCCTTGCGAAAGTAAAGAAACACGGCATCTACCTGTGAACCCGTGTCTAAGGCCCTCTGAGTCTCGTGAACGAATAGCGCGAGCTGGGTTTCACACGACCGTCTTTTTCGAAACCCATGCTGATTCCTACAGAGTAGATTTCTAGTCTCCAGAAAAGACATTATACTCGAACATAATCCGTGTTCCAAAATTCTACAACTGATCGACGTTAGAGATATAGCTCTATAGTTCTGCACATCTGTTCGACGTCCCTTATTGAAAACGGGGATGACCTGTGCCCTTTTCCAATCCTTTGGAACGCTTCGCTCTTCTAGAGACCTACGGTACACAGCTGCAAGAACGGGGGCAAGTTCCTTCGCGTACTCTGTGTAAAATCGAACTGGTATCCCATCAGGACCAGCGGCCTTTCCTCTTTTGAGCGATTTTAATTGTTTCTCTATCCCTCTGTCGTCTACTTCGATATCTACCATTTTGTCAACTGTGCGACAATCTAGAGAAGGAAGCACAGTGCAGTCTTCCTCTGTGAAACAGCTTTGGAAGAAGACATTTAGTATTTCGGCCTTTAGTCTGTCATCCTCTGTTTCAGTACCATTTTGGTCACAGAGAGTCTGGACATTTTGTGTTGATCCACCTACCGCTTTGACATAAGACCAAAATTTCTTAGGATTTTCTGCCAAGTCAGTACATAGAACTTTACTTTCGAATTCATTGAAAGCCTCTTGCATAGCCCTGCTCACACTACATTTCGCGTCGCTTAATTTTTGTTTGTCTGCAAGGCTTTGGCTATGTTTATGTTTGCTGTGAAATTCCCTTTGCTTCCGCAGCAGTTTTCTAACTCGGTTGTTGTACCACGGTGGCTCTTTCCCATCTCTTACGATCTTGCTTGGCACATACTCATCTAACGCATATTGTACCATGGTTTTGAACTTTGTCCACTGATCCTCAACACTATCTGCACTTGAGAGAAGACTTTTGTGTTGAGCCGTCAGGTACTCTGTAATCTGCTTTTTGTCACTTTTGCTAAACAGAAAAATCTTCCTACCTTTTTTAATATTTCTATTTACGGCTGAAATCATCGATGCAGTAACCGCTTTATGATCGCTGATTCCCTGTTCTGCATTAACTGATTCAAATAGTTCGGGTCTGTTTGTCAGCAGAAGGTCTAATATGTTATCGCCACGAGTCGGTTTTCTGTTTAACTGCTCAAGGTAGTTTTCAGATAAAGCACTTAAAAATATTTCACTGTATTCTTTGTCCCTGCCACCCGTTATGAACGTTTGAGTCTCCCAGTCTATATCCGGCAAATTAAAATCTCCACTCAGAACTATAACATGGTGGGGAAATCTACTAGAAATATTTTCCAAATTATTCTTCAGGTGCTGAGCCACAACAGCTGCTGAGCCCGGGGGCCTATAGAGACATCCAATTACCATGTCTGAGCCTGCTTTAACCGTGACCTTCACCCAAATCATTTCACAATTCGAATCTCCGTCAATTTCCTTCGATACTATTGCACTTCTTATCGCTATAAACACGCCTCCCCCTTCACTGTCCAGCCTATCTCTGCGGTATACATTCCAATCTGAGTTTAGGATTTCATTACTGTTTACGTCTGGTTTCAGCCAACTTTCTGTTCCTAGTACTATATGGGCGTTGTGACCGTTTATTAATGAGAGCAGTTCTGGGACCTTTCTATAGACGCTCCTGCAGGTTACTATTAGCACATTAATATTGTTATTCCTTGTTGCATTTTGCCTACTCCTGCCTTGCCGCGTCTCAGGAGGCGTCTTGTCGGGCCTAGGGAGGGAATTCTCTAACCTAAAAAAACCCCATGTGCACTCCACACGTACTCCGCTACCCTCGTAGCCGCTTCCGGCGTGTAGTGCACGCCTGACCTATTCAGGGGGACCCTACATTTCTCCACCCGATAGCGGAGGTCGAGAAATTTGCACCACAGCTCTCCGCAGAATCGTCTGAGCCTCTGGTTTAAGCCTTCCACTCGGCTCCAAACCAGAGGACCGCGATCGGTTCTGGGAACGATACTACAAATAGTTAGCTCTGATTCCACCCCGCGAGCGAGGCTTTCCGCCTTCACCAACTCCGCCAACCACCTGTACGAACTGAGGATGACCTCTGAACCCAGACGGCAGGAGTCATTGGTGCCGACATGAGCAACAATTTGCAGTCGGGTGCACCCAGTGCTCTCTATCGCCGCCGGTAGGGCCTCCTCCACATCTCGGATGAGACCCCCCGGCAAGCAGACAGAGTGAACACTGGCCTTCTTCCCCGACCTTTCCGGTATTTCCCTAAGGGGCTCCATCACCCGCCTAACGTTGGAGCTCCCAATAACTAATAAACCCCTCCCCCCGTGTGCCTGCTCGGACCTTGCTGAAGGAGCGGCCACATGTCCACTCACAGGCAGAGCGGGCGATGCCACACTGCCAGCCTCCACATTGACCCTCAACCTCGTGCGCTGCGAACGCCGCTGAACCCGCCACTCCCCTTGGGGAGAGGGTGGCCCAACCGAGCCCGGTACCCGCGAAAATGTCTCGACAGCAGGGACAGTGGGTGAAGCATGTAACACCTGGGGTGTACCTTGCGACGCACCAGACTCCCCACTGCCGCTACACTCCGAGGCAGCCTGAAGACGGCTGACCGCGGCCATCAACACGCTCAGCTGTTCGCGAATAAGTATGACCATTAGCGAGGTGATGGGCACTTCACCACGAAGCTGACATATAACGCTACAAGTAAGCAACAATCAAATATTTGTACTGAATAGTTTGTGTAAAATCGTTTGAGAAAGATTACAGGGTGGGCGCGCTTCGATTCTGTGAGCGCAGAGCGTCGCCAACTGGCACGTGCAAAGAATGTGTGCGTGTCTCAATATGCACAGGACCAGCACGCCACGTGCGAAACGTGTGTGTCGCGCGGTAGTGCCATGTCTAGTCATGTCACGTCACACGTGCTATAAGCGTCTCAATTTGCCCTTAGCCACTTGGCCGACCGCGCAGCGCGACTGCGAAGCCGCGCGCCGTAGAGCCAGCTGGTGCGGACTGTGTGTGCGTGGCACCCGCAGGTGGGGAGCGCGCGCAGCCTGCTGCAGCTGCTGGCGCCGCACCTGGCTCTGGGGCTGGGCATCGGCGCCGTCGACGCCGCGCTGGTGCCGCTGCTGGCGAGCCTCGCCGGCGACCGCTTCGGCTCCGTCTACGCGCTGCAGCAGTCCGCCGTCAGCCTCGCCTACGCTCTAGGTGAGCACCGGCCCAGGAGGCAGTGCCTGGGCCACGTTCCTGTAGCAGCGCAGTTTTGTAATGGCCGGGGAAAACGAGGAACAGAAAAGGGTAAGGCAGAAGGCGTAAAGGAGAAGGCGAGAGAACAAATGCTGAAATTCTTCTTGTTCAATAACGCACACGGAAAGTTCTTCTCGACACAACACATCTGTCCTTTGAAAGAATTACTGAACAAATTCATTGAGTTTACCTTGAGGTGTGGGAAAAAGTCTCATCCGCCAGCAGAAGCAACTGTGGCGCAACAGTCTGTAGAGCAACACGAAGCAGAAAAGCAAGTATTTTCCTTCTCAAGACACACCTCTACAGAAGGACCACCCACCGATGGACGTTCATTTGCGTCAAATGCGTGACACTGTGCGCGAAGCGGAGATTCTGCCACATTAATGGCGTGTAGATGGAATTGTATCACATGTTTCTGACTGACAACCAGAGACCAGTTCGCACAAGCCTCCGTGGTGAGAATGCTATGGTGCACAGAATGCCACACAACGTGCCAGTTGGTCTCAAGATATCAGCTCTCCACCATGTTCTGGATTATGACCCCTCATCATTAGGCGATAAGTGACACATGCAGTTGGAGTCCTGGTACGAGGCAAGTTGCATGGACATAACTGCATTCAATGAAAAAATGCTTTAACTGCGAGAGGGAAGGAGACATATGCGATATTGTAATGGGCGGTACTCAGGAGAGAGGAGCAAGTTGATCAATCGTGGGTCCTGACAAATCACTCAGATAGTGGGACCACAACATAAGCATCGTGCATACATAGAGGGCAGCTGCTCTACCACAGCAGATAGCGATAAGAAGTGCAACAGTATCGAAAGAAATTGACGGAGATCCGAAATGTGAAATACTTTGAGTGAAGGTCACGGTTAAAGCAGGCTCAGACATAGTCATTGGATCTCTCTATAGGCCCCCTGGCTCAGCAGCTGTTGTGGCTGAGCACCTGAAGGATAATTTGGAAAATTTTTGGAGTAGATTTCCCCACCATGTCATAGTTCTCGGTGGAGATTTTAATTTCCCGGATATAGACTGGGAAACTCAAACGTTCACAACGGTTGGCAGGGACAAAGAATCCAGTGAGGTTTTTTAAAGTGCTTTATCTGAAAACTACCTTGAGCAGTTAAACAGACAACCGACTCGTGGCGATAACATATTAGACCTTCTGCTGACAAACAGACCCGAACTATTTGAAACAGTTAACGCAGAACAGGGAATCAGCGGTCACAAAGCGGTTACTGCATCGATGGCTTCAGCCGTAAATAGAAATATTAAAAGAGTTAGGAAGATTTTTCTGTTTAGCAAAAGTGACAGAAAGCAGATTACAGAGTACCTGACGGCTCAACACAAATGTTTTGTCTCAAGTACAGATAGTGTTGAGGATCAGTGGACAAAGTTCAAAACCATCGTACAATATGCGTTAGATGAGTATGTGCCAAGCAAGATCGTAAGAGATGGAAAAGAGACACCGTGGTACAACAACCGAGTTAGAAAACTGCTGCTGAAGCAAGGGGAACTTCACAGCAAACATAAACATAGTCAGAGCCTTGCAGACAAACAAAAATTACGCGAAGCGAAATGTAGTGTGAGGAGGGCTATGCGAGAGAGGTTCAATGAATTCGAAAGCAAAGTTCAATGTATTGACTTGGCAGAAAATCCTAAGAAATTTTGGTCTTATGTTAAAACAATAGGTGGATCAAAACAAAATGTCCAGACACCCTGCGACCAAAATGGTACTGAAACAGAGGATGACAGACTAAAGGCCGAAATACTAAATATCTTTTTCCAAAACTGTTTCACAGAGGAAGACTGCACTGTAGTTCCTTCTCTCGGTTGTCGTACAGATGACAAAATGGTAGATATCGAAATAGACGACAGAGGGATAGAGAAACAATTAAAATCGCTCAAAAGAGGAAGGGCCGCTGGTCCTGATGGGATACCAGTTCGATTTTACACAGAGTACGCGAAGGAACTTGCCCCCGTTCTTGCAGCTGTGTACCGTAGGTCTCTAGAAGAGCGTAGCTTTCCAAAGGATTGGAAAAGGGCACAGGTCATCCCAGTTTTCAAGAAGGGACGTCGAACAGATGTCCAGAATTATAGACCTATATCTCTAACGTCGATCAGTTGTAGAATTTTGGAACACGGATTATGTTCGAGTATAATGACTTTTCTGGAGACTAGAACTCTACTCTGTAGGAATCAGCATGGGTTTAGAAAAAGACGGTCGTGTGAAACCCAGCTCGCGCTATTCGCCCATGAGACTCAGAGGACCATAGATACGGGGTCACAGGTAGATGCCCTGTTTCTAGACTTCTGCAAGGCGTTCGATACAGTTCCCCACAGTCGTTTAATGTACATAGTTGGATTGAAGAGTTCCTAGATAACAGAATGCAGCTTGTCATTCTCAATGGAGGGAAGTCATCCGAAGTAAGAGTGATTTCAGGTGTGCCGCATGGGAGTGTCATAGGACCGTTGCTATTTACAATATACATAAATTCCCTTGTGGATGACATCGGAAGTTCACTGAGGCTTTTTGCAGATGGTGCTTTGGTGTATCGAGAGGATGTAACAATGGAAAATTGTACTGAAATGCAGGAGGATTTGCAGTGAATTGACGCATGGTGCACGGAATGGCAATTGAATCTCAATGTAGAGAAGTGTAATGTGCTGCGAATACATAGAAAGATAGATCCCTTATCACTTAGCTACAAAATGGCAGGTCAGCAACTGGAAGCAGTTAATTCCATAAATTATCTGGGAGTACGCTTTAGGAGTGATTTAAAATGGAATTATCTTATAAAATTGATCGTCGGTAAAGCAGATGCCAGACTGAGATTCATTGGAAGAATCCTAAGGAAATGCAATCCGACAACAAAGGAAGTAGGTTACAGTACGCTTGTTCGCCCAATACTTGAATACTGCTCAGCAGTGTGGGATCCGCACCAGGTAGGGTTGATAGAAGAGATAGAGAAGATCCAACGGAGAGCAGCGCGCTTCGTTACAGGATCATTTAGTAATTGCGAAAGCGTTACGGAGATGATAGATAAACTCCAGTGGAAGGCTCTGCAGGAGAGACGCTCAGTAGCTCGGTACGGGCTTTTGTTAAAGTTTCGAGAACATACCTTCACCGAAGAGTCAAGCAGTATATTGCTCCCTCCTACGTATATCTCGCGAAGAGACGATGAGGATAAAATCAGAGAGATTAGAGCCCACACAGAAGCATACCGACAAGCCTTCTTTCCACGAACAATATGAGACTGGAATAGAAGGGAGAACCGATAGAGGTACGCAGGGTACCCTCCGCCACACACCATCAGGTGGCTTGCGGAGTATGGATGTAGATGTAGATGTAGATATGTTGGTAATACCAAGGCCTCCTTCCAGAGGTAGAAGAATAAGTGTAGCATAACGAACTTTATGGATAAGACCCATGCTCACGAAATAGCCAAATGCTTTGTCCATCACTTTCGGCTTTGGTAAGATGTGGGCCAAATGTGGTATCCTAGACGCCAGATGAGAGTTTTCAAATCAACCCGTTCTACCATATCCAAGGCTCGCAACAGATTCCTACAGACATTCGTGTGCATCACTTGAAGGAGGGGTTGATAGTTAGCTTCCACTGGGTCGAATGAGAAGGTAATTTTCAAACACTTGAGGGCATCCATAGACTGCAACTGAACCACACATCCTTCTAGAACACCCCTGACAATGTTGAAAGCAGCAGACATCGGAAAATTCAGTGCGATTGCCTGCAGAACTTTCAATTCCAGTAATTCACTCCAGCACCACACACGCCTCATCGCTCGACTGAGCCAAAAGAGAAGATAATCTGCATAGGCCCAACAGATAGAAGTGTTTCCCCTCATCGTGATTCCATTTAACCAGTTCTGCATGATTATAATAGTGGCCCAGGGGCAATGGAATATAGGATCATCGACAATGGACATCCCTGCCAGACTGATTGCAAATAATAAATAATAAAGGGGCCTGCTGCATGTCCACTGCTAAACACCCACAATGAGGCATCTTAGAGGATTTGCATGATGCAACGTATAATGTCATGGTGGAAGGCCATCCATTTCATCACTTACACAAGGTAGTCATGTTTCCCTTTCAGTGGTGTGGTAACGTCCATCAAAACAAAGGCGCCTCAAAAGCGACAAGTCGCTGGTAGGCTAATAACATCACGATAGCTGCTCAGCACTGTCTACGTGTTTAATTCAAAGATGTGACTTGAGGCAGGACATGCCTGAGACAGGCAGGTGAAAATTTTGAAGTCTCAATTAAGTATCATCAACAGCTGGTAATTCTCAACTCCCCAACCCCCAGATGTCTTGGGGACCAGACTAATCACTCCTTCCACAAAGGTAGGGAGGAGTGGAAAGTGAGGGGGCATTAGTTCTTGACATGCAGCAATACAAAAAGAAGCCAAAATGTCGCGGAAGTCGCAATAAAACTGCAGCAGGAAACCATCTGGGCCTGGGAACTTGTTTACCACTCCCTTGCAAAGACCATCGTCAAAGCCATCAGCTGTAACTGCAGCCCTAAGAACCCCACAGCATCCCTGTCAAGAACATAAAGCAAAGACTGGCGGCTTTCATAGGTTGCTGCAACATCCTGGTTCTACTTCTGCGTAGAAATGTTGATAGTGGCCCACAAAGGCGCTTGCAGTACCTTTCTGCGACACCAGTCGACGACCATCTGGCACGTCAAGGGCACACACCAATACTCTCTAACACCATTGCTTCTCTCTGACAAAGTGATGCATTGACATCTCGCGTACATCGCTGCTCCATCTAGTCAGTGACATGTAAGTGAAATAATCTTAGCCATTACTCTCTGAACTTCAGCTTGCCGATCAAGAGATGGTGCTTGGCGATGGAGCTCCCAGAGCAAAGTGAAACAAAATTAAAACGTATTTCCGTGCCCGTACCTCTTGTCGCGATCATATTGTATCATTATGCGGTACAAAGCAGGCTTAGCACATTCTAGCCATCACTGTAAGCATTGAATGGAACGTCTGAAGGCGTGCTTCACAGATGATCCACGTCGCCTCTATTGTTAACTGCCTGTACTCCATATCCAGGAGATGTGCAACACTCAACTTCCACATGCCTAGACCAGCCACACTCTTTTCCATCAGAGAGAGACAGTCCATATGTAGGCAATGTTGTCAGAGAAGGCGTTAGGTCATAACTTAGCAGCCGTAAGAATGGTTTGTAACATATTTATACCCGCTTCGATCACCATACACACAGTCCCCCGTATCATGATGATTTAAATCCTACATCAGCAGTTGTAGTTTCTGGCATGGGGTATAATGAGGAGCCGGCCGTGGTCGCCGTGAGGTTCTAGGCACTTCAGTCCGGAACCGCGGGACTGCTACGGTCACAGGTTCGAATCCTGCCTCGGGCATGGATGTTTGTGTTGCCCTTAGGTTAGTTAGGTTAAAGTAGTTCTAAGTTCTAGGGGACTGATGACCTAAGATGTTACGTCCCATTGTGCTCAGAGCCATTATAATGAGGAAATTGATCCTTCTGGGATGTCACACAATCGAAGTCTCCACCAAGTGTAAAACAGCATAGCGGCCTAAAAGCAATGGTGGACCTCTTCCGAATAACACCGCCACCATTCCTGTCGCTTTTCCGAATCAGAGGGACCATGTAAGATCGCTGTGAGACCTCTGACCAATGGCAGATAAAACAGATCTTCAACTACAATCCCTTCCTGTAGGTGTGTGCCATCCCACTACTCCCTTCAGCACACAGTGTAGCATAAACAATGTATCCACAAAAAAACCGGAAAGTTGTCGAGACGAACTTCTTTCATGACGGCAAAATCGATTTCTGACACCAACACCCTCAGAGCAAGTGAAGTTTTACCTGCATTCTAATCGTGTTTACAGTTATAGTGCTAATACTATAAGCCTGACATGTACTGTGGTCTTTGGGATTCTCATTGAAGCAAGAGGACCAGCTATGTCCTTAAGAGCCTCTTCAACAGATAGTGCGATTTCATCCAAATCCCCAATCGCTTAATAGTAACGGGTGAAACGTCCCCTATGAAAAACTATACACGACTGTGCTTAAACTGACACACAATATCTTTAGCGCAACGCAATCTGACTTTCAAAAATCCCTACGAAAGAATGGCCCTGACTAACATTAACCTATACGTTTCACAAATCACTTACCTCACAAAAATCTTCGTTACTCAAGCTACTGTAATACAGCGAGCACCACTACTGCCAGCTAAATAAAATATTCAAACTACTGAAGGCACTAACTACTGACAGGCATAGTTAGCAAATGAAAGATTTTAATACAGAACAAACAGTGTATTTACCTTAATAGTCAAAATATATATGGTAGTTCATGACATCCAGTCTTACAAATTACAGAACTCTGCCATTTCTCTCCTCACATCCACCACTGCTGGCGGCTCGCCTCCAACTGCGCAACGCTACGCGCTGTTAGCATCCAGCTGCCGCTGTCCAACACTACAATGGCAGACAACAATGCAAACTAGCCACAGACTGCGCACAGCACAGCCAGTGATTTTTCATACAGAGCGCTACGTGGCGTTACCAATAAGAAAACGTAAACAGCCTACTTACATAGCCCCCATGCTCCCCACAAAAAAAAATAACAAATTGTTTTGGGCAGTGGCCAATACAGATTTGAAATTTTTTTTCATAATTATGATTACAATAGCAAAGAAATCAAATGCACACACTTATTGATACTATGTTGGTCAAAAGCTAAAATTTTCTCACAGTCCATATAGACAGTCCTGATCATTCATCACAGTAAAAATGCAGTGTTTTTTTTTTCAAAGTCTGAGCAATAAAAGAAATTGCACTTGGAAGTAGTGGATTTCTAAGCAGTCTTGAAGAAGTAGTGTTGTCCTTCCAACGAAAGGCAGTGCTGAGTCTTGACATGCAGACAGGTAATGGGCCACAGCAGAGTCAGTCGACATTAAAGACTATCGGTAGGTAGGTCATTACAGAGCAGACCCACTGTAGTCCTGGTAGAGATTACTATTGGTGGGTCACTAGAGGTGCAGACCCACTGCAGTCCTTGTAGAAATAATGGTATTGGTGGGTCATCAAAGGTGTAGACCCACTGTAGTCCTTATAGAGATTATGGTATTGGTGGGTCACCGGAGGTGCAGGCCCACTGTAGTCCTTGTAGAAATGGCTAGCAGCCAACTGTTGCGACTGTGCAGGTGCACAATCACCATCGAAGAGTCTTGCGGAGAATACAGCAAGTCCATAAACCACCACTTGTGCACGTACAAAGTTTTTTTTTTCTAATTGTCCTTACAACCAGCAATGCTGTTATTCAGTCCCTTACTGAATTATTAACACACGTGCAAACACTATCAGTCCCTACTTCTCACATATTGTCCATATACTATGACCAACATAAACGTGAGCAGTGAAATGTAATTTACAAGTTACTTAATTTGATGAACTGGTGTCAATTACAATTTTATAACATAAGAATACAATAACAAAGGTACAAAATACATCATTAAAGAACATAACAATACAGATAACATTAGCAGTAGTACAGGCTTTACAAAAGAATCGAAATAGCAAATACATCAGTGTTACAAAATTACGACATAAGTACATACATAAAAAAGATCAGAATAACTTTTGAAACATCAACTTCACATATGAGCATTAAAACAGAACAGAATAAATAATTTCTAAACATATTTACAAAGAAAACGACATATTATTAATGCAAATTATATTTGAGGATAACAGTATTCCTCATCATAGTGAATGTAGCTGAATATTAGAAAATTCTACAACATAAGTCTTATCAGATGAACATATAAAGACAGGAAGAACATAAATACACAAGGGTACACAAACACATAGTGGGATAACACAAGGAAAGGGCAGGGTTTGTTTTACTGCAGTATTTTGCAAACAAAACTTTCTTTACTTCTCGGAGATCTCCCTTTGTTCTTCATAATTTCCAAAAAGTCCTATCTATACCTGCTTTCTGTACTTTTCTCATATAACCTCTCAGTGCATTTCTTCAAATCCATCGCAGCTCATTCTCTTAAGCTAACTTAAATCTACTGATCTCAGATGCTTAACTAAGGGATGAGGCAATGCAGCAGCACAAAACAATTTACACAAAAAGCAATGATAAAAAAATGGAAATTGGCAAAAAAAGGCAGCAATATTACAACTAATATAAGGCAATGCGCAGCAAAGAAGAAAAAAAAATCTGTAATAAAATTGGCTTAACCTAGTAATACAAAGTGACATTCATGGCAAACAGCAGCAGCAAATGTTATAACTTATACCTAAACATGACAAAGCTCAAGCAGAAAAAATGTTACACTTAAGACAACAAATCAGATAAGGACAATGTCTATTCACATCTTAATGTCTATGCAATTATGTCCAAGTGGTGCACCACAAAAACTAATGCTACAACAAATTACCAAGTACTTGAAAAGAAAATTATATATACAGTTACTGTTATTAGTCGCTTCTTATTGCTCTTTCCATTCCAAGAGCTCCTTTTTCGAAGAATGTGGATCATAAAATAATTATTTAATAGATCTGTTGACAGAAAGTGTTCACATTAGCAAATGCATTTAATTTTATTTTATAAAACCAATGCTGCAACACAACTGGAAACCAGATATCAAATGAAATAAGCAACTATGAAAGACAAAGCATAAAAATATCATTCAATAGTCATGTGACATTTCATAAGTTAGTACAAATTCTCTCAACTCTCGTAGAAAGACACTTGTCATTATCAGGTGTGCAGAAGTAAATAAGTATCTTTTCCAAGTAATGAGCGTGTCGTTTTTGCGATGCTTTCTACAAAGGAATGTCAATAGCGAGGATAATGGCCTCCCTTTTTTTTCTTGTGCCTCTGAAAGGCACACACTAATGGCTTGTTTCCTGGTGGCTGTCGCCCAGCTGGGCTCCTACGACGCATTACGTGCAGGTGGTCACTTAAGTTTCTTACCGAAATATTGACAACACCAGTTTCCACTACAGTGGCAGACTCATATAAAAAAATTCACAGGTCAAGAATTTGCGTTACACATCTGTAGAAACAAAATCCTATTGATATAGCAGTGTCCAAAAAATTTTCGTCGGCATTGTAATACATTCACGCATTTACATACATTTCATAACTCTTAAAGTACGATACTTGGTTTCCAACCACCTTTTTCACAAACCAGAGTCCCTAACCACAACTCATTATTCCTTACCTTATTCGTCGACACTTCTTCAATATTTCATCATAACAGATACGTAGCATAATCAAATAACTCATATAGCATCAGGTTATTGATCATCAACATACCGCAACAGCATAATACACATAGTCATCGTAATAATAACATCATAACACATCAGTCAAATTATCAAAATCTTCGTAGCTTCCTCCACTAATTACAAAACATAAAAAAAAATCTCTGCTCATGTCAAAAGTGTCATCTGCCTCAAACATACTTTAAAAATCATGATCCCATACCAAATACATCATTCAAAGCTCTCATAGTATAACAATGGTTCTGAAAAAAAATATGAACAATTCACAAAGTACAGACAAAATACAATTTCGTAAGTGTGAAGTAATCCAACTGTGTAATTACGTAAACATCTGTCACTGATGTAGTATAATAAATGTTTGTTTCTCTCAGTTAAATGATCAGATAGCTGTGTAATTTATGTGTTAGAGAAATATGGTACCGATGTGTAATTTTGTATAAGCAAATACCATATTAGCTAGGGCTCCTTGTGCTTGCCAAACACATGGTACACAAAGTAAGCGTGCACCCCCCTGAGGATTAATGTAATTATATCCTCAGGTGTTACAGATAACAGCAATGGAATGAAATGTATGACGGAAAACCTTTGTATCATTGTATTTCAAATATCTTTAAAAATAAATGTTTTAAGTACAAAATTAATCACTCGAATACGTGTACTGTAGCGCTAAACTGTGCGTCTTGTAGTAAGATAATCTCTGTGGAAGTGTCGTAGTTATCGTCCTCCGAAAGCTAAGTTCTGCAGAAGTCAATGTACTTACCTCTTGATAAACAAAAGTGAAATGCTTTGCCTATAGATATCATAGTTACTACGCTTATTGCCGTGATGAAGTAAGCACTGTACTGTAACGTATTGTTGTGCTACAGAAAAGGTTGTCTCATTGTAGCTATGGCACAAAGTTACTACTAAAGCATGTTTTCCTTTCCAGAAGAATTCAGAAAAACTGTGCAGATATAAAACAGATACACCGCAAAAGCACAATGTAAATTGTGTCACACATTAGTAGCGTCGTGATATAATCGTGTAGCTATCAAAGAAACCAAACGCTAAGACATCTTTAATCTCACAGAAAGTACTTCAAATAAAGAATGTCTTTTAAACTGAACCAAAATGTTGCATTAAAACCTCATTAACAGTATATGCTCTAAGTATGTAAGCCTTATAGTCGTTACGTAATCGTGCAACTAGCAAGCAAGAATGTACACACACAATAACACTGTGTCGTCTGTTCGCTGCAACAGTGCATTCGTAATTTCTGTTTAAAAATATTCCCTAGGTTCTAGACTGGATAGTTAACTTCAAAACATTGTTGCATGTTAACAATTTATTAAGTCTGACGAAGCATACTAGAAATGTAAAGTGAAGTTTTGTGGCAAAGACAAAGTTAAAAAGCAGATTATCTTTCACTAAACGGTTTTACATGTGAAATGTAGTACAATTCTTTACTCTTCCTAGTGCTCAGAGTTAACTTGAACGCAAATATCATGCGGTACACGTCGGTAAAGAATACTGGAATTTTTCACAAGGTTAGCGTCTATGTTATTTTTCTCTGAGCCAGCCGGCGCACGCGGCTGCCTGCGGTGCGAGTCATTGTCTGTCTCTTTGTTGGCGCGCGTCGTTATTGGGATTAGGAGACCTAACTTCTACAAATTCATCTTGTCGAGAGGGCCCTGCTCTGTTTGAATCCCGCCAGTTCTGCTGCAATTCAGGTCTGTCGTTACGATCATATCGTGTGTCGTCATGTCGGTAGATTCCATAGTTTCTTTCTTGTCGGTCACGTGGTGGAGAATTTCTCCCTGAATCGTAACTGCGCGCTGGACCGTTGCGTCTTAAGTTATTCCGTCTCCCTTGATAATAATTATTTTGGTTTCCATATTGTCTGTTTCTCTGATTGTCTCTGTGATAGTCATTACCGCGGAGAGGTGATCTTTCCCTGTAATAATTACTACTCTGCCAACGGTTGTCCGTTTTGGTCACGATTTACGTTGTACGAATAGCCTTGTCGTGTATTATTTCCGTCATCGCGGAATTGTGACAGGTGTGACCTGTAATTGTTGTGTTCCTGTTTTCGCGTTCCGCGATTGTCAGTGTCAATTTCCAGTTCTTGTAACAGTCCCTGAAAAGCTTCAATGTCGTCTTTACATCGTCCTGCTAAAATAATCTGTCGTAAATGTTCAGGTAATTTGATTAAGCAAATGCGGATGAGTTCTGAGGGGCTGTATGGCTTTGAAAGATACTGATTCTTATGTAACATGTTTTCAAAATATTTGACAAGACTGGAAAACTCAGATTGTTCGAAATGTTTCATCATTATGATGCTATGTTTTACTCGGTCTTGTGTAGCTTGAGACCAATATGCTGAGAGGAAGGCATGATAAAATTCTCCTTCACTATGACAATCGTGAATGACCGATCGCATTCTTACAGCTGGTTCATTCTCCAAGTAGCCACACATAAATTCTAATCTGTGCTCTAATGACCAGTTGCGAGGAAAACAATGAGAGAATTGATGGAGCCACGCTTGTGGATGAATGTCGTTGCCAGAATTCTTAAATGTTTTGAATTTACGTGCAGTAATGAACAGCTTATAGTCAAAATCATCGTGTCGGCGGGTAGCATATCGGTCATTGTTACGTCGTGTCGGCGGTTCCATCTCGAAATTCGGTGTACCTTGCCAATTTCTTTCATAATTTTCGAAATGCTCTGTGTTATTATTTTGTGCCTTTTCCGTATTTCTAAGTTCCTCTTCCCGTGTTGGAGCGCGAGTGTCCTCTGAAATACGTAATTGTTGTATTACCTGTGTCAGCTGATCTTGTACTTCCCGGATTTCTCTTTGGTGTTGCGTATTAATTTGACTCTGATTTTGTTTGAATTTCCTAATTTGTTCGCACTCTTCTGTGTCATTCAGATCATCATCTACCTTTTCAGATAAGTTAATGAACTGATCCGAAAGTGCGGCTACTTTCTCGGATAGTGTACTTACTTCCTCAGTGTGTTTTTCTGAACCAAATTTCAGAGTGTCCACTTGTGTTGAAATCGTATCTACTGTGTCCTTTAAGTTTTCCTGAGTTCTTGCAAGTTGCATAACCAAATCGGTGGATGCAACTGAGTCCATTTTAGCTTGCAAGGTGTCGTGATTTTCACGAACAATAGTTTGCAGTTCTTTTATGGCTGCTTCATGATTCTGTAATGCGTTTTCATGCCGCGAAAAAATAGGTTGAAAATGCTCACAAATTTGTGTTTTTACGTCATTACAGATTTTTTGACATTTCGATTCAATGTTATGTAACTCAGTAGTTAAATCTTCACGTGTTTGTTCAAGTGTGGTGTCTAACTTCCGAAGATTTTGTTCCATTGTGTCTAACTTTTGAAGCTTTTGCTGTGTTTGTCTCTGGTGTTGTTCCATTGTGTCTAACTGTTGCTGTGTTTGTCTCTGGTGTTGTTCCATTGTGTCCAACTTTTGAAGATTTTGTTCCATTGTGTCTAACTTTTGAAGATTTTGTCCCATTTGTTGCATTAATTGTAATAACAATGCACTGGTGTCTGAAACATGTTCCTTAGTCCTATTCGGCAATGCATTTGCACCGGCAATATTCGCAGTTTGAAAAACAGAAAATGTGTCTTGACTTATTTGAGAAAACGGTGAGGACGCAAAACCTGAATCTACAGTATTTGCAATTTTGTGTCCTGTCATTTCGGAATGTTGCCGACCGATCGATCGATAACGCTTTCCTGTTCACTAATTGTTTCACTGCCTACACCATTATTTGCAACCTGCTCCATTTCCCTATGCACAATTACCAAATTACTACTTTGAACATTAGTTAATTCATTACATGGTGGCGCTAACACACTGCTTTCGTCTTCACTGTCATTTCTCAGTTTACTTTGGAGCCTAGTATTACGTTTTTCACACGCCATTATTGTCACAATATTTCACACGACAACACAAAAAAGCACAGTTTGAAAAGCAAAAATAAGAGAACACATTAACATATCACTGAAAACAATATCTAGTTAATTGCAAGCGAAGCCGCGAAATACTTTGTGCAAATCTACATGCATGCCACAACTGTTTTACTGTACAACAATGAAAGACTGCAACTACAAAGGAAATTCTCTCTATGATTACGCGCTAGCAATAAACAAAGGCTACACTAACTACACAAACTACAAGGAAAAAATCAGAAGATTCCAGTGAGGTATCCTCGGCTAAGGGTCGACACATGAAACGTCCCCTTTGAAAAACTATACACGACTGTGCTTAAACTGACACACAATATCTTTAGCGCAACGCAATCTGACTTTCAAAAATCCCTACGAAAGAATGGCCCTGACTAACATTAACCTATACGTTTCACAAATCACTTACCTCACAAAAATCTTCGTTACTCAAGCTACTGCAATACAGCGAGCACCACTACTGCCAGCTAAATAAAAGATTCAAAATACTGAAGGCACTAACTGCTGACAGGCATAGTTAGCAAATGAAAGATTTTAATAGAGAACAAACAGTGTATTTACCTTAATAGTCAAAATATGTATGGTAGTTCATGACATCCAGTCTTACAAATTACAAAACTCTGCCATTTCTCTCCTCACATCCACCACTGCTGGCGGCTCGCCTCCAACTGCGCAACGCTACGCGCTGTTAGCATCCAGCTGCCGCTGCCCAACACTACAATGACAGACAACAATGCAAAGTAGCCACAGACTGCGCACAGCACAGCCAGTGATTTTTCATACAGAGCGCTACGTGGCGTTACCAATAAGAAAACGTAAACAGCCTACTTACACGGGTAGCTGCAGCAACAACAGCAGCTACTTCAACATTTGTTGGTCCGCCTTAAAGGGCACCGGATCATCCAGTAGTGCATGGGCTCAGATCAGAATAGCCTCTGTAACATCTGAGAATGACGATATGGATTGCTCTCCACCTATCAGATGCACAGCACCAGATGAGTGTGATGATTGTTCCGTATCCAGTGGGAGACGGGCGTGATGTTCTGCCATCGAATCATCCAACAGGAGGAGGTCTTGGCAGTGATGATCATTATCATATGGCTCTGAGCACTATGGGACTTAACTTCCAAGGTCATCAGTCCCACGAGGATCATTATCGTCCAAGATTGTGGCAGCCAGGTGTCTGACAGAGTAAGGCGGTGCTCCTTACATCTCTTTGGCAGCTGCTGTTTGTGCATGTCTCCTTCAGTATCCAAAGACGCCTGTTGGTCCCGATAGCCAGGCACAAAGCTGGCAGCAGGCACTACCCCGAAGTAAACTTCCATCTCCTCCACCAGAACCATATCACCACCAATGAATACAGCCACAGCAGGAGAGGGCACTTGCATAGACAACGTTCCCTCCTCATTTCTGAAATGTACAAAGGTTCAGAAGTGGGCAGTAGGCTGGAGTCATTCTGGAGAACCACGACACACATAAGTGGAAATATCATCGGTGTATTCAAAACCAGTGCATCCTCACGTGGCAAATACGTGTGATTCTCACATGCATGTACTCTGAGTGAACATGTCTTTCTCGGCCATAGTCTGGGACTTCCTTGGCTGCCCACCATAAATTACAATGACGTGGCACCCACGAATATATATGAGATGGCACATGTTTTGTCAGTTCGATACAGATCTTCCACATTCCACTGACGACTTGGTATGTAATAAAGTGACACCACTTTTGAGCCATATGGCTTATCATTTTCGCATACATGTTGGATACAGAAATTACCAAGGTACACTGAACAGGAGTTAAAAAACTCGCGTCGTCCACAATCCAAGCACCCATTGTCTACAGAATATGGTCACATGCTGTGTCAATAATTAGCTTGACATGTACCACACTGCTCATTATGGATAGGTGTATGCCAAAAGGATCATTATAGTCAATCATCTCTGAGAAACTGTTCAAGTACCTTCAGCCGTGCATATTCACTTGAAAATATGATCTTTAATCTCGATTTACGATAAGAATAGGTTACTCTTCTTCGAAAGAAATCCATACAAAGACGTAAACAGACACTTCCATACTGCTACACTGCCATAGGCAAACTAACCATGAATCGAAGCCGTATTTCCCACTTACCACAGGTGGTCGCCTTAACCGCTTCAGCTATCCATCCACAGCTCCTGGACCAATCCAGACTCCCATGTCACACTTTCTACATCCCTACACCACAGTCTCCAACATTCATCACTTAATGCTCGCAGCTTTATTCCGTAGTCCCGCGTCAGTGAGAATGAGACTGCGAGAAATGGATATCCATGATATTACTTCCTTGTGCCCGCTTTTGCGCGAATGGAGAGTAAAACGGTGGGCATTTAAGTGGTGAATGTAGGGGACTAACATACAGTGATGTGGACATTGTAAAATATAGAAGTTTGGGCCAGTCTGCGAGGCGTGGATGGTAGCCAAAGTTGTTAAGGTGACATCTCGTGATAAGAGGGAAGTCCAGGGTTTATTCCCACTCTGGAACAAAATTTTCACATGGCACTTAAGTATACAGGGTGTTACAAAAAGGTACGGCGAAACTTTCAGGAAACATTCCTCACACACAAAGAAAGAAAATATGTTATGTGGACATGTGTCCGGAAACGCTTACTTTCCATGTTAGAGCTCATTTTATTGCTTCTCTTCCGATCACATTAATCATGGAATAGAAACACAGCAACAGAACGTACCAGCGTGACTTCAAACACTTTGTTACAGGAAATATTCAAAATGTCCTCCGTTAGCGAGGATACACGCATCCACCCTCCGTCGCATGGAATCCCTGATGCGCTGATGCAGCCCTGGAGAATGGCGTATTGTATCACAGCCGTCCACAATACGAGCACGAAGAGTCTCTACATTTGGTACCGGGATCGCGTAGACAAGAGCTTTCAAATGCCCCCATAAATGAAAGTCAAGAGGGTTGAGGTGAGGAGAGCGTGGAGGCTATGGAATTGGTCCGCCTCCACCAATCCATCGGTCACCGAATCTGTTGCTGAGAAGCGTACGAACACTTCGGCTGAAATGTGCAGGAGCTCCATCGTGCATGAACCACATGTTGTGTCGTACTTGTAAAGGCACATATTCTAGCAGCACAGGTAGAGTATCACGTATGAAATCATGATAACGTGCTCCAATGAGCGCAGGTGGAAGAACAAACTAAAATGAGCTCTAACATGGAAATTAAGCGTTTCCGGACACATGTCCACATAACATCTTTTCTTTATTTGTGTATGAGGAATGTTTCCTGAAAGTTTGGCCGTACCTTTTTGTAACACCCTGTATATCTATTCCTAACACAGCTGATGCCAAAATACTCGCAGTCAGCAAATTCACTTCGATTTTTATTTTTATTGTATCTTTATAGCAGCCACATTTATTGTGTATAAGGGAACTGTGGCTATATTGAAATTTTGTTTTTGTAATAAAACTATGTTACCTAGGAAAAGATACTTATGCCCCCACAACTCCCAGCCCTTCCCCTTCACATCCTGAAGACTGTTGTAAACCTATCGGAAGAAGAGAACAGGGAGACAGCACAACGAATGTAATATACAGAAATTTGTTGTCATAATTGAGCACGGCTAACTTAAATCTGGCGGCCGTGACGTAAACTTTTATTCCACTCTCTCGAATACAAATCCAATACCTTAACCAATAGGCCGTCTCACTCTGTGTTATCTAAGCATGAAGTGGACAGTGGCTTGCCAAAATGCAAGAATCTATTTGAGGACTATTTAACATCACTCCACAAAATGCTGTAGATGATTTAAATAGCAAACTGTAGCAAACACGGTAAAGCATTTGGCCAACTCGAACGAGATTGCGCAGAGTTTAGCACACTCGACTCTCATTCAGGACGATGACTGTTCAAATTGCGTTTGGCCATAAAGATTTAGCTTTTTGTGGCTTCCCTAACTCGTTCCAGACAAAGGCTGGAATGTTTTCTTTGAAGAGGCGCGGACGATTTACTTCCACATTCTTAAAACAACCCGACCTTGTGCTTCGTCTCTAATGACTTCGAAGTCCTTCCTTTTTCATATAAGTGCGTGCTTACGGGATTCAACTGACGACACATCTGGCTCTGCCACTTTACTGATGCAGTCTTGAATAAGCCATCATATCACAGCACCCAGAAAGTAAAGTGTGCTTCCATGTAAAGAAGTCTTTGTTGCTTTAACTATTTTACTTATACTGTACTTACAGGCTCTTCCAAAACATCTGAGTGACGCTTACATTAATAATAAAAATTTTCACAGGGACAATCAAATGTTCTAGTGTGGTGAGAAATGTCTCATTACCGATGGAGTTTTTGTTTTAAGTACCAATCTCATTGTGTTGTGTAAAAGGGATAGTAAATTTTACATTTAAAAAATAATACACTACATAACTTACGTCTTTAGTTGTAACTCACTTATTATATACACGTCAACAAGAGCGTTGTATCACCCCGCGATGTCGTGAAGGTGTGTCGTCATTGTGACTGTTTCTCTACTGATCGGAAGATCACCCTTGACCTTGGTTGTAAGCACACGTACTGTTACTATATGAGCTGTCTACGGGTAGAGCGTAGCAGTCGAATGGCCTGCAGGATTTCAGTTGAAAGTACAGCAACAGTAGGGACGTATTAAAAACGTCTGTGGAACAGTAGCGTGGACATAAATCACGCCATGAAGGACAATTGCGACCAATGATTTGATCAGCATCATCTTGTTACGCGCAGTAAGCTTATAACTAGAAAAGCTGCTCAGCATGTGCACCAGAGTTACAGTGATGTGGTCTGGGCGTGCAATCGGCTCTAAGTGACAGTTTGTGCTGAGGACCACACGGCACAGGCCGTCCACGTTCGACAGGTGCACCGTATGATCGATATCTCCGACTTTGGATTCGAAGGAACCGTGATATGAGCACTCCAGAACTGAATTCGGCGGTTCGAAGAGGCTCCAGGTTGTTATGTACCGCGTCAAACTGTTAGGAGACAATTGCATGATACAAATCTCCATTCCTGAAGAGCGTGGCGAGCACCACATCGTACGCAACAACACCATGGACACCGTTACAGATGAGCATGAAATCATGCTGAAAGGACGCCCCAGGATTGTCATCGGGTGTCGTTTATGGATGAAACTCGGAGATGTTTGTGCTCTGACAACGTGTTTGGAGACAGCCCAGTAACATCGAATACGTCCGACACTGTGTCCCGGATGTTGTGTGGGTTAAGTGATGTTCAGGGGTGGCTCTACGCTGGGGCCACCACACACATTTCGTGGTGCTTGAGGATAATCTCATTGCTCCTTTCTACGGGGACGAATTCTGCAACCAATAGTGGGGTCGTATCGCTGGTAGTTTGACAAAATGGCTCTGAGCACTATGGGACTTAACATCTGAGGTCATCAGTCCCCTAGACTTCGAACTACTTAAACCTAAGTAACCTAAGGGCATGACACACATCCAGGCCCAAGGCATAATTCGAAACTGCGACCGTAGCAGTAGCGCGGTTCCGCACTGAAGCGCCTATAACCGCTCGGTCACAGCAGCAGGCTAGCATGCTAGGATCGCCAGACTGGAGTGGCCTGCCTACTCCCCAGACACGAACTTAACAAACATGTGTGGGATGGATTGGAAAGAATTGTTTTTGGACATCACAATGACTAGTACTCCGTCCGACTTACACAAAATCACCATTGAAGGGTGAGACAATTTTTACCAAGCCTGGCTTGATGATCCATGGTATGCCACAAAGGATTCAGGACTGCATCCGAGAAAGGGGACATTCCACCACGTTGCTCAGGAGTGCTGTGAAAAACCTCTCAGGAAACAGACGAGCTTGTCGTTACACAAACATTTGGTTTTTTTTATTTTTTTATTTGATGATCTAGATACTTTGGAAGTGAATATATAGGATGTTCACAAAAGAGTCGAGTACTTTGAGAGGTGGTATGACTCACCGAAACAAGAAAAATAAGTCCAATAAACATGCGTCCAGAAATGTATATTTTCTGCATTATAAACGTGTTTATATGAGATGTTTTACGTGGCGTCATTCATGACAATGCAACCTCCCTGCGTACGGAATGACGTACACTTTGATGCACCTGCTGGAAAGCATTGAAGACGTGACGCTGTAGTGCCCGAACGTCGTTGATTGGCGTGGCGTAGACCAGTTCCTTCAAGTCTCTCCATAACCAGGGGATTGTGGTCTGGGGAACGACTATAGGCCAACGTATGCCCCTCGTCCCCCCCCCCCCTTCCCCTCCGTCGAGCAATCTAGCGGTCCTGAAATGCCTGTGACAGATGTCCGCGCGCATTGACACGAAAGTGAGCTAGTGCGCCATCATCCATGACCACATTTGTATTCGTTGCTGCAGTGGCACAGCCTCCCACATGGTAGGCCATAAATTAATGAAAAAGGCCAAATAATGCGCCCCAGTTAACCTTTGTGGTAGCACGTATGGCCCTATTAATCCACAGCCCAGTAAGCCTAGCCATAAGTTGATTGATAATAGCCGTTGATGTTCTCTTTCCTTAATTTCTTGGGGATTTACTTCTGTCTGTACATGCTGATTATAGAAATTCACAACACCATTTCTTGTGAACCCTCCCTCTTTGGTAAATAAAGCCTTGGATGTGAACAGTGGATCTGCAGTACACTTCTGCAACAGCTATTGGCAGAACAGCTGTCTGCCATGATGATGCTGTGGCCTTAGGGGCTGAACGCGCTGTAGATGACATGACTACCCCCAGATAAAAGAGTGAGACACGCTGTCTGCTCCTGCTAATTGTCGCAGACTGGTCCAGAGGTTTTTTCCACCGAACGTAGCACACGCCCTTCCATGTCAGACGTGTGAACGGAGGGGGGGGGGGGGGGGTGGCTTCCATTGTCAGTATTCCGAGGTGCAAGCGTAGCTCTGTCCCTTAGACACTGCAAAAGTCTGCTAATCACAGACCACTCTGCGCTGTGGATATTTTTCAGCGTAGAGGGTACGGTCTCATAGGCCACGTCCAGTTGCTAAACCATAGCAAAATATCATCGCACCCGTTTCATTTGTCAAGTAGTAGGCTTCCATTGCCCACAAGTGGTGGAAGGGAAAAAGTGTAAATGTACCACAGAATTTGTATGTACACAGAGCGTAATGACAGTAAACACATAAAGTGAATCCGCGTTTGGAAGACGGTAAAACACCATGATACGTATCCAGGATTGACACCTACTGTACGATAAAAGCACATAAACACGAGGAAAACTAAGGTAGATTACAGCACGACTCGAACAACACAACTGACTGCAGACCACCTAATGGCAGGTAGAGTGCTGTGAGTAAGGCATCACAATAGCCTGCCGACACATTTGACTAGGCGCCGATGCAACGACTGTGGTAATATCCGCAACCAAGCGCTGCGCAGTCCTCCCTATAAACCATAAAGTGAGCATAGCCTACTACGCATGTTCTCAACATCAAACCGGGCTAGTTACGTGGTACTGGGACGTCGCTACTTGGCTGCAATTTGTGGCGAAACTTTAATATTACACGTATTCATATGTTTTTACATACATTTCTACACGTTTTAGTAGTAATAACAATCATGGTGCAGTATTGTTGTTGCTACGGATGTAAAGGGAAGTACGTGAAAGGAGAACCAGTTACTTTTCATAGGTACGTACAACAAATCTCTAATAGTGAATATCATATTGATGGGAGACGCTTTGTGTGTTTAATATATTGAGACCCGATATTATAATGTCTTGTATCGTAGAGCAAATTTCTACATTTTTTTATATTTTTCATTTATTTATTATTTTTATTTTTTTTCCCATGTTTTTACGAGAGAAATGCTAGATAAATTTGCAAGTGCGTTTAAGCTGCCAGTCAGTGTTTACGCATTCGTGCTATCTTCATCTCCAGATAAAATGTATATAATGCAGTGTGAATAATTTCCTCCAGTTTATTCAAGTCCTCAAATCCTTGTGTACATCTAAGTAGTTCTGCATGAGACAGTTTCCTGCGTTATATAAATTTTGTATTCTAGTTTCCCGAGAGATGAACAGAGAGTCAAAATATGGCCCCACAAAATAAGTAGAAAGAATTTCGTCCCTACAAAATATTCACAAGTGTGCTCTAAGCAATTCGCTGAAGAATTCTTTGATAGGGAGAGATTTGGAAATGCGTAGTTGATGTCGGATGCTGTGCCAACAATTTTTGATTTCCCAGTCTTTTTCTGCACCCGTGAAACGGTAAGCGAAGTGAAACTGAGTTATGATACTGTGGCGAAAAAGCACCATACCCTTGCTCTTCACAGCTTTAAAACTATTTCAGTTCCAGGTATAAAACTGTTAAGATATCTATAAAACGCATATATACAAAGTTTCAGATGAAGATGAAGATGATCTATCCATTCTACCGAAGTAAGAACACTCACAATACGCCAAGAGCTATACGGACTAACATGGGCCGTCCCAGTACCACGTGACTTGAGCCGCAGGAAATGTTGCGGACAGATTTGTCGTTCTGCGCAACCGAATGCTCACTCCAGTGGTATTTATTCTCTATGATATAAACACGTGTTTTCTCGGAAAGTATGTGTTTCCGGACCGATGTTTATCGGACTTCTTTTTCTTGTTTCGATAAGTACTACCACCACTCAAAGTATTCAACCAATTTCTTTGAACATCTTGTATACACATGCCTCAGATACAACTTTGGTTTTCTGTGAGATGAATTTAGAAATAAAAGGGTAATGGAAAATTTTTGTTGATGTGTGTTTATGTAGCTATTCTAGATGAGTAAATAAACAAACCGCGGTGGGCTGACGCAGGTCCGCTGGCGGGCGGCCAGCTGGTGCCGGCGGTGGGTTTCCCGTGGGTGATGCGCGCCGTGGGCGCCCTCAACCTGCTCTACTGCCCGCTGCTACCAATCATCCTCACCTGGGCAGACGACGACCCGGCGGAGGTAAGCTCGCTCTCTCTGCTGTCCGTGAGAAATGTTATAAAAATAACAGCGACTCGGGAAATTATTAAACAACTGATATGAAAGTCATGTAAGCTGTCAGAATAGTACTGTGTATAACAAACACATGTAGTTCAGCGACGGTGAAACATGCTTGGGTAACGTATATGTAGCAGACAAGTACTGTAGCACGGCAGTAGACGGTGCTACATGGGCCGGACGGGTGAGATTGCGTAAAGAATGCGTAAGACAACTAGCGTCAAACGTAGGCCATTCCAGAATTTATTCTACAGCGGAATGTGAGCTGTTTGAAACATTCAGGCAGACAAGAAACGGTATCTGAACCGGTTTCGAACCCGGAACCATCCATTTGCAGAAGTACTTCTATGAAACTTTCTCGCAGATTAAAACTGTGTGCCGGACCGAGACTCGAACTCGGCAGCTACTGGCAGAAGTAAAGCTGTGAGGACGAGGCGTGAGTCATGCTTGGGTAACTCAGTTGGTAGAGCACTTGCCCGCGAAAGGCAAAGGCCCTCAGTTTGAGTCTCGGTCACGCATACAGTTTTAATCTGCCAGGAAGCTTCATATTAGCGCACGCTCCCCTGCAGAGTGAAAATCTCATTCTGGATACTTCTATGAAGTTTGGAAAGTAGGATACAGGTACTGACAAAAGGCTGTGAGATAGTGTGAGTCTTGCCTGGATAGCTCGGACGGTGGGATTATAGCCTGCGAAAGGCAAGATTCGAAGACCGATCCACCACACAGTTTCAGTCTAGTAGGATGAATACTGACATCCACTCGTCACGAAATGGTTCAAATGGCTCTGAGCACTATGGGGCTTAACTTGTAAGGTCATCAGTCCCCTAAAAGTTAGAACTAATTAAACCTAACTAACCTAAGGACATCACACACATCCATGCCCGAGGCAGGATTTGAACCTGCAACCGTAGCGGTCGCGCGGTTCCAGACTGTAGCGCCTAGAACCGCTCGCGATCAATAAGTAATGCAACACGTTTTATTCTGAAATCAGATTGGTTTTATCAAGATTCCAGTACACCATATTATTCCTTACTCTTTTGGCCACAACCCCTATTTTTCAACAATCCTCCATTCAATTCGACGGCTTTACACCACCTTCCTGGGGCACTCCAACGGCCGACGTAGGAGCCAACGTCTTGCTGCATCAGTAACCTCCCCGGCATCCACGTACTGCTTGCAGCGGAATACGTCCTTCACTGTGACAAACAGATGCAAGTTGGAAGGTGTGAGATAAGGGCTGTGGAGTGGGTGAGGAAGAACAGTTCAGTGAAGTTTTGTGAACTCCTCTCGGGTGCTCTGACTTCTGCGACATCTTGCGTTGTGATGGAGAAGGGGTAGCTCGTTTGCATTTTTGTGGCGACCAACAGGCTCAAGTCCAGCACTGCAGGAGTCACAGCTGTGTGCAGCTGGCCGCCATGCTGGAAATCGGAGAGATTAGTGCGACCTTGTTGCGGTAACGACAGACGTTTCGTCCAACGACTCACCGTGCTTTTCTTGATTGCTTTGTCTGCATAGACGTTCTACAAGCACCTATCAATATGTGCGATACGCTCGTTTTGCACTGAAAGAAACTCAATGACAGCTTGGAACGCACCACCGTTACAGCCCCCATTTTCAAAGGCTACGTATAGCGCCGACTCTACCGGAAATTCATGAAACTGTAGACGCCGAAAGGGAAATATTCCACGATCTTTCACAACGAGTTGCGCACTTTTTCTACAGGAACTCGCCGAGAAAAAATACAAGATTATACTTTTGCCCGTCTGACTCATATCTGAAACTAACAAGCGGAGGCCACGACGTTCGGAACGCGAATTTCCTGCAAACTTCGTACACTCATAGTACTGCATGAGGACAACAAAATGTGTGAGCAGTAGCGCGTACTTCTCAAGCGTTACCGAGAAAGTCGCAAGATAATTTCGGTCGTCCAATAGGAAAAAGTGAGTTAATGGATCAACAACGAATTTCAACGGATGTCTTACGACGTCCACCCCGAGCAGGTTCAACGCACAAAAGCGAACAAAATGAGATTGGAAAAGAAAAGTGATCAGGTCCCGTTCGTCAATTTTTCTTTTTAATTTTCAACACAGTCATTTTCTTTACTATTTATATCACAATTGATACAATGGGGAAAATACGTGTAATCGGAAGAACTTCTATTAAATTTATAATGGTATTTGGCAGTCTACAAATGTTTATTATCACAAATAATACAAATTTCATAACTATCGACTTGTAAACGACCAAACGCATAAAGTAATACTGAAAAAGTATGCTTGTCCGTGATTCGAGGAATCCCTTATACCTGGAAGGAGCCCGAAACTACTTGTTACCTGCAAGTTTTGACTGGCACAGACGGCTTTCAAAAGACGTACAATTAATCGTCGCTTTCGACATTACGAGTACAAGTTGGAGGATAGTACTTTTCGTAAAAACATGGGAACGTTAAGCTAAACGGCACCAGCTGCACTGAATAAATGCTATGTTTCCCGTTGAGAAACAAACCTCGTTAACATTTACAAAAACCTCTCTTTCAGCCAATAATTTGGAAGCAAACTATGCATAACGCAGTATTTCCTTAAATATCGGCGCTGATAAATTGGTCACGCAGTATCGAGTGTATTGTAATAGTGTCTTCAAGAGAAGCAATCTCTCGTTCTCTTTCGATTAAATACGAACAGTTTTGAAGACACAGACAAGAATACATTTTCAGTATCACTTCATATGTTTTGTCGTTTACTAGTCGATAGTTATGAATATTATATTATTTGTGATAATAAAAATTTTTATACTGCCAAATAACATTGTAAATTTAATAAAAGTTCATCCAAATACACGTATTTTTCCCATTATATCAATTGTAATATAAATGGTAAAGAAAATGACTGTGTTGAAAATAAAAAAACTGACGAACGGTACTCGATCCAGCGATCCAGCGATCACGGGGCTCGAACGCTAACCACTCGGCTGGCGCCGCTTCGTGGTAAAAATGGCCCCTCACAGGTATGAGTTTGACGACCGAAATTATCCTGCGATTTTCTCAATAACGCTTCAGAAGTACGCGCTACTGCTTACACATTTTGTTGTCCTCATGGAGTACTTCGAGTGTACGAAGTTTGCAGTAAATCCGCGTTGCGAACGTTTTGGCCTCCCCTTGTAAGACATGTATTACGGCGTCAGAATCTGAAGTTTAGTCAGTGCCTATTATGTGGTGAACATGTCAAAAGGTTTGATTAATATCGGATAGGTGCTTCATGGTGTAACACTTTTCTCTTCGTCAGTGTGTTTATCCGCTCGTGCCTTCTTAGATATTTCAATAATATCACTTTTCCTGGTAATACCATCTAAAGCCAAGCGTTACAAAGACTCCTGACACTGCGTAACATCTTTCGTAGATTTTATAAAGGTCTAGCATAAGTTTCTGCTGACTTCTAGCTGTGTCAGATGTTCTTCTAACAAGCCGCAGGGTAGTCCTTCAGCAATTCACCGGCATTCTATGTATTCCTGCCATGTCTTTTCCATTTTTTTTAGTTCCGTAACTCAATGAGTAAAAACGCAATCCTTAAAGGATCACTTTGTTTTCCGTCCGTCTGTCTGTTTGTCTATCCGACTGTTCAAAGCTTGTTTTCTGAGTGACGGGTAGACGTAACAATTTTAAATTTGTCACATATTACGGCCTACAATTCATTGGCGAAGTAAAAAATTGAAGCTTGTAAGTGAATGGAGTCAAAAGATATGACCATATATGTCACTTATTTTGCTTTCGCAAACTCCGTCGTCAAAACTATAGGGTACCTAGAATCATGAAATTTGGCAAGAAGCAACGTTTCACTCTAAAACCAAAGGAAATGTGGAAATTGTTAATTTGTAATTACATCACATGAAAAATAATTGTTTTGTCATTTGTTGGGTCTGTCTGTTATGATCCCTTTTTTTCTCCAGAAAGGATTGAAACTGTGTCGCGTACTGTCTGATGTCCCTTGGTGGCATAATGAACTTAAGCTTATAACTCAATGCAGTGAAAAGATTCGGTCTTTTATGTCACACACTTTGATACTCGCAAACTTACTCATCAAAATCTGCAGGGTACTTCCAGCTGTCCTAGAATCATGAAATTTATTAAGAAGCAAGGTTTCACACTACAACAATGGAAGACAACCAAAAACTGTTGATCTGTAATTATATTACAAGAAAAAGTAAAATTTGTCCTTTTTTTCGACTGTCTCTCTATCCCTCCCCCCGTCTGTTAAAACACCGCTCTATCAGTCTATAGGCACTTGGTGGTGTAACAACTGTAAACTTCTAGTTCAATGGAACAAAAAGATGCGGTCCTTTCTGCCAAATACATTGATAGTCGCAAACTTACTCATTAAAACCTACATTGTACTTTCGCATGACGTAAAATGAAATTTGGCAAGAAGAAAGGTTTAAGTATAAGTATAAGTAATAGAACAATCTGAAGACTGTTAATTTTTAATTATGTCACAGGAAACAATTTTCTTTTGTCATTTGTTATCCAACTTCGAACTTGAAGTTAAAACATTCTCGGATGTCTTGGAATCCCTGGGGCTGATATCTTGCCAGTATCGGTGTCGATGATCTCGATAAGAGGAAAAAATCGTCCAACTCCTAGATTCCCGGAATTGATGAACTGCCCGTATACGTAATTAAATTTGTACAGAAAGCTCCAGCGTCCGAGCCCTACTCTCGGCTGGTAAGTTTTTTCCCCCTGTGTTCACAGAACAATTGTTACCCCTCCGTAACTACGTAAGGTGGCTATAAATTCACACCTTACAAGCACTCATCCACATACTTTGCCGTGATCTACACACACAATTTGCTATCATGTGATAGGCTGTACATCGTATATATGAATATATAAAGGAGACTGACAGTGTCACGTACGTCTTGTAAATAATTGTTAACGCTTATTGCATGAAAGGTGACGGAGTGTCTTTATTATAGAAAACTGCGTAATGAATGATTGCCTATACTAGTATAGGTTGGAACGCCAGTGGAAATGAAACAGTTGGTGAAACTGAAGCCTGGGTGGAAGGCCCAGACAGGTGTGTTGTTCCTTCTTACACACAGGAAATAGCAAGACGGACGTCGTAGCACCTAAGCGCTGGAGCACAATAAAGTCGCAACCGGCCGGTATTGTGGAAGAACCAGAAGGATTATACTTCGAAAACGCTGAAAATCTTGGACGCAAGTGACAGGAACGAAGAAGCTGCACCTAGGAAACCACGCAGGCTGGGTTAGTTCCAAGGATTTTTACTCAGAAGCGTTCCATTTTACGAGTATAGGTTTTTCCTCGCAAACCTCCGCGCTGGACGACAAAAGACTAAAATATTGTCGGTCGGCGTTCGGAAGAATCTGTAGAGAGGGAGAATATTCCGTGCTTTCGGAAATATGATTAGTTTTCGGAATTACGATGGTGGGGAGCCAAGCCTTGCTGGGAAACCAGCGCTGGAGAGAGGCAGTCTTCCGTTTTGAGCTCCAGTGTGTGACGGTCGCTCAGTATCAGCTTCTTGTTAGTATGTAATTACTTGCTGTCTTTGCTCTCAAGAGATTTTTAAGTTAGAGCGGTTGGGCACTGTACTGTTGCGAACTTATACGATTCTGGACTTCGCCTGCGAGTTGGAAGTCGTCGTTGAGTGCGCAGCGTTCAGTGGTTGAGAGCACTTCCTCTGCCTATACTTACGTTGAGACGTTATCTGAACTCCGTCCTTGTGGCTGGGAGTTGGCATTTCTCGTCTGTAGAATAGAGAGAGGAGAAGACAGTATTAGAGTACAGTACTCAGACGACCGCCTTCAGCCGTCCTACTCTTTGAAAGAGTTCATTTTCTGGCTGCAGTTCTTCCATTGTCACAGACGTGCACGAAAAACATCACTCCGACGCACCGGACGCAGTACATACGGTGATATTGCTAATTGCTTTTACTTATTAGGGGCTATAAGGCTAAACAGCTGTGATCACGTAGGATTTATTTCGACTGACGTTGCACTCCATTGTAGATCAACTTTAAAGGTAGTGTCTTCTTGTGTTTGGTACATAGACGATGTCAGTCATTTCGCGTTATTTATATTAGATCGCGCTGTCATAATAAAAGGGCAGAGTTGTTCAATGGATCAGTAATTTTAGTTAGGAAATATGAACATTTGTAATAAAGATTGTTTTTAATATACAATAAATGTATAAGCAGCAACTACGTTTATTATTTAGTATAATTAGTTCCCTTAATCATTCATTCCTGTTTATGTTGCAATTTATATGTTAAAGAGCACTACGAGATCCTATGATCTGCTTCAGGGGGTGGTCAGACAGGGCCAAATCTTCATTTTAGCGTTTATTATTTTCCGTTGCGCGCAGTCATTTAACACCCGCCTGTAGCAGCGTCTTGGAACTGAATGGATCTGCAATGACACCATTTACTTGGCAGTTTGAGCTTTTGATTTTCGTCTCATTTGCTCTGTCCGCAGGAGACCCCCTGCCTCCAGCAGGCAGCAGAGCACGCGGACTACAAGAGCCGCGGCGCGGCCGCCTTCTCGTACCACCGTTTCGAGGACAGCGACTAGTGAGAGCGAGGGCGGGACGGCCAGCAGAGGGCAGAGGGCAGAGGGCAGAGGGACCGCACCGCACCAGCTGCGGGGGACGCGCCGCGGCCCTCTGCGGGACCAAGTCCCCGCTCACTGGCATGATTTACCGCATCGCGTACCAGTTCGCGTCTCACCCAACCTTCATGTAATGAACTTCTTCTGACAGAGTATATACTGCTTAACAAGAAACGTCAGGCACACACTATGCACGTAACCCTCGCATAGCCTCATTTTTACATGTTTACTGTCTCGTGCAACAGAAAAGAATGAACTCATGCGAGATTACACAACACAGATTACGTCAAAATTTCCAAACATTTGTCTCTTATTCTATTTATTCGTCTTGATGTAAGCATTCAATCGCTTTCTGCAGAACATTTCATTCTGAAAATAAAATACTGACTGTGATAAACAGAGTCCATTCAGTCCTCTAGCTTTCTACTGAAATTTCTTATCTGTGGAATGCTAATCATTTCTAAGAATAAACATGATATGCTTGAAAGGCACATCTATTTACTATACAGGGTGTTAGAGATATAAGTGCAGATATTTCTAGAGATATCCGAGGACAATCAATTAAAAAACATTATATCAGTGTTTACTTCAATAATTAATACTAAGCGTTATTACCCGTAGTATGTTTTTAGATTGAATAGTACAAGTGGAATTAGCAAGCCGTTTATTTTCCCCTGGATAGCAGATTAGGTATTGAAGCGTGGATGCACGAGGCTACTGTAGTCTATACTGACAAGCATAGTTCAGATCGTGGTGCAGTTACGACCGTGCAAAAAATATCAGGTAATAAATTAGCTGATGTGTCTGCAGGAAGTCTGTTAGACACAGAGAAAACAAACAACTTACACACTGAAGTCGGTACATATTAAGCTAGCAGTGATGGCAATATCTGTAGCTACACTCCTAACATCATGTATTTAGGCTGATTAAAAATATAGTCGTTTATGGTCCAATAAAAACTTATCATTTTTACTTCATAACTATTCAAAACTGGGTAATGTAAATACTTTTATGTATTTCTTCATAACGTCTATGTTTTATAACTGTGGTGTTTTCGTTAGGACTTCAGATACCACATGCAAAACTCCAAATTTCACACTGACTGACTTTGTGTTGCGTCCTCAATAAATGTGCTAAGTTTCGGTTCATTCGCCGCTCAGTCTGTTCTGCAAGTTTTGGTTCTACCTCACGTTCACTGCATTTCCTTTGCCCTAAATTCCTTTAGTTGCTCATATGCGAACCTTTCAATCTTTCTTCAGATACATAATTTCCTACTTACCCATTTCTCCTGATTTTTTCACGTTTCAATGGATCTGTTTCTCTAACAATAAAGCCTTTTTGATTCACCAAAAGCTTTCTTGGCACTTACTCACTCTTAGCAAGAACCGTAATCACTTACATTCGTGCAGCAACGGACCACTCTTCATTCGAAACTTCGCTTATCATGTTTTCTGGAGAATTTATGTCAACAATTTGCTCCAGATATCGTTGAACCGCATCATGCGACGTGATAATCTTTTAATTGCCGCCGCGTTACAAAATAATTTCGAGACATGTTTGTTCTCTGTCATAGTCTGTTAACAGCTTGGTATGCGCTATGATATGACTAGTGTGGTTTATCTACACGCTTCCAGCAAACGAAGTAATGTAAGGTATCATTGTCATCAATATTTTTACTTTATCAGTTGCTTTTTGTAACAATATTGTTCCAAAACTAAGTATCCATTAAAATTGGTATCATATGGTCGACATATAAACTACTTCCTTACAATATGCAGTCTGTTTTCTAATGTTCATATTTTTCAAGTTTTTTTTTTTTTGTAAATATAGGTGAAAATGGGTACAGAACACATACTTCCTTTAAAAATTGATTAAATGTATATCCTGCAATTTGTGTGTTAGTTATTCAGGGATACATCTTTTGCATTCTTCCTCTCGATTCTGAATTAAAAACTTTGAAGTTTCATTAAAAACTATTGGAGCTAGCTTTTGCGAAACATAAATTCTGCACTCCATTTTTTAAACTTTTGTAACCGTTTCCTGAAGTTATATATCATGATGTGTACCTCTATATTAAATCCTCTACATACCTCACATACTGCTTGCCGAAATAAATTAAGGTAGCCTATATTTTGTATCAATACTTTCTACCTACACTATCTTAATTCCAATCCGAAATTTAACAAATTATAACAAATTTTACTTGCACCGCTACGCTTTTTAAACGACATGGAATGTATATACGTCCAAACGATAACTGCAACGGTTACCACAACGAGTCCTTGAGTATGCAGTATGGAGTGTGAGTCGAACTGAATGTCCAGAGGAATTAATGTGGGGGATGGTGACGAAGTTCTCATTCAGGTCCTAGACGGATAAGACAGCGTTGAAATGTGAAGACAACGTATTAATAACTGTATTTAATAACTTCACACTGTGGTACAGGTAAATAAACATTTCTTTTTGTCTGGCAACGACGATATGATGTAGTACAAAGCTTCGTCCATACAGCCTCGGATCTCAGTCTTAGCACTGCACGCTTTGTCAGAACTTATCACAGAAAGAAAGACAAATACGTTTTCAAACCAGATGAAATCTTTAGTCAAACTAAAGTAAGGTAAAACCATGTTATCGGCTTCACTGAGGAGAACAACGTTAATTTTTGTGAAAACTAAAGCATCCAGAAAGATTTACATGAATAAATCAAAATTCTGAGGACGTGATGAGCAGTTTGACAGTTATAAGTGAAGGAAGAAATAGCATCGAAAGGTGTTTTGGAAAATGTGCCAGTGCTGGAAAAAGGTGTAAAATGGTTCAACAGAACTACTGTTATGAATGCTTACTTCACAGTTTCTTTGCACGAAAAGTATTAAACGAGCAATTAAATACAAAAAATGTAAGGTGGAGCACCTAATAAAGCTAAGTGGAGGCATTAGGGAAATAACACGAGGTCTGGACGCGGAAGGAAAATGGCCGTGTCCTTTTCAGAGAACCATCCCAACATTTGCTTTGGCTATTTAGGGAATCCTCGGAAGAACTAGACTTGGATGGATGGACGAGGATGTGAGCCCCAGGACATCTGGGTGAGAGTCCAGAGCCCCATCCGATACGCCGCCTCTCTCGGGAAAGGCAGGAGATGTCAATGAGGAGAGTTATAAACAGGGTCCGGATTTTAATGACCTAAAAAAACAGCGAAATATGTAAACATTTATGATGTAAAGCTTATACAAATATGATCTTAAATAAAATATGGTTTTACCTAAGTTTCTTAAAAAACTATCTTGGTATTTTTTATACACTATGTAATACAAAATTAACTTCTGAACAAATTGTGCACATGGTCCCTAATTTTCGAAGTCTTTGGAACTAGTTAGCACCTATTTTTCAAATGTATGCATCTATCTGAAAAAAATTAATTTCAATGAACGAAAAACACCTGTCCAAATAACAAAACCATGTTTTTACTACAGCACACCACTTGTTTAAAGTATTCCAAATTAGTTAACACATCCTGTCAATTTTCAGTTTCCACAAAATTGCATTCGATTGTAAGGTGGATTTTTTTGTTTTCCATTTCGCTGAGGATGGTTTTGTACCTGGAAAACCTCACTTCCACATCACAGGACGTCACAGGAGCATATTTGAGGCGGATAGGTCACTGCAGGCCCGCTTTAGTTGACTGTCTTCAAATTTTGTGGCAGTGCCAGAAAGATTAATACTAGTTTTGCACATTGTAGAACAGGTTATCCAGGGTTCCGTTGGAGACGACTTCGCAATTTGTAGTTCATTTTGTTTTTATTTTATTGTAGTTGGTACAGTAATACAGCAACATAAGCTAAAAATTCCATCGTGTAAGAACAGGTTGAGGGGGAAAGATCAGTGAAGATGCTTGTTCCTTCTATTCCTGCGACCGTAGCGAAGCTCTCACATGCATTTTCTTGCCACCGGAAATTAATTAATCAGCATAAGGGTAATTTGAATGCATCTCTTCTGCGACTCTATGTAACGCGTGTACAAGACAAGTGAGGTACACCATACTGAGGGAAAAAGTCTGAAGCCCCTTGGCCGCTTTAGCCATGTATGTAGCAGCATCTGTTAGTGGCAGCAAAATGTTGTCTCTGCTCTAATCATTCTTCCTCAGTAGAACACCAGCAACAACATTTGCAACATAACGCACACCCACATCGGTGGTTTCATCTATAGGCCCCACACCTTTTGGTCAGCAATACGAATTCATATTTTGTAGCACCTCCTCGTAGCATACGGACAAATAGTTCTTTCTCAATGTAGATTCCTCTGGAGCTAGATATGTTGTACACGTCTCCAAAAACTGTATGAAACGTGGATTATTCAGCTTCTCCAATGGGACAGCATCACATCACACAAGCCCTTGAAGAATGATTTTGCGGTTGAAGATGGATTTGTCCGCTCTAATAACAGAGATTGTTTGCTGTCATTTTCTGCACTTCTCTTCATTTAGCTGCTATGTTTGGCGATATTACAGTGTTGCTGCACATTGAAGCGCTTTTCTGCACTAACATTAATTTTACACAGTTTACAAAATAACATTTTGCTATCAGTGCTGAAGAACTTCTCTACAAAATCACGAAAAAAATTCGCTACTTGGTGCTGCTGGAGCACTTACTTTGTAAGTTATACAGGTTAAACACCGTTTGTTGCGGTTATAATGAATGACTTTCATTACAGCTGCAAAAGACGTTTTTTAACCAATATAAGTTCTGTAACTACGAGTACAGAAATAAGACGCCGAAAAACAAGGAAGACAACATGTAACTTATTTTGTATTCAAACTGAATAGTGTTACCACGAGTGCAATGTTTATTTCGTGGGAAGCCCCTTTTGTTGGCTTCGAGAGCGTTTTGTCGACCCCGCGTAGCAATGTATTACATCAGCGAACCGACTAGTGTGTTACATGGCCTGCCTGCTATTGTCGTGATAGATACGCTTTGTGATAATTGTTGTGTTTATTTGTGGCAATATTACCTGAAATATTGGCGTGTGAGCAACGTTTTCATGTTTTTATTTTTGTGTCCTCTGAAATTCGTCAGATATTTGCATTTTTGGCAAACGTTGACCGAAATATGACCTATTATGGCAAATGAAATTACAAATAAATCAATACCATTAGCTGCAGACGGAAGTTGATAAACATCAACGGGGACAGTTGAAAATGTGTGCCGCGACCGGGACTCGAATCCGGCATCTCCTGCTTACATGGCAGACGCTCTACCCATCTGAGCCGCCAAGGGCACAGAGGATAGCGCGACTGCAGGGATTTATCCCTTGTTCGCTCCCCGTGAGACCCACATTCTCAACTTATAGTCCACACACTACATTCGTAGTGCCCCTGCCATTATACCCATTACTCGTGGCAGACAATCCACCAAGTCCCGTAAGAGTTCAGGCAAATTGTGTGCACCCGCACCGAAGAAGGTCATTTGCCGGTTAGCCTTAACTATATGAAGATAGCATCTGTTATGGCAAAAGTTGGCCGAAATATAACCTGTTACTAAAATATATGTAAATATGACCCTAGAGGTACAATAAAAACACGTTTTTCTATACCACAATATCTGCATTCGTGTGTAAATTGTTATAGAATACACTCTAAAGTTCAGGAAAAAGACATTACTTGTCATTAAAATCCGGCCCCTAGTTATAAAGCATCCACGCATAGCCATTAAATGAACGAAAGGAACAGAAGAACAACAATCGGTGCACTCAATGAAACACGTACTCGTAAACAGTTGTATCTGTTGTTTTGGTGAGCGCTGCTGTCGCCACGGCCGACTCGCTTGAATGGGCTTGTACTGGGTGACGCTGTGGCAGTCCGAGAAAGGACACGCAAGGTGCACCATATCAGCGCACTTCATGGCCACAGATCATGGACCCGCGCTGCATGAGACAGTCCATATTCGAGTCACCTTGTGAAGTTCTAACCTACGCAATCATTCTTGTCAGTGAGTTTGACAGAGGAATCTTGTGTTATTTTTTAAAACTTATCTGATTATTAGCCATCTAACGTAAGGTAAATCGTTTATATTGTTCTTGTTACCTTAATTACACAGTACGTGGCGTAATACTTTTTTACTATATCACTTTTTAAACAGGATCTTTTGGCCTACAAAAGTAGTACCCTGTTGTTTCCGTAAACCAGTAACGTTGACACGGCGCTCAGTCACGAAAAGTGACCAAGGTGTGTACCCCCATAATACTTCCATATAACAGGTAGAACACTACAGATCACATTGACTTCTAAACCCTTTTACATATAAAACTACAATTCGTCATTCTACAGCTTTGCGCTGGTTTTGAATTAATGTATGTTATTCAACACCCATTCGTTATGCCCTAATACAGAACTCCATTTGTAAACGTTCAGCTGGAGCCGCTGAGTATTGTTTCTTTCTAAGTTATCAAGATGTCTAGAAAATATGTTCGAAAATCAGAACAACAAACACGGTTTCAAATGGCTGCCGGCCTGAGTAGCCGATAGGTTCTAGGCGCTACAGTCTGGAACCGCGAGACGTCTACGGTCGCAGGTACGAATCCTGCCTCGGGCATGGATGTGTGTGATATCCTTAAGTTAGTTAGGTTTAAGTATTTCTAAGTTCTAGGGGACTGATGATCAAATTGCTCTGAGCACTATGGGACTTAACAACGGAGGTCATCAGTCCCCTAGTACTTAGAATTACTTAAACCTAACTAAACTGAGGACATCGCACACATCCATGCCCGAGGCAGGATTCGAACCTGCGACCGTAGCAGCAGCGCGGTTCCGGACTGAAGCGCCTAGAACCGCTCGGCTATCGCGGTCGCAAAAAACACCGGATCCTGTTTCAAAGACACTGACCATATTACCCCTTAGGCACGGAGAAGTGGTCCCCACATAAATCTTCATAAAATGTACATAGTTCCTATAAATATATATATTTTTTTCAATATACAAATATTTGATGTGATACCTTACAAAATGCAGATTCAAAGTGAGTAAACGGTAAGCTTCTATCAGTAGCCCCGCCTTGTGGAACATTCGATTTCTCTTACAGTGGCCACTTTTCCTCACCTTCCCCTAAAGGGCGAATTGCAGATAATCACTAGAAATTTAAGTACTGGACAGCCAGAACCTGTGAGTAGGCATACTATTGAGAATCACCTCCACGCTCCGGAAAATAGAAGGCATCATACAACATATGTATATCTTCTGTTCACTTAACAGAGATTAGCATGAATTGGGAAACAATGAATGAAGTAGGGAAAAAGGCCGGTTGTACTGAAACTTCGTTAGAAAGGATCGGTCGTGCGAAACTCAGCTTCCCCTTTTCTCACACGGTATCCTGTGAAACATAGATGAAGGGCAAAAGGCAGATTCTGCATTCCTACATTTCCGGAAAGCACGGTGCCCGACTGGAAACAATTAAGGAAGGTACGAGCATATGTAGTAGGTTCCCAGATATGTGAGTTGCTCGAAAACTTCTTAAGTAGTAGAGCGCAGTATGTTGTCTTCGACTGCCAGTGTTCACCAGATGTAAGAGTATCGTCAGGATTCACCCAGGGAAGGGTTCTGGGACCGCTATTATTTTCTAGATACGTAAGTAATCTGGTGGACAGGGTGGGCAGTAATCTGCGGTTGTTTGCTCACAATGCAGTGGTGTTCGGTAACTTGTCGAAGTTGAGTGACTGTAGTAGCATGTAAGATGTTGTATACAAAAATTCTAGTTGATGGGATGACTGGCGACGTTCTCTAAATGTAGAAAAATGTAAGCTAGTGCGGATGAGTAGAGAAAACAAACCTGCAATGTTCAGGTACAGCATTAGTAGCGTTCTGCTTGACACAGTCACGGCGTTTAAGTACCTGGACGTAAGGGTGCAGAGAGATTTTAAATGGAACGAGTGTGTGAGGATTGCAGTAGGGAAGGAGAATGGTCGACTTCGGTTTACTGGGAGAATTTTGGGAAAGTGTGGTGCATCTGTATAGGAGACCGCATGAAAGACACTAGTGCGACCTATTCTTGAGTACTGCTCCAGTGTTTGGAATACGTTCCAGGTCGGGTTATAGGAAGATATCGAAGCATTTCAGAGGTAGGCTGCTAGATTTCTTACCGTTAGGCTCCAACAATATGCAAGTGTTACGGAGAGGCTTCGGGAACTCAAATGGGAATCCCGGCGAGGAGGTAACATTCTTTTCCAGGAACACTTCTGAGAAAATTTAGATAACCGGCATTTGAAACTGACTGCAGAACGATTCTACTGCCGCCAACATAAACTTCGGGTATGGGTTACGAAGATAAGATAGGACAAATTAGGGCTCTTACGGAGGCATGTAGATAGTAGTTTTCCCCTCGCTATATAGGGTAAACATTAACAAAACCGACAAACTGCAGGAACGGATTTCAGACTGGAAATGAAGGAAAAAAGGTCCTACGAACCTGTGTCCGGAGGTGGACGGTGTAAGTGCAACGACACGAAGTCGTCGTGGAATACCGTACAGAAACGCATCGCATCTACGTCGCAACAGATGTTCAGAGTGGCCTCCGTGGAATTGCAGGCGATAGGGATAATAGCGCATGTAACGCAGGATTCATATAATCGCGCTTTCGGTTACACCATGTTGGCGAGCCACTTGGCTGGGGCTTGTACTAGGGTTCTCCTCAATATCCTGTAGAGCCCAGTCGTCCAAATCGTATCAGTTATGTGAATGGATCTGTGATTTCCTGTCGGAGAGGTCACAGTTCGTAGTAATTGACGGAAAGTCGTCGAGTAAAACAGAAGTGATTTCTGGCGTTCCCCAAGGTAGTGTTATAGGCCCTTTGCTGTTCCTTATCTATATAAACGATTTGGGCGACAATCTGAGCAGCCGCCTTAGGTTGTTTGCAGATGACGCTGTCGTTTATCGACTAATAAAGTCATCAGAAGATCAAAACAAACTGCAGAACGATTTAGAAGAAATATCGGAATGGTGCGAAAAGTGTGGCAGTTGATCTTAAATAACGAAAAGTGCGAGGTCGTCCACATGAATGCAAAAAGGAACTTGTTAAACTTCGGTTGCACGATAAATCAGTCTAAACTAAAAGACGTAAATTCAACCAAATACCCAGGTAATACAATTACGAACAACTTAAATTGGAAGGAACACATAGAAAATGTTGTGGGGAAGGCTAACGGAAGACCGCGTTTTATTGGCAGGACACTTAGAAAATGTAACAGACCTACTAAGGAGACTGCCTACACTAAGCTTGTCAGTCGTCTTTTAGAATACTGCTGCGCGGTGTGGGATCATTACCAGATAGGACTGACGGAGTACATCAAAAAAGTTCAAAGAAGGGCAGCACGTTTTGTATTACCGCGAAATATGGGAGAGAGTGTCACACAAATGATACAGGATTTAGGATGGGCATCATTAAAAGAAAGGCGTTTTTCGTTTCGACGGAATCTTCTCACGACATCCAATCACCAACTTTCTTCTCCGAATGCGAAAATATTTTGTTGGCACTGACTTACATAGGGAGGAATGATCACCAAGATAAAATAAGGGAAATTAGTGCTGGTACGGAAAGATAGAGGTGTTCATTCTTTCCGCACGCTATACGAGATTGGAATAATAGAGAATTGTTAAGGTGGTTCGATGAACCCTCTGCCAGGCACTTAAATGTGATTTGCAGAGTATCCATGTAGGTGTAGATGTATGAACAGTCCGCCGCCTACCTGCACGTTCGTCTGTCTGATAGGACCTATTATTGCACAAACGCCCAAAAAGGACTTGCAATGTTGTGTGATACGGTTGATGTCTGTGAGTGCACTTGTTTTGGTATAGTCTTGCTGCCTCTTGACCGTTTCCATCCCGGCTTGTTCCCGACATGATTACAGGACCATTCTACTGCTTTCAGTACGCTGCGTCAATCACACAGCCTGCGACACACAAGGAACACACGCCACGTAGTCAGAGGAACCATCATTCGTCAGCACCATTTACGGTGGCAACGATGCTTTTCCGAACACTTATTCAGACGACCTTTTATCTTCCATTTCCAGTCAGGTATCCATCCTTGCAGTCCGTCTGTTTTATTAATGTTCACCTTGTATTTGCGAGTGGAACGGGAAGGAAATAACTACCAGTGGTACACAGTACTGTCCACCACGCACCGTGTCGTGCCTTTCGGAGTATGTGTCTAAATGCAGATACATCTGTATACTGGTACACTACGAAATGCATAAAAAGTGAATCAGTAAACACCGGGTTACGATTCATTTGCCATCATACAACCTGTGCCTCCGGATACTGCAAAACTTCGTCGTCCCTGAACTGCGTCAGAATCCTTTGAGGGACACTCCACGAACATCCTGATTCTTGTGTGTGCGTGTGGCCCATCATTAAAAACAGAACCGTTTAGCGCAATGGATAATTGTGATGTCAACAAGCAAATAACAGAAAAGGGATTTTACGGGGTTGCTCGCAAGGATCACTTACTTAATTATTCTTTAATTTGAAACTTGACTGTTTACAGCGCACACACATCTGTTGATCTACTTGATCTGGGCATGCTGGATTCCACAGTTGATCGGTGTTACTTAGCATTAAGGGAATATCTTATGAAGCAGAAAAAACCGTAAGTGGACATAATTTATTCTATAAATGCATCACACGGAAAAGAAGAAGAAGGAAAGTAAACTGAACCATCAAACTCCGAATCGTGACTTGAATTAGACGTAGATCCTTTAATATGTATGACATAATGGTAATAACTCTACGGGGAGTGAGGATAGTCACGTGCTCATGAAGGCGCAATAACACAACGAATCCACTCACACACATGTACAGAGAGCGGAAACGTCTACCTCTTCAAACAAATTTTGTAGAACATTGAAGTAACCATCAGAGTCAGCATCGGTACTAGAACTCAAGAATTCCTTTTAAAATCTGGAAATTGGAGAACAAATTCCCCCTTGGTGAAACCTAGCATCTACAATGTTCTCATCAGTATTAAATGACAGCTAGTAAAATGCGAGCACGTTGGGTGAGTGACATTCACTTTCAATAAGTCGCGATAAACTATTATTTAAATAAAGATTCATGCGTGATATGCGGAAACACGCCACTAGCAGGCAACTGATAATCACTGAATGCATTTATACACCATACCTAACCACTCTGTACTGCAGGACAAAGGCTGAGACATCATACAACGATTCAGTATACGGACCATGAAAGATTCGAAATAAAATGAATGAATAAGTGGTTGGTGGGAATCTCGCACTGCCAACCAAATTCGCAGGTGGAGCTCGTACTGATGGAACAAGGCGCATCCTATCACATCACACTCAACATTCGAAATTCAGAAAAATGAACTACAACAAGATACTGCGGATTACTTCCCTAACAAAATGGAGGTGAAATGGATTAAACACTCCTGCAAACTACATTAACTCATTCTTATACCTTCATATCCTGACCAAGCTGCTCACTAAAGCACGTCTGTATCTTACAGCTACGCTGTCGGAACAAGAATGAAGTGAGAATTCGCGAAGTGGCAGCGTGCTTTAAGGCGCCATCTCCTGGATGGCGCCCTCTACCACCGGAGGTTCGAGTCCTCCCTCGGGCATGGGCGTGTATGTGTTGTTCTTAGCATAAGTTAGTTTAAGTAGTGCTTAAGTCTAGGGACCGATGACCTAAGCAGTTTGGTGTCTTAGGAATTCACACACATTTAAACATTTTTGAAGTGAAAACCGCGTGCCCGAACGGCCTCGCACTTGGACAGGTTGCAGACAGAATCCCGCTAAGCAGCAGACAGCCAACAACAATCCTGTACCTCACTGAACTAGCCGCAGTCACTGCTCCCTTCTCTTTCCTATCTCCTTCCACCAAGTTAAATTGGCAAGACACACAAACTCTACATTACTGACTCCACTTTGCCCGCAGTTACATCTGAACAGCACTCATTCTCTTGTTCAATCATCCATTCATTCTGGAAAGGAAAGTGAGTAGAAATAGGTCTTAAACAAATTAGGTAAATGAAGAGGTGGGCTTCTCTCTCCTTCAAAGGCTTGTCATACAATTTGGTAGAATTAAACACAGTGCGAGCTCGAGATTATGAGCACATTTGCACGTGATACATATCCGACATTTATGAAACGATACTAAAGAGACTAGGTGACTCGTTTCAGTGTGTGTGTGTGTGTGTGTGGCCTGCGTTATCCACATTGCATGACCGCAGTCTTGTTGAGCGCATCTTTGACGAGTGAGATGTATTATCCTTGGACCTAGCTGTCATAAATCTTCTTGAATTATGGACGACGGCTGAGAGATTGTGAAACAGCGCAGTGTACTGTTATCTCTATCTAGTGCGTGGACGTCCATACCACAACACAAACACGCTGCTACGCAAACGAGTCTCATTCATTCGCTCATAATGCATATCCGTCGACTTTCGATGACACCAGCTGCACAAGGTACGTAGATATTGTAGCCGAGATAGGAATAAAAGCGTAAACATCATCAGAAGGGTGTCTCGCAACTTACATCTGATGTCCAAAATTTAAGGACGAAAGTAACTTTCGCACGAAGTGTTACCGCCAAGTAACATAGTTCGATGAAACTTGGACCACACACTGGATGAACTGCTACAGTACAGTACAATACAGTAGAGAAGATAACTGAAAGAAATATGCAATGAGACGAACAGGAATGACACTTTTATTCAGATGCAATAATAACACTAAAATAAAGCGATTTATGATAACTCCCTGGACAGTACAAAAGGCAGGATACGGTTTTCAACAGGGTATGTGATGTTCACGGACGGCAGTGCATGTTCTGCAACGTGCTTCCATGCTGGCCAGAACGTTGGTAAGGAGCGTTCCATTTCTCCAGCAGCGCGGTTGACAATTGCTGGATGGCAGTTGGTGCATGTGGCCTTGCTATAATACATTTCCTCACCGCATTCCACGAGTGCTCAATAGGTTTAAGTTATCAGAATGGGCAGGCCAGTCCATTCGAGAAATAGCCTCTGATTGCAAGAGCTTCTCCACCTGCGCTCTTAGATGCGGTCGCACATCGTCATCCGTAAAAATGATGTCGGGACCGAAAGCACTGCTGAAACGACGCACGTAGTAGAGGATTACAGTGACGCAGTAAGGATGAACGGTGAGTGTACCGTGTTCAAAGATTTGGACGTCAGTACACCCATGGAACATTATGCTTCCCCTCACTGTAACATCTGGAGCACCAAAACGATCATTCTCGACCAAGGTTCTGGGTTCATTACGTGTTACCACCTCTCACCACATGAGGGTACGTCCAGAATCACTACCCGGGCTGAAACTGATGTTATCCGAAAAGAACACGGGACTCCTCGTCAGTACAGTCCCTATGCTCTTGGCACCATCGAAAACGATGCCACCGATGAACGGATGTCAACGGAACACAACTTACTGGTCATCGAACAAAGAGAACTGCAGCATGCAGTCGCCGTGCTGCTGTGGAGCGTGAGACTGCATTCATTGCAGTCCTGTTAAATGTGGTTGCAATTGCAGCCGCTGTTATACGTGGGTGCCTTATTGTCTGTTGCACAGTGCAGCGGTCACCTGCTGCTGTGGCTGGCCGTGCTCGACCACCTCCTCTCCTTCGGAGATCAGCGCCTGTGGTTCGGAACGGTCCCCATGGCGTAAAACTACTCCATGAGCATTAGCAAACTTTGGGTTACACTTCTCACACTTCTGTTTCCCAATGACTCTTTCCCACTTGAAGTCATCCAAACGTTGTTCCAGAGACATTTTGTAATGGCCAACGCCACACTGCACGGTAACTGCTCACTGATTGACGTACACTGTCTTTTCCCGTTCCTGCAACTGTTGCAGTTGGCATTACAATAACGCTCACCTCAAGCCATATGACGTCCAACTTCCTGTGCACGACTGGAAGACCTCTGGCAATATGTTCCGGCACTTTCATTCATTCCCCCAGGGCAGTTAATATGTTATGTTTCGTTACCTAGCTCGTCCTTACGTTTTGAAGAGCAGTGTTTCAAATATTAATCTACTCCTTGAATTCGGTGAGCATTGAAACGAAACATTCACTGATATCAGTCAGTCGAAGTCGCAACGACACCCAGTCAGTTCAAAAAGTTTCGATACTCGATTAACAAAACTGACAGAAAAGTTAAGTTGGCGTTTACAGTTATTCGGTAGCTGTACTCTGCCCCCACCCCTCCCCCAGCTCACTTGAGTGCAACGTACAGAACGTTCATAATACACTCCTGGAAATGGAAAAAAGAACACATTGACACCGGTGTGTCAGACCCACCATACTTGCTCCGGACACTGCGAGAGGGCTGTACAAGCAATGATCACATGCACGACACAGCGGACACACCAGGAACCGCGGTGTTGGCCGTCGAATGGCGCTAGCTGCGCAGCATTTGTGCACCGCCGCCGTCAGTGTCAACCAGTTTGCCGTGGCATACGGAGCTCCATCGCAGTCTTTAAAACTGGCAGCATGCCGCGACAGCGTGGACGTGAACCGTTTGTGCAGTTGACGGACTTTGAGCGAGGGCGTATAGTGGACATGCGGGAGGCCGGGTGGACGTACCGCCGAATTGCTCAACACGTGGGGCGTGAGGTCTCCACAGTACATCGATGTTGTCGCCAGTGGTCGGCGGAAGGTGCACGTGCCCGTCGACCTGGGACCGGACCGCAGCGACGCACGGATGCACGCCAAGACCGTAGGATCCTACGCAGTGCCGTAGGGGACCGCACCGCCACTTCCCAGCAAATTAGGGACACTGTTGCTCCTGGGGTATCGGCGAGGACCATTCGCAACCGTCTCCATGAAGCTGGGCTACTGTCCCGCACACCGTTAGGCCGTCTTCCACTCACGCCCCAACATCGTGCAGCCCGCCTCCAGTGGTGTCGCGACAGGCGTGAATGGAGGGACGAATGGAGACGTGTCGTCTTCAGCGATGAGAGTCGCTTCTGCCTTGGTGCCAATGATGGTCGTATGCGTGTTTGGCGCCGTGCAGGTGAGCGCCACAATCAGGACTGCATACGACCGAGGCACACAGGGCCAACACCCGGCATCATGGAGTGGGGAGCGATCTCCTACACTGGCCGTACACCTGTGGTGATCGTCGAGGGGACACTGAATAGTGCACGGTACATCCAAACCGTCATCGAACCCATCGTTCTACCATTCCTAGACCGGCAAGGGAACTTGCTGTTCCAACAGGACAATGCACGTCCGCATGTATCCCGTGCCACCCAACGTGCGCTAGAAGGTGTAAGTCAACTACCCTGGCCAGCAAGATCTCCGGATCTGTCCCCCATTGAGCATGTTTGGGACTGGATGAAGCGTCGTCTCACGCGGTCTGCACGTCCAGCACGAACGCTGGTCCAACTGAGGCGCCAGGTGGAAATGGCATGGCAAGCCGTTCCACAGGACTACATCCAGCATTTCTACGATCGTCTCCATGGGTGAATAGCAGCCTGCATTGCTGCGAAAGGTGGATATACACTGTATTAGTGCCGACATTGTGCATGCTCTGTTGCCTGTGGCGATGAACACCTTGAAGTCGATTCTTCAATTTCCTAAACATAGCACAGTACACTTCAAAGTTGACCTTTGCACCTTGAGGGTGTACATCAAACAGAATAACCACTTCAGAGTCCCAGAAGACCGTCGCCATAACTTTACCATCTGAAGATGCCGTTTTGCTTCCGGTTCGAAGTGCTGAATCTATGTATCATCGCCTGTGACGATGTTTGACAAAAAATTGTCACCATCAGCCTCGTAACGCACAAGCAATTCCGCAAAGGTGATCCTCCATTGCTCTGTGTGGTCTTCCGTTAGCCAGCGAGGAACCCAGCCACCCCAACAGGTGGACGATTGTGTATGCATTACTAACGGGGACGTCCAGTTGAGCAGCGAAGTGTTTGATTGTGATCTGTCGATCACCTCGAATGAGAGTGTCCACACGTTCCAACACTGTTGGAGTCACAACTGTGTCAGGCCGCCCGGCACACGGGAGACCGAAACAGACTTGCGCGAAATTGTGACAGACGCCTCGCCTAGCGACTTATTGTGCATTTGTTTACTGCCACGTCTCCGTAGACATTCTGAAACCGCTTATGAGTATCTGCTATGCTCTGGTTCTCCGAAAAAGAAACTCAGTGACAGCTCTCTGCTTGCAAAACATCTCCGTTACAGACACTATTTTGAACGCTACGTATAGCGCCGGCACCTCTTGAAACTTCATAAACTGTAGGGGCTGAAGTAAGAATTTTCCACTTTGTCCCAGAACAAATTCCACATTTTTTCTACTGAAATTGGCCGAGAAAAAGTGTGTTGCATCACTAATTGAACGCCCATCGTGTTACAAGGTATACAACAATGAGAGATGCTATATATTCCGTAATTTCATAATCAGATGTAGTTGACGCTACTTGAATTGTCATGACTTACATTATGTACTCATGAAGAGAAAGATGATGTTAGCTCAGAATCCGTCGCTATAAAACATGACATTAAAATATCGTGACAATGAATATACAAAAAATAGACACTAATCAATTTTACATTGCGGCCGCACCACTGTAGGGAATTGAGGAAGACTGATTTGGAAGGTAGGAGACGAGATACTGGCAGAAGTAAAGATGTGAGGACAGGGCGTGACTCGTGCTTGGGTAGCTCAGTTGGCAGAGCACTTCCCCGCGAAAGGCAAAGGTCTCAAGTACGATTCTCGGTCCGGCACACAGTTTTAATCTGCCAGGAAGTTTCATATCAGCGCGCACTCCGCTGCATAGTGAAAATCTCTTTCTGCAAGTCTGATTCAGTTCAGGAAATAGATTTCTGGGTGCAGGGGTTCCACAAAGAAACGACTGCAGCAGAGAACGTGAGGCGGTTGCCTGTGAAATTGGTCAGTGCCATCCGAACGCCAGCCACATTCTATTTGGAGCAGTTGCGTAAGCCGTGAACTAGATCGGACCGCATCTTATTTTTCCACGACGCCGCCTGAGGGGAGAACAGATGACATGGCCGTGGCCGCGCCGAGACTCGTGGTGACGTCACAGACGTTGTCACCGCTGCAAGCCCGCGGAGCCGCGGCGGAGATGCCACTCTGTGCGGCCGCCACGCCGCCCTCCGGCCGCTCCGGAACAACGAGCGCGTGCATTGCCAAGCACAAGGGACAGGGCGGCGCGACGAGTGTTAAGACGTAAGGGGACGGAACGTGACCGAGATGTAGACAGTACAAACTGTAGGGGAAGACAGGCACTGAAATACAGGGTGATCGTAATTAAAGTTAAACTTTCAAACCGCTGTAGTAATAACACCACTGGTCAGAATGACGTCAAATTGCAACGGATTATTATCGGAGAAGCGGAAAACCGTATGGCAGACGGAATAGTAACAAAATGTAGCAATAGTCACAAAATGTAGCAATAGATGACGCTGTAAGCATCAATTTGATAGTGGTCGACTACAAATGACAAATGAATCATACATCAATACCTAAGATGTACGTTTGGCCTTAAACAAACTGTACTACTCAGTCTGTACGGGTATACAGGTGTGATGCTGTTAGCTACGTAAGCCCATCCACCACGGTAAGGTCATATCCCATCGGAAGGGAAAAAATCGCTTTTTAATTGTCCTGAGGCAAAAAACCGCATAAAAGCATCAATCAAAATTAAATCCGATTATTTATTTCCTAGTGACTGGCAAAACATGTTCAATATGATATCCATCGTTTTCTGCAACAAGTTGAAATTGATAAACAGCATGTTCCGCAACTGATCGAAATGTTTCCGGAGTCAATTTCAGAATGTGTTGCGCAATGCGTGCCGTCAATGCATAGTTTGCAATCTGAACACTGAACACAACATCTTTCAGATAGCCCCACAGCCAGAAGTCACACGGATTAAGATCAAGTGATCGGGATAGCCAGGCTGTAGGGAAATGGCGGCTGATATTTCTAGCATTTTTGAAATGGCGTTTTAGCAGCTACTTAACTGGATTTACAATATGCGGAGGGGCGTCATCTCATATAAAAATGATCCCAACCACACATCCATGCTGTTGGATAGTAGGAATGACGTGGTTGTGCAAAAGACACTCACAGCACCTACCAGTGACGGTACAGGTAGCAGTACCGGAAACACCTGTCTCTTGTAAGAAATATGGCCCTATGATAAAAGATTCCGTAAAACCTCACCACACAGTGACCTTTTCAGGATTGGTACTGGTTGATTTGCGTGTGGATTCTCCATTGCCCATATTCGACAGTTCTGTGTATTGACATATCCTATCGGGCGGATGTGGGCTTCGTCTGTCCACAAAATCTTCCACTAGCAATCATTGTCCACTTCCATGCGAGCAAGAAAATTCTAAAGGGACTGTCTCTCTTGCTGGCAAGTCAACAGGAAACAACTCGTGCACATAGGTAATTTTGAATGGATAGCAAAGAAGGATTTTTTGTGGGATTTTACGCTCCGTGCTCACGGGTACGTCCAATGTTCGGGCACTTTTCCTTGCACCATACGTTTGCACACCACTGCTCGTGTCCTTCTGCACTGCTGTGGCCACTGCTTCCACTGACGTCGAATCAATTAGTTTCCTCCCTCTACCAGGTTGCACATCAAAAGAACCCGTCGTTTTGAATTTCCAAATGATTTTCTCCAGATCGACGGCAGTCATCAGACCAACCCCTTTTGTCAAACCCTTCAGTGTCCGGAACTTCTGCAGAGCGTTATGTACACAGTAATCATTCTTGTAACACAGCTTTACAAGCAGAGCGCGATCCTGCATTGAGATAGTCATGGCGAACGTCGCAGATGCAAAAGGAGGAAAAGCTGTGTACCCGGCTTGTTTATACCAACTTCAATGGGTCGTCCGCATGACAGGTGTTTTCATTGACGTGTTCTGACACATCCAGCTGCTTTTACTGATACATTTTCACACTATTTTATTCTTCTTCTGCCATACGTTTTCCCTCTTCTCCGATAGTATTCCGTTCCAATTAGACTCCATTCTGACCAGTGGCGTTATTTCTACAGCGTTTTGAAAGTTTGACTTTAGTTATAATCACCCTGTATATCCATCGAATAACTGAGGACGTCAACTATAAGTTCTACCCTAGGATGAAGAGGTTGGCACAGGAGAGGAATTTGCGGCGAGCTACATAAAACTAGCCAAAAGCCTGATGACGAAAGCAGAAAAGGAAAACAGATTCCTCTTACTTCCGCTGTGCAATGTTATTCGTGGAGACACCTCGTCACGCTCACTGACTCACCCATCGTAAAGAAGCTGGCTTCCAAACGTAGAGCGTCTCAGCAAGGAGGCGACAAGGGAATGGGATTCATGTACGATGTTAACACAAATCGCATGAAAAAATTTTCGTATCTTTCTCTTCGAATAACGCGCATACATTTCGTTAACGGAAGATTTTCGGACGTCAAAAAATCAGATTCCTACTTATACATTCATTGAGAATGCGACAAAATATTAAAATTATGAAATTGAGCAGTTGTGATTCTGAATGACATATCTCTAAAGCATTTGATAGTAGCAACTATGGAATTCCCTAGAGAAGTAAATTATTTTGCTTGAGAGCTTGTGGTAAATTTTAGCTGTTATTTAGAGAAAAGAGTTTCTCTTCGTAATTCAGTTGATTTTCTGAGGGATTCAGCATAATGAAAATGGCGGGAAATGACAAAAGCTGCCCCAGGACGTTTTACTTCCGCCCAACATTTCATTTTTTTTTAAAGATAACGTTTTTTGTCCAGCCGGAAGACAAACGTAAACGCGAGAGCGTTCTGCAAAGATTTGGGAAGCCCTAGCAGTGACATTTTAAAATGACAAGTATAATATTACTGGTCTTCTATAACTAATGGTTCAAATGGCTCTGAGCACTATGGGACTCAACTGCTGTGGTCATTAGTCCCCTAGAACTTAGAACTACTTAAACCTAACTAACCTAAGGACATCACACACATCCATGCCCGAGGCAGGATTCGAACCTGCGACCGTAGCAGTCGCACGGTTCCGGACTGCGCGCCTAGAACCGCGAGACCACCGCGGCCGGCTCTATAACTAATACTTCTAGCTAAAATCACCATAAAAGTAGTTACAAATTTGTAACAAAGAGCGTAGTAAATAAATATATCGCGCATATTATCGTTTACGGACGTCTGCTGACGCGTATTTGAGTATTTCTTGACATTGAAGCGGCATTATCACGTACACAAGCTATAAAAGGGCAGGGCATTGGTGAAGCTGTCATTTGTACTCGGGTGATTTATGTGGAAAGATTCCCGACGGGATTATGGCTGCACGACGGAAATTAGCAGATTCTGAACGCGGAATAGTAGTTGGAGCTAGAAGCATGGCATATTCCATTACGGAAATCGTTTGCGAGTTCAACATTCTGAGATCCACAGTGTCAAGAGAAATTTCAGGTATTATCTCTCACCACGGACAACGCAGTGGCCGACGGCCTCCACTTAACGACCGAGAGCAGCGGCGTCTGTGTAGAGTTCTGTGTTAATACAAAAGTAACACTGCGTGAAATAGCCCCAGAAATCAATGTGGGACGTACGGCCTACGTATCTGTCAGGTTTGTGCTGAGAAACTTGGTGTTAATGAGCTACGGCAGCAGACCGACGCAAGTGCCTTTGCTAACAGCACGACACAGCCTGCAGCGCCTCTCCTGCGCTCGTCGCCCTAACTGTTGGACCCCGGAAGACTGGAATACCGCGGCCTGATCAGACGAGTCGCGATTTCGGTCGGTAAGAGCTGATGATAGGGTCGGAGTGTGGTGCAGACCCGACGAAGCCATGGACCCAAGTTCTCAACAAGGTACTGTGCAAGATGGTAGTGGCTCCATAATGGCGTGGGCTGTGTTTACATGGAATGGACTGAGTGCTTTGGCCCAACTTAGCCGATCATTGACTGGAGATTGTTACATTCCGATACTTGGAGAATATTTGCAGCCATTCATGGTCTTCATGGTCCCAAACAAGGATGGAATTTATATGGATGACAATGCGCCATGTCGCTGGGCCACAATTGTTCGCGATTGGTTTGAAGAACATTCTGGACAATTCGGGTGATTGATACGGGAAACACGATCGTCCATCATGAATCCCTGCGAACTTTTTTTTTTCGCAGTTACGGGCGGCTATAGAGGCAGCATGGCTCAATATTTCCGCAGGGCACTACCAACGACTTGTGGAGCCCATCACACGTTGAGTTGCAGCACTACGCCGGAGAAAAAGAGTTCCGACACGATATTAGGAGATATCCGATGACTTACCTCACCTCAGTGTGTCTTCTCACACTTATAAAACAAAATTAAGTAATTAGAATTCAGAAAGATGTTTACATACTTACTTCTAGTGCATATATATTTATAGAATATGAATATCATTTATTGCTCCAAAACAGATTATTCTTTTACAATATTTGCTAAATCCTCCCATCAACAGTAACAAAGGAGGATTTCATTAATGTACACAAAATTACTGATTACCAATCACAAACTTGTGAGACGCATTACATGACACGTGTAGATGTAAAATTAAAACAAATATCCCACTGTCTTTGTGATGAAGCATAATAATGCATACAGTACCCAATCGACATCTTCTGATAACACTTTTGAGATGATATTAATTCTATCCTTCAGTATAGAAGATTTGTTTAATAATAGTTGAGGAAATGTCACAGAATTTGCGTGATCTAGACCTTGTCTCAAAGGGCAAATTTTCACCAAAACGTCTTAATTGTTATTTTCAATAGATATTTAGCACGGATCACAATTTCAGTACGATTTCAAGTCCTGTTAGACAGGTATTGAAAAACAAGAGAGGGATATAGACCGCAGAGCTTATGATATTTAAGAGCACACGAATACGTCACAATCTGCGTTAATACGTGTTAAGTTATAGTAAGTTCATAGACATCTGTCTACTAACAAGGTAATTGTTTAGTATCGTGTAACAAGCGAAAACCATAGCAATCGAACGATCTTCAGTAAATCTGCAGTGAGCAATCTGGACTTATTAACAGAATAGCCCAGCAAGAACCGTTTGTGTTACACGCTGAAGTGAGCAGTATCTGAAAGAATACGTCATTCACTAGACATTCTGAATGAGCGCATCAGTCGACTAGTGAAGAAATCACCAGTAATTTACTATCATTTAAAACATTAAGCTTTCCCCACAATGTAGCAATACTTCTCGTAGCTGAAACAGATAACCCACATTCTTTCTCGTTTCCCCTCTTTGATAACTAAGAAGAAAAAACCCGAAATGATTTCAAGCAACCTTCTCTTTCACTATATCTAGGACAGCTCTCATGACACACTCAGTATCTATGATGTACACTCCGTATTATCAAATATCAGCGGCAGCCCTTTGGTTTTTGGGTTCACGCTTATTCCGTTGATAAAACGCCCGTATCTCTAAGAATTGTTGCGTGGAGTACCACAGAGACGGATTAAGAATTTGAGAATCAGCAAATGCATCAACGCAAATTGAACTAATAATATGTAATGTTAGGTATCTATTGGTGCAGACAGTGCTCCTCTAGATAAACTTTCCACTTTACTTTTTTTTATTTAATGTGGAACGCCGGCCAAAGAAGTGAAACATTATACGGGCCAAAAGTTTGATTGCGGTTCCTCATTCAAATATTTATTCATTCATTCATGTTCGGCTGCAAACTCGATTCTTCTCTATTGTTTCCCCTTTCTCAATATACTTTTAGTTTTCCAGTATGATGAATTTATAAGAATGCCTGTATCTTCTCTGTACTTTGACAATTGGTTCATTTACAAAGCCTTCAAAAGTTCCTTTATTAAAAAGCCTGTTCTCATCTACTGACCTATACAACTTCTTTTCCATACTTTTCATCATCTTTAGTACGTGCCTTTCCTGTTTCACCTTTTTCAGTACGTCACATTTCCAAATTTTATCAATCTCCACACCGTCTATCTTCCCCCGCGCCCACATTTGGATGGATTCCAAACAATTCGCTTCACCTTTAAGTATTGTTTTTCTTACTTTATTGAAGAACTAGTGCACAATTCGTTTAGCCTTTGCTTTTTTTAGTTTTCGCTTCTTCTTCGCTGCCGCTCACTCTGCATACCACATTCCGTTGGCTGTCTTTCTGATTAAGCATTTCTCTCCCATTTTTCACACCTGCCTTCGTTCCCCCTTGACAGCCACCATTCCCTCATTCCTTTCAAAAATGTTATCTTCTATGTTCAAGTGTTGTTCTTCCTCCATTTTCAGTGATTGCACGCGATTTTTGTTTCATACAGATCTTCTGCTCATTAAGTATTCCTTTATGGACCGAAATGCTCATTACCGATCTCAGCATCGACATTGTTTTTAATTATACTACTTACTCTCGTTGTCTCCTTTATAGTCCTTTTACTATTTCTCTTTTTGTCGTCCCAAAGCTACTTTCTCTTTACCCATTTCTTTTCTTAATTCTTTGTTGAGATTATTTTATTTTCTGCGCTCCTCCCCAATGTTTATGTTTTTCTGTGGTCTTCCTTTATCTGCATTTTTCCACATTATCACATGACTTTTTAATTCTATTCTCTCTTTAAATCCAGTTGTTTCTTCTGCTGCTTTCAGTATGCACCATTTTCATTTAACCTACCAGTTATTACAGTATTCTACCAAGTCCTGTAAACCCACCCATTTCCTTTTACTTCTTCTACATGGGAAGAAACCTGAAAGTATTTGAAAGTTGTAGTTTGTATGTATAATGGTAATACAGAGATTTCGAAATCAGATTTTAAACACTAAGACAATTCCAGGAGTAGATGCAACTCTGGCCATAATTTGTAAGCCGCAGATTAAACCTGAAGAAATTCCAAAAAGGTAAGTCATTAAGGAGATACGAACTGGATAAATTAAAAGAACCAGAAGTTGTAGAGAATGTAAAAAGAAGGGTTAGGCGTCAATTGATGAACAGTCAAAAGAAATAAAATGAGTGAGGAGTGGGTGACTTGGACGGATGAAATAGTGTGCACAGCAGAGAAAGAACAGGCACAAGGAGAAGGTCTATTACAAATCCTTGGATAACACACAAGATAATAAATTTAACTGACGAAACAGGAAAATATATAAGTGCCGTAAATGAGGTAAGTACAAAAGAATACAATCTAAAATATGAAATATACAGAAAGTACAAAATTGCAAAGCAGGATTGGCTAGAGAACAAATGCAAAACTGTAGAAACATGCACAGCTATGGGTAAGGTAGATGCCGCCCGTAGCAAAATTGAAGAGACTTTTGGAAAAAAAAGAAGCATCTGTATGAAGATCAAGAGCTCACACAGCAAGGAAGTTGGAAGTTGGGAGGAATATGTATCTGTAACGGCTATAGAAAGGAAATGAACTTGAAGACAATATTATAGAAACAGAAACTTAAGTAAATGAAGATTTATACGAAGACATGATACTGCGACAACAATTTGACATAGCACGGAAAGATTTAAGTCGAACCAAGTCCCCCGGAGTATACTACATTTTGTCAGAATTTCTGAGATCCTTCACAAAGGCAGTCATGACGTAACTACTCCACCTTATATGCAATATATACGTTACCGAACCATAAGTTTAATAAGAAGAATGAAATAACTGGTAGAAGTCGATTTGGTTTCCGGAGCAATGTAGGAGCACGTTACGCTATACTGACCCTACGACATTTTAGAAGATAGGTTAATGAATGACAAACATACTTTCATATAGTACTTGTGGATAAATAAAAAATATTTGACAGTTTCTACTGAAATTTTGAAAGTGGCAGTGATAAAAAACTACGACTGAAAGTTTATTTATAACTTGTATAGATATCAGACTACAGTATCAAGAGTGGAAGACATGGGAGGGAAGCACAGGTTGAGCAGTGAGTGAGACAGAGGTTACTTACTCAATCTGTGCATTGAGCAAGCAGTAAAGGATAGCAAGGAGAAATTGCCTTATCGTAGGCACCTTCAGTGCCAGGCGGGAGGGCTTGAGCGATCTTACGAAGTCGAGAGCTGTTCCGGCGGTAGCGTAGCTACTGGCAGGGTCACCCAAGCCAGATTGGTCTCGACGGAGGAGTCAGACGAAGTGTGTCCACCAAGTAGGGCAGGGGGGGGGGGGGGGCTTTATAGGGGAGTTAACCCTAAAAAAAGTCCAGGTCCTCCAAGACGAAGGTTGGGCGTGAGGCTAACAAACCCACCCTGGAAAAATTGCTGTTGCGGATACTATACACCTGCCTCGCAACGGAAAGGATTGCCTGTTGACGACCCAGTGAGAAAAACGGTTAAAGAGAAGGAACACTGATATACGGATAGCCATCCGTAATGTGAGAACACTCAAGAGGCCTGGCAAGCTACAAGAAATTGGGAATGAACTAGGTAAGTATCGAGTGAAAATAGCAGCAATACAAGAAACTAGATGGAGAGGGCAAGGATTGATAGCGTCGGGGGAACATTTATGGTGTATAGCGGTGGAGATAAAGGCCTTTATGGCACTGGTTTCTTTCTACATAGGTCTATGAAGGCTAATGTAATTGGTATTACGTCAATAAGTGGCAGATTGTGTTCTCTAAGGATAAGGGCAAAATTTTTTAACGTTACAATAGTGAATGTCTAGGCCCCTACGGAGGAGGCAGATGAAGATGCAAAGGACATATTTTATGGCAAATTGGAAGAAGAAATTGGTAAAATTCAAAGGCACGATGTGAAAATAATACTTGGAGACCTAAATGCAAAAATAGGGAAAGAAGAGGTATACGGAAGTATAATAGGAAACTAAAGCCTACACAGTGACAGTAATGATAATGGGCTCAGACTGATACACTTCGCCAGTGGAAAGAACATGATCATAAAAAACACCTATCACCCAAGGAAAGATATTAAGAAATGTACATAGGTATCAGCATATGGAAATACAAGAAACCAAACAGATCGCGTACTCATAGACAAAAGGGATGCATCAGATATTATGGAAGTTAGCAGCTGCAGAGGGTCAGATGGAGACACAGACCATTACTTAGTACGAATTAGATATAGACAGAAGATAGATTTGGCAAGAAACCAAACGAATAAGATAAGAACGAAACACGATGTACAAAGACTCCAAACGAAGGAAACGCAGGAAGAATACAGGAAGAAACTAGAAGAGATACTGGAAGCCGGAAGACACAAAAGGAATGAGGATAATGGGGAAACTAAATGGGACTCATTGAAAACTGCCATTAGCGTAGCTGCAGAAGAGATACTGGGGAGAGAATAACGTAGAAGGGTGGTTCAGTGGTTCGACGAGGAATGCTTACCGGTAATACACGAGAGAAATGAAGCGAGACGGAGAATGTGACAAAGGAACACGAGGCTAGCGGCAGAAGAATACAGAGAAAAGAGGAAAATAGCGGATAAGCTCTGTAGAGCAAAGAAAAGGCAGCATGAAAGAAGAAGGATAGAGCAGCTGGACGAAATGGGAGTCAATAAAGAGATCACAAGGTTCTATGAAAGAACAAGAGATTTGAAAAAAGGTTTCCAACCTCGCGCAGTTTTTTATAAGGATGGAAATCTAATTGGAGATAAAAGCAAAGTCATAGAAAGGTGGCAAAAGTATTTCACCGAACTGCTTCACTTGAAAGAAGGGGATAACGAAGAAGCAACCGTGATTGAGAATGAAAGCTAATAGGACTCATAGTTAGATGTAGAGGATCGGGAAGAGGAAGTAGTGCCAGAGCTAGAGGAAGTGAAGAATGCTACCAAGAGTCTAAAAAATAATAAAGAAGCAGGAGAAGACGGCACAGAGGCAGAATTATTAAAATATGGGGGAAAGAAAATGGAGGAGGCAGTCCAAGAATTGATAAAGGAATTACGGCTAAAACAGGTAATGCCTAAGGATTGGAACATGGGAATTATCTGTCCGTTACATAAAAAAGGCGACAAGTTAAAATGTAGTAATTATCGTGGAATCACTCTCTTGGACGTATTGTTGTGGTCTTCAGTCTTGAGTCTGGTTTGATGCAGCTCTCCATGCTACTCTATACTGTCCAATCTTCTTCATCTCCCAGTACCTACTGCAGCCTACATCCTTCTGAATCTGCTTAGTGTAATCATCTCTTGGTCTCCCTCTACGATTTTTACCCTCCATGCTGCCCTCCAATGCAAAATTTGTGATCCCTTGATGCCTCAGAGCATGTCCTACCAACCGGTCCCTTCTTCTTGTCAAGTTGTGCCACAAACTCCTCTGCTCCACAATTCTATTCAATACCTCCTCGTTAGTTATGTGATCTACCCATCTACTCTTCAGCATTCTTCTGTAACACCACATTTCGAAAGCTTCTATTCTCTTCTTGTCCAAACTATTTATCGTCCATGTTTCACTTCCATACATGACTACACTCCATACAAATACTTTCAGAAACGACTTCCTGATACTTAAGTCTATACTCGATGTTAGCAAATTTCTCTTCTTCAGAAATGCTTTCCTTGCCATTGCCAGTCTACGTTTTATATTCTCCCTGCTTCCACCATCATCAATTATTTTACTCCCCAAATAGCAAATCTCCTTTACTACTTTAAGTGTCTCATTTCGTAATCTAATTCCCTCGCCATCGCCCGATTTAATTTGACTACATTCCATTATCCTCGTTTTGCTTTTGTTGATATTCATCTTATATCCTCCTTTCAAGACACTGTCCATTCCATTCAACTGCTCCTCCATGTCCTTTGCTGTCTCTGACAGAATTACAATGTCATCGGCGAAACTCGAAGTTTTTATTTCTTCTCCATAAATTTTAATACCTGCTCCGAATTTTTCTTTTGTTTCCTTTACTGCTTGTTCAATATACAGATTGAACAACACCGGGGAGAGGCTACAACCCTGTCTCACTCCCTTCCCAACCACTGCTTCCCTTTCATGCCCCTCGACTCTTATAACTGCCATCTGGTTTCTGTACAAATTGTAAATAGCCTTTCGCTGTCTGTACTTTACCCCTGCCACCGTCAGAATTTGAAAGAGAGTATTCCAGTTAACATTGTCAAAAGCTTTCTCTAAGTCTACAAATGCTAGAAACGTAGGTTTGCCTTTTCTTAATCTTTCTTCTAAGATAAGTCGTAAGGTTAATATTGTCTCACGAGTTCCAACATTTCTACGGAATCAAAACTGACCTTCCGCGAGGTCTGCATCTACCAGTTTTTCCATTCGTCTGTAAAGAATTCGTGTTAGTATTTTGCAGCTGTGGCTTATTAAACTGATAGTTCGGTAATTTTCACATCTGTCAACGCCTGCTTTCTTTGGGATTGGAATTATTATATTCTTCTTTAAGTCTGCGGGTATTTCGCCTGTCTCATACATCTTGCTCATCAGATGGTAGAGTTTTGCATGACTGGATCTCCCAAGGCCGTCAGTAATTCTAATGGAATGTTGTCTACTCCCGGGGCCTTGTTTCGGCTCAGGTCTTTCAGTGCTCTGTCAAACTCTTCACGCAGTATCTTATCTCCCATTCGCTCTTCCTCTACATCCTCTTCCATTTCCATAATATTGTCCTCAAGTACGTCGCGCTTGTATAAACCTTCTATATACTCCTTCCACCTTTCTGCCTCCCCTTCTTTGCTTAGAACTGGGTTTCCATCTGAGCTCTTGATATTCATACAAGTGGTTCTCTTCTCTCCAAAGGTCTGTTTAATTTTCCTGTAGGCAATATCTATCTTACCCCTAGTGAGATAAGCCTCTACATCCTTACATTTGTCTTCTAGCCATCCCTCCTTAGCCATTTTGCACTTCCTGTCAATCTCATTTTTGAGACGTTTGTATTCCTTTTTGCCTGCTTCATTTCCTGCATTTTTATATTTTCTTCTTTCATCAATTAAATTCAATATTTCTTCTGTTACCCGAGGATTTCTATTAGCCTTTTGTCTCTTTACCTACTTCTCTGCTGCCTTCACTATTTCATACCTCAGAGCTACTCATTCTTCTTTACTGTATTTTTTCCCCCATTCCTGTCAGTTGTTCCGTTATGCTCTCCCTGAAACTCTCTACAACCTTTGGTTTAGTCAGTTTATTCAGGTCCCATCTCCTTAACTTAGCACCTTTTTTTTTGTTTCTTCAGTTTTAATCTACAGTTCATAACAAATAGACTGTGGTCAGAGTCCACATCCGCCCCTGGAAATGTCTTACAATTTAAAAACTGGTTCCTAAATCTCTGGCTTATTATTATATAATCTATCGGAAATCTGATACCTTTTAGTATCTCCAGGATTCTTCCATGTATACAACCTTCTTTTATGATTCTTGAACCAAGTGTTAGCTATGATTAAGTTATGCTCTGTGCAAAATTCTACCAGACGGCTTCGTCTTTCACTTATTTCCACCAATCCATATTCACCTACTATGTTTCCTTCTCTCCCTTTTCCTACACTCGAATTCCAGTCACCCATAACTATTAAATTTTCGTCTCCCTTCACTACCTGAATAATTTCTTTTATTTCATCATACATTTCTTCAATTTCTTCGTCATCTGCAGAGCTAGTTGGCATATAAACTTGTACTACTGTAGTACAAGTGTCTATCTTGGCCACAATAATGCGTTCACTATGCTGTTTGTAGTAGCTTACCCGCACTCCTATTTTTTTTATTCATTATTAAACCTACTCCTGCGTTACCCCTATTTGATTTTGTATTTATAACCCTGTATTCACCTGAGCAAAAGTCTTGTTCCTCGTGCCACCGAACTTCACTAATTCCCACTATATCTAACTTTAACCTATCCATTTCCCTTTTAAATTTTCTAACCTACCTGCCCCATTAAGGGATCTGACATTCCACGCTCCGATCCGTAGAACGCCAGTTTTCTTTCTCCTGATAACGACGGCCTCTTGAGTAGTCCCCGCCCGAAGATCCGAATGGGGGACTATTTTACCTCCGGAATATTTTACCTAAGAGGACCCCATCATCATTTAATCATACAGTAAAGCTGCCTGACCTCGGGAAAAATTACGGCCGTAGTTTCCCCTTGGTTTCGGCCGTCGCAGTACTTGGACGTAACATATATAATATACTTAGTAAAGTTTTGCCTCCAGACTTGAAGAGATGATCGAAGGGATATTGGGGGACTTTCAGGCTGGATTTACGAGGAACAGATCCACGATGGGTCAGATATTTTTATTAAGACAAGTGCTAGAGAAGGTTTATGAGTACGACAAGCACCTACATCAGTTGTACATTGATTTTAAGCAAGCGTATGACAGCCTACACAGGAAGAAAATTATACACATCATGAAAGAATTTATAATCCCACTAAAATTGATCAATTTAACGGAAATGAGAATGAAAGCAACAGTGTGTAAAGTAAGAATAGAACAAGAACTGCCTGGTGAATTCCAAGTACAGAGGGGGCTACGACAGGGAGATGTGATCTCTACAATGCAATTTAATTTAGTTTTATAAAAGGGGATGCGGCGAATGCCGATAAACCCAGGAGGAACAATAATTAATCAGCAAGTTCAAGTGATAGCATATGCGGATGACGTAGCATTAATGGGAAGGAATGTAAGAGCACTAAAGGGGAACTACGATACGTTAGAAGAAGCAGCAAGAGAAGTAGGTTTAGAAGTAAACATAAACAAAAAAAGTATGTGGTGATGGGGGAGCCCAGTATAAACGGATAAGAGAATTCAATAGTAATGAATGGGAAAGAATATAAAAGAGTGAAAACATTTAAATATTTAGGTTATGTAATAACGGAGAACAATAAAGTAGCAGTACTAATTCAGGAAAGGATAGCGAGTGGAAATCGTTGCTATTTTGCCTTGCAGAATGTATTTAATTCCAGGAATGTTAACAGGAATACAAAAATCAAAATATACACTACCATATTGAGACCTATAGTAATATATGGATCAGAAGAATGGGTACTGACATTAAAGGAGAACTGGTTACTGAGATGGGAAAGAAAGATACTGAGAAGGATTTTTGGAGCAGTGAGAGAGGAAGATGGCTGGAGAGCAAGGACAAATGTAGAACTACAAACACTTTTTGGACAGACGGACATTATTGTTAAAATTAGGCAGGGAAGAATAAGATGGGCAGGACATGTACAGAAAGTGCCAGAAACTCGGAGTGTCAAGAAAGTTTTCATGGGAAACCTGACGGGAGAAGGAGAAGAGGTAGACCCAGTAAAAGGTGGCTGGACGATATGGAAGAAGATCTAAAGGCGATGGGAATAAGAAATTGGAGAAGGAAGGTGATGGACAGAGAAGAATGGAGGCAGATGATACAGGAGACCAAGGTTCTTCAAGGACTGTAGAGCCAACCAAGAAGAAGAAGAAATTAAAGTTCAAAAAGGAGAAGAAATATGAACTTAGAGGTGTGCCGATGACTTTGTTATTCTGTCAGAGACAACGAAGAACTTGTGAGAGCAGTTCACCGAGAAGGATAACGCCTTGAAAATATGTTATAATATCAACGACAACAAAAGTAAAACAAAGATAATGGAATTTCCTCGTTTTAAATCAGGCTATTCTGAGAGAATCAGATTAGGAAATAAGACATTAAAAGTACCAAAAATGTTTTATTATTTGGGCAGCAAAACGATGGTCGGAGTAGAGATGATGTGAAATGCCGAGTGGCTATAGCGACCAAAGCATTTCTGAAAAAGATAAATTTGTTAATTCCGAATATAAATTTAGATGTTCGTAATTCTTTCCTGAAGGTTTGAGTACTTGTCTAGAGTGTAACCGTGTACTGAAGTGGAACGTGGACTACAAACAGTTCAGAAAAGAAAATAAAAGCTTTTGAAATGTAAATGGTGAGTATTAGATGAGTAGATTGAGTATCTAATGAGTAGGTATTACATCGAATTCGGGAATACTTATATTTATGGCACAGCTTGACTAAACGACGGGATCAGTTGATAGGACACATCCTGACACATCAAGGATACGGAAAAGTGTAGGGAGCAAAAATTGTAGAGGGACACCAAGGGATGAATACAGTAAGAAGATTCAACTGGATATACGTTGCTATAATTATCTACAGATGAAGATGCTTGCACAGAACAGACTATCGTGGAGATCCGTATCAAAACTTTCTGTGAACTCCAAACCAGAACAGCCTAGAGCAATGTGTATTCATAGGAAATGTGGCCTCTAGTTGAATGTGTCATGACGATCTCTCCATCGGTAACAGATTGCGGGTTAGCTCCCCATTCTGATCTTCGGAATTAAACATTCAAGAGGGAAGGGACCATAAGAAAAAAGTAAAATTAAGAAATGTGTAAGGGTCTACGAGCGAAGCGAAAACTGTTAGAGTTCTGAATGTGGCAGCGACGAATTTGCTCGATAATACGGCAACATCTGCAGCATCACCTCAGTAAATTTAAGACAGTACGCTTAGTTACGAGTACGAAGGCAGGAAGAAGAGTGACTTATTGTGAAAAGTATATTGTTTCCATCAGAATCGAAACGAAACCAGCCTCAGCATGCCAACATCAGAAACGGAGATGTAAAGAGAGTGTATGAGTGAACTGAGCGGGTAATTTAGTATAGGAGTCGAAAGTCTAATGAAAGAACACTATAATAGAGATAAGCAGAAATGCCCTCACTAGACATTCATTGGACATTTTGTTCCTCCAGACAAGAACAGATGGCAGAATTACGAAAAAATTAGGTATCTGTAATAGAAAAGACAGAGGAGAAACACTCGGTGATTTCTGCAATAAATTTCAGTTGGTAATAGCAAATACACAGTACAAAATTCACTTTTACACGGGAAAGGGCAGAAAACATAGGGAAATACTAGCTGCGTTACATCATGGTGAAACACAGATTTCGACCCAAGATGAGTTTACAGTAAGTGAAGCTAGGCGCAGCGACTGGCTGTCTTCAACCCCAGACAGATCTGGTCTGATCTCGGACCCAACCAAGCAACCCCCTGGTTTCAAACAACCGAGGAAATTCTGGACATCACTTAACCGGATAAGAAACCAACATGGCAGATGTTAGGGAAGCACAAGTGGAAGATTGCTAATAGCTCTTTCTGCGACTGTGCTGACGTGCCACATCGTTATGGACTGCCCACTTCGAACGTTCAGTGGTTCAATAGAGGAGATCCATCAGGCCACTGAGGAAGCTGTGGAGTGGCTAAGGACACTGGACATACATCTGTAATAATACCTATATTACTCATAGATCGAGGTCTAAACTTGTATATGTTTGTAAATAGGCAAATAATTGTACATTGTATTTTGTAACAACGCACTATATCTTCAAGCCATACGAAATATATATATACACAGATTTCGATATCAGATATTGAATTGCAAGGCATACTCAGGAGAAGATAGAGACTCTTATTACAATTTGGTTAACTGAATCGTATGTAAGGTTCAATGTAGAAATAAGTGAAATACTGAAGTAATGAGAAATGATGATCTCTGAGAGTGTAGATAAATGTTACAAAAGAAAATTAAGTTGATGAGTGACATGACTAGAGAAAAAAAGTGAAGAAATAAAAACTACGTCCGTACAGGGCTTGAAAGGGTCAACGGTACAGACCGACCGCCATATCATCCTCAGACGATAGGTATCAATGGATGCGGATATGCATGTGATCACTTCATCGCTCTCGCAGCCGTTGTCCGTTTCCGTGATCGTAGCCGTGAGTTCCCAAGCAGTTCCTTAATTGGCCTCACAAGGGATGAGTGCAACCTGCTTGTCAACAGCGCTCGGCACCCCGGATGGTTTCCCACCCAAGTGCTTAACTTCGGTAATCTGACGGGAACTGGTATTACCACTGCACCAAGTCTATTAGCCAATGTGTGAAGGAATGGAAAAGAAAATTGTCGACATATGCAGACACAGATAAGTCAAAACAACTTTCCGACAATTTAAAAGTAGTTCTGTCAACTTAAGAAAGCAAAATGGATTCCGCTGTTAAAGGCACAGGATAGAACAAGTAACTGGATAGAATACACTACGGCCTATGGGAGGGGAAGAACTGTCTGCTGATGTAACAGAAGAAGAAATGGTTGTCGATTTGATAGACATAGGGGATTGAGTTCTAGTTTCAAGGTTTTGTACGATATTGGAGGACTTGGGTCAAACAGGGCGCAAGGGATACCTAGCAGTCTCGCAGTATTTCTAAAATCATTGGTAGAAGATGATTCAGGGTAGCGTGAAGAACGTATGAGACTCGAGACGTACTATTGTATTTCAATAGACGCAATACCAAATATAGGACAAGCAGATAAAAGCGTGAATTACTGCACAATTAGCGTGATCGCTCACACTTCGAAGCTGCTGTCCAGAATAATGAATGGAATAATAAAAAAGAAAATTGAAGCTCTGGTAGCTGAAAGTAATTTTCAGTTTAGGAAAAGTAAAAGATCAGAGGGGAAGTTCAGGAGCTGCACGTGAAATCAGAAGCAAGATAAATAAAGATACTTCGATGGATTTATCATTCTATAATAAAGGTTCAGCCTTAGAAAATGATGCAAGACGTTTCAAAATCATAAGAAAATACCCGTAGGTTATAGGGAAAGATGGATAATGTGCGTATAATAGGTACAAGAACCAAGAGGAAGCAATAAGAATGGAAAATCAAGAGAGAAGTGGTCGGATGTAAAAGGGCGCAGCTTGGAGTTGCAGTCTTTCTCCCATACTGTACAATCTGTACCTCGAAGGAGCAATGAATGAAATAAAGGGAAGATTCAAATGTGAGTTTAAAAATGAACGTCAAAGGATATCAATGATAAGATTTGATGATGTGCCACTGCTATCCTTTGTGAAAGTCAAGAAGAATGTCAAGAGTTGTTGAATGGAATTAATTACCGTGCGCATAATCTGCATTCAAAGTAAACCAAAAACGAAAGTACTGAGATCGGTGACTAAACATCAAACGGAGGACTAAGCAGTAGACGAGATGAAGAAATCCTACTACTTCGGAGGCAAGATAACGTATGACGAACAAAGCAAGGAGATATAAGAAGCAGACTAACGGAAGGAGAAGTGGTTCTCTGGTATCAGACATTGGCCTAGAGAAAGAAATTTCTGAGGATGTATTGGCAGTAGGTCGTGGATTGCGGGAAAACAGGAAAAGAAGGGAACTGAGGCGGGTGAGATTCGGTGTTACAGAAAGGTGCTGAAGATTAAGTAAAGTAAGAAATCAAGTGGTTCTCAACAGAATCGCAAAAGAAAGGAATATTTAGTAAACATTAACTATAAGAAGGGAGAAGGTAACAGGAAAGGTGTAAAGACACCAGAGTTCTATGGTACTAGATGGAGTTGTATAGGGCAAAATTGGAACGTAACAGAGAGATTGGAATGTACCTAACAAATAATTACCTTCGTCAGGTGTACGAGCAACTTGGAGATGAAAAGATGTGCACAGGAGAGAAAGTCACGCCAGGCTACATCAAAACAGTCAGAAGATTCATAAAAAGAACAACAGAAAACATTATTGGGTTCAGGAATCCAGCGGCATGGCGTAAGTAGCAGAGAAGATTTTGTTGTGAATACGACAGTCACGAGCGGCTCAGTAAGCGATAGACTATTGATACAAGTTATAAACTTGGAAAACTAGCGTAATTGCTATCTCCTTTGATCACACTGTCGCCTCTGCACAGAAAAAACCATTTCCTCTGGTAGTAAAACAAGCACTGTTAGAGATGCAGTGAAGGCCAACAGCCTAACAACCTAACCATACCAAGGTCGTCTTGAACAGCGACCTGTGAAAGTCAACAGCATCCAATTCAAGTCCAATGTAAAATCCAACGTTCGTCAATAGTAGGGTATCTATAGGTATTGCAGGTGCTTTTACACTTAAACGACTTGTTTTACTGTGGGATGTTAACATGCAGGGACAATAATCTTGAACGCATGACGTCATCAAGATAACGAACGGCGGAAAATTAAAAAAAGGAAAAGATGCCGGTTCGCAGGAAATTTAAAAAAATAAAAAAAAGTTCAAATATGTGTGAAATCTTATGGGACTGAACAGCTAAGGTCATCAGTCCCTAAGCTTACACACTACTCAACCTAAATTATCCTAAGAACAAACACACACACACCCATGCCCGAGGGAGGAGTCGAACCTCCGCCGGGACCAGCCGCACAGTCCATGACTGAAGCGCCTGAGACCGCTCGGCTAATCCCGCGCGGTAAAAAATAAAAGATGGGGTGGAAAATTTAAAAATTGGCATGAAATTCAAAAATATAAGGTGTTGGAACCAGCTCAGTTCTGCTTTGAGGCTTCCAGTCAGAATGTAGATGCAAGCTTCTGACATCGCGTCCAAATATATGCACTAAAAAATTACATATCCTTCACATGAACTGGCGTCGAGATCAAATATATGCATTATTTCAGTAACCTTAACTTGAATCTCAAAGATATTTGCATAAAATTATTTACGGCGGAAAATTAAAAAAAAAGGAAAAGATGCCAGTTCGCAGGAAATTTAAAGAAATAAAAAAATAAAAATGTTCAAATGTGTGTGAAATCTTATGGGACTTAACTGCTAAGGCCATCAGTCCCTAAGCTTACACACTACTTAGCCTAAATTATCCTGCTGTAATTAGCATTTTATTAAAATAATGAAGTCAACTGTGTTGCTGACGTCTCCACCCAGTAACAGACACTCACTGCACAGTGGGAATGTATATTGACTCAATTTTTTGCGCCATGTTCAGAAAAAGTATGATTATTCGCGCTTTATCGTTATCAATACATACACAAACACACATACCTGAATTTTGCTTTATGTTCAAAAAAATACAGACCTGAATTTTTTTGTCATGTTCAGAAGAAAGTATAAATATTCGATTTTTTTCGTTTGTACCACACACACACGCACACACACACACACACACACACACACACACACACACACACACACACACGTTACGGACGTCAGTGCAGCCACTTGCTCTCAGACACAGAGAGAGAGGCCAGTGTAGGAGACATCTCCTCACACATCAGCTGTCTGATAATACACTGTTCAGCCATGTCAAATTTGCTAATATTGTGTTCCATTAAGCACACACAATACATTATAGAGGGAATAGGAAGGAAAATTAACTCACACAATAAATGTTGTAGACACAACATTTGTTATTAAAAAAATTTTCTTACAATGTTTTTACATACAATATATTTACATTCAGTGTTACTAGACACAGTGTTTTTACATTCAGTGTCTTTACACGCAATGTTTTCAGAGATTCGCTATCGAAATAATTACGATGGATCACTAAATTTGCATCAGAAAGTATACATTAAGATATAGAGAATAATAGTTTGATCAGAAAGGAGTTTTCAAATTCACATAAGTTACAAAAATGGCAATGACGTCAAATTACAATCCACAAATTGCAGTTGTTTCAAAGAAAATGCCTCTTTTGCATGCTGCACATCGAAATTTTTGTTTTTATTTATGCACTCAGACGCGTTTCACCTTTTTTTACAAGGCATTCCTTCGAGAATTTCGTTCGGTAACTATTGTAGTAGCCCCAAATATATTTTCCACGGTGTCGCTAGTCTTATATCCTGCATCTGTTGCACATTTTGCATGGTTTTTCCAAAACATGCCATTATTCAGCAGTCTGAAGTACTTGCACTTGCCTGAATGATAAAAGATGGATCTTTACTTTTATTAGTGAATAAAGACGAAAATAATTTCTTGGATGGTAGCAAAATAGTTTCTTTGGTTTCTTATTAACGGATGGCGGCGACATTTTTCCAGATATAAAGGCAAATCCGAAAAATTGTAAACTTTTTGGGACTTCAAGATCCACCTCTAAAATGTACCCTATATAAGAATCACCTGGTACATTCTGAAGAAAGCCGTCTGAAATTGGACATGAGAAGATATTGTAAAATCGCCCAGCTGCATAGGCTATTCAAACCAGAATAAATGGTGAAATATTCGTCAGTTTTGTCATAACATTTGGCCATGAAACTGTTGGTGGTAGTGGGATGTCTCTAAAAACAACAGATAATGCCACCTCTAGTACGTCCTTCGACAAATTAGAGTTGTTCGTCATTGGTAACAAGCTCCAATTTCGCTTTAGTTCAAATGGTTCAAATGGCTCTGAGTACTATGGGACTCAACTGCTGTGGTCATTAGTCCCCTAGAACTTAGAACTACTTAAACCTAACTAACCTAAGGACATCACACACATCCATGCCCGAGGCAGGATTCGAACCTGCGACCGTAGCAGTCGCACGGTTCCGGACTGCGCGCCTAGAACCGCGAGACCACCGCGGCCGGCTTCGCTTTAGTAATTTTCAGCAGAGCAAAAAGTTTGGTCTGACGCTATTCAGTGACGAAACTGTCAGTCTAAGTGATATTGTAATTAGTAATCGAAACTGGGTCAACCACGTGAACAGCTTTAACGCAACCCTTTAGCTACGGAGAGAGATACTATGTTTGTAGCATAACTGAAGTTCTTATAATCGGTTAGTATGAGGTCAGGACATTGTGATTAATAAATTGGTCTTCATGGTAAACTACCGAGCGCTTCACTAATGCTCAGTGACGAGGAGTTCACTGCTTACGGACTCAAAATCATGCTCGCTAGCCAGCTGCGGCACCTCCCTCCTACGTTTGCCATCATTTAAATTCCCGATCCCGAACATAGACTTCGAAAACCCCGGGCATATGGGTCAAACTGTATTATTTTCCCGGACATATACAACCTGTCGACGATAAGTTGGCCTGTGCCCACAGTGTACTTACGGGGACCGGGGAAATGAGAAGAGCAATTTTCCGTCGTTTGTCCATCAGCCTGCCTTCACAACGTTGAGCGAACTGACGAAATGTCTGAGTAAAATAAACATTCTAGCGGATGAAAGCTTCTTTTTACATCGTCTTCTATATGCAACAGAAAATCATGTAAAAATTCCCCAAACAGAAATACTACGAACTTAGATGATTTTCTGCAATTCTCTCTTCAAGAGTTGAACAACTCCTGGTGCAGCTAATAGCTTCTTGTGCTTACTTGTTGCCAAAACTTAGTTCCTTATTTGTAAACCATTACTAATTTTATATGGACAAAGAAAAGTTTATTAGTTTAATCTTTCATTGTTACAATCAGCAGCTAGCTTTGCAATGAAAGGAGTAATAACTGATGGACGCAGTAAATTCTCGACTATCTGCCTCATGACTAAACAGCTTTCCATACTATAAGGAATTTACAAGCACTTGTATTTCTGAGCGCATTTTACATGCGCGTCAGGCTGTATCTCACTAAGCACAATGAGCAAATCTCTGTTGTGTCATGAATCTGAAGGGGGGGTGGGGGGAGGTGGGCCATCGAATGAGACAATGCTTATGCGGGAAAATTTTCTCTAATTGTCCCTAAATACTACAATACTTTTTGTAAAAGATTTATACATTCCCATATTACACTGTGCAACGCAATTAGAGAGTCACTTTTTCGAATCCCGATGACTATCTCCCATTGCAACTCAGAAGTTTGAAATTTGGCTCGAAGTTGCCTACAGCCATCCTCTGTAGCGGTGAAAGGCGTGGCGCACTGCAACGTCACCCTCGATCTCGGAGATGCTTCAAACAAATGCTTCAGTGCACGTGGAATCTAACGGGTGTCCAGTGGGTTGCCTGCCTTCAGTTGCTATAGCATCAGTGGAGCGTGCGTGTAGAAGATACATTTTTAAAGTACTCAGCAAAGTTGAGCGGGTGACTCCGAGAGTGCTGGCAAACTAAGGGGTGGAATCTAAGGGGTGTCCAGTGGGTTGCCTGCCTTCAGTTGCTATAGCATCAGTGGAGCGTGCGTGTAGAAGTTACATTTTTAAAGTACTCAGCAAAGTTGAGCGGGTGACTCCGAGGGTGCTGGCAAACTAAGGGGTGGAATCTAAGGGGTGTCCAGTGGGTTGCCTACCTTCAGTTGCTAGAAAATCAGTGGAGCGTGCGTGTAGAAGATACATTTTTAAAGTACTCAGCAAAGTTGAGCGGGTGACTCCGAGGGTGCTGGCAAACTGGGCGCCATAGAGGGGCCCTTTACCGTTTTATTCAGGCACACTTCGATGTTGTAACCCCCACGATCACCCCACAGCAGGGATGAAAAGGCATAAACATGTTTTACTGCTTCGGGTCGCATTAAAATTTCGTCGAATGATTATGAACTGTCCCTAGTGATTCCACGCAGTACACCAGACCAAAACTGCTTTAGTGTTACACTCCAAATAAGTCATATCACGTTCGGTGGGGTTGCAGCCCTACGATGCACTCACACCACGGTGGCGTTGGGCAGAATTTTGGTGGAAAGTGGTGCCAATGTGACGTCCTTAAACGCCCTAACAACTCACGTGAACTTCCGAGCTCTGGCCTTTTTTCTCACATGGATCGACTACTCGCTGTTTGAAGCGTCTCCGAGCCCGGGGAAGACGCTGCTGAGTGCCACGCATTTTTACTATTGTAAAGTAAGGTTGTACATACCTTTTAGCCAAATTTCAAACTTCTGCGTCGCAACAGAAGACACTTACCGGGTGTCAAATAAATGGCCATTCAATTGCATTGTACAGAGTAGATGCAAACGAGAAGCGTGACCTGGACTTAATTTAACGTCTTTGTCAACATCTGTTGTCTTTCGTTCGCAGATGTTTGTGACCAATAAATTCCCATCGTAATTTCTCAGATTGTATGGCACTGTATAGTAGGAAATGTAATTCTCATTACAACTGTATGTGATAGATTATCGTACCGTGGCAGCCAGATAAGTAGAAGATGACCAACATCTACGACGTGTTTGAGAAAAATGCTGACTTCTACCAAAGTCCTCATTCTTTTTTTTTCAAATAACAATATCGTATCGTTCAGAGCAGTTTCCTTCTGCAACTATGCGTCACAGGAGTCGTTATTCCCAGTCTTGGTAGCAGCGTTGGAAGGCTTCAACTGGTAGGGCCTTTAACATGTCGGTCGCATTCTTTTGCATCTTCTGCAGAGTCCCAACATAACGTTCTTTTAGAACATTTTTCAATTTCTGGAAAAGAAAAATGTCACAAGAACTCAAATCAGATGCCGTGGAACAACGGAATGCCTTTTTAGGTCAAAATTCCGTGATGAAAGAGCCGTGTGACATGGGGCGTTGACGTGATGCAGCAACCATTTGTCAGCAAGGTCCGGTCTCTCTCGATTCACCCTTTTCCTGAGCCTTTCAAGAAAATATTTGTAAAGTACTGGGTTACAGTTTGTCCAGGAGGAACAAGTTCTTTATCCACGATCCACTACTGCCTAATAGCAAATCAGCTTTGTTTTAATTTTTGATTTCCTCATTCTAGCTTTCATGCGTCGAGGAGATGTCTCAGCATGCCACGTCTCATTTTCCCTTTGTCTCAGGATCGTACTCAGAAAATAATGGACTTAGCACACCATTAGCCGCCATTTCCCAGTCGCGTAGCTCTTTGCTTGGAATCACCAGTGCATGTCTACCACCATCATTTTCGCCAACCAAGGAAAATTCCTTCGCAATACCAGGAATCGAACCCGGGTTCTCCTCTTAGCAGCCAAACGGCCTACGCAGGCGGACGCTTTACAAATATTTTATGTTTCAGATTCCACTATGGTTATTTCAGAATTCGCTTTTTGCTGGGATCAACGATTAATGTATTTTGTTTGAAAATTATCTCTCGAGTATAAATAGCGATTTTAATCAAGAATTCACGAAAGTGTTCATTGGACGAAAGAAGAGAGAAGTTCTCCAGTGGAAATGATCATATTTTATGTAACATTTTGCTTCGAAACAGCACTGGCTTACGTCGTCTTGAATCGCATCCTCCACTGGGCAGTTTGCCTATGTAAGGCGAACGTATTTGTAACAAATTTTCCTAATTAATTTAGTTCAACAAAATGCTGCAGGCTGATACTGTTGTAGAGCTCTTATTGATGTTAAATACCTGGATAACACCTGTGCGACTACTTATCAGCGCTTCCAGCGAATTCTATTCCTTCGTGCACGCCGCTGCTGCTGGCTAATCCATGCTGGAGCAGGTGAAAGGCAAATGTCTTAAAAGTTGAACTTTTCGGCTGAGGGACACAATGACCACGAAGAAAAGAAAAACAGGCAGTTTGATGAGTCTCAAGTTGACAGCATCATCAGCTAACTACACCAGCCACGGAGTGGTACTCCATATAGAGGGAAATCATCTTCATAGAGTAAAGACAGATGGAATTACAGAAACAAAAGAACGAACTAGACATGACAAGAAAAAACTGCTTGGTATAAAATATGTACCTGCGATCTGTACTTGATATTTTATAGGATTAAAAAATTAAAAAAAATTGATCTTACTACGATTTTGAGGATACAACAGATAGATATCAGTGTGATAACTTACAGAAAGAAATAAAAAAATGTGACTATAGATCTAAAAGACTACACAGTTATTTACAGTCGAGTACCACTAAACATAACATCCTGTTGCGGGATGGCTATAATAATAAATATGGAAAAACCAAATAATGAGCCCTGCATACATTAATGAAAGAATAACAGCAGAATTATTTAAAATGAACTGGGTGGGGGAGTGGGGAGGGGGGCTCTATCATATATATATATATATATATATATATATATATATATATATATATATATATATATATATATATATATAGGGAAAACCTTATTGACACATTCCTGGGGTCAGATACATCACATGATCACACTGACAGAACCACAGGCACATAGACACAGGCAACAGAGCATGCACAATGTCGGCACTAGTACAGTGTATATCCACCTTTCGCAGCAATGCAGGCTGCTATTCTCCCATGGAGACGATCGTAGAGATGCTGGATGTAGTCCTGTGGAACGGCTTGCCATGCCATTTTCACCTGGCGCCTCAGTTGGACCAGCGATCGTGCTGGACGTGCAGACCGCGTGAGACGACGCTTCATCCAGTCCCAAACATGCTCAATGGGGGGAGAGATCCGGAGATCTTGCTCGCCAGAGTAGTTGACGAACACCTTCTAGAGCACGTTGGGTGGCACGGGATACATGCAGACGTGCATTGTCCTCTTGGAACAGCAAGTTCCCTTGCCGGTCTAGGAATGGTAGAACGATGGGTTCGATGACGGTTTGGATGTACCGTGCACTATTCAGTGTCCCCTCGACGATCACCAGAGGTGTACGGCCAGTGTAGGAGATCGCTCCCCACACCATGATGCCGGGTGTTGGCCCTGTGTGCCTCGGTCGTATGCAGTCCATATTATGGCGCTCACCTGCACGGCGCCAAACACCCATACGACCATCATTGGTACCAAGGCAGAAGCGACTCTCATCGCTGAAGACGACACGTCTCCATTCGTCCCTCCATTCACGCCTGTTGCGACACCACTGGAGGCGGGCTGCACGATGTTGGGGCGTGAGCGGAAGACGGCCTAACGGTGTGCGGGACCGTAGCCCAGCTTCATGGAGACGGTTGCGAATGGTCCTCGCCGATACCCCAGGAGCAACAGTGTCCCTAATTTGCTGGGAAGTGGCGGTGCGGTCCCCTACGGCACTGCGTAGGATCCTACGGTCTTGGCGTGCATCCGTGCGTCGCTGCGGTCCGGTCCCAGGTCGACGGGCACGTGCACCTTCCGCCGACCACTGGCGACAACATCGATGTACTGTGGAGACCTCAAGCCCCACGGGTTGAGCACTTCGGCGGTACGTCCACCCGGCCTCCCGCATGCCCACTATACGCCCTCGCTCAATGTCCGTCAACTGCACATACAGTTCACGTCCACGCTGTCGCGGCATGCTACCAGTGTTAAAGACTGCGATGGAGCTCCGTATGCCACGGCAAACTGGCTCTGACGGCGGCGGTGCACAAATGCTGCGCAGCTAGCGCCATTCGACGGCCAACACCGCGGTTCCTGGTGCGTCCGCTGTGCCGTGCGTGTGATCATTGCTTGTACATCCGTCTCGCAGTGTCCGGAGCAAGTATGGTGGGTCTGACACACCGGTGTCAATGTGTTCTTTTTTCCATTCCCAGGAGTGTGTGTGTGTGTGTGTGTGTGTGTGTGTGTGTGTGTGTGTGTGTGTGCAAAAGAATAGGGAAGCAATGAACAAACGGCTGCACTCTATGACAAATTCCAGGAAACAATCAACAAAAGCTATAAACCTGACCATGACATATTTTTCGAAAATTTTAATTCCCGTGTTGGATATATGCCGGTAACGGGAGTGAAAGGCTTTTCTGGGGAAAATAAAACGATTAAAAATTGAGAAGAATTCTAATAGGTCGCAACATTTAGCACATTAAAACTAACTAATTTTTACCTCTACAAAAAATATAATCTTAAATATGCAGTAGCACAAGCAGGTATAGTTTACTTGTAAATTGTATCACCACAAACGAAAAAACGAAAACCCTAATTCAAGATGGACAGATTTATAGAGGCTGTGACATATGTTCAGATTCTATTAGTTACTGCAGTTGTATCACTAGCTGGATAGAAAAGCATAAACAAAAAAATTAAAAAAGCACAAAAAGTATGCAAAATTCACTTTGTCCAACATGATAGTGCAGGGATACTATACTAAAATATATTAAATGCACATCTACCAGGCCGGCCGGCCGTCCTGCCTCGGGCATGGATGTGTGTGATGTCCTTAGGTTAGTTAGGTTTAAGTAGTTCTAAGTTCTAGGGGACTGGTGACCTCAGACGCTGAGTCCCACAGTGCTCAGAGCCATTTGAACCACATCTACCAGAAGTAACAACCAGCCATGACACTGGTAAAAAGTAGCGCAATGTAAGAATCTGAATAGGAAATGCTGAGAAGAAACCGTGGGGAAAAGAAAGGAGCATAAAAAGGAGGTAAATTAAGAGTATGGAACAACTGGAATCATCTACATAACAGAAAAATAATGCGTGTTAAGTGCTCCTGCGGAATACACAAAAAACTAAAAACTCTGCCCGAAAAGGCCATGAAGGCCCAACGGTAGCGACCGGCCGCCGTGTCATCCTCAGTCACAGGCGTCACTAGATGCGGGTAGGTAAGGACATGTGGTCAGAACACCGCTCTCCCGCCGTATGTCAGTTCACGAGAACGGAGCCGGTACTTATCAATCAAGTAGCTCCTCAGTTTGCGTCACGAGGGCTGATTGCACCCCGATTGCCGACAGCACTTGGCAGACCGGATGGTCACCCATCCAGGTGCAGCCCAGCACGGCAGCGCTTAGCTTCGGTGATTTGACGGGAACCGGTGTGCCCACTGCGGCAAGGCCGTTAGCAGAATAACACATAAGAGGCATCTCCAACATCTGAAGCGATAGCCGTGGAAGAAAAATACTACCATACAAGGTACTGACAGAAACCATTCGGAAAAATATACTTCAGAAATGAATATAATTAGAACAGATGGATTCGAAGCTATCAAGAATTATGTTGCAAACACACGAGGAAAAGGGACTTACATAAATATATTGACATCATAGTAATGCTTGAGCTACAAAACACGCTAAAAATAGGAAAGTTGTAGGAATAAATGAAATGAATGCAGATTCTGTCAAATAAGCAGGAACCTTCTAATGTCTCAGATTCCTAACTATTATCAAGATTTGCTAGCAGATGTGTGAAATCGCATACTCGTGAGAGAAGGTGTAATATGTCTCACTGTTCAAAAAGGGCAATAGAAGTGAAGGCTGCATACAAGATATACCAGAAAATCATGAACAACAGAATAAGAGTTATAGCCGAGGAAAAAGATGAAAGTGGATTTACAAAATGACGTTCGTATATTGACAGTAATATACAATAAAACCATTCATAGAAAAATAATAATAGTTTAATCTTGATAGCAACACTGATTTTTATAGACCTGTAGAAATGTTTCGATCGAATGACCAATTAAAAACCTGTATCGTGAAATAAAAATAGTAGTAAATATAAGAGAAAAGGACAAATGAGTTAAAAGTCAATGGCAGAGTAGGTGGAACAACAGTGCTCTCTTCCGCAATATCTTTATCATTTATATTGACGATATGTTTAAAAATAGGAAATAAAATAATTATCTAGGAATTAAAGTAGATAAACACACTAATGTAAATGAACTATTATTTGCATACGACATTATAGTACAGAGAAAGTAATGATGACCTTCAACTACAAGTAATCAGCTAAGGCAAATATGTACTGTGTACAGTTTTAAATCTCATTACAGAACACCAAAGTTATGACCTTTTAAGGTAAATACCTTATACAGCAGTAGATAATAATCAACAATGAAATAATTGAACGAATGCTACGTTTTAAATAGCTCACCTCCGAGACGAGCTATAATGATAATGGGGATGAAAATCTGTCCAAATTTCAAGCAATATGCACTGTTGTGAAACCATAAACAGAACACGTAACTAAAACCCTAAACAGTCAAATTTTATAATACTACGGTGTTATTACAGCTGTTGTATGAAGCGACCGTTGGATAAATAAAAAAAATCTAGTATCAAAAGTCAAGCAAGGCAGATGAGATTCTTGAGGAGAGTGGCAAGACTCTGCAAGAAGAGACTTAATTAAAAATGAAAATATTAGCAATGAACTGAAAGTATGCGCTATTAATGAGAAGACAGTTGAATCAGATATAAATGTGAATAACACGTGATTAGAATGACAAGAAAATTCTGAACTACTACCCGAAAAGAAGGAGAGACGAAGGTCTACTGAGCAAAAGGTGGATATAAACGTTGTGAAGTCGGAACAGGTAGATGTCTAATTCCCGCACGAAAGACGATGACATGCACAATTAGGTTCGACTGTTTGTTGGATTAAAGACTTCACTTCCAGACAGATACATGAATTTTATTCCAACATTCCGTGTTCACGTCGGCTACAGTATAATTGGTCTCAGAATGCGTGCAGAAATTGGGCTGAAGCATACTGACCATAGATTTCCTTTCACATCACTCATCTGTTCAACTGGTACTATTTCAGAACCAGAATGATAATTCCAAATTGTGCGCAAACAGATAAGAATCTAAATCCGCTTACAAAGTCTGCAGCTTGTGGTCTCGCTGTCGCGTTCTCTCTTCCCGAGCGCAGGGTCTCGGGTTCGATTCCCGGCGGGGTCAGGGATTTTACCCCACCTCAAAATGACTGGGTGTTTGTGTTGTCCCCATCATTTGATCATTATTCATGAAAGTGGCGAGATTGGACTGAGCAAAGGTTGGGAATTTGTACGCGCGCTGATAACCGCGCAGTTGAGCGCCCCACAACCGAAACATCATCATCATGAGCTTAGAAACACATTTTGAGGCAAAATATTTCCGAATCTAGTACCAGAATTCAAGATCTTCAGTTTTCTACTGCGGTAGCAGATCCTTTGCATCTCAGTTTCTTGCAGTCCATAGCTTCCTTACTAATGCGCCTGCATGAACTGCCGTCCAGTACTTCTTTGTCCCAGGGCTATGCTGAAGTCCCACCCCACCTCCCACCCTGGAATTTGCTTGATATTCAAAATGCCGCCACCCTTTCTGGGACTCGAACCGTGGTCCGCCTGAATGGAAAGCCCAAATCTAGCCCCCAACATAATGATACCATCAGAGGCACTTGAAATTGGTATTAGCCAATAGGAACGCAGCATCCGATCCCACAGTGGATAACAGAAGGGCTGAGTAGCTCTGCAGCCTCACATGAAGTGCCAGCCGAGATCGTCCAGTTCTGCCCAACCCCAGCAGCAGAATAGGAAGAAGCCGCAGAAGAGCACGCACCCCTTGCTTAATATCTGCCTTTACTGTCGTGTGTGGGAGATGAAGTCTTTGTCCTGCTATTGTTGCTTGTAAAGGGTTCTCTTCTCTGCTCATCAGTGAATGCAGCGTCCCCAGTCCGTCAGCGTTTGCAGCAGCAACGTGTCCCAGTCTGTCGGGACCCGTAGCAGCGGCAGCACCCTGGAATCCTGTGGCACACACACCTGGTCAGCTTGATGGAGCAGGACACTGAGCTGTTATTGTCGGTTGAAGACACCCAGCCAGGTCCTGACTGCCTGAAGTGTACCAGCGGCTCTAATCAACACGACGCAGGTCGGTACTGGACCACATCACACCCGCCATCGCAGAATATTCCAGTGATACTGCATGGACAAGGATGTAATGGATGAGAATATACCAATTAAGCCCTGTGACTACTACTACTGTTCACTTCGTGTAGAATTTAAACGGGAGTGGTTCGAAGTGTTTACATATTGGTAAAGAAGCAACCGCATAAAGACTGGCGTGATGTGATAGATATCGACAATTCAGCTAAAAGCGTTTAAGTTCGGTTTACGAAGGTGGAATGGCCTACATCAAGCATCTACGGATCGGAGCGTGGAATGTCAGATCCCTTCATCGGGCAGGTAGGTTAGAAAATTTAAAAAGGGAAATGGATATGTTAAAGTTAGATATAGTGGGAATTAGTGAAGTTTGGTGGCCGGAGGAACAAGACTTCTGGTCAGGTGACTACAGGGTCATAAACACAAAATCAAATAGGGTTAATGCAGGAGTAGGTTTAATAAAAAATAGGAAAATAGGAAAGCGGTTAAGGTACTACAAACAGCATAGTGAACGCATTATTGTGGCCAAGATAGATACGAAGCCCACACCTACTACAGTAGTACAAGTTTATATACCAACTAGCTCTGCAGATGACGAAGAAATTGAAGGAATGTATGATGAAATAAAAGAAATTATTCAGATAGTGAAGGGAGATGAAAATTTAACAGTCATGGGTGACTGGAATTCGAGTGTAGAAAAAGGGAGAGAAGGAAACGTAGTAGGTGAATATGGATTGGGGGTAAGAAATGAAAGAGGAAGGCGCCTGGTAGAATTTAGCACAGAGCACAACTTAATCATAGCTAACACTTAGTTTAAGAATCATGAAAGAAGGTTGTATACATGGAAGAATACCTAAAAGGTATCAGATAGATTATATAATGGTAAGACAGAGATTTACGAACCAGGTTTTAAATTGTGAGACGTTTCCAGGGGCAGATGTGGACTCTGACCACAATCTATTGGTTATGACCTGTAGATTAAAACCGAAGAAACTGCAAAAAGGTGGGAATTTAAGGAGATGGGACCTGGATACTCTGACTAAACCAGAGGTTTTACAGAGTTTCATTGAGAGCATAAGGGAACAATTGACAGTATGGGGGAAAGAAATACAGTAGAAGAAGAATGGGTAGCTTTGAGGGATGAAGTAGTTAAGGCAGCAAAGGATCAAGTAGGTAAAAAGACGAGGGCTAGTAGAAATCCTTGGGTAACAGAAGAAATATTGAATTTAATTGATGAATGGAGAAAATATAAAAATGCAGTAAATGAAGCAGGCAAAAAGGAATACAAACGTCTCAAAAATGAGATCGACAGCAAGTGCAAAATGGCTAAACAGGAATGGCTGGAGGACAAATGTAAGGATGTAGAGGCTTATCTCACTAGGGGTAAGATAGATACTGCCTACAGGAAAATTAAAGAGACCTTTGGAGAGAAGAGAACCACTTGTATGAACATCAAGAGCTCAGATGGAAACCCAGTTCTAAGCAAAGAAAAGAAAGCAGAAAGGTGGAAGGAGTATATAGAGGGTCAATACAAGGGCGATGTACTTGACGACAATATTATGGAAATGGAAGAGGATGTAGATGAAGATGAAATCGGAGATGTGATACTGCGTGACGAGTTTGACAGAGCACTGAAAGACCTAAGTCGAAACAAAGCCCCCTGAGTAGACAACACTCCATTGGAACTACTGACGGCCTTGGGAGAGCCAGTCATGACAAAACTCTACCATCTGGTGAGCAAGATGTATGAAACAGGAGATATACCCTCAGACTTCAAGAAGAATATAATAATTCCAATCCCAAAGAAAGCAGGCGTTGACAGATGTGAAAATTACCGAACTACCAGTTTAATAAGCCACAGCTGCAAAATACTAACGCTAATTCTTTACAGACGTATGGAAAAACTGGTAGAAGCCGACCTCGGGGAAGATCAATTTGGATTCCGTAGAAATGTTGGAACACGTGAGGCAATACTGACCTTACGACTTCTCTTAGAAGAAAGATTAAGGAAAGGGAAACCTAAGTTTCTAGCATTTGTAGACTTAGAGAAAGCTTTTGACAGTGTTGACTGGAATACTCTTTTTCAAATTCTAAAAGTGGCATGGGTAAAATACAGGGAGCGAAAGGCTATTTACAATTTGTACAGAAACCAGATGGCAGTTATAAGAGTCGAAGGACATGAAAGGGAAGCAGTGGTTGGGAAGGGAGTAAGACAGGGTTGTAGCCTCCCCCCGGTGTTGTTCAATCTGAGCTAGCAGTAAAGGAAACAAAAGAAAAATTTGGGGCACGTATTAAAATCCATGGAGAAGAAATAAAAACTTTGAGGTTCGCCGATGACATTGTAATTCTGTCAGAGACAGCAAAGGACTTGGAAGAGTAGTTGAATGGAATGGACAGTGTCTTGAAAGGAGGATATAAGATGAACCTCAGCAAAAGCAAAACGAGGATAATGGAATGTAGTCGAATTAAATCGGGTGATGCTGAGGGAATTAGATTAGGAAATGAGACACTTAAAGTAATAAAGGAGTTTTGCTATTTGGGGAGCAAAATAACTGATGATGGTCGAAGTAGAGAGGATGTAAAATATAGAATGACAATGGCAAGGAAAGCGTTTCTGAAGAAGAGAAATTTGTCAACATCGAGTATAGATTTAAGTGTCAGGAAGTCATTTCTGAAATCATTTGTATGGACTGTAGCTATCTATGGAAGTGAAACTTGGACGATAAATAGTTTGGACAAGAAGAGAATAGAAGCTTTCGAAATGTGGTGCTACAGAAGAATGCTGAAGATTAGATGGGAAGATCACATAAGTAATGAGGAAGTATTGAATAGGATTGGGGAGAAGAGAAGTTTGTGGCACATCTTGACCAGAAGAAGGGATCGGTTGGTAGGACATGTTCTGAGGCATCAAGGGATCACCAATTTAGTATTGGAGGGCAGCGTGGAGGGTAAAAATCATTGGGGGAGACCAAGAGATGAATACCCTAAGCAGATTCAGAAGGATGTAGGTTGCAGTAGGTACTGGGAGATGAAGAAGCTTGCACAGGATAGAGTCGCATGGAGAGCTGCATCAAACCAGTCTCAGGACTGAAGACCTCAACAACAACAACACAAGCAGCAGTTGACCGCTGAGTATCATCCGAGCCGACCTCCTCTGGGCATTTACTGCCCTGCTCTAACTCTGTCCATTACAATATTGTTCAACGACTCTGCACTCCATGTGAAATCGAGTGACACTTTCATTTATTTACAACACTCCACAATTAAAGACCTGTCCAGTCTACAGATGGTGCTATTCATTATGTTGGAAAGACTGGACAGATGGCTACATTGTGTAAAGCTGTATATAGGGACATTTCAGAATATCTAAGCACGAACAGGTGTAGACGACTTCAAGAAATGGGTCAATATGGTGCCAACGAAAATTAATGTACTGCGAGTAAATTTGAGAGAAATACATGAAGAATTCTGTACCTACAAGAAGGCTTTATTTGCTGTATTCTGGACTGGCGTTAAGATAAAGAAATAACCTCCTGATGTAGTGCACCCCATATATGATTACTGAATGAAAATGTATATAACAATAACCACGCATGTGTTTTTATTTCTTATCTCTCATAATATTGCAAGTACTAATGCTATTGCCTCCAGTATTTTCACAGTCAACATGCAGGAACAGAAAATTACGTCAGTTAACTAAAGTCTCTGTAAAATCCCATCGCACACCAGTGCCTGACAAAGTCGGTATCATGGCAGGGCACAGTGTTCATTATTTTCTATAATTGCTCATTGCACGCCAGTACCTGACATACGTATCGCGACAGGGTGGATGAAGCATCAAGACATTGTTGTAAGTGACTGAGCTGTGTATAAGAAGACCAGTAGAATAATGGCGCACTCCTTCCCGGCAACATGTGTGCAATAAATGGAGGTTGTAGTGTTAAAGATATAATGATGTTTTGTGTGTAACTTGGCGACAAAATCAGAGATTGATTGAATTATCTTATGGTAACAAATCACTAAATACCTGACATTTTTTGGACATGGAGCATCAGTTTAATTTATTTGAGGTTGGTACGAAGCGTGCGTTTTCATGACCGCGATGCATTTGTACCTGCATCGACGCTAAGGGACCAAAAGATTCACTGCCTTTAAAAGAAATCAACACTAAACAATTGAAAAGGATTGTGTAGGAAAACGATATTGTTCCTCCTGCCTCAATGCTCCGTTCGGTCCATCAGCGTGTAGCGATTTCTGGAGATAAGCTGATACAAAATAATTAATATTCAAGTAATGAAGAGATGGAGATACTCAAGGATAATTTGTCTAAATAAGCACACTTCATATATAACACAAGTTTTTAATGCTATATACTTTTTAATATTACAGTTACAATAGCTGGTGCGTATTAACAAAAGCTTTGTACATCACAGGCAATACTCGAGATTAATGTTCTTAATTAATTACATAAAACTATGTTTTCTGATTGAGAAGACAATTAGCACATTTTCAGACTATTTTTCACAAATTATACAATACAGGTGGTGGAATGCAACAAGTCCGCGTCCGCCTTTCATGGAATAGAAACAGTAAAAGGTGAAGCTCCCAAGGTCTCATTTGTCTTGAAAAAAAAAACAGAATTCTTTTCATATCATTAATCGATACGTATACATAGAGATATACAGCCGCCGCACAGGAGCGGCAAAAATAAAGAATAACAGATTCTGTCGTTGCTATCCGACGGTTCATTTCTTTTACATTAAAATTGTTTGATAACTTCGGGCCATCAGGCGTTTACTATTGAGCGTATACTAATGTTTGTGAGGCGAAAATTACCAGTATTACAAGGTCCATCCAACTGCGGCAAGACAAATGTTCTCATGTCGCTGCTAACACATCCGAATGGAACCCGCTTTGAGCATGTATGCGTATTTTCAAAAACACTATTTCAGCCCAATTACCAACTATTACAAGATATTCTGCAGGGTGTGTAGATGGTGTGACATTCAGTGAGAGCAGGGGTACCCCTCCATCGGAAAAAGTAAAGCCAAACACAGTGTTCATATTTGACGATGTAGCTGCGGAAAACCAAAATCAAATTCTAAGATATTTCTGTCTCGGTCGTCATATGGCAGTTGATATATTTTATCTGAGTCAGACATATTGCAGAATCCCAAACCAGCTGGTAAGGGATACTACGAATCTAATTATAGCATTCGAACATGACAACCTGAATTTAAAATACATTTGCTAGGCACATGTAGGAACCGATATGTCGTTCAATGATTTTGGGAAGATATCTACAGATTGCGGGAATCACTCACAGTGTGGGCTTCTCTTTATTGACAAAACAAGAAAACTGAATGATGGCAGGTACAGACGTAACTTTTAGGAGTTACTATATATACACTCCTGGAATTTGAAATAAGAATACCGTGAATGCATTGTCCCAGGAAGGGGAAACTTTATTGACACATTCCTGGGGTCAGATACATCACATGATCACACTGACAGAACCACAGGCACATAGACACAGGCAACAGAGCATGCACAATGTCGGCACTAGTTCAGTGTATATCCACCTTTCGCAGCAATGCAGGCTGCCATTCTCCCATGGAGACGATCGTAGAGATGCTGGATGTAGTCCTGTGGAACGGCTTGCCATGCCATTTCCACCTGGCGCCTCAGTTGGACCAGCGTTCGTGCTGGACGTGCAGACCGCGTGAGACGACGCTTCATCCAGTCCCAAACATGCTCAATGGGGGACAGATCCGGAGATCTTGCTGGCCAGGGTAGTTGACTTACACCTTCTAGAGCACGTTGGGTGGCACGGGATACATGCGGACGTGCATTGTCCTGTTGGAACAGCAGGTTCCCTTGCCGGTCTAGGAATGGTAGAACGATGGGTCCGATGACGGTTTGGATGTACCGTGCACTATTCAGTGTCCCCTCGACGATCACCAGAGGTGTACGGCCAGTGTAGGAGATCGCTCCCCACTCCATGATGCCGGGTGTTGGCCCTGTGTGCCTCGGTCGTATGCAGTCCTGATTGTGGCCCTCACCTGCACGGCGCCAAACACCCATACGACCATCATTGGTACCAAGGCAGAAGCGACTCTCATCGCTGAAGACGACACGTCTCCATTCGTCCCTCCATTCACGCCTGTCGCGACACCACTGGAGGCGGGCTGCACGATGTTGGGGCGTGAGCGGAAGACGGCCTAACGGTGTGCGGGACCGTAGCCCAGCTTCATGGAGACGGTTGCGAATGGTCCTCGCCGATACCCCAGGAGCAACAGTGTCCCTAATTTGTTGGGAAGTGGCGGTGCGGTCCCCTACGGCACTGCGTAGGATCCTACGGTCTTGGCGTGCATCCGTGCGTCGCTGCGGTCCGGTCCCAGGTCGACGGGCACGTGCACCTTCCGCCGACCACTGGCGACAACATCGATGTACTGTGGAGTCCTCACGCCCCACGTGTTGAGCAATTCGGTGGTACGTCCACCCGGCCTCCCGCATGCCCACTATACGCCCTCGCTCAAAGTCCGTCAACTGCACATACGGTTCACGTCCACGCTGTCGCGGCATGCTACCAGTGTTAAAGACTGCGATGGAGCTCCGTATGCCACGGCAAACTGGCTGTCACTGACGGCGGCGGTGCACAAATGCTGCGCAGCTAGCGCCATTCGACGGCCAACACCGCGGTTCTTGGTGTGTCCGCTGTGCCGTGCATGTGATCATTGCTTGTACAGCCCTCTCGCAGTGTCCGGAGCAAGTATGGTGGGTCTGACACACCGATGTCAATGTGTTCTTTTTTCCATTTCCTGGAGTGTATATAGCCATGATAAGAGGTAACTACATCAGTATACGCATCACCATGGATAAATTTGCACGCATCCCGGGAGCTCAGTCTGATAGGAAGGGCGTGCATATGCAAAACGTTCACTTGTACACGCACGGGAAAATTCAAACTCTCGAACGTAAATTTGGAGTCGTACGCAAGGAACTAGAGGCTCATTGTCATACCCTTCTGAGACTGAACTATACACTGAATGATAGGATCATGCAATCGAGAAGAAAGTAAACGACTTAACTGAAAGGAAAATAGCTGTTATTGAGAAGGGGACATTGTATAAAAGGGTTAACGAAGTTGAAAAGAAAGTAAGGGACTTAAATGAAGGGAAAATGCACTACTGGCAATTAAAATTGCTACAGCAAGAAGAATTGTAGATGATAAAAGCGTATTCATTGGACAAATATATTATACTAGAACTGACATGTGATTACAATTTCGGTGCATAGATCCTGATATATCAGTACCCAGAACAACCACGTCTGGCCGTAATAACGGCCTTCATACGCCTGGACATTCAGTCAAACAGAGCTTGGATGGCTTGTACACGTACAGCTGCCATGCAGCCTCAACACGATACTACAGTTCAACAAGAGTAGTGACTGGCGTATTGTGACGAGCCATTTGCTCGGCCTCCATTTACCAGACGTTTTCAATTGGTGAAAGATCTGGAGAATGTGCTGGTCAGGACAGTAATCGAACATTTTCTGTATCCAGAAAGGCCCATACAGGACCTGCAACATGCGGTCGTGCATTATCGTGCTGAAATGTAGGGTTTCGCAGGGACAGAATGAAGGGTAGAGCCACGGGTCGTAACACATCTTAAACGTAACGTCCACTGTTCAAAGTGCTGTCAATGCGAACAAGAGATGACCGAGTGCGTGTAACCAATGGCACCCCATACCATCACGCCGGGTGATACACCAGTATGGCGATGACGAATACATGCTTCCAATGTGCGTTCACCGCGATGTCGCCAAACACGGATGCGACCATCATGATGCTGAAAAACAGAAAGCAGCAATTCATCCGAAAAAACGACGTTTTGCCATTCGTGCACCCAGGTTCGTCGTTGAGTACACCATCGCAGGCGCTTCTGTCTGTGATGCAGCGTCAAGGGTAACCGCAGCCGTGGTCTCCGAGCTGATAGTCCATGCTGCTGCAAACGTCGTCGAACTGTTCGTGCAGGTGGTTGTTGTCTTGCAAACGTCCCCATCTGTTGACTCAGGGATCTAAACGTGGCTGCGCAATCCGTTACAGCAATGCGGATAAGATGCCTGTCATTTCGACTGCTAGTGATACGAGGCCGTTGGGATCCAAGACGGCGTTCCGTATTACCCTCCTGAACCCACCGATTCCATATTCTACTAACAGTCATTGGATCTCGACCAACGCGAGCAGCAATGTCGCAATGCGATAAACCGCAATCGCGATAGGCTACAATCCGACCTTTATCAAAGTCGGAAACGTGATGGTACACATTTTTCCTTCTTACACGAGGCATCACAACAACGTTTCACCAGGCAACGCCGGTCAACTGCTGTTTGTGTATGAGAAATTGGTTGGAAACGTTCCTCATGTCAGCACGCTGTAGGTGTCGCACCGGCGCCAATCTTGTGTGAATGCTCTGAAAACCTAATCATTTGGATATCACAGCATCTTCTTCCCGTCGGTTAAATTTCGCGTCTGTAGCACGTCATCTTCAGGGTGTAGCAATTTTAATGGCCAGTTCAAAAATGGTTCAAATGGCTCTGCGTTCTATGGGACTTAACTTCTGAGGTCATCAGTCCCCTAGAACTTAGAACTAAACCTAACTAACCTAAGGACATCGCACACATCCATGCCCGAGGCAGGATTCGAACCGTAGCGGTCGCGCGGCTCCAGACTGTAGCACCTAGAACTGCTCGGCCACTCCGGCCGGCTAATGGCCATTAGTGTAGCTCTTTCCGAGAAAGGGTTACAGCATAAGAAGAAAAAGAGTAATACATAAAATCACATGCTGCACAGAAGCCCGATTAGTGTACGAGGAGTTGTCGACTAAGCACAAAGTCATCGAAGCGTAGAAGGCCGTTCGAGAGAAGTTACAATTGCTGAGGTTGGGGCATTTGAAGCGAGATCAGTCACTGCGAGAAACATTTAAACCAGTCAGTGAATCTCTTGATGAACATTGAGCAAAATTCCACAACGAAGACGATGACGCTTTGCTGATTTCATTAACTGTCGGATCGAAGCTAGAACAGACAAAACATTCGGTATCAATGGTGAAAAACCATACATATTGGGCACGCAGCCTATAATTTTAAATGAAAATCAATACAGATCGATGACAGAGAGTTTGAAAGAACATTCAATCTACTGAACCTTATTTTCCCATGAACCCACAAAAACTGTGAACTATTCGCCTAACGATCTGGAAACGTATCGTGAAATATTGCGTTTGATTGACCATAAGAATGAAAAAAGATGAAGCTATGTGAAATACAAATCCATTATAAAACCTGTATTGGATGGTGAAAAAAATATCAATGGTGATGGTATTGATATTCAGCACAAAAGAGTGAGCAATCGACTCCTGCAGTATATATGTTACGACTACCACTAATTATGGCATCAGCTGCCACTGATAAAGTTCATTCGAATGAAGTTGTTTGAATAATTTCTGAGCTTAGAGAGAAAGGTATCATCGAATAAGTATTCTTCTTCTTCCGTATCCGGATGTACAAATTATATCTTCCCTTCCCAGTAATTAGTAACGTAGTTTGCTTTGTCATTGACTTTCAAAATATCATCTTTAGTGCATGTTATAGACATATCTGGGCAAATCAGTAGGTGGTCCAAGTCCTGTATTGCTCCGCATTCACACCTATCGCTATCACTGTAACCCCATTTAAATAGGTTTGATTTGCACCCAGTTACTCCAGTACGCAGCCGGTTTAATGACCTCCAAGTTGTAAAAGGTAGTTGAAATCCTGCAGATCCCTCCTCAAGTAGTTCCATTGTGGAGTGTGGCACCATTTCTTCCCAAAGAGATAGCCGCCTTGCGGCGAGCTTGGTGGCGAGCTCTTCAGTAGTTTCAATGAAACTCCTGCAGGATTTCAGCCGGACACGTTGTTTTCGGTGCATATGCAACGGGTGTCGGGGATCATTCATTTGTTTTGATCTTTCTATCTCGGCGGCTACTTGTCTGCGGATAGTGGGTGGTGCTATGCCTATGATGGGATAAATGATGTCTGTGGGAGTTGGTTTGAGGCATCCTGTGGCAATACGTACAGTTTCGTTTACGGCGACGTCAACTTGCTTAGTGTGAGCAGAGTTCCTCCAAACTGGCGCCGCAAATTCCGCTGCTGAGATACTCAGCACCAGACCCGTGGTGCGCAAAACATGTGGTTGAGCTCCCCACGATGAACATGTTAGCTTCCGCAGTATGTTGTTCCTGGCACAGACCTTTTTTTTAGTGTTGTGACAGTGTTGCTTAAAAGTAAGTGCTCTGTCCAATGTTACTCCCAGGTATTTTGGGCTGTTTGTATGTTTCAGCTCTTCCCCTTGCCACATGACTCGGAGTTTCCGTTTGGCTTGTTTGTTCCTAAGATGGAAGGCGGATACTTGAGATTTACTAGGGATTGGTTTGAGATTATTGCCGTCGTAATAGGTAGCAAGTTCTGTTAAGGCTCCTGTGAGATTCTCCTCCACTTGTTCAAAGGTTTTATCCTGTGTGGCCACTGCTGCATCATCAGCATATATGAACATTCGTGTCTGGTGGCTGATGGGAAGATCATTGGTATAGATGTTAAATAATATTGGAGCCAAGACACTACCCTGTGCAAGTCCATTTTTCTGTGTCCTCCATCGGCTGTTTTTAGATTGTAAGGTTACATAGTAGCGTCTGTTCTGTAGCATGCATTTCACGAACATAGAAAGGAGACTGTAGTTCGAGAATGGAACAAACCAGCAAGCAAAACATACCCTCGAAAATACACTATGTAATCAAAAGTATCTGGACACCCCCAAAAAATACGTTTTTCATGTCAGATGCATTGGACTGCAAGGTGCTGCCAGGTGCTTCATATCAGCGACCTCAGTTGTCATTAGAAATCGTGAGAGAGCAGAATGGGGCGCTCCGCGGAACTCACGGTCTTCGAATATGGTTTGGTGGATGGGTGTCACTTGTATCAAACGTCTGTACGAGAGATTTCCACACTCCTAAACATCCCTAGGTCCACTGTTTCTGATGTAATAATGAAGTGGAAACATGAAGGGACACCTACAGCACAAAAGCTGACACGTCGAACTCGTCTGTTGACTGACAGAGACCACCGACGCTTGAAAAGGGTTATAATGTGTAATAGGCAGTCATCTATCCAGACCATCACACATGAATTCCAAACTGCATCAGGATCCCCTGAAAGTACTATGACAGTTAGGCGGGAGATGAGAAAATTTCGATTTCATGGTCGAGTAGCTGCTCATAAGCCACACATCACTCCGATAAACGCCAAACGACGCCTAACTTGGTGTAAGGAGCGTAAATATTGGGACGATTGAATAGTGGAAGAACGTTGTGTGGAGTGACGAATCACGGTACACATTGTGGCGATCCGATAGCAGGGTGTGAGTACGGTGAGGCCAGGTGAACGTCATCTGTCGGCGTGTGTAGTGCCAACAGTAAAATTCGGAGGCGGTGGTGTTATGGTGTGGTCGTGTTTTTTCATGGAGAGGATATGCACCCCTAGTTGTTTTGCGTGGCACTATCACATCACAGGCCTACATTGATGTTTTAAGCGCCTTCTTGCTTCCCAATGTTGAAGAGCAATTAGGGGATGGCGATTGCATCTCTCAACACTATCGAACACCTGTTCCTAATGCACGGCCTATGGCGGAATGGTTACATGACAATAACATCCCTGTAATGGACTGGTCTTCACAGAGTCTTGACCTGAATCCTATAGAACACTTTTTGGATGTTTTGGAACGCCGACTTCGTGTCAGGCCTCTCCTCAGTGCAGCACTCCGTGAAGAATGGGATGCCATTCCCCAAGAAACCTTCCAGCACCTGATTGAACGTATGCCTGCGAGAGTAGAAGCTGTCATCGAGGTTACGGGTGGGCCAACACTATACTGAATTCCAGCATTATCGATGGAGGGCGCCACGAACTTGTAAGTCATTTTCTGCCACGTGTCCGTATACTTTTGATCACATAGTGTATGTAATGATTAAAGGTTTTGACGACCTGTGGCAAGCAGAGCTTGCCAACATGAGAGAATGTCACATGTAAAAAACGGATTAAAATTTTTATCGGTCATTGGTACTTATTCTAAATTTGCCCGGGGCATTACCAATGAAAGCAAAAACAGAGAAGAATGTCGCGCATGTGTATGAGCGATTGCTGCAGACGGGGATGAATCGAAGCCCAGACAACCTTCAACCAGCTCATGGAGACAAGCTGGCGGCGGCTCCATTATGCCCTAGAGAACATTCACGTGGGCATCCATAGACCCAGTGAAGCTCGTGCAAGGCACCATGACGGCCAAGAGGTACTCGTTACAGACTACGTACACCTCTTCATGACGATCATGCTTCCCGACAGCAGTGCCATTTTTCAAAAGGATAATGTACCATTTTACAAGGCTAGGAGTGTGATGGAGTGGTTCAAGGAACACATTGGCGAGTTTCAGTTGATATAGTGGTTCCAAATCGCCAGATCTGAACCCAGTCGAACACTTCTGAAATATCATTGAACGTGACGTCGGAGCTCATCGCCCCCCTCCCCAAATTTTTTGTGAATTAGGTGACTTGTATGTGCTGATGTGGTGTGAACTCCATCGAGCGACCTACCAACGTTTCATTACTTCCATTTCACGACGAGCCGTCACTGTTATCCATGCCAAATGTGAACATACCGGTTACTAAGTAGGTGATCATATTTTTCTGGCTGATCAATGTAAAAGCACATCATCACATCGTCTCCTAATGAACGTAAAGAGTTAGCCAACGTAACCTTTTTGCAAAATTTCACTCACCTACTTTTCGGTTTAAAACGTAAGCAAACACTACTCCTTTTGACAACAACATGCTGTCAGTATCCAGAAACCACTACATTAAAATTTAGTAGCCTGTTCAGTCAGACATTAATACAATTAGTGTTAAATTCGTTTAAACTTTCGACTAGTCATTATATCTTAATATAATTTCTACTGTCGTAATATTTATTTATTTCTCGCCTCTTATGTTGTTCTCTGTATGTACCACAATACTTACAAATCATCATTTAGATAACAGTTCCTAACAAACTGGTTGCTATATCTGTTGACTTTATTTCTTTATTAATGCTCACTGAATGTTAAATTCATGTAATGTAATATTTATTCTGTGTAAACGTTTTATGGTCAAATCAATGTATATATAGTAATGTCTCTGAGAAATAATTTCTTTTACACAATTATATGTGTATATCGCCATCTATGTGTATGTTTGCCATGTGCTAAAAAGTTTTTGGTGTGTATGTGGTGCTTTGCGCAATGTGGTTATATACAAATCATATAAGTGCTGTATATACTCTACAGTATTTCACAAATATAAACCACCAACATTTCAACAAAATTAAGCGGTATTTTCAACATAAGTATTACTACTACTCAATCTTAAATATGTTTTTTACATTGTGTTCGGTCGTTATGAAGGATAGTTACTTTTAAATAGGTCGTTCCTAACATCGGCTTTTTACCAGAGGGCACCTACAACCCTAGAATCTTTCACCACAAGGGGGAATAAAGAGCAAAATGTAAACTTCAAACAAATGCAAATCTTGTGAACAGCAGTCTGAAGATGGAACTATCGCTTCGAAATCGGTTACGCTTTACTTAAGTAAATAGCATTATTAATATAAGTTATTACTTTTGCTTTCTTCATATTGATTTTCATTCAATATCCCTCCTTTTTCTTCAGTTGTGTCCACTATTTCTCGCAATTATTTTTCATTCTTTGCTAGAAGAACCATGCGATCTGCAAGTCTCAAACACTACATTAATCGCCTCCAATTTTCGCCGCCCTTTGTATCTAGTGGAAATAGCCCAGTCATATTTCCTAATTACAGATTTAAAAGTTTTGGAGACATACAGCACGCTTGCTCTAGTCCCTTTCGTTCGCTAATATCTCCACTCAGTCTCACGCTTTTTAATTTAAATACTTACTTCTTCTGTCGAAGCTTTTTCTTGTTAGCTTATCTCAAATCACATTGTCAAATACTTTATCCAGATCTGTGAAACATATAAGTCCGTTCACTACTCAATAACCCCCCCCCCCCCCCCACACACACACACACACAAAATTGAAAGTGTCCTATTGCATCCCTTATGCTTGTACTCCTTTCAAAATTAAACAGTTTCTCAACGAAATTTCCCTCCATTATCTCTATTGAAACCAGTGTTTGCACCTGAAATCAGTTACGTTCGTACCAACTTAGAACACTTTAATGACAATCCTACAATGAATAAATTCCTTATAAGCCTTAATGGATGAATGCAGCCCATCACCTCGATAATTTCCTGTCACATCTGTTGTCATCTGCACCGATCCGCTTAACTTCTGTGCCATCAGCAACATAGTACGTAATTCCATAACTCTCGTGCCGTGGTCGTGTGACTCCATGAACGCTGAGAACACCTGCAAACGCCGAGGTCAGCTCACCTCAATCACGTGGGACATTATTGGGGCGAAGACTGTAGAGAATGTCTTAGTCCACGCTGCGGCGAGCGACCACGAATGGTGGCCAGACGTAGTTACTAACTTCGTTCTACTTTTCCGCTCGTAGTGGCACGGCTGATAAAAGCGTTGTATTCTTGGCGATTTTTCATAACTATTAAATCAAACTGACGACGCCTACATAATAATTTTTAACCTGTCCTGTATCTATTACCGAGACACGAACCCGTTCTAATCGACTCTCCATTATCACGCTCCACGCACGTAATCGAGAATACTTTACGGGGCAGGCTGCAACCTACTTTGAAAGCGACCGGCTGTACTAAGCGTGGGAGGAAACTACTGGCTGCTCAGGCGTCCCAAGCACTAGAGTTTTTCGGCTCCATGCCTCGTGCATGTTCTCCTGGAACTACACTCCTGGAAATGGAAAAAAGAACACATTGACACCGGTGTGTCAGACCCACCATACTTGCTCCGGACACTGCGAGACGGCTGTACAAGCAATGATCACACGCACGGCACAGCGGACACTCCAGCAACCGCGGTGTTGGCCGTCGAATGGCGCTAGCTGCGCAGCATTTGTGCACCGCCGCCGTCAGTGACAGCCAGTTTGCCGTGGCATACGGAGCTCCATCGCAGTCTTTAACACTGGTAGCATGCCGCGACAGCAGTTGACGGACTTTGAGCGAGGGCGTATAGTGGGCATGCGGGAGGCCGGGTGGACGTACCGCTGAATTGCTCAACACGTGGGGCGTGAGGTCTCCACAGTACATCGATGTTGTCGCCAGTGGTCGGCGGAAGGTGCACGTGCCCGTCGACCTGTAACCGGACCGCAGCGACGCACGGATGCACGCCAAGACCGTAGGATCCTACGCACTGCCGTAGGGGACCGCACCGCCACTTCCCAGCAAATTAGGGACACTGTTGCTCCTGGGGTATCGGCGAGGACCATTCGCAACCCTCTCCATGAAGCTGGGCTACAGTCCCGCACACCGTTAGGCCGTCTTCCGCTCACGCCCCAACATTGTGCAGCCTGCCTCCAGTAGTGTCGCGACAGGCGTGAATGGAGGGACGAATGGAGACGTGTCGTCTTCAGCGGCGAGAGTCGCTTCTGCCTTGGTGCCAATGATGGTCGTATGCGTGTTTGGCGCCGTGCAGGTGAGCGCCACAATCAGGACTGCATACGACCAAGGCACACAGGCCAACACCCGGCATCATGGTGTGGGGAGCGATCTCCTACACTGGCCGTACACCTCTGGTGATCGTCGAGGGGACACTGAATAGTGCACGGTACATCCAAACCGTCATCGAACCCATCATTCTACCATTCCTAGACCGGCAAGGGAACCTGCTGTTCCAACAGGACAATGCACGTCCGCATGTATCCCGTGCCACCCAACGTGCTCTAGAAGGTGTAAGTCAACTACCCTGGCCAGCAAGATCTCCGGATCTGTCCCCCATTGAGCATGTTTGGGACTGGATGAAGCGTCGTCTCACGCGGTCTGCACGTCCAGCACGAACGCTGGTCCAACTGAGGCGCCAGGTGGAAATGGCATGGCAAGCCGTTCCACAGGACTACATCCAGCATCTCTACGATCGTCTCCATGGGAGAATAGCAGCCTGCATTGCTGCGAAAGGTGGATATACACTGTACTAGTGCCGACATTGTGCATGCTCTGTTGTCTGTGTCTATGTGCCTGTGGTTCTGCCAGTGTGATCATGTGATGTATCTGACCCCAGGAATGTGTCAATAAAGTTTGCCCTTCCGGGGACAATGAATTCACGGTGTTCTTATTTCAATTTCCAGGAGTGTAATTACATATGTCTGCAGCAACACCTAACATCACACAGGGTGAAACGAAGCATTCTAATACTAGTTTCAGATATGCAACACACGTGTTTATTGAGTGTTCACTTTTTTACTTAACTAAACGATAGTGGCACGTTCGCAGAACATGTTTTGATTTTTTTACCGAGGAATCAGCCCAGGCACACAATCTCTAATTTACGAAGTAACCGATTCATTCAGACTTAAATCGTAACTACCCGTCGTCACTAAATCAGTAGATTCAGAGTTCGATGCTCGGTAAGTGGTATCAGGTTTTCTCACCAATGGTCTGACTTTAACTTCTACCAGCGCTTTACGTTTGCAAAAACTTGATAACGGTATGATGCTCCCGATTTCTTGTTGACTATTCCTCAAAGTCGATACTGTTTGGACGTTGATCAAGTGCAAAAATTGGCACAGTTTGGCCGGCCGGGGTGGCCGAGCGGTTCTAGGCGCTACAGTCTGGAGCCGAGCGACCGCTCCGGTCGCAGGTTCGAATCCTGCCTCGGGCATGGCTGTGTGTGATGTCCTTAGGTTAGTTAGGTTTAATTAGTTCTATGTTCTAGGGGACTGATGACCTCAGATGTTAAGTCCCATATTGCTCAGAACCATTTAGTTGGCACGGTTTCCTTCGGGTTTACAGGAGTTTTGGCTTTGAGTTCTGCTTCCCAGGAATTGATGTTACTTGGACGTTGATTAACGCTATTTTTAAAAGTAGGAGACAGTCTGTGTTTAACAGTGAGATATCCATTACCTCTATTATATGTGGAAATTTCACCAGCACTTATAACAGGTTTCCTAATTGGTATTCTTATCCGTCTGAACGACTTTGCCTGAACCACATTAACAAAAAATAATGGGTAAGTTATATTGCTGTCCACTAAAATTGCAAGTCGGCCGGAGTGCCGAGCGGTTCTAGGTGCTACAGTCTGGAACCGCGTGACCGCTACGGTCGCAGGTTCGAATCCTGCCTCGGGCATGGATGTGTGTGATGTCCTTAGGTTAGTTGGGTTTAAGTAGTTCTAAGTTCTAGGGGACTGATGACCACGGCAGTTAAGTCCCATAGTGCTCAGAGCCATTTGAACCACTTGAACTGAAATTGCACGTCAGGAAGTACAGCAAATAACTAAATTTTACTTACACAGAGGGGTAAAAATCGCAACACCAAGAAGGAGTTGTGCGACATAAACGAAAGTTGCTAGACGTGTTTCTACATCTGAAAGATGCTGTCTATTCAAAATTTCGCACCAGTCACATAAGAGTGGCCCGAGTAGCGCCATTATGAGAATGCAAATCAGCTTTGCTTTAAATATAAGCTGTAACGGTAATGAGCTTTAGTTACCTTTGAGACTGAACGTGGCGAGTTGATGTTATTCAAGAACGTCTTTAAGGCGTCAAAGACATCATTATCAACACCTCACTGACTTTTAATGGGATCGTGTAATATGGCTACAAGAAGCCGGAAGTTCCTTCTGTGATACTGCAGAAAGATTTGGCAGAAATGTAACCACTGTACTTGACTGCTGGTAGCCGTGGTCACGAGAATGTAGCCGTCGGAAGAAGACCGGATTCCTGACTGCCCCGTGGCACTGCGAAGAGGGAAGACCATAGTGTTCGGCCTATGGCTCTGGCGCATCGTATTGCATTTGCAGCAGCAATCTGAGCAGCAGTTGGCACCACAGTAACACAACGAACTGTTAGAAATCCGCTGCTTCAAGGACAGATCCGAGCCAGACGCCCTGTGGCATACATCCCACTGACACCAAACCACCGCTATTTGCGACCTCGGTGGTTCAGTCGAGGGCTCATTGGAGGGCAAGGTCGAGGTCTGTTGCGTTTTCTGATGAAAGCTGGCTCCACTCGGTGCCAATGTTGGTCGCTAGAAGGAGACCTTTGAGGGCCTGCAACCAATCTGTATCCATGCTAGACACACTGGACCTATACATCTACAAATGGGTTCAAATGGCTCTGAGCACTATGTGACTTAGCTTCTGAGGTCATCAGTCGCCTAGAACATAGAACTAATTAAACCTAACTAACCTAAGGACATCACACACAGCCATGCCCGAGGCAGGATTCGAACCTGCGACCGGAGCGGTCGCTCGGCTCCAGACTGTAGCGCCTAGAACCGCACCGCCACTCCGGCCGGCTATACATCTACATCTACATCTACATGGATACTCCGCAAGTCACATATAAGTGCCTGGCAGAGGGTTCATCGAACTACCTTCACAATTCTCTATTATTCCAATTTCGTATAGCGTACGGAAAGAATGAACACCTATATCTTTCCGTACGAGCTCTTATTTCCCTTATCTTATCGTGATGATCGTTCCTAGCTATGTAGGTCGGACTCAACAAAATATTTTCGCATTTGGAGGGGAAAGTTGGTGATTGGAATTTCGTGAGAAGGTTCCGTCGCAATGAAAAACGTCTTTCTCTTAACGATTTCCAGCCCACATTCTGTATCATTCCTGTGACACTCTCTCCCATATTTTGCGATAATACAAAAAGGGGTTCCTTGCTTTGAACTTCTTCGATATACTCCGTCAGTCCTATCTGGTAAGGATCCCACACCGCGCAGCAGTATTCTAAAAGAGGACGGACAAGCGTAGTGTAGGCAGTCTCCTTAGTAAGTCTGTTACATTTTCTTAGTGTCCTGCCAATAAAACGCAGTCTTTGGTTGGCCTTCCCCACAACATTTTCTATGCGTTCCTTCCAATTTAATTTGCTCGTAATTGTAATACCTAGGTATTTAGTTGAATTTACGGTTTTTAGATTTGACTGATTTATTGTGTGACCTAAGTTTAATGAGTTCCTTTTAGCACTCATGTGGATGACCTCACACTTTTCGTTATTCAGGGTCAACTGTCACCTTTTGCACCGTTCAGATATTTTTTCTAAATCGCTTTGCAGTTTGTTTTGATCTTCTGATGACTTTATTAGTCTATAAACGAGAGCGCCATCTGCAAACAACCGAAGACGACTGCTCAGATTGTTTCCCAAATCGTTTATATAGCTAATGAACAGCAAAGGGCCTGTAACACTACCTTGGGGAACGCCTGAAATCAGTTCTGTTTTACACGATGACTTTCCGTCAATCACTCCGAACTGTGACCTCTCTGACACGAAATCACAAATCCAATCACATAACTGAGACAATATTCTATAAGCACGCAATTTCAATACGAGCCTCTTGTGTGGTACAGTGTCAAAAGCTTGCCGGAATTCAGAAATACGGAATCGATCTGAAATCCCTTGCCAATAGCACTCAACACTTCATGTGAAGAAAGAGCTAGTTGTGTTTCACAAGAATGATGTTTTCTAAACCCACGTTGACTGTGTATCAATAGACAGTTTTCTTCGAGGTAATTCATAATGTTCGAACACAATATATGTTCCAAAATCTTGGAGTTATGATCTGGGGTGCGATTTTGTATAAGAACACGAGCACTCTCGTGGTTATCCCACGCACGCTGACTCCGCAATTGTACGTCAGTCTGGTGATTCGACCTGTTATGCTGCCATTCATGAACAGCATTCCAGGGGTGTCTTCCAACAGGATAATGCTCGCCCTCATACCGCAGTTGTTACCCAGCATGCTCTACATAGTGTCGGCTTGTCCCCTTGGCCTGCTCTATCAGAAGGAGAAGAGTAGTGTCTAGCGTCCCGTCGACAACAAGTTTATATAAGACAGAGCACAAGCTCGGATTAAAGAAGGGATCTGGAAGGAAACCGGACGAGCCCTTTGAAAGGAATCATCCCGGCATTTACGTGAAGCGATTTAGGGAAATCACGGAAAACCTGAATCAGGATGGTCGGACGTGGGTTTGAATTATCCTCTTCACGAATGCGAGTCTAATGTGATAACGACTGCCCCACCGCGCTCGGTGCTTGCTCGATCACCATATTTCTCCAATTGAGCACATGCGGGACGTAATCTAACGACAATTTCAGCGTCATCCACAAACAGCGTTAACCGTCACAATATTGACAGACTGAGTGCAACAGGTATAAAACTCCATTCCACAAACCGACATCTTGACTTGCACAACACATTACATGCACGTTTACGTGCTTGCATTCAATATTCTGAAAGCTCCACCGGTTATTAACGCACCAGAATTTCACATTTGCAATGGCTTATTCCGTGCTTCCACTAACCTGTGATCTTGCAATGTTAATCACTTAAATTATTATCCAGACAAATATATTCCCGAAATTTCTGTACTTTACATTAATTATTTTTTAGTGTTGAGATTTTTTTTTCGTCAGTGCACTATGTGTACACAGTGTAGTAGAAAGAACTGAATTTGATTCAGGGGTTATGCAGTATAAGAGGAGGAGCTGAATTTGTATGTGATTTGAGTGTTGTACTTGGTAGGAAATTTAGTATACAGAGCTTCCATCATCGGCAGCAACAGTGACTCATTGCGCGCTGAGCATCGACCCGAAATGGCCTTGAATGAGATTTTAACTCTGCAGCGGAATGTGCACTGAGATGAAACTACCTGGCAGATTAAAACTGTACCGGGCCGAGTATCGAACTCGAGACCTTTGTCTTTCGCAGGCAAGTGCTCTACCAACTGAGCTACCCAGGCACGACTCACGCCCCGTCCTCACAGCCTTACTTCTGCCAGTACCTCGTCTCCTACCTTCCAAACTTTACAGAAGCAAAGGCAAAGGTCCCGAGTTCGAGTCTCGGCCCGGCACACAGTTTTAATCTGCCATGAAGTTTCATATCAGCGCACACTCCGCTGCAGAGTGAAAATCTCATTCTGGAAACATCCCCCAGGCTGTGGCTAAGCCATGTCTCCGCAATATCCTTTCTTTCAGGAGCGCTATTTCTGCAAGGTTCGCAGGAGAGCTTCTGTAAAGTTTGGAAGGTAGGAGACGAGGTACTGGCAGAAGTAAGGCTGTGAGGACGGGGCGTCAGTCGTTCTTGGGTAGCTCAGTTGGTAGAGCACTCGGCCGCGTAAGGCAACGGTCCCGAGTTCGAGTCTCGACCCGGCACACAGTTTTAATCTACCTGGAAGTTTCGAAATGATCTTAGTTGACACATATGGGTACATCTTTCCATACTGCTTCAACTCTATGCCAGAAATCATCAATCGTAGAAGGTAACGAGAGGCAAAGTGCAAGTCTCTCGGTAACCTATCATCAGACTGGAAGTTCTTGCCCTTTTGATAAGAAAACCAACTTTTAGTAATATAGGGCGAACAAGTCCAATGTTCGTTTCTGTCACAAGATAGCGTGTAAAACCAAATTGTTCTGATGCAAAACGAACGAGTACAACGTTCGTTACTTTCACAAAATTGTACCTAAATTATCCTTGTAGTTGGCCAGTGTGCACAAGGACAACTCCAACACAGTGAAGTGCAACTACAGGTTATACACTTTTTAATGGATCTCCTAACCACAACAACTTGTAGGACTAGTCAAAGGATTTTGAAATGCAAGTCAATACTGAGATTAACTGTTATTTCTTTACTCTAATAACTGACGTTAATCTCAATGAAATTGACATAGAACAATGCAAATTAGAAAATGGCGACAACGCCCTGAGGAGGTACCAAAAAGTGTGGAAGATTGTAAGGTTTAAGCACAACAAGATCTGCTTACGTGGGCAGCTCCAGAAATCAGTCAACTCTAAAAGAAGAAGCCATAAATTATAATTACTTTAAGCAATACGAGCTCAAAGTACAGTGCGTAAGTAACGATCAAGGAATATGGATCACATTACGGCAGTTGAAGCACTTACAGTCCGCTAAACAGTTTTCATGCGCCAATCAACACCATATGGTGGCCCGAGATGAGTCTGTCTCTGCGATGGCCCAGACCAGAAACCGCAGAATCTACGTTCACAGCCCTCAATCCTCTATTTAAAAAAGAAAATACCAGTACATGGCGAGGACGACTCCACGCTGTTTCCAACGTCATAGTTGATAATTGTTGCTATATTCGTGAATAAGCGGGGAAAAGCACACGTAACTTAGTTCCTTTCACATACATATTGGTACTGAGACGATCAGTGTCTTCGTGATTGTTCAACCTTAAGCTCGAAGTACACTGTCCAGAGTGATGCAGTAATATTGGCTGAACCAAATTTTTGGAGTGAACACAAGTGACTCCCCTAAACTGTACGGAGGGTGCCGTGGCGTCTGGCTCTTTGACGTATACACAGAAGGGAAAAACATTCGTGCTCAATTATTCTCTAGGTGCTCTGCCAACAATAGAGGCGATAGAGACGTTTGGTGATACACAATCCCCGCTAGCGAAGGCTGTCTTTTTCAGTTAACTCGCCTAAGTCACTACGAAATAACCGCAGAAAATGAATTAGTACCTCACAGCAATTGAGATAGAACATCAGATTGTTAAGAGTTATGAGACAAGGTGTTTTCAGTGAGTGAGAGACCTGGAGAAAGCACTGGCCAGTGCAACTTAGAACACTGTGTATATCAAAGTAGTTCAGAATAGCACATGCAAAATGGAGTTTTGCGTTCTCTTGTTGAAAGACAACGTCAACGAGATCTCGAAGATAAAGTTCATTCATCAGCCTCAACATGTCCGAAATGTAACGTCTAATGTCCAAATGACAGCTAGGCGAACCAGAGTGTCGTGTTGTGTACCCAGTGGTGCCCCACACCACCAAGCCAGTCGCTGGCTCCTCATAACGATGACGAATGCAATCTAACAATGCTCGTTCTCCATACAGCCTTCACACTGAGATGCACTCGTCTGGAAGGACGGTGTTCAGTGCTGTCTTAGGGCGCGCAGATGTCAGTGGACCTCTCTCTGTGTGGCTGCCTCGAGGGAAACCTCAACACTACTCGCCATGCTGGCAGTCTACTGTTAGTCCTTTGGATAATTTAGGTTAAGCAGTGTGTAAGCTTAGGGACTGATGACCTTAGCAGTTAAGTCCCATAAGATTTCACACACATTTGAACATTTGGCAAATCGTATGATTATCGTGACAAATACAGGGATTAGCGACCACAAGGCAGTAGCTGCTAGGCTGAATACCGTACCTCCTACAACCATCAAAAAGAAAATAAAAGTATATCTATTTAAAAAAAAAGCTGATGAAAATTCTCTTAACGCCTGTTTAAGAGACAGTCTGCACTCCTTCCGATCTGGCCATGTAAGCGTAGAAAAGTTGTGTAATAGTTTCAGAGAGATAGTATCGACAGCACTTTAGAGATATTTACCACATAAATTAATAAGTGATGGTACTGATCCCCCATGGAACACAAAACGGGTCAGAGCGCTGCTGCAGAAGCAGCGAAGAAACGCATGCCAGATTTCAAAGAACGCAAAATCCCCAAGACTGGCAAAGTCATGCAGAATTTCGAAATATAGCGCGTATATCAATGCGAGATGCTTTCAATAATTTCCACAACGAAACTGTCTCGAAATCTGGCAGAAAACCCAAAGAGATTCTGGTCATACATAAAGCACACCAGTGGCAACAAGAAATCAATACCTTCACTGCGCGATAACAACGTTGAAGTCATTGATGACAGTACCACTAAAGCAGAGTTATTAAACACGATTTTCCGAAACTCCAGCCCCAAAGAAGACGAAGTAAATATTATTGAATTCCAATCAAGAACAACTGCCAAGATTAGAAACATAGAAGTAGATATCCTCGGTGTAGCAAAACTTAAATCACTTAATAAAAGCAAGGTTTCCGGTCCAGATTGTATACCAGTCAGGTTCCTCTCAGATTATGCTGATACAATAGCTCCATATTTAGCAATTATATACCACCGCTCACTCACAGAAAGATCCGCACCTAAAGTCGGGAAAATTGCTCAAGTCACGCCAATACCCAAAAAGGGAAGTAGGAGTGATCTGTTTAATTATAGGCCCATATCACTAATGTCGATTTGCAGTAGGGTTTTGGAACATACACTGTATTCGAACATTATGAGGTACCCGAAGAAAACGATTTATTGAGACGTAGTCAGCACGGATTCAGAAAATTTTGTTCTTGCGAAACACAACTAGCTCTTTATACTCATGAAGTAAAGAATTCTATCTACAGGGGATGTAAAATTGATTACATATTTTTAGATTTCCAGAAGCCTTTCGACACCGTTCTTCACAAGCGTCTTCTAACCAAACTGCGTGCCTATGGAATATCGCCTCAGTTGTGCGACTGGATTCGTGATTTCCTGTCAGAAAGGTCACAGTTCGACGTAATAGACGGAAAGTCATCGAGTAAAACAGAAATAATATCCGGCGTTTCCCAAGGAAGTGTTACAGGCCCACTATTGTTCCTGATCTACACTCCTGGAAATTGAAATAAGAACACCGTGAATTCGTTGTCCCAGGAAGGGGAAACTTTATTGACACATTCCTGGGGTCAGATACATCACATGATCACACTGACAGAACCACAGGCACATAGACACAGGCAACAGAGCATGCACAATGTCGGCACTAGTACAGTGTATATCCACCTTTCGCAGCAATGCACGCTGCTATTCTCCCATGGAGACGATCGTAGAGATGCTGGATGTAGCCCTGTGGAACGGCTTGCCATGCCATTTCCACCTGGCGCCTCAGTTGGACCAGCGTTCGTGCTGGACGTGCAGACTGCGTGAGACGACGCTTCATCCAGTCCCAAACATGCTCAATGGGGGACAGATCCGGAGATCTAGCTGGCCAGGGTAGTTGACTTACACCTTCTAGAGCACGTTGGGTGGCACGGGATACATGCGGACGTGCATTGTCCTGTTGGAACAGCAAGTTCCCTTGCCGGTCTAGGAATCGTAGAACGATGGGTTTGATGACGGTTTGGATGTACCGTGCACTATTCAGTGTCCCCTCGACGATCACCAGAGGTGTACGGCCAATGTAGGAGATCGCTCCCCACACCATGATGCCGGGTGTTGGCCCTGTGTGCCTCGGTCGTATGCAGTCCTGATTGTAGCGCTCATCTGCACGGCGCCAAACACGCATACGACCATCATTGGCACCAAGGCAGAAGCGACTCTCATCGCTGAAGACGACACGTCTCCATTCGTCCCTCCATTCACGCCTGTCACGACACCACTGGAGGCGGGCTGCACGATGTTGGGGCGTGAGTGGAAGACGGCCTAACGGTGTGCGGGACCGTAGCCCAGCTTCATGGAGACGGTTGCGAATGGTCCTCGCCGATACCTCAGGAGCAACAGTGTCCCCAATTTGTTGGGAAGTGGCGGTGCGGTCCCCTACGGCACTGCGTAGGATCCTACGGTCTTGGCGTGCATCCGTGCGTCGCTGCGGTCCGGTCCCAGGTCGACGGGCACGTGCACCTTCCGCCGACCACTGGCGACAACATCGATGTACTGTGGAGACCTCACGCCCCACGTGTTGAGCAATTCGGCGGTACGTCCACCCGGCCTCCCGCGTGCCCACTATACGCCCTCGCTCAAAGTTCGTCAACTGCACATACGGTTCACGTCCACGCTGTCGCGGCATGCTACCAGTGTTAAAGACTGCGATGGAGCTCCGTATGCCACGGCAAACTGGCTGACACTGACGGCGGCGGTGCACAAATGCTGCGCAGCTAGCGCCATTCGACGGCCAACACCGCGGTTCCTGGTGTGTCCGCTGTGCCGTGCGTGTGATCATTGCTTGTACAGCCCTCTCGCAGTGTCCGGAGCAAGTATGGTGGGTCTGACACACCGGTGTCAATGTGTTCTTTTTTCCATTTCCAGGAGTGTATATTAACGACATAGGAAACAATCTCAGTAGCCGTCTTAGATTGTTTGCAGATGATGCTGTCATTTAGCGTCTCGTAAAATCATTAGACGACCAAAACGGATTGCAAAATGATTTAGATAAGATATCTGTATCTAGCAAACAGTGGCAATTGACCCTGATTAAAGAAAAGTGTGAAGTTATTCACATCAGTACTAAAATAAATAAGCTAAATTTCGATTACGCTTTAAGTGACACAAACCTGAAGGCTCTAAATTCAACTAAATACTTAATGGTTACAATTACAAATACCCTAAATTGGAACAGTCACATAGATAATGTTGTGGGTAGAGCAAACCAACGACTGCGATTCATTGGCGGAACACTTAGAAGGTGCAACAGGTCTACTAAAGAGACTGCTTACACCACGCTTGTCCGCCCTATTCTGGAGTATTGCTGTGCGGTGTGGGATCCGCATCAGATGGGACTGACGGATGACATCGAAAAAGTACAAAGAAGGGCAGCTCGTTTTGTACGATCGCGAAGTAGGGGAGATAGTGCCACAGACATGATACGTGAATTGGAGTGACAGTTATTAAAACTCAGGCGTTTTTCGTTGCGACGGGATCTTCTCATGGAATTTCAGTCTCCAGTATTATCCTCCGAATGCTAAAACATTCTGTTGGCACCCACCTACATAGGGAGAAATGATCATCACGATAAAATAAGAGAAATCAGGGTTCGCCCAGAAAAATGTAAGTGCTCGCTTTTACCGTGCGCCGTTCGAGAGTGGAACAGTACAGACAGCTTGAAGGTGGTTCATTGAACCCTCTGCCAGGCACTTTATTGTAAACAGCAGAGCAATCACGTAGATGTAGATGTAGAACAAGTGCAATGATGGTAACACCATTATTTATTCAAATAAACAGCTGAAAATTAATTTAAACAAACACATGGAGAAAGTGCGCGGAATTGAAGTATGGAAGGGCGAACTAAATAGAGAACAATTCTCGAATGTACAGCCAAATATCGGCGTTCAATCCGCACAATGTTGGAAAATGACCACGTCACCTTCAACAACTGTGCAGATTACCCAATAGAGTTCGTCTCTTACAGAGTTTCACAGCGGCAACAGAGTGGCTAAGTCTGAGGATGCTAATCATGGCCGATAGAAAGCTCGCAAGATGATGAATTTGATTGAATAAATGAAGACTCTCTTGTTGTCTCTGCCAGTCCTTATAAGGCATCACGCTTTTGCTTCGTTGATAAGAATACCTCTCCGCAACAATGTCATGTGGCGTTACATTTCATGAACAATTACTACGCTATATATGAGGTCGTTGTCCCCGGGTGTAGTGACGGGTGGCTCCTCAACTGCCATGTTCCTCTAAAGCAAAATCTTCTGACTAATTACGTTGTATCGTATTCCTTTCCAAAACCTTCTTCGATGATCGAAGTTTCGACCCTTCTGTTAAGATTTTCTTCATGAGTCGTTTGGTGTTCCCATCAACATCAAGATCGTTAGTGAATGGAGGAAACTGGCCTAAACTTGTGCAGGTGGTTTCATACGGCTCGCAAGTATTTAACAAAAATCATATTCCAAAGCTGACAAAAGCTGCTTATAAACTAATTATTTATTGATTAGTGGTTTCAGTTATGTGAAGTATCTCCAGGTATAATAAAATAATCTGCGCAACATTTCGAATCTTTCCATGCAGACTGAAGGTAGTGGGAAGATAGAAACCAGTAGTAAATGAATAATTATTTTATCAGCTGCTCTTTGAAAGTTTGAATTTTGACATTTTTCAAATAATTGGAGTTTGTTGAAAGAACTACCCAGTATTTGGATGAAGTAACCTTGGAAAAATAAAGAAGCGTCAAACATGGATGTCACGGAAGTTTATAAGACCAGCGTATACGTGTTTGTCGAATATCTATACTGGGTGGAGGAAAAGGGCAAGTGCCGATTTTACTTCTCTTTTTCGATACGTTGGACAAGTATGGATTGGTAGCGATGGCTGAAAGCTGAATTTAGTTTCATTGGTAGTGAAAAGAAAGTTTCGCTCGGAAATGTATTACATTTAAGGTGAGTACAATTTTAGAGTCCTTTTAGCCAAAACCAGGCGAGCAGGTAGTTTGTCTGGGGAATCACAATTGGGTATATTTGAGAGGGATTTTCAGTTCGGAAACTTCCCATAAACGTTGCTCAGAGAATTTTTGATTTATCTGTGAGATATTATGAAGATCTATAACATGGTCAGGTATCTGTGCATGTATGTAACTCAGTGAAATAGATGACTCGTTCGACTTGTGACGTCCACCTACCATTCACTTCTGAGAGAGCAAAACAGACTCTGTTTCTTTCTTTAACTGCCATTTACATTCCCCTCTATAGGTGGCTCTTCGGCATTACGATTTCATATTTTTAAAATTTAAAAGAAAATAATAAAAAGGTATAAATGGTTTAAATGGCTCTGAGCACTATGGGACTCAACTGCTGTGGTCATTAGTCCCCTAGAACTTAGAGCTACTTAAACCTAACTAACCTAAGGACATAACACACATCCATGCCCGAGGCAGGATTCGAACCTGCGACCGTAGCAGTCGCACGGTTCCGGACAGCGCTCCTAGAACCGCGAGACCACCGCGTCCGGCGATAAAAAGGTTAAAGTAGGCGACAAGGTTCATGATAAGGGAAGGGATGTGCAATCTTTTCATTATGAGTATGAAATGGTAGAATCTGCTGGATGGAATTATGATGTAAAAGATAGTGGAGAGAATGATACGAAAAAGAATGGGGATTATGGCTGAAAGAAGCGGTAGGTGGGATGTATGTGTTAGGAGATAAGTGGGTCGACAACTGGGCAAGGAAACGGTGGATTGGAATCTTCATATTGGATGGATGGGGCAGGTTATGGGTGGAAGAATGGAGAATTCATGGTCTGGGAGGGAAAGATAATAGAAATTATGTTGAGCTCTTTTTTATGTAATCGTTATTTCATCCCCCTCGCCCCACATGGGCCGCGGGTGAACTATCAGCGGATACAATTTGCCACTCTTCAACCACATGAGAGTAAAAATTTTAAAATGATAGGATAAAAACTAGACACACCGGTTGGAAAAAAAATATATTTAGGACATAAAAAAGACTGATCGTCAGTTGCATAACTTGTAATAGAAAGGTTGATTTATTGATTAATTAAAATATAGACACAGATAAATGGAAAATGAGTGTTGCACACGAATATATAAATGCAGGTAGATAGGTGCATAAGATAAAACGTATAAGGTCACTGTGCTGACTGATTAAAATGGATGTAAACTATCAGTGATAAGGGACCTTATCATTCAAGGATAGTGCGTAGGAGTTTGTTTTTGAGTGGCTGGATGTCTGGAGTTGGATTTTTGAAAGGTTGGGGAGGGATGCGTTTCTGAACCAAGACTTAGGAGTCTGGTGGAGACGAGTGAGGGGAAGCGTCCCCTGATTAAGAGGAAGATGGAAGGGGTCTCCTAGATCTGGTATGATGGGTATACATCAAGCTGTATTTCAAGGTCGGGTAAGGTAAGGCGATTAAAGTTTCTTTGGGAGATGACATGGAGAGTGTGGAGGTGTAGTGTTGGGGGAATGTGATGGTCGAGGTGCAGCAGAATATCAGGATCAGTGAGCAGAGGGGACCTAGGGGATGAGTAGTATCGAGTTTATAGGTAATGTAGAATATTCAGAGATGTTCAAGATGGAAGAAGAGGGTGGAGAATTTTATAAGTTGGTAGAGGATATGGGTGAATGAGGGTAAGGAATCGAAAGGCTAGGTGGAGTGCATAATGTTAAAGGATTTGTAAGGTTTGACAAAAGGAGAGAGGAGAGGAAGTTCATGGCACATTTACATAGTAGGGGATGGGTCAGATTGGGGTATTGTAGGTGTGGAGGACTGTGGAAGGATACAATCCCCATGTTCATTCAGTTAATAGTTTTAGTAATTTTAGTCTATTGTGGGCTTTCTGTTGAATGTTAGTCAGCGATCAGGTGTTTTAGTGTGTTAGTTAACTGGATAGGACGGTCGTAGAAGAGAGAGGACAGAGCCTTGGGACACACCTGCTGTGGGATGGAAGATACAGGAATTAGTGTTGTCGATGGCGACATATGACTGACGGTTAGAGAGAAAGGATGCAGTGAAGCGGACATGTTCATGGGAAGTGCGTTGGTCTAGAGCTTCAAGAGAAGTTCGGAATGCCACACAGGCTCATATGCTTTCTCAAGGGGGAGAAAAATGGGGGATTTGTGGACGTTCATAGATGGACAGGAATGTTTGGTTCTGTTGTTGGCCTTTATGGATACGTCGGGATAGAATGGACACAAAAACATTGCTGCACACAGAGGAGAGGCTGATGGGACGCTAGAAAGGAGGTGTCAGGAGAGGTTTTTCACGGCTCAGGATAGAAATCGGTTGTTGTTGTTGTTGTGGTCTTCAGTCCTGAGACTGGTTTGATGCAGCTCTCCATGCTACTCTATCCTGTGCAAGCTTCTTCATCTCCCAGTACGTACTCAGCCTACATCCTTCTGAATCTGAAGAAGTGTGTTCATCTCTTGGTCTCCCTCTACGGTTTTACCCTCCACGTTGCCCTCAAATACTAAATTGAAGTAGTGTATTCATCTGTTGGTCTCCCTCTACGGTTTTACCCCCCACGTTGCCCTCAAATTCTAAATTGGTGATCCCTTGTTGCCTCAGAACATGTCCTACCAACCTTCCCTTCTTCTAGTCAAGTTGCGCCACAAACTTCTCCCCAATCCTATTCAATACCTCCTCATTAGTTATGTGATCTACCCATCTAATCTTCACCATTCTTCTGTAACACCACATTTCTAAAGCTTCTATTCTCTTCTTGTCCAAACTATTTATCGTCCATGTTTCACTTCCATACATGGCTACACTCCATACGAATGCTTTCAGAAACGACTTCCTGACACTTAAATCTATACTCGATGTTAACAAATTTCTCTTCTTCAGAAACGCTTTCCTTGCCATTGCCAGTCTACATATTATATCCTCTCTACTACGACCATCATCAGTTATTTTACTCCCCAAATAGCAAAACTCCTTTACTACTTTAAGTGTCTCATTTCCTAATCTAATTCCCTCAGCATCACCCGATTTAATTCGACTACATTCCATTATCCTCGTTTTGCTTTTGTTGATGTTCATCTTATATCCTCCCTTCAAGACACTATCCATTCCGTTCAACTGCTCTTCCAAGTCCTTTGCTGTCTCTGACAGAATTACAATGTCATCGACGAACCTCAATTTTTTTATTTCTTCTCTATGGATTTTAATACTTACTCCGAATTTTTCTTTTGTTTCCTTCACTGCTTTCTCAATATACAGATTGAATAACATCGGGGAGAGGCTACAACCCTGTCTCACTCCCTTCCCAACATCTGCTTCCCTTTCATGCCCCTCAACTCTTATAACTGCCATTTGGTTTCTATACAAATTGTAAATAGCCTTTCGCTCCCTATATTTTACCCCTGCCACCTTCAGAATTTGAAAGAGAGTATTCCAGTCAACATTGTCAAAAGCTTTCTGTAAGTCGACAAATGCTAGAAACGTAGCTTTGCCTTTCCTTAACCTAGCTTCTAAGATAAGCCGTAGGGTCAGTATTGCCTCACGTGTTCCTATATGTCTACGGAATCCAAACTGATCTTCCCTAAGGTCGGCTCCGCAAGTGCATCGCCCTTTGTATAGACTCTCTATATACTCCTTCCACCTTTCTGCTTTCCCTTCTTTGCTTAGAACTGGGTTTCTATCTGAGCTCTTGATATTCATACAAGTGGTTCTCTTTTCTCCAAAGGTCTCTTTGATTTTCCTGTAGACAGTATCTATCTTACCCCTAGTGAGATAGGCCGCTACATCCTTACATTTATCCTCTAGCCATCTCTGCTTAGCCATTTTGCAGATACTGTCGATCTCATTTTTGAGACGTTTGTATTCCTTTTTGCCTGCTTCATTTACTTCATTTTTACATCTTCTCTTTTCATCAATTAAATTCACTAATTCTTCTGTTACCCAACGATTTCTATTAGCCCTCGTCTTTTTACCTACTTGATCCTCTCCTGCCTTCACTACTTCATCCCTCAAAGCTACCCATTCTTCTTCTACTGTACTTCTTTCCCCCATTCCTGCCATTTGTTCCCTTACGCTCTCCCTGAATCTCTGTACAACCTCTGGTTTAGTCAGAGTATCCAGGTCCCATCTCCTTAAATTCCCACCTTTTTGCAGTTTCTTCAGTTTTAATCTACAGTTCATAACCAGTAGATTGTGGTCAGAGTCCTGATCTGCCCCTGGAAATGTCTTACAATTTAAAACCTGGTTCCTAAATCTCTGTCTTACCATTATATAATCTATCTGAAACCTGTCAGTATCTCCAGGCTTCTTCCATGTATACAGCCTTTTTTGTTATTCTTGAACCAATTGTTAGCTATGATTAAGTTGTGCTCTGTGCAAAATTCTACCAGGCGGCTTCCTCTTTCATTTCTTAGCCCCAATCCATATTCACCTACTACGTTTCCTTCTCTCTCTTTTCCTACTACCGAATTCCAGTCACCCATGACTATTAAATTTTCGTCTCCCTTCACTATCTGAATAATTTCTTTTATTTCATCATACATTTCTTCAATTTCTTCGTCATCTGCAGAGCTAGTTGCCATATAAACTTGTACTACTGTAGTAGGCGTGGGCTTCGTGTCTATCTTGGCCACAATAATGCGTTCACTATGCTGTTTGTAGTAGCTTACCCCGCATTCCTATTTTTTTATTCATTATTAAACCTACTCCTGCATTACCCCTATTTGACTTTGTATTTATAACCCTGTATTCGCCTGACCAAAAGTCTTATTCCTCCTGCCACCGAACTTCACTAATTCCTACTATATCTAACTTTAACCTATCCATTTCCCTTTTTAAATTTTCTAACCTAGCTGCCCGATTAAGCGATCTGACATTCCACGCTCCGATCCGTAGAACGCCAGTTTTCTTTCTCCTGATAACGACGTCCTCCTGAGTAGCCCCGCCCGGAGATTCGAATGGGGGACTAGTTTACCTCCGGAATATTTTACCCAAGAGGACGCCATCATCATTAACCATACAGTAAAGCTGCATGCCCTCGAGAAAACTATGGCTGTAGTTTCTCCTGCTTTCAACTGTTCGCAGTACCAGGACAGCAAGGCCGTTTTGGTTAGTGTTACAAGGCCAGATCCTGTCAATCATCCAGACTGTTGCCCCAGCAACTACTGAAAAGGCTGCTGCACCTCTTCAGGAACCACGCGTTTGTCTGGCCTCTCAACAGATACCCCTCCGTTGTTGTTGCACCTACGGTACGGGCAATCTGTATCGCTGAGGCACGCAAGCCTCCCCACCAACGGCAAGATCCATGGTTCATGGGGGGGGGGGGGGGGGGGGGGAGAGAGAAATCGGTATGAAGGATTGTATTATAAAAGGTGGCCAGGATTTCTAGGAAGGAAGGGTCATTCTTTCAGGTGTCTATAGGTCATGCAGTCGTGACTGGGAGCGGTGTTGCGTTTGTTATGGGCTTTCTGTTGAATGTCTTGTGTTGTTATTGGATTCAGTCTGTGGGTTGTTGCCGAGGTACTGGAAGCTAGGAGCCATGAGTGGAAGAGAGGTAGCGATAGTCCCGTGGACTATAGGGAATAAGGAGAATCTGGGATGATGAAGGTTTCAGGGAGATAGGATGCCAAGTGGTTGGTTTTGCTTAGGAAGTCGGGGACGAGGTGATTACCGTCCAGGAGGGGTAGGAGGAAGTAGGGGTATTGCCAGTGAGACGGTGAAATGCCTTACAGTAACTGGAAGACTTTATGGGTAGTGTATCTTTGCGGTTTGTGCATGTTTGGAGCCAAACGCGATGTTTCTCTGCGATCAGCAGATTTCGGATGTGTCGTTGTAGTTGTCAGTAGCTTGGAAGTGCGTCTCGATCGTGGGTGTGCAGGAAGGATCAGTAAAGGCGACGGATCCACGGAGGAGTAGAAGAGCACGTGGGGGGAGTATGGAACAGTGCGTATAGATGGGCTTCGTCGGAATGTGGTGAGTTTGTTGTATCAAGGTGGCAATATGTTGGATGTCATTGCAGTACTGGTAGGATAAAGGATGGCTCCCGACTTGGATAGCAACGAATTCCTTGTAGGCACCCCGATTGGTATGGGAGTAGCATGTGCTCTGGAGAGGCAGAGGGAGTCGGTGCACAGGTTGGATACGTGTTGCAGGGGATGATGAGTAGGACAGGGTGATGGTCGCTTCCAGTGGATGGAGTTTAGGAGAGGTGAGGATAACGTCAGGAGTGGAATTGCTTTCAGGGCGAGTATGCAGAGGGAGAGGGACTATATCATCGTAGAGGGCGCCAGTAAACCAACACTACGGATTTTATATGCATGTTAAGGTCAGCAGCAATAATATAGGTCGAAGAAGTATGGTCCATGTGGGCAAGGAAGTCATATGGAAAGGGATGTTGTGGTTGAATAAGGAGTTCAGTAGGAGTACTGTAGAAGAGTTGTGGCTGAAGAGATACGTTTTTGTGGTGGTCAATAGCGACTCTGCCTCAAGGCATGGGGATTGTTTTATCTGTCTGGTGGAGGATGTATGGCGAAATGTAGATAGTATGATGAGATTGAGGGAAAGTTTCATTCAGGAGGAAAGCATCAATAAGATGTTGGGATAGGGTTTGCGTGAAGGGGTGTTCGTTGGTTCAAAAGGAGCGGATATAGTGGAATAGATATTATACTTCTTTTACGCCTTGGTTTAGGGGAAGAAGGGATGGTGTGGATAGGTGGATGCGGTTGATTTAAACTAAGGCATAGAGATGGGTGAAAAGAAAGTGGATCTGGTTTTGACAATAGGTGGATTGTGTGTTGAAGTGGAAGACAGAGTGGGCAGGAAGGGAAATATGGTGTAAGGCGAGTGGCCTCTACAAAGGGTGGACGCTTTGAAGAACTATGGTCATAAAATGGATGATGTTTTCAACTGTGGGAGATGGGCGGCCGGAGTTGTTGGCGTAGGGAGTGTTGTTGATAACTACCAACACAGGTTTGGAAGGTGGAGGTTAATCCTCGCACTTACAACAATAGGTAGGGTTGGGCTGCTTAAGGCATTACGAGAGGTTGGGAAAGCGAGGTCAGGATATTGTTTGAGGAAAGGGTGGGATTTACAATTGGGGGCCGGTGGGAGAATTTTTGCAGTCACTGGTTTTGTGGTCGTTATACAGAGTGTCTGGGCCAAATATCTCACGATATAAGTCAAACGAAAAAACTACAAGGAACGAAACTTCTATAACTTGAAGTGGGAAACAAGATGGAGCTATGGTTGACCCTCTAGATGGTGCTGCCATAGGTCAAACGGATATCAACTGCGTTTTTTATAATAGGAACCCCCCTTTCTTATTACATATTCGTGTATTACGTAAAGAAATATGAATGTTTTAGTTGGACCACTTTTTTTGCTTTGTGACAGGTGGCGCTGTAATAGTCACAAACATATGGCTCACAATATTAGACGAACAGTTGGTAACAGGTAGGCTTTTTAAATTAAAATACAAAACGTAGGTACGTTTGAACATTTTATTTCGGTTGTTCCACTGTGATACATGTACCTTTGTGAACTTATCATTTCTGAGAACGCATGCTGTTACAGCGTGATTACCTGTAAATACCACATTAATGCAATAAATGCTCAAAATGATGTCCGTCAACGTCAATGCATTTGGCAGTACGTGTAACGACATTCCTCTCAACAGCGAGTAGTTCGCATCCCGTAATGTTCCCACATACATTGACAATGCGCTGACGCACGTTGTCAGGCATTGTCGGTGGATCACGATAGCAAATATCTTTCAACTTTCCCCACAGAAAGAAATCCGAGGACGTCAGATCCGGTGACAGTGCGGGCCATGGTATTGTGCTTCGACGACCAATCCACCTGTCATGAAATATGCTATTCAATACCGCTTCAACCGAACGCGAGCTATGTGCCGGACATCCATCATGTTGAAAGTACATCGCCATTCTGTCATGCAGTGAAACATCTTGTAGTACCATCGGTAGAACATTACGTAGGAAATCAGCAAATATTGCAGCATTTAGATTGCCTTCGATAAAATGGGGGCCAATTGTCCTTCTTCCCATAATGCCGCACCATACATTAACCTGTCAAGGTCGCTGATGTCCCACTTGTCGCAGCCATCGTGGATTTTCCGTTGCCCAGTAGTGGATATTATGCGTTACCGCTGTTGATGAATGACGCTTCGTCGCTAAATAGAACGCGTGCAAATAGTCTGTCATCGTCCCGTAATTTCTCTTGTACCCAGTGGCAGAACTGCACACGACGTTCAAAGACATCGCAATGCAATTCCTGGTGCATAGAAATATGGTACGGGTGCAATCGTTGTTGATGTAGCATTCTCAACACCGACGTTTTTGAGATTCCCGATTCTCGCGCAATTTGTGTGCTAATGAAGTGCGGATTAGCAGCGACAGCAGCTAAAACACGTACTTGGGCATCATCATTAGTTGCATGTCGTGGTTGACGTTTCAGATGTGGCTGAACACTTCTTGCTTCCTGAAATAACGTAACTGTCCGGCGAACGATCCTCACACTTGGATGATGTAGTTCGGTATACCGAGCGGCATATACAGCATTGGGCATTTTGATCACAATAGCCATACTTCAACACGATATCGACCTTTTCCGCAATTGGTAAACAGTCCATTTTAACACGGGTAGTGTATCACGAAGCAAATATCGTCCGCACTGGCTGAATGTCACGTGATACCACGTGCTTATACGTTTTTGACCATTACAGCGCCATCTATCACAAAGCGAAAAAGTGGTGCAACTAACACATTCGTATTTCTTTACGTACTACACGGATATGTTCAAATGGCTCTGAGCACTATGAGACTTAACTTCTGAGGTCATCATAAAAAATGGGGGTTCCTATTTTTAAAAATAACGCAGTTGATATCCGTTAGACCTATGGCAGCGCCATCTAGCGGGCCAACCATAGTGCCGTCTGGTTTCCCCCTTCAAGCTAGACGAGTTTCGTTCTTTGTAGTTTTTTCCTTTGATGCTTATTTCGTGAGATATTTGGCCCGGTCACTATCAATGGACCACTCTGTATATTAGGCATCTTTGGTAGTTGTTCGATTGATGGCAGGATTTGGTGGTTCAATGGTGTGTCGTCATTTGTTGGTCGGAGCTCCATTGTGGAGAAGGTAGTCGATTGTGGATGGAAAATGGTTCAAATGGCTGTAAGCACTATGGGACTTAACATCTGAGGTCATCAGTCCCCTAGACTTAGAACTACTTAAACGTAACTAACCTAAGGACATAACACACATCCATGCCCGAGGGAGGATTCGAACCTGTGACCGTAGCAGCCGCGTGGTTCCGGACTGAAGCGCCTAGAACGGCTCGGCCACAGAGGGCGGCTTTGTGGGTGGAGATTCAGTGAAGATGTACACCAAGGTTGAGCCAGAGTCGTCGATTGGACTGTAGGCTGACGCATTTTGTAGTGATAGGTGTAAGGATGTACAGCTGCTCCCAGATGTCCCTCCTCCTTACTCCGTCTACGAAGTGTAGCAGGAGTGATGTCATATACACGAACAGTCTTTTGCAAGCTGTTTGCGCGACAAGGCGACCGCTCCTGCGGCGAGTGTTGACAGGCGGCGCGCCCTCCTTTTTGCTGGCCCGGCGGCGCGTGCAGAGCGGCACAGCGACGGCTCCGCGCCGCAGGAGGTCGCCGCGGGGTGACGTCAGGCGCGTCGGCTGCAGCGGCCATAAAGAGCGCCGGGCAGGCGCGGGTCTGCACAGTGACCGGCAGACCGCGGCAGTCGTCACCACAACGTCCGCCCATGGGATAGGCCACCGCCGACCGCACCTCCGTGACCGACCCGGCTTCTGGCCGGTACCTGCCGCATGCTCTCCAGGTGAACGTCGCTCCAGGGCGCTGAATCTGCAGCAGCTGGACCTCACCGTTACTTGGCTGGCTCAAGTGGCGAACCTAGCGGTACCAGTATTCCGAGAGGCTGGAGACGGGACACGTGACTCTGACTGCGTTTGTTTACCGTTTATTCTTGCGTTGCTACACAAGTTATGTGGTGCTGACAGTGAATTCCGGACCCTTTTTAGCGAGCTTTTAGCATCTGTCTTGTCGCAGAGGGGTTACAGTGTCGCCCGAAACGCGGCAGCGGTTGGCGTTCGTCGTTCGTATAGCACTTTTTTTTCGACTTTTGAGCGGTAGCGGTCGTCAGCCCGCAGCGCAGGAAGAGAGAAGACGCCCGCGATGCGGCTGCTGAGATACTGTGCGCTGGCGTGCGCGCTGCACCTGGCCTCGACCGCGGCTGCCAACGAGACGGCGACGGGGGCGGTGCGCCAGCAGAAGGCGCTCCAGCTGCGCAAGCAGATGCGCCGGCTGCGGAAGCACGAGGGCGCCGTCAGGCTCGTCAACGGCGACGACGAGCACGAAGGTAATCTGCTGCTGCAAAGCGCGCGAGACGCTAAGACATGTTTTAAGCCTGAACATCTCTACGTTCCTGGAGGAGAAATCCAGATTCAGCAGACATCAGGCGTAAAGGTATGCGTTGCTCCTAGACCTCCGTTAGGCATACCACATTCTCCACTAAGGTCCGATCGCAGACAGTATATTCAACTAGGTAGGTTGAGGAGGGTGAAGGGTGCTATGGAATGGGAGCTGACATATGGCAAGAAGGCAGTGAGGGGGAGGAGGTATTCATACAGTTATACTTTGCGTACACACAACAATACTTTTTGACTAATAGAATCTATTATGTCCAATAGAAACAGAAAAGACAGTGTGTTTGTCACAAGGCACTGTAATAGGACCAAGGATCTATAGAGTGAATGGCACAGAGTGCAGCTGACCCTAATGTTCGCAAACCAAATTCGTATGGTGTTGTCCCAGACAAATGGATCCGTTCAGTAGGAGAGCTTCTTCGAAGTCTGGAAGGTAGGAAATGAGACACTGGAGAGAGTAAAGCTGTGAGAATGGGTCGTCAGTCGTAGTTGGGTAGCTCAGTCGATAGAGCACCTGCCCATGGAAGGAAAAGAATTCTAGTCCCAGCTTCGGTCCGGCAGACAATTTTAATCTCCCAGGAAGTCTCATATCAGCACCCACTTCGCTGCAGAGTGAAAATTTCGTTCTAGTTCGGCATAAGTTTTAAGAACGCCAAAATTTGTAATAAATATTGACTACTATCAAGTGCACCCAGGACCATTAGTTGTGCAATCTCAAAACTATTTCGTCATTCAGAATGAAAGTACAGTAGCCGCCCCCCCCCCCACCCCCCACCCTTGAGTAGGACAACAAATGCTCCCAGCATATACCAATAATTTATCAGGTAGCATCAGCCACACTATCAGAGTGTTCGTCGACAGCACTTTCATCATCTACTGGAGAAAATTTTTGCTTGGTTTAATGAAAAGAAACTCTCTTAAATATGGACAAATGGTAGATTATGCACATATCAAAGAGAAACGACCCGATATCACTCAGTTCCAAGATCAGGGGTAAAGGTTTCGAACCTGTCTCATTGTTTTAATACTTGGTGTAATTTTAAAAAGAGATAAAAAGTTTCGGCGTCTACATAAATACTCTCCAAATCAGAGTGAAGTGCAAGGCACTTTTGGAAACATTCGCTCGCTGTGTTTTTTAGAGTTTCCTCTGCGTTGAAGTCGTTTAGTAAATTTCGTGCTTTAGTTTTCAACTGAAGTTTCTTATTGTTTCTATTGAAATATTTCAGTAAAATTTTCATTCACTGTTTTAACTTCATTGAGTATTCCAGTCGCCGCTTGAATTTTTGGTTTTAGCTAATTATTTTGTGAAGTTTTCTTGGTATTGGTTTTAGTCGAGGTTTAGTAATATTAATAAAAGTTGTTGCCTTCTTAGTAGAGAGCGAAATTCGAGACCGCTATTGTTAGTGCTAGAAATAGTTCTACTGGTGTAACTGAACTTAGGTAGCGTAGACGTATAGTTCTTTTTCAGTAACTGTAAAATTTCACCATGAGTGAGAAGTGTGGGCTCTGCCGTAGGTTTGTGAGTAGTGGGTTGCAGTGTAGCATTTGTTCAAAGTATTTTCATTGAGGTTGAATGCAGTGGGGAAGCCAGTGGGCACTGTAGCGAGATCCTCTCCTGGGAATGCAGAATCTCTAGTACAAATAAGTTGATAGAGGAGCAGGAGCGTAAGATCTGTGCCCTTCAGGTGCACTTACAACACCCAAACGATTAAGTAGATAGGTTGTGGAGGGTGAAGGGTGCTGGGGAATGGGAACTGGCATTTGGCAAGAAGGCAGCGAGGAGGAGGAGATACTCAGACAGTTATACTTTGCGTACATACAACAGATTTGACCAACTGTCAGAGTTGGGTGGAGAGGAGCCTCTTGTAGCTGTAGGTGTAGAAAACCTGCAGCAGTCCTCAGCAGTTAGGAGGCCTAGGTCCCTTGCAAAGTCTAACAGAAAGAAGAAGGTTCTGGTGCTAGGTAGTTCGCACGGTAGAGGTGTGCGCCAGCAGTTGCCGGAAGGAATGTGAAGCCTAGTGCAGGGTTGGCTCAGGTGACTGACAGCCTAAAAGAGTTATATATGAATTTTACGAAGGAGGGTCAGGTAGTGATAGTGGGTGGAGCAGGGAGCAGTCTTGATAAGGACAGGGAATATGAGGTAGGTGGTGACCTGGTGAAAATAGCTACTCAAACTGGTGGCACTAATGTGCATTTCATGCAACTGCTTCAACGTCATGATCGGCTTCATCTTAAAGCTTCTGTTAGGCGCGTTAACATAGTGTTGGAGAAGGTGCTGATGGCACAGGTCATGGGTCACATTGCAGTGCTGCCAGTTGAGTCTATCAGTAGATAGGCTTTCACTAGGCATGGCCTGCACCTCAATAGTATGGGAAGAGGAGGCTGGCAAAGTTTATAGGTGGCAGCGTAGCGGGTGGTGGTAGAATCACCCATGGAAAAATTCCTGTAGCAGTTGGTGTTAGAGTTGCACCTTTTTTTTTTAGATAAAGTCAGCTGATAGGTATGCCTGCTTAAAGTAAGTCCCCCTGACTGAGAGCTCACCTTCAGAGGACGTCATGTTTCCAAGTAGAGAATGAATTAGTATATTTCATCAAAATATAAGAGGTATTAGAGATAAAGTTAGCGAACTGCTTATAGATGTTGACTCTGAAATTATTGGTATATTGGAACACGACTTAAATAATTTGACAATTCAGAGGCTTCCTTTACCTGGATACAGATTAGCTTGCCGTTTCTCAAGGAGTTCCTTGCGCGGTGGGCGAGTGGCCATGTACGTAAAAAAAAAAAAAAAAAAAAAAAAAAAAAAAAAAAAAAAAAAAAATTCATTTGAGTCCATAGACATCACAGCAATGCGCTGGACAGATATTTGAATGTTGTGCAGGGGCATTTGAATTGTGAAACTAAACTTCTAATTTTTGTTGTTTATAGGTCCCCTAACTCTGACTTTAGAGCATTTCTGCTCAAGCTAGAGAGGGTTTTTGATTCGCTTTATAGGAAGTACCAGAAATTAGTTATATGTGGCGATTTCAATATTAATTTTGTATATGATGGTGCAGGAAAAAGGATGTTGGTAGATCTCCTAAATTCATGTGATATGATGCAGACTGTGTATTTTCCAACTAGGGAGCAGGGGAACAGTAGCACACCCACAGACAATATTTTTATTCATTTTTTATTATTAGATGGGCATTCTGTTAGTAAAAGTATGATTGGCCTTTCAGACCATGATGCACAAATTTTAACACTAAGAGGCTTTTGTGCTCAAATAAAAATCACATATAATTACAAACTATGTAGGAAAAATTAATCCAACAGCAATAGAGAGTTTTTTAAACCTTGTCATTAGCACACGAGTGGCAGTATGTTTACAGTGCCAATAACAGAGATGATAAATATAATGCTTTCCTTAATGCATTTCTCATGCTCTTTGAGAGTTTCTTTCCATTAGAACGTTCCAAATGGGGTACTAGCAGTAAAAGGCAGCCTGTGTGGCTGACTAGTGGGATAAGGATACCATGTAGAACAAAGCAGGAATTATATCAAAATGTTAGAAGTAGTCACAATCAAGCTACAGTAACCCATTACAAACAGTACTCTAAAGTGCTTAAAAATTTTATTAGGAAGGTAAAAATTATGTGTTACGCAAATAGAATAGCTTATTCACAGGATAAAGTTAAAACCATATGATCAGTTGTGAAGCAAGTCTCTGGTCAGCAGCACAAGGTCGACGACTTTAAGTCAGTTCGTAGTAAAAATATTTTTGTTACTGATAAATCATACATATGTACAGTATTTAACAATCATTTTCTGAGCATTTCCGGTGAATAAAATAAAAATTTAGTTTCAACAGAGAATCATGTAATTCTCTTGGCAAATGCTGTTCCGAGATTGATGTCCGAAATACTCCTCTGTGATACAGACAAGGGGGAGAATAAGTCAATAATTAAATCACTGAAGACTAAGGACTCTCATGAATATGATGGAGTGTCTAGCAGATATTAAAGTACTGTGCTTCACATGTTACCCTGTATTTAGCCATATTTGTAATTTTTCCTTTATGAATGGTCAGTTTCGTGAACGATTAAAGTACTCAATAGTATAGCCGCTTTAAAAAGAGGGAGAGAGGGATAACGTAGACAATTTTAGACCTATCTCCATGCCATCAATATTTGCTAAAGTTATTGAAAAGGCTGTGTATGTAAGGACAATTGATCATTCTATACCACACGATTTGCCTTCAATTGTAAAATTCGGCTTTAGAAGTCTTTTAACACTTGAAAATGCTTTATTCTCTTTTCTCTGTGATGCAATGGATGGGTTAAACAAAAGGTTTCGAACACAAGGCATAGTTTTGATTTAACTAAGGCATTTGATTGTGTTAATGACAAAATATTGCTCCATAAGTTGGACCATTACAGTATACAGGTACTAGCTTACAATTGTTTCACCTTATACTTTAGCAACAAATAGCAAAAAGTCGTTATTCACAGTTTTGTGAATGGCTGTGATGCGGGCTCTGAGTAGAGACAGTCAAATGTGGGGTGCCCCAGGGATCAGTGATGGGGCCACTCCTGGTGCTTATTTATATAAATGATATGCCATCTAGTATTACAGGCAATTATAAAATATTTCTGCTTGCTGATGACGCTAGCTTGGTAGTAAAGGATGTTGTGTGCAACATTGGCTCGGTTTCAAATAGTGCAGCTCATGACATAAGTTCATAGCTTGTAGAAAATTAACTAACGCTAAATCGTAGTAGGACTCAGCTTTTACAGTTTCTAACACACAATTCAACAAAACCTGACGTTTTAATTTCACAGAATGGGTATATGACTAGTTATACTGAACAGTTCAAATGTCTGGGTGTTCAGGTAGATAGTAAACTGTCGTGGAAAGCCCTTGTTCAGGATTTTGTTCAAAGGCTTAATGCTGCTATTTTTACTATTCGAACGGTATTTTACTATTCCACACGAAAATCAATCTACTTTGCTTATTTTCATTCTGTTATGTCGTATGGTATTATATTTTGGGGTAACTCTTCCCATTCTAAAAGGATATTGTTGGCTCAGAAACGGGCGGTTCGGGCAATAAGTGGTGTAAGTTCACGAACCTCTTGTCGACCACTGTTCATGAGTCAGGGTATTTTGACGTTGGCCTCTCAATATATATATTCGTTGCTGTCATTTCTTTTAACAATGTCAGCTTATTCCCAAGAATAAGCAGGTTTCACTCAGTTAATACCCAGCAGAAATCAAACCTGCATTTGGATCGGACTTCCTTAACTCTTGTGCAGAAAGGTGTACAATATACTGCTACATCCATTTTCAATAAGCTACCACAAGAATTCAAAAAACTTAGCAGTAATTCACGCGCTTTCAAATCGAAACTGAAGAGTTTCCTCATGGAGTTCCTTGAAAAATTAAGCTGATTCCTGTTGTATTGTTGATTGCGTTTACTTAAATTTGTAGCTTGACATTTTCGGGTTCACAAACATTTTATTTTTATTTGATATTACTTTTATGTTGTAATTTCATGTACTGACACGTTCCATGACCTTCGAGATTTGCTCCTCAGTTTGGTCCTATGGAACTTGACGTGTAAATAAATAAACAAATAAACAGAGTACTTAGCATAGCATCACATGTGGTGCTTTCTTTTCGTTCCAGTCGCGTATGGGGCGTGGGAAGAATGACTACTGCCCACATGCGTCATGCCTACTGTAATAGTCTAACCCTGTCTTCACGGTTGCTGTGGGAAAGCTGATGAATATCTCTGGAGTCTTCACTTAATGCTGGTTCCTGATTTTTTTGCGTGAGCTTTCGAGGGATAACTGGCATCTACATTCAATGGTCTGCCAAGTCATCTGTTTTGACATCTCCGTGACTCACTCTCGTGAGTCAGACAAACCAGTATGAACTAGAGCTGGCCTTCAGTTATGCCTTCATTATGCTCTTTTGGTCCTATTTACCGTGGGTTACCCACAAATGATCAATAATTCTCCTTTGTGGACTACTATATTTTCCCAATATACTGCCAATGAACCAAAATCTACCGTTTGCTTCATCTACGACCGAGCGTATGTGAAGTTTCTGTTTCTTATTCATACAAGTTGTTAGACACAGATATTTTTAAGAGTTGAATGATTCCAGCTGCAGCTCAATGACGTTATGTTCATAGAACAGTAACTGTCCGCGTTTTGTGAAGCGTACGGTTGAACTCTTATCAATATTTAAGCAAGTGCCAAACTTTGCATGATTTTGAAATCTTACCAATATGTAATTCGAAACTTGTAAAGGTTTTGTCAGACAGTACTTCACTGAAAGTCATGGCATCATCTGCAAAATGTCTGAGGTTGGTATTAATTTTGTTTGTTATGTTATTAATGCATAAGAATAACAAGAATAACGTATTTACTTTATCAGTGAATAATGTGAAGTAACAAGTTCGCAGGAACGTCTGTGTAGGGTGATGCCTGCATTTTTAACTTCAGTTTTTCACAATACGCATGACGCCGTTGTGTATGCCTCCTATTTTATTAAGAATAGGACAACACTTTCGCATCTACAAATCATAAATCGCAAGATCATCTTAACATTGTGTGTTTCATTACACCCTCCCGTGTCATAAAGATGTCTTTAATATTGAACGACGTATTGTAGGTATTAAACTGGCTCTGAAAACTATGGGACTTAACATCTGTGGTCATCAGTCCCCTAGAACTTAGAACTACTTAAACCTAACTAACCTAAGGACATCACACACACCCATGCCCGAGGCAGGATTCGAACCTGCGACCGTAGCGGTCGCGCGGTTTCGGACTGAGCGCCTAGAACCGCTAGACCACCGCGGTCGGCATATTAAACTGGTTCCTTGTTGCCTTGAAGATCGCTAAAACAGCAGTGCACACTTTCATTTCTACTAGTTAGTCGTGTTTCATCTCCGAATTTTCAAACGACCATCTCATTAGACATTCTTTCGCAGTTCTGGCGTATCTGTCAGTTTCTATTGAAGAACAGCCGCACACAGCTTGCAGAGAATGGTCGCAGTTCGCTCGCAAATGCAAACGTCCTACTCAACAGCCTCCTAAATGTTGCAAATAAGATTGTACGTGGGAACAGCGCAACCGAACTACGGAACATAATCGTACATCGTTCAACGACATCAGCGCGAGACTGTTCAAGAACGACAGAACGGTGCATTAACTTTCCGAACCTTCAAGTGTTCATTAAGACTTTTTCAGGAAAATTAAGAGTTCTGCATTATCTGCCAGTATTTCCATGCATAGATGATGCTTGTAGTACCGGTGATCCTGTTTAGGACCTCATAATCGTTCTCTTTAGGCGCCACTACCAACCCGAACAACACGAAGGAATCACAACGCCCTGTAGTCTGCCATTAGCATGTAACGTGAGGTAGTCTGCGTCCTCAGATCAGGTTGTCGCGCTTGTTGCGTTCCATGATTTCTGAAACCAATGGCGGCGATTCCACACCCGTGTTAATGTTTGACAATGTACGGTACTCACGTATGACGATGATTTCTTTCACCCATAACAGAGAAACGGTTGTGAATGTTAGGATGGTCCACCTGTTAACCAGCACTGATCGGCAAAGTGATATCATGCTCTGTGATCCGCCTATCCGCTGTTGCAAGCCACGGCTTGCTGCCTTTCCTGGCAACTGGGTAGCGTCTTCTCAACCTGGAACCTCACTGATCGAAGTGCAGTCGTCTTCAGTGACGAATACCGTTCGAATTGAGCCCCGATGAGCAGTGAAGATGTGTCTGAAGACACCGTGGGGTACAAACCTGACTAATGTCCGGGATACAGCCAGACAAGGGGCGATGGTCTGGCATCCCACTCCTTTTCATAACAAGACCCCTTTGATTGTCGTTCGCGACATGCTAATAAGACAGTGGTACGTCAACTATATTCTACGCCTCGTCTTGCTGCCCGTCATGGCACGCCATCCTGGGCTTATGTTTCATCAAGATAACCCCGTCCGCACATGAGAGTATCCACTTCTTCTCTTCGTACTTGCCAAACCCTACCTTGGCTAGCAATATCGCCGGATGTCTCCCCAATTAAGAACGTTTGTTGCATTGTAGGCAGGACGGTCGAACTATCTCGGGATTTTGACGATCTAACGCGCCAATTGGTCAGAATTTGGCACGCCATCCCCCAGCACATTTAGAGACTCTGTTAATCAGTGGCAAGCCGAATAACTGCTTGCATAAGGCCAGAGGTGGACCAACGTGTTATTGACTTGGGCAATTAATGAAGCTCTTTCTCTTGAATAAATCGTCCATTTTTTTCTGAAATTGTAATCATTTGTTTGTCTGTACATGTACATCTAATCTACCGATTTCCGTCCCATTCGGATAATTCTTTCGTGCTGAGTCATTTTTTTCTTAGAGTGCACGTTCAGTTCCTTAAAAGACGTGACGAAGACTTCCAAAAGAACTAATTACCTACTAGAGTGATTAGCTTACCAAGAGCTGGGAACAAAAAAAATTAATAACTGACGGCCACTCTGTTCTCTAAACTTTGATAACCACGTAGTGCTGTTATAGTTAGTGTCATGGCAGGCGTGCAATCACTGATGCCTAGTGTGGTGACACTATGTTTAAGGCAGTTCGCAATCGTGAGGAGAGCGGTCGAGATCCTCATGAATTTTAGTGTTCACAGTATTTAAGAGATAACTAAAGCGAATTCCTGTATCTTTCTTGTAAACCTGCAGACTTCTTTTTTACATGAACGCTGAATTGTATCTCATTCACGTAGCAGGCAGTGCTCTATGCTATGGGTACTCTGTTTCTGAATTTCATTCCATTTGGAACGTGGAAGTGCTCATCGATTGTGCTTACTTCAGTTGGTGAAAGAAGGTGCAACAGTTAGCCGCAATTTGTGTTTACTCTAGCAGATGTACAGTAGATTTCGCTCACTGAATGACTATCATCAGTGCAGCATATAAAGTTGACACATTTCCGTCGTTACTTGGCTTAGTCCCTCTTGGACAATAAATGTCAAGAGTTCGAATTGTACTCAACAATTCAAACTGCAATTGCATTTCCAACTCTTGATGTACATAGTTCAAGAGGTACTATGCCCAATAACGACTGAAGTTTTTAACTTTATCTGCGGCACTGAAGATGGTCAATCAATGACTGAAATCTAGGTTTGCTACAGTAAACACAAGTCGCAACTAATTGCCATATCTTATTCCCCAAATTGGCTGCATGTTTCTAAAAAATCATTTGAACATTCTTTTTCCCGTTCTCTAGTAAGCATACCATATAAATGAAAACAGAGACATCGTTCTTTAACAAATATGGCGGCATAAACATAAGAACTTTGTTTAGCTTTCTGTGAACTTGACGTTAATTTATTAGAAGTGAGGACAAATGCGAAAATAATGTAAGTTCATAAATAAACATCGTTCTCAAAAAGCAGGTATCTACATACCCATGCTGAGTAGATAGGTACACACTGTTTGTAGCTCTTTTCTCCCAATAAAGAGTCGTTAGTGTGATTCGGTGGCTTACTGCCTTACTATGGAACCAAATCATGGGGGTTCAATACACGGTCAATTCAACAATTTTTGTCTGTCACTTATCAGTTCTTTCACTTCGGGCAATGTCTGTCATCGTGATAAATGCTGAGTGGCACCTTGCTTCAGAGTTTCCCTGGAGCTGGCTTGGTAAGTCATTTCGGAAGTCGGAGAAAGGCAATAGGAGCTGCAATAGGGCCATGTTGTATAAAGCACTGTGGCTTTCCAACCACCCTTCGAGTTGATGACAGCTTTGCTTTTAGGAATCATTATGATGAGATTATGTGGAGTAGAATCATAAAGAAGTAGATTATCAGTACTAAAATCCATGTCCAAATCTGCGTGATGTAAGGTTTGGATTTAATTTGTTGTTAAGCTGTCGATTGTATTTTACCGTCCATTGGAATAATACGCCGCTCACACTGCCTTGCTCCTCCTGCTTAACCATCCCATTAATGTGCATGTTTCATCTGATTATGTATAAACTGTCTAAGAACCGGCGGTAGACAGATTTATATAACGACTCAAATTTTGACATTTATCAAGCAAAATCTGGTGTCGCCACGAAACTATGCCGAACTTGCTTGCTTACGATTATCGCCGTTCTGTGGCCTGCCAGAGTGGAATATCACGAGTCTACATTCATGGACAGTTATCGGCCCTCCGCGGAATAGTGCCGAAAGGTCAAGTTAGTGTCCTAGAAAATGAACATCCTGCCCTACTTGCTTAATCTTTCTACGCGCTGTGACGGTTTTCAACATGTCAAGGATACACACAGTTGTCACATCACTATGGCCGCCTCCTGAATGATACGTCCAATAATTTCATGTGTGAAGCGCCGACTAAATATGTACATAAAGTTAGCGGCAGGCTGTCCTCACGTACTTGTATTTCGCGCGGAGAATGCAATTTCTCAGACTGAAAACAGGAATTATAGGTTTTTGGGTCAAGGACAGCAAAATTTCTGTAACTGTGAACTTCATGAAGACTTCTTGTGCCTTTATGTTGAAAATGTGTAGCGAATGGACTAACGGTATTACCTTGGAAATTGCAGAATTCCGTGTATCAGTGAGGTCCAGACTGAGCGTAAAATATGAATGCTCGGGAGGTCTGCACGACATGGTACTGAGTAATACGTCCCAATATAAATTAGCAAATAATGACACTAGTATATATCACCCACATCAATCCAGCTCATATATCACTGTGTATGAGTCTCCAAAGCGTCCGGAATTATAATTTCTGCACCCCATGTCAAAGACAGTTAACTGATTCGCTAAATGCAGATTTCCCAGACAAGTCACGATCCCTGTATTATAAAACTTCGACATGTCTGGTGACAAACAGAGGATAAGTAACACTCCAAACGTTGCTGGGAGAGTAAGATGGAGTGAGAACAGCTGAGGAATGTTCTCGTGAAACTCCAAGCAACAATTAAATCATGTAGAACGCAGCGTTGGCCGACCTGGCTGTAAATCCATGACGTCCGCTACACATGATAACTGTCGTTTTGGACAGGATAGGGCCTTTGAATGCTGAAGTGGCTACAAGTATCCAGATATGGCTGGAAGAGCTTGACGAGCACTTCAGAGTGATTTACTAGCCCCTAAATTTCTCTTTTCTTCATCTACACTGTCGGAAATGGCGAATATTACACTACGCTAGACTAATATTTATCGAACTTTGTGGGCATGTTCATCACATACCGGGTATTAAATTATTAAACTTCCATTCCATTCAGAGTTATGCTCCATCATCGACAGCAGCGTAAAGTATGACCACCAAAGACACAGGTGCAAGAAAGCAGAGAGCCACTGAAACGCATTTTGAGGAATTTCTTGCCACGCCTGAAACATATACTATGTCAGTTCACGAAGACTACTGGTTGGAGGCTGGTATGAGAGTCTAAGTCTTCCGATCTCATCGCATACAAACTCTGTGGGCGGCAAATCTGAGCATCGGGCAGGCCAGTTAAGGATCTGTATATTCCTAAAGGCGTCTGTGGTGTGAACCTGAGAGCAGGGTTTTATATTGGCCTGCTGGAATATGCTACTTGGTACCCCGATCATGAAGGATATGGCAACAAGGTTTAGCATGCTTGGTGCATATTGGTGGGCACTCAGCCTTCCTTCAACAACCACCGAATCAATCCTTTTATCACCATCGACAGCTATCCACACCATGATTCCAGGAGTTGGAAGGGAATGTGACTCAAAAATCGTTGTTTCCAGTGATCTTTCACCAGGTTGTCTATTGACAGTTTGGGCTTCAATCTAACCACCACAAACCGAATCGTGACTCTGTAAACACCACATAATGCCATTTAATGTTCCAGAAAACTCTAGCCGGCCGTTGTGACCGAGCGGTTCTAGGGGCTTCAATTCGGAACCGCGCTGCTGCTACGGCCGCAGGTTCGAATCCTGCCTCGGGCATGGATGTGTGTGATGTCCTTAGGTTAGTGAGGTTTAAGTAGTTCTAGGTCTAGGGGACTGATGACCTCAGATGTTAAGTCCCATAGTGCTCAGAGCCATTTGAACCATTTGAGAAAACTCTGGCTCTAGTGGTATGGTGTCAGCACTAAACGATGAGTGGCAACCCGTAAACCTTGGGCGGATACCAGCTATTGACATTGGTCTATCTGTCACAGTCGTACAATCTTCTGGTAGTGCAGTCCCTATGAAAGGATGCAGGCTACTCTTTTTGCCACACAACTGCCTTGAGTTCATCTCACCACTACTCGTTCTGCTCACTGCACTGCAGCCAACTGCCAGTACGATCGGTCGGTGGAATGCCCTCAAGTTCCTCATATCTAAAACAATTCGATCTTTGTCAAAGATTTTGACGAGCTTCACATGAAACCCGCCAGTCCAGAAAGCCTGGAGACTGGAGTAATAAAAAATAGTGGTTTTAACCTTTCAGGTGTCCTACATAATCCCCCCCCCCCCCCCCCCACCAGTTGAATACTCGTACAGAAGTTCATACAACCACGCGAAACTGTCAGAAAGGTCCTTCTTTTGAATGTTGTTCCGTTCGCGCCTCATGTTGGCTTGAATGTTTCCTGTGTCATCAAAGCCTTGACCCTTCAGGTGAATTTCTGGACTATGACATTTTTGTGGTAGGTTCGTATTCGTTGAGAATAAGTCCTTGCAGCCAAGATGGTTCATTCCAGAAAGAAATGTCCACGTTTTTCATTTCAGTCAGTTCAGGGCAGACGTCCACGTGTTGCTGTTTCTGTTCGGGAGTCGAAGTGTATGGGAAAAATTTTGCACAAATTTTTCTGTTTTTCATTTTTCTTGGGAATGCCTACAACACTTGATTTAAAAATGTTGTTCGACACATCAGCGTTGAAACACTACGGCCGCACGTCCACTACTTAACACGTCTGCTCGCAACTGACTGGTCGAATGCACATCTGTTGTTTACAGGAGTTAGTTCAAGCTGCCACCGTAGTTACTGCGCTGGCGTCGCTCGTACTCCAGGAATAAAATCAGTCTCGAAACGTTTTGGACAGACAGTGCAAGTCCTCTGGCCACACTGCGTTGCGCCTCCATCTAAGAAGTTCCAGTAACGTTATACATACCCAGTAGACATATAATGTAATCATATCATTTTTCATTTGTAGGAATAGATTTTCTGTTCTGAAAATTTTTAAAACAAGTTAGCATGATGATGAAATTAAAAGAGGTGTGCTGTTTTGTGAAACTCGGTATTCGTATGCATTGTCAAGTAAAAGCGGTCCCTACTCTCAAGAAAAAATCTTTACATCGGAGGAGGGGACGCTAAGAATGGGGGCATGGTTCTGTAACTACGTAACGTAAGTTGGTGTAGTTCTTCACAACACCTCTTTCGCGATATGACATGGTTTTTTGCTTAATCATTGCGATTTCTAACATAATCGTCGCTCACTTTGTGTGCAATGCCTACAGAACGTGGTTAGTTTATAGATTGGACCCTGGTGAAATTATTGACACAAAGAGTTTGGCGTGAAAATGAGTGTGAAAACTTATGGGACTTAACTGCTATGGTCATCAGTCCCTAAACTTATACACTACTTAACCTAAATTATCCTAAAGACAAACACACACACCCATGCCCGAGGGAGGATTTCAACCTCCACCGGGACCAGCCGTTTAATCCATGACTGCAGCGCCTTGGCTAATCCCGCGCGGCGTTTGACGTGAAACGGATAAACTCTCTTATCTCTGTACAACTACACAGTGGAGGTCGTTTCTTGGCGCATTTATAATTCGTAAGTGAACTCAGTACTGTTTAGAAATTGGCCTGCCAGAAAAGCTTTTGGGGATTATTCAGCACTAAGTAATGAGAGTGCGCAGACTATAAATGAAAGCAGAATGCATGAGGGAATTAGATTAACTGATATGGTAAAGGTGGATATTTATTACAATTAAATTCCACAACCACACACGACACAGTGAATATATCCTGAACAACTATAGATTTTACACGGTCGCTCATACAACTATAAAAGACATTTCCACGCCTTACCAATCTGATGAACAGCAGAGTCCTCTTGGGAAGTAATTAGGATACGACGCATGGAAATCGTTGAACAATGACTAATTCCTAATGGCACCTATCAATCAATCATACAGAGGAGAAAGCAAATGTAACGACTGCATGCTACACCATTACATTGAGAGTCTCCTTCTTACAACGCATCAGATACGCCTGGCACACGCATCCATTACTCCCGATAAAATAAAGAAAGCAAATGTAACGACTGCATGCTACACCATTACAAGGAGAGTCTCCTTCTTACAACGCATCAGATACGCCTGGCACACGCATCCATTACTCCTGATAAAATAAAAATAATCTGCTAAACTCGACATGTGGAAATATTACCAAACATAGAGAGGTTCATCCACTCCGTAACGTCAACATCATGCAATTGAAGAAAGTGATTAGGGACAAACAACAGGATCAGAACCAAAACGCAAATTTACAATAATTTCGATAAAATTTAGCAATTTAAACTGTTAACAACTGTATAGGAGTTTGTTTTAAGTAGTGAACTGAGGATCTCTTTTTAACAGTAAAACTTCTTAAACGCAAATCACCGATTAGCAAAGTATTACACAATGATCAAGTTAGACGTAACGAATATGTGGTATTAGGAACATAGTAAATCGATGCAAATCCGATTGGATGAATATGGAGAGATCACTGAGGGTGATTAAATGATGGAGTGATTGGTAAAATATAGGTTACTGGGAATTGACACATGGGTCTGTCACTCACGAATTCTAAGATCCGTTACACCTGATCAAACTGACTTAATTAAACTGCACACTGAAATGATCGAGTACTCCACAAGCCGCATGCATCAGTTAATGAGGCCTGGGGAAACTGTATTAAACCAAAGCGACCGTGCCGATGGCACGTGGTCTCACTTTAAGGACAAAGCACAATCACCGTTTCACTCAGAACACGGAAATTTAACCGTAAACAAAACACTATTTCACCAAAGGACCAATGATTACTGATGTTGAATGTAAACACGTTGGTTGTTAGGTATCTGCCTGTAATCTAGCACACACAACGCAGACTGAACATTCAACAGATTGCGTTCCGAACGACGACAAACATACGCACAAGTCGACGACACCCGCAAGAATGTCTTAAAAAAGAAGCCTCCAGATGGCCGTTGGAGCCTCTGTTTTTAATGGACAGAGAGAATGTAGTTAAGCGGACTTATCCAATAGGGCAGGCCGAAAAAATGAGAAAAGTTCTGAATTAGCAGCATGCTATGTCGCTGGACATCTATGGCATGGATCCAGGGAAACTGGTGTTGCTAGACTCTGAGGGGAAGAACTTTTGTACCTCCACCACCACGTTTAGAAAAATTTACCCTCGCCTGTACCCTATACAGAAATTGTTCAGAGCTTGGCAACTGGAAGGTAAAGGTTGCTGATCTTAAAAGAAATACGGCAGTAGCACTCTGTCGCATACTTTTCCCAAGGACCGATAAATGCTCGACGGGAAAGCCACGACAAACTTTCTTAAGACACTAGTAAAGCTTGAAAAAGAAGGAACATGAAAGGGGGCAAAAAACATACCCCTATCCAATTTTTAAGAAATATATCCCACAGGCATGGCGAGACTGCAGTTCGGTAGCTTTCGATAAAGGTGTTGGTATGATACTTTCTATTTTTGTCAGTGTATTTCACAGTCTGTTCGCCCATGGTGTTGGCTGCGTTAACCCTCCGATATGGATCCTTCAAGAGCTGCGAGAAACACTGCAGATAGTATATTTTAAATCCACCTGTAAGTATACACACTGAGGTGACAGAAGTAATGTGATAACGATATGCACATATACAGAGGACGGTAGTACGACGTACACAAGGCATAAAAGGAAAGTGCATTGTGGAGCTGTCATTACTACTCAAGTGATTCATGTGAAACGGTTCCCAGTACGAGTATGGCCTCACGACGGGAATTAACACTCTGCACGCGGAATGGTAATTGGAGCTAGACGCATGGCACATTCCATTTCACAAAGCGTTAGGGAATTCAATATTCCGAGATCCAATGTGTCATTAGTGTGCTCAGTATACCAAATTTCAGGCATTACTTCTCACCACGGACAACGAAGAGCCCGACAGCCCTCACTTAACGACCAAGGGCAGCAGCGTTCATGTGGAGTAATCAGTGATAACAGACAAGCAACGCTTAATGAAACAACTGCATAAATAAACGTAGGGGGTACGACGAACGTATCCATTAGGACAGTGTGGCGAAATTTAGAGTTAATGAGTTATGACAGCAGACGACCTGCACGAGTGCCTTTGATAACAGCACATTACTTGCACCGCAACTCCTGGGCTCATGACTCTAGAACACTGGAAAACCGTGGCTTGGTCAGGTGAGTCCGATTTCAGTCGGTAAGAGCTGATGGTAGGGTTCGAGTGTGGTGTAGACTTCACCGAGCCCTGAACTCAAGTTGTCAACAAGACACTGTGCAAGCTGGTGGTGGCTCCAAAATAGTTTGGGCTGTAGATGCAGCATGACTCAGTATTTTTACAGGGAACTTCCGACTTGTTGAGTCCATGCATCTTCGAGTTGCTGCACTACGTCGGAAAAATGGAAGTCCGACACGATATTAGGAGGCATCCCATGACTTTTGTCACTTCAGTGCATTTCCTGAAATACACTGTTGTATCTATTTTTCGGCAATGAATTAAAAATAGCTCAAATGGCTATGAGCACTATGGACTTAACATCTGAGGTCATCAGTCCCCTAGAACTTAGAACCACTTAAACCTAAGGACATCACACACATCCATGCCCGAGGCAGGATTCGAACCTGCGACCATAGCAATCGCACTGTTCCGGACTGAAGCGCCTAGAACGGCTCGGCCACCGCGGCCAGTAATAAATTAAACTAAAAGCTAAAGGCTTCTGGTTATAGTTACATTAACGTACATCGAGCCACAAGGAAATAGTAACCAACAGCACTCCTCCTACACAACGCATGTCTTTTTGATTTTCATCCGACGGAAAGCTAGTCAGGCGTACATATACAAGCTAGCACACTGTGTTTCGCCAAGTTTTAACACTCCCACTAGCGGACATGAGTGACAGCGGATACGAGGCACTACAGTTAGACTCAGTCAGGTGCCACCAGAGGCGCGACCGCCGAGACAGTTCACAAGGCCTCGGCCGATAGCAGCTCTGTGTTGGGCAAGTTGCCTTGGTCCAGTATAGTATAATGCCTCACATGAGCTCACTTCAATCCTATTCGGATTTCGACCCTGCTTTGGACCTTGACTTTCTGGCTCATTGGTGATTATGCAGTGCTCCATTCACAAAAACCTTGGATTTGCTCAAAGATCACTCGTCACAGTTTACCTGTCATATGATGTTTGACTTCTTTATTAGCCTGTGAAATTTTGGTATCCACTTGACTCCTGTAATGTGACGTACGGTAGATAAAGTACAGCCCTTCTTCCTTTGCAATACTCCATTATGTAACCAAATAGTGAAGGTTCCGATGTCGCTGGTAAAGAATGGAAAAGTTCGGTGGCCTCTAAGATGCTGTTGAAAGGACTTAGGCCATGAGCGTAGAATTTAATCCTGCTCTCGTATCTCATCGTCATGAAGAAAACAAACACGAGACGCAGCCGTCACAATGGCTGAACTAAACAGTTAAATGGCACACGCTTAATTGAGGGAAGTATTAATGCACACGAAAAAATAAACCCTTTTTAATTAGGTGGCTGAAGCAGTCCTTTTGGGTGTAACATAGACTGTTTCCTAGAGCTTTACTTTCTAATTGCGCTATTATCATCCCACAATATACTTGAATGTAATAACAATAATAATAACTATAATGATCACAATAAATACAATTCATAGGACTCACAGGGTCTAAATAATAATAAATATACTACTTGTTGCGGTCTTCAGTCCAGAGACTGGTTTGATGCAGCTCTCTATGCTACTCTATCCTGTGCAAGCCTAATCATCTCTGAATAACTGCTGCAACCTACATCCATCTGAATCTGCTTAGCGTATTCATCTCTTGGTCTCCCTCTACGATTTTTACCCTCCACACTTCCGTCTAGTGCTGAATTGGTGATCCCTTAAGGCCTCAGAACGTGTCCTACCAACCGATCCCTTCTTCTAGTCAAGTTGTGCCACAAATTCCTCTTCTCCCCAATTCCATTCAGTACCTCCTCACTAGTTACGTGATCTGCCCATCTAATCTTCAGCATTCTTCTGGAGCATCACATTTCGAAAGCTTCTATTTTCTTCTTGACTAAACTGTTTATCGTCCATGTTTCACTTCCATGCATGAGTACACTTCATGCAAATACTTTCAGAAAAGACTTCTTGATACTTAAGTCTATACTCCCTGTCAACAAATTTCTCTCCTCCAGAAACGCTTTCCTGCCATCGCCAGACTACATTTTATATCCTCTCTACTTCGACCACCATCAGTTATTTTGCTCCCCAAATAGTAAAACCCATTTACTAATTTAAGTGTCTCATTTCCTAATTTAATACCCTCAGCATCATCCGATTTAATTCGGCTACATACCATTATCCTCGTTCTGCTTTTGTTGATGCTCATTTTACATCCTCCTTTCATGACACTATCCATTCCGTTCATCTGCTCTTCAATGTCCTTTGCTGTCTCTGACAGAATTACAATGTCGTCGGTCAACCTCAAAGTTTTTATTTCTTATCCATGGATTTTAGTGCCTACTCCAGATTTTTCTTTTGTTTCCTTTACTGCTAACTCAATGTACAGATTGAATAACATCGGGGATAGGTTATAACCCTGTCTCACTCCCTTCTCAACCACTGCTTCCCTTTCATGCCCCTCGACTCGATAACTGCCACCTGATTTCTGTACAATTTGTAAATAGCTTTTCGCTCCTTGTATTTTACCTCTGCCATCTTCAGAATTTCAAAGAGAGTAGTCCAGTCAAGATTGCCAAAAGCTTTTCTGACTGTACAAATGCTAGACACGCAGGTTTGCCTTTCCATAATCTAACTTCTAAGATAAGTCGTGTTCCAACATTTCTACGGAATCCAAACTGGTCTTCCCCGAGGTCGGCTTCTACCAGTTTTTCCATTCGTCTGTAAAGAATTCGTGTTAGTATTTTGCAACCGTAACTTATTAAACTGGTAGTTCGGTAAATTTCACAGCTGTCAACAACTGCATTCTTTGGGGCTGGAAGTATTATACTCTTCTTGAAGTCTGAAGGTATTTCGCCTGTCTCATGCATCTTGCCCACCAGACGGAAGAATTTTGCCACAGCTGACACCCCCAAGGCCGTCAGTAGTTCCAATGGAATGTTGTCTACTCCGGGGGCCTTGTTTCGTCTTAGGTCTTTCAATGTTCTGTCAAATTCTTCAGTCAGTATCATATCTCCAATTTGATCTTCATCTGTGTCCTCTTCCATTTCTATAATATTGTCCTTATTGTCCTCAAAACATCGTCCTTGTATAGACCCTCTGTATTGTCCTTCCACCTTTCTGCTTTCCTTTCTTTGCTTAGGACCGGATTTCCATCTGAGCTCTTGACATTCATATAGATTGTTCTCTTTTCTCCATAGGTCTCATCAATTTTCATGTAGACAGTATCTATCTTACCCCTAGTGAAACATGCTTCTACATCCTTAAATTTGTCCTCTATCCATCCCTGCTTATTTTGTACTTCCTGTCGATCTCATTTTTGAAACGTTTGTATTCCATTTCGACTGCTTTATTTATTGCATTTTATATTTTTTTTTCCTTTCATCAGTTAAAATCAGGATCTCTTCTGTTACCCAAGGATTTCTACTAGCCCTTGTCATTCTATCTACTTGATCATTTGCTGCCTTCACTATTTCATCTCTCAAAGCTACCCATTCTCCTTCTTTTGTATTTCTTTCCTTTGTTCTTGTCAATCGTGCCCTAAAACTCTTCCTGAAACTCTCTACAGGCTATAGTTCTTTCAGTTTATTCAGGTCCCATGTCCTTAAATTCCTACCTTTTTGTAGTTTCTTCAGTTTCAATCTACAGTTGATAGCCAATAAATTGTGGTCAGAGTCCACATCTGCCCCTGGAAATGTCTTACAATTTAAAACCTGGTTCATAATCTCTGTCTTACCACTATACACTCCTGGAAATTGAAATAAGAACACCGTGAATTCATTGTCCCAGGAAGGGGAAACTTTATTGACACATTCCTGGGGTCAGATACATCACATGATCAAACTGACAGAACCACAGGCACATCGACACAGGCAACAGAGCATGCACAATGTCGGCACTAGTACAGTGTATATGCACCTTTCGCAGCAATGTAGGCTGCTATTCTCCCATGGAGACGATCGTAGAGATGCTGGATGTAGTCCTGTGGAACGGCTTGCCATGCCATTTCCACCTGGCGCCTCAGTTGGACCAGCGTTCGTGCTGGACGTGCAGACCGCGTGAGACGACGCTTCATCCAGTCCCAAACATGCTCAATGGGGGAGAGATCCGGAGATCTTGCTCGCCAGAGTAATTGACAAACACCTTCTAGAGCACGTTGGGTGGCACGGGATACATGCGGACGTGCATTGTCCTGTTGGAACAGCAAGTTCCCTTGCCGGTCTAGGAATGGTAGAACGATGGGTTCGATGACGGTTTGGATGTACCGTGCACTATTCAGTGTCCCCTCGACGATCACCAGAGGTGTACGGCCAGTGTAGGAGATCGCTCCCCACACCATGATGCCGGGTGTTGGCCCTGTGTGCCTCGGTCGTATGCAGTCCTGATTGTGGCGCTCACCTGCACGGCGCCAAACACGCATACGACCATCATTGGCACCAAGGCAGAAGCGACTCTCATCGCTGAAGACGACACGTCTCCATTCGTACCTCCATTCACGCCTGTCGCGACACCACTGGAGGCGGGCTGCACGATGTTGGGGCGTGAGCGGAAGACGGCCTAACGGTGTGCGGGACCGTAGCCCAGCTTCATGGAGACGGTTGCGAATGGTCATCGCCGATACCCCAGGAGCAACAGTGTCCCTAATTTGCTGGGAAGTGGCGGTGCGGTCCCCTACGGCACTGCGTAGGATCCTACGGTCTTGGCGTGCATCCGTGCGTCGCTGCGGTCCGGTCCCAGGTCGACGGGCACGTGCACCTTCCGCCGACCACTGGCGACAACATCGATGTACTGTGGAGTCCTCACGCCCCACGTGTTGAGCAATTCGGCGGTACGTCCACCCGGCCTCCCGCATGCCCACTATACGCCCTCGCTCAAAGTCCGTCAGCTGCACATACGGTTCACGTCCTCGCTGTCGCGGCATGCTACCAGTGTTAAAGACTGCGATGGAGCTCCGTATGCCACGGCAAACTGGCTGACACTGACGGCGGCGGTGCACAAATGCTGCGCAGCTAGCGCCATTCGGCGGCCAACACCGCGGTTCCTGGAGTGTCCACTGTACCGTGTGTGTGATCATTGCTTGTACAGCCCTCTCGCAGTGTCCGGAGCAAGTATGGTGGGTCTGACACACCGGTGTCAATGTGTTCTTTTTCCATTTCCAGGAGTGTATAATCTATCTTAAACCCTCCAGTGTCTCCAGGCCTCCTCCATGCATACACATTGCCTCATGATTCTTAAACCAAGTATTAGCTATGATAAAATTATGGTCTGTGGAAAATTCTACCAGGCGGCTTCCCCTTTCATTCCTTAAACCCCAGTCCATTTTCACCTACTACTTTTCCTTCGCGAATTGCGTGCTATGTCAGAATACTAGAAGAATATCAGTGCTTGTTAACTGAGATAGTTACTATGGGATGTATTTCAGGTCCCTTCGTGCAGAATCTCCTTGGTTCGAAGGCTCTACTGCTAGTGCAACCGATTTGCTATAGACGGTTGGTGAACTGTAGACATACTCACCCTGCATAAATCAGAGCCATGTGCTCCACAAAAAGCAATAAATAGGTATCACATGACTACAATGTCAGTATCAAGTTGAAATCAGTCGCTAATGTACATCATCTGGGTGTAAATATTTATGATTTGTAAGGATATGAAATAGAATCATCATACAAGCTCTGTCATAGGTAAAGTAGGTGATAGAAGTTCGTTGGTAGGATACTGGAAAAATGCTCTACTTATGAGACTGCATACAAAACACTCGTGCGGTCCATCCTAGACTATTGCTCAATGTATGGAACATGAATCAAATAATGTGCAGAATTATTTTTAAATTGAAGGCCGACTAGATAGTTCAGCAATAACAACAAACAACAGGATTAGCGTTGCCACAACTTATAAAATAGCCTCTGGTTCCCTAATGTTACATCACTGCCCGTTCCCAACTGGCCATAATTGATTGGCTAATGGAGATGGGTGCCTTCTATAACTGGTTACACAGCATTACTAATTTACGTAATTCATTAGTAATAGTTCACCAAAAACAACAAGTCTTAAAACACTTCATAAAAGACTGATTTAATAACTGTTCCTTTGGGTAATAAATTCTCAACTAATAACAGTAGCAAACAACATCACTTCCAAATATAAACTTAAAGAATCGTAATGGTAGAAAGGTACCTTTCATATTTCAAAATTAACTTTTATGTAACACTCAGATATAGAAACATATACAAAACTCACAGTTAGCAGATATGGTAAATTCCAGTATTTATAAACCGCTGAACTACAGCGCAGAACTGAATTTTAAGTCTATCCAATGAGTAATCCTGATAATATTATGTTCACAAATAAGAAATATAATAACTTTATGACATCGCCCATCCGGCATTGGCCACACTTCTACACACTCGTCAATTCCTTTGAAAAGTGACAGTTACTGCTCAATCTCCACACAGTTAAGCAAACTAACACCGCAGAAGTCACTGAAGGTCAATACACGTACCGTTTTCCACTACGTTCTTCTCCCAACATCATGACATCCTTATCGTGGGCGAACATGCTACAGCACTGCGTGTTCAGGTTGGGCCCACGCTGTCTTGTTTATCTGCCGTGGTCGAACACCCACAAACGACATCGGTCACAGCTCGCCGTAGTTGCGTCCATACAATTGCAGAGCCCACGGCTTATCGTTCTACAGCCGCGTTGAATTCCCAAGCTCTCGGTTTCACCATCAGTCCACAACCACAGAGAGCCAAAATTATTAAATGCACAATTCGGACCATCCGGACCCCAACACTCTGCCGTTCTGTCCTTCTCGCTGGGTACTGTCTAATCCTCCACTCCTCGTCGCCAGAGGACCACTGGCCGCCAACTCGGCGCCCCAGTATTTCTGGCGAGGCCAATATCGACCTTAACACTCGCGGCCAGAACACAATGGTGCCCAAAATCGGCTCGATAGGTCTAACAGGGAATGCTGAACGTGTACAAAGAAGTGCAGCACAAATGGTCACAGATTTCAGTCAAAAAAATTCTTACGGCTATTTGCAACAGTGACCGAAACGTAGGAGAATTTTACACATTGAAAATGCGGTCACGTACCCAGAAGAATAACTGATAGCAACAACGACCGTGGAAGCCTACACTTACACGGTCACCGGTTTGTTTGACCGTGAGGAGAGCGTCACGGAGATGCTGGAAAACTCGCACTACTCGAGAGCCTGCTTTCAGTGTTTCAATAACCAGTGTTGCCTGATGAGTCTAGGGATATGCTGGAATCGCCTACGTGTCGATACTGCAGGAACTGAGAAATTAAATGAGGCTAATTACAAATGGTACAGAAGCTTTCAAACAATCATTCTTCCCGCTCTCAATGCGCTAGTGCAACGAGAAGAATCCCTAGTATATGCCGGACGCGGTGGCCAAGCGGTTCTAGGCGCGGCAGTCCGGAACCGCGCGACTGCTACGGTCGCAGGTTCGAATCCTACCTCGGGCACGGATGTGAGTGATGTCCTTGGGGTATTTAGGTTTAAGTAGTTCTAAGTTATAGGGGACTGATGACCTTAGATGTTAAGTCCCATGGTTCTCAGAGCCATTTGAACCATTTAAACCCTAGTATATGGCACAGAAGGAAGTACCCTCCGTCATGATCTTCGCAATGGTTTGCAGAGTATAGAAGTAGGAAAAGTCAGTTCGGCACTTCGAAAACGTTAGGACTCTGTAAGCAGATTTTTCGAATATGCAGTAGAAGCAGCGACACCAAGCAGCCTCGAGGGCAGCGCCGGCGCTGGCGGCCTCGGGTTCAGTGACCTGTGGCGGGGGCGCCACTGGCTTATCGGGCGGCCGACGCCTGCCATCCCGCCGCGGCCAGCCTGCACCACGTCACTGCTCGCTGCACCACTGGGACGCTGGCCGCTGACATCAGCCTCCATCCACTCTTATCGTGTTGGTTTGGCAGTTATGTAATGTCCACGTCGGCTCTGCAAAGTGCTTAACGTTAGCTCGGGTCAATGGTTACGCACGACAGATGTCTGCTCCTGACACGTTTCCCTGTCCTTCTCATCGAATAGAATTTCAGCTGATAAACCCATTGCTTCCGCTTTACATAACACACATTAATGGCAGTAACTGTGTGTAACTTCGTTTCACGGCTTGGTCACGGTTAATAAAAGAAAACTTGGCCCATAGTATGCTGTAATGCAAACGAACTTCATTTAAATCATGCGATTATCTAATTTAGATGAATTTTACGTATGACATATACATGCTATATTTTTCACTACACGTGAAACGTAGGAATTACAAGATGTAGTACATAATATTTTATAAATGCTTGAAAGTGACCAGTCGTCGAAATTGACTTATCGCACGATGTAAGTATAGGCCGTACACCTCACAGCCTACTATGGATTATGTTTTCTCTTATTAGACATTTAGAGGCTGCGCAACCTCTCAAAAGAAAAAGTTTAGTCCCGATTGTTGATTCTCTGTTGTATTAAGATGACTTTTATTTCCTGACAAAATCATATTCATCATTATTATTATTATCCTCGTTTAGACCCTACTGGTACCACTTGTCGTACAACAAAAAGAACTTCAGGCTTTTCTTTTAGCCGTCCTTCACGTTCTTATCAGTATCATTCTCTCGGAATGATCTCTTTTTCCTATTCTAAGACGAAGTGGTTCTAGTATTCTTTGTCACAGCAGTGACTTTTCTGCCTTCATACGATAAAAGGGTCAAATGGTTCAAATGGCTCTGAGCACTATGGGACTCAACTGCTGTGGTCATTAGTCCTCTAGAACTTAGAACTACTTAAACCTAACTAACCTAAGGACATCACACACATCCATGCCCGAGGCAGGATTCGAACCTGCGACCGTAGCAGTCGCACGGTTCCGGACTGCGCGCCTAGAACCGCGAGACCACCGCGGCCGGCGATAAAAGGGTCGTTCTCTGTATTAATGTCAGGCAAAATGAAGGGATTGTACTAATACCTTTATATTTACCACAAGAAAACTTACACAGAGTAACACAAACAAGCCCACCCGGTTAGCCGTGAGGTTCTAACGTACTGCTTGCCGGGCGGGAATGGTTCCCTGTCACCGGCACAAATCCGCCCGGTGGATCAGTGCGAGGTCCGGTGCGCCGGTCATCCTGTGGACGGCTTTTAAAGCGGTTTTCCATCTACCTCGGCCAATGCAGGCTGGTTCCGCTTTTTCCGCCTCAGTTACACTGTGTCGGCGATTGCTGCGCAAACACTTTCTCCACGTACGCGTACTCCATAATTACCCTACCACGCAAACATTTGCGGTTACACTCGTGTGGTGTGAGACTGGGGGCCGAACCGCACAATAACCCCGAGTTCAGTGTGCGGTGTAGGGCGGCGGTGGGGTGAGTGGACTGCTGTAGCCTGTTGTGGGGTTGTGAACCACTGCGGGCTACGGCGGGGACGAAGCCCCTCCGTCGTCTCTAGCACCCCAGTTCCATACAATACAATACAATACAAACAAATAATTCAGTAGCTACAACTTGACGGAATAACTGAATTCCCAATATAGGTAACCCGAAAATTTTGTGTTCACTCCAAATTAAGAAAGACGATAAACAGTCAGGACTAGTGGGCACGAAAAATTTCTTCCGTTTCGTCCGTCGCGTCTGCGGCAAGAATCCACGCACTTTTAGCGATGTGCGACGTGCCGGGCAAATTACTCCTACTCCACGCATTGCTCCGCAAATGTGCTCATAAATGGTATTAGTGAACCGGAATTAATCCTGTGCTCTGCGACACTCCTAAAGTAGTCTAAATAAGGGACGCTAGCCCCTCTCTGGGCCGCAGTAAAAGGTCAAAACTGTCTTTACTTCTATGCCACTAATAAATGTCCTGTATTTATCCAGTTACCGTCAGCAAGACTTCCGCATCCGACCACCACAAAGGAAAACGTACCCTGTCACTGCACTGTCTCTCCAGCTGGTTTCCCCCCAACTTACACCGAGAACCTCCTACAAAAACCAAACAGGATTAAGTTCAAAGTCAAAACGATATCATAAAAATAAAAACGTTACTATTTCTGTAGTAAATGCGCTAACAAATGGCATTTACTGTAGTTTATTAAGCCTCACCAAGATTGTCTCTTTTGTTAAACAGCTCCTCCACCTAGCCAGTGACTCCACGCTCCACTAGTAGCCAGGTCCTACCACGACGTCCTCACTCACTAAACTGCATCATTCACATAGAAAACCAGCAGATTATGCTTTATTCCAAGCCAGCACTCGGGAATGCAGAAGCAAACAGTAAGAATAATATGTGGTGTTCATCTGCGGTCGTCATGTTGGTATGTCTTCAAAGGAATACTCATTTCAACTGTACCATCACGTTACCTACAAGGTGCTCACAAACAATCTGGAAAGTTTGTGAGGATAATGCAGGGTGAGTTGCGCTGAGAACTAATTGATAAGAAAAAAATTCGATACTCTTCACCGTATCCGCATTAACTAGCAGTGAATGTAGCTAATGAGGCCTCTGCGTGTCCCCATTTCAAACAGCCCCCATACACAATTAGCGTCAATTGTTCTCACAGCGTAGATGATAGCACGCTAGACTGCTCAGGGTTTGGTTTGGGTTCGATCCTTACTGCTGCTCCTGGTTCAAGTTTTGAATCAGGAAACCAAACGAAGAACACGTTGGGTGACGACACCATCTCTGGCGGGGCGTTTGAAATTGCGCGCGCAACGGCCTGATTGGCTAACTTCAACATTATCTAACTCGGGAACAGCACAACTTATCGAATTTTTTGCTTAACAATTATTTCTCGACCCAAGCTACCCTGCAACGCCCTTACAAGCTTTCCAGACTGTCTGTGACCACCTTGTATATTTACTAATGAAACTCAAAATTACTTAGACAAAATGTCTATTTGGTGTGATGAACGGCAGATTGCTCTAAATCTAGAAAAATGCCATGTAATTTAGATGAGTAGGAATGCCGAATACGGCATTAGCTTGACACAATCACGTCGATCAAACATCTAGGCGTAACCTCGTAAACTGATATGAAATGGAACGAGCATGTAAGGATTATACTAGGGAAGGCGCATTGTCGACTTCGGTTAACTGGGAAAATTTAGGAAATTGTGGTTAATCTGTAAAAGAGATCGCACATAGTACATCAGTGCGTCCTATTCTTGGTTACTGCACTAGATTTTGGAACCCCCACCAGGTTGGATTAAAGGAAAACATCCAAGTAGTTCAGAGGCGGGCTGCTAGATTTGTTATCGGTATGTTCGAACAACACACAGCTATTATGGAGTCATTTTGGGGAGCCAAAGGGACTGCGTGGAGAGACGGCGACGTTCTTTTCGAGGAACGCTGTTGAGAAATTTAGAGATCCGGCATTTGAAGCTGACTGCAGAGCATTTCCCCTGCCGCCAACGTTTATCTCATGTAAGGACCACAAAGATAAAATAAATTAGGGCTCGTACAGTGGCCTATAGATAGTGATTTGTGCCTCGCTCTGTCTGCGAGTAAAACAGAAAACAAAACGACTAGTAGTGTTTCAGTGTGCCCTTCGCCACGCATCGTGCAGTAGTATGTGTGTAGATGTTCACTACTGGCCATTAAAATTGCTACACCTCAAAGATGACATGCTACAGACGCGAAATTTAACCGACGGGAAGAAGATGCTGCGATATGCAAATGATTGGCTTTTCAGAGCATTCTCATAAGGTTGACGCCGGTGCCGACACCTAAAAAGTGCTGACACGAGGAAAGTTTCCAGCCGATTTCTCGTACACAAACAGCAGTTGACCGGCGTTTCCTGCCGAAACGCTGTTGTGATGCCTCGTGTAAGGAGGACAAATGAGTACCATCACGTTTCCGACTTTGATAAAGGTCGGATTATAGCCCATCGCGATTGCTGTTTATCGTATCGCGACATTACTGCTCCCGTTAGCCGAGATCCAATGACTGTTAGCACAATATGGAATCGGTGGGTTCAGGAGGGTAATACGGAACGCCATGCTGGATCCCAACGGCCTCGTATCACTAGCAGTCCAGATGACAGGCATCTTATCCGCATGGCTGTAAGGGATCGTGCAGCCACGTCTCGATCCCTGAGTCAACAGATGAGGACGTTTGCAAGACAACAACCACCTGCACGAACAGTTTGACGACGTTTGCAGCCGCATGTACTATCAGCTCGGAGACCATGGCTGCGGTTACCCCTGACGCTGCATCACAGACAGTAGCGCCTGCGATGGTGTACTCAACGAAGAACCTGGAAGCACGAATGGCAAAACGTCATTTTTTCGGATGAATCCAGGTCCTGTTTACAGCATAATGATGGTCACATCTGTGTTTGGCGACATCGCGACGAACGCACATTGGAAGCGTGTATTCGTCATTACCGTACTGGCGTATCACAAAGTGTAATGGTATGGGGTGCCATTGGTTACACGTCTTGGTCACCTCTTGTTTGCTCTGATGGTAATTTGAACAGTGGACGTTACATTTCAGATGTGTTATGACCCGTGGCTCTACCCTTCATTCGACGCCTGCGAAACCCTACATTTCAGCAGGATAATGCAAGACCGCACGTTGCAGGTCCTGTACGGGCCTGTTCGACTGCTGCCCTGGCCAGCACATTCTCCAGATCTCTCACCAACTGAAAACGTCTATTCAATAGTGGCCGAGCAACTGGCTCATCACAATACGCCAGTCACTACTCTTGATGAACTGTGGTATCGTGTTGAAGCTGCACGGGCAGCTGTACCTGTACACGCCATGCAAGCTCTTTTTGAATCAATGCCCAGGCGTATCAAGGCCGTTAATATGGCTAGAGGTGGTTGTTCTGGGTACTGATTTCTCAGGATCTATGCACCCAACTTGCGTGAAACTGTAATCGCATGTCAGTTCTAGTATAATATATATTTCCAATGAATACCCGTTTATCAAATGCATTTCTTCTTGGTGTAGCAATTTTATTGGACAGTAGTGTAGTTGTAAACTGTGCGGCAATCACTTTCCGCTCGTGTGTATGCACAACGAAAATGATGCAGTATTCTGGTTTGAGATTCATCAGTGAAGAACACATTCCACTTTCGATGTCACTGAAATCACGCTCCCGTCAGTTGGATCGGACACCACCTGGGGTCTGGCTAGCAGAAGGGCACCTCTGAGCATCCGACACACAGTGTCGATGAACTGCGAAACCAAAGGCAGCTGTAGGCTGTTTACCAAAAGGCTGCCCTCCCACCACATCAAAAAAGCAAACACGAGTAAGATATCATGGGCCTAATACATTGCTTCTTATTTTCTTTTTACCATGCATCTAGTCGAAGCATGGAGCACACTTCTCATACACAGATGGTCTGACCTTCCCGTTCGTCTGTCTACAAGACAATAGCTGAACAGGAGGGAAAAATTATGGGCTATAAGTAGCGTAATGACTAATGAGCATATGGGGGAGGGAGGTTGAGTGTTTATGTGTAATATGTAAGCTAAGGATAAATATCAAAAATCAGTTAAAAATTACGAATATCGCTGCACGTCAGAGATGCAATAGTTAAAGAATTGGGACATATATCATCGTTGAGACAAACTACAACGTAACGAGGCTGAAGTTACCTTATATTACGTTCCTTAGCGTCCTGCGGTGGGTTAGCTCTACGGCAAAAGACCACCAGCCGTTGTGGCCGAGTGGTTCTAGCCGCTTCAATCCGGAATCGCGCTGCTGCTGCAGTCGCAGGTTCGAATCCTGCCTCGGGAATGGATGTGTGTGATGTTCTTAGGTTAGTTAGGTATAAGTAGTTCCAAGTGTGGGGGACTGATGACCTCAGATGTTAATTCCCATAGTGCTTATAGCCATTTGAACCATTTGAACACTTTTAAGCACCAATTCGAGAACTTCATGTAAGTCCTCAATATTAGTGGAGATAACCTAGTACATACCACTGACTTGTGATTTTTGTTAGTAACGTACGATCTTTCGAAAGGAATCATTCGTTCAATGAAGTAAAAAAGATAATAATCTACAGATCTTTAACCGTACAAGAGGTGTTTCACAGAAACATGTCTGATGCTCTGCAGGTTCAGTTTTCAATAGACTTACAACATAAATTAAACATTTTAGTGAGAAAATTCATATGATTTGTGAGGTTTACTTTCCTGGCAAACTGCCTCTGTTCTGTCCAGCATCTCCTCTCAGTATAATAGTATTTGCATGTATAAACTGCGATAAATCCTGTTGTTCTTTATCAGTATGATACGACGTGCCAGACAGTAGTGCCTCTCGTAATCCTCACTAAAATCCTGTGAAAAATAATGTGTTGCCACTTATGTGTCTGGTTTAGATCACACAAAACTCTACTTTTATTAGGTGAGGTATAAGTGTGACTCATTTTAAGACCACATAGCTTTACCCCAGACGATCCCGTGGAACCAGTGTAAATAAACTGATTAATTTAAAAGACTTTATCTGCACATCAGTCATTTGACATCCAGGGTCGCATAAACGATTTCTGAAGAATAATCCGTTCGTTACGACATTCAGTTACACGTATTTTCATAATCTGACCTACTCATCTTCCATTAAGTCGTCTTATTAGGCTTTTGTTATCTGTTGGAACAAAGTAAAGACGTTCCTTTGCATTTACCATTCATTTCATTTTCATTATAATCACAATTACGTCTTTCACTCCAGTCTTTTCGCTGATCCATTTAATCCGAAAATTCTTTTTAGTTTACCCAAAGCACTACAGGCTAATTTTTGGTCTTCTGTTCTTTATTTTGCTGTTGATCCAGGCATTGTTTCTGTCTTATCTACGGAGAAGAGCAGTCACAGGGTACTGGTACATAATATTTAACTAACAAACATGGACCCCGGAAACTAGGAGCTTTTTTTAAGTCTTGTACACATATTAAATGAAATATCGTAATTACACTGAAGATTATTGCTATAATAGTCGGAAATTTATTTTCTTCCTTTTTTCACCGTGTGTGTGTGTGTGTGTGTGTGTGTGTGTATGTGTGTGTGTGTGTGTGTGTAATATTAGAGCTTTTGACGTTAATAGAATACATATTTACACTTAGCGAATCAAAAGTTGGTCTTCGGAAATCAGAACCAGATGTAAAGCCCTATGCAGCGCTAACACGAATCAAATGCAAGATGCCCATTTTTCTAACTATAATGGGAACACGCGAAACATCGTGTCAGTATTCTACACATAATCCAAAAAGATACAAATACACTACTGGAAATTGAAATAAGAACACCATGAATTCATTGTCCCAGGAAGGGGAAACTTTATTGACACATTCCTGGGGTCAGATACATCACATGATCACACTGACAGAACCACAGGCACATAGACACAGGCAACAGGGCATGCACAATGTCGGCACTAGTACAGTGTATATCCACCTTTCGCAGCAATGTAGGCTGCTATTCTCCCATGGAGACGGTCGTAGAGATGCTGGATGTAGTCCTGTGGAACGGCTTGCCATGCCATTTCCACCTGGCGCCTCAGTTGGACCAGCGTTCGTGTTGGACGTGCAGACCGCGTGAGACGACGCTTCATCCAGTCCCAAACATGCTCAATGGGGGAGAGATCCGGAGATCTTGCTCGCCAGAGTAGTTGACATACACCTTCTAGAGCACGTTGGGTGGCACGGGATACATGCGGACGTGCATTGTCCTGTTGGAACAGCAAGTTCCCTTGCCGGTCTAGGAATGGTAGAACGATGGGTTCGATGACGGTTTGGATGTACCCTGCACTATTCAGTGTCCCCTCAACGATCACCAGAGGTGTACGGCCAGTGTAGGAGATCGCTCCCCACTCCATGATGCCGGGTGTTTGCCCTGTGTGCCTCGGTCGTATGCAGTCCTGATTGTGGCGCTCACCTGCACGGCGCCAAACACGCATACGACCATCATTGGCACCAAGGCAGAAGCGACTCTCATCGCTGAAGACGACACGTCTCCATTCGTCCCTCCATTCACGCATGTCGCGACACCACTGGAGGCGGGCTGCACGATGTTGGGGCGTGAGCGGAAGACGGCCTAACGGTGTGCGAGACCGTAGCCCAGCTTCATGGAGACGGTTGCGAATGGTCTTCGCCGATACCCCAGGAGCAACAGTGTCCCTAATTTGCTGGGAAGTGGCGGTGCGGTCCCCTACGGCACTGCGTAGGATCCTACGGTCTTGGCGTGCATCCGTACGTCGCTGCGGTCCGGTCCCAGGTCGACGGGCACGTGCACCTTCCGCCGACCACTGGCGACAACATCGATGTACTGTGGAGACCTCACGCCCCACGTGTTGAGCAATTCGGCGGTACGTCCACCCGGCCTCCCGCATGCCCACTATACGCCCTCGCTCAAAGTCCGTCAACTGCACAAACGGTTCACGTCCACGCTGTCGCGGCATGCTACCAGTGTTAAAGACTGCGATGGAGCTCCGTATGCCTCGGCAAACTGGCTGACACTGACGGCGGCGGTGCACAAATGCTGCGCAGCTTGCGCCATTCGACGGCCAACACCGTGGTTCCTGTTGTGTCCGCTGCGCCGTGCGTGTGATCATTGCTTGTACAGCCCTCTCGCAGTGTCCAGAGCAAGTATGGGGGGTCTGACACACCGGTGTCAATGTGTTCTTTTTTCCATTTCCAGGAGTGTACTTTTCACCAAATCTGAATGCTTATATTATCTATAGTTACAACACATTGTAACAGGAAATGTTCCATCGTTGACCTTTGTGCGTACAACGTGCTCACAGTGCATTTCTGTGAGGAGCTGACATGCACCAGCCTTGCCGATTCCATCCGGCGACTGTTCTCAAATCCCCGACACCAATGAACGTCGCTTCTTGTGTCGGGACCAGATCTTCATTTGGAACTCTACACGAAAAAAATCTGATCATCATCACCAGGACAGCACTTCACGCAGGTCACGACATCGCATTCGTTACAGATGAAAGAGAAACTACAAAAAATGAAATAAAAGATTGCCACGCACGTTAGCATACTCGCCCCAGGTGGTATTTGAAGGAGTTGCGGGTTGCATAAAACCAACCGGCAAGGTCAACTCAGTCACTCCGAATAATAATACAGTGAACGAAATTTTTGACGAGTTCAGTTACTCCATAAAGTGTCAAATTTTTGAACGTCGTGGACAATTAAGCTAATATCTGTGTGTCAATATAAAATTCGATTGCTACGCGTCGAGGCGGCTGGTGGAGACTTGCGGCACGTTCGCGCTTGGTTGCAGGCAACGTGGAGGTGTTCCACTTCGGGCGGTGGGGCAGCGTCTGCGACGACGAGTGGGACGAGCGCGACGCGGCCGTCGTCTGCCGGCAGCTGGGCGCGGCGGGCGCGGCGCGCGCCACGCACAACTCGCACTTCGGACAGGCCAGGCGTGAGTAACAGTGTCACAATGTCTGCGCTGTAACAGCTGCTCCCCGACCACATTTGAGCAACCTACAAGCCCACAGAGGTAAGTGCAGCTTCTGTGTCAAGGGGCTGACTGCGTTACTGAATGAGGCTGTGTGAGTGTCATCTGTTGAGGTCTCAAGGGACATAAGCCGAGAGTCGAGCAGGTGCTGAGATCTAGTGGCAGATATAACAACTAGATCCGAGCAGGTTTCCAGGTAGCCCGTTTTTGGCGGGAATATCCAAATTTATGTTAGAAACCCGACTCTCGATTAAATGTTTCGGAATTATCACAAATTCTAATCACACCAAAGTAGCCAATATTTCACACAACATAGTCTGTTTATTAAACTAGTGTTTAAACTAACAAGGGAACCTCCCCATCGTACCCCCCTCAGATTTAGTACAAGTTGGCACAGTGGATAGGCCTTGAAAAACTGAACACAGATCAATCGAGAAAACAGGAAGAAGTTCTGTGGAACTATGAACAATTAAGCAAAATATACAAACTGAGTAGTCCATGCGGAAATATGCAACATCAAGGATAGTGTGAGCTCAGGAGCGCCGTGGTCCCGTGGTTAGCGTGAGCAGCTGATGAACTAGAGATCCTTGGTTCACGTCTTCCCTCGAATGAGAAGTGTGCCTTCTTTATTTTCGCAAAGTTATGATCTCTCCGTTCGTTCATTGACGTCTCTGTTCACTGTGATAAGTTTAGTGTCTGTGTTTTGCTACCGCATCGCAAAACCGTGCGATTAGTAGACGAAAGGACGTGCCTCTCCAATGGGAACCGAAAACATTTGACCGCAAGGTCATAAGTCAACCGATTCCTCCACAGGAAAACGCATCTGATATATTCTATACGACACTGGTGACGGCATGTGCATCACATGACAGGAATATGTTGTCGACCCACCTAACTTGTACACTTGGCGAATGGGTAAAAAGAGTGTTCTACCATGCCCGATTTAGGTTTTCTTGTGGGCATGATAATCATTCCCAAAAAAGTGATGAAAACATAAGAGTTTGTCACATAATCTAAAAATAAAAAATTAATCTTTTCACTCGAGGGAAGACTTGAACTTGGACCTCTCGTTTCGCAGCTGCTCACGCTAACCACGGGACCATTGCGCTCCTCAGCTCATAATATCCTTGATGTTGCCTGTCTTGTTCATGGACTACTCAGTTTGTATATTTTGCTTATATTTTCATAGTTCCACACAACGTCTTCCTGTTTTCTCGATTGATCTGTGTTCAGTTTTTCAAAGCTTATCCACTGTGCCAACTTATAACTAAATCTGACTGGGATGTGATGGGGAGGTTCCCTTGTAAGTAAGTCGCTATTTTGTAAATGTAATTGAAATTAAAAATTAATCTTTTAGTCGAAGACAGATATATTGGCAAAACTGCATTCAACGGCTATTACGGCAAACTTACTCGCATTCAGCAGCGAGGCAGAAGTCACTGTGCGTTTTACACTTAGCGAAACATTCTTTGCAAATGGACTAGTCGTCAGATAGAGAAAGTAATGAAACGCCAGTGCCGACAACACATCAAAAGTTGAGACTGAAAATCAAATTTGATAATGAATGGTGTAAAGTTTGCAGGTGACCTAACAATGGTAAAGATTATTGTAATGTCCGTTGTACTATCGGCCCCCTATATTTCGGTACATCTCACTCAGGCGTTAAAACATCATTTAAAAAAATGGCGACTTTGTTAGTATTAGAAGTGACAGATTCGTTAAAAAAAATCCTGATTTCTTTTATAAAAAACAACCCTGATTTCAAATGTACGCTCCGATACAAAAAAGATGCACCACGAAGAAATTATCCGAATGGGACCGAAATCTGTAGATGTTGTTGTTGTTGTTGTCTTCAGTCCTGAGACTGGTTTGATGCAGCTCTCCATGCTACTCTATCCTGTGCAAGCTTCTTCATCTCCCAGTACCTACTGCAATCTACATCCTTCTGAATCTGCTTAGTGTACTCATCTCTCGGTCTCCCTCTACGATTTTTACCCTCCACGCTGCCCTCCAACGCTAAATTTGTGATCCCTTGATGCCTCAAAACATGTCCTACCAACCGATCCCTTCTTCTAGTCAAGTTGTGCCACAAACTTCTCTTCTCCCCAATCCTATTCAATACCTCCTCATTAGTTACGTGATCTATCCACCTTATCTTCAGTATTCTTCTGTAGCACCACATTTCGAAAGCTTCTATTCTCTTCTTGTCCAAACTAGTTATCGTCCATGTTTCACTTCCATACATGGCTACACTCCAAACAAATACTTTCAGAAACGACTTCCTGATACATAAATCTATATTCGATGTTAACAAATTTCTCTTCTTCAGAAACGCTTTCCTTGCCATTGCCAGTCTACATTTTATATCCTCTCTACTTCGACCATCATCAGTTATTTTACTTCCTAAATAGCAAAACTCCTTTACTACTTGAAGTGTCTCATTTCCTAATCTAATTCCCTCAGCATCACCCGATTTAATTTGACTACATTCCATTATCCTCGTTTTGCTTTTGTTGATGTTCATCTTATATCCTCCTTTCAAGACACTGTCCATTCCGTTCAACTGCTCTTCCAAGTCCTTTGCCGTCTCTGACAGAATTACAATGTCATCGGAGAACCTCAAAGTGTTTACTTCGTCTCCATGAGTTTTAATACCTACTCCAAATTTTTCTTTTGTTTCCTTTAATGCTTGCTCAATATACAGATTGAATAACATCGGGGAGAGGCTACAACCCTGTCTCACTCCTTTCCCAACCACTGCTTCCCTTTCATGCCCCTCGACTTTTATGACTGCCATCTGGTTTCTGTACAAATTGCAAATAGCCTTTCGCTCCCTGTATTTTACCCCTGCCACCTTTAGAATTTGAAAAAGAGTATTCCAGTCAACATTGTCAAAAGCTTTCTCTAAGTCTACAAATGCTAGAAACGTAGGTTTGCCTTTCCTTAATCTTTCTTCTAAGAGAAGTCGTAAGGTCAGTATTGCCTCACGTGTTCCAACATTTCGACGGAATCCAAACTGATCCTCCCCGAGGTCCGCATCTACCAGTTTTTCCATTCGTCTGTAAAGAATTCGCGTTAGTATTTTGCAGCTGTGACTTATTAAACTGATAGTTCGGTAATTTTCACATCTGTCAGCACCTGCTTTCTTTGGGATTGGAATTATTATATTCTTCTTGAAGTCTGAGGGTATTTCGAATGTCTCATACATCTTGCTCACCAGCTGGTAGAGTTTTGTCATGACTGGCTCTCCCAAGGCTGTCAGTAGTTCTAATGGAATGTTGTCTACTCCTGGGGCCTTGTTTCGACTCAGGTCTTTCAGTGCTCAGTCAAACTATTCACGCAGTATCGTATCTCCCATTTCGTCTTCATCTACATCCTCTTCCATTTCCATAATATTGTCCTCAAGTACATCACCCTAGTATAAACCTTCTATATACTCCTTCCACCTTTCTGCCTTCCCTTCTTTGCTTAGAACTGGGTTGCCATCTGAGCTCTTGATATTCATACACGTGGTTCTCTTCTCTCCGAAGGTCTCTTTAATTTTTCTGTAGGCAGTATCTATCTTACCCCTAGTGAGATAAGCTGCTACATCCTTACATTTGTCCTCTAGCCATCCCTGTTTAGCCATTTTGCACTTCCTGTCGATCTCATTTTTGAGACGTCTGTATTCCTTTTTGCCTGCTTCATTTACTGCATTTTTATATTTTCTCCTTTCATCAATTAAATTCAATATTTCTTCTGTTACCCAAGGATTTCTAGCAGCCCTCGTCTTTTTACCTACTTTATCCTCTGCTGCCTTCACTACTTCATCCCTCAGAGCTACCCATTCTTCTTCTACTGTATTTCTTTCCCCTATTCCTGTCAATTGTCCCCTTATGCTCTCCCTGAAACTCTGTACAACCTCTGGTTCTTTCAGTTTATCCAGGTCCCATCTCCTTAATTTCCCACATTTTTGCAGTTTCTTCAGTTTTAATCTACAGGTCATAACCAATAGATTGTGGTCAGAGTCCACATCTGCCCCTGGAAATGTCTTACAACTTAAAACCTGGTTCCTAAATCTCTGTCTTACCATTATATAATCTATTTGATACCTTTTAGTATCTCCAGGGTTCTTCCATGTATACAACCTTCTTTCATGATTCTTAAACCAAGTGTTAGCTATGATTAAGTTGTGCTCTGTGCAAAATTCTACTAGGCGGCTTCCTCTTTCATTTCTTAGCCCCAATCCATATTCACCTACTATGTTTCCTTCTCTCCCTTTTCCTACACTCGAATTCCAGTCACCCATTATTATTAAATTTTCGTCTCCCTTCACTATCTGAACAATTTCTTTTATTTCATCGTACATTTCTTCAATTTCTTCTTCATCTGCAGAGCTAGTTGGCATATAAACTTGTACTACTGTAGTAGCTGTGGGCTTCGTATCTATCTTGGCCACAATAATGCGTTCACTATGCTGTTTGTAGTAGCTTACCCGCATTCCTATTTTCGTATTCATTATTAAACCTACTCCTGCATTACCCCTATTTGATTTTGTGTTTATAACCCTGTAGTCACCTGACCAGAAGTCTTGTTGCTCCTGCCACCGACCTTCACTAATTCCCACTATATCTAACTTTAACCTATCCATTTCCCTTTTTAAATTTTCTAACCTACCTGCCCGATTAAGGGATCTGACATTCCACGCTCCGATCCGTAGAACGCCAGTTTTCTTCCTCCTGATAACGACATCCTCCTGAGTAGTCCCCGCCCGGAGATCCGAATGGGGGACTATTTTACCTCCGGAATATTTTACCCAAGAGGATGCCATCATCATTTAATCATACAGTAAAGCTGCATGTCCTCGGGAAAAATTACGGCTGTAGTTTGCCCTTGCTTTCAGCCGTTCGCAGTACCAGCACAGCAAGGCCGTTTTGGTTAATGTTGCAAGGCCAGATCAGTCAATCATCCAGACTGTTGCCCCTGCAACTACTGAAAAGGCTGCTGCCCCTCTTCAGGAACCACACGTTTGTCTGGCCTCTCAACAGATACCCCTCCGTTGTGGTTGCACCTACGGTACGGCCATCTGTATCGCTGAGGCACGCAAGCCTCCCCACCAACGGCAAGGTCCATGGTTCATGGGGGGGGGGGGGGGGAGGGGGGGAATCTGTAGATGTGGTGGTCAGATTCAGACAAACAAATGGTAACAATTTTAGAATCTTTGGATGATTTATTCAAGAGAAAGAGGTCACAAACTTCGCAAGTCAATAACTCTGGCTCTTATGCAAGCAGTATTGGCATTGATTGATAGAGTTGTTGGATATCTTCCTGAGGGATATGGTGCCGGATTCTGTCCAATTGGCGCGTTTCATCGTCAGAAACCCGAGCTGGATGAAGGGGCCTGCCTATAATACTCCAGATGTTCTCAGTTGGGGACAAATCGGAAACCTCGCTGGCCGAGGCAGAGTTTGGCCAACACGAAGAAAGCGTCAGAAACTGTCGCCGTTTTAGGACGCGCATTATCTTGACGAAATGTAACCCCAGGATAGCTTGCCATGAATAGCAACAAAACTGGGCGTATAATGTCATCGACGAACTGCTGTGATGTAAGATTGTCGCAGGTGGCAACCAAAGGCGTCGTGCTATCAACAGAAATGGCACCCAAGACCATCATTCCTGGTTATCGAGCAGTATGGCAAGCGATATTAAGGTCGTTATCCCTCCTCTGTCCGGGACTTCTCCAGAGACGTCTTCACTGCTCCTCGGGCCTCATGTCGAAGTGGAACTCATCACTAAACACAATTCTACTCCAGCCAATGAGATTCCAGACCAAAAACGAATCTGGAGACGTCCCGGACAGAGGTGCGATACCAACCTACATTCGCCCGCCATACACCCTGATAATCTGCAATTATGATCCGGGTGCCACCTCTTTTCATAGCAGGACCAATTTGGTTGTCATCCGCGGTACCCTTATTGCAAATAAAAAATATTCGCCGCCCTCTGCCAACGCATCCGCCGTCTTTCCGCGCTCCTTTTTTGCTTCTTTTCCCCCCACTTTCTGCCCCACAACCACAACCACCTGACGGTGCGCCCATTGGCGTTCTAGTCCTTACACGTTCCACCAAACAGCGTTCGCCTCTCTGCCCACCCGTACACTACTACCTCTTCCCCGTCCCCTGCCAGATTGGTGCTTGCATCGCACGTGATAGTTGCATTCCGGCCCAAGATGTTCGAGCTGGACGTCGTGTGTGCCGGAGTTGTGCTTGCTTGTGGGTATAAATGGTGTGTGTGTCTCTTTTACTGATGAAGGCTGTGGCCGAAAGCTTCATGTAAGTGTCTTTTAATTGTGCCTGTCTGGAACTTAATGTGTTTTCTTTGCGGTAAGTAGCAATTTGTCTTTTCCTACATTATTAAATAGTACCTCTCACGCAAAATTATTCCAAATGCTACTTTTCTCCGTAGTAATTTCATTAATAAATCATTCTTTGCAGCAAAATTTCTTCAAACGTATACTCCGTTTGTGGTTCATGGTTAACATTCCAAATATTATCTTCCTACATTTTCTAGACGTGATCTCGGCTCTTGTGCTCTCTTCCTCTCCGACTGTTACGGAATTCCCAGACCTGTAAACCGCAAACTGACATTTGTTAAGGATATTACTAGCGCAAAAATCACTATTTTTTTAATAATTTTCCGTGATATGTACTATTCTGTACGATAAAACCGAAAAAAAAAGTACATGGGCAGGATTTGAACCCCTACCGTCAATATGGTAGTTGTGGACCTTAGCCACTGACTGCACTACGTTCGCTTAGTCAAATCACTACCTGTGTTACAGGTATAGAAGATATGTATAAAACTTCAACATCGCTTTTCTCGGCAACTATGGGCCGTCACAGGGAAAGCTACTAGCCAAGTACTCGATATGAACCCCTCTACAAAACACCTAAGACTCATCAAAATGAGTGATAACAGTTCTCATAGTCCCCTTTCAGACAGTTCTGTTTGTTTGATTCAGAGGTGATGAATACGGATGCTGATAGGGACTCTAAAGTTGAAAACGTGTTAGGAGGTAAGATTTTCAAGTATAATTTAGTGAGGAAATCACAGACAAATTGGTTCAGGCAACGGGGATTAAGAGCATGAATCACCTTTATGAAGTTGCCAAGTGATACATTATACACTCCTGGAAATTGAAATAAGAACACCGTGAATTCATTGTCCCAGGAAGGGGAAACTTTATTGAAACATTCCTCGGGTCAGATATATCACATGATCACACTGACAGAACCACAGGCACATAGACACAGCCAAAAGAGCATGCACAATGTCGGGACTAGTACAGTGTATATCCACCTGCTATTCTCCCATGGAGACGATCGTAGAGATGCTGGATGTAGTCCTGTGGAACGGCTTGCCATGCCATTTCCACCTGGCGCCTCAGTTGGACCAGCGTTCGTGCTGGACGTGCAGACCGCGTGAGACGACGCTTCATCCAGTCCCAAACATGCTCAATGGGGGACAGATCCGGAGATCTTGCTGGCCAGGGTAGTTGACTTACACCTTCTAGAGCACGTTGGGTGGCACGGGATACATGCGGACGTGCATTGTCCTGTTGGAACAGCAAGTTCCCTTGCCGGTCTAGGAATGGTAGAACGATGGGTTCGATGATGGTTTGGATGTACCGTGCACTATTCAGTGCCCCTCGACGATCACCAGAGGTGTACGGCCAGTGTAGGAGATCCCTCCCCACACCATGATGCCGGGTGTTGGCCCTGTGTGCCTTGCTCGTATGCAGTCCTGATTGTGGCGCTCACCTGCACGGCGCCAAACACGCATACGACCATCATTGGCACCAAGGCAGAAGCGACTCTCAACGCTGAAGACGACACGTCTCCATTCGTCCCTCCATTCACGCCTGTCGCGACTCCACTGGAGGCGGGCTGCACAATGTTGGGGCGTGAGCGGAAGACGGCCTAACGGTGTGCGGGACCGTAGCCCAGCTTCATGGAGACGGTTGCGAATGGTCCTCGCCGATACCCCAGGAGCAACAGTGTCCCTAATTTGCTGGGAAGTGGCGGTGCGGTCCCCTACGGCACTGCGTAGGATCCTACGGTCTTGGCGTGCATCCGTGCGTCGCTGCGGTCCGGTCCCAGGTCGACGGGCACGTGCACCTTCCGCCAACCACTGACGACGACATCGATGTACTGTGGAGACCTCACGCCCCACGTGTTGAGCAATTCGGCGGTACGTCCACCCGGCCTCCCGCATGCCCACTATACGCCCTCGCTCAAAGTCCGTCAACTGCACATACGGTTCACGTCCACGCTGTCGCGGCATGCTACCAGTGTTAAAGACTGCGATGGAGCTCCGTATGCCAGGGCAAACTGGCTGACACTGACGGCGGCGGTGCACAAATGCTGAGCAGCTAGCGCCATTCGACGGCCAACACCGCGGTTCCTGGTGTGTCCGCTGTGCCGTGCGTGTGATCATTGCTTGTACAGCCCTCTCGCAGTGTCCGGAGCAAGTATGGTGGGTCTGACACACCGGTGTCAATGTGATCATTTTTCCATTTACAGGAGTGTAGCTTACTGAAGTTCCTGTGAGCATAACCTCCTGGTGTGAGGCACGTTGATGCCTTTGGTGACAACCATGATGAACAATACTGTGGATGAAACAGTTACTCATGCATTTAACAATTGAACCCTGAAAATGGTACACGAAGAACACAGCGGAAGGTATACACAGCGGCCTTTCAGGAAAGGGTAACTAACAAAACTATTTTATAAGCAGTCAATGAACGATTTTCAGAAAGTAGATTTTTGTTCATACGTACTGTGGTAAATAAGCTCTAATCGCAAAGCAACCCGCTCGAAGTCCAGCTTAGAATAAAACACCTACAAACTTGCATTAATGCATGGTCTCGCCGCGATATGAATTTATAAAATCTTCTCGGGCTTTCAGCCGCGTCGGGTGGTTAGAATCTCTCCAGCTCTCGACTGAGCTCTCCTCTGCCATTGTCAAATGGTGACTGACTGCCGAGTCGCCGTGGGCTAACCGTTATATAGCCGCGCTAATGTGTGACACCACTGGTGCTCTCTTCCTCGCGTCCTGGCGCCCGGTTCAGCCTCGCGATGGCCGCGTTCCAGGCAGTGGTGAGCTGCAAACCGGCGTCCTTACGACGAAAGTGGATCGTTATGTCCATCAGATCAAGGATATCGACGATTTTAAAAACGTAATTAAACATCTACGTCTTAGGAAAGGTGAAGTTGTAGGATTGTTTAAGCACATGCTGATATTATCGTATTCATTATATAACGGCTAGTATTTCGACCAGTTGGACGAGCCGGCCGGAGTGGCTGAGCGGTTCTAGGCGCTACAGTCAGGAACCGCGCGACCCCTGCGGTCGCAGGTTCGAATGCTGCCTCGGTCATGGATGTGTATGATGTCCTTAGGTTACTTAGGTTTAAGTAGTTCTCAGTTCTAGGGGACTGATGACCTCAAAAGTTAAGTCCCATAGTGCTCAGAGCCATTTGAACCAACTAGTTGGACGGAGTGGCGATGGGAAGTCCTTTAGCTCAAGCCACAGCAAAACTTTTTTATGGAGAAATCTGAAGATGTCGCTTTGGACACGGATCCAGATAAGCCAAGTTGCTTTTATTGATCCGTCGACGACGAATATGGCTCTGAGCACTATGGGACTTAACATCTGAGGTCATCAGTCCCCTAGAACTTAGAGCTACTTAAACCTAACTAACCTAAGGACATCACACACACCCATGCCCGAGGCAGGATTCGAACCTGCGACCGTAGCGGTCGCGCGGTTCCTGACTGAAGCGCCTAGAACCGCTCGGCCTCAACGGCCGTTCCGTCGACGACGCTTTTATCATCTGGCCCTACCGACGTGAAAAACTGGGAGAATCCTAAACACACGGAGCGGTATCTGCACGCTCTTAGACACCACCATCAAGCACAAAAATGTGGCGTTCTGAACACCCTCGTCCATCGTGCTAAAGTCATCTGAGGCGCTGAAAATCGCCGCTAGAACAAAGCCACTTCCGGAACATCTTCCACGGAAACGGCTACAATCACTGCCAGGTATCGCAAGCTATTTCTGGTGAGTCACGCAGGAGAAACACCAGCGAAGAAGAGAACAAGACACTTGCGTTTTTGCCTTTCCGTGGCACAAGGCTTAAAGCGCCTAGAGCGTACAAAAAAATGCTATGACAGTGTGATAGCTACTACGTCAGCTAAACAGTACGCCGGACGGAACACGAGAAGTGCTTATGCCCACAAAACCCTGAAAAATCAGCTATGGCAGAACACGCTTTAAAAACTCGACACCGAATTCTATTCGACGAAACATCTATCATTATGAGGACGAAGAGCTTTTGTAATAGCGTCGTAAAAGAAGCGGTAGAAATAAAAATATTTGAAAACACTATCGTCAAGGACGGCGATTTGCAGCTCAGCACAGCCTGGGACTCGGCCATCGCGAAGTCGAAGCGGGCGCGACAGACGAGGGACGAAACCATTGCCACAGTTGGTGAGGAAGAGAACACGAGGCCAGGCTGCGGCCTGTCTTTCTCGTGGGCCTCGAGAGAGCACCAGTGACGTCACAGCCAGCAGCGGCTACATAACGACGAGGCTACGGAGACACGGCAGTCAATCATCACTTCACAATGGCCGAGGAGAGCTCGGTCGAAAGCTGGTGGGATTTTAACCACGTGACGCAGTTGCAAGTCCATAAACTTGCTTCTTGTTGTGCTACATCCCATTAGTGTAGCATCCAATTTCAGTAAATCTGCTTGAAGAAGAGGAGAACCGAAACGCTAATCACAGACGACTGCAGTGCTAGCAAGCGGAACCAGATGGACAGTCGTGTATGGCTTTTGAGACTGACTCTGTACCTACTTACTTCATTTTCATTGCCCAGTTATCACTACGAATACAGAAATCAAAATTGATAAGTGCAACATCGTATTTTAGCGGTTTCCTGAACATCGGCAGAGTGAGTCGCTGGTATGAATAGGAAATGTACAGGTGAACTGGAAACTGCATTACCCATCAGTTTAAATATAACAAAGAGACTGTCACTAGCTCAACTTTGTGCTTTATATTCTCAAAAAGCGCTAAAGAGCAGTTTTGGGAGCCTCGTATGTAAGCAATGTGTAGCATGAAGGAGAAAAAGTGAATCTGTAAAGGATGTGCGGTCTATTGTTAGGACTCAACCGAACTTATTTGCAATTTTTTGAATCAAGAGATGGATGATATTGTGCAATAAGATATTTATGAATTTCCGATGTTTATAAAATGCTTATTCTGAGCACTTTGTGTTGAGCCTGAAGATCAGTTCATGTGTTATCAGTTTTGTGGCTACTGCCACAAGTGGAGGGACTTTGCCAGAAACATTGTGTGATTGCAGATATAGCTGAAATGTAATCGACATGATATACATTGCTAACGAATACATAGACATCCAGAGAAGAGGATCGTTGCCTTTAAATGGCCTTCATAACGCTAGTTAAAACAACTGATTCCGTTAAAACAGAGTTGTTTTGGAGGATATTAGATTTAGTAAGATGCGTCTGATAATACATCCAGATTATCCGTCTGCTATGCAGTACTGTTCCGTCAAAAAACGGGCATGAGTAAAACTATTCAAAAACGGGGGTGAAAATGGAGTCTAACTCCTACCATTTTGTTCAGATATTTGCTAGACCTATACCACTCTCTGCGGCATCAACAGCCCGACACTACACACGCTGACGACTAAACGTTAATGTACGAGGGGCGTTGCAACATATTCTTTGCTGGAAGCAGGTTACTTTTATTCGGGATTCCAATACACCATATTATCCCCCTTTCTTTTGGCTCGAAACCCTGTTTTTCAACATTGCTTCCGTTCAGAGCTGCGGCCTTACTAAACGTTACTGGGAGTGCCTGTATGCCCACGTGATATCAATCGACTGGTCAACGTAGGAGACAACATGTTGCTGCATCAGTAAGCTCCCCATCATCCACCTAGTTGTTCCCGCAAAGTGCATACTTCATTGGGCCAAACAGATGGAAGTCGAAAGGTGCGAGATCCGAGATTTACGGTGGATGAGAAATAACAGTCTAATGAAGTCTTGTGAGGTCCTCTCGGGTGTGCAGACTCGTGTGTGGTCTTGTCATAATGAAGGAGAAGTTCGTTTGCTTTTTTGTGGCGAGAAACACGCTGTAGTCGTTTTCTTCAATTTCCTAAGGGTAGCACAATACACTTCAGAATTGATCGGCGCATCGTGAGGGAGGACATCAAACAGAATAAGTCCTTCAGAGTCCCAGAAGACCGTCTTCATGAATTTATCAGCTGAGGGTGTGGCTCTGAAATTTTCCTTTGGAGGAGAGGTGGAGTGTCGCCACACCATGGATTCCCGTTTTGTTTCCGGTTCGAAGTGGTGAACCCATGTTTCTTCACCTGTGACGATATTCGACAAAAATTACCAGCATCAGCCTCGTAACACGAAAGCAGTTCCTCACATTTGGTTCTTCGTTGTTCTCTATGGCGTTCAGTTAACAAGCGAGAAACCCAGCGGGCACACCCATTTGAGCGCCCCAACTGGTGGACGAGTGTCTCAGCATTAGCAACGGGGACGTCCAACTGAGCAGCGAGGTGTTTGATTGTGATCCGTCGATCACCTCCAATGAGAATGTCCACACGTTCCAACACTGTTGGAGTCACAACTACGTCAGGCCAGCCGGCACACGGGAGCGGTGTACTGTAGGTCTCTAGAAGAGCGTAGCGTTCCAAAAGAATGGAAAAGGGCCCAGCTCATCCCCGTTTTCAAGAAGGGACGTCGAACAGATGTGCAGAACTAGAGACCTATATCTCTGACGTCGACCAGTTGTAGAATTTTGGAACACGTATTATGTTGGACTACAATGACTTTTCTGGAAACTAGAAATCTAGCCTGTAGGAATCAGCATGGATTTCGAAAAAGACTGTCGTATGAAACCCAGCTCGCGCTATTCGTCCACGAGACTCAGAGGGCCATAGACACGGGTTCACAGATAGATGCCGAGTTTCTTGACTTCCGCAAGGCGTTCGATACAGTTCCCCACAGTCGTTTAATGAACAAAGTAAGAGCATATGGACTATCAGATCAATTGTGCGATTGGATTGAAGAGTTCCAGATAACAGAACGCAGCATGTCATTCTCAATGGAGAGAAGTCTTCCGACGTAAGAGTGATTTCAGGTGTGCCGCAGGGGAATGTCGTAGGACCGTTTCTATTCACAATATACATAAATGACCTTGTGGATGACATCGGAAGTTCACTGAGGCTTTTTGTGGATGATGCTGTGGTATATCGAGAGGTTGTAACAATGGAAAATTGTACTGAAATGCAAGAGGATCTGTAGCGAACTGACGCATGGTGCAGGGAATGGCAATTGAATCTCAATGTAGACAAGTGTAATGTGCTGCGAATACGTAGAAAGATAGAACCCTTATCATTTAGCTACAAAATAGCAGGTCAGCAACTGGAAGCAGTTAATTCCATAAATTATCTGGGAGTACGCATTAGGAGTGATTTAAAATGGAATGATCATATAAAGTTGATCGTCGGTAAAGCAGATGCCAGACTGAGATTCATTGGAAGAATCCTAAGGAAATGCAATCCGAAAACAAAGCAAGTAGGTTACAGTACGCTTGTTCGCCCACTGTTTGAATACTGCTCAGCAGTGTGGGATCCGTACCAGATAGGGTTGATAGAAGAGATAGAGACGATCCTACGGGGAGCAGCGCGCTTCATTTAGTAATCGCGAAAGCGCTACGGAGATGACAGATAAACTCCAGTGGAAGACTTTGCAAGAGAGACGCTGAGTAGCTCGGTACGGGCTTTTGTTGAAGATTCGAGAGAATACCTTGTCCGAGGAGTCAAGCAGTATATTGCTCCCTCCTATGTATATCTCGCGAAGAGACCATGAGGATAAAATCATATTAGAGCCCACACAGAGGCATGCCGACAATCCTTCTTTCCACGAACAATACGAGACTGGAATAGAAGGGGGAACCGATCGAGATACTCAAAGTACCCTCCGCCACACACCGTCAGGTGGCTTGCGGAGTATGGATGTAGATGTAGATGTAGATCGGACAGATTTGCGCGACATTGTTGCGATGATGACAGACGCCTCGCCTAACGACTCACCGTACTTTCGTTCACTGCCGGGTGTCTGCAAGAGCCTACGAATATCTGCGATGCCCTGATTCCCCGCTGAAACAAACTCAATGACGGCTCTCTTCTTGGAACGCACCTCCGTTGCAGGCGCCATATTGAAGGCTATGTGCAGCGCCGTCACCTATGGGAACCTCGTGAAACAGTAGGGGCTCAAACGAGAACATTCCACGAAGTCCTACAACAATTTCCACTTCTTTTTTTTTAAATTAAATTGGCCGAGAAAAAAAAACAGTGCTGCGTTAGTTCTTGAAGCCGCTCATACAAAGCGCCTTCGCAGCCAATAATTTACATCTGTACGTTACACGCAGAGGAGCGCTTCTGGATGGACAACCTGTACTGCACGGGGGAGGAGAGCCTGCTGTCGCAGTGCCGCTTCGACGGCTGGGGCAGCAGCGACTGCACCGTCGCGGAGTCGGCCGGCGTCGTCTGCCTCGGCGGCGCCGCCAGCTCCACCACCAACACCACCAGCAGCAGCGCCGCGGCCGCCACGCCGCCGCCCGCAGACTCGCCGCGCCTCAAGATAAAGGTCAGTCTCCGGCGCACTCTCTGTGCCGGCGCTGCGGGATACTATTTGATGCAGGATGTTATCTGCGTGGACGTGGTGGCTTTGAGGCTCTAATCGACATACGCTTACGAACTTAAATCGACATACCGGTCACCTTGGAGCGCTGTAGATCTGACCCCCACCGCAAGTGGTGACGATGTGACAATCAGTTGTACGGAAACAGTGCAGTAGTATGAGTCGATGTGCAGACGTGACATAATAGCAGATAGGAGTTATCGTCAAAATACAAAGGAATTAAAGGCACTAGCAAGCTAAAAATTTGTGCCAGACCGGGATTCAAACCCAGGTCTCCAGCTTACTAGGCAGTCGCGCTGACCACTACGCCATCCGGACACAGTGGGCATCACGACCACACGGACTATCCTATCACACCTACCGTCAGATCCAAAGTATACAGTATACTTATATGGATATGGTGTCTGTTCCTTCGGACACCATTGATGACCAGCAACGGTCTAGAACGAAATTAGAATTATATTAATACCTTCAGCTGCTAACGGGCGTTGATATATGTCAACGGGGACAGGTGAAAATGTGTGCCCCGACCGGGACTCCTGCTTACATGGCAGACGCTCTATCCATCTGAGCCATCGAAGGCACAGAGGATAGAGCGAGTCCAGGAACTATCTCGCGCATGCCTCCCGTGAGACCCACATTCTCACCTAATATACACACATATTACCCGAACTCTTGCGGGACTTGGTAAGAATGTCTTCCACGCGTAATGAGTGTTTTGGGGTGGGACACTACGAATGTAGTGTGTGGACATAACATGCGCGAGATAGTCCCTGCGGTCGCGCTATCCTCTCTGCCCTCGGTGGCTCAGATGTATAGAACATCTGGCATGTAAGCAGGAGATCCCGGGTTCGAGTCCCGGTCGGGGCACACATTTTCACCTGTCCCCGTACATATATACCAACGCCCGTAACCCGCTGAAGGTATGAATATAATTCTAATTTTGAATTATACAGGGTGAACATTGGTAAAACCGTCAAACTGCAAGGACGGAATTCCGACTGCAAGTGGGGAAAAAAGATCCTATTAACTTATGTCAGCCGACCGCTGTGGTCGAGCGGTTCTAAGCGCTTGATTCCGGAACCGCGCTGCTGCTACGGTCGCACGTTCGAATCCTGCCTCGGGCATGGATGTGTGTGATGTCCTTAGGTTAGTTAGGTTTGAGTAGTTCTAACTCTAGGCAACTGATGACCTCAGATGTGAAGTCCCATAGTGCTTAGAGCCATTTTTGAACATATGTCAGGAAATGCCACTTTACCATGGTAGATGGCGCTGACGAATGACAATTCCTCTGACCACGTGCCGTGTGTTCCTTGTGTGTTGCAGGCTGTGTGACTGACGCAAGGTACTGTAAGCAGCAGCATGGTCCGGTAACCATCTCAGGGACACGTCGAGATAGTGTTTGTGTACGGCCAAGGAGGTGGAAAGGTCGGGAGGCAGCACGGCTATAACAAACTAGGTACCTTTACAGCCACCAAATACATCACACAACATTTCAAGCCCTTTTTGAGGGTTTGTGTCTTTTCATACAGACGAACGTGTTGGCGGGCCACTTACCTGGAGCTCGTACTAGGGTTCGTCTCAGTGTCCTGCAGCACCCGTTTATCCGAATCTGGCGTACGTTCAGTCCGCCGCCTCCGTGCAAAGGCAGACATTCGGAAAAAGTACGGCCATCTTCAGCAAAAAAACCAGTGCAGCTCATTGACAGCCGTTCGAACAGCATCACTGCTGCTTAATTTGAGCTTCTCACACTCTAAAACTTGCAGACATCGGTAGATTCTAGCAGGATAAATAACAACTTGAAACACGTAAGGCACATGTCCTTAGAAATAAGCTACTTGACATATATTATAGATCGAAAAAACAATAGGAACTGTCAGTATATAGTGGACAGGTTAAAATCACACGAAAACCGAAAGAAGCTGGAAGTAAAATAACCCAACAACAACTGGTAAACAATATGTAAAAATGTAAATAATAAAATACTAACAACAGATGTGCCAGTGGCATGGTACACAGTCACAAATAATGTTGTTAGTAGCGATGAAATTTTTTTCTCAGTAGGATTCAGTGCAACAGTTGTATGTCCTAAATGCACTACCCTCAACTCATTAAATCACCGCTTCATTTGTGATGGATATAAAGAAAGGTCTACATGGAAGGAAGCTGCAGTGCACGTTACTTTCTTCATATAGAGTGGCGGAAAAGAAATAACACTGAACAATTTATTCAAAAAATGGTTCAAATGGCTCTGAGCACTATGGGACTCAACTGCTGTGGTCATTAGTCCCTTAGAACTTAGAACTACTTAAACCTAACTAATCTAAGGACATCACACACATCCATGCCCGATGCAGGATTCAAACCTGCGACCGTAGTAGTCGCACGGCTCCGGACTGCGCGCCTAGAACCGCGAGACCACCGCGGCCGGCGAAAAATTTAATCTTCCCGGAAGAAGTTTATTAACAACAACAAAATTTAATATTTTTTGTTTGTAAATTTCTTCAGTTATGTTATAAATAAAAACGGAAATGTTAATGAATAAGAAAATAGAAAATATTCGAAAGAAGTTTTTTGCAAAAAGTTTAGGAAATAAGACCAACAAAAACCATTACGTTTCACAACATATATATAAATGACCTAGTAGATAACGTCGGAAGTTCCATGAGGCTATTCGCGGGTGATGCTGTTGTACACAGAGAAGTTGAGACGCTAGAGACGCGCAGTAAAATGCAGGAAGAGCTGCAGACGATCGACAGATGGTGCAAGGAGCGCCAATTAATCTTCAACGTAAACAGATGTAAAGTACTGCGAATACATAAATTGAAGCATCCTCTATTTTATGATTAGATAACTGCGCAACAATCTCTGCATCAGTTACTTCCACAAGGTATGTAGGAGTATGCGTAATGAGTGTCTGAAGTGGCACTACAACATAAAATTAATCGTAAGTAATGCAGATACCAGACTGAGGTACACTGGAAATGTAGTACATCAACAAAGGAAGTAGCATACAAAAACTCATTGAACCCCTGATACCTCAATATTGCTCGCCAGTATGGGATCCCTACCGGACAGGAGTGAGAGAGAAATAGAGAAGATTTAAAGAAGGGACCACTTTTCGTTAAAAGTGCTCCGCCAACTCAATGGCAGACGCTGCAATAGAGGCATTTTGCATCACGTTATGGTATACTGTTGAAGTTTCCACAGCGTAGCCTCATGGAAGAGTCAACCAGTGTATTGTTCCTCCTACGTATATCTCTCGAAAAATCCATTAAGATAAAATTAGGGAGTCGAGTCCACATGTAGACTTACCAGCAGTCATTCTTCCAAAACCCATACGCCACTGGAGCAAAAAGAGGTGGAAATGACTCCCGGTACACAAAATGCCCTACGCCACAAACCGTAAGGTGGCATGCGGAGTACAGACCTCAGTTCGTCTGGCGTAGCGCAGGAACTCTACGTGGCATGGAAGTCCCCTGCAGAAATAAAGAGCCATGTTGCCTTTATAGCCGCCCATAACAGCGAAAGTGTAATGGGTCCAGCATTTTGTGCACGAAATGACCTCTCGATTATATCCCATAAATGTTCTGGGCGTCCATAACATTCACTCGAATGTCCAGAACGTTCTTCAAACCAACTGCGAACGATGGTGGCACAGTGACATTGCACATTGTCATATATAAACACTCCATCGTTGTTTTGGAACAAAAAGTCCATGAATGGTTGCCAATGGTCTCCAAGTAGACAAAGATACCCATTTCCAGTCAATTATCGGTTCAGTTGGACCAGAGGACCCAGTCCATTCCATATAAACACAGCCCACGCAAATTTAGCCTTACTGCCCTAGCAGGTACGTTCTACATTTATTCTTCAGTTATTTCACGCAGTATTGCTTGTCTGTTAGCACTGAAAGATCTACGCGAACGCTGCTGCTCTCGGTCGTTGAGTAATGCCTGAAATTTGATATTCTTGGCACAATCTCGACACTGCAGACCTCGGAATATTGAATTCTCTAACTATTTCCGAAATGGAATGTCCCATGCATCTAGCTCCAGTTACCAACGTCTGTTGATTCCCGTCGTACGGCCAGAGTCCCTTCGGAATCCTTTTCACATAGATCACTTGAGCACAAATCATAGCTCCGCCAATGCATCGCCCTTATATGCCTTGTTTACGCTATACTACCGATGTGAGTGCCAGGGCGTGAGTCGTGCTTCGGTAGCTCGGATGGTAGAGCACTTGCCCGCGAAGGTCAAAGCTCCCGAGTTCGAGTCTCGGTCGGGCACACAGTTTTAATCTGCCAGGAAGTTTCATTCTACCGCTATCCCATGGCTTTTGTCACATCAGTGCGCAAGCGGAGCAGAGGCGAATGGAGGTCACTGCTGCTGCTGCTGCTGCTGCTGCTGCACTTCTGTTTAGTATGTTCAACGATATTTTCAGAACCAAACGCTATCGGTTTGCGTGGAAACATGAAGAGATAGTGGCCATACCGATCACTAGCAAAGACCTGCGACAAGACTAAACTATAGTCTTAAGCCTTGTTAGCAGGCCTAGAGACGGTGTATATCAAGAGAAGACGGCGTCACGCCACTATCGAGAGGATTGTACCCGAGAAGCCTTTCGGGTTTTAGAAGGGTCGTTCAACAGAGCAGCATTCAGATTTTAGAAGGGTAGTTCGACCAAGAATCAGCTCCTGCTATTAGTGAGGGAGGGTTTTTATTCTCTGGACAGCCCCGGATACATCTGGGCGGTGCTCCTCGACGTTTCCAGGGCGTTACCGCCTCTGTCCACCCTACTTGAGCATGGGAGCCGATGTCACGAGGCCGCCTCATCCGCCCCCATCTCGACGATAGGACATCCCTTGCCTGAGATGAAGCTGGAATGTCATATCTGTGCTGGGCTCAGTCCTTGGGTCGATCCTGTGCAACTTCTACACTGGTGACGCATGTCAGACAGTCCAAGAATTTGTGTAGAGAAATTGCAGATTTTGGACTTAGTGTAGAATAGGTAAGGAAGGTTATAACTGCTAATCTGGGTAGATCTCAGGAGTGATTTCATGGTCTAGGACAGGAAGATGGTTTGCATGATCCCAGGAAAGGAGGCAGAGTGTGTGGAGATTTAAGGAATGTAGGACGAGATGGCAGAGGCACTGCAGCAGGCGCGGGTTCTTTTGGATGGGAAATATAGTACGGTATTTTGATTCGATTTTGCGGGTGTCAGGAATAGCGGAGGTACTCCAAGTCTTTCAGGAGCAGTGGGAACTTTAGAAACTGGAATAGCATACAACAAAGGAAGGGTAAACAGATAAGGAAAGTGAGGCGCAGTTCAAGGTCCTTAAGGGTTTCGAGGGCATGCTAATACTTTTAGTCTATTGTGGGCTTTCGTAAGGATAGCTAGTAGATGGGTGTTAGTATTACACTGAGTGCTAGTCTTAAGTGTTTTAGTGGTTAGTTTACGTGAATTTGAGGGCTTTGGGTTGTGAGAATGAGTTTTTGAGGACAGAAAACTCGTGTGGTTTCTTTCATAATTAATGCCGGATAGAGGGTGGTATGGTCAGCAAGGAAAATTGTTTCGTCAGCAAAGCCAAATAGTTACACAGAAAATAATGGTTATTATGTCTAGAAGATAAAGGAGAGGTGACAGGATTGATCCTTGGGGCATGCCTGCAGTTAGATGCGAAATGTGGGAGTGAGTGTTGTTTATTGTTACATTCGATGGATAGTTAGTGCGTTTAACAGTTGAGTTACAACAAGACGTCAAAATAACGTACACTGTTGTAGGTTCTTTCTTTGTCTAGGGATAGGAAGAAGGAAGGTCGGCGTTGGTTGTGTTTCGGTTTAGGAGGTGGAACAAGTGTAGGATGGATTCAAGGACCAAGATTGTAGTAAGGCTTATAGATCAATGGTAATATGTTCCACTAAGAGACTAGTTTGGATTTAGGAAAAGAAGAAATTTTGTGGTCTTCCACAGCTCATGATAGAAACCAATAAAGAGGACGGTGTTATGTGGGCTATAATAGATTTCTGGGACGGAGAAAGTACTTTCCTTAAGGTGGCGGTATGTGATGAATCCGTGTCGAGGCACTGTGTCGTGTTTCTTTGCAACAGAGGCTTGCACGATGTGCTGTGATCGTTGTGTTTCATTCTGTTCATAATGTGGAGAGTGATTGGTAAGTTGGAGCAAGGGGAACGGCAGCTGTATCAATGTCCTCGAGGATGTATGGGTCACGGTGAGGTCAAAACTGGATTTGTAAGAAATGGTGAAGGTGTCTTTAATACCAGTTAGTTGCGGTAGGCAATCATTTAAACTAGCACACAACCAACGGACTTGACTACGTGACGTGGTGCTGTGCGAAGCTGAAGTTCTCTATGCTGGAGCCTCCTATAGACTGTTTACTCTTACTAATTGTAAGACCGACCGGCGTCATCTCGAGCTTTTGGCGAGGATACAACATTGCATTTTTGTATTGAAGCTGCCGCTCGTTCTTTTGCTTATTTAATATTTGTTTATGGGAACCTTGACACGTTCTGTTACAAAACTTGGGTGACCTTTTTGTGAGCTTCAACACTTACTCTGGCTTTTGCATCCATAAGGAGTTGTTGTAGTAGTGCTGCCGTCCAGAGACAGTAAATGCCTGAACTTTGTGTTGCAGGACGCTACGAGGCACAAGATGAAGGTGAGGCTGGTTGGCGGACGAGTTCCTACGGAGGGTCGCGTCGAGGTCAAGCTCGGGGATTCTGGTGAGTCCAGCGGCCGTCTCGGCCTCCCATTGCTCATCAGGTTTCACTGTTGTTCATATGGAGAGCACTGTCACCTGTAATCACTATTCTTAATACAAATTTACAAATATTATTCTGATCAATCTAGAGACAAAAGTAGTCGCAGAGTATCTTACAAAGAGGTAACTGTCCAACTGTCGCAGATCGTGCTTCCAACCTGACATTCCAAGCCACAGTTTTGGTAATTTATTGCTGATCCAGGTCACATTCTTTTTTTTTCAAATCAGTCTGCTCGGTCAATAATTCCTTACTACCAGGTTCTTTATAATCCAGGCCCATGTCCAACTACGCAAACCGCTTGTCGATGCACGTCAGAGCGTATTTCGTATCGGGTTTAGTCTGTTTCTTTTCTGTCCCCTTGTGGATGTTTGAAATATCTAAATGAACCGCAAGAAAGGTGTAGTTACCTGATGAAACGTTCTTAGAAAAATTTGATGACCGTTTACGTGTAAGGTTCATATGAAGTTTTCTGCTTCAAATGCGCGTTCCTGCCATACTCTTGAGTGTTGAACATTCCTCCTAGGACATCCTGTATTGAGATTTAAACAGATGAAAAGAAATTTTCGAAACACTTCTGTTAGTTGATAACGCTGACGCGACGCGCGGTGATTCGTGTGGGTACCTGATCGGCTGTTCACGTGATTGCGTCAATTTTCTTCCACTCAAGAGAGACCACAATGCGTATTATGGTTTCCCTTAACGAAATGGTCATGTTTGTTCCACGTTCCTCTCCGACTGAAATTGGTAGATATTCACCCGCTCTCATCATTATTCTGCGAATACACAGCGATTTCGGTAAACAAGTGCAAAAACAAATACAAAACCAAATACAAACATCCAGGATTAATTATGTAGCATGCAAACGTCCACGTTTCTTGTGTCAGAAATTAAATGCCTCATGCCCTTCCACGAGTTTTATCACATATATTGAAACACTTTGTTGAGTTTATGTTGCAATGCTTCGACGACGTGTCTATGATAAACCACTGGGGCGAGATCACATCTCATGTCTTTCGTAAAGTGAACATGTACTATACTATTGCAGAGTTTTGTCAGCTGAAAATCTGTAAATCCGATGGAATATGAACGTGACAGCTCTAACATGAATCATTTGTGCCAATGGATCGTCTTCTTTATCGAGTCTACTGACTTGTAAGGCTTTACTAGATACACTGGAAAATTTTACGTATCCACAGTTGCCACGGGGAATCAATCGTTTTTCATCGGGGCAGTACCGCTCTACTCTAAAGTCAAGAACGTGCGTTGCATTCTTTAAGCCACCTTTCGTCACTGCTGGAAGGAGAAAATCGAATGTACAAAATGGCCGCCATGATCGCTGGATGTGGCCCATCAGATTTATTTCTGTGGTGACTTTTTAGTTAAAAAAAAGAAAGCACCCGTATTGTTGACGTCACATAGACAGTGCTTGATCAGTTCGTGTACTACCTTAACACTTTCACATCCATAATAAATATTTATTGGGCTTCCGAAGACACCACAAAACAACTTGTTTAATTAAAATTACTGGCGGCCTAAAAAATGCCATAGGCGAGAAACGACCATTTTACTGCTGCTTCATTTCAGCTACGAGTCTGATGGAGTTGATTGCGAAATTTCGCTATTATGAAAGTAATAACTGAATATCTGAGAGAGAGCACTCATGTGGTTGACATCTCACTGTGAATCAGATATCGACGAGTCGTCGGTGTAGTGGTGTAGTCATCGTGAAAAAATATGCTCCCAGAACTTCGTCAGGGTTAATCCATCTGCCGTTGCGTTTGCCCTTCAGTTACGTTCTGTATCTCATATGTTTTTCATAGGACGTCGAGTTGACACTCCCAAGGACATTGCTTCTCCAGTCTCAGGCATAAATGATGATCTTCGTTCTAAGAAATGCCAAAAATTGCGTCTGAAACTGATCAGTCGGCAGTCATCATCGGGACATTCATATCTCACCAGAAGTTGATCAGCGAACATTTTTGAAGAACATTTCTTCCCATTCTCCTTAAGGGTAACTTTCTACCTTAACAGAGAGGAGTTAAAGATCTTAGAAATGTCCTGAATAAGCATCTAAAAGCCACATGAACTGTCGTGTTATCCAAGAAATCATTCTCTTGATTATTTGCATTTCAAAAATTAAGAAGAATATTTTCCCTTTGAATAAGACTAAAATTAGCTCCGTCATTGGTGCTGACGAATCTTTACTAGTGTTACACAAGGGCTGGACAAAAACATGGGAACACCGCTTGATTTGCGCGCTTGAACATAAATGCAGACGATAGCCTCCGTTGCGCTGTTGTATTTGTCGGCGAATCGCAGCTGTGCACGACGTTGCTATGTCAGTCGCAGTTAGAACAAAGTTCTGTGTAGTTTTTGTGAGTGTATTACGTCGGAGCTAAGTGAATTCGTTTGTGGCTAATTGTTGTTGCTCGTGTGGTGGGTGTTTCCATAACCAAGTTAGCCGATGTATTTGGTGTTTCAAGAGGCGCTGTGTCGAAGATTTATACCGGACACAGGGAAAGCGGACGATACCTTGTGCTGAGTGGTCGTGACCGACGCTCACTGAAGAAAACTGAACAAAAATTATAGGATGACAATTGCAGAACTCACTTCAGAACTGAAAGTCGCACTCGCCAACCATGTCATCACACTAAAAAAAAAAAAAAAAAAAAAAAAAAAAAAAAAAAAAAAAAAAATATCTGTTTGTGTGAAATCACGTTGCATATCTGCTCGCATCCACTCAAACTGAGCATAAGAACTAACATGACCAAACGATCGAATGCTACATACATATCTTACGAAAGCATAAGTGGATAGCTGGAGTCACCTAGAGTTTCACCTGCTCGGACCATACTGAAATGTAGAGGAAATGGACAAAAATATGGAAACACCAAAGTACAACACATTACCACGGCCAGTACGGTGCAGAAAAACTTGCATATTCGACTGTTAGTCCTTGGGCTCAGTTTGCAGACACGAAATGTGGTTGTTGGTCGGTTTCCAAGTCAGTGGACTCGTCAGTATTACACCTCAGATAAAATTATGATATTCATTCCGTAATAGTAGTACAGGATATGACACATACCGCGCAACTCCTGACATGTGTCCTCCTCCCTCATCATTTCACCCATGCATCTGTGAAGCAAACTGCCAAATAACCTGCGTCTATATAAAGGTTGTTGCATTACAGAGAAAAGTAAAGCTTTTCGTTATCATTGGCTTAGTCTCCTTCTCAGTCTTCCTCCTGTCCGACAACGAACAACTCTCTGATTCATTGTCTTAGCTTTCCTCACTTCCCTTTCCATCTGATTTTATTTTCTTGTTTGTACCTCCACTGCTTTTTTACACCGTTGTATGTGAAACATTTACTAAATGTTAACGGCGCTAACATTACTGTAACATTATGTCAATTACTATAAAATAATAATTGTTATTGTGTATAACTCGTTTATAGTGCACAACGTAATACTGACTGTAAAAAGAAATCTCAAGAATGCGTAACTAAGTATAAGACAGCCTGAAAGCCCTAATCTTGTCAAGTAAAATAAATGCATAAATAGCTAATAATCTCGACACTTAGGTCCTTTGCTCTCACATTCTTTTCAGTTCCGTAAGTTTACTGGCAACACTGCAGTAGATGACAGTTAGTCAGACCTGTTTTACATTTGTTGATTCACTAAATATAAACGCCATAAAGACAACAGCATCAGAGATACGACTTCTTGCTTGTCATTATTTTCTTCCTATCCTCTGCACTTACAGGCTACGTGTTAACGAAGGCAAATATTGTAGCTGATTGTCAGGGAAACTTGAAAATTTCACTTCTGACATAGAAGACGAGAGCCAATCAGCGACGATCGCACTAAATCTGTCCGGTAAAGGAACGTGTTTGGTAATGTCTAGCGCTGCAGTTTTGTCCAAGAACGAGCGCCCGTCATTTCTTCGACGATGTCAGTTTCGTAGCAAGATTGGAGGCAGAAATTTCGAGAATTTTCTGTAAAAACGGTGACTTCAGAAAAAATTATTTAAGGCAATTTCTTAGAAATTACAAGCTGTAACACGTGAAGTTGCTGTATAATTTATTTTTAATTGTACGAAGGATTTCGGTCGGAGATCATTTTCCGGTATAAATTTTCATTAATAGCAGGTGTTGTGGGATGGGGAAGGCTATTAAAAAAATTGTACTGGAAAATTATCTCTGACCAAAACCGGTCGTAAAATTAAATCCTAGCTATACATCAGCTTCAATTGTTACAGTATGTCGTTTCTAATATTTATCAACAAAAACTATTTTGGAATTTAATTTCTATAGTTTTTGTCATCATTGTCTTAGTTCACACTTATGGAATTACTGTGCTTGTAAGAACAGAAGTTCATTGGTGCTCTCTGTACATTAGTATAAATTGAAACATTTGGCCTCTAGATTTCAACATCAATAACGTTGCGCCTTATAGTGCCACACAGCGACAATCCAACAGCAGTGATGTTTCTGCAATAGAGCTTATCATCTGAACAAATTAGTTTGGAGTAGTTGATTAATAGTCAAGCTTTACCCAGTCACGAAAATTAGTGTCTAACTTAACCAATCATAGACAGAAGCTTCAACTTTTTCTAGCATTGATCCTTCAACGGAAACCAGCAACTTTTGCTAATTTCATGAATAACTATTGTCTTTGTCATAATACATATTACCAGGGTGAGGGGAGTTAATTTAAAATGTGCACACTTCCGAGTGCTCGTCAACAATCCGCTTCGTTTTACTACTGCAATTCCATAACGGTTTATTTCCGACCTGTGGATACGTGGAAAATTTTGCCTCATTCGACGTCCTCTGCGCTGCTCTAACCTAATTATTGGTTTCTTTGTATCCACGCCGTACGTAAGACGTAGCCTCAATTACAAAACAGAGAAAAATGATCTTTCATCTGTACAATGGGAGTTGTTTTGGGAACGAGAAAATTGCAGGACATGGAACACGAACTGTTGAAACATCTACAGCATACATTGCGTTTGGCACTTCCTCCTATTCCCCACATCTAATGAAATCAGTGACTAGCAAACTTTTAAAACACGGCAAAGTGATGACAACAGTAGATGGACCGCTTCTCAGAGGAAAAAGCACTAAACTAAATGCATCAAACTGCAAACGGATTTTAACGAAAATTAAGTGTCTTTGTTAATTAAAGGCACTTTTTTTTTCAAGTGGTAGAGTGAGAACTTTTGACATCGCACTCGTAAATTCAGAATATAGAAATATAAAGGTGCGTACTGTATACACTTGCGACGCGAGTTTCTCGTGAGCCTCTCGTTAGGACGTTGCTCGCAATGGTGACTACGCTAGCGAGCGGCTTGTGGGCTGCTTAGCGAGGGCTGCCTGCTATTGGCATTCCCAACGCGCCCAGGGGTAGTTGGACGGCACTGTCGCGTGTTCGTACACAGATGAGCCTAAGAACTATGGCCGCTGCCCACTGCGAGATTGAATGACACCTGGCAGCGCTTTGGGCGCGTGGTGCGGTAAGGAAAGTGTGCAAGGGAAGCAGAGGTGAGTGTGGAATCATTATAGGGACGATATCGCCGGAAATGGGGAAGCAACTTTGACGAAGGTCAAAATGTCATCGCGCGGCACCAGAGAATGTGTAACTCGGAAATGGCTGAGCTCGTCAGCTGTTCGCATGCTGTTGTCGTGAGCTTCTATCGAAAGTAGTCAAAGGACGGTGAAAAGATTCGAAAAAAAAGCAATAGGCCAATAGGCGATAACTTATTAGACCTCTATGTCACGCCACACAGCGTGATTCGAGGCTAGCCAACTCTGTAGAGCAGGGCAGGCGGCGATCTGTGGCGGACTTGACGCCAGAGTATGAGCGGACTCCAAACATTAAGTTACGCATTATTATGGCAAGCAAAGTAAGTTTCATTGAATCCTTCATTACACTTCAAAGTGACACTAAAATAGGACACTATTTTCAGCACAATCACCAAATCTCTGTGTACAATGTCGATTGTACTACCTATCGTTCAGTTCCTCGACCACAGAAATCTACTCCTCGGTCACAGAGCCAGTCGAGAACTGCTGCGTGAACGTCCTACATTTGGTTAAATCTCAATCCCCTATTCATATGTTCTTTCAGTTTACCGAGTGGCTGGGCTCTGTCGTCTGCGGCCTTAACCACATGCAGAAGTTTCATGATAACTAGGTCCACAGCCTTCGTGAAATTTTTAAATTAGATCATTCCGCTTTTGGCAGTTCGAACAGCTACACACGACACTGCATTTGGACCCTACACCGCCAGAATTTAACAGTGAATCTATGTGCAGTTTACATGTTTTGCCCACAAGAAGTGTACTCTCCCACATAACTTCAACTTCGGCGTACGTCTGCAACTGCCACAAAATTCCATTCTTACATTGTGATACACCTGATATTCGTACCGCAGCAGAATTGTCTGGGGAAACTTGTAACATATAATCGCTTCTGACAATGCGCCCCACTGTTGTGGTGCAATGGTCTTAGTGTGGGATGACGTGTCTAGCTTACTTTTTGAAATACTTACGTACAGTGCTGGTCCAGGCACAAGCGTTGCACATCACATGATTCAGAGAGCGTATCTGAACATGCGGCTCCACACATGACGACGCCCACGTATTCCAGTTTTGACCGAACAACATCGTCAATTACGATTGAAGGGCGGGGGGGGGGGGGGGAGGTAGAGGGTCATGGTTGGACCGTGGGCCAATGGAAACATGTCACCTGGCCAGATTAACCACGTTTCTTGTCAGGTCAATGGTCGTGTCTGGGTACATCATCATCCAGGCAAGCAACTGCTCGAAACATGGGCTGCACAACAGTGCTGCAGGCTGCAGGCCAGTGGAGGCAGTATAGTGCTGTGGGGGACATTCACCTGGGCTTTCGTGGGACCTGTGGTAGTAATCGAAGGCACCGTGACAACTGTAGAGCACCTGAACGCTACTGTGACCCACCTACATCCCTTCATGCTTGATGTCTTCCCCCAAAGCAATGATAACTTGCAGCAGGCTAACTGTCCGCGTCAAAAGGCCAGAGTCGTGCTACAATGGTTGGAGGAGCATGATAGAGAACTCACGCTGATGTCTCGGGCAACAAATTCACTTGATCTGAACCTGATGGGACATATCTGGAAGGCTACAGGGTGCTATCTTCGCGTCCTTAATTTACAGTAATTACATGACATGTGTAGACATCTGGTACCACATATATTCAGAAACCTATTAAGGACGTGTTGAATACATTTGACGTACAATCACTACTACATTGTGTTCCAAAGGTAAGCCAAAAGGTTGTTAAGCAGTGTATCATAATGTTTGGCCCAAGTGTCTACGCACTAGCGAGAAATGTGGCTAACAGAACACTACGGGCTAGCTTCTTCCCTGAGTACTTGGTAAGAGATGCCCTGTGTGTTGTGTGGTCAGAGTGGGGGACGGTGTGCGGCGACGGGTGGGGCATGCTGGAGGCGGGCGTGGTGTGCCGGCAGCTGGGCCTGGGCTACGCGGCCGACGCGGCGCAGACGGACTTCTTCGGCGGCGCGGGCCGGCCCTCCTGGCTGGCGGGCGTCGCGTGCAGGGGCAACGAGGTGGCGCTGGACGAGTGCGTGCACGACGCCATGGCCACCGGCAGCGCCAAGGGCCACGTCGCCTGTCCGGGCAGGCCCGACAGCTTCGCCGCCGCCGTCTGCGTCGACGGTGAGTCGCAGCCGTGTCCGCTTCTGTTTTTGCTCCGCAACGGCGAAGGGAGGCTGCTTGCGCCGGCCATCGCTTACACATCCAACACCTGTCGATTCGCTACTTTACTCTACACACCTACCAACAGGATGCGACTGAGAGAAAACACCTTTCAAAAAGGTCAGACCTTCCAAGAAAGAGATTCTTTAGCCAACGGCCACCAGGTTCTGCAACCCACCAGCCAGAGTCCACGAGAAAGCAGGCACAGAATTGCTAGCTACCAAATAGAGAATGCATTGTCCCAGCTTCACTGTTGGATACCCGACTCCCGATTAAACCTGGCCAAGGTTTGTAAAAATCTCGATTACACAAAAATGGATAATTTGTAGCCTTGCGAAGAACTCCTAGAGGGCTGATGAAACCGTCCTATCTACCCATTTTAGAAGCTGAATTGCCCACCTGCTTAGCCGGGTGGTAATGTGCTTACCTTCCGTGCTAGCGGGCTCGGGTTCGATTCCCGGCCGGGTTGGAGATTTTCGCCGCTCGTGGACTGGGTGTTGTTTTGTCCTCATCACCATTTCATCCTCATCATCGGTGCGCAAGTCGCCCAATGTGGCGTCGAATGAAATAAGACCTGCACTCGGTGGCCGAACTTCTCCGAATAGGGGCCTCGCGGCGAACGAAGCCATACTTTCATTTCCAGAAGCTAAATTAATGGTCAAGATGAATTATTATTCATTTAGATGTCTGCAGTTTCATCATTTTGTCAACAGCAGTGAAAGGAAGGTTCTAACAATAACGTTTCAAAAGATAACAGAAATATCTATACGCTAAAATGCAGTACTTTGCTTCAACTCAAACTTGTTCACACTGTGTTACCTGCGTTGTAACACCTTACGCATTAAAAATAAAATTACCACGATTTGTAGAACATATATTTGAATTTTAGATTTGTATGAGTAAATTCTAGCTTTAGAGGTGTCAAAAAAATCTGACTGTTAGTCAGTTTTGAATGGTGACGTTCATTAAAAAAATCCTGCCTTGTTTACAAAAAACTTGGCCACCACGATGGTACCCAACTTTCAATAAACTACAGCATTTGTACAGTGATTTCAGCACACAGCGCATAACACAGTCTTATTTTATGCAGACTATTGGAAGTCACGGGCCCCAGTTGATCCACAAACTCATTGTCGAGGCGAGCTCCCCTGCCGAAAATGACGCCCATGCAGCTAAGAGGTCTGAAGCAAGTGCAGGGGAGCAAAGCAACTGAGATCTAGTACTCCATCAACTTCCCCAGAGCCTCCTGCTCACGAGAAGTTTATTCAGGCATTAACAGATACACTGTTTAACGGGTAGCCCACAAGGTGCAGACACGTTCACAATCTGCCATTTAAGACACACACCTCATGTAGGTAACGCATCCCCACATTCCGAGATAAACTAACCTGAGCCAGGACAGATGGGCTCTTCCAGGCCGCACTGTCGCACACTGGACTTGCACAGGAGTATCCAGGAGCACCCAAAGCTCTGGCCGTCAACACGGAGGATCAGTATTTAACTTTACGGTACAATAATGCCTAAGGAAGATAAACTTTGCATTGCAACCATTTATCATGCATCCCTCCATGGTATACAGAGTAGTGCCATGATTTCTCGGCTCAAGACTAACTTTTGGACATATTCAGTTTCGAATTGTGAAGTGATGAACATCGGTCATGGATTTAGCATGTAACACAGGCTAATAAGTAAGATGTACGGAGGTATACTCAGAGGGGGTGGGGAGGGCCGCGGCTGACGTGCCCCCCACCCCCCTCCAGCATAACGAAAATTTTACAAACCGCACTCCAGTACTGCCCTGCCACATAAGCATGCGGATCAAATCAGTTTCAAGAAGGGCGGAACAAGTAATGGACACTGAGTAGTAGCACGTGTACCCAGGAACATCTGTCGTGAAATCTCAAGCCTATTTCAACATTCACCATAAAACTAGTATCCACCCCCCCCCCCCCCCCCCCCCCCCCTCGCAGCATGGGCAGTGCTCATGAAGATGAGGTCTTGCAAGGTATCACAACTTGGGGAGAAACATATCGTAAGCTAATGTCACTTTCGTTCAGTAATGTCATTTGACACTTAGTCGAGCGTGTCGGCTTCTAGAACTAGTCTGGATTTTACAGCGTCTTTACCCAGGAAGCCCACAAATTTTATTATACTTCTGGGTACAGATAGTGCAGTGTGCATGGTCTTGACAGAAAGGATGTAATCCTTGCATCATTCTTTGCAAGGCATTTTCAGTTCCTTGTTTAAAAACCACACCGTTGAACCATGAAATGATTTAGGATTGTTCCAGAATTCGAGAATAGTAAGTTAACTTTTAAACTACCAACTTGTGTCCGAGACTCAAGTCGACTACAATTTTAAAATTTTCAATGTATATAACGTGTTAACATGACTGGGGGAAGAACTCGTATTTTTAGCTCGCTGGTTTGGTGGCGTGGCATCGGAAACTACCAGTGCTATTTCTAGTCAGTGTGAGAATAATGATTAATTAATAAATAGATAAATTTAGACCTACCTCCAAGCTGAGGAGCCTGATGGGTGGCGCTCGACTCAGAAGTAGCCAGTCCGAATTCTGGTAGTCGAAGAGATTCTCCAAGAGGTGGCGGTAGTGATATAACGTTCCTGATCAACAGACCTGCACTAATGTCCTGGATTTAATTCCAAACCTCTTTGCAGTGTCTCATTAAGTGACAGCATGTGACTCAGTTGATAGTGATGCGTCCGGCCGGGCACACACACACATACATACACACACACACACACACACACACACACCACACACACACACACACACACACACACACACACACACACACACACACACACACGTGAAAGAATGGATTGTTACTCCTATGTTTTTAGAACGTGAATATTTGTGAAGCAGGAGGAACGGTGGTTTTAAAGAAGTGGCTTACAGCAAGTATAGATAGCTGTCATGTACTCGGACACAAACCTGTTCTCTTAGTAATATGAAAGGAAACAGAATTACGCAGTGCTTGTTGTAATAACAATACACTCAGTTTCTGAATAAACTGCTTTGTTTTGACTAACTATCACCATTAGGTGACTTTACCCAATTAGTGATAAGCAGAGTCACATCGGCAACTCTGTGGTTCCAGTGATGGCGGACCTTGTGATTGACCACTTTGAGATAATGCGGACGGCGCACCTGGAGGACCGGCAGCTGTTCCTGCTGCAGTGCGCCATGGAGGAGAACTGCGTGGCGTCGGAGGCGTACCGCATCCAGCGCGACAACCCCTCTTGGCACCTGGAGACGCGCCGCCTGCTCAGGTTCACGGCGCGCATCCTCAACGCGGGCACCGCTGACTTCCGGCCCTTCATCCCCAAACACCTCTGGGAGTTCCACCTCTGCCACATGTCAGTATCCATACGCTCACTACAATACACCTAGCTGTAACCCACTCGGAATCGAAAAATCATAACTTCTGTAACGCCACGCCTACTTTAAGTGATAACAGAGCATTTCAGTGTGTCCTCCAGTCATCACCGCTACTCGTTGGAAGCTGAAAACGTATCCTGTAAGATACAAAAAAACCAGTGCCCCTCACATGCGTCAACTGAGAGTCCTGCCAAGCGGTGCTCGGTTTCGAGACAACGGTCATTAAACACTGGTGGATTAGCTGGAGAACGTAATGCTTCATACCTCCTCGGAGACTCGGACGAGTGATTTCAAAGGAGAAGTTGCGAACCAAGCATCCCATAAGCAGAACAAAGTCCTTCAACAGCGGATTATGACCTGTCCAAAGATAAATCCAATACAAAATCCTAGTACACAGCGATGTCGTCAACGGTGGGCTATTAAGGCATCTTTCCAACAGCGTCATTTAACATACTGATCACCTCTAGCACGTAGACTGGCATGTCAAAAGTTATGGAATAGCGATATTCACATATACAGATGGCAGTAGTATAGGGTACACAAGGTACGAAAGGGAAGTGCATTGGCGGAGCTGCCACTTGTGCTCAGGTCATTCGTGCAAACAGATTTCCGACCCGATTATGCAATTCCGACATTGCTGTTGATAACCGAAGCAAGACTGAAAAATCAAGACACGTTCGTTGGATTTGTCGACTTGAACAAAGCGTTCGACAATGTAAAATGTTGTAAGATGTTCGAAATTCTGGGAAACGTATGGAGTAAGCTGCTGGCACAGAAGGGTAATATGCAATACGTGCAAGAACCAAGAGGGAACAATAAAACTAGAAGACCAAGAACGAAGTGCTCAGATTAAAAAGGATGTAAGACAGGGATGTAGTCTTTCGCCCCTATTTTCAATCTGTGTATCGAAGAAGGAATGATGGAGATAAAAGAAAGGTTCAGGAGTGGAATTAAAACTCAAGGTGAAAGGATATTAATGACACCATTCACTGATGACATTGCTATCCTGAGTGAAAATGAAGAATTGCATTAGATTAGATTAGATTAGTACTTGTTCCATATATCATGAATACGACACTTCGTAATGATGTGGAACGTGTCAGGTCAATAAAAGGTGTTTATACAAGATATTACATTACACAAAATATTACATGACACTTAATTTTTTGTGGGGGTTGGGGAAACTACCCACTAACCATATCCAAAAAATCATCTAATGAGTAGAAGGAGTTGCCATTAAGAAATTCTTTTAATTTCCTTTTAAATGCTATTAGGTAAGTGACCGAAGACTTTTGTGGCAGCATAATTTACCCCTTTCTGAGCCAAAGTTAGATTTAACCTTGAGTAGTGAAGATCACTCTTTCTCCTAGTGTTGTAGCCATGTACACTGCTATTATTTTTGGATTCATTCAGTTTGTTAATAACAAATTTCATAAGTGAATATATGTATTGTGAGGCTACAGTGAAGATCTCTATCTCTTTAAAAAAGTGTTTGCAGGACGATCTTGGATGAGCTCCAGCAATTATTCTGATTACTCGCTTTTGTGCAAAGAACACTCTTTCACTCAGTGATGAGTTACCCCAGGATATGGTGCCATATGAAAGCAGAGAATGAAAATAGGCGTGGTAAGCTAATTTACTGAGATGTATATCGCCAATATTTGCAATGACCCTAATAGCGTAAGTAGCTGAACTCAAACGTATCAGCAGATCTTCAGTGTGTTTTTTCCAGTTCAACCCCTCATCAATGCATACACCTAAAATTTTTGAATATTCTACCTTACCTACCGATTTCTGATCGAAGTCTATATTTATTAATGGTGTCATTCCATTTACTGTGTGGAACTGCGTGTACTCTGTTTTGTCAAAGTTTAATGAGAGCCCATTTGCGGAAAACCTGTTAATGATTTTCTGAAAAACATCGTTTACAATTTCACCAGTTAATTCTTGTATGTTGGGTGTGATAGCCATACTTGTGTCATCGGCAAAAAGTACCAGGTTTGCATCTTCGTGAATATAGAACGGCAAGTCATTAATATATACTAATGAATTACATGATCTGCTGAATGGAATAAACAGTGTAATAAGTATAGAATATGGATTGAGAGTAAATTGAAGAAAGACTAAAGTAATTAGAAGTCGCAGAAATGATAATAGCGAGAAACTTAAGATCAGGATTGATGGACACGAAGTAAGTGAAGTTAAGGAATTCTAATACCTAGGCAGCAAAATAACCAATGACGTACGGAGTAAGGAGAACATCAAAAGCAGACTAGCATGGCAAAAGAGACATTCCTGGCCAAGAGAAATCTACTTGTATCAAACATAGGCCTTAATTTTAGGAAGTAATTTCTGAGAATGTACGTTTGGAGCACAGTGGAAAGCCGTAACAAAAACTGGAACGGAAGAGAATCGAAGTATTTGTGGTGTAGTGCTACAGGTGAATGTTGAAAATTATATAGTGCGTTTAAAACAAGTTGCGATTTTTGACAGTCCAGCATGGAGCAACTGGAGGGAAGCGTAATTGCCAGCATGTGTAGGGCGGGTCAACAGATGACTACGGCAAAATGTCAGTCCTACTAGGCGCGGAACTTGGCAGGGTCGCTTGAATGCATGAACAGCAAGCTGGCCGATCTGCGATCCTTCTGAAACGATTTTAAAGAAACGATTCTGTAATAAACTCTCATTCTCACGCATACTATAGTTTAAGTCGTCAGCTTCAGGACGAACCATCTATCATTTCGTTAATGGTCATAGTTACTGTGAATTTTCGGCAGTAGTCAATACTACACGAAATTCTTAGTTTGCGGCGAAAAATAGGTGTCGCTATGAATTTGTGTTTGATGCGTTTTAGGTTTCATTTTGCTGTGTATTAAATGTAGATAATATATTGAATTACTCTTGAATCTTGCCAGGATATCGCTGTCTGTTTCCAGTCTTGAGAAAATTGAATGTACATAAAGCGATCCGACACGAGCTCGTGCGTCAGTCAAAAAACTAACATGAAATATTCATAAATTCCTCGTATCTCATAAATGTTTTAAGGTATCGAAACAAAATTATGGCAAATGATAACTATTACGAGGATGTTTTGCCATATGATTAATATGCGGAATTCCCATATCTACAGCGATATTCAAGCGACCACAACTTTTTTTAATGAAATGTATTATTGAGGGCCATGGTGAAACAAGAACTGCTGTGGGTTTTGTAACAATATAAGTGAAGAAGTTATACGTTTATTTTTATACTGAGAATTTGCTGTTTCATATTCTATTGACCTGACTTGCAGTCTGTTGTTAGTTTAATAATACACTATGTCAGGACTCTGTCGCAATTTCAACTACATTACTGTTAGTAATGCTGTGTTTTAACAAGAGATGCAGATTGTAACGTGGCAACAGAAGAAGTTACGGTATTCCTCAAGACTCGCCAGTCCTTCATGAATCAATGTCTCCTCAGCTACCTGCTTGATAACATGGCTGACAACTCAAGACCAGTCCCGTCGTGTAACATTTGCAGTGGCTTCATTTATCAGCATTTCGATCTCAGTAAGCGTAAACCTCTTGTTGTCTTTTGCCACATTACTTTTCACCTAAGTCCATTGATTCTCTCGGATTTAGATGAGTATGATACTGATGAAGCCTGATTAAACTATGTCCTTTACCGTTAGCCAGTTCGTGGACACGGTAGGTTAGCCAGTTCGTGGACACGGTAGCGTCAAGTTTTGGCGTGAACAACACTAAAAGTTCCATTAACTTCGGCTTACACATGCTAGGTTAAACTTTATCTCATGGAACATTTCTTTGTACCCAGAGCAAAATATCCCTTTCATCCACTGTATAGTTGGAGCTGTATGCATCACAACAGAGTAGTTTGGAGTTTTGTCCATTACTATTGTCGAATTCTGAGGGATGTTTTGCAGCAGAACATTATCTTCCCAGCCGGTGAACGTGTTCCTGGACGACACTTTTATTGCAAATCTCGTATTCATATGTGCTGCACTGTTGTCATTAACGCAACGTCAACACAAAAGACTTTTCACAATACCTGACGACAACAAATCACTTCACGCCAAAAAATATGATGCTACTACGAGAGCTGACAAACGTTGACGCATCTAATGTGTGACACCACGTGGTACCGGCCTTTGTGGCCGAGCGGTTCTAGGCGCTTCAGTCTGTAACAGCGTTCCTGCCTCGAATCCTGCCTCGGGCATGGGTGTGTGTGATGTCCTTAGGTTAGTTAGATTTAATTACTTCTAAGTTCTAGTGGACTGATGACCTCAGAAGTTAAGTCCCATAGTGCTCAGAACCATTTGAACCATTTTGAACACCACGTGTTAGTGTTTACTCATTGTGTAGCAACTGGGGTGCTTTAACAGCCGAACCGCTAGTGGCATAGTAGGGAAAGCTGGCTCTCCATTAGTGTTACCTGGGCCAAACGCCAAAACTTGCAATTAATTTTAAATGCACTATAGGTCGACTGATAAGGTAAGGAACAAGGAGGTACTGCTCAGAATTGTAAAGGAATGTGTGGACAACACTGACAAGAAGAAGGGACAGGATGATAGGACAAAAAAAAGTTGTCAACAAGGTGCTATACTTATAAGGAATGGACTGGATTCTCTGGTCCAACTGAATCAATCACTGAGTGAAATGGTTTATGTTCGACTACTCGGAGACCAAACAATTATGGAATTTTTATGGATGACAATGCACCATGTCATTGGCCCACAATTATTCGCAATTGGTAACCAGATTGCCCGGCATGAATACCATTGAACATTTATGGGACATAATTGAGAGATCAGTTCGTGCACACAATTCTGCACTGGCAACACTTGGGAATTGTGGATGGCTAGGTAGCAGAGGTCAGTACTTCTGCAGGGGACTTCTGGTGACTTGTTGGGTCCGTGCCTCTTCAAGTTGTTGCACCATGACAGCCAAATGGATGTCTGACACGATATTAGAAGGTATCACACGACTTTTGTCAGCTCAGTGTATTGTGATGGGATTTATAGGCTGCTTGACGCCAGAACGTTTCCTCAGTGCAGTCAGTATCTGCAGAGGCTTCTAGCACTATACGCAGCCTCTATCGGACTCTTGACTCCCAGCTATATGATTATGCTTGTCGTACCCATATCTTCACCCGTGATAGATCAAATATCTCTGAGTCTTCATCACTGTCAAATAAGCTTACAATATCAATGTTTCAGAGTTTTAGCAAAAATTAAAACATACCAAACTTTAACTGTGTACAGGAAACCTCACAAAGATCATCAACTTCAAGTAAATAACTTAACGAAATATTTTGTAAATGAAAACCAGAGAAACATTTTATACTGAATTTTTCTCTTCCAACTTCAATAAACTTTTCACCTCTCTTGGATATGCAATAAATAACTCTCCTGAGGGCATCTTGTCATATTATTATTAAGATAAAACGCTGTCAAAATTTCAAGTGACTAATTTGTCCTATATACACTCCTGGAAATGGAAAAAAGAACACATTGACACCGGTGTGTCAGACCCACCATACTTGCTCCGGACACTGCGAGAGGGCTGTACAAGCAATGATCACACGCACGGCACAGCGGACACACCAGGAACCGCGGTGTTGGCCGTCAAATGGCGCTAGCTGCGCAGCATTTGTGCACCGCCACCGTCAGTGTCAGCCAGTTTGCCGTGGCATACTGAGCTCCATCGCAACACTGGTAGCATGCCGCGACAGCGTGGACGTGAACCGTATGTGCAGTTGACGGACTTTGAGCGAGGGCGTATAGTGGGCATGCGGGAGGCCGGGTGGACGTACCGCCGAATTGCTCAACACGTGGGGCGTGAGGTCTCCACAGTACATCGATGTTGTCGCCAGTGGTCGGCGGAAGGTGCACGTGCCCGTCGACCTGGGACCGGACCGCAGCGACGCACGGATGCACGCCAAGACCATAGGATCCTACGCAGTGCCGTAGGGGACCGCACCGCCACTTCCCAGCAAATTAGGGACACTGTTGCTCCAGGGGTATCGGCGAGGACCATTCGCAACCGTCTCCATGAAGCTGGGCTACGGTCCCGCACACCGTTAGGCCGTCTTCCGCTCACGCCCCAACATCGTGCAGCCCGCCTCCAGTGGTGTCACGACAGGCGTGAATGGAGGGACGAATGGAGACGTGTCGTCTTCAGCGATGAGAGTCGCTTCTGCCTTGGTGCCAATGATGGTCGTATGCGTGTTTGGCGCCGTGCAGGTGATCGCCACAATCATGACTGCATACGACCAAGGCACACAGGGCCAACACCCGGCATCATGGTGTGGGGAGCGACCTCCTACACTGGCCGTACACCTCTGGTGATCGTCGAGGGGACAGTGAATAGTGAACGGTACATCCAAACCGTCATCGAACCCATCGTTCTACCATTCCTAGACCGGCAAGGGAACTTGCTGTTCCAACAGGACAATGCACGTCCGCATGTATCCCGTGCCACCCAACGTGCTCTAGAAGGTGTAAGTCAACTACCCTGGCCAGCAAGATCTCCGGATCTGTCCCCCACTGAGCATGTTTGGGACTGGATGAAGCGTCGTCTCACGCGGTCTGCACGTCCAGCACGAACGCTGGTCCAACTGAGGCGCCAGGTGGAAATGGCATGGCATGGCAAGCCGTTCCACAGGACTACATCCAGCATCTCAACGATCGTCTCCATGGGAGAATAGCAGCCTGCATTGCTGCGAAAGGTGGATATACACTGTACTAGTGCCGACATTGTGCATGCTCTGTTGCCTGGGTCTATGTGCCTGTGGTTCTGTCAGTGTTATCATGTGATGTATCTGACCCCCGGAATGTGTCAATAAAGTTTCCGCTTCCTGGGACAATGAATTCACGTTGTTCTTATTTCAATTTCCAGGAGTGTATCTACTTTTTACACGAGACTATGAACTACATTTTTCATCAACTCCATCAAGCAAATATCTAGCATAGTAAGAGCTGGAAACCTTAGCAGCAGCTTATGTTACTAGTTCAGCTGACCCAATGGTTAGAGTATATTACATTATATGTTATCTAATAAACAGATAAATATGGATTCTGAAATTGTGAAAGAATATACCCATTCTTATAGCTGAGAATGATGTATCGAGTGACAATTGCAACTCCTTTAACTTGTATCTTCCATATGTAAGACCATAAGCTAGTTTAGTAAGACTATAAGCCTAAGTGAGAGATTTTAGATCTAATGTACAAAGATGTTGTTTTGAAAATGTGTCCCCATAATAATATATGGATTTATCACACCATTGATGTTTTTTTTTAGGACTTCTGTTGCTATCATCACACGTCAATGTAGCTTGGTCAGTGAAAAATATGACTGCATTAATCAGAGATGAAAGGGTAGCTTTGAGAGATGAAACATTTAAGGAAGCAGAGTATATATAAAAAGACAAGACCCAGCAGAAACTATCAGACAACAAATGAGATACTGAATTTAACTAGGAAAAAGAGGAGATATAAAAATGCAGTAAATGAAGTAGGCAAAAATGAATACAGATGGCTAAAAAATGAAATTAGCAAACGTGCAAAAGAAAGAAGCAGGAATGGCTACAAGAGAAATCAAAGCTGTGGAGCATGTATAAGTACTGGCAACTGAAAATTAAGGAAACCTTTGTAAAAAGCAAAGGAGCTTTATGACCATAAAGAACTCAGACAGAAAGCCAGTATCAATCAAAGAAGGGATGTAATCTACAGAAAGGATACAGGAAACAAACCTGATGGCAGTATTATATAAATGGAAAGGGATGTAGATGAAGATGAGATAGGATATGTGATTCTGTAAGAATAATTGGACAGAGCACTGTATGACCTGTCAGAACAAGATATCTTGTATAGACTACATTGCCTCCGTATAATCGAGATCTGTAGTATCCCCACCAGTGGACAGACACATGGACACAGATGAGCAGGTGTGGATCTTGTGGAAGAGTAATGCAAAAAGCTGTCAAGGACAGCACGCAATGAGCATAGTATGGGCGAACCGCAGACCCATATATTTACTTGCCGTTAGTGATAGGCTGGACCAGTCAGTTCTTATTCAATCAAAAATGATAATTGCATGCTTTTATAGACCACCTGCATCAGGAGCTGTAGTGATAGAGCACTTCAGAAAGAACCTGCAGAACTTCATGAACAAACTTCACGCCCATGCCATTGTAATACGGGGGTGTACCTCACCAGTTATAGAATGGGAGGGCAATGTGATTAAAGCTGGTAAAGAAACAGGGATTCATGCACCATTATTCTGAATGTCTTGTCCTAACCTGACTTTGAGCAGGCAGTTAGAGAACCAACTCATTAAGCTAACTTTGTAGACCTCCTAGTAACAAACAGACACAAACTTTTCAAATTAGCTAACATCAAGGAGGGTATCTGTGATCATAAGGCTGTGATGGCATCTTTGACTATGGGTATTACAAAAAATGTTTAGAAAAGTGGGAAAATATTTTTACTTAGCAAGGGTGAAACAATACAAATTACTGAGTATCAGAATAGTCAACATCAAATATTCATTGCTGAGCACCAAGACCTGGTGCACTTTCAGAAAAAATTCAAAAGCCTCATTCAATATGTCTTAGACAAGTATGTTCCAAGTAAGGTCTAAGGAATGGGAAATACCAAATGTTAGAAAACTGGTACATAATTAAAGAGAGCTTCATCACAGATTCCAATTACGAAATCTGCAGGTGGTTTTCCAATACCATACGGTGAACAGCCTTCATCACATGTTGGGAAAATGTAGTTTTTTTTTCCAAAGGTGCATTTTTTTGACATGTGCTTAGCAAAAATGGCCTTGTCCCTACAGCCAATGATGTCAAAGCCATCATTAACCTATCAGCATTCAAGAACTTGAGAGAGTCCCAGTCCTTCTTGGGCATGATTTCCCTTTATGCTAAGTTTATTGCCCATGGTGCAGATCTCCACCATCATCTTAACCACCTTCTGCAAAAGGCCATCAAAATTATGTGGCCTGTGGACTGTCAAGAAATGATGGCACTCCACTTACTCTGGCCATCAGACTATCCCTCACAAAGTCAACAGAAAATATTAAAGCATTGTCACTCATTTTTGCTGTTACGGCTCCCCCAGAGCCTCATAACCAATAATGGTTCACAATTAGTGTCATGTGAGTTGGAAAATTTTTGCATTAGCAGACTTATGCAGCATCTGACTACCATTTCATTTCTCCTGGACTCTTACTCAGAGAGGGAGCTTTCAAAATAGAAATGAAGAATGATTGAAGGAGAAGAAATGAATTATAATTTGTTCTTCAATCATTATCATAGATGAAGGAGAGACTCAAATATCTCAAGGAAAAATAATATTATGAAATGAAGAAGTCCATGTCTGGCTGGTTCCACAATAATGCAGTGTCTAGCTTTCATTCCATAATGTCATATGGGATTATTTTTTGGGGTAATTCAGCAAGCAAAGCTAAAGTTTTCCAGGCACAAAAATGTGCAGTAAGAGTTATATGTGATGTGAACTCAAGAACATCCTGAAGAAGCCTGATTAGGGAACTAGGGATACTAACTACTGCTTCCCAATATATTTATTCTTTAGTGAAATTTGTCATTAAAAATATATCACTTTTTCAAACCAACAGCTCAATTCATGGAATCAATACTAAAAATAAGAATAATCTTCACAAGGATTTAAAGTCACTTAGTCTTGTACAAAAAGGTGTGGATTATTCAGGAACACACATTTTCAATATCTCGCCAGCAGCCATAAAAGGCTTAACAACCAATGAAATTCAGTTTAAGAGAAGCCTAAAGGATTTATTGGTGGCCAACTCCTTCTACTCCATTGATGAATTTCTCATTAAAACCAACCAGTATAACTTTTGCACAATTTCACTGCAGTAATGTGTTCATTGTAAATATGTGTGTGTGTGTGTGTGTGTGTGTGTGTGTGTGTGTGTGTAAGTACAATCTAACTTCTGCACCACTTCTGTGCAGTAATGTGTTCATTGTATTATAGTAGTTGTATTACACGTTTATTACCTTATAAATAAATAAAAAACTTTTTTATTTTAAATTCAGTGCATTAGTATTTGTAAAATGACTCTTTCATATAGCGTTCATTAAAAAATGATGATCATTCCACTTGGGACCTATGGAATGGTACATTAGCTTATTTGTTTTAGTTGTAAATATTTGTCATGTATTGTTGTTTCTCTGACATGTTCTACATCCTGGAGGACCTCCTCACTATGGATCAATTGGAATGAAAGTAAATCTAATCTAATCTAATCTAATCTAATCTAACCACATACTGGTTGATGCCAGTTAATGGGTGCAGTCCAGTGGAATGTTTGCTTGAGGACCAGCCATGGGCCTCCTGGATTTTTTATAACCTGAGTCACATGCCCCAGACTACTGTGACCTGCCCTGTTTCCCTTGTCAGCCTGCCGTTCAGGCCCAGTCTTTTGGCCACCAACAGGGGTGGCTGCCACGTGTAGTAGTGGGGTACAAAGGTTGGTGTTTGTTTGTGGTGGATGTAGGTTCAAACCACCTGACCCATCATTCAGATCAGTTGCACATATGACTCCTTGGATCCATGACACTACTGTTTCCACACCAACTGGATGATGGGGTTAGTTGAGCATTTTCCCAGTAGCAATCCACATCCACTGCTGTCCCTGCCATGTCCTCTACTGTATTACTTTTGCTTGGAAATAGGGCCCAGTGGCAATTACTCCTGCAGCTCCTGCTGCTGAGCCCATAGACTTGGAACCTGCACCCTCCTTTCCCCATTCACCATGGATGAGTCCTCACCCCTGCTGATGAAGGTAGACCAACCAATATGCCAGCTTCCACAATCTGCTGCTACTCTGGCAGAATCAGCTGAGTTATCATTGCCTTTTCAGGAATAGACTCACTGCTAGGAAATCCCTTGCCCTCACCTGTTTTGCAATTGAGATTATGACAGAAACCGGGCCATTTTTAGCCCTACATGGCCTTTTCAGGGGGGAAGGAATTTAGTAACTCTGCCAGTGAATATACATGTGGATGCAGCATATGGGCTGGTGCAGGTTCATGGCAGAACAATGTCAAAAGCTATCACAGACAGTGTGTATGGTGTCTCATAAAAGCAACCAAGCCAGATGTTACTACTCTTGGTTCCAGGTGCTAGCTGTTTTGGTCATTCATACTGGTTGTGTTTCGTGCTTCCTTCCTTGCTATTCTCTACACAGTGTCTGGGCTCTCTGCTCCCCTGTAGACTGACCGGCATGTCAATTTTTTCCTGTTTTGGGGTCTGTCCCCCCAGTTTACAGGTCAAATAATCACTATCAGCTAGCATAGTGATGTTTGCACTGTCAGGATGGTTTTATAGTGTTGTCATGTATATGCAGAAACAATGTGATTCTGAGACAACTTACTATGATTAAAGTGTATCACCCAGTACGCAAAATTTGTGACAGGTGAAATACCTTCAGGTTTCAAGAAGAATGTAATAATCCCAGTCCCACAATAGGCAGGTGCTGACGGATGTGAACATTATCAAACTGTGTGTTTAAAATGCCATGATTGCAAAACATTAACACACATTATGAGCATAAGAATGGAAAGACTGATAGGAGCTAACCTTGGGGAAGATCACATTTCATTCCTTAGAAATGTAGAAACATACCAATAGGCAATACTGACACTAGAAGGTAATTTGAAACAAAACAATAAAAAAAATACATTTATAACATTTGTAGATTTAAAGGATGCCTCTGAAAATGTGGATTGGAATATAATATTTGACATTATAAAGGTAGAAAGCATAAAACACAAGGAGCAAAAATATATCTTTGACCTGTACAGGAACCAGACTGCAATTATAAGAGTCAAAGAACAGACAGGAGGCAATAACTGAGCCAAGAATGAGACAGGATTACAGTCAATCCCCAGTGTTGTTTAATCTCTACATTGACCAAGCAATACAGGAAACCAAAAAATAGGGAAATGGGATTAAAGTTCAATGAGGAGAAACTTTTAGGTTAGCCAATAATATTGTCCCTTATTTCAGTCAAGCAGCAAGAGGACTAGGAAGAGCAATTTAATAGACTGGGCAGTATCTCGAAAGTATGCTATAATACAATTATCATAAAAAAGTAAAAGAAATGTAATGGAATGTAATCAACTTAAATCAGGCGATGCTGAGAGAATTAGATTTGGAAATGGGATACTGACAGTATGAGTAGTAGATGTGTTTTGCTATTTAGAGAGCAAAATAAGTTACAATGGCCAAAGGAAAGAGAACAGAAAATGCAGACTCGCAATAGCAAGAAAAGCTTTTCTCAGAAAGAGAGGTATTTCATCACCTTATATAAATTTAAGTTTTAGGAACTCTTTTATTACAATATTTGTTTGGAACTTGCAAGGGGAACATGGATGATAAATAGTACAGACTAAAAGACAACAGAAGTCAGAAGGTTTTGGCCCTTGAGAGAACTGTTGCAGGGAGAGCAAGGGAAATAACAGTAAGCAGGTTCAGGAGGATGGAGGTTGCAATAGTTACAAAGGAGGAGGAGACTTTAACAGAATAAACCCTCCACCACACACTGTAAGGAGTATTGTGGAGTATTGATGTAGATGCAGCAGAGAGATGCATCAAATCAGTGTTTGGACTGAAGTCCACAACAACATTGTTTTAGTATTCATACCAGGGAGAAGCTCAGATGGTGCTCATGTATATCAGTAGTCTGATGTCTGAATGTTGTACCAATTTAAGGAGTAAATATCATTTCCATTCACTTGGACATACTTACAAGCAATTTTACAAGGCAAAAAGAGAGATTCTTTGTATATTTCACTAGGAAAAAAGTAAAAGAAACTGTTTAAAATATTGAATAAAGTGTCAGAAAGAAATATACAGGGTATGTAAGTGGCACAATCAGTAGTCCATAATGTGGCCTGTCTGCCAAGTGTTGAGTAGTAACTAATAATGTTTATCAATGCATATTTTCTGAGTTCATAAAAACCATTGATAATTATTTAAAAATAATTGCAAGGCTACCTATTTATTTATTTATCTATTCACATTTTATGTCCTTCATTGGACCACTCTAACCAACTTTATACCAGGAATTTTTCAGTTTCCTGTCAGCCCAGTACTTCTTCATTCTCTCAGCTCTCATCAGAAATCACCCTTCCTATTGTCTGTTTGTTGATTCTCATTTGCAGTTTGGTTTGTTTGTCTGTGAGTTTCCTGATTTTGTCAGTTTCGTTTCTTAGGTCTTCCAATGAAATCTGTAGCTCATCCATATCTTCCTTGATTTCTGTAATGTTGCACTTACTATTCCACAATTTTTCTCTTTTTCTCCTGATGATCCTGTTCTCTAGTGTTCTGACTAGATGTCCGAAAAATGAAATGTGTTTCTTCCTGATTGTACTCATTACCAGTTCTATTTCCTTGTAAGGCTACCTATTATGAATGAATTAATATTAGTTCCCATACTTGTAATTTCCTGTAGATCCAGAAGAAATTTCTTGCCATCATACTTTGGTGGCTGCCTTGCTAAGTGGTTCAAACCTGGGAGATACATCTGTGAGTTTTCCCATATCAGTCAGTAATAATGTTTTATTTATGAGTGCCACCAATTTGAACACAGAGATTAACATGACACTTCTCATATCTTGTCCACAATATAATATCCAAAGAAAGATGGATTGGCACTCCCTGCTACCAAGAATCCTATATTAATCAGAATTATGTCACCTAAATAAAAATCCAATCTTAATAACCAAGAAAATATGTTGAACATGAACACACTTCATATGCTGCAATCACAGTGTACACTCTTTTATCACTCCACAATGACCAGTTTCAACAGTCTTCTGCTGCCATCATCTGATCTAGGGGGAAACAAAGATAATATGGAGGGTGGAGGGAGACTACAATTCATGTGATGGACATATAAAAATATACAATATTCCATGCACCTTCTAGGACTCACTATAAAACTGCCATGTTACACTACACGAAGTCAAAGCATGAAAGGCACTCTCCACATATACATGCCTTGATAAAAATCCAGTTGATAAAATACACATGGTCAGTAAAATGCACACAAATGATAAAAACGCCAGCTAAAGTCCTTGTATCATCAATGCAGGATGGAGGCAAACATGATTCTTACAATATAATTCTCCGGGCTTTCCCGGCAAAACATTGTCATGTTAATTAATCAGATTTCTCCCCATTATTTGCATCTTTCCTGCATGATATTTCAACTGCATGACTCGTATTCTTCTTCAGGTGCTGGAAGACTGCAAGTCACACAGTTGAAATATTGTGCAGGAAAGACCTGAATAACTGGCAGAAACCCGATTAATCACCATGATTCTTACAAGCTTGCCACACAGCACCATGCTACCATCAGCGCTGACATAGAGGTGGCACTTAATGATGACAATGTTTGGCTTGTGGGGTGCTCAAATGCTCGGTCATCAGCACCAGTACAAAGTCCCAAGTTTTACTCAGCCCAATTTATTACACAGTCCAATCTAGCAATTGTCACAAATGATGATGATGATATGATGAGAACAACACAAACACCCAATCCCTGGGCAGAGAAAATCCTCAGCCCAGCCGAGAATCGAACCCAAGTCCCCGCGATCCAGAGGCAGCAAAGCTAGCCACTACACCACAAGTTGCAGACGAGGTAGCAGTTGCTACAAAGTTATCTATCTTGTTGCCGGATGGCATGTGTAGTACATGCTAAATGATCATGTACTGTGGTTACCAGCAATGAATAGTGATGCACCGAAAGAAAGTTTGATTTTTCAAAGTGCCTTATTGAACAATTAGGAATGCCACCTGGTGAAACATATAAAATTACTATGGGTGTAATGCCCATGTAAAATCTGTTGTAATTACATGCTGTGCCCTTATTGATAGTGTGAAAACAACAGTAACAACCAAAAACTTAAAAAATCAATAACTTTAATTTACAAATTAAGATGATGTGAAAAGAAGAAAACCACACTGGTGCAAGCATGAATCCAAAACTGGCCAGACCTAGATGGGTCCCACAAAGTACCCACATAGAAAAAAGGGGCGACACACCCAAAAGACATTTGGTGTTGAACTTTCTTCAAAACTCATCTAATCAAGAGGCATATGCAAACCTTACTGGGTGTCATGTGTCTGCTGCAGAATCAATTGAAATGACATATACCATAAAAAATTATATAGATGACTAAATAAAATTAAAAGTATGAACAGTTCATAATAGTGCTTGTGTGAGTATGTCACACAGCATGCAGAGGATGTCTGTAATCCATGCTGTGTGAAATATGCTCTACAAAGACTCATTCATGCTTTTAATTTGGTATGTACCATTTTAATTGATTCTGCAGAAAACAACTCACTCCCACTAAGGTTTGTGTCTGCCTTTGGATCAGATGACTTCTGAATGAAGTTCAGCACCTTGTGGCTTTTGCACACGTCCCCCCTCTCTTCTGTGGGGACACTTTGCGATTCCCATCTGTATATGGTCAGATTAGCATTTTCACTCACACCAGTGCAGTTTTCTTCTTTTTACATCATACTGCTTTGTAAATCAAAGATATTTTTTTTTTAAGTTTTTGATTATTGCTGTTGTTTTCACACTGTCAATAAGGCCACAGGATGTAATTACACCAGATTTTATATGGACATGGGCCCACAGTAATTTTATATGTTTTGCCAGGTAGCATCCCTAAATGTTCTGTTGAACACTTTGAAAAATCAAACATTTTTTGTAGTGCACCACCAATCATTGCTGGTAATCACTGTATGTGATCATTTAACACGTACTACATATGCCATCCAGCAGTGACATAGATAGCTTTGTAGCTGGTGCCATCTTTAATCAACACTCTGCTGGCAGCATAGTGCTGTATGGCAAGCTTGTAAGAATCATGTTTGCTTCCACATTGCATGGTTTATACAATGATTTTAGCTGTGTGTTTTTTATCATTTGTTTGCATTTTACCAACTGTGTGTATTTTGTCAGTGGGATTTTCATCAAGGCATGTACCCTTGTCGAAACTTGTCATCTTGGAGCAACAAAAGCATCTACAATGCAATTGTGGCATATGAAGTATGCTCATTTTCAACCATACAAATTACCCCACAATCATGTCTACCTTACAAAAACATCTGTGGATGACTTGTTTAGGGAGAGATACTTTTCTTTCCTTTTTATTTTACTTACTATCTGAGTACTTGGAATTCCCTGGGTATGTATTTGTTCCAATCCTCTACTAGTTTGTCTCATCATCGTATGGCGAAAAGCTCAAGGCTGTTATCTTAGGTGACAGCCAAGGACGCAATTTATCTAAACTTTTAAATGAAAACGCTCAGATTGAATGTTTAGGCTACGTTTACCCTCAAGCCAATGCAAGTTTCGTACTCAAAAACGTTAACCAAAACACCCCCAAATCTTGCCCTCTGACATTGTGGTAATTGCAACAGGAACAAACGATGTTGCTTGCAACAACAGCCATCATCTAATAAAAACTTTAAAAGCCAAATTACCGTGCATTGTATCGAAGAAAGTGTTTTTAGTGGATGTGCCTTTCAGACATGATCTTCCAAACTGGTCATGTGTAAACACAGAAGTAACCAGCGTAAACTCGCAGATCTACAAACTGTGCTCAAAATTCGCAAATATTACGATAATTAAAGCAAGCGAATTTCACAGAAAGTTTTATACACGAAACGGGTTTCACCAAAACAATCTTGGGAGGAGAGAAATCACAAATTTCATATTAGAGACTGTAAGGGAAGAAAAAGCACTAAGTGGGCCCATAATACCACTCAGTTATAGAGAACCAAACATCAGTGAGGAAAACATTGTACCCAAAGACAAATACAGCGTAAAACATACTGAAAATGCAAATGAGTGTAGCATGTTTAATTGCAAAAACTTTTTATGGCCAAACCACCTATCCCATTGTGTGGAACCGACATCATCATCAACTGAAACAGCATCATCATCTGAAATAGCAGTGCCTTCAGTACAAGAACTAGCAGCTGAACCACACACAGCGGAAGCAGCAGCTCGCCCTACACGAAACAGAAAGGTAACTCAGCATTTTTTATGTTGAGTGACACAAGAGAAAAACAGTCAAAATCATGTGAACCATCTCTCTCGTGTATTAAACATGGGACTCCAGTGCCACAAGCAGAACTAACTAGTCTACTGAGAAAAAATACCACAAACAAATATACAAATGTAAAGGTGAGCAAGTCTCAAACTTTGCCCGTATTTCATCAAAATATAAGAGGTCTGAAAAATAAAATAGACCAACTGCTAATTCACCTAAGTGATGAAGAGTGTGGAAGTGAACCTGATATATTGTGTTTCTCTGAACATCATATCACAGACGGAATCAATATGTTACAGATTGAAAACTTTTGTTTAGCTGCCTGCTATTGTAGATCTAGTATGGGAAAGGGTGGTGTCGCAATATTTATTAGGAATAATGTAGTGTATAAATCTCTAGATTTAAGCAAATATTGTGTGGAACAGCACTTTGAGGTGTGTGGTATTGAGATAACAACAGACAGTGCAACAGTTATTGTGCTGTCAATTTACAGGGCTCCTCCTGGATATCTGAACGTTTTTATGGGAAATATTGAATCACTCTTGTCCCGCCTGTCTAGAAAAAGTAAATCAGTCATTGCAATGGGTGACTTTAATGTGGAATTTTTAACAGAAAACAGGAATAGAACAGATCTTGAACACCTGATGTGCTCTTACAATTTAGTGTCAGTGGTAAACAGTCCAACTAGAGTAACAGCCAGTTCTAGTACATTAATAGATAATATATTTATAGATAAGGATGCATATAATAATTTAAGTGTAAAAAATGTTACAAATGGCCTATCTGATCATGATGGACAGTTCCTCACCATAAACCAAATAAATGTACAAAGGAGAGAAAATTTCATTTGGAAAAACATTAGTATTACAAACACACATAACATGGAAAACCTTAAACATAAACTACAACACATGGACTGGTCTTCTGTGTATGCTGCTATTGATGTAAACTCAAAATTTAATATATTTATCAACAAGATTACAAGTATTTTTGAAGAAACATTTCCTAAAAAGTTAATTAGAGAAAATCTGTATAAATCAGATCACAGGCCTTGGGTTACTAAGGGCATCAAAATTTCCTGTAGAACAAAACGGGAGCTTTATGCAGGAGCCAAGACATCAGATGATCCACATAAGATTAAGCATTACAAATTGTACAGTAAAATTCTTAACAAAACCATACAGGCATCAAACAACATGTTCTTAAAGGCAGAAATTGATAACTCGAACAATAAAGTAAAAACTATTTGGAATTTTGTAAAGAAGGAAATGGGGAAAAGTGCAGTTCACAGTGAAAATATTCAAATAAAAAATCAGGATCATATTGTTAGTGATCCAAAAACAGTTGCTGATATGTTCAACAAACATTTTTTAACAGTAACAGAACAAATTGAATCACAAGGCTCCATAAATCAAGCCATTAGTTTTCTGCAAGCCAGCGTACCTGGCAAGGTACCACAAATCAAAATAACAACAGTCACTATTCCAGAAATTGAAAGAATAATTAGATCCCTGAAAAGTAAAAACTCCACTGGAGTTGACAACATATCTAGCAAATTATTAAAATACTGTTGCGGCCACTTAAGTAGAATCCTTTGCCACATTTTTGATGCGTCACTTAAGCAAGGAATAGTGCCCGAAAGACTTAAGTATGCAGTTGTGAAACCTCTGTATAAAAAGGGAGATAAGGCAAATACTTCTAACTATCAGCCAATCTCACTACTGATGAGTTTTTCTAAGGTTTTAGAGAAACTAATGCATGCCAGGATTGTTAATCACCTCATTGAATATAAGATCATCAGTAAAAGTCAGTTTGGATTTCAGAAGGGGTTATCAACAGAAGATGCAATATTTGCATTTGCTGCCAATGTTTTGGAGTCCATCGACAAAAAGATGAAGATAGTTGGAATATTTTGTGACCTCTCAAAAGCGTTTGACTGCGTCAGTCACCAAATACTTTTGCATAAAGCTTCATATCTAGGCATAAGTGGGGCAGCAGGGAAGTGGCTCCATTCTTATCTTTCAAACAGAAAACAGAAAGTTGTACTGGATAGTCAAGAAGGTGCATCAGCATCATCGGAATGGGGAACAATCACCTGTGGAGTGCCTCAAGGCTCCATTCTGGGCCCCCAACTTTTTATTATTTTTATTAATGATCTTCCTCTATGTACAGATTTTTGTAAATTCACCATCTTTGCTGATGACACTACGCTACTGGTTGATAACTCAGTGGATGAACTTGAGGTGACAGCTAATAAGGTTTTTAGTGATATTGTGAACTGGTTTAATGTAAATGGTCTTTCTATTAATCACAGTAAAACAAACTATGTCCAGTTTCAGACAATCTCTAAAGAAGATGAACAAGAATTAAAACTAGGTGACATGCAGATAGCTAAGGTCGATAGTACAAAGTACCTTGGCTTACATATAGATAGCAAACTAAACTGATCAAACCACATCTTGGATCTCTGCAAAAGGCTGAATTCCGCAACTTATGCTTTACACATTATCTGCTCTTACAGAAATACGGAAACCAGTAAAACAGCTTATTATGGTTATTTTCATGCCATTATGGCATATGGAATCATATTCTGGGGAAATCAGCCACTTGCTAGGAAAGTGCTATCTGCACAGAAAAGAGCCATAAGAATCATGAGTGGAGCCCACCCTAGAGCCACATGCAGAAATCTTTTTAAAGAACTTCAAATCTTCACATCCATTGCACAATATATATTCTCCTTGATGTGTTTCATAAGGAAACAAAAGCCCCTCTTCAAACCTAATAGTGTTTATCATAATCATGATACTAGAAGAAAAGATGATATCCACTATGAGCATGCAAACCTGAGTAAGGTACAGAAGGGGGTCCACTTCAGTGGTTGTAAGATTTTTAATGCCATCCCTTCACAAATTAAGTGTTTATTAGATGATGAGTTCTCGTTTAAGAAAAGCTTAAGGCAGTTCCTATTGCAAGGGTCATTTTATACTATAGAAGAGTTCCTGAACCATGATGAATAGTACCCTAGTACCTGTACGGATAAGTCTCAGATACATTTCCCACTCTTCATTTGTGATCCTGTATATCTATTACTCGTAAACATCTTAAGTTTTCAGTAGTATATTTTCTGTATGTACGTGTATAGAGTCTGTAATACTTAACTTTGCAACATTTATTTTTTTGTGATTTTAATTTGTAATGTTAATCTAAGCCATATAATTTTAATATGAATAATAGCAATACTTACAAAATACCATAAAAAGTTTGTAAAACTGACACATTCCATATCCTGTGATGTATTCACAACATGGATCACCAGAACACGAAATAAATAAATAAATAATAAAACATCCCCCTCTCTGACCATCCCTACTCTCTCTGTGTCCACACACACCACATCTCACTTTCTTCCCATCTCCTCCCTTCCCTCTCTCTGTCTATTTGCTCCTCCACTCTCTCTCCACCCAACTGTCCATCCCCCCTCTCTCTGTCCATCTCCACCTGCCTGCTCCCTCTGTTCATCTACTCCTTCACCCTCTGTCCCTCTACTCCAAACCCTCTATCTTCTCCTCCCCCTCTGACTGTCCATCTTCTCCTCTTTCCTTTCTCTGCCCATCCCCTCCTTTCTCGTCTCTCTATCCATCTCCTCCTGTCCCCCCTCTCTCTCTATCAATCTCCTCCTCACCCTCTCTTCGTCTATCTCCTTCTCCTCCCCTCTATGTCAATTTCCTCCTCCATCTCTCTCTGTCCACTTCCTCCTCAACTTCTCTCTGTCTGTCCCTTCCTCTGCCCTCCCTTCATCCATTTCCTCCTCTTCCCTTTATCTGTCCATTTCCTCCTCTCTCTCCCACTGTCCATCTCCTCCTGTCCCCTCTTCTCAGTACATATCCTCTTCTTTCCCTCATATTACCATGTCTCCCTCTCTCCTATCTTTGTCCATCTCATTCTCTTCCCTTTCTGTTCACTTCCCCCTCCCTTCTCTCTGTTCATCACCACCTACTCAGTCCATCTCCTTCTTCCCCTCCCCCCCTCTCTCTCTGTCCATCTCTTCCTTTCTCCTCTCTGTCTATCCATCTCCTGCCCCCCTTCGCTCCCCATATTATCATGGCCACTGCAGTAGGGGGTTGCTGGTTCTTACCACCACTGTTTTTCTTCCCAGTAAGTAATGTGGGTACCAAGTTTTGTTGAAATCAATCCAGGGGTTTAGTAGCTGTATCTTACCCTTGGCTTTGCATGCATATGCACATATCACATACATTTCATGCATATTTAATATATTTCACACATATTTGCACCCATATTTCACATGTATCTCTAGCAAGTTTACCCAGCAGTTTCTTTTTCTTGCAGTTTATTGTTTACGTAGTGATACCCTCCGAATTATGTATCGTACAATGATATAGAGTCACAGGTATGTACAGTGATATATGTGGCTACTGTCTGTAAAATGTGTTGTGAATAGAGTCAGCAGTAAAGAAATTATAAATTAAAATATCATGCATGATGTAACATTTTTACATACATCTCTGTATTTATTGATGTATCTCTTGAACTACGTGATCTACAATTATAAATTTTTGAGAGTACATTCTATGGTACATATGATTACTTTCTGATAAATTTGTTGCAAACAGAGTTAGTAGCAAGGAAGTAATAAATTATGAAGTCATGTCTGATACGGCAGTTGTACTGCATGAAAAATGAAAATGTGATAAGCAATAAACTTCTTTCCTTTCAGCATTTTTGAAGTGGTAGGACCAGGAGGGGAGGGGGAGAGGAAGGGGGAGGGGACAGTGATAAAATGTTTGAAATTAAGTGTGAAGTTGGTTGCAAGTCAAAAAGTACACTCATTTTCAAAAACCAGATGGAAATAGTCTGGCTATTTGCATGTCATGATCTACCCTACATTTTGATCCCCACGATCACACCTTTGAGAGACAAATGCTTTAAGTTTTACTGTAATTCTTTCTCAATGGTAAGTGATACATGTACCAACTTTGGTTGAAATTGATCCAGTGGTTTAGGAGGACTTGTGGAACATACATATGTACATACATACATAGACTTTTATAACATGTATGGCTTAATAAATATACAGCCAGTATTAAGTTATAAATGGTAGATAAACTTGTCTGGACAAATAGAGGGATGGAATCAGCAATATTTTTTATGAGATCCATCTTTAATGTCACCCAAAACTATTTCAAGAAACCACAAAAAAATTAAAGTTCTTTGAACCTTGCTTGTCTCATGTATGAAAATGGATTTATAACTTGGATAAAAAAAACTACAGAAGCTTAATGCAAAACAAAACGTAATCTCAACATAATCTCTATAGAGCATTTTGTCCAATAAGATTCAATTTTTTAAATCTTTTCACTAAGGAAATATGTTTGAAACTTTGCTCTGCAGTCATTTTCTGGAAAGATAACCCCTTTAGCCCCCAAAATTATTTCCCTCCAAACCTTTTTAAAGTCACTTGGGACCTAAACTCAAAAATAGGATGAGTAGGGGATCTATTCTGAAGTCCAGCAAACACATATTTCCCATTAAATTGGGCACTTTCCCACAGGAAAGCAGGTGCATTGTCCTGATGCAAGAGTACTTTGCAAGTAGAGTTACTAGCAAAGAAATGATAAACTATGAAGTCATGTCTGATGCGACAGTTGCACTGCATTAAAAGTGAAAATGTAGTATGCAATAAACTTTTTTCCTTTCAACATTTTTGAAGTGACAGGGCCAGACATGCAAACTGCCGGACAGCCAGACTATTATCATCTGATTTCTGAGAATGAGAGTACTTCGTGACTTGCAACCAACTTTACACATAATTTCAAACTTTTTATCATTGACCCCTCCCCCACACCGCCCCTGCAAACACACACACACACACACACACACACACACACACACACTGGCCCTGTCACTTCAAAAATGTTGAAAGGAAAAACGTTAATTGCTTACTACATTTTCCCTTTTCATGCAGTACAACTGTGAGTAATAAGAGCCAGAAACATTTTTACTGCATCCATGAACATTACTGGTTGTTGTTGTTGTTGTTGTTGTTGTGGTCTTCAGTCCTGAGACTGGTTTGATGCAGCTCTCCATGCTACTCTATCCTGTGCAAGCTGCTTCATCTCCCAGTACCTACTGCAACCTACATCCTTCTGAATCTGCTTAGTGTATTCATCTCGTGGTCTCCCTCTACGAATCTTACCCTCCACGCTGCCCTCCAGTACTAAATTGGTGATCCCTTGATGCCTCAGAACATGTCCCACCAACCCTCCCTTCATCTAGTCAAGTTGTGCCACAAACTTCTCTTCTCCCCAATCCTATTCAATACTTCCTCACTAGTTATGTGATCTACCCATCTAATCTTCACCATTCTTCTGTAACACCACATTTCGAAAGCTTCTATTCTCTTCTTGTCCAAACTATTTATTGTCCATGTTTCACTTCCATACATGACTACACTCCATACAAATACTTTCAGAAATGACTTCCTGACACTTAAATCTATACTCGATGTTAACAAATTTCTCTTCTTCAGAAATGCTTCCCTTGCCATTGCCAGTCTACATTTTATATCCTCTCTACTTTGACCATCATCAGTTATTTTGCTCCCCAAATAGCAAAACTCCTTTACTACTTTAAGTGTCTCATTTCCTAATCTAATCCCCTCAGCATCACGCGACTTAATTCGACTACATTCCATTATCCTCGTTTTGCTTTTGTTGAGGTTCATGTTATATCCTCCTTTCAAGACGCTGCCCACTCCATTCAACTGCTCTTCCAAGTCCTTTGCTGTCTCTGACAGAATTACAATGTCATCAGCAAACCTCAAAGTTTTTATTTCTTCTCCATGGATTTTAATACCTACTCCAAATTTTTCTTTTGTTTCCTTTACAGCTTGCTCAATATACAGATTGAATAACATCGGGGAGAGGCTACAACCCTGTCTTACTCCCTTCCCAACCACTGCTTCTCTTTCATGTCCCTCGACTCTTATAACTGCCATCTGGTTTCTGTACAAATTGTAAATAGCTTTTCGCTCCCTGTATTTTACCCCTGTCACCTTTAGAATTTGAAAGAGAGTATTCCAGTCAACATTGTCAAAAGCTTTCTCTAAGTCTACAAATGCTAGGAACGTAGGTTTGCCTTTCCTTAATCTTTCCTCTAAGATAAGTCGTAAGGTCAGTATTGCCTCACGTGTTCCTATATATCTATGGAATCCAAACTGATCTTCCCTAAGGTCGGCTCCTCAAGTACATCGCCCTTTGTATAGACCCTCTATATACTCCTTCCACCTTTCTGCTTTCCCTTCTTTGCTTAGAACTGGGTTTCTATCTGAGCTCTTGATATTCATACAAATGGTTCTCTTTTCTCCAAAGGTCTCTTTGATTTTCCTGTAGGCAGTATCTATCTTACCCCTAGAGAGATAAGCCGCTACATCCTTACATTTATCCTCTAGCCATCCCTGCTTAGTCGTTTTGCACTTACTGTCGATCTCATTTTTGAGACGTTTGTATTCCTTTTTGCCTGCTTCATTTACTGCATCTTTACATCTTCTCTTTTCATCAATTAAATTCAATATTTCTTCTGTTACCCAAGGATTTCTACTAGCCCTCGTCTTTTTACCTACTTGATCCTCTGCTGCCTTCACTACTTCATCCCTCAGAGCTACCCATTCTTCTTCTACTGTATTTCTTTCCCCCATTCCTGTCAATTGTTCCCTTATGCTCTCCCTGAAACTCTGTACAACCACTGGTTCTTTCAGTTCGTCCATGTCCCATCTCCTTAAATTGCCAACTTTTTTGCAGTTTCTTCAATTTTAATCTACAGGTCATAACCAAGAGATTCTGGTCAGAGTCCACATCTGACATTACTGGTCTGAGTCAACAAACATAGACCCCCCACCCACTCAGAATCCATTTATTTATCCATATGCAAAAATGCTTATAATATATTATGTACCCATTTATATAACATGTCTACCATCTCAATAATCTCACAAATCATAATGTGATTGTCTCCTACCATGATGTTTTCATACCAAAAGATTTCCAGTGGGCATATCGGAAGTCTTTTAGTCCAAATACAGCTAGTTAATTTGTCTGTTTTTTTTTCTTTTTACTTCTTTTATGTATGATGCAAAGTCATCTATTAACTCCTCATATTTTGTTTTTACTAAATGTAAGTTCATATACTTGAGAGAAGAAGTCTACTGAATGATCATGTGAAATACAAAGTGTAAGTATAAAAATATTAGATATGAGGATGGAGGATTTATTTTCGTAGAGTTAGGGAAATAACAATTTCTTCTTTCAACACAATATCCTATTTAATTTTCACAATCATTGGTTACTGATATTTGGAAAAACAATAATTTATGTGCCACTAGTGTTGCTTGTCATCTCAGTCATTTAAGTGTAAGGGTGGGAGCTATAGCTTTGGTTTCTAAGATTAGGTGTCAAGCTGCTTTTGTTCTGCAATTTAATTTCACGACTTTCACTGTGAATAAAACAATAAGAGCCATTGCTTGGACACCACAAGAAACTAAACAGTCTACACGCAGAAACTGGTTACATACAGTCACCCACAGAAATGTAGTCCCCTATAACACTGATGACATAACACTTCACATACAAAAGAAAAGCAAGCAGACAGTTAAAACATTTATTTAACTAATTTTATGGTATAGTGCTAAAAGGTTTAAAAGAATATTCACTTCATTTCTTTTAGACATAAATTTTACAACAGTGCTGGAAGTCAACAGCATGCAATTTGAATAGCTAAATCAAGTTTATATGCTATTCCTACATCAGCTGTAATGTAGAATAGGCGTAAAGTGTGGCCTTAATGCAGTGTTGCATTAATTTGAATGCTTTTATTAAAATGTTCCATTCTAAACTCTCCATAAACACTTTTCTTTCAGGCATTACCACAGTATGGAAGTATTTGCAACTTTTGATATTTTGGATTCAAAAGGAGTGAAAGTGGCAGAAGGCCACAAGGCATCATTCTGTCTAGAGGACAACCAATGCATGCCTGGGGTGCGTCCCTTCTACGCCTGTGCCAATTTTGGAGATCAAGGAATTTCTGTAAACTGTTCTGATATTTATAGGCATAATATTGATTGCCAGTGGGTGGACATATCAGAACTGAGTCCTGGAATGTACACATTCAAGGTATGATTTCAGAAAGCACCTTAAAAATAATAAAATATTAGTTAGATAAGCAAATAACATTATTGGTGGAATAGAAATGCTTTAAATGTAAGAGATGAATTCCAAAATCTTATGATCAGATGTTACTTCTATGCATGATGCAAACGGAAAGGAAAGGTAATTTTTTGATTAACATATCTCAAGATGTACAAACACCAAACGGCTTTCTGTTGACAACAAAATTATAAGTATTAAGTACAGAAGTGTTGCTGCTTCATGGAGAATTTAGATGGTTTTAATAGCAAAATTATAAATAGAAATCAGTGTACATATATCATGCATTGTAAAGTAAAAGGATTAAATGTTGAATACTCTGGTAATAAAAGCTCTAAAATAGACAAGCTTGAAATTTTTTGTCTGAGTTTAAAAATGTTAAAGTAATTTGTTTAAATGAACACTGGCTTAGTGAAGGTACAATAAAAATCTTAAGTAAAACTGAAAACTTTAAGATAGCTGCCAGTTTTTGTAGGAAAAGTAAGTCACTTGGAGGTTCATGCATACTTATTCATTCAGATTTAGATTACCATGTAAAAAGTGACTTTAACTTTTTAAACGAAGAGTGTAGTTTTGAGGGGTGCTGTGTCAAACTAAGGAACCTAAGTGTTGATATAATCTTGATTTATACAGTCCCAGGGAAAGAGATAACTGAGCACTTCCTACATAAATTTCAGTTTTTTCTAGAACACCTTAGTAAAGAAAACAGAAGAAAATTGTAATTGCTGCTGATTTCAATATCAAAGTGTTGAGTGAAAATGATGAAGCATCAGAATTCACTGACTTAATAAAAAAAATATGATTTCAAATTAAATTTTTCAGAATCAACAAGGGAAAATGCTCAGTCAGCTATGTGTATTGACAATATTTTAACAAATTATTTTTTTTGAAGATGTATATAAATTTTGTTTAGATTTTGGTATTCTGTTAATTCAGCACTATTAATTGAGTTGCCCAGATCATGTGAGGAAGTTCTGTGTAAAAAGGTCTATGTAAAACAAAACTTTAATCAGGAAAACATGATTTCATTTCATGACAAGCTGAATGAGACAGAATGGCACTTTGACAAAAATATTTCTAGCATTGCAAATTTTGAAGCATTCTTAAGTAGTTTTTTAAATGTTTTCAATTAAATGTTTTCACCTGCAACTTATTTTAATAAAGTGACAAAAAAATTGAAATGCTAAGAAAAGGCAGTTACATAATGAACTAAGATATAATAAAAATGCTGATTTTGTTGAATGTGTTAGACAGTACAAAATTATGTTTAAGAAAGTCGTCAAGGCAGCACAGCAAATGGCAAATAATAGTTTAATTTTAAGACATGAGAATAAATCAGAGGCAGTGTGGTCAGTTGTGCAATCTGAATTAGGTGTTAATGTGTCTAGTCATGAACTTTGTAACGTCAAGCTTGAAGATAAGCTTATTGTGAATACAGCTCAAATTTCAGAATACTGCAATGAATTCTTCATAAATGTAGCAAAATCAGATATAAGTGTTGCAGATTATGACAACAAAGTATGTCCCTTCGGACTTGATCAAATGTTGAAATGCTTCACAAAATTTAAAGCAGTGTCAGTGACAGAAGTAGAAAACACAAAATAAAAATTCTTCAGGTTAGGGTGGGATACCCACAATAGTTCTCAAATTTGTGTGTAAAATAATAGGAAACCCACTATCTTTAATAATAAACCCGTCTTTTGAACTTGGATGCTTCCCAGAGATGCTAAAGTATGCTGTTCAATAAAAGGTCATTAGAGGATATTGGAAATTATTGTCCCATATCTCTTCTCCCAGCCCCGTAAAAACTGTTTAAAAAAGCTACTGCCAGCCAGATTCAAATATTTGAAAAATATGAGATTATTTTGAAAACTCAGTTTGGCTACCAATGCGGGTAAAGCGCTACAGACACAATACACAAGTTTGTGGATATGAGTAGCACGTCATTAGATAATAAAAATGAAGTCACAGGGATCTGTTGTAATCTCACAAAAGCTTTTGACTCAATAAATCACGCACTTCTTACCCACAAACTTGACATGTATAGAATTAGGGATAGTGGTTTACAGTGGCTTACTGCACACCTGTGCAACAGAAAACAAAGAGTGATTGTCTCTACAAATGCAGCAAACTACTTTTCCAAATGGAAGATAGTGACACAAGGTGCCCCTTGAGGTTCTATCCTTGGACCTATTTTGTTTCTATTCTACATTAAAGACCTATCCATCAACCAATATCAGTGCCCCATCAGTCTCATTTGCAGATGACACAACTGTATTAATTGAAGAACAGGAGCCAGAAACTATTCCTATCACCATCAGCAATACAATAGATCATTTAGAAACTTGGTTTCGTTTCAGTGGATTAACCCCAAACATCCCAAAAGTCCATGTGGTCCAGTTCAGAACAAAACAGTCAACATCCCAGTAAATTAAAATAAATCATATAAATCAAAATCTGGGAGAAGCAGATTCTGTGAAATTTTTAATATTAAACCTAAGCGAGTGGAATAAATATGTTGAATATCTATTAAACAAACTATGTAGCATTGCACTTGCAATGCAAAAATTAGCTAATGCCACTGATGTGGACACAAGGAAAACTGCATACCATAGCTACTTCCACTCAGTTATACAGTATGGTATTGGTTTTTGGGGAAATTCAAGCAACTTAATGCACATACTGAAATTACAGAAAGGAATTGTTAGAAACATGTGCACTGTACATCCAAGAAAATCATGTTGCCCAGTATTTAAAAATCATAAATTATTAACAGTGGTCTCCCTATGTATTTATGATATTATTTTTTAAATATCAATTTAGAATTATGCCAGGATAACTGCTTTGATCACACTCACAATACAAGAAATAAATAAAATTTTATGCTGCCTGCTTGTCGTTTAAAATTATATGTTCAAAGTCCGCAGTGTAACGGAATGAAAATTTACGACAAACCAAAAGCCAAGGACATTCAGAGTATGAAACTAGATTCACTGAAAATAAATCTGCATGATACCCTACTTCAGTGATGCTACTATTCAGTTGAGGAATTCATGAATAATGAACTGAATATTTGAGAAGGATGTAATATATCAATTGTCTTTTTATGTAAATGTGTGAATGTATCTTTCTACAAAAAGTTACATTAACGTTTCAGTCATAGATTTACACCAATGAAATTGTATAAACCATATTTTGATGTGTCTCCTTCACTCTAATCAAATGATTAGCTTTTGCATGTTATGAGACGAATAAATCCCAATTCACAATTCGCATAAGACAGCGCCAGATCCCTTAAGTCATGCTGCAAAGCATGTTTCTATAGCTAAAAATTGTCTGCGCACGCAATTTTGTTATGGTTTTCTCAGCACAGAAAGCTGTTGGGTTCTTTTAAACCAATCAGAAAACAACATTAGACATTTCAAATGAGCATCTGATATTTCTGTGATATCTTCATGGAAAACAATATCACATAATTATTTCATTCTGTTCATGCCATATTTTCAATAATTACTTCAGCTGAGACACCACAGATACTATTTGAGGGGAGAAACTTCAGTGTTATGGTATAGATGAAGGTATAGAGTAACAGATAGGAGCTACTCCTGTGTAATCTTTACATATTACCAGGCCAATTATAAAATTACTTAATGATGTTTTTTTTCCCTTTTGAATCTCTTTTCTGTCACCCAGAACTGTAACAAACATTTCAATAATAATTACTTTGAAATAATTTCAGAGTAGAGAAAAACTTGCGAATGTTATTATTAAAACTGACAGCATGAGCATTGACATCATTTTTATTTTATTTCCTAGCTTTACACATGACACTTAGGTCTCCCCATCTCTCTCTCCACCTTGTCCTCCCTCCTCCCTCAGACCATCTCCTGCATCACCCTGTTTTCACCCCTCCCCAATGGGAGGTGGTTCGTACCACCACAATACTTCTTTCCAGTCAATAAGTGGCATATATACCAAGTTTGGTTGAAATCTGTCCATTGGTTTAGGAGAAACTGCGAAAGAAACATTTTATAATATATACGTAGATATAGATGGAGAACCTCTCTTACACTGGACCAAGGTTTGACTTATACAGTATTTTCTACATCAAAATTTCTTAAAGTATAATGAAAATTTTAATATGCTGCATGGTAATAAAATGATAGTCATCATACTGATTTTAAAACAAGATACTGATGTATATAATGACACTTGAAATAACAATATTGAATAAAAAATAATAGCAATACTTTTAGTGATACTACTACTACTACTACTACTACTCCTGCTGCTAGTGATGGTACTACTGCTAATAATAATTATGACAACACTGACAACAGAAAATACAAAAGTAGAGGGTGTATATAAAGTCACTAGTTGTTTTCCACTTAACACCTTCCCTGTCAAGGAAAATTTGATATCTCACCTGTATTTTATACTAGCCCACTGGTGATCTGATGAAAACTCTGCTGAAGTATGGCTCTGGTCACCAGTGTGCCAAAACACCACTAGTGTAATAATATGTCTGTATGATGTCACTACATGAGTGCTTCCTGGGCTGTCTATAGCAAGCAGGACATATTGCTGCATAAACTGCTGCAGGAGTGGCCAGCTAGACCCTGCAGTGACCCTAAAACAATGTTTTTTTGTTGGTAATTTCCACCATACAGATTTATTTGGTAAATACATATCTTACAGGAAACAATAAAAAATAAAAATAAAGACGTTTTCACATGACCTTTGCACTCTTTAACAACTGTAGTCTTATAAATTCATTCTTGGTTTAATTGTATCTTGTTTTTTTATTATTATTATTCTTGAAGGAAATTTTACTCCTAATTTATTTGCAAAACACATAAACAACATCTACAAACAACACAAAAGATACTTATTAATGTAACCTTTGCACTGTTTAAACACTGCAATATTACATTGATTTCATTGAAACAACTGATGCACATTTTAGGTTGTTCTGGACAGTCATTGCAGAAGGTTGTAACTTTCTTGATTTTGTTTTCTGCTGCTTTTTTGCCTTCCTGAGCGAAAATCCTCTTGTAGCCCAATGTGAAGTGTCACTGAAATGTTCTTGCTAGTCCCTCAGTTTTTGGCAAAGTATGGGCTTTCTTTGTTGATGGAGGAGTGGCACAGGTCACATATTCTCATAAATGCAAGGCAACAGACTTTTTGAAAATCCAAAGTTCTTCTCCTCAAAGTGTTGTTTTTACGATGCAGAATCCCAGCATTTACTATAGAAGTCCCCAGTAAAAGTTCCATTACTACTTTTCTCCACCATTTCATCCCTTTCTCAATGGTAAATAATGTGAAGACGTCTGGTCCCTGAGATCAATGCTTTTCTTTATTTTGTACTCCAGCATAGCCTTTTCCTTTCCCTGATGGTCTCTAAACCATCAGTATGTTCAGGAATCACTGAAATCATTCTAACCCTCCTGTCGTCAATCCAGTTAAAAATTTTGAGACCATTATTGTTCTCTGCTCCACATATTTCCACCTTTTTAAGCTCCTTCTCCACAATAATCTTGAGCAGGCCTGCTCCATTTGGATTAATTGTTCCACTGAGAAGCATATTTACTTTCTAAAAACTTATGCACTAGAGAAATGCTTGTATAGAAATTGTCAGCATACAGAATGCAACCTTTTCAAAAAGAGGCTCACATATTTTGTAGTGATAGCCTCAACGTGACCTGCAAATTGCAGTTCATCATTTTTCCCTTGGTAGATACGCAGGGCAAAAGTGTAGCCTTCCTCTGTACAAATTTTGTACAGTTTTACACCATACTCACATAGTTTTCCTGTGTATAAATTTTGTACAGTTTTACATTTTACAGATGAGACTTGTTGGGGATATTCTGCCTAAAATCAGTTTTCCTCTCTAATGATTCATGCATTCATCAATTACCACATCTCTTACATTGGTCAGAGCATTTTGAAAGTTAGTCTGCAGATGTTCACTGAATAAGAGTACTTTGTAAGATTTGTCATTTATGTTTCTAGGGGTATCATTATCAATAAAATGCTAGCAAGATAATAATGCCAGAAATAGATCATGAGGCATAGTGGCTTTTATAACTTTATTTTTGTACAGTGAATTCTTTAAACAATAAAGTGAAATTTCTGGGACCTCATTAACCCCATAATTATCATTATGGCAATAAACTTGTCTATTTCTTCCTCAGAAGTGCCAACCCAGCTGGCTAGTTGGGATTTTTTTTTGCCTGTCATGTTGTACACTTTCTGTACTGCATATTTTTGTTTGTTTCCAACACCATTTTGTTAAATATGTCTTGTGTTACCAGTATTTTGAAAACACTGAAAGGGGTGTCCAAATTTGTGGATATATTAACTTCTGAACCCCAATTAAAAATTACTCTTGTTATATTTTGTCCAGTTGGTTTCAAAATTGGGATATAATTTTCATTACCATTATCAGAGTTACACATGGTATTGTGAGCCTCATCAGAACAGGAGTCATTATCACTTACATTTAAATCCAGAGAGGATCTTGAATCTTGGGGATTGTAAGCTGGCTCATTGTCAGATGCAGGAGAGACATCATAATAACTGGAGACACTTTTATTTATGTAGTAGTACAGATAGTAGCATAACTCTCCATCATCTGCTGGTGTAATACATCTCCGCTTCTTTGTTACTGGCAGCCCAGAAGCAGTTGGAACAATGAAACATCATTATAGCTTGTGGCCAACCATAAGTATTATAGAGCATAAATAATCATCTCATAACTGTCAAACATACCTTAAAGCAACTATTCTTGGCTACTAGCACTAATACAATTTAAAGCAGTTTTTCTTACCTGTAAACACTAACAAATTGCAGTTTTAATGTACAATAATATGTGACCTGTTTTCTGTAGCATTTGGTGCTAAAAAAGTGCAGCACAAACAATTGGAAGCAATAACACATTTGAATTATTTATCTCATTGTAAAACAAAATATATACCTTTGAGCCTTTTGCAGCTTAAAATTTGATGTAATAGTCACTTCCACAATTTCAGGAAGTCACTGAAATTTATGCCAATTGGATGGCAAGAACTGCATTGGGACACATGGTGCGCAGAGCCACAGGGAACATGTTAAACACTTTATTATAGACTATAAACATGAACATACACTTCTTAATGCAAATTCAGTGCATTTTATTGTGATGACCCTGCTAATGTAAGCACAAGTCCCATTGTTCCTGTGTAGCCCAAAACAAGCTCACTAACATATTTATTTGTTCCACAGCTACAAATATATGGCTTTCCAATTGTTGACAATTAGTGATTTTCACTTGATATTCTTCAGAATTGGTAAATTTCCAGAAGAAAAATCCAATGGGGTCAAATTGGGCAAGCTAGGAGCCCTAAGTCTCAGTGATGTATGGCCAATCTGTCACCCAGAGAAAGTGGCATGCATCTGTAGTCCTAGACAATTACAGAAAAATGTGGAGGTAGTCCATCTTTTTGTCAGATCATAGTATCTAGAATGTCATCCTGAATCAACTGAGGCTCCAAAAATTATTCCATTAGGTCAGGATAGGCGTGACCTATTGCTATTATCTCAGCAAATATGAACAGTCTGTACACTATTGATTTTGTGATATTCCACACATGTATCCTTTGGCAATTCCTATTCCTATAATGCATATGGCTGTTCGTTTGCCAAATCCTATAGTTATATCAGTTCACACACCAACAATGTGAAGTGTTGCCTCATCACTGACCTGAATGTGCTGCATTACATATGCATTTATAACAGCATCCAATTATCCATAGAGCATAATGCATAAGTTGAATATAATAGAAAGAAACATTCCACATGGGAAAAATATATTAAAAAAAAGATGCTGTGACTTACCAGACGAGAAAGCACTGGTAGATAGACACAGTAAGAAACGCACAAAAGCACACACACAAATTTCAAGCTTTTGCAACCCAAGGTTGCTTCATCAGGAAAGAGGGAAGGAGAGGGAAAGATGAAAGGATGTGGGTTTTAAGGGAGAGGATAAGGAGTCATTCCAAACCCGGGAGCGGAAAGACTAACCTTAGGGGAAAAAAGGGACAGGCATACACTTGCACACACGCAAATATCCATCCACACATATTCAGACACAAGCAGACATATGTAAAGGCAAAGAGTTTGGGCAAAGATGTTAGTCAAGGCAGAAGTACACAAGCAAAGATGTTGTTGAGTGACAAGTGATGTACGAGGGGCAGCAAATTGAAATTAGCAGAGGTTGAGGCCTGGTGGGTAACGGGAAGAGAGGAAATATTGTAGGGCAAAAAACTCCAGAGATGACAAAACTCCAGAGATGAGAATTTGCCCTTCAATATATCCTCTCTTCCTGTTACCCACCAGGCCTCAACCTCTGCTAATTTCAAGTTGCCGCCCCTTGTACATCACTTGTCACTCAACAACATCTTTGGCCCTATACTTCTGCCTCAACTGACATCTCTGTCCAAACTCATTGCCTTTACATATGTCTGCTTGTGTCTGTAAATGTGCGGATGGATATGTGTGTGTGTGCAAGTATGTACCTGTCCATTTTTCCCCTAAGGTAAGTCTTTCCACTCCCAGGATTGGAATGACTCCTTACCCTCTCCCTTAAAACCCACATCCTTTCATCTTTCCCTCTCCTTCCTTCTTTCCTGATGAAGCAACCTTGGGTTGCGAAAGTTTGAATTTTGTGTGTGTGTGTTTTTTATTGTGACTATCTACCTGTACTTTCTCTTCTGGTAAGTCACAGCATATTTATAAATATATAGTGCATAAGTTCATAGATAAGTGAGTGGCTCAAAAACTTCATAAATGATAGAATCCAGTATGTTGTTCTCAATGGAAAGTGTTCATCAGAGACAAGAGTATCATCAGGAGTGCACCAGGGAAGTGTGAAACGACTGCTGCTGTTCTGTATATACATAAATGAACAAGAATGTGAGAACTGTGGTAGCGAAGGGACTTCAGTTTATTGGGAAAATTATAGGAAAGAGCGGTTCAGCTATAGAGGAAATCACATATTGGATGCTTGTGGGACTTATTCTTGAGTACTGAGTGTTTGGGATCCATAGCAGGTCAGATTGAAGGAATATGTCAAAGCAATTCAGAGACGGGCTGCTAGATTGTTGCTGGTAGGTTCAAACAACATATAACTGTTACAGAGATGCTACAGGAACTCAAATTGAAATCCCTGCAGGAAAGGCAACTTTCTTTTTGAGAAACACTATTGATGAAATTTAGAGAACTGGCATTTGAAGCTGACTGTCAAACGATTCTACCACTCCCAATATACATTGCACAGGCCATGAAGGTAAGATACAAGAAATTAGGCCTCATATGGAGGCATATAGACATTCCTTTTTCCCTTGCTCTATTTGTGAGTGGACGAGGAAGGGAAATGACAAATAATGGTACCAAGTACCCTCCACCATGCACTACACAGTGGCATGTGGAGTATCAATGTGGATGTAGATGTAGATGTGGGTGTAGATGCAGATGTAGATAGCCTGTCTGGTGGCATAGTCCTCAAATCCAAGTTCATGGACAATTTGAATGTGGGAAGCACCATTTTTAAATGAGTCAGAGTTTTCCACATAAAGGTGTGTGCAATCCCAAGTTCCCTACTTAGCCTTTTGGTTGATGCTGAGGGGCTGGAAGTAATCACTTCCTAGATCATTCCACAGTTTCATCTGCTACCACTAGCCTTCCCAAATGCTGTTCATTAGTAACAAAATCAGTTTGCTTGAATTTTTTGACCATGTTCTTAGTAGCATTTCTGGTAGGACATGGTTTTTGAGATTTATGCATGAAATTATTCCATGCCTCCTCATACAACATTCCACGTAGTCAGTCAGTAGCAGCAACTGTTATTTCTTCTACTGTGTACATTCTTTTAAATTAGCTGCAAAAAAGTCAAAACTTAAACGTTAAAACAGAAATGGTTAGAGACTTTACAAACATACTATATTTATGGCTGTACAAAGAAGAGATTTTATGATATAGTGAGTTCTAAGGAAGAAGACTACAGCATCTACAAGTTTTGGGAAATAAGAAATATCTGATGGGAGAGACTTTTTTAAAATTATTACTAATGATAAATGTGCAATCAGACGATAGGAAAGATAGCTACTTAGCTTTAATGGAGTAAGATATGCATAGAGAGCAAAGGCAGGTATTATTGATGTTTTATGTGGTCCACTCACATTAATGTGACCACCACCTATTTTCAGCATCAGAGTGCAATAACCACTCACAGATGTCAGATGCCAGCACTAGCTGTGGATGATATATTATGCATTTAGGAGGAGGGGGATGAAATGGAAAACAGTGCAGTCATTGCTGTAACATGGAAATGGAGCAAAAAAAAGGGCATGGTCATTGGCTTTTGGGCCAAGGGTGAAAGCATTTCTGAAACCACTAATTTTGTAAACTGTTCATGAGATGCAGTGGTCAAAGTATAATACGCATGGTGAAATGGTGCTATCTAAAACCATCAGCAAGCAACTGTGGTGGATCACGAGCCATAAGTGAGGGGGTGAAAAACAGTGGCAGAGAGATGTGTGAGAGAACAGACTTGCAATGTTGAGCATCTGATGACCCAGATGAACCAAAGGGCTGCCAATTGTGTCTCCTCAATGATTGTTGAGAGAGTGTTGCTGCATATGTGCTCCACAGCAAGACCTGATTAATTCACCTATGCTGATTGCTATTCATTGGCAACAAGGGCTGAAATTTTCTTACCAATACCACAACAGGACATCTGCGAAGTGGTGACAGGTGGCTTTTTCAGATGAATCACATTTTATGCTCCATCGGACAGATTGCCATTGGTATGTATGGTGTGAAATCTCTGAAAACTAACACCCTGCAACAATCATTGGAAGACTCCAGGCTGGAGAAGGAAGCGTTACAGTCTGGGGAATGTTTTTATGGCATTCCTTGGCTGATCTCATCATTCTGGGAGGCACAAAGGATCAACAAATGTATGCATCTGTCCTTGGGGACCACGTCCATCCATACATGCAGTTCGTTTTTCCTCAGCATTCTGGCATCTACCAACAACATACAGCTTAAAGTGTAAGTGCATGGTTTGAAGCACATCAGAATGAGTTTGCCATACTTCCCTGGCCACCAAACTTGCTGCATTTAAACCCAATCAATAATCTGTGGAACCACCTCAATCAGGCAGTTCATGCCATGGATCCTCAACTGAGAAACATGGCACACCTGACTGTGGCACTGGATTGACATGACTCCACATCCCTGAGCCTTGTTGACTCTTTTCCTGCACATCTTTCATTGGTCCACACTGCAATAGGTGGTTATTCAGTCTTCATACAGGTGGTCACATAAATGTGATTGGACAGTTTGTGGGTATATTGTTAATTGTATTTTGAAGTTGGAAATGTTATTTGGTTTTCTATGTAATGAGGGAGATCATTCCAGAGGCTGCTTCCTGCTACTGAAAAAGACTTAGAGAAAGTGGCTGAGTAATGAGAATGAGTGTTTCTGCTTTGTTGTTCAGACTAGAGAGTGAAGGTGGAGAAGAGATATAAGTAACTGTATACAGATAAAAAGGTAAAGAAGACAGGGTGCATAGAAATTTCTATGTTTGTCTGTGTGTAGCCAGGATAGCAATGCATATTATGGTAAAATTATGATCAAAAAGTCAAATGTTGGATGTTATACTGGGGATACCTACACTTATGAAAGAAGTGAAGTGGGTGAAAAATATTATTACTAGGGTGAACTCTAATATTCTAATGTTCATACTTCACTGTTGTTGATCACTCATTTGAAATTATGTCATCAACTATTAGTTTAATAGCACACAGCATAAATAAAAACATTGAGTATTTTTTTCAATATATGAACTTTTATGATTAATGAAAATGTCAACATCAAAATTACTTCTTTGTTTCAGGTATCAATAAATCCAGAGTTCAAAGTTGCTGAGATGACATATGAGAATAATGCTGCTGTTTGTTCTTTGTATTACTCAGAATCATTTGCACATGTATTCAACTGCACAATACAACGGCCATGAGCATATGGAGGATAATAGAAGATGAAGATATATGGTGAAGAATGTTAAAAACACAAACTGTTTTCCTAACAAGAAGACAATTTTGTTCTTCAAGAACTGAGAGGTGTTGAACAATTGAGGACATGTTAACTTATAATGTAGCAAACTGCCTACGTAACTGCACATGCAACCATAAACTAAAAAGTGTGTATATATGTTGTTTTTTCTGTACATAGTGCACAAATATTTAAGAAGTTTGAACATTTTAAATATTTTTCAGTCTCAGTAATAAATTCATTTAACAATCAGTTTGTACAAAAGTATCAATAAATGTGCTTTTTACAAACTGATGGCTTGCACAAACAATTCAACTATCTTCTTTATGGACATTTCCTGTAATTATATTCACCTGACATGTCTATAAATCTACAGAAATACTGTATAGTGGATGATGGAGAGTATTTCTATTGTTCATTGTTTACTCTTTCTTTCTCATATCATTTGTGAATTCCTGTGAATTTTCGAATACTTATAAAAAGTGTACCACTCCTTTAGGGTTAAAATTATGTGAATGTAAGAAGGTCCTAAATTGAATAATTTTAGAAAGGAAACTAATGGTCAAAAAATAATGTTTAGTTTTCTTTGATTTGTTAACACAAATAGCTTACATAAAACAGTAATGAGCTAAACTCAACCACTCCTACTCAGAAAGACAGCCACCTGTCACTATATAAGACTTACCAAGAGGGAAAGCGCCGGTAGATAGGCACAATAAATAAAACACACAAACACACAACAGAATTTCGAGCTTTCGCAACTGGCGGCTGTTTCGTCAGGAAAGAGGGAAGGAAAAGGAAAGATGAAAGGATGTGGGTTTTAAGGGAGAGGGTAAGGAGTCATTCCAATCCCGGGAGCGGAAAGACTTACCTTAGGGAAAAAAAGGAAAGGTATATTCTCGCGCGCGCGCACACACACACACACACACACACACACACACACACACACACACACACACACACATATATCCATCCATATACACACAGACACAAGCAGACATATTTAAAGGCAAAGAGTATGGGCAGAGATGTAATTCGAGGCGGAAGTGTGGAGGCAAAGATGATGTTGAATGACAGGTGAGGTATGAGTGGCGGCAACTTGAAAATAGCAGAGATTGAGGCCTCGTGGATAATGAGAAGAGACAATATATTGAAGGGCAAGTTCCCATCTCCGGAGTTCGGATAGGTTGGTGTTGTTGGGAAGTATCCATATAACTCGGACGGTGTAACACTGTGCCAAGATGTGCTGGCTGTGCGCCAAGGCGTGTTTAGACACAGGGTGATCCTCATTACCAACAAACACTGTCTGCCTGTGTCCATTCGTGCGAATGGACAGTTTGTTGCTGGTCATTCCCACATAGCAAGTGTCACAGTGTAGGTAGGTCAGTTGGTAACTCACGTGGGTGCTTTCACACGTGGCTCTGCCTTTGATCGTGTACACCTTCCGGGTTAAAGGACTGGAGTAGGTGGTGGTGGGAGGGTGCATAGGACAGCCTTTTGAAGGCCAGACATACCAACAATTAAAGGGAACAGCCATGGGTACCAGGATGGCCCCTTCATATGCCAACCTATTTATGGGTTGCTTAGAGGAAGCCTTCTTGGTTACCCAAGCCTGCCAACCCAAAGTTTGGTACAGATTTATTGATGACATCTTCATGATCTGGACTCACAGTGAAGAACAACTCCAGAATTTCCTCTCCAACCTCAACTCCTTTGGTTCCATTAGATTCACCTGGTCCTACTCCAAATCCCATGCCACTTTCCTAGACGTTGACCTCCATCTGTCCAATGGCCAGCTTCACACATCCGTCCACATCAAACCCACCAACAAGCAACAGTACCTCCATTATGACAGCTGCCACCCATTCCATATCAAACGGTCCATTCCCTACAGCCTAGGCCTTCGTGGCAAATGAATCTGCTCCAGTCCTGAATCCCTCAACCATTACACCAACAACCTGAAAACAGCTTTCGCATCCCGCAACTACCCTCCCGACCTGGTACAGAAGCAGATAACCAGAGCCACTTCCTCATCCCCTCAAACCCAGAACCTCTCACAGAAGAACCCCAGAAGTGCCCCACTGGTGACAGGATACTTCCCGGGACTGGATCAGACTCTGAATGTGGCTTTCCAGCAGGGATACGACTTCCTAAAATCCTGCCCCGAAATGAGATCCATCCTTCATGAAATCCTCCCCACTCCACCAAGAGTGTCTTTCCGCCGTCCACCTAACCTTCGTAACCTCTTGCTTCATCCCTATGAAATCCCCAAACCACCTTCCCTACCCTCTGGCTCCTACCCTTGCAACCACCCCCGGTGTAAAACCTGTCCTATGCACCCTCCAGTCCTGTAACCCGGAAGATGTACACGATCAAAGGGAGAGCCACGTGTGAAAGCACCCATGTGATTTACCAACTGACCTGCCTGCACTGTGACCCTTTCTATGTGGGAATGACCAGCAACAAACTGTCCATTCGCATGAATGGACACAGGCAGACAGTGTTTGTTGGTAATGAGGATCACCCTGTGGCTAAACATGCCTTGGTGCACGGCCAGCACATCTTGGCACAGTGTTACGCCGTCCGAGTTATCTGGATACTTCCCACCAACACCAACCTATCCGAACTCCGGAGATGGGAACTCGCCCTTCAGTATATCCTCTCTTCTCGATATCCGCCAGGCCTCAACCTCCGCTAATTTCAAGTTGCCGCCACTCATACCTCACCTGTCTTTCAACAACTTCTTTGCCTCTGCACTTCCGCCTCAACTGACATCTGTGCCCTTACTCTTCGCCTTTAAATATGTCTGCTTGTGTCTGTGTATGTGCGGATGGATATGTGTGTGTGTGAGTGTACACCTGTCCTTTTTTTCCCCCTAAGGGAAGTCTTTCCACTCCCGGGATTGGAATGACTCCTTTCCCTCTCCCTTAAAACCCACATCCTTTCGTCTTTCCCTTTCCTTCCTGAAGAAGCAACCATCGGTTGCGAAAGCTAGTAATTGTGTGTGTGTGTGTGTGTGTGTGTTTGTGTGTGTGTGTGTGTGTTTCTGTGTTTTGTTCATCGTGCCTGTCTGCCAGCGCTTTCCCGCTTGGTAAGTCTTGGAATCTTTGTTTTTAATATATTTTTCCAATGTGGAAGTTTCTTTCTATTTTATATATATATATATATATATATATATATATATATATATATATATATATATATATATATATAATGCATTGAGAGAATTGAATTTTGGATTTAAAGGCATTTGAACCCTTTGCTTGCATGTGCTACTTATGATAGTGGTGTAAGTGCTTCTCCATCAATACTCTCCACATTAGTTAGTAAATGTAAACAGTGTTGAACTCCACCATGGATATATGAGAGGCAACTGCATATTGGTTTTAAGGTACAGCTACCAGCATTGTTGTTGCAGGCAGTGTACTGGTTGTTACCTATCTCATTTCTTAGATAACTGAAAAATTGTGGAATCTTACGCGGTGTATTGTGGTAGGACCACTCTCACCACGTGTTTTTGAATGAGAATAATACGACTAGTTCCAGCACAATTTCAGCAAACCTTATATATTAGTAGATGCTGAAAGATTACACACTGCAGATCTCGTTTGTCTAGGGGGTTCTCAAAGTTTTGTCTGCAAAATAATCATTCCAACAAGCATGGCCTGGGTTTTCTTCTTGTTTGAAATAAACACCGCTGGATCTGAAATACTTTCAGCTAAAATTATATTTATTTGTACTTTTTGTTAGTAACTACACCATTTTCACTATGAACATTGATACTCTAAATCCATTATGCTGCACTTGTCACATAACCACATCCATCTCCCTCCAATACAGACATAGAAGTGGTGGGCAAGCCAACATGTGCCCGAAAGTTGCAGACATTCCTGCATTCTAGATTCTTTGGTCTACTGACCTCAATAAACTCCAAAGATACATATAAATATACAGCATTTAACATTTTAAACAAATCCATTATTTATCATAAAAGAAAATATTCATAATTAAATAAGTTAAACACATTTTCTGGCAACATAATGAAATTACCTTAACTCTTTACTGTGGGCATTGTACTTTTTGCATGAGATAAACTTTATCTCTGACAGTTAATTACATTACAGCAGTTAGGCAGTTGTATGTCATGCAATAAGTAGTTTTTTAAAAAAAACTCACTTTACTATGGGCCTTTGCATGTTCCCCAATTCAGACTAAAGATTTTTCTCTCCAGGCTTCACAGTGTGCTAGACTTGGTTCTTAAGAATGACGTGGGACTGATAAAAAAATGTCTTGTGACTAGGGCCTCCCATCAAGTAGACTGTTTGCCAGTTGCAAGTCTTTCAATTTGACGTGTCAATGGGGATGAGATGAGATGATGATGATGATGATTAGGACAACACAACATCCAGACCCTGAGCGGAGAAAATCTCTAACCTAGACAGGAATCGAACCCAAGCCCTTGGGATTGACACTCTGTTGTGCTGACCACTCAGCTACCAGGGGCGGACGTGAGACTGATTTTGTGTGGGGATTGCTGTACATGGTTTCTGGTTGAGTCCCCAGAGAAAAGAATGTTAAAGGATTTACTTGAATGTTACAACTTGGTACAGACATTATACTTTCCAACTGCTGTTCAGGGAAACAGCAACTTGACCACAGAAACTATCTTCATAAACTCTTCTCTAGTTGATATGTGAGAAAACTTGGTTACTGCCTGTCAGCCCATGATGCACAGGTAGTAATACTGAAATGAATAAAGGCAGAGTCAGATCCCAAAGTAGTGAACAGAAGATTTAAAAATATGAGTTCAAATGACACCATGCAGACATTTAAAGCCAATTTTGGAAGGCTAACTTGGTAGGTAGTCTACAATACAGACCACTTGAATGATGAACATAACAATTTTCTTCAAATCTTTATAAAGTTATTTAATAGCACTTTCCTATTTAAAAAGTGCAGGCAAATATAGAATACTAATAAGCAGATGATTTGGGTAACTAACAGCATTAGAAAGTGAGCTTTCAGTCAACAAGGCCTTCATTGGAAATAAACAACGCACACACAAATGCAACTCACACATACATGTCCAAAGTCTTTGGCTGCTGAGGTCAGACACAATCTGTAGCCTCTGTAGCCAGAGACTGCAGCCATGTATGTGTGAGTTGCATTTGCATATGTGTGTGTGTGTATGTTGTCTATTTCCAATGAAGGCCTTGTTGGCCAAAAGCTCACTTTCTGACAATCTTTTTGTTGTGCCTATGTGCGACTCAGCGTCTCCACTATACGGTCAGTAGCACCTCCCCTTTTCATAATATTGCTACATTCAACCCCATATTTTTTATTGTTTAAAAGCATTAGAATATTATCTGTGGGGAAATGGGATCTGTATCAAAATGTGGAGCACAGTCAAAGCCTAGAAAAAGAATTTCACTACAGATAGTATCAGTACCGCAAAGTGCAGAGGAACATCATCAGACAATTTAAAACAATTAATTACATGAACAGAAGAGAAAGCTTTCATAATAAAATTAAAGCTTGGTGAACAACTGTGAATTCAGTATTAGGGTAGGATGTGAGTGCTTAACATATTACATCTCTCTTGTGTGAGAATGAAACTGTTAGTGATCCACGAGAGTTGTGCAAGATATTTTATGATCACTTCTTGTCAATAGCCATTAAAAATAATAAAATAATACAAATAAATATGAAAAACTCTTAAAATCTGGTTTTCTGAGATAACTGCATCACATGCAGTTACAGGAAACAAGCAAAGATGAAACTGAATCAATTGTTACATCATTAAAGAGTAAACACACACTTGGGTAAGATGAAATTTCCAGTAGGATTATGGAAATCATTGTACCATATACTAGTTCTGTACTCAAGTCACCTGTGTAATTAGTCTTTCAGATGTGTAAAATCTCCTGATAAATTGAAATACTCATTAGTGAAACCACTTTATAAAAAGGATAAAGAAAGAGATAATGTAGACAACTGCTATACAGTTTTTTTGTTACCATTGTTTTCAAAAGTTTTTGAGAAAGCAATGTATAGGAGAGTAGTGGCACATCTCAGTACCCATAATTTGCTTTCACACATGCAGTTTTGTTTAAGGAAAAGGGTACCTGCAGAAAATACTTTTTTTTTTTTAATGTTAAGCACTATCAAGGCTAACCGAGGTACTGAGGACAAGAGGTATTTTCTTTGATTTGGCAAAAGCATCTGATTGTGTGGAACTGTACTTCTGCAACAGTTGGAGCATTATGGGTTTAAAGAAAAAACCTCAACAACTGTTCACTTAATATCTGGAAAGTTGTAAGCAGAAGACTGCCCATCAGTGTCAACAAAAGGTTTGAATCTCTGTTGGTAGCCCTGCGCCCTGCGCCTGCTACACGGACGTCTGAGTCACAGCTCTTGTACAAGATAAGTAATTTAAGTAGTAATAAACTGTTTTTTAACACTTTAAACTAATTTATTACGTTAATTATAGTGCTCTGCAAGCATACCATTAAAGGTTTTTGTCTTACTCGCGTATTTTCACAGTAATCATGTAAAGTTCATTTTGTTTACATATCGCGGCCAGGCCGAACTTTTGAGTTTTCAGATTAAACTTCATACCGCAATCTTAAGTGCATTTACTGATAGTTTAGTGTGCTAAATACGTTTGCTGCCCCTTTATATCTGTAGAGTATCGTCATCTCTTAAGTAATTTCCAGTAAAAAACTTCTGAACCACTGTTTACATAGTCGCGAGTAGGCCTAATTTTTCGTACACGTATTTTCATTGTTTTCCGGTAACTTAATTGTCTTTCTGTCACTAAAATAGATTTGTACCATGAGTGTAAAGTGCCTGACGTGCCGTAGGATCGTTAGCTCCGGGGTCTGGTGTGATGGATGTAGTAACTTTTTTCATTGGGGCGACTGTAGTGGCGTGGGAAGTGGGAAAATGAGCGAGACTCATCAGTGGTTCTGTAGGCTATGCAGTAGAGATAGGAAGATTGTGGAACAGGAGGGGAAAATTGCTGCCCTTCAGGCTGAGTTAAATGAGGCTAGGCGAGAACTGGGCAGGTTAAGGGGGGAGAAGGGTAAACAGGGGTGGGAAGTGGCAACAGGCATGAGGAACAGGCCAAGAAATTCTTCTGACCGCTTTGTTATTAATGTACAAAATAGGTTTGACCTGTTGCCTCAGTCAGAAACTGATGAGCCTCTCACAGAAGTAGATGTACACAGGGCTCAACAAGCTTTCAGCAGCAAATTGATTAAGAATGTAGGGAAGTCTGCAAAGAGAAAGAAAGTCTTGTTGCTAGGTAGTTCGCATGCTAGGGGTGTGGGCCAACTTCTGCAGGATGAATTAGGGTTGGATTACCAGGTCACAAGTTTTTTCAAACCTAGTGCTGAACTTGGGCAGGTTACAGAGGATTTAGGTTCACTATGTAAAGGTTTTACTAAGGAAGACACCGTGGTTATTGTGGGTGGGCCGGGCAACAGTATTGACAGAGATCCGGGGTACAGCATAAAGTGTGACCTGGCAAAGACTGCATCGGCATCGAATCATACCAGTGTTGGGTTTGTGTCGGTTCTGGAGCGCCACGACCGACCTCATTTGACCTCTTCTGTCAGGAGAGTTAATTTGGAGTTGGAACGGCTACTTGGATCTGGTGCAGGGTCACAAATTGGTGTGGTTCCTGTTGATTCACTCTGTAGGTGGGACTATACTAGACATGGCCTACACCTCAACAGGAAAGGGAAGGGTAAACTGGCTGGGCTGATAGCAGGAAATTTAAAGGGGGGAGGAACTACATCTCATGGTGGAAACTCTTTTTTAGTGTAAGATCAGTGTCCAGTGGGAAACTCAGCCAGGCAAGTACTAAAGATGTTAAAAAAGTTCAAGATACTCACAAAAGTAAAGTGAAAAATAATGTTAGTATATTTCATCAAAATATTGGGGGATTGAAGAATAAAAGTACTAAAGATGTTAAAAAAGTTCAAGATACTCACAAAAGTAAAGTGAAAAATACTGTTAGTATATTTCATCAAAATATTGGGGGCTTGAAGAATAAAATTGATGAGCTTCTGCTTTGTTTAGAAGATATAGAAACCAAGAATGTAATAGATATACTATGCCTGTCTGAGCATCACATTGTCACTGATATGCAGAAGGTTAGCATCAATGGGTACAAATTAGCTGCACATGTAAGTAGAGATAATATGATGAGAGGAGGAGTTGCCATATATGTCAAAAGCTTCCACAGTGCAAAAAATTTAGAAACTAAAAAATTTTGTGTAGAGCAACATATGGAAGCATGTGCCACTGAACTTAAACTAAAGGATGGCACTTTCATAATTGTAACAGTGTATAGGTCCCCCTCAGGGAATTTCCAGCTATTTCTGGAAAACTTGGATGCTTTGTTGTGCTATCTGTCAGACAGGGGGAAGCAAATTATCATTTGTGGGGATTTCAATGTTGATTCCCTGAAAGAGTGTAATAGGAAGAATGACCTTTTAGTATTACTCAGTTCTTTCAATTTGAGCTCCGTCATTGATTTTCCTACTCGGATTCAAAGAACAGCAGTACATTGATAGATAACTTTTTTATAGACCAAGATAAGTTTAGGGACATAAATGCTTATCCTGTTGAGAATGGTCTTTCAGATCATAGTGCACAGCTTGTTACAGTACATGACATAGCTCCATGCTGTATAATAAATCAGACTTTCAAAGCAGTGCGTTCAATTAACAATATAAATATTGCAAACTCTAGGGAAAGCCTACAGCAGCTAGACTGGGATGAAGTGTATAAGGAACCCGATGAAAACTTGAAATATAACTTATTTCACAATACATTTTTAAGGGTATTTGAAAATTGTTTTCCCAAGAAAATAGTTAAACATAATTCCAAGAAAACATATAAAAAACCTTGGCTAACTAAAGGAATAAGAATATCTTGCAACCGCAAAAGAGAACTGTATCTAACAGCAAGATGGAGTACTGACCCCGAAATTGTTCAATATTATAAAAACTATTGTGCGGTACTAAGAAAAGTTATTAAAAAGTCCAGAAGCATGTGTATCATGTCTGAGATCAGTAACTCTGATAATAAAATTAAAGCAATTTGGAATATTATTGAAAGGGAAACAGGGCAACCAAGAGCACAGGAAGACTTTAGTGCAATAAAATTGAATGACAAGTGCACTAACAAACAATCAGAAATTGAAAATATTTTGAATAATCATTTTTTAAATGTTGTGGAGAAAATAGGATCTAGATCTTCACTAGAAGAGGCAAGGCTATTAATAGAAGAGGCCATACCTGCACAGTTTGAAACAGCTGTAATTCCACCAACCTCTCCCTCTGAAATCAGTAAAATAATAAACTCACTGAAAAGTAAAAGCTCTTACGGAATTGATGGCATTTCCAGCAAAGTACTTAAAGCTTGTTCCCCACAGATAAGTAGAATTCTCAGCCACGTATGTAATAGCTCTTTGGAGCAGGGTGTTTTCCCTGATAGACTGAAATATGCCATTGTAAAACCATTGCATAAAAAGGGGGATATGTCGGATGTCAACAACTACCGCCCAATCTCTCTTCTGACAGCTCTATCAAAAATTTTTGAGAAAGTAATGTATTCAAGAGTAGCCTCCCATATTTGTAAAAATAAAGTACTAACAAAATGTCAGTTTGGTTTTCAGAAAGGCTTTTCAACAGAAAATGCTATATATGCTTTCACTGATCAAATATTAAATGCTCTGAATAACCGGACATCACCCATTGGTATTTTTTGTGATCTCTCAAAGGCCTTTGATTGTGTAAATCATGGAATTCTTTTAGATAAGCTAAATCATTATGGTTTGAGTGGGGCAGTGCACAAATGGTTTAATTCATACTTAACTGGAAGAATGCAGAAAGTTGAAATAAGTGGTTCGTGTAATGTTAAAACAGCTGATTCCTCAAACTGGGGTGCTATCAAGCACGGGGTCCCACAGGGTTCGGTCTTAGGTCCTTTACTGTTCTTGATATACATTAATGACTTACCATTCCACATTGATGAAGATGCAAAGTTAGTTCTTTTTGCTGATGATACAAGTATAGTAATAACATCCAAAAACCAAGAACTAAGTGATGTAATTGTAAATGATGTTTTTCACAAAATTATTAAGTGGTTCTCAGCAAACGGACTCTCTTTAAATTTTGATAAAACACAGTATATACAGTTCCGTACAGTAAATGGCACAACTCCAGTAATAAATATAGAATTTGAACAGAAGTCTGTAGCTAAGGTAGAATTTTCAAAATTTTTAGGTGTGTCCATTGATGAGAGGTTAAACTGGAAGCAACACATTGATGGTCTGCTGAAACGTCTGAGTTCAGCTACGTATGCTATTAGGGTTATTGCAAATTTTGGTGATAAGAATCTCAGTAAATTAGCTTACTATGCCTACTTTCATTCACTGCTTTCGTATGGCATCATATTCTGGGGTAATTCATCGTTGAGTAGAAAAGTATTCATTGCACAAAAACGTGTAATCAGAATAATTGCTGGAGCCCACCCACGGTCATCCTGCAGACATCTATTTAAGGATCTAGGGATCCTCACAGTAACCTCACAGTATATATATTCCCTTATGAAATTTGTTGATAATAATCCAACCCAATTCAAAAGTAATAGCAGTGTGCATACCTATAACACCAGGAGAAAGGATGATCTTCACTATGCAGGGTTAAATCTGACTTTGGCACAGAAAGGGGTAAATTATGCTGCCACAAAAGTCTTTGGGCACCTACCAAACAGCATCAAAAGCCTGACAGATAGCCAACTAACATTTAAAAATAAATTAAAAGAATTTCTAGATGACAACTCCTTCTACTCATTGGCTGAATTTTTAGATATAAAGTAAGTATTAAAAAAAAAAAAAAAAAAAAAAAAAAAAAAAAAAAAAAAAAAAAAAACTTAATCATTAGTGTCATGCAATATTTTGTGTAATGTAATTTCTTGTACAGACATCTTTTATTAACCTGACACGTTCCACATCATTACGAAGTGTCGTATTCATGATCTATGGAACAAGTATTAATCTAATCTAATCTAATCTAATCTGTAAGGTCATGTAACTCAGGGGTGCCATAGGGTTCTGTTCGAGCTCCATTACTGGTCTTGATATACATCAATGATCCACCACTAAACATGACAGTGGACTAACATTTTTTTCCTCTTTGCAGATGAACCAAGTATTATTGAAAATACATGGAATATAATATAAATGGAGTATCTAATATGGTAGTTAGTAACATCTGCACATGGCTTTCAGAAAAAACCTTAACATGTAACAAAACACAATGCATATAGTATTTGATACAATTTCTTGGAAGTATCACTTTGAAGATCTGATGGAGAAATTGAATGCTCCCATCTTCACTATATGAATGATCACCACTGTCTCTGACTCTGAAACATGAAGGCATGTCTACTTTACCTACTTTCACTCTATTATCTTGCATGGTGTTATAAAGGGTGAGGCAGTTAGGTCAAACATCCCTTGTATCTCCCCAACCGTAATAGATACAAAGATGCTGCTTGGTAAGTGAATTGCAGGGACAGGGGCTACTTGAATACACCACATTTCATGTTTGTGCTACTTTTTATTACAGAGATATGAGACCATCTTTGGTTTTTTATATGGATCTCTATGTTAAATTTTAGTGTAACATGATGAGCTTAAAAAGGTGGTTTAAAATATGTATATACCACAATATTTAGATGAATAGTTTTTGAGACACAGATATGTTTTCATATTGTGTTCATCATTTGAAGTGGTGTTGTCCAATGCGACCTTTCCTGTTGACCACTGAGGAACTTAACAGGGAAGGCATTGTTTTTCTGCTTCTCGGTAACACTGCAAGGTGACGCACGAGTTAGCTGGAGAGAAGGGTATAAATGTGCTCCTGGGGTAACGAGACATCGCATTTCCATCAGAGTTTCTTGGAGCAGACATGTACACCAATGAAGAAAAGTTAGATATGCTTCTAGCATACGGTGAAAGCAGAAGAAGTGCTGTTAGAACAATAAAGTGATACGGAGAGCTGTATCCTGATCGTGAGCATCCTAGGAGCCAGCTTCTTGCATGTATTTGTAAGAAACTACTTGAATCGGGATCATGGAACAACATACGGAGGACAAGGCAGAAAACTGCAATTGGCAAGGTACATAAAGAGGGCATTCTAACATTGGTGCAATACAACCCTATTGTTTCGTCATGATGTATAGCCTCGAAATGTGGTATGAGTCAGAGAAGTGTTCTGTGCATATTGCACCGGCATAGATTTCACCCATTTCATCTCTCATTACATCAGGCACTCTCCGGTGTGGATTTTGAATGGTGCCAGGAATTTTGCTGGTTTGCTCTGCAGCGCCTGCAAGATGATTCAACATTTTTTCAATGGGTGCTTTATAATGATGAAGCAACTTTCACCAACCAAGGTAATGTAAATATGCATAATATGCATTACTGGTCAATAGAGAACCCTCATTGGCTTCGACAGGTACAGCATCAGCAACCATGGAGTGTTTACGTGTGCTGCGGCATCATCAGAAACATCATTGTGGGAGCGTACGTCATTCTGGGTATACTAAATGGCAATAACTGTGAAACGTTCGGCCCATTTTGCTGGAAGAGGTATCACTAATTATGCATCGGTGCACGTGGTTCCAACATGACTGCTGTCCTGCTGACTCTTCCCGTGTGGCTACAGAGCTGTTAAATGAAAAGGTCCTGGACTGTTGGGTATGATGACATGCAGAAGTGAAGCGGCCAGCCTGGTCTCATGATTTGACCCCTCTTGATTTTTTTCTGAGGGGAGCAATCAAACATAAAGTGAATGAACTTGTAGCTGGGATTCAGAGACACAAAAATTTTTTCGAAGGACATCACCTTTACGCCAGTGACTGTTATAAGTTTTTATTACACTACTGCAATTTTGGCCTTACGCCATTATCAAGTGCTGCTGAAAAATACAGAATGTTTAAAAAATTATTTTACAGATTCATCATGTATCTCGACGTTGTGCCGACTATACAAGACGGGTCAATCCATATGAAGTGGTCCAGTGATGATTGCTTGACCATTTTTAAATATTTTATTTTTTTTATATGTGACTGCCCTATAATTGAGACGCCCAAAACAGTTTTTTTTTTTAAATAATTTATCTTGCACCTTTACTGGATGGCGGACATTTTTATTTGTAGGCGTGCGACGATTTTTCAGACTGGAGACATTAGCGACAATTTTAATATCTCTGCACTGGGTTAAGTTACAACATTGCAATTGACATGATTATTTTTAGAAAAGTGTCCTCTACAACACTGACTATTACACAAAATACCCTAAATTCAAAAATAACTAGTTAAAATGACCTGCAAAGTTTGGTATCCAAATTTTCAAAAATCCAGTTTTTAGGCCCAAAAATAACAAACAAGGAGTGATTTATGAGTGTCTATTTTTTTCCTGTAGTTAGATATCATACACTACTAGCCTCATATAGAGCAAGAACGCTTACAAATGTTTTCTTAATTTTTGTATGAATATTTGTAATTTGAAGATTTTCATTTTTTGTAATGTTCGGGGTTAGTTATCTCAGGTGGGACTGAGCATAAAAATATGATTTTTGCACAGTTTGTACACCTATATGATAGCAACGTACTGTAAAAATTTCAACATTGATATCTGACTGTGAACAAAGATATGAATTTTTGAAAATGAGGAAATAATTCACATTATTCTACAACTGATCTTATGGCTGTTGCCTATTCACATGTGATATTGGCAGGATATAATCAATTATTATAGAAATAAGGTACTGAATTATATACAAAAAGTGGAAACATCACTGAAATTAACATTTATATTATTTTGACATACTTAAAATAAATATTTTCAATTAACATCCTTCGAGATGCGACTGTTCCTAAACCTTGTGGTGAATGTTAAGAACACTTATTCCTTCAGACAGCTTCTGTGATATAGAATAAGACTTCCCAGGTGCTGTGGTAAGTTCAATCACCGAAAGTTTCCTTAAAATATTTTTCATTGGTATCCAAACTTTGTCACTAGTAGATTTCTTGAATAATGTTCTTGGGCCATCAGGGTGGTAAAAATGCACAAACATCATTGTTTTCCAAACTTATTCTTTCAATCTCTGCAAGCCACCACTATCCATCATACATGCATGCCACTATGTTATTCAACATGAAAGACAGAGATGTAATTTTACTGACACAATGATCCTCATATATTTTGGTTTCCGATGTTACGTAGCATCACACTCAGTTTTCTGCAATGCCAAGGAATTTGTCGAAATGCCTTGTTCCTTTTATTGCTATACAATTTTCAAATCTGGTTTGAACAAAACACTTAAAACTGACTTGGAGCACACTTGATGAAGAATAGAACTGCCACATGGGACCTGCTGAGGGAGAGGCCTGAGAGGATGGAAAAGGAGGGGAGAGCAAGGTGCAGCAGAGGACGGAGCAGGATGAAAAGAGTAGGGGGTGTCAACGGGTGCACCAAGAGGCAGGAGACAGGTGGAGCAGGAGAGGAAGAGGGAAGACTAGGGAGTGCAGAGACACTGAAGGGGAGCATGAGAGGGAGGGGGAGTAGAAGGGGAAAGCCGCTCAGGAGAAAGGAGGAGAAGGAGTGGGAGCCCTGAGGAGGAGGCAGGAGGAAGATGGGGTTAGAGTTGGTAGGAAGTGTAGATGTCAGGGTGAAGCTCATCATCCGGGAGGGGAGATGGTGGAAGTTGTATTGGGAAAGGAGGTGGAGGGTGTGGAGATGGAGAGAGGGTGGGATCTCACTGTCTCTGTCAGTTTGGTTATATAGTGTACTGCGTGACATCTCAGTGTCTCTGTCAGTTTGGTTATATAGTGTTAATACAATGAACCTATGATGTAATAATATATATCCTGTACAATTAACAAGAAGAGTGACCGAAAAAGAAAACCTAAAGTTATGTAAAACAATGTTTAACACTTATGTGTGTAATTGGGCATATAATTCTCACGCTTATTCATGTTGTTTTAAAAAAAAAGTCATGTAAGATTTTATGTATAACAACATATAACCCTTGTGTATGTAATTTGATAGTAATCCTCACATTCATCTATGATGGTTTAAGAATAAGTCACATAATATTTTATAGCAGACTTCATAATTGTGTAACAAGGACATACTCATTGCTTCCTAGTACAATTGTTGGACTGCAATGGCGCTCCTGCAAAGTGCAAACAGTAGTCTGCAGTTGTGGTCTAATGGATTTGTGACTAGTGATGGGTTAACGAACATTTGCACTTACAGATTATGTTGTTTTACAATTTTTAAATACGTGTGCTCGCACTGTGTAGCAACGTCACGAATGTATTTAACAGTGTTGACAACGACATACAAATCCTATATTGTGTGTTTGCATAGATTATGAGCATTTTTTATATCAAATCCTATATTGTGTGTTTGCATAGATTATGAGCATTTTTTTATATCAAACACTAATGTGTAGCTCGATGACATTTTCACTAGTTTTCTGATGCTTAACATGACTTCTTCTTCTTCTCTCACATTCATTTCTGCTTCTCACTCTGAATCTAAAGTGTCGCTTGCAAATATTTTATGAGGTGCTTGATGACACTAGTTTCTGTCGCATTCCCCATATCTAAAAAAGTGTTTTGTTTCAAGTACTTTTGTAGCTACTTAAAGTTATTTATATCCATTACCAATGATTATTAATCAATGGATTTTATTTATTGTAGGGTGCGTAGGCTTCCATGGCCGTTGTCACTGTCAGTAAAATTCCTCTCTGTTACTGACAAAATTGTCAATATATAGAATTATCTGACATTTTGGCCAATATTGCAAGTGGCCTCCCTCAGAGCTTTGTGCTGAGCTGACTGCTGTATGAGAGAGACTTTAGGTCTTACATAATAGTGGAAGAAGCTGTTGATAGGGTACTTGAGGATAGGAGCTCTCCTGCCCACATGTGTGATATGCTTTGCACGTGGTGATCACACGTATACAGAGTGCAGGTACACTGCAGCCTGCACATGGCAACAAGTAAACAGCGCTACATCACAGCTACCACCCATCTCTAGTCTGCCTGTTTCTACTAAGTGCAAGAAATAATGTAAACATCAATCAAGCACATCTTTAGCCACCATTGACAAGGAATAATATAAAGACCAACAAAGAATGCCCAACAGCCCTCCTTCCTAGCCTCATATACACTATCAACTTGCGTATACAGCTTCCTCCTCTGGATTTAAAGTCTTATTCAGCAATCTGCTCAGCAAAAAGTCCTGTGGTTGGCCGCTTGCAATAGTGGCCAAAACGTCAGACAATTTTATACATTGAAAATGTTGTCAACAGTCCAGAAGAATTTTATTGACATTATTTATTGTATCTGATATTTGGTATTGTTTTGTCTATATGGCTCTATGACAACCATTTACTTAATAAGGCCTTTTTAATGTTGATGGAGTTGTTCTTGGATAATGCATAAAGACCAATGGCAGGTGATAACCATTTACCATTGTGTAAGTAATGTTCAAGTGTGATCCATGATGAGTTGGATAAAAGGCAGCAGTTTATGTTTGAGCTCTGAATTACAAAAGCACTAAGAAAAAGATGGCAAGCAACAGTTCTTTGGGAATTGGCAATGCACAGATGATAATACAGGAACTGAGTTTAATGCACATAGCATGTAGGAGGTGCAATAATTACACGCAAATCATTGCCCATCAATTTTTCCTATGGTGGACTGCTGCAAATTATAGCCATATTGGGAGAAACTCAGGCTGACACTGAACAAATGAAGATGATATGGTTGGTATGCCAAATACAGGTGGACACTGCAGCAGTGTCAGAATGCTTAATCAGGAAACCTGCAAGGAACATCATGTTCAGAGTGTCACCAACAATCAGGAAGTTCTCAAGTAACCATGAAAAGGTCCTGCACACCAACATACATTTGCAGGAAACAGAGACCCAACAGAATGATTTAATGATACCAGTAGCAGGGATAGTCTAAGTAACAATGCATGTGCAGTAGGCAGAGGAACCCAATGCCACAATAAAGAGAACAAGGCTCAAAGATTCAGAGCAGCAGATGACAGTAGAAGTAGGAAGCAAATCAGTGACCACTCAACACATACAAACACATGGCCACCTAAAAAAATTGTTGCCAAAGTGCGGTCATTACAGCAATGGCAGTCCTAAGGATTTTCCATATTCAGCCAGTGAGGACGCACCTATTCAATGTTGCAAGAACATGAGAACCAATTTTTTGATGAAAGTGAAGCATGTCTAGACAATATACATAGGAAGAATGAAATAATATCCTCTTCCACAAAAGCAAAACTTGTACATATTGAAATACATAAACAATGCTATGTCATACAAATGTTATAAAATGATCAATGAGACTGAGGAAGAAAGTGCACTGATATATATTTATTTAGGTCAACACCAGGGATGTGAACAGTGCCACATAACTATGTAAAGGGTTTTATGACCCAGGAAAGACAGGGATGAAAAATCCATCTAGGCTAAAAAATGACAAACTTCAAAATGCATGTAATTTGTGGGGACTGCTAAATCAATAGTGTCTAACAGTAATGCACTTCTTGCCTCATCTAGTTCTAAGGGTGTTATGAAAGAACACCCATGGTAGAAGTGACTGAAGAAGATGAATGCAAGTGACACTCATCGATGATTAACACTAGTCAAGCAACTCATTCCAACACTAAAATAACTGTAGTACTTTTCTCAGATTAGATGGGAATCTGTGTAAAGAACACCGTGCACTTGGATTATATTTTGTGGAGGCACAGTGATAGTACAGCTTGTTTGTTTTGTGGTGTGTGTTTTGTTTCCAGAAAAATAAGAGTTCCTGGCACACTAGAGAGACAAAACGAGTTTCTCTCTCAGTTCATGACAATAACAAGGAGTTGTTACTTATGCTGAAAAACTGCTGACAAATAACGTGTCTCCAGCCAACCAAAGCTACCAAAGAAATGAATATCTGAATTACTCACACCCTCAGGTATTCCTACACACATGACTGTACACATTCTCCAGTCTGGAAAGTGCTTTCCAGATGCAATAACGGAGGTAGAGATTGGATAGAAAGGGGCCTTACATTTCTGAATGCCAGAGGAAGGAACTCACACAAGAGAATTGCCATTGCCACCTATGATAAGTCACAGTTATCACTCATCACTCTGTGTCTAGCATTTGTGTGCCTGGTTAAGTAAACATATGTTATATGTAATGTACTTATGTTGACACAGAGTTCCCCATAGTGCATGCATCAGAGCATAGAGATGTATGTGTCCACAAGCACAAACTCTGAAATCTATTTATCCAGTATACTTTCTATTCTGGTAACAGATCTCAGAATGTCTCACTTTAGCACAGGGAAAAGTTGTAAATAATATTGTAACTGTTCTGTATGATTTGTCATTGTTGTTGTTGTGGTCTTCAGTCCTGAGACTGGTTTGATGCAGCTATCCATGCCAATCTATCCTGTGCAAGCCTCATCATCTCCCAGTACCTACTGCAACCTACATCCTTCAGAATCTGTTTAGTGTATTCGTCTCTTGGTCTCCCTCTACGATTTTTACCCTCCACGCTGCCCTCCAATACTAAATTGGTGATCCCTTGATGCCTCAGAACATGTCCTACCAACCGATCCCTTCTTCTCGTCAAGTTGTGCCACAAACTTCTCTTCTCCCCAATCCTATTCAATACCTCCTCGTTAGTTATGTGATCTACCCATCTAATTTTCAGCATTCTTCTGTAGCACCACATTTCGAAAGCTTCTATTCTCTTCTTGTCCAAACTATTTATTGTCCATGTTTCACTTCCATACATGGCTACACTCCATACAAATACTTTCAGAAATGACTTCCTGACACTTAAATCTATACTCGATGTTAACAAATTTCTCTTCTTCAGAAATGCTTCCCTTGCCATTGCCAGTCTACATTTTATATCCTCTCTACTTCGACCATCATCAGTTGTTTTGCTCCCCAAATAGCAAAACTCCTTTACTACTTTAAGTGTCTCATTTCCTAATCTAATTCCCTCAGCATCACCCGACTTAATTTCACTACATTCCATTATCCTCGTTTTGCTTTTGTTGATGTTCATCTTATACCCTCCTTTCAAGACATTGTCCATTCCATTCAACTGCTCTTCCAAGTCCTTTGCTGACACGGACAGAATTACAATGTCATCGGCGAACCTCAAAGTTTTTATTTCTTCTCCCTGGATTTTAATTTCTCCTGATAACGACATCCTCTTGAGTAGTCCCCACCCAGAGATCCGAATGGGGGACTATTTTACCTCCGGAATATTTTACCCAAGAGGACGCCACCATCATTTAATCGTACAGTAAAGCTGCATGCCCTCGGGAAAAATTACGGCCGTAGTTTTCCCTTGCTTTCAGCCATTCGCAGTACCAGCACAGCAAGGCCGTTTTGGTTATTGTTACAAGGCCAGGTCAGTCAATCATCCAGACGGTTGCCCTTGCAACTACTGGAAAGGCTGCTGCCCCTCTGCAGGAACCATGGTTCATGGTGGGAGGTGATTTGTCATTATTCATTAAATATTGTTCTTGACTATTTTAATTCACATAGGAATGTGCTTCTTGTGCCCAGTATGGCTTTTCATGGATAATAAATTTCCTTAAATTATTTTCATTTCATTTCAGTTAATTAAAATAAAGTAATAACACACCCTGAGTCAGTTGTCTGCTACAACAATCACAAAGCTACTCTCTATGGTCAAACCTTTGTTGACAATAACACACAGTAGCAAAACCTTTTGAAAATTCAGGAGTGTGGAACCTTCCTGTTAAGTTGCATCTATAATTTGTGAGATGTTTGTGAAAAGTGCTTGATTTGTTTTATGCACATGATGCTTCCTGAATCCAAGCTCATTATTTTTGGAAATACATTTTCTTCCCTTACCTATGTCTGCCATTGTAAAGGGTTCTTAAAAAAGGAATAATGTAGTACATTTTTTTGATATATTCACCACATTAGTGTGTGTGTGTGTGTGTGTGTGTGTGTGTGTGTGTGTGTGTGTAACTGACTTAGCAAGATGGTGCAGTAGTTAACACACTGACATCACTTTCGAGAGGATGACACTTCAAACCTGCATTCCGCCATCCAAATTTAGGCTTTCTGTGGCTTCCCTAAATTGCTCCAGGCAAATGATGGGGTGGTTCCTTTGACACAGCACACTCAATTTTCTTCCCTGTCCTTGAAACATTCCAAGCGTATGCTCTGACTCTAATGGCCTCAGGTCGACGGGAAATTAAACCTTAGTCTACCTTCTTAAGCAATCCAACGGTTGCTTCAGTCTGAATTTCCACATTTCTTCATTGCATGTCCAGCCATGGAGCAGTTTACTATTGTGCAACCAATGTTAACACTGAAAATACGAGGGGGAGTTGGAAAATGAGCTTCCCCTGTCGACTGTGGGCATAGTTGTGTGATATGGACAAAAAACGACATGGCAGGTGAATGCACACATGCAAGACACCGATACACCATTGGGTAGAGGTCGACCTCGATCAAGCAGATGGCGCTTTCACAGTGCCTGCACAAAGCAGAGGCCAGTCGCTTGGTCTTTTCCCAGAGCTATGGAGAAAAGGTGCGTTTTGGAGTTGTGGTCAAATGTGGAAGTGAGAGCTGTTATCCACTATGAATGGGCACGTGGAGTATCAGCCACAGACATTCATAACCACCTTGTTGAGGTGTATGGGTCAGGTGTGATATCGAGGCAAATGGTGCGGAGATGGTGCCAGCAATTCAGTGATGGATGTCAGCAAGTGCAGGACATACTGAGACTTGGACGGACACGCACTACCATTGCAAATGTCAGGAAGATGGATGACATGATTGAAGCGAAATGGCATGTCACCATCAATGGAATAGCAGTAGAACTTGGAATCGGACATGAGCAAGCTCACAAGATCATCCACAACATTCTTCGATACAGGGAGGAGTCAGCATGATGGGTGCCCCGCCAACTGACCCCGACACACATGGAACAACGCATGGCGTTCAGCTTGGAACAGCTTGTGCATTACGATGTTCTGTTTTGGATTGTGATGGGGGATGAAACATGGGTCCACCATTATACACCAGAATCTAAGGCTGCATCCAAATATCCATCATCACCTGTCCAAAAGAGGTTCAAAAGCACTCCATCTGCAGGTAAAGTGCTACTCACCGTTTTCTGGGATGCCAATGGAGTTTTGCTGCTGGACTTTCTGGAGGATGCAACCATCAATGCTGCGCAGTACTGCGCCACTCTATCGAAATTGAAAGAGGTGATTCGGGAAAAGCGGCCTGGCCTTCTCAGATCTGGCATTCTGCTGTTGGATGACAATGCGAGACCACACACAGCAACGGCGATGCAAAACCATATTGCAACTCTGGGTTGGGAACACCTACACCATCTGAGTTACAGTCTGTATCTCACACCAAGTGACTTCCATCTGTTTCCTGCTTTGAAGAAGACTCTAGGTGGTAGGCGCTTTTGGCAGCAATACTGACGTCAAATAAGCCATTCAATGCTTCTTCCATATGCAATGCCCTGATTTTTTCCTGGAAGGCTTTTTGAAGTTTATAAAGTGGTATGACAAATGTCTCAATGTACTTGGAAATTATGAAGAAAAATAAAGAAATGTCTTTATTTTCCTTTCACATACAACTCTGACCACAGTCGACAGGGTAAACTTATTTTCCAACTCCCTCATGTATTTATCAGAATTGAGACAGCTGTGCAGAAACTGTGAGACTTTTTGTACAGTCCTAGGTGGCAGTGAAGTACCAAATTGAATGGCCACCAACTGTGGCCAAGAAACAGCTGGACTAGCCTGCTGCTGAGCACGCCACCCAACAAGACATTCTTCACTTCAATGACTGCATCACAGCATGTGCCATCTGTATCCTACCCAACAAACCCCCTTTACTGAATTGCACAGGCAGGAAATCTCCATCCAACATATCCTTCATTCTCGTAACCCTCCTGGCCTCAACCTTCATTGGTCATTCTCTTACGCATCTAGCCCCTCCCCTGTTCCCATTCCAGCACTACACAGCCCTCTATTCCACCAACGCACCCAGTCTTTTTACTTCTCTTCTTTTCCACTAACCCCACCTCCTCTTTCCAACCCTCTGTTTAATGTCATGACTGCACCTAGCTGCCCTACCCTCTCTCTATCTTGCCCTGCTCACCCACATGCAGTGCTAACCCTGCTAACCCCTACCCCACCCTGCTTCCTCCTTAACCCCCACCACTTAGTTGCTTCTCCCTTCACGTGCTGCTGGTCACAGTCTAGCTTCAACTGCCAGAGACTGTGGGCATGTATGTGTGAGATGTGTTTGTGTGAGTGTATGTGTGTATGTTGTCTATCTTCGACAAAGGCCTTGTTGGCTGAAAACGCACTTTCCAACAGTCTTTTTGTTGAGCCTGTCTGCTACTCAGCATCTCCACAATATGCTGAGTAGCAACTACCCATTTCATAATATTGTTACATTCCATCCTGGATTTTCCATTGTTTGACAAATGTTTCAGTGAGTTGAGCAGTATGTTCCTGGTACCACTCAATAGTAGTTCTTTCGCAAGCACCACATGCTCACTACTGTGCCGGTACATCAGGGTCTGTATCCTGGCAAAACTGGCCCTCACTGCTATTTAGGTCGTTCGCTCGCTTGCTCAATTGCTCTTGTTCTCTCTCCCTCTCTCTCTCTCTCTCTCTCTCTCTCTCTCTCTCTCTCTCTCTCTCTCTCTCTCGTCCCATCCCTCTTGCCTTCAGTTACAAATGTTTTTACAGTAACATTGTGGTTGCTGATGCCTCTCTTTTCATTAAAAGTAGCTATAGAGCCATATACATATTTCCCATTTGATACTTATACAGGCAAGCAGAGAACTGAACCGATGTTCTTTTCTATATATTCTAGCTATGACACACAAAGATGAACAAATGAAACAACTGAATCACACTTACCAAAATTCATAATCATCAGTCATCAACAAGGCAAGACTAGTCCCCAACTTTATTGATTTCATTGTAAATGATATTTTCCTCAGAATTTCAGATGAATAACAAACAAAAGCAACAACATGACACTGAGCAAAGAATAGGTTTTGTTACTATGCTTTCTGATTTTTTTTACTTTTTACTGTCTTGCTGGAGCTTGTATATTCAAACTGTGTGGCAATTCAGAACTAATTTCTAATTTATGGCATTGAGAACAGCAGTTAGGGGTGAGGTAATATAAATGTGTGGAGGAGAGTGTATAATACTCAAATGGATGTAGATGTTTCTGTCTCTACTTCAAGAAATGTCTCACAAGAAACACAAAGACTTGGCAATTGTGTCGTGAGTAGACTACTGGAACATATTTAAAAATTAATATTCTCAACTGATTCCATCAACATTGCAGAAACAAATCAAGAGCTAAACGTATTGTCACAATAAATGGCTATTTTAATCTTAGACTTCAGAAAGGGAATAATGCACCATTTGGTTTCTTCAAAATTTATTCAAATTAACTATGGAAAAATACTGGGTTACATCAAAAATATAAAATACATCATCGTGATGTCAGTGTAAATTAAATACAAAATTATAACGTAAAATATATATCAAAATACACATTTGTGCACATTTTATAATAATCTGCAAATATAATAAAAATGGACAATGTAATTTTAGGAACATGCAGTTTGTTTTCTCTCTGTCAACACTATTTATAATAGTTACAATACTGTTTTTCATAATTACCATTAACTATTTCATAAAGCAATGTGAATGAATAATTCATTTAAATCACATTCACTTGCTACTTTAAAATTCTGTAAAGCATAATATGGACGGCACACGTTATTTAGTGATTTCTTTTTTCTTCTCTCTTCTTTTTTTCTACAGAGGAATTATTTCATTTGACTACAAAGAAAAGTTTGTCAGGATATTCATTCTCAAAACTCACATTTTTTCTTTTTCTTTCTTGCAAAAAAGTAAAAGATTTGTTTACAGGCTGTTTACAGGTTTGAAATATATTATCAAGTTTCACTGTGTTTCAGTTTCCAAGTTAAATTGTAAGTTCTCTTATAACCTGAGGAGTACATATTTTAAAAGATGAAGGAAAGCAAGGGCATACAATTTTCAATAGAACCATGCCTAGCATACCACTGCAGTGTTCAAACTAATGACTATGACTACCCCAACAATAGTTTGGAAAAGAGAGAGAGAGAGACCATTTCACATTGAATTTTTGATGACATAGAAAAAAAATAGGTAGTGTACTACCAAGTGAAAGGCAGTACTCATAGCAGATTAGGCACACACAATCACTATGTATGTAACTTGGTAGTTATATAGTAACCAATGCATATTACTTCAGATTTTTTGGGCTTAACAAGGACTAAAATAAATCCTACTCGCAAAGTTAGTAATTTCTTGAAGAAATACATAGTAATAACGATAATGAATAAGTCGGTAAGAGTCAAACTGCAAATATGAAAGTTCGGTGTTCAATCCTCAGTTGGTGCTTTAGGGCAATGGAAGGCCTGCATAACATCCTACTTTCAATTTTCAAGTGATCAAAGACTGACAATATAAAGATTACAGATATATATAAATCCATAAAGAAAGAGATAGCAGATCACCATAGAGCAGAGATGCTGAGTTGCGATAGGCACAACAAAAAAAGATTCACACAATTATAGCTTTTGGCCATTAAGGCCTTTGTCAGCAGTAGACACACACACACACACACACACACACACACACACACACACACACATTTCAGCATTTCCGCTATATGGTGAGTAGCAACTTTCCTTCTCTGATATTGTTGCTTTCCATCCTGGATTTTCCATTGTTTGGTCTATAAAGAAAGAATCTCATGAAAAACTAAATCAAAAAAGTAGACTGTGAAAATCATTTAAGAGTGGGGAAATACTACAGATTAAATGAAGCAACAAGTTCAGCATCTTGGGAAATTAAGATTGCATAAAAATAGACAAAAAGGGCAGTTACCAGGGCGCTTGGGCAAACAACAAAAGATGATGCAGTTGCAAAGAAGACATCAGAGCAGAAATTATTAAATGGTTGTTATTTGGAAATGTCTCTGATAGTATATCTGTGTGTGTGTGTGTGTGTGTGTGTGTGTGTGTGTGTGTGTGTGTGTGTTTTCACTAAATTATCAACAACCACATAAGAAAAAGAAACATTAGTTTTTGATCAAGCACATGAACTAGCTGCGTGTCAAAGCAGATACAGCACAGTGGATCATTTGCAAGTCATGAATGAAACCACAGAATGGATCAATGAGTATTAATTACTGCTTTCTGGGTATTCCCAAAATTTGCTAAATTGTTGACTTGATTTCAACAAAATCTGTACAAACAGCCGGTGAGAAAAGAGGTACTGAACCATCCATGTTAGTACACGAGTAGTACAAACATCACTGCTACAGCTTTCATCAGACTTTGTCAGCATAGTGAGAAATTCATAATTGAAAGTAGAGTTGCACATGGAGATCCACAACACTAAAACTGCCTCAGCAGCTTCAGAGGAAGTTACAAGATGTTTAAATTGTGAAAACAAAGGAGGAAAAAATGTCAATGGATCATACTTCAGCAACATTCATTTTAATGATGGTATTGTATAATTTGCTCTTTGTGCAAATCAAATTTGACAATGTGTGGAAGAACTTAATAAAGGGATTTCAGAAGCAAGCCTGAAAATCACTTCCATTAAGGTTAAAATAATGTATAATTAACACATCTAAAATAAAAATAATAATTAACATTCAAACCATGAAACCAGTTGGTGAGATTTTGTATCTACAGCATCTGAAGACAATGGCTGAAAGTGCTGGATCAGAGATAAAAACTGAAGATCTGAATTGTCCAGGAGTGCTTTTGATAAACTAAGCGGAGTTTTCTGATTAAGTTTTCAATTATGAAACGGAAGGTTTACAGTTGGTATGTCTTACTAGTTTTGATTTATGGTAATGTGACACGTACTTTCTGTACAAAAGCTATTCATAAACTGGGGTTTGCTCAGCAAGTACTAAAAGAGTCACGATGGGTATTACTGGGATGGACAAGAGTGCAAGCAAATGAAACAGAGAACAGGCTGGAATGGAAGATGTAATAATAACTGTATTGAAATTTAAGTGGAAGCAAGTGGGATATGTGACCCAACGAGTAGATGGTATACGGACCACGGAATTTCTTTGTTTGATGCTGGAATGACAATGTAAGGGTCATGTGTATACGACATTGAAGAAATATGCAGAAGTAACACCCACCCATTCTGCTGAGGGCCACAATGCCTGGAAAAATCTATAAAGGAACTTAATGCAGTAGCATATGTCAGATGGATGATGACAATTACAATATTTGAGAAACTGAATTTAACATTAAAAATCTTTCTAAAAAAATATAGTTTACTTAACACAAGACATGGAAAAAAAAGAATTGATTTTTTTCCATTAAAATCTAAGGAATCCACTGAACATTTTGATATATTATTTACTGGGAGGAAACATTACCTTGCCGGTATTGTCGCCTTTTTATTGTTTATCAGCATTGTCAATTTGCCTCCTCATGAGTTACACTGACTCAATTCAATGGGCATATTTCCAAAACTGATGATTCCAGAAGACTGTTATTTTTGTCATTTTGTTGTGGACAGCCTGATCTATGTAAGGTTTTGTTCTCACAGTTCTTTGTTTGAATAGCATGAAGTATTTCGATTTAGTATTTTTAGTTTGTACAGCAAGCAGACATTGAAGGAATTTCTGCAGAAAGAAAATGAGAAAACCAAGCAAAATATTCGAAGTGAAAAAACAAAGGTAACAGGTTTTACCAGAAATGTGTAGCTGATATTAAAAATGCTTGTTTGTGCACATAACAAGACACTATAAGCAACAGCTGTGACAAAACAAGTGCAGTGCCAATTCCCTCTCTCTTCTGCACTTCAAAAGGGAAAGTCAACTTTATGGCTCACGTTCTAAGTTAAACAGTGAGCCGTTCCCTTCGTGGTGGTGCAGTAACATTGTCTGAGGATGAATCAACAAGGAAAGGAATTGTATGTCAACTACGTATTTTCTGTCAGAGCTGCAAATACTCTAAATCAATCAAATGCAAAAAGAACCTTTATTCAAATAATGTAAGATCAGTGTATGGACTGAGGTACACTGGGAAGACATTGTGCAGCATTATGAATTTGCCAGGTCCACCTAGAGAGTACAAACACTACGCAGATACCATGACACCAGTCTTTGGGAGATGGAGACAGCAAGTTTTTCAAAGCAGTAGTTGGCAGCAAATTGTATAGTGAGCCCATAACTAAATTTGAGTGTGTAGGCCATGTCAAAAAGAAAACGGAGGCATGAACATCTCAGACAGCTAAAAACAAAACTCGGCAATGCGAAGATATCAGACGGTAGAACAATAAAAGGCACTGGTAGACTGACAGACAAGATAATAGATCAGTTTCAGCACTATTATGGCAAATCAGGGAAAACTCCAATGATTTGCACAAGATAGTGAGAGCAGTGTGGGCTATCTACTATCATAAAATTTCAACTGATAAAAACCCAGTATATTGTTTGTGTCCTCTTCCTCCTGAGACATGGTGCAAGTATGGAAAATCTGAGGCTGAAGGATCTCTGGAAGATTTTTAGCATAAAAACACTGTGCCTCAAGCAGTAATGAAGGCCCTGAAGCCCACATTCAGAGATCTAGCCCATCCAAATCTGTTGAAAAGGCGTTTGCATGGCAAAACACAAAATGTCAACAAATCATTCAATAATCTTCCTTGGACTCGTCTGCCAAAATGTATATTTGTTGGGATAAAAACCCTACAGTTAGGAACCTGAGACACTGTAATTACATTTAATAGTGGAAGCAGCAGCAGATTGAGAGCACTCTAAAAACTGGGAGTGATTTTGGGAAAGCATACAGTGGAAGAACTTCACAAAGTGGATATGGCAAGAGTGAAAAAAGCTGAGGTTTCAGCAAAAAATATGACCAACAAGGCTAGAAAAAGAAGACAGCTGTTACTTGATAGCACTGGTGGTAAAGATGTCCTACAACATGGAGCAGGGTGTTTTTAATAACATCATGTAACAATAAAGGCAAGAAGTTTCATATGAAAAGTTTAAATGTCCTTTCAGTTTGTACATTTTTCACTACAAATGCATTTTCTCAGAAACAATTCATCTTATTGCAATGAAACTTAAACCCCACACAACAATCCAGTAAGCTGTGGATCTACAATCATGAATATACATTCAGCTGAGTTAAATTTGTGTACATTTATTACACAATTTTAACAAAAATATAGGCACTGAGCACAAAAATTATAAAACCTGTTGTATCGATAAAAAAAACCTTCCACTGTACATTAATAGAATAAAGAGACTATTAGTAAACATATGATATCAATTTCAAATCTATATCCACAACAATCTCTGAGATAATGGGTGATTAACACTGTTGATTTACCGTGGGGGAGATTGGGCCCCAGGTCTCTCCTTAAAGATATAGTTATGTAAATGTTAGCATTATAAATCTCAGATATACTCAAATATATATAAACCTAGCCATAGAGGTACCAGTTGGCACACAGAGGTTTGCAGAAGAATGCTATGGAAACATATATTGCCTGCAAAAGAGGCAACTTACAAAGTCTTCATTTGAACAATTCTCAAATACTAATATTACGAAATTAAATATTTGGAAGAGAGGGAAAATACTTGAAAAAGATCAAGTCGTTTCACTACAGGTTCGCTTAGCAAGTATGAAATTCCCATATAACTCCAGCGGGAGATACAAACAAGAAATGTGTTTTACATCACTGAGATTCAAAATCCAAAGAAACCATACCCATACATACATCAATAAATAGATTACTTCCACCAAAATACATCTCTAAAAATGCAGGTAACAGTAACATTAAGGAAAGTCAGCCTTATACAGAAGAGTAATAACAACTGTTCTCCACAGGCACCTCCTCAATTAATTAAAACAAGAGGTGGATGTCTATGGTACTCTGGGACCATCTGCAACATACTGTGCAGATGGCCTGCAGTACACAAATGTGGAAAACAGTGAAAGAACTGTCAGTACTTACTGAGTGTATAAATAATGAAATAGTAAGAATTCAACAATACAGCAGAACCTGAATTATCTGACCTTCGATTAACTAATTTCTTGGATTATCCACCCCTGTGTCTCACCATCTGTCAAGAGTGCTGCACCAGAGAATGCTAGTGTTATCGATCAATTTTACTCCTGTCACAACAGGTGTCCATCTGAGCCATGCTCCACACACATGCTCAGCTGACTGACTGCAGTTTTTGATTTATTGTGCTCTTTAATCTTCTATTCTATCTGTGCACTTTTTAAGTTTATTATTGTATTCCTTTCAATTTTAAAGTTGCAATGTATCTTAATTCAGTTTATTAAGTTGTGTAAGGGATTCTGAAAGTGTAAAAATGCTACAAATCCGAAAAAGAAATGTGTTGTGTGTACTATCGAACAGAAACTACATTTTCTGCAAAAAACTTGACAACCATTAGTAAGTTACTAAATTAGCCTCTGAAATGGGTGTTGGAGTGGCAACCATTAAAGACTGGAAAAAGAACTGAAAAGACCTTGAAGTTTTTCATTAACTGTAGACAGTGAAAATGGTTTAAAAACTGCAAAAAACATTGAAAAACCAAAACTTGAGTTCTTGGATGACAAAGTGTGGGTTTGGTTTTGTCTGGGAAAATGAAAAGGGGCCACACGTTTAGGCCCTATCATAAAAGAAAATGCTTTTCAGTGCAGGGTGAGGGCAGGAGGGAGGGGGGGGAGGGTGAAGAAGAAAAATTCCAAGCAAGTGAAGACTGGCTTCACTGGTGGAAAAATCTTCACTGGTGTAAAAATTTTCACAGTGTCAGGTTACTATTTCAGAAGAAGAATTTTCTTCTGATGATGCTGTAGATAGGGAGTTTGCTGAAAATTTTGAAAAAATAGTCTAAGAAAATAAACAGATAGTAGATCAATTATACAACATTGGTGAGATGGGGCTGAACTATAAAATGCTCCCTCAAAGAACCTCTGCCTCAAAGAATGAAATGGCCACAGGAACGAAACTAGTCAATACAGGGTGTCCATTGCAACATGTAGCAATAGAAGTGGTGACCATAAATTTCTTTTGATATCGGCAAATGTAAGAAACAAAGAGCCTTCAAAAACATAAACATATCGGCACTTTCTGTTTACTACAAAGCTCAAAGCAGTTAATGGAAATTTATTTAAAGATTAGTTTTTGATGCATTTGCTCCAGATGTTAAAAATTACTTGAAGTCAGAAAACCTACCTCCCTGTGCAAGTGTACTGTTAGACATTGCTCCAAACCACCCTTTTCAAGCCACCCTTCTGAGTCTGAAAAACAACTAGGTGACATAAAAGGTAAGTTTTTGCTCACCTCCCTCCAGCCCCACCCTGTGTGACTTGATTAATCCAACCAGTGGACCAGGGGGTGAGTGAGTGGTTAAAACAACATTACAGGAAGGAATACATAAGTGTTTTGTTACAGGAAATGCAAGAGGGTTGTGATCTTTTTTGAGGTAATGAAAGGCCTGAACATAAAAGATGCAATTTACATAGTTGTCCAAGCTGAGGAAGAACTTCAGAAAAAGACTCTACAAAAATCATGGAACACAAACTTCCAGAAACTAATGAGTCAGACACTGCAGATTTGCAAACTCTTCAGATTCTGATATCCGACCTGCCGACATAGAGGAATGGCTAGCAGAAGGCAACATTGCTACTGTTAACAATGAAGGATATGAAAATGATGAGATGATGAGGAAAAGGAATACAATGAAAAGATCAGCCACTGTACAGCAAAGGAAGCATTTGAAACTACCCTCAATTATTTGCAACAACAGAAAACCGCTGCAGCTATGGATATATTGTGAGCAAAGAAGTGGTGTGATGCAGCTGCAAAAATCAACATTTAAGAAATTGAAACAAAAGAACATTTTACACTTTTCAAATACATTTTCCATGTCTAAAATTTTCTGTGTTCCTTTCTCTTTATTAGAAATGTAATTTTTTATTTAATTTTGATTTATTACATTGTTTTGAGCTCTGTGAATGATTTGTTTCATTCCCGTCTGATTAACTGCCCGTTTTAGCATTCTGACCACCCTAAGTCCCAACAATGCCAGTTAATCGAGGTTCTACTGTATGTCATTACTGATGCAAAGGAAAACAAGTACATGGGCAATAGCTTTGTGGTACAGAGCAAAAATGACAATCCAAATTTCAAAATAAAGGCACAATATTCATTGCAAAAATGAAAAAGAATGATGAAGGCAACAAACACATAATCTATAAAACAGTCAATGTTCCAAAAGTGAAAGAACATTAGATGATGATTCTGCAAATGGATAAATAGATAAGGAACTATCCACAAGTTAAAAGAGCATAACTACCTGTTGCACTTGTCTTGGTTTTTAGCAGAAAGTGATGCAACAAGCAAAACAACAGAACAACATGAGATTCACAAAGTAATGGCTGCTACAGTACCACACAGAGTATTGTTATAATTAGTTCTTTGAGGTAGGCAGCAGATGGACATAAAACACATTTAGCCCAAAGACATTTGGGCACAAAACACAACTAACATGCCACTTCTACAAGTTCACCATGAAGTACGGGACAAAACAGTGATTACTTTTCCTGGCACTTTTTACTTTTCCTGGCACATTAAGTTTTATATTACACATGTGGTCAAGCATGGCACTTTGAGGAATGTAACATCACCACAATCAGGCAATAAAAATTAAACTCACAAACACATTTACCATTGACTTCACAAAATTCAACTGAACAGTTGTAATAAAAAATATATATAAAATAAAAAAAATTAAAAAAAAACAGAGAGAGAGAGAGAGAATTTTTTAAAAAAGTGTTCAGGAAATTGTCTGCCTTGTCTGCCGTAGTAGGCCTACTTACTACTTGTCCTTTCTTAAGTGGAAGGAGAAGGGAGGCATATGAAAATGGATCGGATGCAGGGTAAGGAAGGCAATGTTGGAAATGTGGAAGAATATTTTTAATGAGATAATAAGAATTAAACTCTTGAGCATCTTGAAGAAATAATAACATAGTTACCAGCACAGTTGCTTGTCTGATAGAATCATTTTCAGAATCTTCTTGGATAGAAGCCTGAAAAAAAAAAAAAATTGAATTGGTTAGAATCCAGAATGGAAAATCAAAAACACAAAATTCTAAGTACATGTAAAAGCAGAAAAATCTGTCTTTGCTTTTGGAAAGAGGTATAGGTGTGGCAGGGAAAGTTATAAAGGCAGGGCTGGTCACTCATGGCCTTGGTTGAGAGTGATGAACCTGTTGTGAAACTGAAAGGGAACAAAGTTATTGAGGAAAATGTCAGAGAGAGCAGTAGCTCATCATGCATTCCAATGGGTAGTGACTAACATTAAGAAAGCACAACCTTCTTCATTGTAACATGAGTGTCTACATAGATAGGCCTTTGCTGTCCCATTTGTATTCTGGAGGCAAACAAACAAGCACAGACTTCACAAAAATTGCTTGCAATTCTGTCTTGCCCTTTCTTTGGTCCACAAAAAATCACACAACTGTATGCTGTTCTCTTAGGGTACACATCAATATTACATCTGTCGTCTTGCACTGGCTGCAGTAGGCCATCTTACACCTGACCTCTGCTGTCACCATATAGAAACACAGCGGCATGAAATTAAAATGGTATACAATATTTTAGTGATTGTGATATTTATTGACTCATCACTATACAATAATAATTCAGACAATTCTCAACAGACATATTCTGTGTGTGTGCGGGGTGGGAGAGTTGCAATCTCACGTCAAGGGAAGTCAATAGCACAAAAATGCACCAAAGTAACCTGGTCATACAACCACTCACATCTCAGCCAGATTTCTTGACATTTCCAACTACACCCCACAATCACTTATACAATGGATGTACACTTGAATCCCATCTGCTCAAAAGAATATTCCTGCCAATAAAATACCTAGTACACATATGTATGTATATAACCTAATCTCCCTTACAAATCAACAATACCTTTTGCAACCTCACGATGTCACTTAGCCATATGTTGATTATGCCTCAACCCTGTCTCACATGGAATAAGATTCGCTGTAAGCTTACTTGTTGGCTCGTGCAATGACTCCCTAGCAGGTTCTGTCGTCCACTAGCCAGCTGTGCACACTTTCCGTCATTGCTCGGGTGCTGTCTCCCTTGTAAGGTTCCCTGAATGCTTAAAAAAATTATTCTCACTTACTTATAGCTTCATTAGTCATCTTCATGATGAACTTCCTATCATTTTGTTAAGGGTCATGGTTGTTGTGATATTTCAAGATTGAGTAAACTACTTGAGAAATGCAGCGACAAACTGAAATAGTCTTTAAACTTTAAAGTCTGTACTATCTGCCTTCAGTCTTCAGAAAATGGACTGTATGTAGAGCACCCTGATCAGACTCCAAGCACCAATGAAAATGCCACAATGAAACGAAGGGAGGAGAACGATACAGTCCAAAGCCAAGCTTTTCTCAAAATATGTTTTTTGTCTTAGTTCAACAACTATTCAACAGAAGAAGCTAACGCGAAAATATTTTAACTTTGACTCACTACATGGCAAATAGCAAAACTCCTTTACTACTTTAAGTGTCTTACACTTGTTCTCATACAGTGAGGAAGAAGTCTTTTTTGTGTGTGTGATACAACCCAAAGCCACAGTAAAATTGTGCTGGCAAAAAAGAGGTTGTTTGCACACATAACCAAAATAGAAGATTCCAAGACCGAAATGGACAGTTCTGAAGAAGATTATTCATCCAGACATCCAGTAGAAGTAGTTATTGTCCCTCTGATGAACATTCATCTTTAAAAATGACAAAGTAAGTTGAAAATATTTACTTTTTTAAACATTTAAAACATTGAGGCTTAGGACTATATCTGAGTAAAATATTATTGCGTAATTTAACTATTATATACTTGCTAATTAAAATGTTGTTGTTGTTGTTGTTGTTGTCTTCTGTCCTGAGACTGGTTTGATGCAGCTCTCCATGCTACTCTATCCTGTGCAAGCTTCTTCATCTCCCAGTACTTACTGCAACCTACATCCTTCTGAATCTGCTTAGTGTATTCATTTCTTGGTCTCCCTCTACGATTTTTACCCTTCACGCTGCCCTCCAATGCTAAATTGGTGATCCCTTGATGCCTCAGAACATGTCCTACCAACCCTTCTTCTTGTCAAGTTTTGCCACAAACTCCTCTTCTCCCCAATTCTATTCAATACCTCCTCATTAGTTATGTGATCTACCTATCTAATTTTCAGCATTCTTCTGCAGCACCACATTTCGAAAGCTTCAGTTCTCTTCTTGTCCAAACTATTTATCGTCCATGTTTCACTTCCATACATGGCTACACTCCACACAAATACTTTCAGAAATGACTCCCTCACACTTAAATCTATACTCGATGTTAACAAATTTCTCTTCTTCAGAAATGCTTTCCTTGCCATTGCCAGTATACATTTTATATCCTCTCTACTTCGACCATCATCAGTTATTTTGCTCCCCAAATAGCAAAACTCCTTTACTACTTTAAGTGTCTCATTTCCTAATCTAATTCCCTCAGCATCACCCGACTTAATTCAACTACATTCCATTATCCTCGTTTTGTTATTGTTGATGTTCATCTTATATCCTCCTTTCAAGACACTGTCCATTCCGTTCAACTGCTCTTCCAAGTCCTTTGCTGTCTCTGACAGAATTACAATGTCATCGGCGAACCTCAACATTTTTATTTCTTCTTCATGGACTTTAATAATTACTCCGAATTTTTCTTTTGTTTCCTTCACTGCTTGCTCAATATACATACTGAATACCATCAGGGAGAGGCTACAACCCTGTCTCACTCCCTTCCCAACCGCTGCTTCCCTTTCATGCCCCTCGACTCTTATAACTGCCATCTGGCTTCTGTACAAATTGTAAATAGCCTTTCGCTCCCTGTATTTTACCCCTGCCACCTTTAGAATTTGAAAGAGAGTATTCCAGTCAACATTGTCAAAAGCTTTCTTTAAGTCTACAAATGCTAGAAATGTAGCTTTGCCTTTCCTTAATCTATTTAATTAGATAAGTCATTGGGTCAGTATTGCCTCACGTGTTCCAATATTTCTGCAGAATCCAAACTGATATTCGCCGAGGTCGGCTTCTACCAGTTTTTCCATTCATCTGTAAAGAATTCGCGTTAGTATTTTGCAGCTGTGACTTATTAAACTGATAGTTTGGTAATTTTCACATCTGTCAACACCTGCTTTCTTTGGGATTGGAATTATTAAATTCTTCTTGAAGTCTGAGTGTATTTCTCCTGTCTCGTACATCTTGCTCACCAAATGGTAGGGTTTTGTCAGGACTGGCTCTCCCAAGGCCGTCAGTAGTTCCAATGGAATGTTGTCTACTCCCAGGGCCTTGTTTTGACTCAGGTCTTTCAGTGCTCTGTCAAACTCTTCACACAGTATCGTATCTCCCATTTCATCTTCATCTACATCATCTTCCATTTCCATAATATTGTCCCTTGTATAGACCCTCTATATACTCCTTCCACCTTTCTGCTTTCCCTTCTTTGCTTAGAACTAGGTTTCCATCAACGCTCTTGATATTCACACAAGTGGCTCTCTTTCCTCCAAAGGTCTCTTTAATTTTCCTGTTGGCAGTATCTATCTTACCCCTAGTGAGATAAGCCTCTACATCCTTACATTTGTCCTCTAGCCATCTCTGCTTAGCCATTTTGCACTTCCTGTCGATCTCATTTTTGAGACGTTTGTATTCCTTTTTGCCTGCTTCATTTACTGCATCTTTACATCTTCTCTTTTCATCAATTAAATTCAATATTTCTTCTGCTACCCAAGGATTTTTACTAGCCCTCATCTTTTTACCTACTTGATCCTCTGCTGCCTTCACTACTTCATCCCTCAGAGCTACCCATTCCTCTTCTACTGCAATTCTTTCCCCCATTATTGTCAATTGTTGCCTTATGCTCTCCCTGAAACTCTGTACAACCTCTTGTTCTTTCAGTTTATCCAGGTCCCATCTCCTTAATTTCCCACATTTTTGCAGTTTCTTCAGTTTTAATCTACAGTTCATAAGCAACAGATTGTGGTCAGAGTCCATGCCTGCCCCTGGAAATGTCTTACAATTTAAAACCTGGTTCCTAAATCTCTGTCTTACCATTATATAATCTATGTGATACCTTTTAGTATCTCCGGGATTCTTCCACGTATACAACCTTCTTTTATGATTCTTGAAACAAGTGTCAGCTATGATAAAGTTATACTCTGTGCAAAAGTCTACGAGGCGGCTTACTCTTTCATTTCTTACCCCCAATCCATATTCACCTACTATGTTTCCTTCTCTCCCTTTTCCTACTCTCGAATTCCTGTCACCCATGACTATTAAATTTTCATCTCCCTTCACTACCTGAATAATTTCTTTTATCTCATCATACATTTCATAAATTTCTTCATCATCTGCAGAGCTAGTTGGCAGATAAACTTCTACTAATGTAGTAGGCATGGACTTCGTGTCTATCTTGGCCACAATAATGCGTTCACTATGCTGTTGATAGTAGCTTTCCTGGACTCCTATTTTTTTATTCTTTATTAAACCTAATCCTGCATTACCCCTCTTTGATTTTGTACTTATAACCCTGTATTACCCTGACCAAAAGTCTTGTTCCTCCTGCCACCGAACTTCACTAATTCCCACTATATCTAACTTCAACCTATCCATTTCCCTTTTTAAATATTCTAACCCACCTGCTCGATTGAGGGATCTGACATTCCATGCTCCAATCCGTAGAACCCCAGTTTTCTTTCTCCTGATAATGACGTCCTCTTGAGTAGTCCCCGCCCGGAGATCCGAATGGGGGACTATTTTACCTCCAGAATATTTTACCCAAGAGGACGCCATCATCATTTAACCATACAGTAAAGCTGCATGCCCTTGAGAAAAATTATGGCTGTAGTTTCCCCTTGCTTTCAGCCGTTCGCAGTACCAGCACAGCAAGGCCGTTTTGGTTGGTGTTGCAAGGCCATATCAATCAATCATCCAGACTGTTGCCCCTGCAACTACTGAAAAGGCTGCTGCCCCTCTTCAGGAACAACACGTTTGTCTGGCCGCTCAACAGATACCCCTCCGTTGTGGTTGCACCTACAGTACAGCCATCTGTATCGCTCAGGTACGCAAGTCTCCCCACCAACGGCAAGGTCCATGGTTCATGGGGGCAGCTAATTACAATATGTATGTGTAAATCATGAACAAATTATACTTCTCCTATTAATTACTGCATTATTGGTAACAATTTTAATATTATCAGGCTATTTGTGTAACATATTAAGGTATGTTAGATGGGGTAAGCGGCTTTGGTCTTTCTCATCCTGAATACTTTGTTTGGCTTAGGATGCCGACGAATTTAAAAGGTCTCCTGATCTCCCGAAGTATCGCCTACTAAAGAACCTGAAGTTATAAAAAAAAGAAGAAATATGTGCCATTGGAAAAAAGAAAAATGTAAACATCATAGAAATTCTGGCAAAGTGTATATATCTGATAAAACAGGAAAAACTGCCGGTGCTAAAATTCGTGGTCCTGGATGTAAATGTAAAAACAAGTGTTGAAGCAAGATTTATGAATGTGTAGAGCAGATATTCCATTATTTTTGCGACATGGATGATTTCAACTGCCAAAATAATTACCTTCTGAGCAACATTAAGATGAAACAAGTGCAAAGGAGGTAACTATGATTAATGAAAATCTGAAATTAATTTTTTTATTTCATGTACCTTTTATAAATAAAATATTATTATTTTGATTAATATAGCTTACTTTTTTAGGTACCCAAAGAAAAGGAACAGCACAGTTTCATGGCGAATGGTTACTTTTTTGTACCAGGTTAAAGTTAATGGCCGTAATATTTTGGTATGTGGAGAAGCAGTCTTAAATGTACATGGGCTTCAGAACAAGCAATGACGACTTAAGAACTTACAAAAACACTTGCGTGATGGGCACTCCATTTCTCCTAAAGACAGAAGAGGTATTTAAAGATTAAATTAATGTTGCTTCCCAGAAAAATCATAATTTTATTCTATTCTGCTTATTTATCCAGTGTTTTTCTTTAAGTATCATATTCAGACATAAATTCACAAAATTTCTCTGATCCGGGCATTTACCTTTAAAATGACTTTCATTCTTTCTTTGTTTCCATGAAAAAAAAAAAAAAAAGCAGTTCAGATAGTTTACAACTTCATAAACAATACGCTTAAGTATGCCAGTCATTACAGCTGCTCACAGAACCCTTATAAAGTGTATTTTGATCATGACCTGTTGATTTATTCATTATATCAAGAACATAATTTGAAATATTGTGAAGAAATTTGAGATATATTTAACCACGATTTTAATATTAGTTTTAAATATCCTCATTCAGACACATCACGTACTTGATTAATTTCAAATTAAAATAAAAAATGCACTACTGACCCACTCTGAAGATATGATTAGAAGATTAAAAATTGAAAGGGATCTACATCATGCCAAAGAAACTGCTGGACAAAATACCACTCCACAGCTTTCCATGTTAGCTAGGGAAAATCCTGAGGAACATCTTACAATAGTCTTTGATCTACAACAAATGTTTCTAACACCAAGGCTGACATCTGGGCCTGCATTCTATAAGAGGGAGTTGTGGATGTATAATTCTGGTATTCATGATTGTGGGTCTGAAAAGGGACATATGTTCATGTGGAGTGAAGCTGAAGCAATGCGTAGATCTGATGAGATAGGAAGCTGTCTGAAAAAATTTCGAAAAATAGAAAAGTCTCAAGGAAACTTTCTTCACATTATTAGTGATAAATGCAGAGGCCAAAGCAAAAACTGGGCAATTGTTGCACTAGAGAGATCACTATGTGTTCAGGAAAATTTAAGGTCATTGAACATTGGTTTCACAAGTTTGACAGACGCGATTGCCTGTGATTGAGATTTCGGTTGAATTGAGAAGCACGTTAAGAACAGAAACCAAACAGTGTACGCCACTGATGACTAGATTACAGATTATTTCAGATGTTTGGGGTGGGGGTGGAGGGGGGTAGGGGTGGATGGAGAGGGTATGATGGGGTGGAACAGTTGTAGAAGTAGAACAAGGTGAAGGACAGTAACAAGGAAACTGAGGCCCAAGAGATTGTGGGAATGAATATACTTTACTGTCATGTCTCATCAGCACAATTCACATTATCTGAATAACCACGTTCCTTACATGGGTGCCACAGTTCAGCAATCACTATTCATCCAGATGGATCATTTATTAGCTGTAGTTAACATGAAGAATGCTGTGCAATGCTTGCAGAAAAGTGGGTAGATCATGATACAGCTTTCACAGGTGGTCTTGCCTCTGACATGGTTGAAAGTGCCAATAACAGAGCTGAAATAGGAAGTGGTGGTGGACAACGGCACTACACAGTCACTAGCCATCCAACTTACCATTAATCACGGACACCCTGGATGGATGGATATGGTGGATATGGGCGCTCAACAGTGTAGTCTTTAGCGCCCGAACGGAAACAACAACGGACGAGTGTCACTAAAATGCTGCAAGTGCTAAAATAGGACTAAAATTAAAAGTGAAAGGCTACATAGGCAGTTTGCAATTCAACAGTTGCAAAGTGGAATGCAGCACATAAAGAGGATAACTGCAAGAGAACGTAGGTGAAAGGGTTAAAATGAAACACATAGCACATGTTTGGAACTGGCCTATTACAAGTATAAAAAGGAGTGGTAAGCCACTCGGCAACACACTAAAAATTCCAACCTAAAATTTTTGGCTGAAGCCCAGAAACATCACAGTACCTTAAAACTTTCTTGACACTCGCCTCGTCATCGGCTAGAATCAAGTGCAGATCCCCACTAATATTAACTTCCACCCTGACAGATCGATATAAATCACACTCAACTAAAAGGTGGCATACAGTGATTCGTACACCACAGGCATCACACAGTGGGGGTTCCTCTCGCCGTAGTAAGAAGGCATGCGTAAGAGGACAGTGCCCTATGCGAAGACGTGTAAGGGTCACTTCGTCACGCCTAGGTGACCGGCAGGAGGAACACCACGGCTGGATGGTGGGTTTCACCAATCACAGCTTCCGCCGCAGCACAGAAACAATACCTTACCAAGGAATAGAACATTGTGTCCCCTTCGGTAATCTGCAGGCGTCCTTGGCAGCTGTATCAGCTTGTTCATTTCCCCGTATGCCCACATGCCCTGGCATCCAGCAAAAGGACACTTGCTTGCCCTGTCGTTGGAGGATGTACAGTTGGTCGTAAATCAGCTGTTCCAACTTCTCCGCTGGGTACAGGTTCTGCAGTGACTGTAATGCGCTCATTGAGTCAGAGCAAATTAGAAAGTTTTTGCCCTGAGTACACCGTATCTGCTCCAATGCCTTCAGGATCGCGTGAAGTTCTGCAGAAAAAACAGTGTATTCCTGGGGAAGGCGAATCCTGATGACACGTTCGGGGAACACTACTGAGCAGCCAAGAAAATCCCCCTGTTGGGATCCATCAGTGTATACTACTGTAAAATCATGATGCCTATCTAAAATATTAAAAAATAAAGATTTGAAAGTAAAATCTGATGTACTGTCTTTCTTAAAATTTGCCAAATCTAAAATCAGTCTGGGCCTCTGGAGGAGCCAAGGTGGGTATCTGCTCCAACCTCGACATGAAACATTAAAACCAGCCACACCCATCTCTAAAATGCAATCCTTTACACGAATCCCATAGGGCCTTGTTTCTCATTGCCGGCTGCGAAAAAGCCTTTCCAGTGGAGGCTGAGCAACAGTGTGGTATGCAGGCGTGTATGGTGTGGATAATGTTTGATAGGCCTGGCGCACCATTAGTAGACACCGCTGGAGGTGAAGTGGCGGTTCACCTGCCTCTGCACACAGGCTCGGTATGTGGCTCATTCTGAACGCCCCAGTGGCCAGCCGAATCCCCTCATGGTGCACCACATCCAACAGCTTCAAATAAGTGGGTCTTACAGACCCATACACCGTGCATCCATAATCAAGCCGGGACCGCACGAAGGCTCTGTAAAATCGGAGCAGACAAGTCCTGTCTGCTCCCCATGTGAGGTGACTAAGACATTTTAAAATAGACACCACCTTAAGAGACCGTTTTTTTTTTTTTTTTTTTTTTTTTTTTTTTTTTTTTTTTCCCCCAGTTCCTTAATGTGTGGCAGCCACATAAGCTTAGAATCAAAAGTGAGGCCCAGAAACTTCACCGTGTCTTTAAAATTCAGAACGGTGTCCTCATCCTCAACTCAGGCAAGTTAAAAATGGAACGAGAACGGTTAAAAAGAACACACACCGACTTATCAGTTGAAAACTGAAAACCACTCTTCTGTGCCCAGTCATCGAAACGTCGGAGAGTGAGCTGCAACTGACAAGTCGTCGTTGCAAGGCTTGAGGAAGAGCAAAATACAGAGAAATCATCCACAAACAAGGAACACTGCACAGAACTTTTCACAACAGATGTAATACTATTAATAGCAATAGCAAAGACCGTCACACTTAAAACACTACCTTGAGGGACACCGTTCTCTTGTTCAAAGCGACTAGACAGTACGTCTCCGACTCGGTACCAAAAATAACGTGGCGACAGGAAGGACCGAATAAAATTGGGAAGACATCCACGAAAACCCCATTCGTGGAGCTGCCTGATGATAAGATGCCTCCAAGTAGTGTCTTATGCCTTTTCAATGTCAAAAAATATTCCCAACAGGTGATGCTGGCGCAGAAAAGCCTGTTGTATGGCCTCCTCCAGGAGGGCCAGGTTATCAAAGGTGGAGCAATACCTCCTGAATCCACACTGAAAGCAACTAAGGAGTTGTCTGGATTCTAGCATCCAGACAAGGCGGCGGTTGACCATCCGCTCCAAGGTCTTTCTCATGCAGCTAGTGAGGGCAACAGTACGGTAACTACCCGGGCACGTGCGGTCTTTCCCAGGATTTAAAGAGGATTTAAAATTGCTTCATGCTACGAGTCGGGGAAGTGACCGGACATCCAAACTAGATTAAAAAGTCGGAGGAGGTATTCTTTATTTCTCCCTGTGAGGTGCCGCAGCATGCTATAGTGGATTCTATCCTGACCAGGGGATGTATCACGAGCCCCACACAATGCAGAATCCAGTTCCCACATGGAAAACGGGCAGTTGTACTCTTCTGTATTGGGTGAGCGGAAGTCAAAACTGCTCCTCTCAGCAGCCACTCTGTGGGGCTGGAAAGCTGGATTCTGACTGGCGGTTGCAGTAATAGCTGCAAAATGAGCCGCCATAGACTGGGCAATATCTTTTGGGGTCATTTGGAGAGTACCATTCCACATTATAGCAGCCATAGGGCACCTCCCACCTCTCCCAGAAATTCTCCTGATGGTCTCCCATACAATGGAACTTCGTGTAGAATGATTAATGGTGTTAAGGAACTGCTGCCACGACCTCTTCTTGCTCTCTCGTATAATCCGACGACACTTTGCCCTCGCCACCCGAAAAGCTGCAAGGTTCTCCACAGTTGGCCAGCATTTGAACCTACGCAGAGCTGCCCGCCTAGCCCTGATTGCACAGCGGCATTCGTCGCTCCACCAAGGGACAGGCTGCCGCTTCGGTTGTCCCGTGGACTGTGGGATGGACACTTCACTGGCGCGGTGGATCACTTCAGTAATATGAGCCACCCATTCCTGGACACTGACCCGATGTTCAAACTGGGCGAGTTGACTATACAGTGCCCAGTTGGCTCTACCGAGCACCCATCGAGGCGGTTTCCTTTCTGGTTCCACTGCATGTGGCAGGTGAATCCGGATGGGGAAGTGATCGCTGCCTTGTAAGTCATCAACCACTTCCCATGCAGCAGTGTGGGCGATGGCTGGAGAGCAAAGCGATAGATCAATGGCAGAGAACGACCCAGTTGCAATGCAAAAATACGTGCTGTGACCTGTATTTAGCAAATGGGCACTGGTAGACAGAAGAAGCCTCTCAATTGCTCTACCCCTGGGGCAAGTACTCACAGAGCCCCAAAGCATATTGTGTGCATTAAAATCACCACAGAGGATGAAGGGGTGGGAAAGCTGTGTAAGAAGATCACTGAGAGCCTCTTCCTCAAGCACATCATGTGGGGGCAGGTAAAGCGAACAAACTGTTAGCATATGGCACACATGTACTAATATTGCAACTGCCTGTAAATCCGTCATGAGGGAGAGAGGCGAGGAGTGGTAGTCGGTGTTGACGAAGATACCTACTCCTCCTCGAGCTCTCTGTCCACTCAGGTCGTCCTTTTTGTGGAGGACATAACCACGTAGCTCTGGGGTGTATGTTTCACTGAAATTTGTCTCTTGCAGACATACACACATAGGTCTATCCTGAATCAATAGACGTAGTTCCTCCACATGTGTCCTGAACCCTTGCTGGTTCCATTGTAGTATGGGAGCCATCACGGTGGTTGTATTTTCTGCCTCTCTTTCCGCTGAGGTGGGGAGACTGCAGCGGGTGGAGGCTCAGTCTTCGAACGAGATGATTGCCCCATATTCTCAGACTCCATCAGCTCTGGGGAAGAGTCTGATGAAGCGTCTAGCGGGACCACATTAACATGATCCGAGGGTTTACCAGCCGATTTAATCTGTTGGTGCTGCTTCACATGTGCTTTCCTTTGTTTAGAGGGCTTTGCTGGAACCGGAGCTGGGGTATTTATGACCATGCTGGGCTTTGGAACAGCCTCAGCAATCGGAGATGCCTGGGGCTCTTCAGTGTTAGCTACTGTACCTTTCTCTGCTGTTCTAGGAGGGGCTACAGGCTCTGATACAGTTGCTGCCTTGCAAGTGCACTGACATGTGCACGTGTTCGTGCCAACACTAACAACCTCCGTCTTTGTAGATGCATCGACCTTCAGAGGCGGCTTCTGAACAATGGAAGCAAAAGACGTAACGAATGTGGGGGGCTGCATGGCCTTAAAGATCTTTTTGGCTTCACTGTAGGGGATACGCTTAGTTGTTTTTATTTCCTGTATTTTACGTTCCTCTAGGAAGATTCTACAGTCCCTACTCCAAACAGGGTAGCTTTCAGAACAGTTTATACATCTGACAGGTGATGAACAGTCAATTCCGTCATGGGCAGCCTTACTACAGTTGCCACACATCGCTTCTCCCTTACACCCTAGAGTTGTATGCCCAAAACGCTGGCACTTAAAACAGCGCATTGGGTTTGGGACATAAAACCGGACGTTTAGTCGAAGAAATCCTGCCTTGACGTGTTCTGAGAGTTTGGGGGTATTGAAAGTAAGAATGAAGGAGTCTGATTTCACCAGGTTCCCATCCACCCTTTTCATGATGTTCTGAACATCAACAATTCCCTCCTGAGCCCACTCACTCTTTAATTCTTCTACAGGAATGTCAACGAGATCCCTAAAGGTAACAACACCCTTACTGGAGTTCAGGGTGCTGTGAAGCTCTGTATCGATAGTGTATTCCCCCAAGCTTTTAGCTGTTTGAAGGTTAACTGCTTGCTGAGCAGTTGATGTTTCAACAAGTAGTGTCTCACTCCGTAAACGCTTCACTGATTTTAAAGTTCCAGCTATTCCTTCTAGACCCTTTTGGATATAGAATGGCGAAACCTTTTCAAAGGAACCCTGTTTCCTTTTTATAATTAAAAACACATTCTGGTTTTCAGTACGTGCTCTGTTACTCTGAACTGCTGTACGTTTGCTGACGCCGGAGTCAGGAGGACTGGCTAACCTAGCCCTCTTGTTGGATTGGGCGATAGTGCCTACCAGCGGTCCAGCCATCCCACTGGCCAGCGAAAAATTAGAATTAGGAAAACAGGAAGAATTCGTAGTATTCGTGGTCGTCCCACGAGAAGCTAGGGAAACTTACGTCCATCCAGACAGAACCCCGCATGCCTGGATAAGCCTTGTACAACTGAGGTGCGGCAGGTTCCCCAGAGGTTGCCCGCTAGCGACTGTTCCACCTCTACAGCCATGCATCTTATCGGCGCGCAGCACTCCTTAAGATTGAACGGTTTTTTATAGAGGTATGTACTGTCCTCGCGATCCAGGCAACCAAGCCAAGATCCCCGGTCCCTAAGACACACAACGTTCCACCGTTGCACCAAACGGTGGTCGCTGAAGCATGCCCAGAGCTTACGGTATCAGCAGACTGGCGGCGCACACCAGTCCACAGCTTGAGGACCCAGGGTTCGCCAAGCCCGTACCCAGCAAACGAATGCTGAGCCCCCTGAGGGAACAGACACCCTGGGCACTCCACAGTGATATTACTCATGCCACCAAAGGTGGTGAGTGTAACTTCTTTTTCTACACTCAACACTAGCATCAAACTCATACAGCAACTTAGTTTGTTTACTATTGAGCAGCTTTTGTTAATTCTTATTCTTTTATATGCTTGTTCTAGTTACATTTATCATCTATCTATAATTCTTAGTATTTCACAAAGCTTTTGACTGGCAGTATGAATGTTCCTGCATCAGTGTTGCTGTTCCATGTAATGGGTAGAATAATTCTACCAATTTGTTTACTGAGATAATAAGCCCATTTGCATTTATCCTCTATTTAATGCATTGAATCTTTCTGATACAGTTCTCCGGCAATAAGTCTTTTGCATACATGCCCAGATTATCAGCAAACTGTAGTATGTGAGTACTTCCATCAAATATACTGTATCATGAAGTTATAACAATGAAAAATCTAAGATGGAATGTAACAATATACCAAAAAGGATAGTTGCTACTCACCATACAGCAGTGATTCTGAGACACAGAAAGACACAACAAAAAGAGTGTCAGAAAGTTAGCTTTTGGCCAACAAGATCTTTTGACAAAGGCCTTGTTGGCTGAAAGCTAACTTCCTGACAGTCTTTTTGTTGTGCCTTTCTGCAACTCAGCATCTCTGCCATATGGTGAGTATCATGAAATTCTGTTGTATAAGTGATGAAAGGTAATAGGCTAAAATTGATTTATTGGTCATTCATGGTCTAAGAAATATACCACAGAGCTAAATTATCAGTAACCTATCAAATACTAACATCAGACCAGTGCTGAAGTCTTCTAAGATGGCATGTGGTTGTAGCTTCGGTCTAAAGGTGGCCAATGACACAGTGGTGCATGCTTTTTTAGTATCTACATATATTGCAAAGATGTACTTATTGTTCTCAAAGCTCATCAGTTTCTGCTGCAAGTAAACAAGTATACTAACCATACTTTTGTATGGTATGAAATGGAATATAAAGCGCATTTCTGGAAGTAAATTATTACTTTTGTACCATTGCTACAGTTTTTGTTTGATCATTCTTTTGAGCACTTTACGCAAACATGCAAGTAATGTTCTTCCTCTGTATGTTTCAGTGTACATATCAATTCTCTTTTTTTATGAGAACAATCTGACCCAGTTTCATATCTAAAGGACATAAATGTTTTCCACTCACAGTTCAGGACTTTGCATTTGAATATCATCAGGTCTAGGCACAGTAATTTCATCAATTCTCTATGTATTCTTGTGCCATGAAAACTTTACAGAGGATAGGTTCCATTTTTTGGTTACTTCCTCTATTTTTCTTGAACAGCCTGTGGTAGCACCATACCCTGAAGAACATACAGTAATACTTAAATTACTCACACTGGACTAGAAAAGTGTCTCCTCTGACCAATTTGAATCTTGTTTATTGTTTTCTTTCTCTAATTTCGTTACTGATGTTAAAATAAAACATTTTCCATTTGTCTTGTAGGATTAACTTACAGAAAATCAACTAACTATATCATATGTTCCATAAGTGGTGTGATACCACTTTTGGAACATTGAAAGGAGAGTTGGAAAATCTGCTTCATTTCAGGGCACACTGAGTGGTAGTCAAAGCATTCTTGGAAAATGTTACTCAGCTGGTCAAATTATATATGGCATTATGCAATGAAGAATCATTATATTGTGGCTCGTCAGGCATGTGAGGATCATTGAGTGCATATGATGATAGAACACGGAAGCTTTGTATGTAGACAAGTTATGGTCAGTCTGCATAGGTCCCTGCAACATCAGCATAATGGTAGAGAGACTGCTTGTCACTGTAAATGTGGTATCCATGGCCATACAGGATGTATCAAAGGAAATTTAATGTTATTGTTAATGCAAAGATATTGTTGCTGAATGATTACTCCAGGAATTCTTTATGACCATCCCCACACTGTCAGATTGCATGAACAGGCATCCACTATGTAGTTGCCAAACAAGATCTACAGTATAGCTCCATGACTTTAAGGTCTACTACACTGCAGGAGTTAACTGGATCCTCCCAGCCAGTATGATTTTACGTAACTCCAGAAAAGCGGGAAGGGGGTTGCTTTGTTTTCAATATAGTTTCACAATTTCAATAAGGCATCCTGTCGGGCTCAATTCACCTTATTTTCTCCCCCACCACCCAAATATAGAAGTCTACTTTATTTCATCTGATTTGCTTATTATTACTATGCTCTTCAGTGCCATCAATGTTTCTTTATTATTGCCCCCACTCCCTGCCCTTTTCTTTTTTTTCTTTTTTTCTTCTAAGCTGACACAGGCTCAGTGCTTACTGACTTACTGATCTGCTATGTTTAGCCTTTCTAAAAGATGAAGGAGATCACCTCATGGGTTACCATAATCTTAGCTTGGGATGGCCTGCTGTTCCCACCCCATCCCCTTCCCCAAAACAAAAAAGTCTCCACAACTTGTCAAGTTTTTCTCTTTTCTCATCCTAAATATGGAAGTTAAGAGAACAGTTTCATTTGTATTCATTTCTTGTACCTGCACTGGTAGTTGCGCCTCCTGAAATTAAGTGCTGGAATGACAGTGTGTTCCTATTAATTTAATAAATTTCTGAGTGGGATCTTCATTTGTACAGGTACATCTTTCTACCACCAGAGTGAACTGAAGGCTTATCTCTACAATGTGAGCTACATCATATGGGTCCCCAATATTTCTGAACAGTGTACTACTTATGATCTTGTTGTCTCACCTAGTAATTTGAGCTAATACAAAGTTCTTGGGTTTCCAGATAGGTGACATCATCAAAAGGTTGAACATTTCCATTTGATAAGTATCGTTCTCATCATGTTTGGGATGATAGGTGTAACACAAATCAAAATGTTAGCTTTTTGACAAGCTAACTTTGCAGGAACTCTGTGGATATGTATTATACTGCAAATTACAAATATGCATTTTTCTTGAACACCTGAACCACAAAACACTCTGCTAACTAAAATATTTTTGTCGGCACATATTAGAAATTTTCACACAGAGTTATACTGTTGCAACAAGAAAGGCAAAATTATTGAGACTGTCATGACAATAAATAAACTACTAACCTCATGGTGACATTTGGGACAGTTGCTGAGTACATAACACAAAGTAAGTTGTTACCAGATCGCAATGAGTGACATTTATGATATTCTGAACACCAGTAACTCTCCAAAGCATGAGAAGCACTAGAGCTCACAGTATGCTGATAGAATGTACGCAGCATATCCATACGCTTCATTCCAGGTGTGCGATTCAGCATGAACTTTCCCATTTCCAGATCAACTAATAGAACACTGTAACATATGCAAAAGAAACAATTACACTGCGTATTGTCAATCTATAGACAATTTTGCTCAGAGGAGTTACATGAATAAAATACAAATAAAACCAGAAATTTTGTAAGCAAACAACACTGAAATAATAACAATAACAATAATAATAATAATAATAATAATCAGACACCACTTAAGTGGCTTGTGTGACCTAACCTAACCCGAGGAAATGGGATTTAGTTTAACATGGAATCCAGACCATTAATCATCCCTGGTGAATCTTCACATCACATGAGGTGAAGGCTAGGTTAAAGACAGACTGAAATATTCTGTAGTCCAATCGGATTTCGTTACCACAACCCAGTGCTTGATACTCATAAAAAGAGATACCAGTACTGTGACTTCTTTGGGAGGGGGACTATTTATTACATGTCTTAAAACATTATTTTAACACTTTTCTGTGCATTTTAAAAGTGTGAATGCACTGGTAAAATATGAAGTTATATTGTACCACATCTCCGAATCTATGCTTCCGATCCTCCCCCCCCCCTCCCCCATCAGAGGAACCAACATGAAGTATCAAGGCAATTATCACAAATCAAGCACTGCTGCATCACTTTCCTATTGTGTACTTTACCATAAGACCATCAGACCTGACAACAATCAAATTACAATCATACTATGGCCTTGAGTTACAAAATTTGAATCCTCATTGTATTTCATCATTTGCATTTTATAGAGAAAGGAAGAAGAAATGGTGGAATAAAGGTCTTAAGTTAAATCCTAAATGTCTTTACAGTTTCTCGTGATATATGGGATTTTGACACTGGCCTATTTGTCAGATGGAGATGTTAAACTTGACTACCTTACTGATAATATACAAAGGCTGTTCAAAAAAAGTAAGGTACATTTGATTATCAATCTTTTTGTTGTTGTTGTTATGTTGGTACACATGTCCCAAACATATGTGCAGTTTCAAGTGTACAGCATACTTCGTTTGTTTTTGACAGATGAAAGGTTAGACGTGTTTTAGTGTGCTTGGTGATTGCATCAAATTTTTTGTGAAAAATCGTATCAAGTGCTTAAAATGTTGACAGTGGCATTTGGTGAGTTTACTCTAAGTAAAAAAAAATTGTTTACAAGTGGTACAAGCTCTTCCAAGATGTCCAAGAAGATGCCAATGATGAACCTCAAACTGGACACCACAGCATGTCAACAACAGATGATAACTTTGAAGCTGTGAAGAAAATTGTTTTGGAAAATTGTCAAATTACCATAAGAGAAGTTGCTGAGGATGTCAGCATATCAGTCAGCTCATGTCATGCAATTTTTTCAGATGTCTTGAGCATGAGACATGTGTCAGTTAAGTTTGTTTCAAAATGTCTCAATTTTGATTAGAAGAAATGTCGCATGAGCATCGCTCAGGTGCTCTTGAATCACATCAATTATGATCCTGATTTGCTCAAAAGGGTCATAACTAGTGACAAAACATGGGTTTATGATTAAGACATCAAAACCAAATCCCAATTGTCCCAAAGAAAGCATCCCTTAGAATCAAGACCAAAAAAAGCATGCAAAGTTTGATCAAATGTCAAAACTTTGCTACTTGTTTTTTAAATTACCGTGGCATAGTGCATAGTGAATTTTTGCCTCAAAGTCGTACAGTGCCTTAATGTTATGTGCCATTTGCGAGAAGCAATATGCAAAAAAGTCCGGAATTGCGGAAAAATAATTCATGGCTTTTGCATCACGACAATGCACCTGCTCATACATCATTGCTTGTGAGAGTTTTTTTGGCCAAAAACAACACGACTATCATGCCTCAGCCACTAACTTCACCGGATTTGGTCCCCTGCGACTTTTTCCTGTTCCCAAAACTGAAGAGACCTATGAAAGGACAAAGATTTTCAATGATTGAGGATACAAAAACTGCATCACTGGAAGTACTCAAGACTGTACCAAAAAGTGCTTATGAGAAGTGCTTCAAGGATTGGAAGAAGCGTTGGCACAAGTGTATTGTATCTGACAGGGATTTCTTTGAAGAGGACAACATGAATATTGATGAATAAATAAAGATGCGGCATCTGGAAGAATTGCAGGAACTTCATTCATCTGTATTTCATTATCAGATAAACATGATCATTTATTTCGCCGAGTGTGGAGTAGTGCTACTTAATGGCTTGTTCTTGATTTCAGGTAAAGGGCAGAGATTGTGGAAATACATTATGTAAGAAAGCTTTTTTGTCCTTGCATTGCATTTCTGCTTCCCAACTTAGGAGTGCTACTTCAATCTGTTTACTAAAGGAGAATTTTCTCCTTTGACAAATGTGGTGGTAGGAGAGAAATCTACGTAAGTGAAACTGTGAGAAAGTTATACATTTTTAGAGAGTCCTTTGGAGCTTAAAACTGCAACAACATTATTATGAAATTTTCACATTCTTTATTTAAAGTGGATGTTTGAACTACATCTGCCATGTAGTATCCGTTTTGGGACTGTGATTTTACCCACACTGAGCAGAAGAAAAGAAAGGATGATAGTGTCAACACACAAAATCAGCAGCTTAAGAATATCCACAAAAGTGCTGGTAATATATGTCTCTGAAGTGCAATCCCTGATAAAAGGTTACAAAACCACTTTCTCCAGTTTGAGAGAACCTGTTACTCTGACAAACAACCTCGGCATGTGGAAACTAATGGCATATAAAATCACTGTGTGCCATCAGAATTTATGTGATTGTAAGCAAAACTGCAAGTGGTCTGGCCACTGATACATTTCAGTTCCAACAGAAGCAGATTTTTAATCATTGGTTGCTTAAATGTGCTTTTAAAGATGACATACTAATGAAAGCTCCTAGGGCAAATGACATTAGGAAGTATGTAGTGTCAACTTTGAATAACCGATACAGATATAGGAAATGCAAAAAGAGAAACATGTTGATTCAGAAAATGAAGTCTGGGACACAGATTAAAAACATGAATGTATTATTCACACTATTGTAAACCATTAAGTCAAAATAAACACTGTTTATATCTTGCAAACTTAATTTGAGCTTTCTTATTGTGAAGTTCCACAAACTGGAATACAGTGACATCCAAAACACCAAAAAACAACATTTTAAACTTTTTCTCACACTTAAACCATTCACTGAAGTGAAACAAGGTTATATATACATCTACAAGTTAGATGTACACGAAATATCAGTATAACAAACTTAATAGTTCTAGAATTTAATATAGCATGAAAACATAAAAAAAAAATTTGCTCAACAAACAGCAGCAGGAGAAAACACACATAAAAGATATGGAAATGCACAAGCTGCAGAAGGGTTGAAGGAAAAGAAAGAAGGACAAAGAAAAAGGGCTTGTGAGGTTTAGAAATATGGAGTGTCATGGAAAAGTTGCCAAGAACCCTGGGCCAGGAGACACTTGCTGTGTGGAATGAGGAGGAAAAATTAATTGTTGTCACCTCCATCAGACATTGGAAAACCTGAGAACTTATTGGTGGAAGATAGGATAAAAGCAAGACAGAGGTTACTGAAAAACAATCGTGTGAGAGTCAGTAAGAATGGAAAGCTAAGTGCATTATATATGATAGACAGGTTGGGAAGTGGGAGAAAATAAGAGAGATGGAATAAAAGGGAGTGAAGAAAAATTATAGTTACTGAAAGGAAATGCTGAGACCGCAGAAATTAATGTAAATTTAGGTCAAGATGGTGGCAAGAAACAAGCATGTTGCAGTGACGCTTCTCACCTTTGGAGTTCTGAGAAGTTGGTGTCAGGAGGGAGAATCCAGATGGCAAGTGGCAATGAACAGGCACTGAGCTCAGAACCATACTGTAGAGCATGCTCTGCAACAGGGCATTTTATGTTTCCAGTATACACACTATCTATGTCTACTCATTCTAACTGATAACTTGGCAGTAGTTACACCAATATAAAAGGCTGAACAATGTTTATAGTGAGTGTAATGGGTTTAAGTGTAGATATTTCTATTGGCGACTGAGGACAGTGTACTGAAAAATAATGCATCAGTATTTATGTCATTTGCAGACTAATATTACAAGTGGTATTTTTTAGGATGAGTAGTACCTTCAAGTACACATGACAAGAACAAGGCATTAATGTTTATTTTCCCCTCGGTAGCAGATTAAGGGTTGAAGTGTGGACGCAAAATGGTCAGTCCATACAGACAGGCACAGTCCACTTAGAGGTGCAGCTATGGCCATGGTCGTAAAGTTTGTGAGCTGTTTGTGGGAACACTGTTCGGTGCAGGGAACAACATGCAATACACTGATGTGTACATATTACGGTACCACATATAAAAATATCTGCACTTACACCTGTCACACCCTGTATAATAATGGGGTACATGACGTGTCATTTCACAGATGGCTCCCTCTTTGCCTCTTTGATAGCATATTTTTTGCCAGATATAAGGCCTGTAGGAGTATGCATCCGCCTTACAGCTGGGACAGGGGTAGGAGCCATAGGATAGGGAAATGAATGCAGAAGGAGCATGTGATCTGACTAATATACTGAGGAGATTGGGGTGGGGGGGTGGGGGGAGGAAAAGTTAGTTAGGTATGGTGGGGAATGTGTCCAACGGAATGGACCTCACTTCAGGAGTCATAGCCTTGTTGAAGTAGCTACTTAACACATTTCAGACAAGGTTACACTGAGTAACAAGATGTGTACTATATAGTTGAGTTTTGTAGGGATCAAGAGTGCCAGTATTGGATGTCACTGCCTGAGAAATTTGCTTTCAAACTAGGTTAGCAGGATAATCTTGTGCTGCAGAGGCTGAGGTGAGAATGGTGTACTGCTGTATAGAGTCTGTATCTGAACAATACATTTGCATCAAATGGCTAAGCTATATGGGAGGAAACGTTTGATATAAAAAGAATGGCAACTGTGAAACTGTAAGTACTGTTGTATGTTTGTAGCTTTAATATGAACAGAAGTGGGTAGCTGACCCTCAATGAGGATAGGGTCAGCATCATGAAAAGTGGCAAAAGTCAGAATAGGACCATGTGAAATTTAACTGGTAGACTGTGATTAGAGATTCCAAAATGAATCTCTAAATACAAAATGAATCTCTAAATACATTCTCTCAATTAGACTTAACAAAGTCCTATTAATGGGGATGACACTTTCTTTGATGTCGAACTCATCCTCACTGAGGGTTTGTTACACAATTCTGTTCATATTAAAGTTAAAACAACAACAATACCTACATTTTAACAGTTGCCATCCTTGAAACATTCCCTCCCATGCAGCCTTCATCTACATCTACATGGTTACTGTGCAATTCACATTTAAGTGCTTGGCAGAGGGTTCATCGAACCACAATCATACTATCTCCCTACCATTCCACTCCCGAAAAGCACGGGAAAAACGAGCACCTAAACCTTCCATGTTCGAGTTCTGATTTCTCTTCTTTTCTTTTGATGATCATTCCTACCTATGTAGGTTGGGCTCAACAAAATATTTTCGCATTCAGAAGAGAAAGTTGGTGACTGAAATTTTGTAAATAGACCTCACCAGGATGAAAAACGTCTCAGCTTTAATGACTTCCATCCCAACTTGCTTATCATATCCCACACCGTGCAGCAATATTCTAACAGAGGACGAACAAGTATAGTGTAAGCTGTCTCTTTAGTGGACTTGTTCCATCTTCTAAGTGCCCCGCCAATGAAACGCAACCTTTGGCTCACCTTCCCCACAATATTACCTATGTGGTCTTTCCAACTGAAGTTGTTCGTAATTTTTACACCCAGGTACTTAGTTGAATTGACAACCTTGGGAATTGTACTATTTATCGAGTAATCAAATTTCAACAGATTTCTTTTGGAACTCATGTGGATCATCTCACACTTTTCGTTATTTAGCGTCAACTGCCACCTGCCACACAATACAGCAATCTTTTCTAAATCGCTTTGCAACTGATACTGGTCTTTGGATGACCTTACTAGACGGTAAATTACAGCATCATCTGCGAACAACCTAAGAAAACTGCTCAGATTGTCACCCAGGCCATTTATATAGAACAGGAACAGCATAGGTCCCAGGACACTTCCCTGGGGAACACCTGATATCACTTCAGTTTTACTAGACGATTTGCCGTGTCTATTACTACGAACTGCGACCTTTCTGACAGGAAATCACGAATCCAGTCACACAACTGAGATGATACACCATAGGCCCGCAGCTTGATTAGAAGTCGCTTGTGAGGAACGGTGTCAAAAGCTCTCCGGAAATCTAGAAATACGGAATCAACCTGAGATCTCCTGTCGATAGCAGCCATTACTTCGTGCGAATAAAGAGCTAGCTGCGTTGCACAAGAATGATGTTTTCTGAAACCATGCTGATTACGTATCAATAGATCATTCCCTTCGAGGTGATTCATAATGTTTGAATACAGTATATGCTCCAAAACCCTACTGCAAACCGACGTCAATGATATAGGTCTGTAGTTCGATGGATTACTCCTATTACCTTCTTAAACACTGGTGCGACCTGCGCAATTTTCCAATCTGCAGGTGCAGATCTATAGGTGAGCGAGCGGTTGTATATGATTGCTAAATAGGGAGCTATTGTATCAGCGTAATCTGAAAGGAACCTAATCGGTATACAATCTGGACCTGAAGACTTGACCGTATCAAGCGATTTGAGTTGCTTCGCAACCCATAAGGAACCTACTTCTAAGAAACTCATACTAGCAGCTGTTCGTGCTTCAAATTCTGGAATATTCCATTCGTCTTCCTGGTGAAGGAATTTTGGAAAACTGCATTCAATAACTCCGCTTTAGTGGCACAGTCATCGGTAACAATACCATTGGCACTGTGCAGCAAAGGTATTGACTGCGTCTTGCCGCTTGTGTACTTTACATACGACCAGAATTTCTTCGGATTTTCTACCAAATTTTGAGACAATGTTTCATTTTGGAACCTACTGAAGGCATATCGTATTGAAGTCCTTGCCAAATTTCGCAAGTCTGTAAATTTTAGCCAATCTTTGGGATTTCACGTTCTTCTGAACTTTGCATGCTTTTTCCATTGCCTCTGCAACAGCATTCGGACCTGTTTTGTGTACCATGGGGGATCAATTCCATCTCTTACCAATTTATGAGGTATGAATCTCTCAATTGCTGCTGCTGCTATATCTTTGAATTTGAGCCACATCTCATCTACATTTGCATAGTCAGTTCGGAAGGAATGGAGATTGTCTCTTAGGAAGGCTTCTAGTGACACTATATCCACTTTTTTAAATAAAATTATTTTGCATTTGTTTCTGGTGGATTTGGAAGAAACGGTATTGAGTCTAGTTACAATGACCTTGCGATCACTAATCCCTGTATCAGTCATAATTTTATCTTGGCATCCAAGCCCTCAGTGAACGTAATTATCCCACCCAACTTAGTTCAAAAGCAGATTTTTTTGGGCCATCACATCCAATCCTGGTACCGCGGCCCCCCCTCCTTTTAAAAAAAAAAAAAAAAAAAAAAAAAAAAAAGTGAGGGAACCCTCCTTAGGAGTGCACCTCTTATCTCTCAATACTCCTAGTCCGGAATAGAGGTTCATTCTGTGTGACATTTTTCTCACCACATCTAGAATAGCTTTTCACCCCCCACCCCCAGGCCCCCTCACCCCCCTAATCTCTGCAATTTCGTGATGTTGCCCTTTACTCCTAATCCACACATTTCCCTACTCATGAGTGTACTCATTTCCCTTACCCATGATTCCTGTGCCTGTGACTGTCCCTGCTGCAAAACTTGCCAGATGGATCCTCCTACCACCATCTGTACCAGCCCTGTAACTGTCAAAACATACACTATCAAAGGGAGAGAAATCTGTGAAATGAAACATTGTGTACCAGCCGAAATGTACACACTGTTTAGCCTTCTGATTGGTATGACTATCATCAAATTATCAGTTAGGATGAATGGGTATAGATGGAGGGTATATGCTGGTAATACTCAGCTACATCTACATCTATACTCTGCAATGTGCATTGCAAAGTGTGGTGGAGGGTACTTTGTGTACCAGTGTCACTTCCCCCATTTCCAATTCCAATTAAGAATGGTTCGCAGAGAGCGTCCATGTGGGCTCAAACCTCTCGAATTTTATCTTCAGGGTCTTTTTGAGATATATACTTAGGAGGAAGCAATATATTCATTGATTCTTATAGGAATGGCTCTCTCTCTCAGAACTTGAACTAACCACACTGTGATACAGAACAGCCATCTTGCAGAGTCTGCCACTGGAACTGGCTGATCATCTCTGTAGCACTTTTGTGTTTACTAAATGAATCTTTAATGACATGCACTGCTCTTCTTTGGATCTTCTCTGATTTCTCATCAATCATATCTGGTACAGACCCCATATAGGCAAGTAATATTCAAGTAACGGTCAAATGATGCTTTGTACTACCTCCTTTGTTAGAAAACAACATTTCCTGAGGATTCTTCCAACGAATCTCAGTCTGGCACCTGCCTTTCCAGTAGAATAGTTTAATGTGATGTCGTATACTTTAAATCAGTCTGTATGCATACTCCTAGACATTTTACTGAATTAAGTGCTTCCAGTGATTGTTCTGCAACCATGTTATCAGGCAATGTTGGGTCTTTCTGTCTATGTGCATTCAATGTGTTACATCTGTTTACATAGAAGGTCAACTGCCACCTCCTGCACCAAGCATCAACCATTTGAAGGTCTTCCTGCATTTCACTACAATTTTCTAGCATGCTTTGTAGCATGACAGTCATAAACTAAGTGCCATCCGGTTTCTCAGTCCTGACACCAGCCTCTCAGAACTCCACAGGTGGCAACTGGTGTTATAACATGTGCTCAGTTCCCACCTAGCCTACATTTACGTCAACTTCTGTTGGTCTAAGTATTTCTTTTCAGCAACTATAATTTACGTGCATGAAGGGAAAGCAGTTGTTGGGAAGGGAGTGAGACAGGGTTGTAGCCTCTCCCTGATGTTATTCAATCTGTATATTGAGCAAGCAGTAAAGGCAACAAAAGAAAAATTCAGAGTAGGTATTAAAATCCATGGAGAAGAAATAAAAACTTTGAGGCTCGTCAATGACATTGTAATTCTGTCAGAGACACAAGAGCAGTTGAATGGAATGGACAGTGTCTTGAAAGGAAGATATAAGATGAACATCAACAAAAGCAAAACGAGGATAATGTAATGTAGTTGAATTAATTCAGGTGATGCTGAGGGAGTTAGATTAGGAAATGAGACACTTAAAGTAGTAAAGGAGTTTTGCTATTTGGGGAGCAAAATAACTGACGGTCGAAGTAGAGAAGATATAAAATGGAGACTGGCAATGGCAAGGACAGCGTTTCTGAAGAAGAGAAATTTGTTATCATCGAGTATAGATTTAAGTGTTAGGAAGTCGTTTCTGAAAGTATTTGTATGGAGTGTAGCCATGTATGGAAGTGAAACATGGACGATAAATAGTTTGGACAAGAAGAGAATAGAAGCTTTCGAAATGTGGTGCTACAGAAAAATGCTGAAGATTAGATGGGTAGATCACATAACTAATGAGGAGGTATTGAATGGAATTGGGAAGAGGAGTTTGTGGTACAACTTGACAAGAAGAAGGGATTGGTTGGTAGGACATGTTCTGAGGCCTCAAGGGATCACCAATTTAGTATTGGAGGGCAGTGTGGAGGGTAAAAATCGTAGAGGGAGACCAAGAGATGAATACACTAAGCAGATTCAGAAGAATGTAGGTTGCAGTAGGTACTGGAGGATGAAGAAGCTTGCACAGAATAGAGTAGCATAGAGAGCTGCATCAAACCAGTCTCAGGTCTGAAGACCACAACAACTACTACAACTATTTTTTTCACTCTCTTTTATGTTTCTATATCTTTTATTTTTCAATCGGTTTACTTTTACCTTTCTCAATCACCATTACATAATTGACAGCAGATACTGAGATCAGTTAATAAAGTTTTCCATGATAATGTCCTGCACTTTGACTGGAATTCATCTTACTTCTTTGATTTATTCAATAGTTCCAGGACAATGTACCTACATCTTTACTTAGGGTGTTAAGCAAATGAGCTTGAATTAGGTAAATGGGGAGGTCAAAGGTTGCTATCTTGCAATGAAATTTGATGACAGGAAAATATTTTTCTAAAACACAGAAACAGATTATTATTATTACTATTATTCTCAAGTCAGAAACATACAAATTTGCAGTAGCTATACACATATTTAGGGCACAAATGGCCCTGAAGCATGTGGCTTGTGGTTTGCCCTTGTCCACAATCACAAGACATATCTTCTGTTATGAAGCCACATCTCTTCAGGTTGTCTCTGGATCATCCAACCCCTGATCGTGATCTATTTAAAGACTTCCACACCAGCCAGCTCTCATTGTGTCCAGGTGGTAGTTCTTCAGCTTCTGGCATCCATCCGTGCAGGTGAGGCATTGACTTCTTCCATAACTCCAGCCTTGCCTTCTCTGGTGAAATGGTGAGCTTCTTGGATGTCCTCACAAAGCTCCTTTGCGATCTCAGCTGTTGCTGTGGTGGATTATGTCTGTGCAGTTGAATTATGTCCATGCAGTTGAATTATGTCCATGCAGTTGAATTATGTCCATGCAGTTGAATTATGTCCGTGCAGTGGATGGGCACTGTTCTGTTCCACTTTCAGCCTCTCCTTGTTGGAACTCACTACTCTGCATACCCATGGTGGCACTATTCCAGCCAGGTAGTACAGCTTATCAGTTGGGGTAGGTCTTAAGCAACCTGTGATCAACCTGCAGGTTTTGTTGAGAGCAATGTCTACTTGTCCGGCATGAGATGACCTATACCAGACAGGGGATGCATATTCGGCAGTAGAAAAGCACAGTGCCATTGCAGAAGAGCGAATAGTTTGTGGATGTGAGCCCCAATGTGTCGTCACTAGTTTGCGAATTAGGTTGTTTCGAGTGGAGATTTTCATTTTGGTGTTCTTGCAGTGAGTTTTGAATGTCAAAGTTCTATCGAGAATGACTCCCAAGTGTTTAGGGGTGTGATGATGCTGGAGTTGGATGCCTGACCATTCAATATGTAGCTCACAATTAGCTTCTCTGTTCCTTAAATGAAAGGCACACATTTGTGTCTTTGAAGGGTTTGGGCTGAGTTGGTTCCAATTGTAGTAGCTTGACAGTGTTCTAAGTGCAGTTGTCAGGTTTCTTTCCACTGTTTAAAAAGTATCAGCTCAACGTAACTAGGGCATATAAGAATCTCCTTGTGCCCAGGGTCAATATCTGGTCTTTTAGAGAAATGGAGCCAAGACACTTCCCTGAGGTAGACCATTTTTCTGCACTCTCCAGCGACTGTGTAGTTCTTGAAATTCAACAAAAAACCTGCAGTTCTGGAGGAGGATGCTGATTAGTCTAATGAAGTGGGCGTTCTTGATCATATTGTATAATTTTGCATGGAGTAACTTATGATGGACAGTATCATACACTGCTGTGAGATCCACAAAAACCACACCCATTACTTGTAGGGTGTCAAAGTCATCCTCTATAAACTGAGTGAGATTAAAAAGTTGCCCTGTGCAGCTTCTGTTTGGTTAAAATCTGGCTTGTTAGGGTATGAGAAGAGGGTCTATTACTGGTAGGATTCTATTCAGAATCATACGTTCGAATGGTTTATAAAGGTGACTCAAAAGGCTAACTGGTCTGAAATTCTTGGGATGATTTGCTTCCTTTCGAGGTTTCAGAAGGGCTATCACCCTGTTCTTTTGCCAGATCTTTGGTATTTGGCACTGGTTCATGCAGTTGTTGAAAAGCTGCATGATCCATTTTCTTGTTGCTGGGCCGAAATTCTTCATTTGCTCCATACATATGTTATCTAAACGGGATGCTTCACCAGTTTCGCTCTCCTTAATAGCCTTGTTTAATTCAGATATCTCGAATGAGAGAGTCAGATTCCTCGTTTGCTCTTGGGCCTCTTGTACTTTTGGCACCTTGATTCTATGGCTTCCTTTCCCATTCAAGAGCAGTTAGTGTGCTCTCTGATCTGCAGATATGTTGCAGTGTGCTGTGGAGCTGGTTGGGTCATCATTGAGGTGTCTCAATAATCCCCATGCTTTATGACTGTTTCTAATTAGATCAAGTTCTTTCCTAGTTTTAACCTAAGAATTCCTTTTGGATTCTTTCAGATATGCAATAAGTTTTATTCCCAGCCACCAGCAGTCTCGCCAAATTGATCTTCTTCAAGTAGTACCTTATACTCTGTAAACTGAACACTGAGTTCTGAAGTTAGACCAGGAATGTATTATGTTTGGCAACCCTGAGGAATGGCAATTCTGGAGCAATTCTGGAGCATCTCATTACATATGCTTAGCAACCCTGAGAAGTGGCAATTCTGGAGCATCTCTTTACAGCAAAAGTCAGGTGAAGGTTCAATATTGGGAACTGCAGCGTCCAGCATTTCTGTAAATTTTGGCCAGTTGGCTTTTTTGAAGTTAAATCTCCTTCTAAATTTAACTGTCTGTGGTCAACAGCTGTGTAAATTTTGCACACGATAGGCCTGTGCTGTGTATTTTGAGTAAGGTTGCAGACAGTTTTTATGTAATGTTGTGAGATGTTCTCATTGCAAAATATCAGAGTGGGGTTGAATCCGTATTTCCATCTGCCACTGTTGAATGATGCAGGATGCTTAGGGTCATGTATAAGGCTGATCCTTTCACACCTGAAACGTTATCTTGGTCCTTTTCAGGACCACTGTTGACCATGATATAGGTGAATATAGAATGTATATCATCACCAAAAGAAGAACTGTTACAAGAGCTGTGCAGGCAAACCAAGTGTGATGTACTCGGCATACACGAGACCAACAGAAGCTGTGAAATGTGCAGGGAAAAAAAACAGATTATGGAAAGTATACACTGCAACCCCATACTGCTGAGACCATGCACACTCCTCTCTTGCTCATTCTAAATTTCTTGTGGAATGTTCACAATACTGCTTTGATGTCACAAATATTTTCAGATTTTCTTGCTCCAAGCACAGACTCCATGAGCATACTTATCCACAGCTCCCCAGACATTTCCACATGGGCTGCAAAAACAGTGTTCAGAAAATTCAGAGGAGTTTATCAGATGTAGAAGAATGAAACTGGAATTTCTTTATAGATGATGCTACCCATCAGCATAGGGTCCATGACACAACGCATGCAGCACCCTCAGCTTCCTGTAACAGCTGACGACAAATGTCAACACACAGTGACCCAAGTTCCATATATCAGTATCTGTTTCAAACCCATAAACATGTTGAGTTTTGTGTCTACGAACTATGATTTGTGGACAGCACTGGTGTTCTGTTATCATTTGAAGAAAACTGTTGCAGAATTGCATCCAATGCCTGTTGAAGCTTTCAGCAAACATGCTCTTGGGAAAACACAGTGTTTCGAGTGGTTAAAAAAAATTCAAAAGTGATTATTTTGACATGAGATGCGACAAGTGCGGGAAACCAACAAAAAAAGGTCAAAGACAACAAATTGCTGGCCTTACTGGATGATGATGATACTCAAACTCAACAGGAACTCACATAACAATTGAATATGACAAATAGAGCCATTTCTCTTTGGTTGAAAGCTGTGGGAAAGATGCAGAAAGTGGGAAAATGGGTTCTGGATGAACTGAATGAAAGACAGCAAGCAAATCGAAAAACCACTTGTGAAATGCTGCTCACCAGATACAAAAATAAGTCATTTCTCCATCAAATAGTAACAGGTGATGATACACAGATATATTTTGAGAATCCTAAGCATTGTAAATCATGGGGGAATCCAGGCAAACCATCGACATTCACTGAAAGACCAAATTGCTCTGGAAAAAACACAATGCTCTGTGTTTGGTGGGATCATAAGGCTGTCATCTATTATGAGGCTGCTAAAACCTGGTGAAACCATTAACACTGATCATTACCAACGGCAAATGATCAATTTAAATAAAGCATTATGTGAAAAACGACTGGAATATGGAAAAAGACAACACAAAGTCATGTTGATCTATGATAACGCCCCATCACACGTAGCAAAACAGGTCAGGGAGACGATCGATGCATTCAGTTGGAAAATACTAGGTAGGACATGCGGCTTATTCTGCACACTTGGCTCCACCCAATTATCATCTATCTGCACCACTGGGACGCACTCCCGCTGAACAACGCTTCAGTTCATATGAAAATGTGCGAAAATAACTCGCTGACTGTTCTGCTTCAAAAGAAGAACTGATTTTTTGGCATGGCATTCAGAGCCTGCCGCAGAGGTGGGAGAAATGTATAAATAGCAATGGAGATTATTTTGAATAAAATATTATTTATCAGTTCCAAACAACAGATGTGTTACTATTACAACCAAATTCTGGTTTCATACTTCTCCACCTGGTACCCCCTACCCAATACAGAAAGTTTATCCACTGCGAGATAGTGAAAGTTTTACTCATTTATGATGCAAAGCTAAGATCAATATGTATCGTTGCTAAACAACGCAAGAACTGCATAGGCACAATAAAAGCTCATGTGCCTGATAAAAGGCCCAGCATGTTTGTTTGTGTTTTGCTCAGCTCTTGCCCTAATGTTGTGTTTTCAGAGATAGATTCTCAAGCTGTACACAATATGTTTCTGAGATTTCAGTTGAAAATTCCAGGGGGACAGCTTGTTTCCTTCCAGAATGCTTTTAACACTGCTCAGTTAAACCCTCATTGACAGAACATTTTCAGGCCTCGTAGAGCTCTGGCGTCAGTCAGGTTGTTTATATTCTAGTGCTGATCCAATAGCTCTTATTTTCTAATCGGTATGTCAATCATGTCAAAAGACAGATAATTCTCATTTATTCTTCCATCTCAGTTACATATTTTTAATTAGATTAAATGTTTTGATCACTCCGAATGCCCTTCAGATCTAAAACAAAGTAAAACTAAGTACTTGGATCAGTATTAATGGATCTGGGAGATGTGTTATTTTCTACCGGATTTGTCAATACCAAATCTAATGAGGGAGGTTGTAAATGTTTTCTTATATTTTTGTTAGAATATTTTTTGTGAATTGTAATTTGCCTTATTTTATGCTAATTTGCTTATATGTTCGAGAGTGACAGCATATTGATTAATATTAGTAGATGTGACAAGTAATATCAAAGAGACTGGTTACAAGTGGAAGCTCGTGTGTTGTTTGAAATGTCTTTGACACTGGAGTCATTTTTGACAGTAGTCAGTTGGCAATGAACACTCGGTGTGTGATGGTGGAACAATGTACAGGTCCCCGTTATAATAATTTGCAAGTGACCAGCAAAAATGAGTTATTCTACAACTTTTTTTATATAAACATCAAGAAGGAAGCACATTCAGAAAAATGGTATTTGAAGCACCCAAAATGAGGCAAACGCATTGAACCAGGACATTTCTGCAGCTGATGAAACAGAATTATGGAATCATACTTTCACTAGATGACTGAAGCCAACACAAAAAAGTAAAATATCATCTTATAAACATCCACGGAAAAGTGAGTACTGTCACGAAATATGCTAAATTCAAATACATAAAAATAGTGAGCTTATTTCAAGTAACCTGTCTTGTCTTCTCAGAACCACGCCAGGATGCTAGTAGACAAGATTGGCTGCTGACACAACTACTTCGTTTTACTTTGTTTTAGATCTAAAGATGATCCAGAGTAATAGAAACTGTAATATAATTAAAAATATGCAACTGTGACAGAACAATATATGAGAATTATATTAATTATCTACACAGTTGCCAAATATTTCAAGACAATTATATCTACTGTAGCGAAACATGTCAGAAGTGCCTACAAAATACCCTTTATGCCATGCTCGCAGTTTTATTGCTCTTGAAATACAAATCAAAAATCTGTAGGTCTCACAAAAGATTACAATGAAAATTCATAATGTAATTAGCAGTTAGCAATGAGCCTTGTAACTTAGATTGATACAGACAGACAGAACCAAACATTTTTGTCAATTTGGCATGTGGTCACACACATTAAGAAACCAATGTTATTATGCTCACTGATTGTGAATTGGGTGCAAGAGATTGTGCAGTCACACATCAAAAACAGGCCCAAAGGCAGTGTATTGTGACCACCAATTGACAAAGAGAGCAGCAGCTTCCAGCCAGCAGCAAAGTTTGACCTCAATTTACTTCAAAACCAGTGCCTCAGATGATTACCAGGCAACAGCAGAAAATACACTATGTGATCAAAAGTATCCGGACACCCCAAAAAACATATGTTTTTCATGTTAGGTGCATTATTCTGCCACCTACTGCCAGGTAGTCCATATCAGCGACCTCAGTAGTTGTTACACATCATGACAGAGCAGAATGGGGCGCTCCACGGAACTGACGGACTTTGAAAGTGGTCAGGTGATTGAGTGTCACTTCTGTCATACATCTCTACGTGAGATTTCCACACTCCTAAACACCCCTAGGTCCGCTGTTTCCAATGTGATAGTGATGTGAAGGGACACGTACTGCACAAAAGCATGCAGGCCGACCTCATCTGTTGACCGACAGAGACTGCCAACAGTTGACGAGGGGTGTAATGTGTGTTAGGCACATATGTATCCAGACCATCACATAGGAATTCCAAACTGTATAAGGATCCACTGCAAGTACTATGACAGTTAGGCAGGAGGTGAGAAAACTTGGATTTCATGGTCGAGCGGCTGCTCATAATATGCCAAACAACAAATCACTTGGTGTAAGGAGTGCAAACATTGGACGATTGAACAGTGGAAAAACATCGTCATGTGGAGCGAAGAATCAAGCTACACAATGTGGCAATCTGATGGCAGGGTGTGGGTATGGCGAATGCCCGGTGAACATAATCTACCAGCATGTGTAGTGCCAACAGTAAAATTCAAAAGTGGTGGTGTTATGGTGTAATGTATCAATAAAGAAATCAATCAGTCACTCATTCAATCAAGGTGACCAGCCATCTAAAATGTCTGCACCATCATAAGACAACTTACTGCTTTGTCCACAGAGCTGACTTGATGCTGGAACCCTGCAATGAGAGTGGACCTGCCTGGGGTCACAGGCACGACATCATTTGTTGCAAGCTGAGCTGTTGCCACTATTTCATTGTGCTAGCTTCCACTGCATAGAGGATAAAAGCACTTCTAATTGCAATGACACATTAAACAGTATCCACTGGCATTTTGAATGTCAAAATGTATGGTTTTTCAGACTACATAGTAATCACAATCTTGCAGTCTATACTGTTGAGCTGCATAATAGGCAAGTCCCAAGGCTGTAGTTTGGGAGGCCATGTGATCCTGACTCTTACACTTTGAGAGCATTGCGACCAGTAATCATCATGTTGCAAAGGTTCTAGACCCAAGACACTGAACCTCCATCGAGCAGCCGTATTTATGTAATAAAGTACACAAATCCATGAGACATGGCCTGTGCAAGCCTTGTTAAAACAATGAATCTTGCCATTGCTTCTTTGTGGTATACACTTGTCTGACAATTTACCTAATACAGATCTGAGATATAGTTGGTAAGCATCTTATTCCTCATGGTCCTCCAGCAACCACTGCTGATGTTTTGAAAGCTTGCATTGCAACAAAATTACTCAAAAACATATCAAGGCCCAATTAGATTGGAGTGCCACAACATTTAGAGCTTGGCTGCAATATACGGGAGCCTCACACCATGGTGAATTCTCATAGTTAGAGATCATGCTCAATCCTGCAATGCTGAACATTTGTGTATTGTCTGGCATACAATCTATGGTATAAAATTCATTTCAATCACATTTATCTTCATTGGTGTTGCAATTTTCACAAACATCAGTGTACATTTACAAATTAGTTAAATCTACACTTAAAGCTACAGCAGAAGTTCTGTTTATGCAACAAATTCTAAAGATTATGTTAGTACAAACATTTTCTAAGCTATGGAGAAAACAAAGAAAAGAAACACAAATTATGATTAAATTTCTATTTCACAAACTTGTAAAGATTTTTACAATAGAAACTATTTAAATATTACTCCAATAAACAGGACTGCCATTTTCAAGCACTAACCCAGCAACTCCAGAATCAAAAGAAAAGGACTGTTGAGCATTGCGCAGCAAGTCAATGGCACTCCTCCAGCACTGTGCAGCTGCGCGCTCAACTTCACTAAGGCCTGGAGTTGGTCCACACAGCACACACACCTCCACATCAGACGTCAAGAGGCAGGACACAACACGATAGGCAACCTGCAGACATCCACTATGTGCTTTACTGGGTTTATGGAGCAAGTAACTATTCTTGTGTAACATTAACAGCAGCATTCAACAAAAAAAATTATGGACTGAAAAAAGTTGGGCTTTAGTTAAGAGTAAGGAAAATGTAAGCTGTGACTCATTTTACTTCTCCTCATAGGGTGGCAGCAAGTCAGTTTCATGCAACCAGTTGGAGGATAGTTTTAGATAACCAATGAGAGGTGACAAAATGCGGTTTTCTTTTGTGTCAAAATTAAGATGTTAGAAATATTGAATATGTGAAGGTTAGTCATCAAGATTGAATTATTACCTTTAAAAATAAAGTTACATAATTATTTTTTTCCAGGTATGTGTCTGCAGTTCAGGTACACACTGAGACTCTTGTGCTAGTTTTATAGCACACCACTAGACGATCCAAAATGTACGTTGCTACCAAACATGTCCTCTTACTGGTACTCTCTCCTTGTCCACTTACAACCAAATGTCATCATACTATTTTGATTTCCCATCACACCTTATACGCAGTTTTGTCAATATTGGTCCATTAACCATAAGTAGAACAGCATTAGCCCAGCTCTCAATATTTAGTGAAAGTAAGGAATGCATATACATCAGCATGTTCACACACGAAAGACACAGGAAACAAAATTCAGAAAAATAATTATGAAAAGATAATCATCAAAAAATTAAATGTGTTATCTTTCTTTTGTTTACTGCTTTACTATTTTACTTAATCATTAACCTCATAAATAACGGGATGACAACCAACTTTCAGAGTTATTTTTAGTTGAGATCTCATTAAAACATAAATAATTATTTACACTTAAGTGTCAGTACACAGAATAGCACAAACAGTCTATGGAACTGTACAAGCAGGTTGAGGGGAAGTCAAATGTTATGTAAAACAAGTATGAGACAGGAATGAAATAATACATATCTAATATTTAGAGACTATGCTTAACTAAACATTTGAAACTAAATCCTGATTTTTTGTCAAACTGACAAAGCATTCTGCAAGAATTTTTTACCGAAACATGTCAATCAAGTAATTCTAGCCACTGCAAGTTAGTAACCCAAAAATCTTGACATCAACATTCATTAAAGGCTTAGCTTAACAGCTAGGATCTGCTGATTCTAATCTTTTCCTTGAGCAGCAAAACCAAACCACGCAAAAAATTAATAACTAAATAAATAATCACATTATGACCACATCAGTAACATGTTGTACTGATTACATTATAACTATTTTTAAAAAAAATACTTGCTTGCAGTCTTGTGAAACAATTAACAAGAAAAACAACCCTATTTCCACAATAACAGAATGATGAAACTGATATCAACTGTTCCAAAGACATAAAAATACCACAATAACCTACAGGACAGCTTCTAAAACCTAGCCTCCTTTTTTCTTTCATTTTTCTCTTTTTTGTTACTTGGCGAGAAGAACTTAAACTTCTTATTATCCCAAACCATTACATTTCCTATATCTACAACTACATGTATGCAGGTACTCTGCAAGCCACTGTATGGTATGAGGCAGAGGTTATCTTGCACCACAACTAGTAGTTTCCTTTCCCGCTCCAATCGCAAATAGAGCAAGGCAAAAATTACTATCTACAAGCTTACATACAAGCCCTAATTTTTCTTGTCTTCTCTCTGTGGTCCTTACATGAAATGTACAGTGGTGGCAGAAGAATCATTCTGCAGTCAGCTTCGAATGTCAGTTTTCTACATTTTTCAACAGTGTTCCACAAAAAGAACACTGCCCTCCCTCCAGGAATTTCCACTCGAGTTCATTAAGAATCAGTGTAATATTCACATGTTGATCATAGCTGTGGGTAACAAATCTAGCAGCCCACCTCTGAATAGTTTCACTGTCTTCATTAGCCAGACATGGTGGGGATCCCAAACATTCATGCAGAACTCAAGAATGGATTACATTAGTGTTCTATTTGCAGTCTCCTTCACAGATGAACGACACTTAACTAAAATTCCCCCAATAAACTGAAGTTGGCCATCCTTATAAGTTCATTCCATTTCACATCGCTTTGCAGCAGTATGTCCAGCTATTTAATTGACATGGCAGTATCAAGCAGTAAACTACCAATGCTGTATTCAAATACCCTTTTTTGTGAGATTTAAAACTTTCTCAGCATACATATTGTTCCACAAAATTTTGGGAGAACTGCCGGATGTTTGTAACTTCCTGCCACAATATTTCTGTGAGGAGTCTTCTGGCCATCTTCAGGTGATACTGGTGAAAACGCACTGAGCTCTGTTATTTAAGGCCTCGCCAGCACATGCGTGGATCTGTCAAAGACGAACTACAACTGCGCGAGGCAGGTGTTTACAGGATTCCGTGTGAATGCGGCAAATCTTATATAGGGCAAATGATGCAAACTGTGCAGGATCGCATTGTGGAACATCAGCGGCACACTCACCTTCTTCAGCTTTGTAAGTCTGCCATCACCGAAAATTGTATTTGCACTGGTTATGTCATGCATTACAGTGAGACAAAAATTGTGGCCCATAGGTTCCATTCCAACTTTTGGAGTTCTATTATTAATTAATCTGTGGAAATACGACTGTCTGACAGTGAGTCTCTTATTAATCGAGATGGCAGTTTTCAATTGAATTCGGTATGGAAGCCAATGATCGAAAAACTTCGTGTCCTCAACAGCCGGCGTAGTTCTGTAATGGAACTGCAGGCAGACAATCAAATTGATATCATAGCGCATGCGCAACAGCAAGTGAATCCACCATGCATGTGCCAGCGGGGCCTTAAATACCAGAGTTCAATGAGTTTTCACCAGTATCACCTAAAGATGGCCATAAGACTCTGTGCCGAAATATTTTGGCAGGAAGTTACAAACATCTGGCAGCTCTCCCGGAATTTTGTGGAACAACTTTAAAAAAATCAGAGCAATCTGCCATCCATCACACCATCTAGAAATTTTGTCTGAGTCATCTTGTATCCTCCTAGAGTCACTCAAAGAGAACACCTTCCCATCCACCACAGCGTCATCAGCAAACTGCTGCAGTTTGTTGCTCACCCTGTCCATCACACCATCTATACTACTATATAAAGACAAGTGGTAGTTAAAAGTTGTTACCAAAAATCTTGGAATATTCTTGACTGATTTATTTAAAACTTTTACACATATTCTATCAAATGTTTGGATGGACAGAGGCTAAACATTTCTTTAATGTTCATGGTATACAAGTACATACATACTATATAAATGGGAAAGGTTTTTAGCAAAAATGTCAGAAAATTTTTGATCAATTTCCTTCAAATTTTTACACAATACTCTAATAAATGTTCAGAAAGACACCAACTACACCTTTTCTAATCCATAGGGTATATACATCTTTACACAAGCATCTAATGTCTATTTGAAAGCAATTCATACTTCAATATTGTTACCAAAACTGTCAAAAAGTTCTTGATGACTTGCTTCAAAACAGAACAGGCTCTGCTAAGGGAATACGCCTTCCACATCACTGGCAATGGGTTCTACACAACACTGATGACTACTTTGAAGGAGAGTAACAAATGCAAACTCTTTTGTATCAGTTGTGAATAAATAGTTGCCACTATTTAAGTTCCAACACTCGTATATGGTATTTAAATATAAATATAATATACAAAGGAGAAACATTGCCAGCAAAATTTTCAAAAAGCTCTTGACCATATCACTTCTATGCACAACTGTACTAAACATTCAGGTGGACATAGGCTACATGTTTCTTTAATACATAAATATATACGTAATACATGAAGAGGAAGCATTGTTAGCATAAATATCAAAAAGTTCTTTAGTGAGTTAATTCAAATTTTCATACAGCACTCTAACTCTACATATTTTTTCAGTACAAATAATATATGAATGAATATAGGCAATAAGTAATAGGCAAATTATGTTAGCAGAAATCTCAAAAAGTTCTTGACTGATTTACTTCAAATTTTTGCACAATACTCTAATGAAAGTTCAGACACGCATAGGCTTTATATAGTTTTAAAGAAGAATGAACAGGTTTTCTGTTAAAAGAAATTGCAGTGCTGTGCTGTGGAAATGTATGGTTTAGTCTTCTTTCTTTCAGTCAATTTTAACTACAATACCAAGGCATTTAAACCAACAGACAGATTGTTTCTCCGATATATATTCATTCCCCTTATGTACATTTTTAAACAAAATATATATGAACAACATGTGCTGTTTTGTTTTATTCTTTGTAGTTGATTTCAACAGAAAACAGAAAAGCTGTGTTTATGGCTTATTGGCTTATGATTAGAATACTACTACAGAATATGACTCATCTGAAACTTAATAATCATATTCATTTACAGATTAATACCATGCCAAATACTGTCACCGAAGGTACTATCCTCACAGATCTAGCACTTGGAGAGATCTCACTCATACTCTGTATATCAATTATACCAACCAATCCTTTTTTAGTGATTTCAATTCCAGATCAAGGTTTCATTTGTAACACCAGTTACCAAGGCTCAAAGTGAGAGTGAGGGGGCAAAGGAAGGTGGCCAGAGAGAGGGGGGAGGGAGGGGGGGAGGGGGGGAATGAACATAAAAGTAGGAAACACAAGATGGACATAGAGACAAGGAGGAGGAGGAGGAGATGGAGATGGATAGAGATAGAGAGATAGAGAGAGAGAGAGAGAGAGAGAGAGAGAGAGAGATATTAGGATGTACACCCAATTTTCATACATTTTTAGCAATTGCAAAGCATTGCTGGGTTTACTAGTTTATGTACACAGAGAATAAGGGCAGTCCTGTCACACCTCCTTGGGGCACACCTCTGATGAAAACTAGCTGTCGAGGACACATACTGGGTTTACTGGGTTCTATTACTTAAGAAATCTTCAAGCCACTCACATATTTCGCAATCTATTTCATATGGTTGTTCCTTCGTTAACGGTTTTCAATAAGGCACCATGCCAAACACTTCAAGGAAATCTAGGAACATGGAACTTGCCTGTTGCCCTTCACCCTTCACTGCATATCATGTGAGAAAAGGGTAAGCTAAGTTTCACACATTATATAAGGAAGCGCTAAAAAGAAAAAAATTGAAATTATTGTGAGCCTATAGACATTTGAAGTAATTCAAGTGTAATACTTGCTCATCCTGATCCTTACAAAATTAGTGGGATGTAGTATAGTAATATAGGATAATCTTTCTTTTTCTTATTCCTTTGCCTAATAATGCAGATATCAAAATCAATGTGAATGGATTGTGCCCTATGTGAGGAATCACCAAATGTATTTAACAAGCCATAAGATTTTTCAGTTTTCTTGTAAAGAACTGGTCTGACCAAAGAAATGCTCCAGTGAGACTAGATTCTCCCTTATATTTCCAATTACTCCAATCTCCAGAAGTTGTCAAGCTCTAGTATGCTAGACAGCTAGAAACAATAAATGCATATATCACTTAAAGGTGAAAGTACAGCTAACAGGGCTGGCCGTTGTAGCCGAGCGGTTCTAGGCGCTTCAGTCTGGAACCGCACTGCTACTACGGTCGCAGGTTCGAATCCTGCCTCGGGCATGGATGTGTTTGATGTCCTTAGGTTAGTTAGGTTTAAGTAGTTCTAAGTCTAGGGCACTGATGACCTCAGATGGTAAGTCCCATAGCGCTCAGAGCCATTTGAACCATTCGAACAGCTAACAGGAACAGCCATTATGTATTTAATAGTCAGTGAATGGTAGCAGAATACCACCACACATAGTGACAGATTGTGTGTAGAATGGGTGCATTCAGTACACAGCTGAAGCATATACTTACATGTGGACTTTTAACTGGCAGAAAGACTGGAACATCATGAGCCACAGTATGTTCATTACCACACTGCAGCAGAAGAACCAGCAACTGCCTTTCTACTGGTGCCAATGACCACCAGCTGGATGTGGCAACTGACACACAACCACGAATCATGAGAACTCCATAGGAGGAACCGACACACTCACAGAAGGCATCTAAAATTCCCTGAAATCAAAGCTGTTTATTAAGGCACAAAATCTCACATAAGGTTAAAATACTGTTATTAATCTTCACTATTTAAAATCCCTGTACACCATCCATAATACACAGATCTTTCAGGAACACCAGGATGAATGGCCACCACCAAACTGAGACCAAGAGCAAAATGTACCGCTCTATGGCACAACATGCAGCTGAACTTAACATGTTTGATTTCAATGGCTGCTTCACAACCTGGGCCATTTCGATCCTCCCTTCCACCACTAGCTTTTCTGAAATGCACAGATGGGAGTTGTCCTTCCAACACATTCTTTGCACCGTAAATCATCCTGGTCTCAACCTACAATAACCTACTGTCCCCTCTGCCTTCACCCAATAGTTTCTGCCCTCACTACACTACCCCCTCCTCCCAATTCACATCCCCACACCCTCACTGTGCACCGCTCTCTGTCAATTTACCCACTGGTCTTTTCCCTTTCTCTGATCGTCTCCTTTTACCCCTCCCCCCCCCCCCCCCTCCCTTCCCCACAGTCTCCTGAAGCTACAACTGGCAGCCTTGTCCTAACACCATCTAGTCGCTCTACACACTGCCAGGCTGCATCGACTTCTCTCCCTCCACTAGTACCGTGTTATCTATCCCCTTCCCTGGACCACTATGGATTGCTGCTTCCATCTGACACAACACAGCTGCTTTCCTTCTGGAGCAGCCAGAGATAGTGGTCATGTGTGCATGATGTGTACTTGCTCGTGTGAATGTGTATGTGTTTTCCTTTCTGAAGAAGGTTTTGGCTAAAAGCTCAATGTGTGACGGTCTCCTAGTTGTGCTCATCTGCAACTCAACAGTTAATCTTTATAATGAGTAACAATCTACCCTTTTCATAATATTGCTGGTATTACAACCTGGATTTTCCATTGCTGAATATACACTGAAGAGACAAAGAAATTGGTACACCTGCCTAACATTGTGTAGGGCCCCCGTGAGCATGCAGAAGTGCCGCAACATGACTTGGCAACTAATGTCTGAAGTAGTGCTGGAGGGAATTCACACCATGAATCCATAAATCCATAAGACTATGAGGGGTGGAGATCTGTTCTGAATGGCACATTGCAAGGCATCCCAGATATGCTTAATAATGTTCTTGTCTGGGGAGTTTGGTGGCCAGAGGAAGTGTTTCGACTCAGAAGAATGTTTCTGGAGCCACTGCTGCAATTCTAGACATTTGAGGTGTCACACTGTCCTGCTGGAATTGCTGAAGTCTGTCGGAATGCACAGTGGACATTAATGGATGGTGGTGATCAGATAGGATGCTTATGTGTGTGTCACCTGTCAGAGTCATATCAAGGGTCCCAAATCATCCCAACTGCACACACCCCACACCATTACAGACCCTCCAACAGCTCAAATAGTTCCCTGCTGACACGCAGGGTCCATAGGTTCATGAGGCTGACTCCATACCTATACATGTCCACATCCACCCAAATGATACAATTTGAAATGAGACTTATCCAACCAGGCAACACGTTTCCAGTCATCAACAGTCAAATGTCGGTGTTGACGGGTCCAGGTGAGGCGTTAAGCTTTGTGTCGTGCAGTCACCAAGGGTACATGAGTGGCCCTTCAGCTCCAAAAGCCCATATCGATGATGTTTCATTGAATGGTTCGCACACTGATACTTGTTCATCACCTAGAACTGAAATCTGCAGCAGTTTGCGGAAGTGTTGCACTTCTGTCACCTTGAACAATTCTCTTTAGTCATCATTGGTCCTGTTCTTGCAGGATCTTTTTCCGGTCAGATGATGCTGGAGATTTGATGTTTTACCGGATTCCTGATATTCATGGTACACTTGTGAAATGGTCGTACAGGAAAATTCCCACTTCATCGCTACCTCGGAGATGCTGTGTCCCATCACTCGTACGCCAACTGTAACACCATGTTCAAACTTACTTAAATCTTGATAACCTGCGATTGTAGCAGCAGTAACCCAGATAACAACTGCACCAGACACTCGTCGTCTTCTATAGGTGTTGCCGACTGCAGTGTCGTATTCTGCCAATTTTCATATCTCTGTATTTGATATGCAAGCCTGTACAAGTTTCCTTGGTGCTTCAGTGTATTATTCTCATTCATATCACATAACAATGCTAAATAACAGCTGAAATACTCACTTCTGACTGCAGTCCGATTCTCTCAACAAAATGTGTATAAAATATATTACAGTGTTCTGAAATGTAATCACCATATTTAGAATATTTCCAGTTTTTAGTACAAATAAACACAAAATCTAATCTCAAAATGCACAGCTACATACAAAAATGACAATGTACACACACTTTTGTTTAAGAGACATTACACTCATGTGTAATTCCAAAGTAAAATTGAATAAGCACTTGGAAAGTATGTGTTTACACATATATTCACTAATGGTGAACGGGTGAATTTTGTTGCAGTAAATGAGGATAATGACTGTTGATATGAAAGTGAAAACACACCAGTTTCTACTAATGAAGCCTATTCAGTTTTCTCCAACATCCCCATAAAAGATTGCAAGTATGCTTATGTCTGCAGCTACACAATGGCTAGTAAAGTCGCACACTGCCATAAAAGACTGAATAGTTATGAAAGACGAATAAAAATTCACACACATCTAACAATATGAGCAACCACAACTGAATTGCTAAATGCAGAAAGAGCTTCAGTCACAAAATTTCCAAAATGAAAGTTTGATGGAAATCATACATTTAGGGGGGTTTCCATCATTCTGAGCAGAAAGGTATTTAGTCCACTGCTTGGAAGTGTATAAACTGAAGCTTCTTGTTTAGAGTTCTACGCAGAAAGGAATTCACTCCAGGACTGAAGCCCTTCTTCCTAAGAAACGGAAGTTGGACACTTCCAGGATAATTCTTTTAACTTTAATGTGCAAAATATACTGGCTAAACTGTACAATTTATTTGTTGGAGGGCAAGAGCTGATACTGTGCACGGTAGACATATACATTTCTTCTGTAGATAATATTTCCAGTTTTATTTCTGAAAGAGATGGAAGGTCCCACTGTATTCAGGCAAAAAAGGAAAAGCAATCCTTTAACATGAAAGAAGAATATTTCAAAAACAGCGAAACTAAAAGTTCAAGAATGAATTGACTATAAAGTACAATGCATACCAGCTATTGGGTTCACACACAAATTCATAGCATTTTCCCATAAGATTAATAAACACAACATATATATATATATATATATATATATATATCTCTTTAGTCATTGATACTGTATTCACTTTCACTATTTACAACGGTCTGCCAAGGCTGGGGTAACTTTTTGATTCTCCAACTGTAGAAATCATGTAATTCTGAAGTGAAGAACTTGTCAAGCCATGTACAGAGCACATTTTCTCCCAGAAAAGAACCTCCTTGAAAGTTGTTTGGTAGAGAGCAGAAAAGATGAAAATCTGAGGGTGCAAGATCAAGTGAATAAGCTGGGTGCAAATGACTTCCCAACCCAGCTCCTGTATAGAGTTTTTGTCAGTCTAGCAGAATGCGCATGGGTGTTGTCAAGGAGTCGCATCACTTCACGATGTCTTCCAGGTCGTTCTTGGACTGCATTTGCAAGATGTCTCAGTTGTTGAGAATAAATGTGAGCAGTGATGGTTACATCCCAAGGAAGAATTCATAGTACACCACACCACTGTTGTTCCACCAGGTAGATAACATTATCTTCTGTGGATGCATGCAGGTCTTTGTAGGAGGAGTTGCTGCTTTGTTTGGGCTCAACAATTCCTTTCTTTTCCTTGTGTTAGCATAAAGACACCATTTCTCATTGCCAATAATGATACAGGATATGAATGGTCAGTGTTATTAACTAGCCAATTGATGATGAGCAAGCAGAGATGAACATATGGCCACCTGCTGATTTTTGTGTTTTTGCCTTAGAGCATGTGATGTCCATACACCCAATTTCTGAACCTTCCACATTGTATGCAAACATCACACCATGGTGTAATGATCACAGTTCATCACATTTGCCAGTTCTTGAGTCTGACGTCGATCATTGTGGATTAAAGTGTTTGAATGATCTTCATCAAATGTCAGAGGTCTTCCTGAATGTGGAAAGTCTCTAATGTCAAAACAATCTTTAAAACAAGAAAATCATTTTCTTGCTGTGCTCTGTTCAATGGTATTATCCCCATACATGGAGCAAATGTTTCTGGCTGCCTCCACTACTGTCAACACTCTGCTGAAGTCAAACAGAAGAATATTTTTGGAAATGTTCCTATTTATCCACTTGGCACTTCGTTTTGTAGCACCCACAGCTCAACTCACTATCTCCAAATAACAAAACTATAATAAGTAAAACTCACATAGCAACAGTGAGCTACAAATAAAAAATGACAATCCATAAATAAACTCACAGCAACCAGCATACCAACATGCAAAACAAAAACACTATGAACTTATGCACTAAGCTAATAAAATTAGAGCATGTGACTGCAGGTAATTCATAACTGTACTGGATGTTCCTGACAGTTTCTTGAACACTGTTACTAGTGTTTGTAATATGTGAGATACTGTATTATAATCATGTTAACTGCTTAAATAGGTTTCTAGATTGGATTATTTTATGTTCACACTTGCAAGAGATTCAAGTGCTTTCAAGGCATTAGTGCTGATGAAAAGGAAGCTATTTTTGTATGGCTTCATGATCTCCCCTCCAAGGATGAACAAGATATTCATATCCAGTCACTTATAGACATACGTCCAGCGACAGTGACACGGAAAAAAGGGTTCAGTTCGACAAGTGACCAAAGTTTTTGCTTCCCATGTAATTCTGTGCAACAACAAAAGGAAGGTATGTTACAAAGCATTTCTGGCTGTTCTAGCTACAACTGACAAAAGAATGGAACGACTGGAAAAGCTGTCTATATTAGATCAGAGTACACATGACAAAAGAGGGAAAAGTCCCAGTGTAAGAGCTTTGTCACCCAAAATCTGATAACTGATCAAGGAACATGTAAACAGCTAACTAGTAAAAGAAAGCCACTACTCTTGGAGGACAAGTACATATTTACACACAACTCTAACAGAAAACTGATTCATAAAATGCTCAAGGAGGAACTTACTTATGTTAAATATAGCAACCAGACTTTTGCTTTGTTTTTCAATGAAAACTACTCATTGTCATTTGGGTCACCTCAGGTAGATGCATGCTGCTTGGGTGAAGAATTAAAAGTTAAGATTCAAAATCCCCTTGTTAAAGATGAGGCAAAAAGTGTGCATTGGCTGAGATGATAGAGCATAAGGAAAAGGCTAAAAGAAGCTGAAACTCTAATGAAAGATCAACCCACATATTGTCTCTGGCAACAGATTTTATGCAGAATATTCAGTTACCAGTTTTCCCTGTCCACAAAACACTTTACTTGTGCCAGATGACTGCTTATGAGTTTTGCACTGCAGGACATTCCTGTTGAAATTACAGAGCTACATTTGTTGCCCAACAACTGTGCAGGGCAGAATAAGAACAATACTTTAGTAGTGCTCCTTCTACTTTTAAAATACACTAGCGGAGATAAAGAAAAAAAAGAATAATTCTTTGCCGTCACAAGTCATTCTTTTCTGTCCTGTTACTGGGATTTTGCTATAACTAAATGCACCCTTAGGCAGTATGACTGACTACTCCATGCATGAAATAATCAAACTGGCCACAGAAAACAGCACTTCCCCATGAAGTTTGAAGTATAAGAGTTAAAACAGGAGATATTATGGATCTCAAAAACTGGTGGCCAATGATTCATAAAACAAACTGTATATCAGAAGAAACTGAACAAGATCAGTACCATGAGACAAGAAAGCACATTTTGGCATCAGCACAATGATGCATTTTCATACAGTATCTGACTCTGTGTTTGTTTAATAACATCCAGTTTACTGATGATATCGTGAAACACACAGGATTTCTCAAACTGGGCATATTTCAAATTCTACTTTTCTACCAAACTGTGTATATTCCATGCGGAAAAGCCCAGTACAAGCAACAAAAATAAAAGACATTACCAGATTACTCACTTACGTACCTAATGAATATCAAGAATCCAAGCATGAAATTACATGTTGGCTCAAAAGTGAAGCTGTTAATTAACAAGAGTAAGATGACTTAAGAAACTCAAAGCAGTATTTCATTTCTTCCTTCTTGGTTATTTTCGTAATAAATATTGATTGGAAACCAATTGTTTTACTTTCTGTAATTCTCATGATTCTTTCACATTCTGAAACTATAGCCACACCCTCAAAGTAATATATGAATCATTATCTTTTCCCCAAGAAAATACTGAAAACATAAAAATCTATTTTGGTCCATGCACAAAAGACTTAAAATACTTCAAATTCTTTGAATCTCTATAAGGACTTTTGTAATTGGTCAAAAAACAACAGTGATTTTTCCCTTAGCTTTGCACTCATACAGTAGAATCCAGAATTTTTTTTTCTTTTTTTAAATTTTACCAAAGCCCTTTCTGCATGAAGTGATTCAATTAATAAAATATCAACAACATCTCAGTGATGGGTATGATAATGCCCTATATAAAGTAACTGCAAATTGCCTGATGTAGAAGACAGAACAATTTCCACTTAATGCAAGGATTCGTCTTCTGCCATAAACAAGACAAATTGCGAACACCACAAAGTTATTTAATTGGATAGATAAAAAGTCTACTCAGCAAGCGGTGGCAGAACATACACATAAAAGACTGTTGTAACTGGCAAGCTTTCAGAGCCAGTGGCTCCTTCTTTGGCCATAAGAGATTTGCTATTTGGGGACCAAAATAACTAATCATGGTCGAAGTACAGAGAATATAAAATGTAGACTGGCAATGGCAAGGAAAGTGTTTCTGAAGAAAAGAAATTTATTAACATTGAGTAGAGATTTAAGTGTCAGGAATTCTTTCCTGAAAGTATTTGTATGAAGTATAGCCATGTGTGGAAGTGAAACATGGATGAGAAATAGTTTAGACAAGAAGAGAATAGAAGTTTTCGAAATATGGTGCAACAGGAGAATGCTGAAGATGATGTAACTAATGAGGAGGTACTGAATAGAATTGAGGAGAAGAGGAAATTGTGACACAATCTGACTGAAAGAAGGGACTGATTGGAAGGACATATTCTGAGGCATCAAGGGATCACCAATTTCGTTTTGGAGGGAACCGTGGAGGATAAAAATCGTAGAGGGAGACCAAGAGATGATTACACTAAGCAGACTCAGAAGGATGTAGGTTGCTGTAGGTACTGGGAGATGAAGGAGCTTGCATAGGATAGGGCAGCATGGAGTGCTGCATCAAACCAGTCTCTGGACTGAAGACCACAGCAACAACAACAACAGCTTACCTCTAGAAATAATCTTCATCTTCAGCTGTCCATACACCTTCAATGTTATCAACTCTTGAAAAATAAAGGTTTGTGTTGTTACAAGTAAATCAGTAGTAGAAGAGTAAAATAGATTACTGTTCAGCTGTTTGCAACATACAGAATTATTTATGTAATTAATCTTGTCATAGTGCTATTTTCCCAAATAGTCTTAAATATGATACCACCAAAACATTTCACAAACAATGAGATAAAACAACAGTCAAGCATAATCAATTCTTCTAATTAAAGGCAGCATTTTCAAAACAAACAAAAAATGGAGGAGGTTGTGTACAGCAAAACCTATACATACTTGGATTGGCATCCTCTGCAAAGGAAGAAGCTGACAGGGAAAATGTCATGAAATGAAACATGATAGCAGTGTAGTGCTTGCTAAGGTATGCTGTGTAAATTGTAGTGTTTCAAATTGTACCATACAAAGCAGCAGAAAATTGTTTTGTAAAAGTTTCTCAAACTTGATAGTTTTACAGAGTCAAGCTTTATGCTTTATTACAAAATATTTTGTGTAAAAGAACCATGTTGTTTTTGAAAAATCATCTTACATTTATTACGGAGCAATTATTCCTATTCTCATAAGAGAAGTTAAAAAACATCTTTATGTAAGTACAGGCTAATGCAAAAGCAAGGTATTACAGACCACTTTAAATCAGTTTGTCTAAAATTTTTATTAATGTAAGTATTATTATTATTATTATTATTATTATTATTATGGCAGTTACAAGAGTCGAGGGACATGAAAGGGAAGCAGTGGTTGGGAAAGGAGTGAGACAGGGTTGTAGCCTCTCTCCGATGTTTTTCAATCTGTATATTGAGCAAGCAGTAAAGGAAACAAAAATTTGGAGTAGGTATTAAAATCCATGGAGAAGAAATAAAAACTTTGAAATTCACTGATGACATTGTAATTCTGTCAGAGACAGCAAAGGACTTGGAAGAGTAGTTGAACGGAATGGATAGTGTCTTGAAAGGAGGATATAAGATGAACATCAACAAAAACAAAACGAGGATAATGGAATGTAGTTGAATTAAGTCGGGTGATGCTGAGGGAATTAGATTAGGAAATGAGACACTTAAAGTAGTAAAGGAGTTTTGCTATTTGGGGAGCAAAATAACTGATGATGGTTGAAGTAGAGAGGATATAAAATGTAGACTGGCAATGGCAAGAAAAGCATTTCTGAAGAAGAGAAATTTGTTAACATCAAATATAGATTTAAGTGTCAGGAGTCGTTTCTGAACGTATTTGTATGGAGTGTAGCCATGTATGGAAGTGAAACATGGACGATAAATAGTTTGGACAAGAAGAGAATAGAAGCTTTTGAAATGTGGTGCTACAGAAGAATGATGAAGATTAGATGGGTAAATCACATAACTAATGAGGAGGTACTTAACAGAATTGGGTATTTGAGGGCAACGTGGAGGGTAAAACTGTAGAGGGAGACCAAGAGATGAACACACTACTTCAGATTCAGAAGGACGTCGGCTGAGTACGTACTGGGAGATGAAGTAGCTTGCACAGGATAGAGTAGCATGGAGAGCTGCATCAAACTAGTCTCCGGACTGAAGACCACAACAACAACAACAAAAACATTATTATTATTACATCATAAAGTTTCTAGCATTACTATAGCTGAAAATATGGTAAAATAGCCATATTTTCAGCAGAGCAGTTACTTTTCAGGAAGTAAAAAAAAAGTATCAAAAAAATTATTAGATATGAAAACTATATGATTCAATTATAAAAGCACTGTTGAGATGCATCTACAGTCCTTTAAGAACATTTCCATTAAAAGAAAAATAACTATGTCTTTGTATGTCGACAAAATCTCAAAAATGTGTCTGCAACACACACAAAAATCATCCACCTACCAAAGAAGACCAAAACAAAGACAAAAAGTACAACAACTCAAAAACGACAAAACTGATTAGAAATAATGTATCCAAAGGTAGTGGCTTAGAATTCTTTGGCAGTATAAATTAAGTAATCACGTAATTATGGTATTATTTTACCTTCTGCCTGCATCCAGTTTTAAATTTCTAAGCTGGCTGTAACAATGAGAAATAATGTGTTTCCATCATTCCAAAAGGAGCTTTGGTCATCATCTGGTTATTAAAAACACAATACCCACTAACTATTCAATGCAACAAGAAGCATTCAAGTACGACCTCCAAAACAGGCCTGAACCACAGTCTCACATAAGTTCTTTCAGGAAGTTAAGCAACCAGATACACACATCACTTCTCTCTTTCAGTTATTTATTTATTAATGTGTTAAATACCACTGACACAACTACGAAACACATCATTACAACAACAACAAATAAAGGCTTAAAATCAATAATAACATTAGTCCTGCAGAGATACTGATTTCAAAATTGGTCTAGGAATGTAGAAGTTCATGGCAATCACCTATCTCACCTATCTTAAGGATCCATTTTGGCATTCAGTTCAAATGTTCTGAGAAAACCCAGAGCTCTCATTATAAGGACAATACTACCTAAGATCCTATTGTTTCATCAACAACCACAGTTAAAAGGATGTAATTTTCATTAATCAACTAACTCATTTCATTTATCACAAATTCCATCATAAAACAGAGCCTTAATGGAGTTGGAACAGAAAATTATCTACTTCTTAAATTAATCAGGTGCTGTTTTCATCTAATAAGTCTTTTCATCTAATGATTTGATTTAAGAATTTATGTAATTTTACACACAACATGTGTTTATACTGGTAAAGTCAAAACCAGTTTTGTACTAACTTTAGCGTTAATAACAATATAGATGAGATGTTAAGTTGCAGAGAGGCACAACAAAAAGACTACTTAACTCATGGGTTTTTGCCCACCAAAAGACCTAAGGTAGACAAAACACACACACACACACACACACACACACACACACACACACACAACCACTGTCTGTGGCCACTGAGGTCAGACTGCAAGCAGTTGCACATGATGGCAGAAGTAACCTAGGCGATGGGGGCAAGGAGTCTGGGATAGGAAGGGATAGGGATAGCTGAGTAATGATGGGTGATAATAAAGTGCTGCTTGTGGGATCATGCTGAGACATGGTGTAGACAGGTTAGGGCAGCTTACTGCAGTCATGAAGTTAGATAGTGGAGGAGAGAGTGGGGGTGGGAGGAGGGGGGGGGGGGAGGGGGAAGGAGAGTGGAAATAGAGAGAAGTAGATAAGGAGAAAAAAAGACTGCAGATGTGTTGGTGTAACAGAAAGCTGTGCAGTGCTGGTGTGGGATCAGGGAAGGGGATACGTGGATGAAGTACAGGGACTAACGAAAGCTGAGGCCAGAGGGATTATGGAAATGTATGATATATTGCAGGAGGGATTCCCACCTGATCAGTTCAGAAAAGCTGGTATTGGTAGGAAGGATCCAGATGGTGCAGACTGTGCAGCTGTCACTGAATTGAAGAACACTGTGTTGGCCAGCATGCTCAGTGACTAACATTATCCTGGGTTTTCCATTGTTTAAGCACTTTAATGTTAACTATAATGTACATCCCACAGTCCAAATATTCTGATAAAGAATATAAAGTATGGTTAGCAAGGAATTATTTTACTTTAATTTTGAATATTTTGAATTTTCCAATTCCCTGCCTTGATATCTGCCAGCAATGTTAAAGACTTTTGTCACTGTATAAACACGATTCACGTTGTCCAACGCACTTCACATAGTGTAGACCGGGAACTGTCAGCTAGGCATGCCCGATGTAAAACTGACTGGGCACGGCCCATGCTGCCTGAGTTGTTGTTGTTGGCAGAGGGCGCAGCCGAATTCTAGCGTGCCCTCTGGTGGATGGGATTTTATTTGCAGCAACTACTGTCCGTGATGCGCCGTGCCGATGTGCGCCTCCCGCGGTCTTTCTGCTGGCTACTCCACTCCTCCTCCTTCGGGGGGTAAAGCCACTGTGATCCACTGCGTTGGAAGGTGGAGCGTCGTGCAATAGTGATAACCTCCACGTTCATTGGAATGCTGGAGTCAGGGGGATCTGCCAACCCTTCAGCCGGAACCTTCGAATACGGTTGGGAGTGACCCACATGAAGAGGCCCACGTCGTCCCACTACCAGAGCCCAGGACAGAACGGGCGACAAGCTGTCAAACTCCGGATCCCGTTCCACCTCGGGAGGGGCAAGGCCCAGTGGCGGGGATGATGGGGAAGGCATGACCACAGGTGAACCAGCCTCATGAGAAACCGGGCCTGCAAGGGGGGCTGGCACTCGCCAGGGCATCTCTAACGATGGCAATGCTGGTGCTGGAGCTACTGGAGGCCGCCAAGGCTGAGAACCATCTCAGTGTGGCAAAGTCACAGGTAGGAGGGGTGGCAGCATCCCCTGAGAAAACAACACAGGTGCCGGCAATGGGGAAGCCAGCACCTGAGGGGTCGGAGGGTGGGTGCCCAAACGTGAATGTAGCTGATTTTGGTGATGACGTACCTCCCGGTCCCCCAACTGCAAGGTATAGAGCCGGCGGCAATGGAGCGCAGGACCACCACCGGTATCCAACGTGGATTGCGACCAAACCCACGTGCCCAGACCGACATACCCCGTGGAAAGCCTGGTACCCGTTTTGCGAAGACTGGCGAGGACCAGGCCGGATGAGGTGCAGCAGAGTCCTAGGTTGGCACCTGTGGATGAGCTCTGTGGGGCTGCGTTCTCCCATCGATGTGGTCCAGTATGCCATCAGGAAAAACGTCAACGCCTCCTCCGCAGGAAATTCGTGCACATACTTTTTCATATGCGTCTTAAATGTGGGCACCATGTGCTCGGCTTCCCCATTCGACTGTGGATGAAAGGGGGGAGAGCAAACGTGCCGAATACCGAAGCACCTACAAAAACCCTGGAAGGCCTGCGAAATAAACTGAGGTCCATTGTCCGAGACCAGGGTGACTGGCATACCTTGCACAGAAAAGATTTTTGTGAGTGCCTGGATTGCAACTTCTGACGTAGTTGAGGAGCAGCGAACCACATATGGGAATCGGGAATAAGCATCAATGACAATGAGCCAAAAGCCATTGAGAAATGGGCCCGCAAAATCTATGCCTGGGTTGCAGGCAGCCATGAAGAGAATGCTGACCTGGGAGACGCCTGTTGTCTCGCACACTGGGAACAGGTGGCCACCAAGTGCTCAATTTCTCTGTCAATACTGGGCCAGTACACATGTCTGTGAGCCAAGGTTTTAGTATGGGAAACACCCCAGTGCCCCTCATGTAATAACATGAGGACCTCCCTTCACAAACTTGCAGGAACAACCACGCAAGGAGCTGTATCATTGGTAGCCAGAAGGAGAACTCCTTCCAAGACTGAGAGGTGGTCTCGTAGAACAAAATAATTACGAAGAGGGTCCGAGGCCCGGCCTGGAGGTCGGGACGACCACCCCTGCTGAATGAGGTGAACTACTTGCCGGAGAACCAGGTCAGCTGCCATTTCCCTGGTGACTCTAGAACTAGTGACGGGAAGCCATCAACTGGTTGGTGGGATGCCCCATTGAAATGAAAACACATAATCTCCTCCCGATCGAACTTAGGATCCGGGCCCACCAGAAGACAGGAAAGAGCGTCGGCATTGGCGTGCTGTACAGTAGGGTGAAAATCAATGTCATAATGGTACTTAGAGAGGAACAAGGCCACCCTATACGGAATCTGAGAGGTGGGGCCAAATAACGATATTAATGGCTTATGGTCAGTGATTAACTGAAACTTCATACCATACAAAAAAGGGAGAAACATGGTAACAGCGTAGACAATGGCCAAAGCCTCTTTTTCCACCTGGGAGTAATGGGCCTGAGCGGGTCTAAGAGTTTCAGATGCAAACGCCAGTGGTTGCTCGGAGCCATCCGTGTTGCGATGGGCCAGGACCGCCCCCACCCCATACTGCGAAGCATCTGTAGCCAGGACCAATGGCTTATTGGGGTCAAAGGTAGCCAAACAAGGCACTGACGTGAGAAGGCCGTTCAACGAGGTGAACACTCGCTCGCATGCAGGCGACCAATCAAAAGGAACACCCTTGCGTAGAAGGCAGTACAGGGGGCGGGCTATGGTGGAAGCACTGGGAATGAACTGGTGGTAATAGGAAATCTTGCCTAAAAAAGCTTGTAACTCCTTCAGCGAAGCGGGCCGCGGAAGGTCGACGATACCTTGGACCAAACTTCCTAGCGGCTGGACACCGTGCCGAGAGATGGTGTAGCCCACATACTCAATGGACGGTTGGAAGAAGTTCGACTTAACGCAGGTTGCAACGCAGGCCCACAGACCTGAATTTGAGAAAGAGGGTTCGAAGGTTGTGCAAGTGTTCCTTCGTGCTGTGACCTGTGACAATTATGTCGTCCTGGTAATTAATAGAATGAGGGATTGTCGACATGACGTGCTCAAGATAACGCTGATATATCGCCGGGGCACTGGATATTCCAAAGGCCAACCGCTGGTATTGGTAAAGGCCAAAAGAGGTGTTGATGACCGCCATCAAGTGGTGTCTGATGATAAGCCTCCGAAAGATCGATTTTCAATAAACGTAGGCCTCCCGCCATTTCGGAGAACAATTCATCAAAACGAGGCAATGGATAGGTGTCCACCAACAATCAGGAATTAATGGTGGCCTTGAAATCGCCACAAAGATGTAATTTTCCCAACAGTTTCCTGACAATAAGGAGGGCGAAGCCCACTCGCTAGAAAAAATGGGAAGAACGACCCCGAGGGCTGTCAGCCACTCTAGCTCTGCTTTACCTGAGGGCGGAGAGCCAAGGGGATCTGCCTCGCATGTAGAAAACGCGGGCGAGCCGACGCCTACAACGTTAAGTGAGCTTCAGAGTCTGAAACATGCCCCAGGCCCTCCTCAAAGATATCCTTAAAGTCAGAGGTCAAAGATTCCAATGATTGATACGGAACATCTTTGGAGACCAACTGTATGGTGTCTAAGATAGAAAAACCGAAAGCTTGAAAGGCATCCAATCCAAAAAGGTTAGTGGAGCTCGCATCACTGACAACATTAAAAGTAAGAGGCCAAGTGACTGATTTGTAAGTAACGTCGGTAGTGAATTGACCCAGTAGGGGGGAATGAACTGTTTACCATAACTGCGGAGACGCCGGTAAACTGGCGCCATCGGAGGCGACCCAAGGTCGGAGTAAGTTTGTGCATTCAACAAAGAAACTGCCACGCCCGTATCTACTTGCAGTTGTAATCGGCGCGACTGAACTGACACCTCGATAAAGAGTTTGTGTGCCTATGCGTCGGGAGCCTGGACCGATGAAACTTCCCGAATGTCAACGTCCATGTCCTCTGTATTTGCTTCCTTCGATTCTTTTGTGGCTGAGTGGCAAACTTTAGCTATGTGTCCTTTTTTATTATATTTGCGACAAACGGCCCAACCCTGAGGGCACTCTGACTGATAATGATGTATATAGCATGACGCACAGGACAGTAACAGGGGCCGGTGGCCGGAACTCTGTTTACGCGCCATGCGGGAGCGGCCGTAACGGCCGGATTGTACTGCTCACACATTGTCCACCCAGGACGCAGTGGATGCGGCCGCGCCGCCCTGAACCGCCGTGACGTTGCACCACACTTCCAACTGTTGACCTGTGGTGTGAGAGACCTCATACGATTGAGCAATGGATAGGACTTTCTCAAGGGAAGGGTCTTCCAACTGCAGGGCCCACTGCCAGACCTCCCTATCAGGGGCCAAACGAACAATGACGTCTCACACCATAACGTGGCATACAACTCTCGCGACTGCTCCGTGACAAAATAACACTTGCGACTGAGACCATGCAGGGTAGCGCCCCAAGCCCGGTAAGACTGATGGGGATGTTTCATGCATTGATAGAACTCGACCCTAGCCGCCACAACATGTGTGCGACAGCAATAATATGAAGACAGCAATGAACACAATGCGTCAAAAGACAAGGACGAGGGTTCCTGCAATGGAGTCAGCTGCCGCAAAATTTGATACAGCGAGGGAGATATCCAAGACAGGAAAAGAGCACGACATACCTCCGCATCGGCAACATGAAATGCCTGGAAATGCTGCCGAAGGCAATGTTCGTATGCGTCCCAATCCTCTGCCATCTCGACATACGGGGGAATGGGAGGAGGGAACGGCGCTGGAGCAGACTGCGTGGAGAGCAACGCTGGAAGCTCTTGTTTCATGGTTGCCATGAGCTCTGTCTGCTGCTCAACCAAAATCCGCACTAAATCCTCCATGCCGTGGATAAGCTGCGAAACTGGAACGAGGACACAACACACAAAAGAATGACCCTATTCGTCGCCAATTGTGTATTAACACGATTCGCATTGTCCGTTGCACTTTACATAGTGTAGACCAGGAACTGTCAGCTAGGCATGCCTGATGTAAAACTGACTGGGCACAGCCCATGCTGCCTGAGTTGTTGTTGTTCCACCGGCAGAGGGCGCGGCCAATTTCTCGCGTGCCCTCTGGTGGACGAGACTTTAATTGCGGCAACTAGTGTCCATGATGCGCCGTGCCGAAGTGCGCCTCCCGCGATCTTTCTGGTGGCTACTACAGAACCACAATAACAAAAACCATTCTGGAACCAAGACAGGGATGCATAGTACATGCCTACTCCATGAATACTTCCTGTGTTTGTTGAGTAGTTTGTCCAACCTTGAATTTATTTATTTACTTATTTACATAACTGATAATTTTCTAAGTTTTGTTTCTTTTTATATGAGATCAACACTAGTCTTCGTCTCCCTACCATCTGTGAGCACATCTTCTATCAGTAACTAATATTTTCTGTCTTGGTATAGAGCTGCATGAACCACCATTAATTGCAATGAGTAGTTCTTTACAGTATTATCAAACAGAAACTGTTGGAGCTGTAGCTTTCACTTTTTCTCATATAACGCTACTGTCTCTCACAGTTGGCTTCTTTTATTTTCCAATAACTCTTTCTATAATATTTACAGAGTAATATCACTTTATCTGTAACTTCTACGACTATAGTGTAATGGTCTCCCCCTCTAATTTTTCCAGTCCTTCAAAATTTTCCAAAGTGATTTTGAGAATGAGTGCATTTGGTCTTCTGCCAACAACTAGGCTCAAACTTAACTTCTTATTTGCAGTGTTTATTGTTCCATTTTCATTCCATACAAGGCTACACCCCAAACAAATGCTTCAAGAATATTTTCAATACAAAACCACATGGTGGGTAGGGATACTAATTAAAGTAACCAAAACGGGTATAACATCTCAGCTTCTCCACTGTCTCTTGTATTCAACCATCTTTTGAGAAGGGATGCTTGCTCAAAAAGTTGAAGTACACAGGAGTTAAATCTTTATTCAAGAAAGTGTCAAGGGAAGGTATAGGTAAACTCCCAGAGTATTGGAGAAATTAGATCCGTGACATCCTTTGCCGATGGTGTCATTTGATGAAGTACGTAGAGGTATGGGGGTCAGTATACCACTCTCCTGGCCATTGTCCTTTTTCATAACCTGGAACTGCTACTACTCAGTCATGTAGCTCATCATTTGGTATCATAATACTGATGCACTCCGTTCCAGTCCTCACACCAAGGAAAAATCTCTGGCGGTACCGGGACTCAAATGTGGGCCCTCTGCGTGGAAGTCAGCAGTGCTAATCGCTCAGCAATGGAGGCGGACATGATTGTAAAATACTGGCATGAATTATTTATTAGAAGCTAACCTCAGGGAAGACCAGTTTGGATTCTGGAGAACTGAAGGAACATGCAAAGTAATACTGATCCTAAACCTTATCTAAATAAAGGCAAATTTCCATTCATAGCACTTGCAAAGCTAGAGAAATATTTTGACAATGCTGACTGGAATGCACTCTCAGGAATTCTGGGTGTAGTGGAGACAACATACTAGAAGTGGAAGGCTGTCTACAAGGGTCACTCCAAAAGAAATGCACACTATTTTTGTAAAAATACAGTTTTCATTCTGCATGTGTGAAAGTTTTACAGTGTGTAGGTACATCCCTCACACTTGTTTTCAAACTTAATTCAACCTGTTCCCGTGAATGGCGCCATCACAGCACATCTTCAAGATGGCTGCTACACTTGACATTTGTCAGAACCAACGTGCTGTCATAGAATTCCTGTGCTATGAAAACAAGACCGTGAGAAACATCCACAAGAGGTTGAAAAAGGTGTTTGGAGATGCTGTTGTCGATCGCAGTACAGTTAGTTGGTGGGCAAGCAGGTGACGTGATGAAAGCAGGCACCGCAATATTGAGGATCGTCCTCGCAGCGGCAGGCCTCATACTCCACACACTCCAGACAATGTGCAGAGAGTTAACGAACTGGTGACTGCTGACAGACGCATCACAGTGAACGAATTGTCACGCTACATTGGAATAGCGGAAGGAAGTGTTTGCAGAATACTGAAAGTGTTGGCATTAAAAAAGGTTTGTGCCAGGTGGGTTCCCAGGATGTTGACAGTAGCTCACAAAGAAAGAAGAAAAATGGTATGCAGCAAAATTTTGGAACAGTACGAGAATGGTGGAAATGAATTTCTTGGAAGAATTGTGACAGGTGATGAAACATGGCTCCATCAGTTTTCACCAGATACGAAGAGGCAATCAATGGAGTGGCATCATGCAAATTCACCCAAGGAAACAAAAATTCAAAACCACACCTTCTGCTGGAAAAGTTATGGCTACGGTGTTTTTTGATTCTGAAGGATTCTTGCTTGTGGACATCATGCCAAGTGGAATCACCATAAATTCTGATGCATATGTGATGACACTGAAGAAACTTCAAGCTCGACTGAGCGGTGTTCGACCACATTGGCAAAAGCAGGATGTTTTGCTGTTGCACAACAATGCATGGCTACATGTCAGTCAAAAAACCATGGAAGCAATAACAAAACTTGGATGGACAACACTGAAACACCCGCCTTACAATCCTGACCTAGCTCCATGTGACTATCATCTCTTTGGGAAACTGAAAGTTTCTCTTTGTGGAACAAGGTTTGAAGATGATGACTCCGTTGTGCACGCTGCCAAACAGTGGCTCCAACAGGTTGGTCCAGAATTTTACCGTGCGGGTATACAGACGCTGGTTCCAAGATGGCATAAGGCAGTTGAGAGGGATGGAAATTATATGGAGAAATGAAAATATTGTTCTTAAAGGATGTATCTACATACTGTAAAACTTTCAAACATGTAGAATAAAAGATGGATTTTTAAAAAAATGGTGTGCATTCCTTTCAGAGTGACTCTCGTATAACTTGTACAGACTGCAGTTAAAGGACATGAAAAGGAAACAGTGACTGAGAAGTGCGTGAAGTATGGTTGTAGCCTATCCCTGATGTTATTAATCTGCACATTGAGTAAGCAGTAAACGAAATGAAGGAGAAATTTGGGAAGGAAATTAAATTTCAGGGAGAAGAACTAAAAAGCTTTGTAGTCTCCTGATGACATAATAATCCTGCCTGAGGCAGTAAAGGACTTGAAAGAGCAGTTTAACGGAATGGATACTGGCTTCAAAAGGTGGTTTAAGTTGAATTTCAACAGAAGTAGAACAAAAGTAGTAAAATCTAGTTGATTTAAATCAAGTGACACTGAAGGGATTAGATTAGCAAATGAGACACAAAAAGTAGTTGATGAGTTTTGCTATTTGGGCAACAAAATAGCTGATGATAGTCAAAGTGGAGAATATGTAGCCTGGTTATAGCAAGAAAAACTCTCCTGAAAAAGAAAATTAATTAACATCCAATATGGGAATAATATGATAAGCCTGATTTAAAAAAGCAAGAAAAAATGCTTGTTTCATAAACAGCTCACATTACTTCTCACAATAGTCTCCTCTGATGGATATACTCTTGGGCCAGTGATCCTCCAGCTTTTTCATACATGTAGACATACAGGTTTTGTCAAACCCTGCAAAATTCTCATTGACTGTAGCTACCACTTCCTCATGTGATGAAAATATCTTCCCAGCAATCCAAAGTTAGGGAACAGAAAGAAGTCACTTGGGGCTAATTCTGGTGAACAGGGAGGGTGAGAAACCAATTCAAAGCCCAATTCATGCACTTTCGCCATTGTTATCGCTAATGTGTGTGATGGTGCATTATCTTGGCGAAAGAACACTAAAGAAGTGCTCTTTCGCCAAGATAATGCACCATCCCACACATCAGCCATAACAATGGCGAAAGTGCATGCCAATCTCAATCTTTTTTCACCCAACTCAAGTTTCAAATGATCCACCTATGAAGCATTATAGGGTCCATAAATGGCTTTACTTTTTCAAGGTAATCTATGAAGATTATTCTTTGGAATACCCAAAAAACCGTGGCCATCACCTTACCATCTTACAAAATGATCTTTTCCTTCTTTGGTGCATGATCACCCGCCTTTGACCACTGTTCTGTCTGCTGTTTTGACTCTGGTGCGTAATGATGGATCCAAGTTTCATCAACAGTTACAAATTGGTACAAAAAGTCTTGCAGATCATGATTAACATCACCAGACATTGTGTTGAAATGTGCTGGATATGCTTTTGATCAACTGTGAGCTATCGTGACACCCAGCTCTTACACAGCTTCTTCATAGCTAATTCTCCATCCAGGACATTATACGCTCGCTCAGTTGAGACACCTACAGTCTCAGCAACCTCATAAATTTTTATTTGGCACTCTTACATTACTTTAGATTGTATTTTGTCAATAGTTTCCATTGTGGTGGCTTCTCAGAATGGTTAGAGCATGCTTTGTCCTTGGTGCTTGTCCAATTACTTTTAAATTCATTAACCCAAAAGTAAATGGTTTTCAATGATGCAGAGTCTGAATAAACTTCATACAATTCTGTTTTGATATGTGTGGCAGTCCAACCCTTCCAACCAACATGTTTAATGACAGCATAAAATTAGGTTTCCTTCATTTTAACACGCAGACAACACACTGACCAATTTAGATGGCTGTCAACAATGAACTGTATGCTGCACACTGTTGAAATTCTTTATGCAATCCTTGGAATAATAAAGTTTACCAATTATGTAGGCACAACAAAATTGTTCCATTCTTTCGTTACAATTTACCAGATTTACCAAACTACCCTTGTACAAATTTAAGTGTTAGGAAGTCTTTTTTGAAGATATTTCTCTGGCGTGTAGACTTATATGAAAGTGAAACATGGACAATAAGCAGTTATGAAAACAATAAAAGCAGAAGGTTTTGAAATATGGTGCTCAAATAATGAAGAAGATTAGATGGATGGGCCAAGTTACTAATTGAAGACATACAGAATCAAATTGGGGAAAAAAGGAATTTAAGATGTAATCAGACTAAAAGAAGGGATAACTGATAGGATGTGTCTCGAGTCATCAATTTGGTAATGGAGAGAAGTACAAGTGAAGCGGGGCAGGGAGTGTAAAAACTGCAGAGAGAGACCAAATGATGAATACAGTAAGCAGGTTAAAATGAGAATAGGCTGCAGTAGTTATTTGGGGATGAAGAGGCTTGCACTCAGATGACTAGCATGGAGAGCTGCATCAAACCAGTCTTCAGATTGAAAAACACACCAGCAATTTGTTATCAGTAGGAATGTTATCTGGGTGTCCAAGCCTTTTGTGATTCAAAGTGCTATGTATGCCCAAGTGCCAGCTGATGACATGTCAGAGTAGCAAGCTCAAGTTTCCATGAGCTTCATCCATACTTTCTTTGCTACCACACACGATTAAACATGTTGTCTGTTATCCTTTGATGTTTTTCAATTGAGTTATATGATCTAAAAGATACACAAACCAATATCACTATTACTCATGCTCCATTTATTCTTATGCTTTCTTTCACTATGCCTTGCTGTTTTTTCGCAAAGACTGTAGAGTTCGGGTTGTATTCAAAACAACAACGAAAGACAATCTGACAGATCAAACAATGGAAAATCCAGAATGGAATGTAACAATATTATGAAAAGGATAGATGCTGCTCAACTTATAGCAGAGTTGCAGAGTCTGGCTTCAGCTGCCAATCTGATAAATGTTTTTCTCCAAGGGTTACTAAAATAACCTACAAAAATGATGATGGTTTAAAGCAATACAAAATAAGAAAATACAACAATATTTGAAAAAAATGTACTGAGGCATGAAGCAGAGCTGTTGTGCAGCCGAGGTTGGGACATCTAAATGTATAAAGGTGAAAAAACATGTTTAAAGTCAACACTGCCTCATTACAAAGGTTGCTTCAACTGACTTAGTCCAACTGAAAGAGGACCTACAGTTTAATGTAGAATCCAAATCATGGTACAATTTGGCTTTTTCTAACAAGCCCGAATCATTGTCACAGGTAAAAGGAATGACGTGTGAAAGGAAAAAACATTAAATAAAACTGGGTCTGGACTTCAGGAATTTAGATTTGCTAACTTAGTTCTTGGTCACTTACAGACAGAATAAAAAACGGTAATTCATTAACAAAATGGGACCCACGTTCAAACAGATTTTTCTGTTTGTTTTAATATCTCCTATTTGCTTAAAATGCAGGTTCTATTATGATTCTATCTGTATAGTACAAATACAGTGTTTACCAACAATTAACACGGATTACATTTCAAGTCATTAAAATTTTTCTTTCATTATACATTCAACTTCTTGGATTTTGCAAGCAGTTAATTTCCTTTCCTTAAGCAAACAATGGAAAATCCAGTATGGAATGTAACAATACTACGAAAAAGATAGTTGCTACTCACCATATAGTGGAGATGCTGAGTTGCAGATAGGCACAACAAAAAGATTGTCAGAAAGTGAGCTTTCGATCAACAAGGCCTTTGTTGGAAATACACACACACACACACACACACACACACACACACACACACACACACACACACACATGACCTGAGTCTTGGGCTGCTGAGGCCAGACTGTGAGCAGCAGCACATGATGAGAGAAGCAAAAGGGTAATGAGGTTAAGGAGGAGGCTGGAGCAGGGAGGGGGAGGGATAACAGGGTAGGGGTGGGGGATGACAGGGTTCAACTTGTGAGAGCATACAGGGATGAGGTGAGAGAGGGTAGGGCAGCTAGGTGCAGTCGGAAGGTTAGACAGAGGGTGGGGGATAGCAGAAAATGAGAGAAGTAAAAATACTGTGGGTGCATTGGTGGAATAGAGAGCTGTTTAGTGCTGGAATGGGAACAGGGAAGGGGCTAGATGGGTAAGGACAATGACTAACAAAGGTTGAGGCCAGGAGGGTGACTGGAATGTAGGATATATTGCAGGGACAGTTCCCACCTGCAAATTCAGAAAAGGTGGTGTTGGTGGGAAAGAGCAAGATGGCACAGGCTGTGAAGCAGTCATTGAAATGAAGAACGTCGTGTTGGACGGCATGCTCAGCAACATGGTGGTCCAGTTGTTTCTTGGCCACAGTTCCACAGTTTGTCGGTGGCCCTTCATGTGCACAGACAGCTTACTACTTGTCATGCCCACATAGAATGCAGCACAGAGGTTGTAGCTTAGCTTGTAGATTACATGATTTGTTTCACTGGTAGCTCTGCCTTTGATGGGATAGGTGGTGCTTGTGACGGGACTGGAGTAGGTGGTTGTGGGAGGATGTGTGGGTCAGGTCTTGCAACTAGGTCTATTACAGGGATATGAGCCATGAGGCAAGGTGTTGGGAGCAGGGAGTATGTGCGGATGGACAAAGATACCGTGTAGGTTCAGTTGGCACTGGAATACCACTTTGGGTGGGGGTGGGAAGGATAGTATGTAGGACATTCCTCATTTCAGGGCATGACAAGAGGCAGTTGAAACTCTGGCAGAGAATGTGATTTAGTTGCTTTAGTCCTGGGTGATACTGACACCCAGACCTCCAAATGTCAGACACTCAGATCAGAACTAAACGTTGTTGGTCATAGAGTTTTAATCAAAACTCTGATTTAGTTCATATTATGTGCTGTCATCCTGGAGAATGGGTGTAAACATTTATTAAAAGCTCCACCAGATTTACGGATCACAGGAAAAGCATAATTATGTGTAAGAAAAGTATATAGCTTCCATGGGAAGTTGACTGAGCACTGGACCTTCATACAAAGGGTCCTGTGTTCAAACCCCAGTGACAACTTCTTCTTCTTCTTCTTCTTCTTCTTCTTCTTCTTCTTCTTCATTACATTATGCATGATAGCGTTATATGTGACACCTTGTTTGACGTGTAAAAGGGCTGTTTGGAGTTACAGCAAATTTCTCTAGGCAGTCAGCTTAAGTTTCACTTCTTTGAAAGTACTAGACCTGTAGAGTACACTTGCAGTGTCAAAGGATAAAAAATCAGAAGAGAAAAATAAAGAAACAACTGCATCGCATGTGCCAAAGTAGTAATAATAATAATAATAGTAATAATAATAATAATAATAAACAAAATAATAACATCAATAATAAGTACACAATTTTCAACTAACGAAGCAAAAGCAGACTGCCAATTGAACATTGCTATGAACTCCGAAAAGTCCTTTTACATGTCAGGAAAATGTTCTCCCATATAACAGTTTCTTGCATAAACAGGTACAAAAAGTTGTCACCAGTGGAGTTTGAATGCGATGTTCAGCAAGACAACCACACACTCTAACAATTCACCCACGGGACTGATGAAACAATTACCGACAGATATGGTTTTCCTGTGCACTGTAGTTCTGGTGTTACTTTTAATTACCATTTGTGCATGTTCTACTGGGCAATAGCAAATAACACAAATTAAATTGGCGTTTTGGTTGATACTCGTATCGACGAACAATGGTTGGTACCAATCTGAGTGTTTGACATCTGGAGGTTTGGGTGTGTGATAAGGGGAATGCTCCTCTGTGGCCAAATGGTGGAATTTTGGGAGGTGGTGGGAGACTGGAGACATAAGGCACAGGAGATCTGTTTTTGTAAAAGGTTAGCAAAGTAATTGTGGTATTTTTACCCATTTTTACCTACCACTATCAATCCTTGCTCCTTCCATCTGTGTCAGTACACAAAAGTTTGCTCATCCTAGTCAGAACCGAGTCCCAAATATTGTTCCTGCATTGTTGCTTGGCTCATAGAATCCCCCCAAATTGGTTTACCATCAAATTACACATCTCTGGCTGCCACTCTTCCTTCAACAGTAACCTCCATCTGTTCAGATTCCACCAGTCCGTAACCCCCATCAACATAGTCCTGCAAAGCCATATCAATCAGGCCCAGACCTCCCTGGCAACACCTCCTCTCCATCTGCAAAATTCATCTGCTATGCCATTGCAAATTCCTGGATCCCATATCACACACTGAAACTCTGTCCCTCCAGGAATTAGAGACCACCTCAAAAAACTCTCCACCCTGTTTACTTCCTACTCCCACCTACTATCCTCCACCACCTCTACAACAACCTCCAAACCTCCCTCACATCTCCTCACAGCTGACAAACCTTGTCTCACAAACCTACTACATTTACCCCATCCTCAAAAACTCCCACCCACCACCATACAGAATCCAGAACCAAAACATAGACATGAACCTTTCCTCCAAAAGCCTTAGCCCTGCAGAAGTATCAGTCCTCACCCTTTGCCCCACTCCCAAATGTAGACACAAAGCACTTGTTAAAGACCTTCTTTCCTTCTCCCAGTCCCTATAGTGAAAACACTTTTTAGCCACCCACCCTATCAATCAGACTCAACCAAAGGCAAATGTTAACCCTTCCTGACTCAGTTCATACCTCCATCCAACCCTGATCCATCCCCACTGCCCGCATATCACCTCCTGTTAACTTTCCAGAATTGCTTAACCTCGAACCTTGCTCACCATCATTCCCCAAATCCCTCAATATGCAAACTAACCTTACATCTACAGAAAGAACAGCAATCCACCACCAAAAAACTGATCCCGACCTTATATGAGGTGCAACTGGAGAGTTTTAAGAATGGGTTGGTAATTGTACAATGGTGGTATTTACATGCTACTGTGATGCATCTTCTTCAAAATAGTCCCCTTTTGACAGAACACCAACTCCAATCGCGTTTCCACTTTTGGAAACATACATGGAAATTTTTTTCCTGAAGTGTTCTTGGATGTCTTTGATCGAGTCAAATCACTTTCCTTTTAGTGAAAATTTCAGTTTAGGAAACAGGTAGAAGTCCGCAGGGGCCAAATCTGGGGGAATATGGTGATTGTCGAAGCACAAGAATTTTGAATTTGGTTAAAAATTCATAAAGAGAGAAGGCTTAATGAGCCGGAGCATTGTCATGGAGTAGCACCCAACCCCTGTCTTTTCACAATGCAGGACTTTTCTTCCGCACCTTTTTGCACAAATGCTCAAGGACATATTTGTAGTATTCCTGGTTAATTGTCTGTCCTCCAGGGGTAAATTCATGATGTACAATATCGGTAGAACAAAAAAATCACCAAGATTGTCTTCACCTTAGGCCAACTTTGCTGTGCTTTTTTTGGTCATGGTGAATCTGGAGTCTTCCACTGCGAAGACTGCACTTTGGTTTCAGGAGCATATCCCACAATTTGTCACCTGTAATTACCCTATTTAACAAATCTGGGTCATTTTTAGGCGGATTAATCTGTTCTTGGCACACTTCAAGTCAGTATTGTCTCTGATCACTTGACAACACATTTGGAACGAATTTTGCGGACACTCGACTCGTGTTCAGTTTTCAGTTACAACTGACTGAACTGCATAGAAACTCAATTTAAGGTCATCAGCCATCTCCCTAATTGTAAGTCTTCAATCAGAGTGCACTAAGGATGGCCAGATCATGGTTAATCTTCAAATGATACGCGGCTCTTTTTAAATCTGATGAACGAGACAAAAACATTTCACTGGGTCATACAATTATCTCAAAAATCTGTTTTTTATAGTTTGTAAGTCTCAGAAGTTGATTTCCTGGTTTTAAAACAATATTTCACATAAACTTGTTGGTCTGTTTTTACGTCCATTTTCACGCAGGCAAAATCTGGCAACAAGCCCTAAGAGACCCACACTCAACCAGCTACCACAACAATCTGAACAAAGAAAAAACAGTTTTAAGGATCTAGGGATATTCACAGTAGCTTCTCAGTATATATACTGTCTTATGAAATTTGTTATTAACAACCAAACCCGATTCAAAAGTAATAGCAGTGTGCATAACTACAATACTAGGAGAAAGGATGATCTTCACTATTCAAGATTAAATCTAACTTTGGCACAGAAAGGGGTGAATTGTACTGCCACTAAAGTCTTTGGTCACTTACCAAATAGTATCAAAAGCCTGACAGATAACCAACAAGTATTTAAGAAGAAATTAAAAGACTTTCTGAATGACAACTCCTTCTACTCCATAGAGGAATTTTTAGATATAAATTAGAAAAAAAAAAACCTACATAAAAAAATAAAAAAAACACAAAAAATAAAAAAGTTGTTATATTAACTTAAGAATGTTGTTAAATTAACTTAATTATGTCGTATTGGAAAATTTGACACGTTCCACATCATTACAAAATATCATAGTCATGATCCATGGAACTAGTATTAATCTAATGTAATCTAATCTAATCTATCAGATGGCATTCAAAAGACAAGACAATGACTCACTCCCCACCCTCCGTGTACCTCCCACCCAACCAGTAAGCAGTAGCTGATTCATTCTTAAAACTTTCCAATCACACCTCATATCCTACCAGCTGACAAAGGTTCCACACTGTTGTTTTAAACTACAAGGATTACCTGGCACAAGACTCCATCAGCTGTCAGATTCATCCACCTGCACACCCTGCCATAGTGACCGCATTCGAGAAATCCAGCAGAATCTCCAGTCTCTCCTCAAATCTTTAAACCCATCCCAATAACCCTCCCCAGTCTCCCTCTCTCTCACTCCTATCACTCCCTTCACTCCTACCTTCTACATGCTTCCTAAAGTCCATAAACCCAACCACCCAGGATGCCCCATTGTGGCTTGTTACTGTACCCCCACTGAGAGAATCTCCACTCTCATAGATGAGCACCTTCAGCCTACTACTCACAAACTACCCTCCTATATAAAAGTTACCAACCATTTCCTCTACTGACTCTCCACAGTTCCTATTCCATTACTACATGGTGCCCTGGTCGTCACTACTGATGCCACCTCCCTTTTCACTAACATCCCCACTGCCCATGGCCTTACTGCTATTGAACACTATCTTTCCCAAAGCCCGACAGATTCAAAACCTTCAACCTTCTTACTAGTCACCATGACCAACTAAATCCTCACCCACAGGTACTTCTTCTTTGAAAGCACTACATACAAACAAATCTGTGGTATGGCTACGGGCACCTGCACAGCACCATCCTCTGCCAACCTATTCATGGACCATTTAAAGGAATCCTCCCTAAATACCCAGAATCCCAAATGTCTCATCTGATTCAGATTCACTAATGACATCTTTGCTATCCGGATAGAAGGTGAGGACACCCTACCAACATTCATCCAGAACTTCAACAACTTCTCACACAGTCACTTCAGCTGGTCTTAGTCAACCCAACAAGCCACTTTCCTCAATGTTGACCTTCACCTCAAAGATGGCTACATCAGTATCTCTGTCCATATTGAACCTACCAATCACCAGCAAGACCTCCACATCAACAACTGTCATCCATTCCATATCAAGAAGCCCCTTTCATACAGTCTAGCTACCCCTGGTTGTTGCATCGGTAGTGTGTGGTCCCTCTCGAAATATACTGAGAATCCACCACCTTCAAAAATCCCACCATCCAGCCACAGGGGAGCATTTCCCTCGTGACTCAGTACCACCTAGGACTGGAGCAACTGATTCACATTCTCCCCCAGGCTTTTGACTGTCTCTCATCGTACCCTGATACGAGATATGTCCTACACACTATCCTTCCCACCCGTCCCACAGTGGTATTTAACCACCCACTGAACCTACACAATATCCTAGTTCATCCCCACACAACCCTGCTGTCTCATGGCTCATATCCCTGTAATTGTTCCAGATGCAAGACCTGTCTCATACATCCTCCCACCATCTCCTACTCCAGTTTGGCCACAAGCATCATCTATCCCATCAAAAGCAGGGCTACCTGTGAAACAAGTCATGTAATCTACAAGCTAAGCTGCAACCACTGTGCTGCTTTCTATGTAGGCATAACAACCAGAAAGCTGGCTGTCCGTGAATGGCCACCTACAAACTGTGGCCAAGAAACAACTGGACCACCATGTTGGTGAGCATGCTGTCCAACAGGATGTTCTTCATTTCAATGACTGCTTCACAGCCTGTGCCATCTTGCTCTTTCCCACCAACACCACCTTTTCTGAATTTGCAGGTGGGAACTGTCCCTGCAATATATCCTACATTCCAGTCACCCTCCTGGCCTCAACCTTTGTTAGTCATTGTCCTTACCCATCTAGCCCCTTCCCTGTTCCCATTCCAGCACTAAACAGATCTCTATTCAACCAATGCACCCACGGTATTTTTACTTCTCTCATTTTCTGCTATCCCCCACCCTCTGTCTAACCTTCCGACTGCACCTAGCTGCCCTACCCTCTCTCACCTCATCCCTGTATGCTCTCACAAGTTGAACCTTGTCATCCCCCACCCCTACCCTGTTATCCCTCCCCCTCCCTGCTCCAGCCTCCTCCTTAACCTCATTACCCTTTTGCTTCTCTCATCATGTGCTGCTGCTCACAGTCTGGCCTCAGCAGCCAGAGACTCTGGTCATGTGTATGGCTGTGTGTTGTCTATTTCCAACGAAGGCCTTGTTGATCGAAAGCTCACTTTCTGACAGTCTCTTTGTTGTGCCTACCTGCAACTCATCATCTCTGCTATATGGTGAGTAACTATTATTCTTTCATAATATTGTTACTGATCTAGTACAATGTCAGCTCTCTGCTCAGTATTTTAATTACTCTAAGAAATTTTAAAATTTTATACATATATGTTAACTAAATAACAGTTAAAATTTTTACTGATTCAACCAAGTGAAATTAGTTACTTTAATTGTTTCATTCACTGTCTAAGTAAAATTAAATTTGGCCAAATAGACGAGCATGTATGAACATCAGCTTCTGATTTGTGAATATCAACCTTTAATAGTTAATTACTGATTAATGGTAACAACCACTTAAGTTTACCTGGAGCAGTTGATTCTCTGGACAAAGAATAACCTCGTGGAGGCCTAATAAATCAGTCCCACCCTCCAATCCATTCAGTAATTTGTCCAAAATGGGGTAGCATACCTGAAGCCATATAAGAAATACATACCTTTAAAAAAATTTACAAAAAATTAGATAAAATAACCTAAAAGTTCAGAATATAATAAAAAAGGTGACTCATTATTGATACAAGCTGCAACCATGACAAAGCCATATGGACCACATGAGGTGGATATTTACAACAACTACATACAATTTCACTGTGATGGGGCCACAAAATGCTGTGTATTTATCATCTGGTACTGGAAAACTTTTAAAGAAACTCAGCAGCTCCTTTGCTTCTGCAAAATTATAGTACTGGATGATCTGAAGGATCTCACTGGTTTTTGTTGTCAAAAAATATTAAAATCATTTCATCAACTTTAGAAAGTTGGCAACTGTGAGAACCAAAAAATCTTGACAGCAAGGCAGTGGGAATCCAACGCTCAGTAACTTCTCACAGTTCTGCTCAATACATTTATCACTAGATGATAAGCAGAATTTTACCTTAGGATCTAAATCCCTGTTCCCATTAAAAATGCTGACAGCTCATTACATGGATTTCACAGAGGAGGAAAACAAAATTTTTCATCAGGTACCTCTAAATGATGCAAATTTTCCACACAAGAACAATTCAAACACTAGCCACAAAAAATGTTTACTTTGTGTATAAGCATTAACTTCAAACATATGATGGAACTTGAGCACTGTGGATAAATTTCGAGTAACTGGATAACTTTTACCAGAAATCAGTTTTTACAGTTACTTCATCCAGTGGCATTTCTTCAGTATCAGACTTATCTTCTCCCATCTCCTCCCAACTTTTCTGTTCCATTCACAGGAGCTTTAAAAAATAACAACAATAAAATGAAATCTCCTCCCTATTTTCTTTTTCCATACACAGTAACTTAAAAAACTGTCATAATAGTCACCAAATGATACATACAGAAATGGAAGCAGTTCTTAACATCCAGTGCAAGGATAAATTCTTTGAATTCTAGGAGCAGCCCTTCATACACACACTGTATACATTTTTGGTCAAATACCTATCAAGATTTTCTGTACCATTTTAAATATAACATTTGTATAACACACTTTTATATACACACAAAAATTCTCTCTCTCTCTCTCTCTCTCTCTCTCTCTCTCTCTCTCTCACACACACACACACACACACACACACACACAAACCTGAAATTGAGAATCTCGGCAATTTTAGTCTATTATTGATGTCAATACTGGCAAGAGATCAGTCCTGGGAATTCCAAACCCTATCAAAATCTCTATAGTTGTTCCTGAGACTGACCCAATACAGATGAAAAGAAGCAAGCAGGTAACTTCAGTTAAAATATTTTTATTTACTTACTAGAATATGACTACAATTTACATTTTATGTTTGCATGCAGTAATATTTTTCTATCACATTTTTGACAGACGACAAATGCTATGTAAGTTCTAATAGGAAAAAATATACTTTTTATGTCATATAATTACAGGATAACAGATTTGGACTTTTTTCCTTTATTTATACTGTAAAACCTTGCTTCTTGACAAATTTTGTTGTTCTACATCAATAAGACATTCCCTATAAACAAGACTGTGAGTATCAAAATACATGACATAAGTGGACCTTTTGACTCCATTGACTTAGAAGCTTAAATGTTGCACACTGCCAAGGACCTGTTGACCTTCACATATGACAAATTTGAACTTGATATACCCACCCTTTCCAGGGAAAAAGGCTTCTTGACAGTCAGAGAGAAGAGAGACAGATGGATGGACAATATAGTGATCCTATAAGGGTTTAGATTTTATCCCGAAAAAATGAAAAAAATTAAGGACATTTAAAAGAGAAAATCAAATTAGAAACAAAATTAGCTGATTTTTATCCAGCATCTAAGAAACTTTGAAGGATCTGGTAGAACTGAACCAGACCAAAATCTTCCACAGACACAGAATAGGAAGATGTAGAGTAAGACTCAAAAGTGTTAAGATCTTTGCCCAAATTCTATGCAGTTTCCTGTCTTTACCATGTGTCTATCTGCTCCTCAAAGACTGACTGACTACTCATCATCTTTTCTGTTTGGTTAGTAATGGCACATCCACATACACACATTCCAAAAAAGATGTCAGTAGAAAAAAGGAGGAAGTAAGAAAGTGGTATAGAACATAAATGGCATGGATCAAGGTACTATTAAAAACAAGTTAAGGGCAAATACCAATTACATGTTTGAGAGTGAATTCTTGGTTCCTACATTTGGGTGAACTGATGTCGAAAAGAAGGACCTTGATGACATGACTGATAAAGAGTTACTCAGGTTCATATGGCTCCACCCATGTGAGTAGTCACACTTTAAAGCCTGTCCTATACTCACTGTTAGTGCAATATACTCGAAACTCAGCACTAGCACAACTGAGGTAGTCCAGTCTGAGAAATCAAAAATGTAGTTTATTAACAGATGGTCAACACTATAACACTGGTGGGAATCTGAAACATTACCACTCACAGGGCTTAAAAATCAGTGATATGCATATTTTTCCTTTGATGAATGGCATCTCAGAGCATGATACACATCTAGGTAAACTACATTACCACAAGTGTCAGTGTGTTTACCTAGGATGAAAGCAAAAGGTAAATAGATAAGCAAGGAGACACAAGCCAGCATACAGTAATCACGTGAGGCGCAGTACACACTCAAGTTGTGCAAGTGTGTATAGAGTGTTGCAAGGCACATAGAATAGCTTCATGATAAAGCATGTTATGGCTACACTAGTGTCCTGATTTAAATGAGTTGTTACAATTTGTTAGTATACTGTTACTATGTCTTGTAATGGGATTGGTAGACAGTATTGTGTATAACTGGAATAGAGACATTATAATGTAAAGGGATACACTTTGTAATGATTAACCATGTACTTCCAGCCTTGCAGAAGGGGGAGGGACAGTGATATGGATTACTTTCTCCTAGGTGGCACTATGACAGAGAACAATTATATTGAATCTGACAGAGTGCTCTTTGTGCTGGCTGAGAAAACCATTTGATGTGTTGCGGACTCAGAACACAACTGACTTAAGTTATACTCTAAAACCAGACCTCCTCCTTTTGCTGGTTGAATTAATAGCCACACAGAAAGGTCGTATTACTGCTGAGCAAATGTTCCAGCATACTCGGCAGTACAAAACTGAGCAGTGATACGGGATTATGACAATTAGTATTTCAGTTTCTGGTACCACTGCTTTGTGTAATCTGTGTCTACTGCAAGCGAAAAAAGCATGTATCGAGCTGCCAGTGCACAGTTGTCAACAGATATGGCGAACACTATTTTATAATGTTTAGATTAAGAAACAGCTAATGAACCATGTGGTTCATGCTAGTAATTAGAGCATGGGGCACTGGAAAACTTTATATTTTTATATCAACTTAAGAAAAATTTGTTATGGTATGAGTATTTGTTGTCCAGAGATGTAAACAGGTCACAATCGGGCGACCAGATTTCTTCAAGGGCAGTGGAGTGCTGTATAATGACTCCATTGGCTAAATGATCTGCTCCTGTGAAGCTCAGCAAAACAATGTCACACAGAGGGAAGCAAGTGTCAGCATGAAGTCTAGATACTGTTTCACAAGAAAGCATATTCATAATGAATCTGAAGGATGAAGTTGGGTAATATTACACCTCCAGCCAGGCTCCTGCAGGAGCTGCCTAAACAAGAAAATCAGAACAAATAAAGTCAGCATCCAGGATAGAGTGTGTGTGTGTGTGTGTTTGAGGTTTACGGGCGCTAAACAGCGTGGTCATCAGCGCCCAAACGCATAGAAACAGGAACACATGCGGTGAAGGGACGAAGACAGACACCGAACAAGGAGAACGGCTAAAAGACACAAGCCTGACGCAGTTCCAAATGCTCACATACAGAGGCAAAACAAGAGGAGAAGAAACACACTAAAAAGGAAAGGAAACACAAGGAAAAGAGAACAGAAACCGAAGGAAAACAAGGAGGTAATCGTGACTGGCGGGCCTCTTACCTAAAACCTGGGTGAGCCAGTCACCCAGCAGCACATTAAAACCCTCTCCCTAAAATCCAAGGCAACAGATTGGACAGGACACAAAACCATAAGACCTTAACCACAGTCGCTGCGTCATCCTGCAAAATAGAGGGCAAATCCGGTGGCAAAGAAACCACCGCCCTCTGGTCAGAGAATAAAAGACAGTCAAGTAAAATGTGGCGGACAGTAATCTGGACGCCACAAGCACTGCAGATTGGGGGGTCCTCCCGCCGGAGTAAAAAACCAAGCGTTAAGGGACTGTGCCCAATGCGGAGGCGAGTGAGGAGAACCTCATCCCGCCTGTATGACTGGCAGGACGTACGCCATGGTCGCGTAGTGGCCTTTACCAGACGCAGCTTATTGTCAGAAACTGCCAACCACTCCTCTTCCCACTCTTCCCATTGATGCATAACACGAAAACAGAAAAGGGAGGTTACAGCATGGAGGGGGACGGCACATTCAACAACATGAGGGAGGGAACATGCATCTTTGGCAGCCACATCCGCCAGTTCGTTTCCCCTAATACCCACGTGCCCCGGCACCCAGCAGAAAGAAACCTCCTTCCCCTGCCGTTGCAGGTGGAGTAGGGCATCATGGATGTTCTGGACGACCGTATCCGCTGGGTACAAGTGTTGCATGGTCTGAAGGGCACTCAGGGAGTCAGAACAGATGAGGAACTTAAGACTGGTAACACATCTCATCTGCTCCAATGCCCGCAAGATTGCAAACAATTCGGCATTGAGGATGGTAAACGCCACAGGAAGCCGTAACTTGACGACTCGATCAGGGAAAACAACAGCACAACCAACAGAGTCCCCCTGTTTAGAGCCATCTGTGAATACAGGTACATGGTCCAGATGCTGGTTTAAAATATCGTAAAATAAGGAGGTAAAAACAAACGCCGGAGTGCAGTTCCTCCGGTTCTCCGACAAGTCTAGAAGGATGCTGGGCCTCTGGAGCAACGAGGGAGGCAGGCGAGTAAAACCTTGTCGTTGGGGGGCCACACGCTCCACACCAAGGGACTCAAGAAAATGCTTGGCACGAATCCCAAATGGTCTCGCTGCCCTGCGACGACTGGAAAAGAGACGTTCCATAGGCAGTCGGGCAACGGTAGGGTACACAGGGGAGGTAGGACAGGCAAGGAAATGACACCCATCGCACCATGAGGAGTTTCCGCTGGATGGCGAGAGGCGGTTCCCCCGCCTCAGCACACAGGCTGGGAATGGGACTGGTACGGAAGGCACCAGTGGCCAGCCTAATACCCTCATGGTGTACTGCGTCAAGGATCTTCAGATACGAAGGCCTTGCTGACCCATACACGGTGCAAGCATAGTCAAGACGCGATCGGACGAAGGCCCTATAAAACTGCAGCAGACGCGCCCGATCTGCTCCACAGGACCGATGGCTCAGACACTTCAAAATATTCAGTGCCTTCAGGGCCCGCACCTTGAGGTCTTTAAGGTGAGGCAACCACGACAACTTGGAATCAAAAGTGAGGCCCAGGAACCTCACAGTGTCTCTAAAAGGAAGAACGGTGTCACTCAGACTCAATTCAGGGGAGGTAAAAAGACGCCGAGAACGATTAAAATGAACACACACAGATTTGTCTGCAGAAAAGGTAAATCCCGTCTTTGCAGTCCATGTCTCTAAGCGCTTTATCGTAAGCTGCAACTGCCGACTAGCAGTGACAAGACTGGAGGAAGAACAGAAAACAGCAAAATCGTCCACAAACAAGGAGCATTGGGCAGGACTCTGGATAGTGGACATGATACTGTTAATAGCGACGGCAAAGAGGGTGACACTTAAAACGCTGCCCTGATGAACACCATTCTCCTGCACGTACAAATCAGATAGCACATTACCAACCCGATACCGAAAGAGGCGGTGAGAAAGAAAGGACCGAATGAAGATGGGGAGACGGCCACGAAAGCCCCACTCATGGAGTTGATTGAGGATAAGGCGGCGCCAAGTAGTGTCATATGCCTTATTAATGTCAAAGAAGACCCCTAGACAATGCTGGTTACGAAGGAAGGCCTGCTGGATGGCGGCCTCAAGCAGGGTCAAGTTGTCTATAGTGGAACAACATCTCCAAAAGCCACACTGAGAGGGGCTAAGGAGCTGCCTGGTCTCGAGCAGCCAAACCAGGCGGCGGTTGACCATGTGTTCCAATGTCTTCCCAACACAGCTCGTCAAAGCAATACTCCGATAACTACTGGGATGCGTTCGGTCCTTCCCTGGTTTGAGGAGGGGAATCAAAATCGCCTCCCTCCACGAGTCAGGGTACGTGCCGGATAACCATATCATATTGAAACAGTTCAGGAGAACTTCCTTGGATGGCAGCAACAAGTGCCACAGCATGCTGTACCGGATTTGATCATGACCAGGCGCAGTATCATGAGCCACAGACAGCGCAGAATCCAGTTCCCACATTGTGAAGGGGCAGTTATAGGGTTCAGAATTTAGAGACCGGAAGTCCAAGTGACCCCTTTCGATGGCAGTGCGGTAGCGGCAGAAATCTGGATCACAGTTAATAGTGGCGGTAGAGTCCGCAAAATGCATGGCAAGTGTCTGGGCAATGTCTCTCGGCACCGTGAGGAGACATCCCTGATGCAGCAATGCCGTGACAGGTAGCTGGCTGAGTTTCCCGGAAATCCTCCTGATGGCTTCCCATACTTTCGTAGAACTAGTGGAGCGAGAGATGGAGTTCAAGAACGATTGCCATGACCGTCGTTTGCTCTCTTTAATCACTCGCCGCGCTCTGGCTCTTGCTACCCGAAAGGCCACAAGATTGTCAGCTGAGGGACGGCACTTGAAGCTGCACGGCGGGCTCGGATGGCTGAGCGGCACTCAGTGGTCCACCAAGGGACAGGACGCCTCTTGGTATGACCGGATGACCGTGGGATTGACAATTCAGCAGCATGGGAGATCATGGCTGTAACATGGTCTACCCATTCATAGATGCTGGCACGGTGTTCCAAAACAGCCAGTTGGCTGAAAAGTGTCCAGTCAGCTCTGCAGAGGTGCCACCGAGGCGGCACTGGTAATGCCACAGCCTCATCCAGGAGGCGAATCCAAAGGGGGAAGTGGTCACTAGAATGGAGGTCAGCTGCAGCCTCCCACTGAGCAGAATCCGCAAGTGCTGGAGAGCAAAAGGAAAGGTCAATAGCCGATGACAACCCGGAAGCAGTACAGAAATGAGTGGGAGCACCAGAGTTGAGGAGGCACAGTTCTTCAGACATCATGAGGCTTTCCAGAATGCGACCCCTGGGGCAAGTAGTCGGAGAGCCCCATAAGACATTATGAGCATTGAAGTCCCCTAGAAGAAGAAATTGGCGGGGGAGTTGGCTAATAAGGTCCGTGAGAGCCTCAGAGTCTATCGTATCCGGAGGCGGTAAATAAACTGAACAGACTGTGAGCCTCCGACCCACAAGAATGTCAACTGCAACTGCTTGCAAGTCGGTGACGAGAGGGAGCTCAGATGAGGGGTGCATGTCACGTACAAAAACCGCAACACCACCCTTTGCCCTTTCCCCCGTCAGATCATCTTTTCGATATACGGTATAGCCCTGTAAAGAAGGAGAATCAGTGGCCCGAAAATGTGTCTCTTGGAGACATAAGCAAAAGGGGCACTCTCGTATAAGGAGTTGTAATTCGGCCACATGCGTCCTGAACCCATTCAGGTTCCACTGTAATATGGGAGCCAGTGATCAGGGTGGTTGAACTTTCACCCTGCCTCTGTGCTTTGGAGGAGAGACCGTACTGGCCGGAGATTTATTCCTGGGGCGAGAAGATCGCCCCCGGTCGACATCAATGTCCATAAGCTCCAATGACGACCCACGGGAGATGTCAGACAGTACGATGGCCTCGTCATCGGACCGACGCTGACTAGCCTCCTCAGGTGGCAGAACCTTCACCTTCTGAGGCTTTGTCTTGGGAGGCTTGGAATGCAGAGCCTTGTCAACAGTTGGAGGTTTACTCGCCTGGGCAGAAGGCGCCATATGGGGAGAGGCAGGAAGTACCTCAATGTCAGCAACCACGGCCTTGTCCGATGTAGCGGAGAGAGCCGCAGATTGCAAAACAACCACAGCAGCACAAGTGCACTGGCAAGTGCAGGTATTAGTGCTAACACTAGGAACCTCCGTTTGCGTAGCAACAGTGGCCAGTTGTACCGGTTTTTTGAGTGTGGAAGCGAAAGATGTTGAAAACACAGGAGGTTGCATGGCCTTAAAGAGCTTCTTGGCCTCACCATAGGGGATGCGCTTAGATGTTTTAATCTCCTGTACCTTCTGTTCTTCGAGATAGATGGGGCAGATCCGGCTCCAGACAGGGTGACTCCCAGAGCAATTCACGCACTTCACAGGCGATGAACTATCGGCTCTGTCATGGGCAGGCTGACCACATTTACCACAAGTGGCTATCCCATTGCACCCTAACGTAGTATGCCCAAAGCGCTGACATTTAAAACAGCGCATTGGGTTGGGGAAATATGGCCGTGCTGGCAAACGTAAGAACCCAGCTTTAACATGCTCTGGGAGTCTCGGGCAACTGAACGTGAGAATAAACGAGTCAGATTTGATGAGATCCCCATCGATTCGTTTCATAATATGCTGCACGTCAACAATTCCTTCGTCAGCCCACTCAGTTTTTACACGTCTATGGGGATATCCACCAAGTCCCTACACATCACAACACCCTTACTATAATTCAAAGTAGAGTGGAGCTCGGTCTCGACAGTGTACTCTCCTAGACAGGTTGCTTTCCGAAGGGCAGCGACTTGACGGGAACTAGAAGTCTCAACTAACAGAGTCCCATTGCGCAGTCGCTTTACAGATTTCAGTGTTCCTGCAATTCCCTCAAGACCCTTGTGGATGTAAAAGAGAGAAACCCTCTCAAAGCTACCCTCCTTCCTTTTAATAATCAAAAACACATTCTCATTATCAGCATGTGCTCTGTTACTACATTCTGTTAAATCTCTAGCAACACCAGGCGCTGGAGGACTCGCAGCGCGTAGCCGCTTTTTCAATGGGGTGTGTTTTCCTACTAGTGGCCCACCCAAGCCACTGGTAGGGGGAAATGTAGAGGTCGAAGGGTCCATTGCGGTCCCAGGAGCAGCTAGGGAACTAAAAGTCCGCTCAGACAGAGCCCTGCATGCCTGAGTAAGCCTTATACAACTGGGGTGCGGCAGGTGCCCCAGAGGTTGCCCGCTTGCGACTGTTCCACCCCAACAGCCATGCATCTTCTAGGCGCGGAGCACACTGAAAGATTGAGGGGTTTTTATAGAGGTTGGCCTTCCTCGCAATCCAGGCGGTCAAGCCAAGATTACCATTCCCCGCAGCACACAACATTTCACCGCCACGCCGTACGGTGGTCGCTGAAGCATGTCCGGGGGTTACGGTGACAGGACAATGGCGGCGCAGACCAGTCCCCAGCTCAGGACCGCGGGGTCGCCAAGCCCGTACTCAGCAAGTGAATGCTGAGCCCCTGGGGGGAGCATCCAGGGTAGAGCTGCTGCTGGCAGAGAAGTCCTGGCCAGCAGGTTCTCATAAATAGTACTCCTGCACGCAAATCACTCTCTGAAGTTCTCAGATGCTCAACTAAACTCTCTGTATAGGGGTGTGTACATGATGCCAAACACAACTATCTTCATTGATTCTTAACACCGAGCTGAAGACCTCTGCAGTCCAGATGAAGTATCCAGTCACTTTCCAAGGACTTCAACTAAACCAGCTGCAGGCATCTGTCTGAACAGGGGACCGTATGCAGACAACTTGGCACCTTTGCACTGCTAAGTCACCTGCTGTGCGACTATCTTCTGTCAGTGACTACCTCCCTATTGCGTCAAATGTTCGAACCTGGGCTAGGGGCTGCCTAGTCCCTCTCTGTTGCTGTTCAATGATTTACTTGGGCCCTCGTTGGTGCTGATCACCACCCAGTGTGGGCATACATTTCGACTCTGGTCGTACTGGGCACTATGGTTTAAACACCATTCTTCCCATAAGATAACCAGGTTGCTAGGAACTGCACTTGACACACATTGGTGGCAGCTTCACTGACACCAATGCCTGTTTCCATTAACACTTGCTGTTTCCCAGACCAGAAGTTGCTGACATCAGCATGCAGTGCATCTGCAGTCAACTATGTTATTGAGGGGCAACAGCTTTCCACCTGTTACAATCCCGGTTCTACAGCAAAATAAACAAAGGATTACTGTAACAGGGATGTTCCACTAATGGTTCACCATGTGATTACAGTAAACGTAGTTCATGTCCAGTGAGGAATGGCGGAATGGCACATTTCTCTAACCTATGAACTGCCAATTCAATTCAGTCCTACTGCAAATGCTGTTCTCAGGTACAGGATGATTTAGTTGCTGTTCGAAGGCTGCGATTAGGAGGGCTACTGTGAGTCATGTACCAGGGATGTCAAATATACCTCAAGTACTATCCTCTCCTGTGGATGCTGTTTCTGCTACAGGAAGTACAGGATCTCTCTACTCTTCCACTTGAATGTGTCATGACAGTGGTAGGTTCAGGTATCCTGTACAGTGGAGAGAAGGACCAGGGAGGGTTCAGGATGTTATACCTATCCCTCTAACCAACAAGTTTAAGTGTTGTGTTCCATTGAAACTAACCCAGTGAGACTCACTGCAACTGCTGGGAAAGTGCTGTGTCTCATGTCAAGGGATGGCAAATGCAAAAGAGTAGGGGTCTATTAATTGTCAGTAGATCAAACACATGGCTAATAATGGTACCCTTAGGGAAACGGCAAGAAGGTTTGAGAAGGGACCCCACGTACACTCAGTGTATGCCCCTGAGAACTTTGTTGAACATGATGCAGAGGCTATTCTGGCAGCCATTGTTGGAACAGGGTGCACATTGGGATAGATGATGTCTGTTGTCTAGGCTCCTAGGTCATACTTTGATGGTAAAGTGACTGGTAGAGAAGGTTGAGAATGACAGACTTGCCCATGGAGTTTCAATGAAGCTCGCTGTCTCCAGCATTGTCCCCAAAACAGGTCACGGTCCCCTGGTTCTGAGTCGAGTGGACAGGACACCCCTAAATAAGTCAGGTGTAGACTACACATCATCAGAAATTGCTATCCAGGTAGCTGAAAGTGTGAGGGACTTACACAGGGGATTTTTGGATTAGGCAACACACTGTTCAGTGCAGATAATGATAGCTGTAGGTGATACAGAAGTCTTCAAGTAACATTCAAAGAAATGTCCCCCCCCCCACCCACCCACCCACCCACCCACCCACCCACCCACCCTCCCACCCACACACCCACACACCCACACACCCACACACCCACACACCCACACACCCACACACCCACACAAACAAGAAAGAGTATTAAAATCCATGTGGTTAATTGAAAAAACATTTGCAACAAAGTGTCAAGTTTGAAACACTCCTAAAAAGTAGTAAAATTCACACAATACTAGGTACAGAAGCCTGGTTAAAACGTGACACTTACAACAGTGAGATCTTTGGATAAAATTTAAGTGTATAATGAAAGGAAATGCTAATGCCAAATGGAGGCAATGTATTTGTCACATGAGACTCAAAACTGCAGATACATTCAAGATTGTTTGGGCAAAACTCAGTATTTGGGGTGATCATAACATTATAACTGGATTCTTCTATTGACAATCAGACTCATCTACTGATGTCATTGTAAACTTGAGGCAAAACCTCAGTTCATTAGTATGTAAGTTCCCCAATCACACTGTAATTCACCAACAATCAACTGGGATAATTACAGTTTTGTTAGTGGTGGGTGTGACAAAGACAGCTTGCGAAACATGGTTGGATACCTTCTCTGAACAGATAGTTCAGAATCCCACTCATGGAGGAAATATATTGGAACTAATGGGAACACACAAGACCTAACGTATTTGAGACTGTCCACACTGAAACTGGCATCAGTGACCATGAGGCAGTTGTAGATACAATTATTACCAAAGTAAGAAGTGCAACTAAAACAAACAGATTTATATTTTCAGCAGACTAGATATAGACACATTAGTGTCATTTCTCAACAAGGAACTTCAAACATTTAGCCCTGGACAGGAGCTTGTAAAGGAACTATGGTCCAAGTTTAAAATAACAGTTGACCAGGCACTGGATAGATATGTTCCTACAACAACTGCTCATGGTGGGAGGATCTTTCTATGGCATATATTCACTGTGAAGAAATTTCTAAAAAAAAAAAGAACGGAGACTACTATGAACTAAAACAAAGCATAGGACAATAGATAGAGAGATGCTGAGTAAAACCCATTTGGCTGTCAAGAGGGCAGTATGCGAAGCTGTCAATGAATATTGTAGCAGAATATTATCGACAGACTTTCCACAAAACTTGAAGAAATTCTGTTCATATGTTGAGGCTGTTAGTGTATCAAAGTTGTCCAGGCACCCACAGACGAGATAGGAAACTGAAACTGAGTGTAGCAAAGCAAAGCAAAAGCAGCAGCAGAAATGCTTAACTCCTTTTCAAATGTTCTTTTACAATGAAAGATCCATGGGTAATTCCCTAATTTGATTCTTGAGCCATTGCAAAGCTGAGCGAAATAGATATTATTGTCAGTGGTATTGAGATGCAGCTGAAATTGTTAAAACTTGACAAAGTTCCATGGCTTCATGAAATCCCTATCTATACCAAATTTGCACCTGATTTAGTCTGTGTTATCAATGATCCCTCGAACAAAATAACTGCACACAGCAGTTGAAAGAAAACACAAATCACATCCATTTAGGAGAAGCGCAGCAAAAGTGATCAAAAAACTGCCACGAACTATCATTGACATCCATCTCTTGTAAAATCTTAGAACATATTCTGAGTTCAAATATAATGAGGTGTCTAGTTCCATACATGAATGGAATGGGACAAAGATATACTTGGTGTGATGGAAACTGCCCTCTGCTACGCACTTCACAATTGTCTGCAGAGAATGGATGTAAGTGTAGATGTAGATATAGACATATACATTTATTATCAAAAGTACCATCGTAAGTGGAACGCCTTCATTCACAGACGTATTCTGCAAGCCACCATGTGGTGCATGGTAGAGGGTACCTTGTACGCTACCATTCATTCCCTTTCTTATTCCACTCGCAAACAGAGTGATGAAGAAACAACACTCTATATGTGTCGATTATTAACCCTAATTCCTCTTATATTGCCTTTTTGACCTTTATGCAAAATGTGCATTGGCAGCAGTAGAATCATTCTGCAGTCAGATTCAAATGCCAGTTCTCAATAGTGTTCCACAATAAAAACATCACCTTCCCTCCAGGGATTCCGATTTGATTTCCTGAAGTATCTCCGTAAACCTTGTACATTGCTAGAACCTACCTCACAGCCTCATTTTGAATAACCTACCAGTAACAAATCTAGCAGCCTGACTCTGGACTGCTTCAATGTCTTCCTTCAACTGACGTGGTAGGGATACCAAATATTTGTACAATCCTCAAGAATGGATCCTACTAGCATTCTACTTGTGATCTCCTTTACAGATGAACCACACTCGGCACACTTCTAATTCTGTATTAAAACATTAGGAGATGCTTTTCCATTCATCTGCATTAACTTACATTTTTGTACATTTATAGCTAGTTGCCATTCATCTCACCAAATAGAAATTTTGTCCAAGTCATCTCTTATCCTCCTACAAGTCACTAAACAATGACACTTTCTCGAACAGCACAACATCATCAGCAAATAGCTGCAGATTGCTGCTCATCCTGCCCATCAGATCATTGTTGAAGACAGAGAATAATAGTGGTCCTATTACAACTTCCCTGCAGAACTCCCGGAAACACCTTTGTCTCTGATTGATTTGAGACTAGACTTTTGGTGAGCAGGACATAGCATGTTGTCTTGGATTGATAATCATTGACAAATGTAGAAGTAGCTTCAGATGTGCCCCAGGAATGTACATTGGGACTCTCAGTTGATGCTGAGTGTGTCTTAATGATCTTTCAGACAATATTAATAGGAACCTTAGATGCAGAGAATGTAATTATCTATAATGACATACCATTTGAAAAAAGCTGCACAAATATTGATTCTGATCTTGATAAGTTTTCAAAGTGGTACAAAGATTAGCAATTTGGATGAAATGTTAACAAATTTAAAATTGTTCACAAAACAATACAATGTATTATCTTCTGGTTACAATACCAATAAGTCACAGTTGGAATTGGTTAACACAGACAAATATCTGAGTGTAACAATTTGTTGAGAAATGGAATGGAGTGATAACACAATGTCAGTGGCATGTAAGGCAGGCGACTGCAGTTTCCTAGGGAAATGCAATCTACCTACAAAGGAGATTGCATACAAATCACTTGTCGTACACATCTAGAATACTGCTCAAGTGTGTGAGACCCACACCAAACAGGACTAATAGTGGTTATTGAGTGGATACAAAGAATGATAGCACAATTGGCCACTGGTCTGTCGGCTCCATGGAAGAGTGTCACAAAATGATGAAAGAACTGAACTGGCATACACTTGAATACAGACCCAGCTATGCAGTGAAACCTACTTAGAAAATTTCTAGGGCCAACTTCAAGAGATGATTGTAGGAATATACTACAAACCCCCATGCATCAATCCCATATGGATTGCAAAGACAAGGTGAGACTAATCACAGTGTGCACAGAGGTGTTTAAGCAATCATTTTTCCTGAGCTCCATACTTGGATGGAATGGGGAAAAGCTCTAATAACTGTAAAATGGGATGTACCCCCTGCCACGCACTTCATAGTGGGTTGTGGTAGTGGTGGTGGTGGTAGTATTTCATGAATCGAGTACAATAATAAAATTTTAATACACTATGCCAACAAAGTATCACTTTTTTGTAACCCTGTAATTGTCTCCCACTGTGATGCATAAGTTTGACATTTGGCTCAAAGATGCCTACAGCCTTTCTCTGCAAAGGCATGGAGCACTGTGGCATAACCCTCAGGCCTGTTAACACATCAAACAGCAAGGTGGTGACACATGCAGGAAACAGGCCACAGATCATAAGTGCATGTGAGATGTAAGGTGAGTTAGTGATGTCACTTTGGCACCAAATTTCATGACGATTCTACCCAATGCCACCGTAGATGTGTCATACAACATACAGGTTGTCACACTCTCACCCATAACTCTGTGATGAAGGTCATAATCATGACAGCCAGCATCAAAATCAAGCGGTTTCCTTATAGGCGATCCAGGAAAAACATTTCTGGCACACCTCCACTCAGATCCAACACAAAAAGCCCTCACGGGGTGGCATATAGAGAGTCAATGAAAACACCTCTTCCCTTGGGACATTGATTTCCACACATTTTCCTGTCAAAAACGACAGCTCGCAGAGTGATAAGCAACAGGACAATGTTCGACAACATTCGGTACTGCTGACACCCACTGGGTGATCAACCTTACTCTAAGGACATCGTGGGGCTCCAACAACACTGAACATAACCTGACCCCTTTGGGGTGCAGTGCTACCATAATTTTTGCTTTTGTATACAGAGTGGAACAATCAGGTACCATTCAAAATCATTCAATGAAATCTTAATGTGATCCCAAGCAACAAAAGGTGATCACAGAGGGGTTCAACACTGACATGATTTCATAAAACAAAACCACTGCAGCATTATGTACTTTTGATATGAATTTATTGAATTTTAGGCCTGTTTTTGCTTGTTACTTACAACTATAATCTGTTTTAGGTATTATGAGTCTGTGGACGTTTACTGATGTGAAACTGTGTCAAGGAAAACATCTGTCATGAAATGATGGGTGGTAGAAAACTGGATGTCACAGTGGTTATAAAGTGAAACCACCTCTTTAAAACAACTGATTGTTTACTTTTTGCCAATTTCTCCTTATATGTGTTGCTTACTATGATAATAAGGATTAATTTTGTGAAAAAATTTAAAATTATATTCAAAAGTGAAATCACCTCCTTAAAATAGTTGACTTTAGTTTTTGGCAATTTCTTCTTGTATTCATTGCTTCCTATAATGATAAAGGTCAATTTCATGAAAAAATTTTAATTTTATATGCTGTTGAGTTGGGTTAATTCAAGAAATATATTAGTATGGATAAGACAATGATTTAAAAAAACAAATAAGTTTATGATATTTTAGCTGATTTGACCCTGGGCAGATCTACTCCTCTACAAACAGTACTTATCTACATTACTCTTATAAGTGACATGCAAAAATAATTATTATAATAGCATTTTCTTTGCACTGTGGGAGTGGAATCCCACTGTTTCTTTTATTTGTATGTGAATGAATTAATCACTTAATTTACTCTTTTAATGCAGTTTTTTACTGGTTATTAATGTAAAAGCAATTACTAACATCATTAAAAGGTCTACAAAAATAGTTCATTATAAACATAGAGGAATATATAAAGTCCAGTTAAACAGGTCTGTCACTTAACCCATGGCTACAGAAGTAGGAGTAGGAAGAAGAGTAGGAGGAGGATGACAAAGTGATTGTGCTTAACCAATGGATGCTGGCATGACAGTGGGTTTAGTCTAGGCCAAATATTTGCTACACTATTCTAGCATGGAAGAAAAATCTGTAACTTGAACTGTGCTTCACACTTTAGGTCAAATTTTCTTGGCACTAAAGGATTTTTTTAGCTTCAAATATTGGAAATTAACAACTGTACAGAGATTAGGGTGGCATCCATTCACATATTAAAAGTAGTGCATAGGCAAATCCATTCTCTCTCTCTCTCTCTCTCTCTCTCTCTCTCTCTCTCTCTCACACACACACACACACACACACACACACACACAGAGAGAGAGAGAGAGAGAGAGAGAGAGAGAGAGAGAGAGAGAGAATTATTGTGGCACATATGCAGTGAAACACATCTTGCATTTGAGTTATCCATAGCCAAACAATATGGGAGATGTTATCTGGGAACACGAGCAGCATACATACAGATAAGCTTATTGCAAAGGTTAGGTGGGTAGCAAAACTTCTCTGTGCAGGGAGGGAGGAGAGGCAAGCTTCTTGATATGATGTTCTTTACCTAGGGACACAATGGGAGGTATTTAGAACCCTACCTCTGTGAACGGCTGTGAAGTAAGACTACTTCTCAATAAAAATGTGATAAGCATTATGCATACCCTCAGGTCCTTCTTCAGTCTTTCAATATTACGTGGTGACTTTATCTCCTCTGTGCCAACTGTAAAAATCATTGTACTATGCGCCAGGGAAAGCAATTTCTGTAAGAGATCTTCACTTGCACCATGTGCTGCTGCTATGAGGATGACACTGAAATAAAAATGCAGATACTCTTTCATTTTTCAGTGAGATTATGAGTACTTAGATCAATATTTCTAAAATCTTATTTCATATTCGTCAAAAAGGGTATCGTAAAGGAAATTACATTAATACATCATTTTAAAAAGTCATTTAATAAAATCACTTAACAGATGAAAGTCACTGAATATCTTAGGGTATCTGTTAGATTATATCATTAATCCTGTGCACAGACTACCCCCTCTTCTAACAATGTACTGTGGCTGTGAAGGAATGGGGGGATGCATCCACATGGAGAAATGGACAAGTTGCCCCACATTTTTAAGAAGGAAAAAGAGGGCAATGTACAGAACTATTGACCAATATCACTTATTCAAGTTTATTGTAGAATTATGGAACATGAAACTGGGGCTTTAACCCTGTTCATGAATTACATTTTGGAGACAAGAACCAACACAGATTCTATAAAGCAAGTGACCAAGTGGAACTCAAGCTCACAGTCTTCGTTCTGGTGACCACCTAGCCTCCAATACTTCATGCCATATCATTCATTTTCCAGACAGCATTAAATAAGGTTCCACACCTTTGGCTGGTAAAGAAAATGCTTGCTTCTACATCTACATCAATACTCCACAATCCACCATACGGCGTGTGACGGACAGTACCCTGTACCATTACTTACCATTTCCTTTCCTGTTCCACCCGCAAATAGTGCAATGGAAAAACAGCTGTCTATATGCATCCATATGAGCCCTAATTTCTCAAATACTATCTTCACAATCAATGTTGGTGGCAACAGAATCATTTGGCAGTCAGCTTCAAATGCCAGTTCTCTAAATTTTCTCAATAGTGTTTATTGAAAAGAACACATTCTTCCCTCCAGGGATTCCCATTGGAGTTCCAGAAGCATCTCCATAACACTTACATTTTGCTCCAACCTAATGCTAACAAATTTAGCAGCCCATCCCTGAACAGCTTCAATGTCTTCCTTCAATCTAAACTAGTAAGGATCCCAAATACTCGTGCAGAACTCAAGAATAGGTTGCACTAGTGTCCTATATGTGGTTTCCTTTACAGGTGAACCACTCTTTCCTAAACTTCTCTCAATAAACTGAAGTCGACCATTCGCCTTCGCTACAACAGTTTTCACAAGCTCGTTCCCATTTCATATCGGTTTGCAATGTTACACCCAAGTATTTAAACAACTTGACTGTGTCAAGCAAGACACTAGTAACCGAACATTACAGATTTGTTCTTTCTACTCATCCACATTAACTTACAGTTTCCTACATTTAAAGCTAGCTGCCATCAATCACACAAATTATAAATTTTGTTTAAGTCATCTTGCATCTTTCTACAGTCACTCAACTTCAATATCTAATCATACTCCACAGCAACATCAGCAAACAACCACAGATTGCTGCCCACCCTGTCCATCAAATCATTTCATCAGCAGTCCAATCACACTTCTCTGGGGCACTCCTGGTGATACTCTTATCACTGATGAACACTTGCCATTGAGAACAACAGACTGGGTTCTATCACTTAAGAAGTCTTTGAGCCACTCACATATCTGTGAAATGGAGCACCATGTCAAATGCTTTCTGGACATCTAGAAATATGGAATCTGCTGGTTCCCCTTCACCCATATTTCTCAGTATATCATGTGACAAAAGGGCAAGTTGAGCTTCACACGAGTGGTGCTTTCTGAAACCATGCTGATTTGTGGACATAAGCTTCTCAGCCTCAATAAAGTTTATTGCATTCGAACTGAGAATATGCTCAAGGAGTCCGCAGCAAGTCGAAGTTGGGGACACTGGTCTGCAATTTTGCTGATCTGTTCTTTTACCCTTCTTATATACTGTATTCACCTGCACTTTTTTTCCAGTCGTTTGAGACTCTGTTCCAGGTGAGAGATTCACAATAAATGCAAGCTACCTAAGGGCCAATGCCATAGAGTACTCTTTGTAAAACTGAACTGGGAGTCCATACAGACTTGGAGATTTATTTACTTTCAAGTTGTTTCTGTACACCATAGCTGCTTATTACTATGCCATCAATACGGGAGGCTGTCCAATGGTCCAGTAATGATATGTTTGTACGATTCTCTTGTGTGAATGATTTCTTGAACATGAAATTTAAAATTTCAGCTTCTGTTTTGCTTATGTTTGTATGATTCTCCTGTGTGAACGACTTCTTGAACAGGAAATTTAAAATTTCGACTTCCGTTTTGCTATCTTCAACTGGCAGACCAGACTGGTCGATAAGGGACTGAACTGACACATTAGACCCACTTAGTGTTTTTAAGTAGGACCAGAATTTTCTTGGGTTCTCTGTCAGATCTTTTGCTAAGGTGTGATGGTGGTCATCATCATATGGTTCACACATAGATCTTTTCACAGATACACGAATCTCTAAGAACCTTTGCTTGTCATCATTTGTGCATTTGTTTTCAAACACCCTCTGCTTCCTCAGCATCTTCCAAATTTCATTATTAAACCATGGTGGGTATTTACATCCTTTGGCCACTTACTAGACACATAACTCTCCAGACTACGATTTACAATTTGCTTAAACTTTGCCCATAATTCCTCTATATCCATCTTATTGGAACCTAGTGATGTCAATGCACTGTCTTAGTGAGATGCTAACAACTGCTTATCAGCTCTGTCTAGAAGAAACACTCTCCTAGCCTTTTTGATTGATTTTTTAACTTTCATAATCATAGTTGCTATAGTAACATCATGATTGCTAATCCCCGTTTCTACACTGACATTGTCAATAAGCTCCAGCATATTTTTAGCTACAAGATCTAAGATATTTCTATTGAGTGTGGGCTTCAGAACTAGCTGCTCAAGACAGTTTTCAAAAATTCTGTTCAAAAGTATTGTGCATCACTGTCTGTCAGTACTCCCTCGCAATGAATTCACAGACATCCCAATTTATACTCGCTAGGTTAAAGTCCCCCTCCAACTAGTGTTTCATGACCTGGGTAGTTCCATACTACTGACCGTAGACTTTCTTTGAATGACTCTAGAACTATCACAGCGGAATCAGGTGGCTGATAAAAACAACCAATAATTAACTTGGATTCACCTACACCTGTTATACATGATCAGTTAATTCACTGTCACATTTAACTTCGACCTCAATAAAGACAATATTTTTGTCAACTGCAATGAACACTCCCCCTCCTATGGCCTCTAATCTGTCTTTCCAATATACACTCAACAACTTGCTAAATATGTCAGCTCTCTCCACTTTGGGTTTCAGCCAAGAATAATTTGAGCATGATAACCTTCCTGGAGGACAGTAAATTCAGGAAGTTTACTATGGATACTTTGACAGTTTACTGATAAAAAAGTACTCTACTATCCAAGTAGCTGCTTCCTTTGTGTAGTGTACCCCTGACCTATTGAAGGGAGTCCTACAAATCACCACACGATAATGCAAATCTAGAAATCTGCAGCCAAGCCCATCACAGAGTCAACAAAGCCTTTGGTTGAGACCTCTGCTTAGCTCCAAACCACAGGATCCCAATCAACTCTGCGAACAATGCTGCAAATTGCAAGCTCTGCTTGCATCCCATGGATGAGGCCAGCAGTCTTCACCATGTCTGGCAGCTACTTGTATGAACTGAGGATGGCATCAGAACCCACAGAAGAGGCCCCATTGGTGTCGATATGAGCCATAAGTTGCAGACAACTGCACCTGCACGCTCGACAGCTGCACACAAGGCCACATCCACATCTCGGATGAGACCTCCTGGCAGACTTACCAAGTGCCAATTGGCTTTCTTTCCAGCCCTGAATGCTATCTGCCTATGGGGCTCCACAATGCACCTAACATTGCAGTTCCCAATAAATAGTAAACCTCTCCCCCGATGTGCCTGCTGAAGGAGTGACCACCTGTCCACTCTCATGGTAAATGGATAAGGCTAGGCGGACAGTCTCCACATTGGCCCTCTGCCTCGAGTGATGCAAACGAGTTACCATCCCCCAATCACTGCTGTGGGGGCAGATGCACTGCATCGGATAGATTAAGAGGTGCCTGAGAAGCATATCTCATGGGCAAAACAAGCAACACCCATGTGATGTGCCAGAATTTCCTCCACTACAACACTTGAGGCTGCAGCCTGAAGGTGACTGACCTAGCCAAAAACACATTCAGCTGTTTACAAACTGCAGCAAGCTCCTCCTGCATCTGCACACAGCATACACACACCCTAACCATCCTAGCACAACTAACTGAAGAAGTAACCTATAAAAACAGACAGAATCCTAGATATGCAACTTGCTACCCTCCGGATGTGTCATCAATGGGCAATGTTGTGTTAATGAGCTATGTAAATAGCTGTTCAGTGAGCAATTATTCTGCTACAGATTGAATTAAATCACCATTACAAAAATGCAAAGCTGAACCCCTTAAACAGAAAAACAAACATGAAATTTAATAAATGTTGTACAGAATTTAAAATTGCTGCTCTATAAATGTATATCAGCCACAAGCTGGAGCCTCACTGACTGGCTTACTAAACAAATGGATAGTTGCCTTCACAACAAAACAAAAAATGAGCAACTACTGCACTACAGTCTGAATGAATTTACACCTCTTAACTGGCTGTTCAGTGAGCAACTATAGCACTAAGACTGAATGAAATAACTCTTACAAAAACATGAGATAGAACCTATTAAACAGAAAAACATGCACAAAATGTAATTATTACACTGCGAGGGCAACACAGAAAAAGATAAACACTTAACTTTCCACAGTAAAAAACTGTCCACCACCCATGTTCCCTGCACTTATGTAAATGTTCCATCCAACCTTGCTGCAGCACAGTTAGATGATTGGGGCTAAGGAAATCACACTAAGAGACAATCAGTACCTCAATCTTGTGAGTATCAAACCAATGTAGTACCTCTAGGAGGAACAAGGTAGTTAGTCAAATGGATTTTCTAGTGCATTCATGTGGAACAACAAAACAATTAAAAGAGAGTGTAAGATAAAATAATGAGCAAACAAGTAAAAAAACAAATTAAAACTGTGGACTCAAAGTCAGAACGTTTGCCTCTCACAGACAAATGCTCTATAGACTGAGCTACTCAGGCATGACTCACGCCAGCCTCAAAAAGCTTTACTTGCAGCAATACCTCTCTCCTACCTCCCAAACTTCACAGAAATGCTGAGAGAGGACTGACACAAGTAAAACTCTGAGAGTGGATCATGAGTCAATCCTGGATAGTTCATCTGGGAGAGCATTTCACATCAAAAGATCAAGATTCCAGGTTTAAGACATGATCCAGCTCACAGTCTGAATATGTCAGAAAGTTTCAAATCAGTACAAGAGTGAATATTCATTAGAAAAGTATCAAATACTGTTTACTGAGAGATGTGCTCCAAATAAAAATAGTCAGAGACCACCGGAGCTGTTTATCTAGGAGGGGGGGGGGGGGGGGGGTTAGAAAATGGCAGGAATACAGAAAATAAAACCCTTGAACTAAAATAACAAGAGATGTACAAGTGTAAGAAATAACTGAGAGGTCTGGGTTAGGCTGGCTCTCTTTGGATGAAGCTGGGTGACCCCTGGAGCCAATTTCTGATAAAACAGGTACTCAAGTCAAACAGCAAAATGAAATACAATAACATCATAGATTACAACATTTAGGATAACTAAAAGAATAGAAACTGGACAGGCACATGGAGAGATCTGCATGCCAGTCAGCTTTAGTCTGAGGCCCCTGGGGCCAATCAGGTTGCTTTCCACATTTATGGAGATCTGAAAGAAGGTTGTGGTTGGTAACAACTACTGTGTTTTGTGGATAGCAATGATTTATGACTAGCAGACTGTTCAAAGAGTTATAACATGTTAGGGAAATCCTAGTAAAATAGATGTTTATGTACCCCAGGGGGCATAGATTATAGCCATAATAAGAAATAACACCGTCAATAGCGAGTGCTGTTCAAGGTGCACGTTATGTGAGTAAGGATATCCAGTTTTGCCTTCAACCACACAGCCACTCTGCGAAATTCATCAAGAATTGAGAGGAGCAAATGCTGAGGGTTGAGGGGGCTACCAGTTCCTTTGGATTTAAGAGACAGATTTATGGACAGGATGTAGAAGGGTTCTGACATGAGGTTTCACTGGAGGAAGGCTAAGTTCACAACTGAGAGGTAAACAGACTGCTAACATTACAACATACCTAGGCCCCTTTGGAGGTAGTTAAACCCTCCTTGAACTAGAATCTTGTTGTTTAGATGCTCAGAGAAATGGCAAATCTTGTCACCTAATTGGAAAAAGGCGGGAACCCCAGCCTCAGGCAGGAGGCTATCCGCATGACTAGTCCAACATATTACAGTAGAGAGTCTAGCCCCCCTATGGTAAAATAGTTATCTAAAAAAACATAATTCAGCTCTATATATTTTTTTAATTGATGGAATGCAAATGAATTACAAAATATATATTGTCTGTTTAGTATGAAATACAAAATTTCAAATTGTCATCATGTGGCAGAGTTGAGGGCAAAGCAAGCAGACTATGTTTAGGTGTTTTCCAGTGTGTCCTTAGTCTGGGTAAAAGCTTGCACAGTCTATGTGCTGCTTATGCAATGTGGTGAGCACATAGTTGAACTTAGTTATTTCAATGCAACAGTTTGTAATTCTGGTGATGCATTGTCATGGTGTTTTAGTGTGAAGAATAATACCGAACTTTATTCAAGAATCAGTTATTCAGTCAACTTCAGTGAACTGGTTGGATGTGGTGGAATTTGCTTACAATAACAAATCAGTGCACTGGAAAATGGCTTTAGAACAGAAGTAAACACTGCCTGTGTATGCCATGCTTGCACTAGCATTTCAAAATCATATTTCATTCTTGAGTACACTATCATCATTGTAAGACGACCATTTCAGATAACTTGTTTTCTTGAATTAAAAATAACATTAACATTGAACGTAATTCTGATGTCAAGGCTCATCTGTGTCTTAACAGACTATTCTTAATTAATCTTATTTAATAATTCATATTTATTTCAGTTTAATATTCACTGGTTGTTCCTCAGCCATGTTACTATTACTTGAAGAATTTCTTGGGGGCACAATGCAACGGCACACAACCAGATCGCTATGTTTGCAGACGAGCCACTAAATTTATCAAACGGCTGTGTGCTTGCACACTTGTTCCCCCCCCCCCCTCTGTAAATTATATGGTACATTGTGATTGGTTACCTTTTGTGAGAAAATAAAACCCCAATAGCACATGTGAAGTTGCAATGTTATTTGGATATGTACTTCTAAAACTAAGCACCAAAAATGACTCCTCTCCATCACTTAACCTAAATCACCCAGCTTGTTGTAATTTGCAATATTGTATCCCTTCTTTGGTCTTCTCCATTATATTCCACATCCTTCCTTCTGTTTCCTCTTCTTTTTTATTGTCTGTATTCTCTCACTCTTATTAGATTCCTACATTCTTTTGAACTCACTTTCTGGTCTGGCTGCTTGTCCAACACATATTTTGCAATTGATTTTAAACTAACTTCCAATGAGCTGGAGATGAAATTTTAAACATAGCTCAGAATTGAATAGCAATGCAATATCACCTCACTTTTTAGTCAGTCTGTGAGTACCGGACGTGAGTCGTGCTTCGGTAGCTCAGTTGGTAGAGCACTTGCCCGCGAAAGGCAAAGGTCCCGAGTTCGAGTCTCGGTCGGGCACACAGTTTTAATCTGCCAGGAAGTTTCAATTTCATTATAGTTAGAAAGAAATCCTCTATTTGGACTTACATGTCAAAGTTCTTTTGCTACAGCGTTCTGAACTTTTTTATATTTATGGAAAAAAAATTTCTTCAAAAATGCCGATCCATAAAGTCATGATTTTTTTCTGTTCATTAGTACCACATAGTTCTACATTCCCTGAAAAAGAGAGCTTCCACTTTTAGGTTCAAGAGGTTTTATAAGCAACTGAAATTTTTGGCATACATAAAACCAGTTTTATTTACCACTTTATCAAATAACACGCTCATAAAAATCGAAACCTAGGCTTATTTAACATAATTTTAGTTTTGAATGATGAGTAAGAGACTCATTTTTCAAGCATTTTAAACGGTTCCAAAATGTATGTGAAAGGTCCAAAGACTTGGAGTTTTCAGTTTATTCAACTTCTGTGCACTCTGTTTTGTACTGAAAGTAGCCAGCCAATGAACTAAAACTGTGTTTCACTGCTTCAGTGTCTTCCTTTGATACAGAGTGATGCCTTCCTGTTGAAGCAACAGGAACTGGAGCACTTACAATCTTCAAAACATTGTGAACAGGATGTGAGCACTGATGGCATTGTTGCTGTCCTTCAGCTGGAAACCTAAATCCAGCAGCTCGTCCATATGGTAGCCTTAAGTTCACTACAATTTCATTTAACTCATTACTGTTTATAACCTCTGTAATCCACCAGTCACAGTAATATACACAACCCACCACACACATAGTTTTACCCTGTCAGTAAGTCTTCTTTTCTTTCTGTTGTTTTATTTGTTTCCATTCTGTCATTTCTTACTTACCTTGGAAAGTGAATTTCAAGTGGTTTCTGTTAAGTGTCACAACTATATAAAAACCGTCAATCAGGTTTATCTTTACTACTCCCACATTACCCTTACCTTTCCTCTACTTCACGCCACACAACTGTCATGTCTGATGAAGAGGTACTCTGAAGCATCATTTTATGGCATTTTCCAAACATGTGAACACCGTTTAGTGAGGCCACAACAGGAAACGGAAGCTGCAACAAAATGGAATTGATGTATTCAGTTGTGGAAGCCCACTGCACAGTCCTAAATAACTATGAACAATTAATCACACAAAAAGTTTTCACTGCATAAGTCCCATCACAATATTAGCTAGGCCCACAAAATTCCAATCTAATTGGTTACTAAAAAATGGTTACAAATGGTAGAAATGGCCTCTGGGATTATAAGGTGGTGTACAGTGCAATCAGGTTTCATCTTGTAATGTTGAGGATGCAGGCTACAGTACTTAAAAGTTGCAATTTTCAGTTCAATTTCATGTGAATTTTCATTAATCATTACCTTCATGAAAAATCTTGAAACTGAATGCATTACTAATCTGGCTACTGTTTCTCCTTCAATGAGCAGGTGGTATACAAACCAACCCATAACACAGCCAAGGGTGTCCACATGGCATCCTCCCACACAACCTGGTTATGGCCCATCTAAAGGAAACCTTCCTAGCCATCCAATACCCAAATCTCTTAACTGGTTTTGGTTCTGTTTTGACATCTTCGTGATCTGAACTCAGGGTCAGGACATTACCCTCATTCTTCCACAGTCTCAACACCTCCTCTTCCATCTTTGTCCTCTTAAGCCTAGCATGTTACTTACCTTGATATTGATCTCAACCTCTCTGAAGAGTCCATAAAAACCTATACATATATAACGCTCATTAATCACCATCATGACCTCAAATTTTGATAGCTATCATCCTTTCCACAGTAAAAAGTCTCTCCCTCACAGCTTGGTCATCCACACACAATGTATCTGCAGTGAAGAACAATCCCTTGTTTAGTATGCTTGAAGGTTTTACTAAAACCTCCATAGGCAGACTTTACCCTCCAAATCTACTCCACAAACAGATTTTCCATACAACATACACACATTTCCCTGCTGCTCCTAACACTTATGAACAAGCTACACTGGGCAGTTGGTTACTGCTATTTTTTGGAAGCATGCAGTGGCTACAAGCACTGGCTCCTCATACAGTCTAGGTAAATTAACTCTGATCAGATGATGGTTATGATGACTGAAAGTGTTCACCATCACTGAAATTAAAAGAAATTACAATTAATACTGTTACAAATGATTCATATGTAACCAAAAACTCACTGAAATTACAATATATTGCCAAAATTTATCTAATCACATCCTTTGCCCCAGCTTCTACAACTTATCATTCTGTCCAGAATTGATCATCTACCCACAACCACACCTTTCCCTCCAAAAGCTGTATTCTAAGGCCCACTCAGTCTACAAACTACAGGAATCTTAGTCCACCCTTAAGCAACACCTACTCCCATGACCCACCACATGAATTATATCCTTGTGGAAGCGCATCCTATTTCAGGAGTATCTTATCCTGCCACTTGTGAAAGTAGTCATATCATTTACCAGCCCTGCTGTAACTTTTGTACTGAATTTTTTGTTGGCTTGGCCACCAACCAGTTGTCCACCCGACTGAATGGCCACCAACCAGTTGTCCACCCAAAGGAATGGCCACCACCAAAACTCAGCACCCAGTGGCAGAACATACCATTGTGCAAAAAGTTCAGCTTCAATACCAATGAAAGCTGACTCCCTCCCCCCCCCCCCCCTCTCCATTCTCTCTCATCTATATACTCTCAAACAGTGGGCAGGGAAAACAAACACCAGTACCTTATTGTGCAAGCTCTGGTTCCTCTATTTTATTATGATGATCATTTCTCCCTATGTAGGTCAGCACCAACATAATATTTTCGCATTTAGAGGGAAAGTTGGTGATTGAAAATTTGTGAGAAGATCCCACTGCAATGATTTGTTTTAATTATGTCCACCTCCAAATCCTGGCTCACGCCTGTGACTCTCTCTCCCCTATTTCTCAATAATACAAAACGAGCTGCGCTTCTTTGAACTTTCTTGGTGTAGTCTGTTAATCCTATTTGGTAAGGATTCCATACCATGCAGCAGTACCACACATGAAGAGGGACAAGTGTAGTGCAGGCAGTCTCTTTAGAAGATTCATTGCATATTCTATGTGTTCTGTCAATAAAACACAGTATTTGGTCTGTCCTTCCAACAACATTTTCTGTGTGTTCTTTCCAATTTAAGTTTTTTTGTTATTGCAACCCTTAGATATTTAATTGAATTTACAGCCTTTATGTTTGACTGATTTAACATGTAATACTAACAGAAGTAGAATCAACAGCAGCATCAGAAGAACCATGTTCATTAACAGCAGAAGTAACTCCTCTAGCATTAGAACCAGCTCCTACAGCAGTAACACCATCTCCCTCACCAGCAGTAGCAGCACAAACTATTTCACCAGCAATAGCAGAAGAAACACCATCAGCAACAGCAGAAGCAACTCCTCCAGCAGTAGAACCAGTTCCTATAGCAGCAGCACCATCTCCCACACCAGCAGTAGCAAAACCAACTCCTTTACCAGTAATAGCAAAAACAACTCCTCCACCAGCAGCAACTAAACCAACTTCACCAATAGCAGAAACAGTACCAGCTCCTCCTCCATCACCTTCAAGAGTAGCAGAAAAGAACAGACCAGTCACAGTAAGTAAAGTATCATCTTTGTCTCATGATGAAGTGATACCAAATGATTTGGGAAAACAAGTTTCTATAAAACTTGTGGACAGTAAAGTGAAACAAACTTCCAACCGAGTTTCAAACAAACCCAAAAAATTACCAAAGAGAAATGAAGATTTTTTAATGGTTTATCCCAAGGAAGTCCAACTGCCACCTAACATAGATTCCAGGGCTGAAAAAACAATTAAATGTTCTCCATTGCCCCATAATACTGTACTCCTCCCCTCCTGTGACAGTAACTCTATCTTATTTCTGCACTTAAATGTCAGGTCTCTGAAAAATAAAGCTGATGAGCTTGGTATACTATTAAAAAGTAACAAAAGAAAGATTTAATGTATAAACAAACATTGGTTAAAGGAAGAGGATATAAAACTGTATGTACCATCAGGTTTCAGATTAGCTACACACTTCTGCAGACCCAGTGAATCCTATGGGGGTTCATCCATATATATTAGCAATGATCTAGAATTAAAGTTTTCTGTTCTTGAAGTTAGTGACCTATGCATTAAAGGTGTTTTTGAAGCAGCTGCTTTTATTATACCTAGTACACAGCTCATAACTGTGTCTTTATATCACACTCCTGAAAGTAATGTAGAACAATTTATAGAACGTTTAGAAAAACTTGTGATCAGTATACAAAAATATACTAAATACAAAATTTTAATCTTTGGGGATCTAAACATAGACATTAGGAAAATGACAGCCAGAAATGTTAATTTAGTAAACATGTTAAGATACTATAACCTCTATTGTGCTAATGAAAGTCCTACAAGGCACTACTCCTGTCTTGACAATCTAATAACAAATGTATACAAATGTGATTTTGAGCTAGGCTTATTTAATGTCGATTACCTGTCAGACCATAGAGGTATATGTGTGAAGCTAATTACTAAAAAACCAAAAGAAGACGAGGAACAAACTCAGTGTGTCAGACTATCTACAGATACAAATATTAGCAAGTATAGAGAAGAACTTAAGTCTATAGATTGGAATACTGTTATACATTCCTCCAGAAATGTTGATGAAGCCTTCAGCACATTCCTCAAAATCATTTCTGAAATCTTCCACACATGCTGTCCACTGGTTTAAAAAAGTTAGGAAACCTAGCCACTCAACTTTACAGAAGTGGTTTTCACTCCAATTACAAAAACTGAGACTATTGGTAATTACTTGTCACGATAAGGTCAAAAAGGGAGCAGTAAATAAAGAAACTTAGAAAAACCTGAAAAGAAAATATAGAACTGAAATTAAAATAGCCAAGTGTAAGGCAAATGGTGATTTCATTGAAAAATCACACAATAAATGTAAGGCTGCATGGAAAGTAATAAAAGCAGAGCTAGGTATGGATATAAACTACAAAGACAACACAAATGCTGCTAACGTCACTGCTGATGATTTCAATCACTTTTTTGTCAACTCTGCCAATCTTAGCCTTCCAACTCACAGCAACCAGAATTCCAATTCAACACATACACCTATTTCTCACCCCATATCTGGCAGAAATTTTCAACAAAACATTACAAACATAGTGTCAGCTTGTAAATGGAGATAAGTACAAGTAACTGATATAATTAAAGCAACCTCTAAATTAGGATACTCTAGATCTGAAGATGTGTATGGCCTGCCAAACTATGTAATTAAAAAAGTTGTAGATCTCATATCATATCCTCTTTGCATACTGATAAACTGGATGCTCTCGAGTGGACACTTTCCAGAATGTCTCAAAAAAACAGTTGTCATACCATTATACAAAAAGGGTGACAAGTCCTGTATCAATAATTATAGACCAATTTCACTTGTGCCTATTCTCTCAAAAATAATAGAAAATTGCATACTGCAGCAAATATGCATACACCTATCAGACAATAATTTATTAAATGATTCTCAGTATGGATTCAGGTCAAACTTATCAACAGTCAAAGCAGTCGAAAACCTTATCTCTTTTGTACTAAGCGCATTTGAGTCAGAATTATCTGCTGAAGCCATTCTAATTGACTTGAGTAAGGCTTTCGACTCAGTTAACCACAAATTATTATTAGATAAACTGTGTTGCTATGGAATCAAACACTTGGAACTCTCACTAATTGAATCATACCTCAGCAATAGAAAACAAATAGTAAAGCAGAATGACCAACAGTCACAGACTTTAAGTATAAAACGAGGTGTTCCTCAGGGCTCAGTGCTTGGCCATCTACTGTATATATTGTTTGTAAATGACTTTCCGAATAACTTACCCTGTAAATCTATCCTCTATGCTGATGACACAGCATTAGCTAATTCTGGAAAGGATATAAACATATTGAAGGAGGAAAATGAAAAGTGTCTCAAAGTATCTAATATCTGGTTTAAAGCTAATGACATACCTATGAACTATGAAAAGACTGTCAAGATAATCTTCAGTTTATCAGACAGTAACATGGAGTTATCATCTGTTAAACTACTAGGAACACACATTGACTCAAAATTAACTTGGAACACACATACAGATTATGTATGTCGAAAGCTATCATGAGTTATCTACCTACTAGCAAACTACACACATGTGTTACACAAGATTTATTGCTTCAGTCATACTATGCTTCTTTCATTGCCATCTACAATATGGCATTCTTTTATGGGGTAACTCTCCAGGAGACAAAAATGTAATGTACAAATAGCTATAATACTTCAGACAACATTGATTGCATGTTAATGCTGATAAATTATGGCTTACTGTTATGTATGGATCTAGGTGTACAGGCTGTTGTAAGCTAATAGTTTACAACATTGCTATATTTTTACTATGTAATATTTTGGTATGTAAAACATAATGTACAAATAGCTGTAACTCTTCTGACGACATATGAACTAAGACCTCTCTGATAGGAAATCAGGAATTTCTCCCACATCCCAACCCCCCCCCCCCCCCCCCAAATTCCAGTTTCTCTGAACTAGTAGGTGGGAATTGTCCTTACAACACTTCTTTTGATGCATCAATAATACCCCTGGCCTCAATCTTACTAGTCTCTCCCTCACACCCACTTCGACCTGTGCCCCTAACTTGACTTACTGTACACTCACACCCCTTCTCTGCAGTTCCCTCTTTTCCTGTTCTATTTCACAATCCCAGTTCATTCTGCCATATAACTGTGTGCCACAAGTAGCTTCCAATGCCTGCACCAATAGCAAGACCAGTGCTGCCAAATTCCTATCCCATGTACTTTCTGCTTCTTCCTTCCTACCATCAGGCACCCTTCCCTCCAACCCTCACTGCCATCTTCCTCCCCCTTTCCCAGTCCTCCCCTGACAAACTGCAGTGTCAGCACAATGTAGCTGGATGTTGGAGCACAGCCTTAAACACTTCTGTGTTTATTTGCACTAGTTAGCTCTGAAGAAAGACACCATCCGAAAGCTTACTGACATTTTCAGACTTAATTATATGCCTACAATCACTCAAAGCCTCAAATATATGGTGAGTTATTATCTTTACTCCTTCCATTATTCAGATTGCACAAAGTCTTTTCTACTATCATATTATTTGTTAAATGTACTTCACTGTAGTGACAAACCCAGACTCCTGTTTTTTGTCTTTGGGATTTCCTATGCCTTCTTTCAAAATTGTAACAAAACTTTCCTCCGAACAACTTATGAAAGGTCTCTTTCTATCCTATCAGCTTCCTAAGAGAACAAAAGACAATAACTGTAAAATTAGCTATTTTGTAATCTTTTGAAAGCTATCACTTTCACACTTTTGTAAAAAGTGAATGGATGACTACAATATTTTTCCACTGACAAATACTCTTTCATGTTGTTGTTGTTGTCTTCAGTCCTGAGACTGGTTTGATGCAGCTCTCCATGCTACTCTATCCTGTGCAAGCTGCTTCATCTCCCAGTACCTACTACAACCTACATCCTTCTGAATCTGCTTAGTGTACTCATCTCTCGGTCTCCCTCTACGATTTTTACCCTCCACACTGCCCTCCAATGCTAAATTTGTGATCCCTTGATGCCTCAAAACATGTCCTACCAACCGATCCCTTCTTCTAGTCAAGTTGTGCCACAAACTTCTCTTCTCCCCAATCCTATTCAATACCTCCTCATTAGTTACGTGATCTATCCACCTTATCTTCAGTATTCTTCTGTAGCACCACATTTCGAAAGCTTCTATTCTCTTCTTGTCCAAACTAGTTATCGTCCATGTTTCACTTCCATACATGGCTACACTCCAAACAAATATTTTCAGAAATGACTTCCTGACACTTAAATCTATATTCGATGTTAACAAATTTCTCTTCTTCAGAAACGCTTTCCTTGCCATTGCCAGTCTACATTTTATATCCTCTCTACTTCGACCATCATCAGTTATTTTACTTCCTAAATAGCAAAACTCCTTTACTACTTTAAGTGTCTCATTTCCTAATATAATTCCCTCAGCATCACCCGATTTAATTTGACTACATTCCATTATCCTCGTTTTGCTTTTGTTAATGTTCATCTTATATCCTCCTTTCAAGACACTGTCCATTCCGTTCAACTGCTCTTCCAAGTTCTTTGCCGTCTCTGACAGAATTACAATGTCATCGGCGAACCTCAAAGTTTTTACTTCGTCTCCATGAATTTTAATACCTACTCCAAATTTTTCTTTTGTTTCCTTTACTGCTTGCTCAATATACAGATTGAATAACATCGGGGAGAGGCTACAACCCTGTCTCACTCCCTTCCCAACCACTGCTTCCCTTTCCTGCCCCTCGACTCTTATTACTGCCATCTGGTTTCTGTACAAATTGTAAATAGCCTTTCGCTCCCTGTATTTTACTCCTGCTACCTTTAGAATTTGAAAAAGAGTATTCCAGTCAACATTGTCAAAAGCTTTCTCTAAGTCTACAAATGCTAGAAATGTAGGTTTGCCTTTTCTTAATCTTTCTTCTAAGAGAAGTCGTAAGGTCAGTATTGCCTCACGTGTTCCAACATTTCGACGGAATCCAAACTGATCCTCCCCGAGGTCCGCATCTACCAGTTTTTCCATTCGTCTGTAAAGAATTCGCGTTAGTATTTTGCAGCTGTGACTTATTAAACTGATAGTTCACTCTTTCATTATGACTGGAATATATTTGCTGTTCAAAATAAGGGACAATGAAAGACTTCTGGATCATAATATACATATCTTGTTACTTTTTTATAGGACAAGTGACAGTTCTGACAGCTAGCAGCACTGAGAGTACTTGTGTATAAATTTAAATATGCATCCTATATGCATGGCTCACTCTGTCTTCACCAGACCTCAAAATTTTTTTCAAATAGCAATTGTGCTTGTTAGGTATGGGAAAATCAGTGAAAGAAGATCCCTGGCAGCTGCAGTGGTGTTAGCACAGCTGCTGCTTCACACATCCTCAGCAGTTATGTAACATGACTCACACCTCAGGGTTGTCACAGCTCTATAAACAACTATTGCTTTTACCTACAGCCACCTGAGATTCACAGCTGAAAAATGATGACAGAGCTAGCAACTGGCAGCAATTTTCTTTCATCAACTATACTATAGATATTTGCATGTTCAGTGGATCATATCTGTTAGATCAACCATTATGTGGAGTATGCCAGAAAAATTACAAATGCAAATGCATTTTATCTGTGAATACATGGCTACAAGCTGTCTCCTTCCATATCTGCATATCAACTTTAATCTCCACATAAAGTAAAATTTATTAATTACCCACACAACACATCATATATTCAGATATTTTTCTATGGATTAGAATGGTTTGTTACACAGAAATCACTGCAATTTGTTTTTAAAACCTTCAAGAGCTGACAGCACCATCAATACACAAGGGTCATGAACAAATATTTTTATGGCTGCATACTTCGCTGCTCTTTGTAGAAAAGCAGTGTTAAGTGTCAGATGATGGAAAAACAAAATTTTAACACTTTCTCACAACAGATTTGAATTAATTTGCATCACAAGAAAAAATCCAAAAAACTGCACAGAAATGGGAATATCATGGTCATTATATCAGAATTTTAAAAAGTTGGGAATAATAACACCTGTATAAATAAAATTGACTGTGGCTAGTGACACATATTTGGATAGAAAGTGATATTATAAACTCCCGCAAGAAATACAATTAAGCAAATCAGAGGTAAGCTTAAATCCAATCTGAAACTACTCCTACTGGAATATCATTTTTATTCTGCAAAAGAGTTTATTGAAATTCAACTAAAGAAGTTTAATGATACGTAACAATGTGATGTTCAAGAACATCTAGTATTTTAAACACTAGTATCTTCAAAATTTTCAGCACTTACATATATGTCTCTGCTTATTTTGTACATCTCCAATGTACAAATTAACTACAGAGATTGGCATTATGTAACTCAAATTCTAGTATAATCAAATGACTTTTTATATACTATCAGTGTAGACTCGCTTTATCAACAAATGTAGTTTAAAAACTGTACCACCTAGTTTCTATAATTGCTGTATTCATTCATCATCCCATTAGTTATCTATCACACTGACGTGTGTTATATATTGCCACCTCCCAGTCTAACCTAGACTTTGAACTAGGGCACACATCAGTCTGTCATCACAACCTACACTCCAAAAACTTGCACAAAATAAATACTGGCGGGATTCTATTCTGTCGAGGAAAGATAATGTTGAATTTTAACACAGGTGTTGAAGGCAAAATTATTAATAACTTTCTAAATATTATGAGCTCTTTTGGGCATTGTGTAAATGGTAAACATACTATTAGATTATCAAAAGTTTCAACACCAGTCACTGACCATGTACCTACAGATATCAACAGGGAAAATTGTAAAGTATTTATAAGAGATCTCGGTCTTTCTGATCATTACTGTCAGATAATAAAGCTAAAGACAGGCTTCATAAAACCCAAAAAACTCCAGGACTACATCAGGATCTTCTCAGAACGTAAAATACATACTTTTCCTAGGGCACTGACAAATCATACCTGGGGAGAACTGCATATGGGAAACAATGTGGATGCTTAGTTCTCGAAATTCAGCACATTATTTAAATTAATTTTTGAGGAGGCATTTCAAAAAGTGGCCACATCTACAGCAGCCACTATGGAATATAGAGGGATAATTGCAGGTATTATAGTCCTCCTAGAAAATTAAATTTCTCCATTCTTTAAAAATGTGCTGCACTAATCCACAATTCCTAGATTACTACCACAGTTATTAAAAAAATATACAGAAGATTACTGCTTGCTGCAAAACAATCATTCAATGACAAAATAATAAATAAGGCAGAAAATAAAAGCAAACTATGTGAATGTAAGCTTTCCCAGCATGTATTGCTGATGAAATCTTATTGGGCTTCCATCTGGGTAGCAGCATCAAATCCTGCAATGTTTTGGCGAGAGTCATTCTCATCATCTTCGCCAGAAGATCATCAAAACTGACGTCAAAATGTCATGGAATTTGAATGCAGTCACTTGCATAGAAGTCCGAGAAGCTTTCACCAAAATCAAAGTTTAGCGGGAAGGTGTAGAACAAGATACTGGAAAAGGCTAACACAAAAATAACAATATACAAATCAAAGTGACACACAGAACAACAGAAAATCCTCAGGAATCGGTAAATTTTGTAAATGACTATTTCTCTGCATTGCAGAAAAGATTTATAACACTCTCAATGACATATGCAACAAGCACAATGATGTTGTTCCCCCATGACAGAACTTGAAGTCAGGAAGACAAAACAGAAATTAAAAACTAAGAGATCACGAGATATGAATGAAGTTCCAGCCCCTGTTCTGAAGGCTTGCATAGAGAGCACAGAGAACTCATTCACAAACATAATAAATGAGTCCTTTAGTTTAGCAATCTTTCTACAGTATCTAAATCAAGCACAAGTTGTGCCCTTACTAAAGAAAGATAATTCAGACAGTACTGAAAAGTGCATGTCAGTTTCACTACTGTCTTCATTCTCAAAGATAACTGAATCAGTCATGAAGAATTAACTAATGAGTTACATGAGTAAATACAAACTGTTAAGTGAAGCACAGTTTCAATTCTGAAGTGGGAGACATACAATGTTGGCTATTAGAGTTCACAGAAGTGATACTTGAAACTCTTAACAAGTGCAATGACTTAACTGTTTCATAGGTTTTTAAAGACTTGTCAAATATTTCTTACACTGTTGACCGTACAGTACTACCAAAAATGTTATTAGCAGTAGGTGTAAAAGGAATAGCAAACGAATTGTTTCAGCCTTACACAAAAAAGTGTACAGCAAAACAACTGTCAGACAAGAAACATACACTAACAGAAAAAAATCACAACACCAAGAAGGAGTTGTGCAACATCAATGAAAGTTGTTATATGATGAAAGATGATATCTATTCAAGTTTCAGACCAGTCACCTAAAAGTGGCACTAGTGGTGCAAATCAGGTTTGCTTGAAATACATGCTGTAATGGTCATAAGTGTTAGTTACCTTTGAGACTGGACATGGTGGGATGGTGTTACTCAAGGACACCTTTAAGGCGACAAAGACACTATTATCAGCACCTCACTGAATTTGAAAAAGGTTGTGTAACAGAGCTCTGAGAAGCTGGATGTTCCTTCTGTGATATTGCAGAAAGACTTGACAGGAATGTAGCCCCTTTAGATGATTGCTGGCAGCAGTGCTCATGAGAATGTACGGTAGCAAGAACTCCCGAGCTCTGGACAGCCACGTACTGCATCTGCAGCAGCAAGTTGAGCAGCAGTTGGCACCACAGTGACACAATGCACTTTTACAAATTGGTTACTTCAAGGACAGTTCTGAGCCAGATGCCCTGTAGTATGCATTCTACTGACTCAGAACCACCAACATTTGCCATTTCAGTGGTGTCAAGTGAGAGCTCTTCGAAGATCAAGGTGGTAGTCTGTTGTGTCTTCAGATAAAAGCTAGTTCTACCTGGACTTACAACTGGAGTTACGGTCTGGGGTTCAATTTTGAATGACAGACGGAGCAATCTCATGGTTATCCCACGCTGACTGAGTTTTTTAAGTGGGCTGGGGGAACAATGTGAAGAGACATTTTTCCAAATTGACTGAGTCAGTTTTCTACATGGATTGGAATTGGTGCTGGGGCCACAGCAGCAAGTTCAGTAGTTGTGAAATCATCTGTGGTGGTCCTCAATGTGTGCAGTGTTGAAGAGTAAAAATATGTTTAAAATATGTTTATATAAAAGAATGTTGTGCAACATGGACAATCAGAATGAGGCAGTGCAGTTATTAAGACAGTGACCTCATATTCAGAGGGATGAAGCTTACTTTGTTTGACCATCCTGGTTTAGATTTTCTGTTGTTTTTCTAAGTCACTTCAAGCAAGTGCCAGATTTTTTTCTTCAGCAAGATCATGGCCGAACATCTGTCCTATCCTCATAAAGCATATTTATGTATATTGGAAATGAGTATCTATGTCGCTGCTCTTATATATGCTCTTTGCCATTAATTTCTCCACGTACGCTTTTTATTCTTAGCTATATGTTTGTTCTGAATAATGTGTGCCGGCTTTTGTAAAAGAAAACACATCTTGTGTGTTTCTTCAAACCATGACCACTTTACTGAATATCAAAGTGAAAATAACAACAGGCTTTAGGGCCAGTGTACCCAGCAAATGCAGTTTGCTGAAAGTCATGAAACGAAACTAAGCTCCGTGATCTGCTTGAAGCTGGAATTATGGCATTAAACTCATTACAGTTTATAGAGAAATTGAAAGGGAGAGAGTTACAAAATGTAGCAGTTTGCTATCACAACATATCTTCAACATGAAAAGCTATGGGAATACTTCTCACATGATGTTGAGGACGAGCCAAAAATGTTTGATGCTAGAGCAAAAATAATATGATCAGTTATATGTGAATGCAGTCTTTCTCGGCATATTCCACTGATGAATTCTTCTTGGTTATCAGCCGAGTGGTGGCGTCGTCTTGTGCCAATGTTTCAATGAGCTTCGTACCCATCATCTTCTGGTGAAGTCAGAAGATGATGGGTGCAAAACTCACTGAAACGTTGTGACACGACGATGCCACCACTCGGCTGATAACCTGAGAAGAATTCATCAATATTATCAGTTAATCCAGCAATTTATGTGCACCTGCAGAATACAACTGCAAAAGAAGCCTGGGAAGAATTAAAACCGGCATACGGAGCTCTGGACTAGCCAAAATAATTGGTTTGCTGACTGCACTCCTTACAATTCGACTGGAGAAATGTATATCGATAGAAGAATATGTGACCAAAATAATTTCCACTATCAGTAAGTTAAATAATTTGAATTTTGAAGTGAAAGATGAGTCGGCAAGGTGCATTTTATTCGCTGAATTACTGGATGATTACAAACCAATGATTATGAGTCTAGAAAATTCAAATACACCAATAACTGGAGACCCTATTAAAACAAAACTGCTGCAAGAACTGAAGAATGACAAGCATTACCACTCCATCAATAGTGATGCAACTCTTCAAGTGAACAACAAAAGCAACACAAACTTTGCAAACAATTCCTGTACGGCACCAAGCTCTATAACTGCAATAATATGGTCATATTGGAAGAAACTGCCACAGCAAAACCAAGGGAAGTAGCAAGTCTTCAGAAAGGACTTGAAATTACATGACATTCTTCACTACAATGGAAAGCTGTAAATAATGACTGGTATATTTCTTCTGGTGCTTCAACACATATATCTATAATCCCTTGTGAAATGAATCCATGTATATCAATATGGACTTCACAACTGGTAATGGCAAGTAAATAGAATTTACCCATTGAAGGAAGTGGTAATACACATAATACACAAGTTGGTAGAAAGAAAACAAGTAGTACAGTAACTAATATGGACTTCACAACTGGTAATGGCAAGTAAATAGAATTTACCCATTGAAGGAAGTGGTAATACACATAATACACAAGTTGGTAGAAAGAAAACAAATAGTACAGTAACTGATTTTCTTGATGTGCTGAAGTACGAACTTACTTCCTACAAGTAAGATTAGAGAGTGGAAAAGGGTCATTCCATCACCTTTAATAAATAAGGCTCTTGCATTTATCATATGTAAATGAATCTATTTACAAAAGCAATGCTTGATAACGGAATGCACAAACTGGACTAACCAGATAACCATTTCAGTTAAGCCAGTATCACTATTAAATGAGAAAACTTCAACAAACTTCACAATTTGCAGCATTGTCCCCAGTCTTTTGGTCCTGAGTCGAGTGGAAGGTCTGAACCAGAGACTTCAGAGGGACTGTGACAAGCTAGGCTGCAACTTCCTGAACTTGCACCATGGGGTTGAGAACTATAGGGTCCCCCTATGTGGTTCAGGTGTGCAGTACACATCAGAAGCTGCTACTCAGATAGATGGGGCTCTCCACCCAATCCAGGTAACAAAAGCTATTGGAAACCCAGAAGTATCAGGCAAGATTGAAACAAATTCTTCACAGAGGTGTGAGTATTACAATCCTAATGGTAAAGTGCCAAAACATTTGCAAGGAAGTGCCAGTGTTTGAAGCACACATGAAAAGTAGCGATGCTCACATAACACAAGGTCTCTCCCCCCCCCTCCCCTTTTACAGTGTTTGTATTCCATTTAGCCATCAAGAGGACACAGAATACATAATTGTACACAGAAAATACAAAAATTTATATTTATGGAATTAAAAGTTCAAGGAGTCAACTTTTACCACAGCAAATGTTTAAAAAATAGAATGATAAGTAAACTATACATATTTATGAAATCACTTCACACTACTTCTTAAATTTAATAACTGATACAGATAAATGAAAATATAAATCCTACAGATTTTTCTCTAGAGGCTTACTCTTAAGAAAACTGACAGTCACTTTCTAATGGTGAATGTCTTTAGAAACCAAAAGAGACGACACTGACTGAGAGTGAAGGTAATCCATACTCATCAAAGTCCTCAGAAATTTCGATTGTTCATTGTCAAATTTGGAACATGAAAATAAGAACTGGTTTACATCAGCTTCTGACTCAGAATAACACACACACACATACAGGAGAATTATAAATGTTGATTCAATACAGATGTAGAGGAAATGTAGCATGGTTAAAGCAGAGCCAAATGATGGTGGAAACCATAGATCTGTCCAAATGACTTCTCATAAGCCATGGCCTTGTAGAAATTTGAGGTTGTAATGCCACGTAACATCCACCTTTTGTTTGTTCAGACACATTCCACATTTGCCATTGCTGTTTTCCATGGCTCTTGACTGCATGCAAATAGTGTGTTTACAGTAATTTCACATCAAGAACAGTTCCTGTAGATGCAGCTTGCTTCGCTAAGATGTCAACTTCCTCATTATGGTGGATGCAAGTGTAGGACTGCACCCAGAGCAGAATGAATGTCTGCCCTCTCTGTTTACAATGAATATATTCCAGTATACATCCACATTATAAGAGTCGGTAGTTTTATTCCATCTTCAGAGTTCAATACTTTTAAGATTACTCTGAGAGTTAGGCACAATTACTGTCTTTAAGAAGGAAGATGAAGATACAAACTTAATTGCTTCTAAAATTGCCAGTCTCCACCATAAAAACTGACACACTTTTAGGCAGTTTGTCAAGCTTATTGATTTGGATCTGAGAGCACAGAAAAGCACATCCAGTATACTCCTCTTCTGGAATTTTGGATCCTGCAGTATACACACAGGTATAACCAGGCCACTCTGCTTCAGTGATACAATTAAATCAGCAATTTACATTCACACTCAGCGAGCTTGTCACATTTTAATAACAGACTGGAATATGGCAGCTGAGTGTGCCAAATCATATTCAAATAAACGCAAATGTGAAGAACATTGCATAGAATGTTTGACAGGATACCAAAAGTCAACACTTGTGCAGACAGCCAGAATGTTAGTTCCTCTGATGGATGAATTCCTTAACAGGTACAGAAGGAAGGTTGAAACCTGAAATTGATAGCAGTTAGATTTTGGGGGAAAATTTAAGTGTATATTGAAAAAATAGGCCAATGGGAAATGGAGGTGGCATATTTGTTCCAGCAGACAAGAAACTAAAATCCATTGAGATAGAAATTGAAGCTGCATGCTTTATTATCTGGGCAACACTCAGTATCTGGGGCAGGCATAAAAAGATAATTGGATCCTTCTATCACCCACCAGACTCATCTCCTGAAGTAACTGAAAACTTCACAGAAAACCTCAATTCACTTGTATTACGTTCCCCAATCGTACTGTAGTCATCTCTGGAGACTTTAATTATCCAACAATTAATTGAGAAAATTACAGTTTTGTTGGTAGTGTGTGTGGTAAGGCACTCTGTGGAACATTACCACATCCCTTCTCTGAAAACTGCCTAGATCAGATAGTTAGGAATCCTATTCATGATGGAAATATATTGGATCTAATAGTAACGAATATACCTAACCTTTTTCAGCATGTTCGCAATGAAACCAGTATCAGTTACCATGACACAGTTGTGACAACAATGATTACCAAAGTCCAAAGGGCAACAAAACATGCGGGTATACAAATAAATTCAGTAAACTAGATAAAAAATCAGTAGTGTCATATCTCAATGTCAAATCTGAAACTTTCAGTTTAAAAGAATAGTTGTCCAAGCCATGAATAGATAATAGTATCCAGAACAATTGTTCATAATGGAAGGGAACCACCACAGTATAGAGTCACGGTAAAGAAACTTCTAAAGAGACAAGAGATTACTGCATAATAGGTGTAAAATGAAGCATAGGACTATAGATAAAGAGATGCTGAATGAAGTGAGTTTAGCTGTCAAGACAGCAATACATGATGCTCTATCACTAGTGCAGCAGAATACTGTCAATTGATATTTCACAAAGCCCAAAAAATTCTGGTTGTGAGTAAAGGCTGTTAGTGGCTTCAGAGTTAGTGTCTATTCCCAGCAAATGAGACAGTAACTAAAACTATGGTCACATAGGATATCAAGTTAAATTTGTGTCTGGATTGAGGCTTTTTGGTAGAGAGAGTCATTGTCAGATGTAGAAGTAACTTCAGGTGTGCCCACGGGAAGTATGCTGCGACCCTTGCTGTTCATGGGTAAAAGTCTAGAATAGGAACAATGGCATACTTATATATTTTGCGAAGGAATTTTGTCAGCATTTGCCATGAGATATATGAGGATACAAAAGTAGTTGTGTAAGATGTTTGTGTTATGCTGCCAATGAGAGAGAAGCAAAAAGACGACATGTTTTGAATGCATTTGGAGGAGAAATTGAAACATTGCTGTGAACAAGATTATTAATGTAATGCAAGGACAGCATTGCAAAGGATGAAGTACTGAAAGAACAGTTAAATATTTCTCTTCTCTGTATTGCTACTAATTCAACATGTGCAAGCATGTTGAGTAAGTGGATCCAGGTTTTTTAATTAAACCAAGGGGAGGGATGGAGGGGGAGGTAGGTGGAGCAATGTTTTTAATTAAGTTATGGGAGGATTGCCATGAAGGAAGATTAATAAACAGAAAACAAGACAACAGTTTCAATTTCAGCACTAAAAATTTAATGTCTATGTTCTTGCCTCTCATTGGTTATTGGCATAATCCATATCACTTCTGGCAGGGGAGGTTGCCTTCATAGTCTCGGATGTTACTGAATTTAGCACATTTTAAAATTCAGGAGTAAGTAAGAAACACATATTTTTTGTTTTCACCAAAAAAATTCCTACCCCAAGATAGATGCCTCCAAAGATGACACTGTAAGCACCATTTTGAAGATGCAAATTTCAGAAAACTTTATAAAATGCTGTGTCTCTCCAACAGTTCTAGATATTTTTTAGAGTTTTTGTATTTGAAAGACAATTGCTTTATGATTACAATGGTATCTTCTGTTTGGACATATCTGTCATCAAAGTTGTAGAATGAAGGCTTTCACGACCGGCTGACATGGCTGTTGATATACTTTCCGGGATGTGAGGTCGTGGTCCAAGAACGTTTCTGCTCCTTACGTTTCATCCAGGACTGCTCTGGACTTCCTCAGAGGCGCTGCCGACTGTCGGCAAGACTCAGCGGAGCAGCACCTCTGAGGAAGTCCAGCGCAGTCCTGGACGAAACGTAAGGAGCACAAAAGTTCTTGGTCCACGACCTCACATCCCGGAAAGTATATCAACAGCCATGTCATCAAAGTTATTTTACTGTCACCTCTGAATTTTTTTTATACGTAAAAAATTTTTTTTTTTTCAAAAATGCCACACCATAAAAGCTGGATTTTTTCTGTTGATTAGCATAATGTAGTACTATATTCTCCACAAAGGAGAACTCCACTTTTCAGTTGCACAGGATTCATTTTAAAAAACCATATTTTTAAACTTTCAAGCTTAATGCATATATCCACTGAAGTTGTTTCTTACTAATTTCTTTGTTACAATTTTTATTTCTGTTGCCTTTGTTGCAGTTATTTCTTATCACTTCATTTGTAGCAGTTATTCTTATCACTCTCACTGTTGCAGATATTTCTTACATTTTGTTGTAGTTTCTTGTCAGTTTCTTTGTTGTAGTTATTCATTGCAGGTTTCTGTACTGTTGTTGTTTACTGTAAATTTGTTCACTGAAGCGGCTTCTAAAAAATATGAGACCATGCAGTGAGTTCTGTGTTTTCATGAGGAATTTGCCTGTAGACACAGTTGCAGTGTGTTTTGAGAAAAGGACTTGTGGGGAGTGAGATGTTACATATGGTAATATCGAACCCAACATTAAGTATTCGCTTGTTTATAATGAATTAACTTTATTTTGATCATGTCGGTACAAACACATCCGCTCGAATACAGAGTTCGGAACACACTGAGATCAACAATTTTCAAAGAAGTTCGTTCTCAAAGATGAGGCGGTTGACTCTTGCTGTCGATAACTGCCACAGAGCCCCTACCAGTAGTGTGAGAGCTCTGTGATGATGATGAGAGGCGTGTGTGCACCCAGCTGGGTGCGCGTGACCGATCATGTCGTGGCAGGCGCTAGTGCGAGGCACGATCGGACTGTTTCTCGATTTCTAGGTAGGCACGACCTGTGGAGGAAAGGAGGTGTGGAAAGCGTCCACAGGTTGACCGTGCCATGCTGCTGATGGCACAGTGGAAGCAGAAGGCGGCGGCATGTCAGTGGGAAGAACATCGTCGTGCTGAGGCCGTGCGGCGCACTGGGGTTTTGATCTGAACAAAGGCACGGAGTGCGTCAAAGATGCGATGCGATGTATTGCCAAAGTATTTGGCGGCGAGCACCGCAGTAAGTGCAACATGTCCGGTAACAGTTCGTTATTGGCCGTATGACATAAAGGAGCAAGCATGCTGTGGCTTAACAGGTTGTGTAAGAGATGCCGGATGAGCAACGCTCGCTGTAATGACGGAGTTAAGGAGGCACTTGATGTTGCAGCAGGGGAGAAAACAGCACGCTGCACATGACTGACCTTGATGGGGTATGACTTCGGTGTAGACGGAAGCATCACCTCAGAGCCTTTGTATGGTGAGTGTTTTACAGTGGTAGATGGCAGGATGTTCCAAGTGGAGCCGACAGTGTCAGTGTTTTGATGTGCGAAACAGCCGTGATCGAAGGTTGGGGGGGATGGTCATGAGCCCGGTGCATGAGGCATGGCGACAGCAAGAGGTGGTGGAAGGCAGACATGGTCAGCAAAACCATGGTCGGAGCAGGAAGGTGATGAGACCTAATGTGAACATGAAGACGTTGAATCGGCGGGTGAACTACTGGTCCGTGGAAGAGAGGCGACACAGTTCGATGGAACTGGAGCTGCGTGTGTGCTGTCGCTGTCGGCGCTGCGGTTGAGTCGTAAGGCTGCAAGCTGCTTGCGTGAAACTGCTACACAGTCGCAGTCCGCTGTGCGCTAAGTCCGTCGCTGGCGCGCTGCCAAGATTGCGTAAGCTGTTAGGCGGGTTGCGTCAGCCGCCTTTGTAGGCGCAACATGCTGTTGCATCCTTGAGCCCCCGGTTCTAGATGTACCCTTGTCCGGTTCTCAGCTACGCTACAGATCAGTTTGCAAATAAAAATTTATTTATGAAAATATACAGTACAGTCGCCAACAAACTTTACATATTCACAAACTCCTTTACCTTTTACCCAAATGAATACAGACTCATTTACAGATATTTTCCTCCTATTACGAGTATACAATGACAATGCAGACGTCGACATATAAGCAGATTTACCAAAGTCTTTATTAGCAAGTTCGGCCATATGGTAGGTGCGAAATGCAATAATGTCTCTGTCAACGAAACTTTCACGTCCAGGAACATTTGGAACTCCAGAACCTCCACGGACTATGGCTACAGTCAACCATCCGTTACCATGGCCAAATGAATCATTAATATCTAAACTAAAATTAAGTCGGCAACCACAGAAAAGAGAAGGTCCATCCAGCAAGGCTTGAGCAGCGACAGACTTGACTGGTAGACGATTCTTCTTGTCTCCAGCTGTTGTAGCAAACTCAATGTTCTCGATGGTTTTCTATAATGTCTGTTTAGGACGGCGACGGTATCTTCTGTATGACATCTTAGCAGCGTTCAATGCAGTTGCCTGTGCGCGCCAGTGGCAGACTTAGCGCACAGCGGACGGGAGCACCTAGTACGGATTGTGCTTCCATCCGGGATAACGCTCTGCTGGCAGACTGAAATATTCTAAGTCCGACTCAAGGTCACGCATTATCGGACTTCTATATAAGCGAGCAGGCGCCGCGTAGTGGCTCAGTCGCGCTGCTGCTGCTGCTGCACAGGCAACTGCATTGAACACTGCCAAGATGCTGTACAGAAGATACCGTCGCCGTTCTAAACAGAGAGTGTACAAAACTATCGAGAACATTGAGTTTGCTACAACATCTGGAGACGAGAAGAATCATATACCAGTCAAGTCTGTCGCTACTCAAGCCTTGCTGGGCGGACCTTCTGTTTTCTGTGGTTGCCGACTTAATTTTAGTTTAGATATTAATGAGTCATTTGGTCATGGTAACGGATGGTTTACTGTAGCCATTGTCCATGGAGGTTCTGGAGTACCAAATGTACCTGGACTCGAAAGTTTCGTTGACAGAGACATTATTGCATTTCGCACCTACCATATGGCCGAACTTGCTAATAAAGACTTTGGTAAATCTGCTTATATGACGCCTTCTGCTTTGTCTTTGTATACTCGTAATAGGAGGAAGCAGAAACGGCAGATGTGTTGGTCATACATTGCGGAGGTAGTGAAGAGGGTGGCAAAGCAAGTGGCACTGGAATGTGGCTGGTTATGCCGTGGTACAGAAACAAAGTGTCTGGAACTACCAAGGAAAGGTGGCAGCGGCGTAAATAAGTTGCTTGTATCACATCACTAACATAGAATTTCCACTTGAGGCGGCGTGATGACAGTTGTGACATCTGGGACATAGATCCATGTAGCGTGATCATCAGGGTAGCTGGTAGTAACGGTGAAGGATCGTCAGCAGTTGGAGGTAGAACAATGACAGGAGCATCTCGTTGCATGTCGTGCTCGGTCAGTGTTGGCTACAGCATGTGTAACTGATCTTGTACCAACAAGTTGTATGTCGCAATTTGCTCACATAGCTGTTGCAGTTGTTCAGGCGAAAATGTATGTCGTGAAGCAGTCTGCTTTGTATCACTGAGTAAGATGAGATCAAAATCACAATCTGTCTCTGTCACAGGGCAACCTGGCGTACAAGACAAGGTCGGCAGCACAGTACTGACGTAACAGTTCGAGTAGAAGAGATTGTGTGTGCGATCGCGAATGTGAAACTCAGTACTCGGCGGCGGTGGAGTGAGAACACGTTCACTGCTGTATGAAGCATTGATACTGCTGAAATCGTCTTCTGGGGTGGGTGAACAAGTTGCAGACACGATCGAGCAGTGAACGGCCGGGCAGTAAGCATGTGTAGTTTCAGCGAGTTGTTGACAAGATGCAGGTGCGGTAGCCATGGCGGGATCGTATGTCGTGCAGCTGTTTGTTTTGACTGGGTCGAGGTCAGTGAGTCAGCAGGCGGCGACCGTGACGTCGGTGTCGGTCGAGCAGAGTCGGTGCGGCTCAGGTGCTGCGTAGAGGGAGGTGTGGCACATCCAGTGTTGCACTGAGAAACAGCTGGCATTGTCTTCGGTGTAATTGGTGCATTTTCGTTGATCGGTAGGATGTCCTTGACGAAATTGTTACTGTGATGTTGGTGACAGGCACTAAATTAAAGCGGTTTTCACTCTGGTGTACTTGTCACTCAAATTGTCACAGATAAAGTCTGTAATTATATAATGATAGTCCTTTGGGTGTCTGAAGAGTACGAGGTATTTTTCACTTTTGTCGGTGATACCATAAGAGGAGAATATATACTCCGCAGCCATGAACCACATTGGAAGTTGGTCCAAGAGAAATGTTGGTAGTTGAATGCTGCTAATGAGGTACAAGCACAGAGAAGTGATGAAAAAGTTGGCGCGAACGTTTGAACTCTGGAAGACGGGTTGTGCGGAAACCAGGTCGAATGAATTTGCACGCAGTGTGGAAGACATGGTAGCCATGACGGGTGTTTGTGAATTCGACCAGACATGCGATTTAGCCATAGTTCGGAATTTGTGCGAACTGGGATTTGCAACATAGTCCTCGTTTGTTGCAGTCCACTGTTTGGCATGATTGTCCGATGTTGAAGCACAGCACAAAGTTAATTCATTACACAAAAGCAAGTTAAAATATTCCAAATTAATTGGCGAAGGAGCACTGCACTGTCTGGAAGTGAAATTACCGACGCGTTGAGCGGGTTTCGACAGACGACGTGCGCCTCGGTTACATTGTTGATGCGTGAAAAGGTGACGAAAGTTACCAAAATGCACAATTCACACAAGAGTCAGGAATTTACACACTAATTACACTTCCTGTACACTGCATCCAGATGCGTTGCGATGCGAAGTCGATGGATGTAGAAATCTGACAAAGGGTTGCTGCATTGTTTGTCCATGGCGATGTTCCAGTACACATTTCTGGCGTGGTAAGCGGCATTTGTGAGCGTCGGGGTCACCAGTGTGGGGAGCAAGATGTTACGTATGGTAATATTGAACCAAACATTAAGTATTCGCTCGTTTATAATGAATTAACTTTATTTTGATCATCTCGGTACAAACACATCTGCTCGAATACAGAGTTCAGAACACGCTGAGCTCAACAGTTTTCAAAGAAGTTCATTCTCAAAGATGAGGCGGTCGAATCCTGAAAGTCGATAACTGCCAAAGACTGTTTGGAATGTCTTCTGAGTGGGGTCACAGGAGAGTGAATTGTGCTGTTTGCGTATCTATAAAATAGTGATATATAAGACAAACAAAAGAACACACTTTGATCAGCTTGGGAATAAGTGTTCATTTGAAGACTTTGTTTCAAAGTGAAAATGTTTCCAGTGGCGACTTTTTGTATTCTAAATGGTTTGACAGAATAGCAACAATGATAATATCTGAACAAGGTGCAGCCTCCCATGGTGCAGATGATGCTGATTTAGCATCAATAGAAAAAAATTGAATACCCTGAATCAGTCAAGAATAGAGATAGGTGTTAGTCCTGTTAAGAAACTGTGGTCAGTGAAGTCGAGTCATAAGCTCTATGGATCAAGAACATGCAGAGAAATTATTAAAGCTATGGATGAATACAATACAGCAAAACTGACCATACTCTTCAAAGTAGGAATTCCACCTTCAGAAGAAAATGAACCAAAGAACTCTTGCACCTCTTGCCAGGAATTTTTCACAAATATCAATTCAGTTGTCGAATAGTGTGCATCCTCAGTGAAAAGGTACAAGTTTTAACTATTATTCCAGAGATATTTTGAAAGAAAACAATTTTGAACCACGTTTCATCAGTATCAATGTACACGGTAGACAAATCAAGAAATGTTAGGTCTGTAAAAGGAGTCTTTAGAAGAGCAGATCCCTATTATCGTCATCCTGTAGAAGCAGCTCAAGTTCAGACAGCATAGTCATTTTATCTGGAAGATAAATGGGCCTGATCTCGCCAGAGTGCCAACAAAAAAAAGACACTATAACTGTAACAGTAGAAGGTCAAAAAGTTGCAAAACTGAAGAGGTACATGACACACAGTATTAAAGCAGCTTTTGCAATTTATAAGAGTAACTATACAACTTTACATATTGGAAGATCAAAATTTTATGCATTACGACCTAAGTGGGTAGTTCCATGCCCACCTAGAGATGTCTGTTTATGTGTGTACTGCGTGAATTTTGAACTTTGTATTTGAAGAACTTACTGGAGCATGTGACATATGACACCTTGGTTGGGCGTGTGGAGTTATTAGTAGTCTGTGACATAAAGCGAAAGACTTGTTTGTTTCAAGAATGTGGTGACTGACCTGGAAAGGGAGTACTGTCTTTACAGACACTTGACCTGGAAGACATAGCAGAGAACTCTGCAGAAATTACATATGCGACATGGGAGGAAAATAAACTAATTAAGAAAACTGTTGCATTTGACAGTTTCATTGATTAACTTGGTAAATGGTCAGTGAAAGCATCAATACACCAGCATCTGAAGAAATTGCAACAACAATACATTGCAGAAATAAACGGGTACATACACAGGCTGAAGAACTATGTTTAGTACTTCACTGTCATTTTGCTGAGAACTGGTCTGTAATTCTCGCACAAGAAGTACAAGGGAGCAATGACCAGGTTTCAATTTTTACAGGAGGGGCATATTTTCAAAACAAGACCACAATTGTTGCAGTTATAAGTGATGGCACAGGACATGACTCAGGACATGCTTTGCTAGCAAATTCTTTAACTGCACACAGAGGCAGAGAAGATCATCAATATTTCTGATGGTGCTCCGAGTCATTTTAAAAATTATTACCAGCTGTTTGAATTGAGTAAGTCGCTTGTGCCAACTGACTGGGTATACAGTGCAACTGGTCACCGGACTGGGCCTTGTGATGGTGTAGAAGGCCTGCTGAAGCACCATGCTACAAAACATAATCTTTCCAGACCAAATACAGTTGTAATTCAGAATGCTGAGGATTTTACGAGAATCGTGAAATCTTACACATCCACAGCCCTCCTTCTTTTGTCCAAAGAGGAAATCGAAAAATTCTTTGAGCAGAAAAAAGAACAATGGTCCAAACAAACCACTCCTGTGAAAGGAATTCAGATGACACATTTTTGGAGTCAAAGTGATGGGTGAACTCCTGTTGCCTGCACTTTAAAGAGTACGAAAGAAGAAATTTCATTTGTTCAGCCAAAACCACAGAAACAGCAGGATAATATTTGTATTCACAACCTGAGAAGGGGGATGTCTGTGGTGTGTGTGCGTGCGTGTGTGTGTGTGTGTGTGTGTGTGTGTGTGTGTGTGTGCGCGACTGGTGGATTACAGAGATTATAAACAGTTATGAGTTAAATGAAATTGTAGTGAACTTAAGGCTACCACATGGACCAGCTGCTGGATTTAGGTTTCCAGCTGAAGGATAGCAACAGTGCCATCAGTGCTCACACCCTGTTCACAATTTTTTGAAGATTGTAAGTGTTCCAGATCCTATTGGTTCAACAGGAAGGCATCACTCTATATCAAAGGAAGATACTGAAGCAGTGAAACACATTTTTAGTTCAGTGACTGGCTACTTTCAGTACAAAACAGAGTGTACAGAAGTTGCATAAACTGAAACCTTCAAGCCCTTGGACCTTTCACATACATTTTGGAACCATTTAAAATGCTTGAAAAAGAGTCTCTTACTCATCTTTTAAAACTAAAATTATGTTAAATAAGGCTAGGTTTTGATTTTTATGAGCCTGTTATGTGATAATGTGGTAAATAAAATAGGTTTTATGTATGGTAGAAATTTCAGTTGTTTATTATAAAACCTCTCGACTTAAAAGTGGAAGCTCTCCTTTTCAGGGAATGTAGGACTATGTGGTACTACTCAACAGAAAAAAATCATAACTTTATGGATTGACATTGTTGAAATTTTTTTCCATAATTATAAAAAAGTTCAGAATGCTACAGTAAAAGAACTTTGTCAGGTAAGTCCAAGTGGAGGATTTATTTGTAATCATAAAGCAATTATGTTTCAAATAAAAAGGAAACAAGATAATATCTAGGAGTGGTCTACAGATACACCATTTTAAAAGTTTTTCCAAAATTCACTTCTTCAAAATTGTGTGCGTGGTGTCTTATTTGAGGGCTGAATCTCGGAGCAGATTTTTTTTTTGGAGAAAACAAAATGAGACCTGTGCCTTACTTGGTCCTTCATTTTAACATATGTTAAATTCAATAACATTCCAGGCTATGAAGGTAAGATTTTTTGTAGCCAGCCTGAATTGGTCAATGGAGGGATCCGATCCCACCCGTCGGCTGTGACCCATGACATAAGGGTGTTGTTGTGTGTGACGTCATGATGGTGCAGAGTTTAGTTTATGAGTGTGTTGTGTTTGTAGATGTCATCTTGTTGCAGTTGGTGGTGGCCTCTGGTTGTCTGGGTATGGTCCATGTGTTATGTGGTGTATTGGGTTCATTTGGGTATCGGTGTTTGAAGTGTGCATTTATCGGTCGTGACTGTTATAGAAGGGCGGAAATTAGTTTAAGTGAGTTAAGAATTAATTTTCTGTTGTATTTATGTTACTGCGTTGTCATATGATATTAGTGGTTTGCTGTTTGTTAAGTTGTTTAATTCAATTTGTGGCTTCTTTTGTTAGGTATGGATACGACTTCTAAGTTTAATAGTGTGCATCTGTGGGCTGAAATGTGGGATAACATGTTGTTCATCTTTAAGTTTCTGCAATTTTGGCCTTGTGAGGGAGATAGCGAAATGTGGCATAAGTAAGCATAATATGTGGTTGACCCGAGTTACGGCGTCTCAGATCAGGGACTGTTGGTAGCTTTTTGGTTTTGGGGGGAGGGTGAAGGTGGGGGAGGGGGGGGGGGAGCGGTGGTTCGGGGTTGGTAGATTGTAGGTGGGTTGGAAGCTTGTTTTGGTTGTGTGTGTGTGTGTGTGTGTGTGTGTGTGTGTGTGTGTTTGGGGTGGCTGGCTTAGTGTGTAGCGCCAGAACTTTCTTGTGGTAAATAGTCATTTTTTTGGGTCTGTTATAATGTTTGGTGGGATTTTTATGTGTTTTTGGGTCATTGTTATTTACTGCATGTGTTGGTGGTTGATGTTTTGGTATCGACACTTGTGATTTATTTATGTATCTTAGGGGTAGTACTCAATTCCAATTTTTTTGGTATTATGAGTTGTATTTGAGCTATATAGGTCATGGGAAATGTCCGGTTCCAAACTGTCATCGTAGCTATGTGTGTTATGGTATCGTGAGTTACTGTTGACCTATATACGTCAAGGAAAGTATCCGATTCCAATGTGTCATAGCTTTATGTTTTGGTATTGTGAACTGCTGTTGATCTATACAGGTAAGGAAAGTGTCCCCAATTGTTGTTGCTATATGTGTTGGTTTTGTGATATCGATAGTGCGGTGTATTATAATTTTTGGAATAGTTGGTATTTAGTTGGTGGTATTGACAATTGTGGTAGAGCTATGGCTCATTCCATGTCAGTTCAACCAATTTGAGAAAATGTTCCAGCTGATAGTCTCAGATTTGGCTGAAATTTAGCACACCAATGCTACCAAGTGTGGAACACTCATGTAGAAAATTTTAAGTTCCCCTGCCAATTAGTTCCAGAATTATGGCTGGTGAAAGAAGGTGGCATGATCTGGAAATTGCTACCTGCTTCTGGCAATCTATCTTCAGACCCAACTCCAGGTCTTAATAACTTTGGAACTATTCCGCACAGTCTAGTGAAATTTTTACAACCCAGTAACATGCACTTACAGGACAAACACTATCAATCAAAACACCAACAACATATTTCTGAGGAAAAATAAAAAATTCCAAAATGTGATTAAAAGAATGTAATACGTTAAAAGGTACATATTGTAGGTGCCCTCTACACCAAATATAATTCACTCAAAAAGGGTATACTTCTTTCTTTTTTTGTGGTATGCTTAATGTGGCCTAAACACACACAGAACTCATCTTGTCCATATCAGTCACACAAACAGAGCAACATGCACACAAAAGTTTGAAAAATTACCTGAAAAACATGGATTTTCTAAGTGTGGTAGCACAAAAGGTACACGTGATATCGAAGCCAAATTTCAAACACTGCATAAGCAGATCATAATATAATATGTGGCAAAATTTCAACTTGTTATTGCAAGGCATTTGTGTACAATAAAAGTTGATAGAGGTGTATTTGGTTATGTTTCTTTCAACACGATTTAGCAAATAATAGTGATGATGCAAACAGCTTGTTTCAGATAAAGCTGCAGCAATTGTTGGGAACCATTAGGCAACAGAAAGTTAAACAATGGTAGTTTTCAGGGACAGAATGAGTGATTGTTAGGCAGGAACAACAAAGGAAACAAGCAACAATTACAGGTTACTCATGTTTTTAAGGTTCTAGTTCAGACTGGTCAATACTGTTGTGGAAAGTCAGTATGGAGGCAAAAGAGTGTACTAGTGGTGCTTTTGTTCAATCAAGTTGCAGTATTGGTAGAGCACAAGCATCTGAATGTCATAAAACAACATGTAGAACAAAATGTGGCATTCACTTTGTACTGTATGATCTGGATGAAACGGACCAAGATTTGTTGCTATGGAGATCCGGGATACACCCTGTGGGCACAAGAAGTACAGTTCCAGGAAACTTTAGTGTTTGTTATCATCATATGAAGGTGTTTCTGGATAAGTATTCTTTCCTACAAAGAAGATGTTTTGATCCATTTCGGATTCATAAGAAGACAATGAAGTGTAGCCTCAGAGAAATTGATAGCCTATAAAATCAGTATTGAAAGTGAATCACTGCATGGGACTTAACATGAAACCAGGACAAAAGTTATGTTCCAGGTGTGTTACACTGCTAAAAAATGAAGAATATCCTGATAATTTACATGACAGTGACGAAGAGTATTAGCCACCTACAACTACAGCGGATGAGCAATTAAATACTTCAGTGACTGCTCTTGGTTTGTCTCCCATGAGGACACACAAAGTTGGGAAAAGAGACAGGCCCAGCTATGGTAGAAGAAAACTACAAGAAGCTCAAATGGAATTAAAACTCAAAATAGCTGACACACTAATGGTGGAAGAGGAAGAACTATCTGCTCCAAAGGAACAGGCATCATGCCAGAAATGCTCTGATTTGGACAAAATTGTGCATGATTTGAAAGAAAAATGTGCCATATCCACACACCACAAAAAAGTAACTATTCTTACCCTTGCACCTTCCAGCTGGTCTATTGACTACACTGCAAAGGAATCAATGTTTCTACTTATACGGCAAAGCAAGCTAGAAAAATAAAAGCAAACCCAGGAGTGCTTCCACAACTTCAGCATGCTCAGGGTAAGAAATTGAGTTCAAAAATAAAGGTGCTAGTGTCAGAGTTTTAAGAAAATAATGACTACAGCCGAATAATGCCTGCAAAAAAAGAGCATGTAACGATGAAAATGGGAAATGTATGTGTACAGATGCAAAAAAGACTGTTGCTATGCAACATATCAGAACTATATGTAGAATTTAAGGAAAAGTATCCCAATACCAAAGTAGGTTTATCATCCTTTTTCAATCTTCGGTCAAAATGGGTTGTGCCTGTAGGTGCAAGGGGCACACACAATGTTTGTGTATGTGAGACCCATCAAAATGCTAAGCTGATGTTTGTTGCTATAAAGGCTTCTGGTCTGGATTACAAAGGTGCAATGAAGCTGCTAGTGTGTGACATCAGTTCCCACCAGTGCATGATACACAGGTATGAAAAGTGTCCTGGTAAGGCAAATCTTGCAGAACACATGAATAACAAACTGTATGGTGAACTCCTTATGGATGACAATGAACTTGTTGCTTATAAACAATGGACACACATGGATCTCACAAGTCTTGAAACAAGCAAAGTACAGTGGAAGATTTTGTAGAAATGTGTTGTCAAAAAACGGACAAACTGACCACACACAGCTTCACAGCAACAGCACAATCGGCTTATCTCCAGTTTTGTAAGGATAATTTGAAACAAGATGAAATTATAGCAATACTAGACTTTTCTGAAAATTATTCATTTATAGTTCAAGATGCCATCCAAGGATATCATTGGGACAACTGTCAAGCAACTCTCCAGCCATTTGTGATTTACTATAGAGGTGAATCAAGTGATGAGCCTGTCATGAACCTGTGCGTTTTTAGTGACTTTAATTCATGATGCCATTTCAGTTCATGCCCACATTCGCACTGTCATGGCATATGTAGAAAACAAGCTGCCTCACATACATTTTGCAAAATACTTCAGTGATGGGGCAGCTAGTCAGTACAAAAACTGTAAAAATCTCAAAAATTTATGCATGCATTACCATGATTTTCAGATTCACGCAGATTGGAATTTTTTCGCAACAAGTCATGGTAAAAATGTATGTGATGGTGCTACCATTAAGTGCATGGCATCACGAGCTAGTCTCCAGCACCCTACAGAAGGTCACATTCTAACACCTCTTCAATTATTTACCTGGGTACAGAAAAATATCTCTGGCATACAATCATTCTAACAGGTGATCAAAAAATCAGTATAAATTTTAAGACAAAATAAATCATGGAAAGAGAGGTACAAATTGACACACATGCTTGAAATGACATGGGGTTTCATTAGAAACAAAAAAATACAAAAACGTCTGACAGATGACGCTTCATCTGATCAGAATAGCAGTAATTAGCATAACAAAGTAAGACAAAGCAAAGATAATGTTCTTTACAGGAAATGCTCAATATGTCCACCATCATTCCCCAACAATATATGTAGTCGAGGAATAATGTTGTGAACAGCACTGTAAAGCATGTCCGGAGTTATGGTGAGGCATTGGCATCGGATGTTGTCTTTCAGCATCCCTAGAGATGTCGGTCGATCACGATACACTTGCGACTTCAGGTAACGCCAAAGCCAATAATTACATGGACTGAGGCCTAGGGACCTGAAACGCCAAGCATGACGAAAGTGGCGAGTGAGCACACAATCATCACCAAACAACGCACGCAACAGATCTTTCACGCATCTAGCAATATGGAATGGAGCATTGCATTTTTTTCGGTTCTAATAAAACCCCATGTCATTCCAAGCATGTGTGTCAATGTTTACCTTTCTATCTACATTATTCCGTGGGTTATTAAGTTTTCAAATTTTACTGACTTTTTGATCATCCGATATGTTTTGAAAGATGAGGTGAAATCAGTCGAAGAGCTGCTAAAAAGGAGGCTAGAACACGTTAAAACTGTTGCAGGCACAAGGAGCCATCATCACTTCTCTCCAGCGGACTCTGAAAATGTGCAGATGGGCAGACTGTCTGGTATAATAATGTTGTGTGATGACGGCCTCCCGTCGGGTAGACCGTTCGCCTGGTACAAGTCTTTCAATTTGATGCCACTTCGGTGACTTGCGCATCGATGGGGATGAAATGATGATGATTAGGACAACACAACACCCAATCCCTGAGCGGAGAAAATCCCCAACCCAGTCGGGATTCGAACCCGGGCCCTTAGGATTGACAGTCTGTCGCGCTGACCACTCAGCTACTTGGGGCGGACACTGTCTGGTTATAACTACAGGTTTATGCACAACATGTGTCTTCACTGTGTGTCTGACTCAGGATTCAGAAACAAAAGCAGCAACATACAATCAGGTTGCTATGTTATTGCTGTTTATGATGACAAATGGTACTTAGGATGTGTTGCAGAGTGCTGTGAAGCAGAAGGTGGTGTATTTGTGAACTTCATGGCACCAGCAGGACCAGCAAGATGATTTCATTGGCCATGTTTGGCAGACAGGTGTTGGATTCCTTTTGAACATATTCTTATGACAGTTCCAGTTCCTATCACAGTGTCAGGAACAGTATAATTTGCCACGTAATGCACAGAGTACAGTAGCTAAAGTGTGGTTTTTAGCAGTTAAGGTGAAGTACACATTAATGACAGGTTGTGTTAATCTGTCTATATGTTGTTGCTTAGCGATCAAACAGTTGTGGGAGAGGATAATAAGAGGCAGAACAGTTTATGATATGTTTTTACAAAATTGTGTTGTGGAACAATGGCAACATCACCAAATACATCTGTCAACTTCCATTGTACACAAATGTCTTGCAGTAACACGCTGAAATTTTGAGATATATATCATTATGGTCTACTTATGCAGTGTGTGAAATTTGGCTTGGATACCACTTGTTCCTTTTGTGCTATCACACTTCAAAAATCCATGTTTTTCAGGTAATTTTTCAAACTTTTGTATTTTCGTGTGCATGTAACTCTGTTTGTGTGACTGATATGGGCAAGATGAGTTCTGTGTGTGTTTGGGCCACATTAAGCATAAAAAAATAAAAATAAACCCTTTTTGAGTGAATTATATTTGGCACAGAGGGCACCTACAATACGTACTTTTAACGTATTACATTTTTTAATCACATTTTGGAATTTTTTATTTTCCCTCAGAAATATGTTGTTGGTGTTTCTCTAAATGGATGTTACTGGGAACAGTTCCAAAGTTATTAAGACCTGAAGTTGGGTCTGAAGATAGATTGCCAGATGCGGGTTGCAATTTCCAGGTCACGCCACCTTTTTTCACAAGTCATAATTCTGGAAATAACTGGCAGGGGAAACTAATACTTTGTTCACGAGTGTTCCACACATGGTACAATTAGTGTACTGAATTTCAGTCAAATCTGAGACTATGAGCTGGAGCCCCTGGTTGAACTGACATGGAATGACCCCTATGTGAGTGACCAATTCCTGTCGATATTGTAAGTGTGGCAGAATTTGGGAATTTTGTGGTGTTTTTATGCTATCTTTTTGTGTGGTTTGGGATCGTGGCGTGTTTTTGTATGTGTTTATATTTTGTTTGTCCCCAACCAAAAACCCCCAATTTTCCGCACTGGTCTGTTAGTTTGATTATATTTTTGGAAGGCGATGTGTTTGTTTGTTTTACATGTATTATTGTGTTTGTTGTGTTTATGTAATGGCGTCATAGGTGCCATATTGGAGAAAATTGAGAATGGTCATTTCCACCATATTGGTGGCGTCATGGGTCAAAGCAGATGGATGGAATCGGATGCTGCTGTAATCCCTGGGAGTCATTAGAAATTTTATGGAGCTAGTGGAAAAACAAACTGGCTATAACATTCAGATCATGTGCACAGAAAATGGGAAGGAATATGTGAACCATGAACTACCAGACTTCTTACAGAATAAAGGAATAAATCATCAAACAACAGCACCTACATGCCAGAACACAATGGAGTAGCAGAAAGATGTAACAGAACATTACTAGAAAAAGCCAGACACTTTCTAATGCAGGCTCACCAAAAGAACATTGTGGGAAAGCAGTCTCTACAGCTGTTAATGCATTACCTACAAAATCTTCAAAGGTCATGACCGCAGAACAAGCAATTATCAGAAGAAAACAAACAGTGTCTAAATAGGTTCAGGAGGCAATAATTATTCCCTCAATTAAGCAAGATGAAACAGAAGGAGTTGAATTTGAGCCTATTACAGATAAAGATAATAATGGCTCAAGATGTATTTTACTCAAAAGAAGTTCAGAAGATTCAAATTCATCAGACGCAAATAAAAACTGTGATTCCTCACAGCAAAGTCAAACACTGGGATGATCATCAAGAATTCCAAAGAAAATAAAAGTAAATGCATTTGTGACCTATTACTCTACAGAGACAGAGAATTCAGATCCATTGTCATTAGAAGAGGCTTCACAAAGCAAAGAATCACGCAACTAAAGAGGAATTGCAGTCACATGCTCAAAATCAGACATGGGAAAAGGCAGTTGTTTTACCTTCAGATATAAATCTAATAGATACCAAATGGTTTTTTAAGACTACAAAGAATCTTCTATGACACATTTTTAGGTACAAAGCATTGCTAGTAGTTAAATGCTCTACAGAGACAAAGGATATAAACTATGAAGAGACATATACCCCATATCATTAAGATGTCTGTTTGGTTTGGCAATAAACAAGACCTACATATAGATCACTTTGATGATGGTGTAGCATTCCAGCATGGTGATACGAAAGAGGTATTTTTTATAAAAATGGCAGAGACTGACTTTTAACGCTAGAACTTTTACGGAAAAACGCATCATGAGATTTAAAAAAGCAGTTTATGGTTTAAAACAAAGTAGTCACAACTGGAATATTAAGCTAAATAAAGCACACTTAAACATGAACCCTACAAGAAGTAAAGCACATCTATGTATTTATCAGAAAAATAATGGAAATAATGTACTGACTATTGGAATTTAAGTTGCTGCCATGTTAACTTTTAGTATAGTAATAATCCATATGAGAAGGAAAGCTTCAAAACTTAAGGAACAGTTTAAACTGAAACAGTTAGGAGAAATGTCAAATTGTTTGGGCATAAAAATAACAAGAGATTGTAGGAGGAAGCTATTATAGATGGAGCAATCTCCTTAAGTAGAACAAATATTAAATAAGTGCAACATGGAGGATTGCAGTCCGGTGCAAACACTTTTGGAAGTCAATCAAGTACTTTCTTACACATGATATGAGCCCCAAACCAAAGAGAGAAAAGCCACAAAAAATATTCCCTACAGAGAGGCTATAGGTAGTTTTATGTATGCACAGCAGGGAACCAGGCCTGATCTTGCATATGGAATTGCAGTTGTTACACCACTTCAACAATGACACAGGCATGTCTCACTGGCAGGCAAATAAAAGAATCATGAGGTACTTGAAAGGGACCATGGACTTCAATTTGCAATCTTCTAAAGAACAAAATCAATACATCATCAGAGGATACAGTGTTGTGACTGGGCAAGAGACAAAAAAGACTGGTAGTCAATCCCAGGTTTTCTGTTTAAATCAAAAGGAGCTGTGACTTCCTGCAACAGCAAGAAACAACCCAAAGTAGCTTTATCAACTACTGAAGCTGAATACATGGCCCTGGCATCAAGTTGACAAGAGGCTCACTGCAAGCACAAGTTAAAAAAGGAGGTCTCTCCATGTCCATAAAATGATAATATAAAACTTTATTGTAATTGCAAAGATGCGACTGACTACTGCAAAACAAGCAGCTATAGTGGAAGGACAAAAAATATTGATATCAAACATCATTTCATTAGAGAGAAGATAGACTCAGCTTAAGTTATGCTGGAACAAATCCCAATGGAGCAAATGCTTGCTGAGGGTCGACTGAAGCTTCCAATCCCACCCGTCAGCTTTGACCCGCGACATAAGGCTGTTGTGGTGTGTGAGGTCACGACAGTGCGGAATTTAGTTTGTGAGAGGGGTGTGTCTGTAGGTGTCGTTTCGATGTGATCAGTGGTGCCCTCTGGTGTTGTTTTTATGTGTTGTGTGTTAGGTGATGTTTTTGGTTTAGTTTGCGTATGTGGCATGTTTATAGGTGGCATATTGTTGCGGTCTGTGGTTCTCTCTAGTGGTGTGTTTATGGGTAGCATGTAATGTGGCGTATGGGGTTCATTTGCGTGGTAGCATTCCATGTGTTCAGTATCGGCAGTGACTGTGGCGTATTGTTGCGGTCGGTGGTTCTCTCTAGTGGTGTGTTTATGGGTAGCGTGTAACGTGGCGTATGGGGTTCATTTGTGTGGTAGCATGCAAGTGTGGGGTATCGGCAGTGACTGTGCCTTCAGCGGAATATTTTTCAGTGAGTTAACGATTTTGTTTTGGATATGTTGATGTTATTGTAGTTATTTTCTGTATGTTGTATGTGAATTTTGGCAAATTGTTTTTGATAGGTATGGATACGACTAACAAGGTCAGCAGTTTTCGGTTGTCGGCGATGATGGGGGACAGTGCATTGTCTCTAAAAAACTATTTGGATTTTCGGATGAAGTCGTGAAGTGTTCAGTGTGTCACAAAGAAATGAGGCTTACTAAAGTTCCGGCGTCTCAGACCAGGGACAGCTATATGTGGAGATGTCATAAGGATAACAGGTCAATGGAAGTTATTGATTCCAATTTTGTTGGTCTGTTGAGTTTTTTGGGGGTAGTAATGATTGTGGACGTGGTTGTAGTTTTGCGTTTTATGATTTGGTATCTATAGTTTCTGTTGACTTATATAGGTCAAGGGAAGTGTTCGATTCCAATGTGTGGCTGTGGCTTGGGTGTTCCGTTATCGGGAGTTGCTTTTGAGCTACATAGGTCAAGGGAAGTGTCCGATTCCATAGGATATTGTGTTTAGTGGAACTTGGGGAGTTTTGTGTTGTTTTTTTTTTTTTTCGTCGTTTTGTGTGGTTTGGTATGGTGGTGTGTGTCTAAATTTGTTTATATCTACTTTGTCCCCACCCAAAAAACCCCAATTTCCCTCGCTTGTCCCGTTAGTTTCAATATGTTTTTTGTGGAACGTGCATGTGTTGGTTTATCAATGTATATTCGTGTTTGTGGTCATGTTTACGTAATAACGTCATAGGCGCCATATTGGAGTCGTAGTGTATGGTCGTTTCCGCCATATTTGTGACGTCATAGTTCAAAGCAGATGGGTGGAATCGGACGCCTTTGTATTTCCGCTTGCTGATACGTTATATAAGTCACTCGCAAGTACAAGACATCATAACATGTTTAATGCATGCGGCCTGATAGTACGATTTTATTTCCTCTTTGAAAAAAGAAGTCGGAGTGCTGGTAATAGTAATCTATACCTCTGCTGTTATATACGCTCTTTGCCATTAAATTTTCCATTCATGCTATCTATCATAAGTTATACGGTTTTCTGAACACGGTTTATGCACTTTGTACTATAAAACGATTCTAGCGTATTTCTACAAACAGTGATCGCTATACTGAATAACAAAGTGAAAAATACAACAGAATATTTCGTGTGTGCATATTTTTCAGATGTCTATTATCACTGTATTATGGTGGTAAATCCTATATAATTATAAGATAATCCCTAGATGGATAAATGAATATAAAAACCTCAATGACGATGTAAGTATAGGTGATGGGCAAAAGCAGATAAAAATGTTCTCAGATTCCATTTTAGTAGAATTCTTGAATATTCATTCTCAAAGCAATATCTAAATTTCTCGATGCACTACCACACATTCGCATAACGTTACAATAACACTTGCATAATGGTCAAGTTCCCTTCATTTCACTTGTAGCAGGCAATAATCCACGGAGAACGAAAGCAATCTATTAATTATTTCCTCTGTAAACATAGGGTTCTTGTAAAAGTACTGTTGATACGTACAGGTTCACCCTCTCCTTTTTTTCTTGAAAACAAAGGTAGTCCACCGCCGGACGTCAAACACATTATGTGCGCGCTCATATTTGCAGCATTCATTTCTTGTTCCTACATTGCTAGTTCCAATTAACTAAATAGTGCACATTATTGATCTGCATTAAAACGCTCGCGAAATTCAGTTTTAGAATCTTGTACAACCCAACACTCTCAATGTTTACAAACTACTTCCCCACCCAAAGAAAATAGGTCAAAAAGAGGTCTATATGCGTCAGCAAAGTAGTTATAATTACAGAACATCAAAATCAACTGACCAAAGTATAAGCTAAGCAGTTGTAAATGCAGACATGCTTTTATTTGTATATTCATTACAAGAGGTATTATAGCTGCACCAATAGGTCAACACTAATCAGTACTGAGCTCACTAGCTTGCGCTCCTTTCAAAGATATGCTTTGGTTGAAGAACCTTTGCGAGGCCTGTGTTTTGCATTATAATACTTAATATCACTTATATTCTATAAATAAATTCTGTTCCCGAACATTAAGAATTTCTCCATAAGGTACAATTTATTGGTATTAAATGGCATAAAATGAATTATTGGCGTTTAAAGATTTCAGGAGACGCATGACACATGACAAATTTCTGTACTGCTGTTGATCACACTGCTGTAGTGGGAAACAATCTCTGTAGTGGATGAGGACGTCAAATTGTGATCACAGGATTTCTGTCCAGTGTCGTGTAATCAGAAAAATTTTCATTATTCACCTTTACAGTTCTGGGAGCGTCTGGTACACGTCATTGTCAATAATTTACAAATTAAGCTTAAGCACGGAAATGCGAATGGATATTCAAAACACGTCGAATATCTAGTGAAAACAAACTACCACTCGTCGTCAGAACATAACACACAAAAAAGACAGACACGTGAGAAAGAGACTTGTTTTCCAAACACAAATGTCATAAAATATTCTGGTACTGGTGCAGCCGTATTTCTGTTGGTGTTTGTTACTTTCAAGAGCAAAGGAAGAAGGTTATTTTACGGGCAGTGAAGTGTAATTTTTCGGGCAAATCAGAATATACTTCACACAAGAAACTCATTTATTTAGTTCTGGGGGAGCTTCTCCGCACGTACATTTTGTAATACATACCAATACGTAAATAACTAGTACGTAGTCGACAGGTTCTTATGTTCAAAGAAAGAAAATACAGCGATAGTTGTAAACTAAAACATACTTCACACAGTCTGAGCACTTAAGTTGCGTTGGGGAACCTTCAGCACATTTTGTACTGTATACCACCATATAAATAAGGAGTACAAAGTGGGCAGGTTGTCACTTTCAAAGAAAGAAAAGACAATGATAGTTTTCAAATTTACAGTGAATGAACCAAGCAAACCTATAAACAGTTACTAAAGACAGGTTCAGACACTCAACTATACAGCCATCACAGCTAGTAGCATGTTGCAGTTGCATATGTGAACACACGCAACAGAAGAGATGCATGTATTAACTCTAAGTTTTTAGTGATGTAACTTTAGAGATATAACTTCTGTCATTCCGCAAAAAGGTCTACTTGGGCGTACTTTGTTGCGCCACTTACCTTCCACCATTGCTCCCTGCTGGCGCAATCTACTGCATTTACCAAGGAGTAATTGCTGATGTGCTCCATTAGATTTCAATGTGTTTTCATTCTATTGCTGAAAAAAGTGAAAACAATGTTCGGTACGCCAACCTATGTTTGATTATCAGCAGCAGCAATGTGTGTGTGTGTGTGTGTGTGTGTGTGTGTGTGTGTGTGTGTGTGTGTGTGTGTGTGTGTGTCTGAGTCTGAGTGGGTGGGTTTGTCCCACAATCTTTAAAGATTTTTGGGTGAATAAATAAATAAATAAAGTTTATGTCTGCAACCAAAAAAGTGAGTCATACGAAACATTGTATAAATTGTGGATTGTATGAAGAAATCAGCTCCCCCGTGTGAGGACACAGCTGTTAGCAGAAAGTTAGTTATTCAAAGTGCCTGTTGTTGTTGTTGTTGTCGTCTTCAGTCCTGAGACTGGTTTGATGCAGCTCTCCATGCTACTCTATCCTGTGCAAGCTGCTTCATCTCCCAGTACCTACTGCAACCTACATCCTTCTGAATCTGCTTAGTGTACTCATCTCTCGGTCTCCCTCTACGATTTTTACCCTCCACGCTGCCCTCCAATGCTAAATTTGTGATCCCTTGATGCCTCAAAACATGTCCCACCAACCGATCCCTTCTTCTAGTCAAGTTGTGCCACAAACTTCTCTTCTCCCCAATCCTATTCAATACCTCCTCATTAGTTACGTGATCTATCCACCTTATCTTCAGTATTCTTCTGTAGCACCACATTTCGAAAGCTTCTATTCTCTTCTTGTCCAAACTAGTTATCGTCCATGTTTCACTTCCATACATGGCTACACTCCAAACAAATACTTTCAGAAACGACTTCCTGACACTTAAATCTATATTCGATGTTAACAAATTTCTCTTCTTCAGAAACGCTTTCCTTGCCATTGCCAGTCTACATTTTATATCCTCTCTACTTCGACCATCATCAGTTATTTTACTTCCTAAATAGCAAAACTCCTTTACTACTTTAAGTGTCTCATTTCCTAATCTAATTCCCTCAGCATCACCCGATTTAATTTGACTACATTCCATTATCCTCGTTTTGCTTTTGTTAATGTTCATCTTATATCCTCCTTTCAAGACACTGTCCATTCCGTTCAACTGCTCTTCCAAGTCCTTTGCCGTCTCTGACAGAATTACAATGTCATCGGCGAACCTCAAAGTTTTTACTTCGTCTCCATGAATTTTAATACCTACTCCAAATTTTTCTTTTGTTTCCTTTACTGCTTGCTCAATATACAGATTGAATAACATCGGGGAGAGGCTACAACCTTGTCTCACTCCTTTCCCAACCACTGCTTCCCTTTCATGCCCCTCGACTCTTATTACTGCCATCTGGTTTCTGTACAAATTATAAATAGCCTTTCGCTCCCTGTATTTTACCCCTGCCACCTTTAGAATTTGAAAAAGAGTATTCCAGTCAACATTGTCAAAAGCTTTCTCTAAGTCTACAAATGCTAGAAACGTAGGTTTGCCTTTTCTTAATCTTTCTTCTAAGATAAGTCGTAAGGTCAGTATTGCCTCACGTGTTCCAACATTTCGACGGAATCCAAACTGATCCTCCCCAAGGTCTGCATCTACCAGTTTTTCCATTCGTCTGTAAAGAATTCGCGTTAGTATTTTGCAGCCGTGGCTTATTAAACTGATAGTTCGGTAATTTTCACATCTGTCAGCACCTGCTTTCTTTGGGATTGGAATTATTATATTCTTCTTAAAGTCTGAGGGTATTTCGCCTGTCTCATACATCTTGCTCACCAGCTGGTAGAGTTTTGTCATGACTGGCTCTCCCAGGGCCGTCAGTAGTTCTAATGGAATGTTGTCTACTCCGGGGGCCTTGTTTCGACTCAGGTCTTTCAGTGCTCTGTCAAACTCTTCACGCAGTATCGTATCTCCCATTTCGTCTTCATCTACATCCTCTTCTCTTACCATAATATTGTCCTCAAGTACATCGCCCTTGTATAAACCTTCTATATACTCCTTCCACCTTTCTGCCTTCCCTTCTTTGCTTAGAACTGGGCTGCCATCTGAGCTCTTGATATTCATACACGTGGTTCTCTTCTCTCCAAAGGTCTTTTTAATTTTCCTGTAGGCAGTATCTATCTTACCCCTAGTGAGATAAGCTTCTACATCCTTACATTTGTCCTCTAGCCATCCCTGTTTAGCCATTTTGCACTTCCTGTCGATCTCATTTTTGAGATGTTTGTATTCCTTTTTGCCTGCTTCATTTACTGCATTTTTATATTTTCTCCTATCATCAATTAAATTCAATATTTCTTCTGTTACCCAAGGATTTCTAGCAGCCCTCGTCTTTGTACCTACTTTATCCTCTGCTGCCTTCACTACTACATCCCTCAGAGCTACCCATTCTTCTTCTACTGTATTTCTTTCCCCTATTCCTATCAATTGTTCCCTTATGCTCTCTCTGAAACTCTGTACAACCTCTGGTTCTTTCAGTTTATCCAGGTCCCATCTCCTTAATTTCCCACATTTTTGCAGTTTCTTCAGTTTTAATCTACAGGTCATAACCAATAGATTGTGGTCAGAGTCCACATCTGCCCCTGGAAATGTCTTACAACTTAAAACCTGGTTCCTAAATCTCTGTTTTACCATTATATAATCTATCTGATACCTTTTAGTATCTCCAGGGTTCTTCCACGTATACAACCTCCTTTCATGATTCTGAAACCAAGTGTTAGCTATGATTAAGTTGTGCTCTGTGCAAAATTCTACTAGGCGGCTTCCTCTTTCATTTCTTAGCCCCAATCCATATTCACCTACTATGTTTCCTTCTCTCCCTTTTCCTACACTCGAATTCCAGTCACCCATTACTATTAAATTTTCGTCTCCCTTCACTATCTGAATAATTTCTTTTATTTCATCATACATTTCTTCAATTTCTTCATCATCTGCAGAGCTAGTTGGCGTATAAACTTGTACTACTGTAGTAGGTGTGGGCTTCGTATCTATCTTGGCCACAATAATGCGTTCACTATGCTGTTTGTAGTAGCTTACCCGCATTCCTATTTTCCTATTCATTAGTTAGTTCACCACTGCAGACAGCATTTTCGTCTCCTAATGTTACTTCTTTTATAAATGTGTTTGTGGCCTCTGATTCATCCCAGTGAAAAATCTGTTCTCTTCTATTTATTTATTTATTTTCGTGTTCTGTAGACCCTTGACGCTTGTGTGTCGTTAGAATGTAGGGTGTGTCAGATTATTACAGTAATAACTATATCTAAATGGTCATGAGGCTTACAAACTAAATCATGTATATGCTGATACATGAGTTTCAAGTGTTTAAACAACAACAGAGATTATAGTAGTAATAATGATTACATAAACAAATTATAAGTCTTACATTTTAATACATATAAAAAGCATTCTGTCATCAATTGATATCCCAATGATACATAAACAGTTCTTATAGGAATGCTTAAAATTAAACACATTGTACTAATTGTTACACACTGTCAAAAAATTCTTGTAAAGAATAGAAAGAACTATTCAAAGATAAAGAGTCAGCTGTTTTTTTTTAATTTCGTCATATCCCCAATGGATTGAGTTAGCATGTAATGGAAGTGTATTGAATACTTTTATTCTTGAATAGTGTTCTCCTTTCTGTACCATGCTGAGATTTTTCATATCTTTGTGAAGATCATGTTTACTTCTTGCATCATGTTCATGATATTCTCTGTTTGTTTTGCAAATGGTATGATTATTGTTCACAAAACACATTAGTGGAAAAATATACATGGTGGGGATTCTAAGCTGTTTGAATAAGTTTCTGCGAGAGCAGCTGGAGTGCACTCTAGTCATACTTCTGATGAGTTTTCATTGAGCTGTTTGAATAATTTCCTGCAAGAGCATCTGGAGGGGTCTTTAGCTGTCAATCTTATGACTTTTCTGGACAATAAAGACTGTTTTTGCTCTTGACCTGTTACCACAATATGTGATGCCACACATTGAATGGAAATAGCCTAGGTATGAAGCTTTAATTATTTCCAAGTCACAAACAGATGTAATTGAGTGAATGGCAAATGCTGCTATATTCAGTATTTCACACAGGTCGTTGTTGTGAAATGACCAGTTCAGATTGTATTTGGAAGATCCATCTTCCAATATTTCTTTGTCACCACACTTTGTTTCAATATTTTCCTGTTTTCTTTTGTATTTTTTATTTTTGTTTGAAACTGAATCAATAGAGTCCTCCTCACACTGAATCATTGGCCATTTGAAGAGGACCAGTCTAGAGCGTCCTCGAATACAGTGGTCGTAGTGTTCTCTAGACTGCAATTGGATATTTTGTCAGTTAAAGTATTGTGTCATCAGCAAACAGAGTGAAATGTGCTTTTTGTGCCATAAAGTATGGCAGATCATTGATAAAGATGAGGGAAAGTAAGAGACCCAGCAAATGGCCCTGTGGCACTCCACATTTTACTGTGCCTGAGTTAGAGCAGACAGGTGTCATTCCAGAATTGTTCAATACTACCTTCTGCCTTCTGTCGCCTAGATATGACTCGAGCCACATGCTTACTTCACCACTTAATCCACAGTACTCAGTCTTCATAAGTAGAATTTTGTAATCTACACAGTCAAATGCTCAAGACAGATCACAGAAGATTGCAACTGGTGACATTTATTGTTTATGGAATCAAGGAGTTGGTTGACAAAAGAGGAAATGGCATGTTCAGTTGAAGTACCCTTTGGTTTCCAAACTTATTTATATTAAGAATTTTATTTTTATTAAGATGATCCATGTTTCTCTTGAATATTAGTTTCTCTAGCATTTTAGATAGATTTGTTGTCAATGAAATTGGCCAATAGTTGTAAACATCAGCTTTAGCACTGTTTTTGAACAGTTGTTTCACAATTGCTTATTTGAGTCTACTATGGACAATACCTTCATTTATGGACTCATTAAAGATGTGACAGAGAACGTCAAGAATAAATTTACAGCATATCGCCACAGAATGTCATCGATGCCACCAAGGTAGTATGCGAAGTTGCTGCATACTGGTCACACCGCATTTATTTGTAACTGTAATGCTTATAGTCCCATCCTGTGGAACATTTTGTATTACTTGTAAGCTATAGTGTGTTTTTCTGACACAATTAAATGAATAAATAAAACTTGGTAAAACTACTGTTGTTAGCCAGGCTTACATAATGCATTTTTAACATTCCCAATCATGGTGAGAAAAGCCACTTAAGATTTGTGTTACACATATGTCATCAATTCTGTTATTGTCTACAAAAATATTGTCAATCAGACTTATCCAGTTCTTAGTCACCCTTGAGTGTAAGTCAACAACTGCCCTCAGATTAAAAGATCTCATTACATTCCCAACATCTATTTTATTGTTATTACTGGGAAGGAAATTTACATTAAAAGTGAAAAACATGATTATTTCTTTGCTTTTTTGAGAACAGGCGAGTCAAAAGTGATTGTCTTTGCTTGAGTAATATACTAAGCTTTCCTGAGTGTGCTCTGTAAACAGTAATCGCAAATACCAGCAAAGTATTAATGTGGAGTTCAATGCAACAAGCCTCAAGATGTTGATCAACACAATAATTTTTTACATTTATAGGCTTGTACACCACATTATTTTAACATTCGTTATTAGCCCACCAGTATCCACTGTATTTACAGTATAATAAGCTGCTAGATTGTACCCATATGGTTGCACCATTTTAATCTTTTCTGTCAAATCATGTTCAGAAAACATAATATATGGGCATTGTTATTGCATCAGTGTCATTAATACAGACAAACAACTGGTTCAGTTTGTTTCTTACATCCTTCATATTCTGCCGAAAAATACAAAGTTTGTCATTTCTAAACTCTTTGTTCGGATGTCACTGTTTTGTTGTAAATTGAAATTAGAGGTTATAAGCAGTGCACCTGCAGCTTTTTGACTGAAGTTTCTTCCTGGAACTGAGGCTGGTTAATAGAGTTGTGCATTTCCTGGTTCTTTTGCCTTTTCTGGTTGCTTCTGTTACTGCTGATGATGGTGGACACACATTAGGTGGAGCAGAGTCTTGTACTGCTGTAGATTGTGGAGGGTGTACGACTAGCGTCTTGAGCCACAGATGGAAGGTCAACAATGGATGAAATTTCTACCACTGCTGCTGGTGAATGCAGAGGGCAGCCGTTGCAGGTTTGATGGTTGCATTTTGAGATTCCACTGTTGCTGTGCCTTTAGTCTGTAGTAGTGTTACTATTGAGTAATCTGTTGTTTGCACACGTATGGTTGGATCTTCAATATTAGTCACCACTGGCAGGGGAATTAGGATACAGTTTATTTTACTCATTGATAGAACAGCTTTCGTTATTTTAGTACAAATGGCATCATTACCCCTGCTATTTCGGTGCAGACTGTGTTTTGTAAAGTGGTCTCTCACAGTGCTGTCAACTGGTATGAAAGTTAAGTTGAAAAATGATTCAAAATTTTTTCGTATTTTCCTATTAGTGTTCGTGATTTCAGTATTAATGCACGGTTTTTCTATTAACTAATGCCACCATGGAATAGCAACAACAAAAAAGGTGATTTATGGGTTATTTCGAAGTTTTTATTCCAAATTCTCATTACCAACCTACTTTCATTACAATAGATGTCGTTTGCACCTCCTATCACAATACATTTGCTTCCAGACCGTAAGGAGCTTTCACAGTTTTCTAAAATTTCTCATAAAGGCGCTGCTGGTTTGATAGTGCCAGCTACATCAAGTCTTTGGTGGATACTACGAAAAATTTCGGCGATTCCTTTACCATAGCTATCTGCAAGAACATGTATTTTTCTATCTTTCTACGATACATGGGTATATGCACGATTTACGTGGTGTTGTTTTTTGTTAACAGTGTCTTTCACATTCATTTCATTGTTACGTGCAATGGATGGTATGCACAGCTTCTATCCGCCACTGTTTTTCCTAATGCTAAGCTTAGACGATGTTTCACCTTCCTGCCAACTCGGTGGCTTTGATGTTCATTTCCACTTACCGGTATTGGTTCTATGTCTTCACTCACGGAAAGAGCTTGAAATTTGTTTTTAAGCACAATTTATTCGATGTTTTCACTTTATGGGGACTTTTTTGTGCTCAAACTGTTATTTTTATATGATATGCTAGTCCACTCGTTTGGATTTTTAAGCGGAATAGAAGTGGAACTTTGTTTGACTACTGTCTTACTCATTTCTTTTCGAAGTTAAGAGATATCGCTATTCAGTGCACTAATTATTACCTGAAGGCTTGAAATACGCTTTTTTACCTTCACGATTTCGGTCCTCCACTTCGCACACACTTTAGTTTTACCATCATTTTTTTTCTTTTTTCGCTAAAACACTATTCATTTGTACACACAATGCCGCCATCTTGAAATACCTGTAGTGTACGGTGCTGAACATTTTTAAATGAAACCATGAGGGAACTAGAAAACCTACTGAACACTAATTCAATGCTAGACAAAAGTTTTCAGCAGTTTAAATGTTAGTGTCATTATTGCGTACAATACTACTGGAGAAGAGATACTGTCTCATCTTGCAATTATTTCAGTTGAGTTTGCCTACTAGGAGAATTCAAAAAGAAGGAACATTTCTTTGAGGATGTGGTGGACCAAGTCTCCCACCCAAGAGAGAAGAATGGAAGTTCAATTCCATTGATCTTACAGAAGTGATCTACAGAAGTGCCAGAGGTAAGTTTAAATCCAGAAACCAGTTATTTTATGTTTATTGTAAAATAAATGGTTGTAATTTTTACATGTGCAGTGAGTATTGACGAGTGGATGTGGGTAGGTGTTTGTGATAAATTACACACATCATCACGTTTGATAAATGTATTACAGAAAACACACACATACTATATAAACAATGGCGCTACTTTCACACTTTGCACCCAACATTGGGTTTTGTCTTTCTTGTATTTAGCTCTTGTCATAGCTATACTGCCATAACCTGCACTATAACATTCATACCAGCCCATACCTATCTGTCAGATTCCCATGTATGCTGCCATAACAGTGACCAAAGTAACACGAGCAAGAGAGAAGAAATAGTTGTTTGAAAACCCTCAGATACTTTTTAGGCGAAAGTAGGCCATTTCAGAAAATATAACAATGACAGTTTTTCACCAAAATACAAGAGGACTTGCAACTAATATGTGAGTTAGAGAAGGGGGCCAACTATGCATTACTTGCCAGTTGTAGTGTTAGCATTTTACAGAGATCCTACAAGAAACCCAAATGTCTTCCTGTGGCAGCTAAAGTTTCAATTGTGCCAGCTGTGTCCACAGTGATAGAATTTAATAATTGCAGGCGATTTTAATATCAATTTTCTAACTGAGAGCAACGGCAAAGTTGATTTAGAAAGTCTAATAGAACTTTTTAACCTGACGACAGTAGTACCATATATTTTCTGACTAGAATTACTAATAACTGTCAAACTCTGATGGACAATGTATTTGCAGATATTTCAAGAGTCGAAAATACCAGTGTATGTCCAGTTCTTAATAGCCTTTCTGATCGTGATGGTGATTTCCTTACATTCACTGACATCAATATGTGCAACAGGTCTGACCATTGTTGAAAATCTTTTATGATAACAAATTACGAGTCCCTTAAAAATTTCAACTGCAGCTTCCAGGAGATAGACTGGAGTCCAGTTCTCAGTGAAACAGATGTGACTAAAATGTGTAATATGTTTTTAAATGAATTTCTGTCTGATTCTGGAGCTAGCTTTCCCACAAAAATACTTAGAAACAATCATGTAGCCACTGACAAATAAAAGTGGCTCACTGCAGGAATAAAAACATCCTGCAGAACAAAAGGGTACTATACAGTTCTCTCCAAACTTGTAATGACATAAAGAAACAGCAACACTACAAACTTCATTGAAGCATTGTAAAGAGGGTTATAAATAAGTCTAAGAGTATGTGCATAAAAACTCAAATTGAGATATCAGAAAATTAAATAAAAAAAATTTGAAATGTAATAACGAGAGAAACTGGCAGAAAAACAACGAACAGGACACAATTAGAAATTAAATAAGATGACAATATTATAAAGGTACCAGAAATAGTTGAACAAACATTTTCTGACAACAGCAGAGAAGGCAGGCTCTAAAGGATCTGTGGACAGATCTTTTCTTCAAAAACCTATCTGCAACAGAACACCACAAATATCCTTACCTCTACTTACACTAAATGATATTGAAATAATAATCAGGTCATTAAAAATAAAAAATGTGTGGAGTGGACAATATTTCTAGTAAAATATTGAAATATTGTTATATAAGTCTAGTCTTGTCTTGTGCAACATATTCACTGCATCTTTGCGAGATGGAATTATCCCTGATAGACTAAAATTTAAAAAGGTGTCAAAAACCCTGTCATTAACTATCATCCAATTTGCCTTTAAACTATCTTTCCAAACATTCTTGAAAAACTTGTGCACAGATTAGTCATCAACCACCTCAACTTCCAAAATATCCTCAACGTTAGTCAACATGGGTTTCATGCTGTTTTTTTTATTGAACAATCAATATTCTGTTTAACACACAAGTTTTGGAATCTATTAACGAAAAGATGTCTCTAGTAGGTATTTTTTGTGATCTCTCGAAAGCCTTCAGTTGTGTAAATCACCAAATTCTTTTGAAAAAGTCAGAATAGTATGGGTAGGTAGTACTATTGGTTTGTGGTATCAATCATACCTAAAGGACCGGAAGTAGACTGTAATGCTGAATGGCTCTTCCAGGGAACTGCCTCATCAAAATGGGTACCTTACATTGTGAAGTCCATTATGTCTACAGCTATTTCTTATTTTCGTTCTTTGTTCTCATACAAAGTCTAATTTTACTGTTTTTGCAGATGATACATCAATTCGCATTGATGAATTGTCAGACAGTAATGTTTTACTCTGAAGCTTTATTGGTTTTCTGCAAATGGTCTCTCACTCAACGCAGGTAGAACCAATTATATGAGGTTGCAAATGCCACAAAGAAATCTTAAAGAAATTAACAAACATGTAGAGATCAACAAATACAAAAAGTTGAGAACACAAAATTCCTGCACGCATACGTAGACTGCAAATGTAATTTGTCTGTATCTCTATAAAAGACTTAGCTCAACAATATATACAATGCAAATTATTGCTTTTGTGACTGAACTGGATACTTTTAAAGCCTCCTACTTTTCCTACTTTCATTCAACAATATCTTTTGCTAATATATCCTGGGGCAACCAACCACTCACAAAATAATTTTCGCTGCTCAAAACAAAAAGCCATCAGAATAATGAGTGTTGTTCGTCATACGAGGAACTTGTTTCAAAAGGTGGGGATCATTACCACCTCCTCACAGTATATTTTTTCCTTGTTGACCTTTGTCTGTAAAAACTTTCCTCAATAAAAAGACAATGGTGAATATCATGACCACAATACAACAATCAAAAATAGTCTACACATTGAAGTGAAAAAGTCTAAATCTGGTATAAAAAGGAGCTTATTACTCCGGCATTACCCTGTTTAATACTTTCTCACCACATATCAAATGTCTGCACGAACAACTGCCAAAATTCAAACAATTTCTAAAAGTGTGCCTAATAGAGAAATCTTTTATATGGTCGATGAATTTATAAGAGAAAATGAAAATCACCATTAAATTTACAATGTTTTACAAACTTTTTTAATCTTTCTATCATAGATACAAAATAATTTTGGTTTTCTGTATTCACGTGTGTATTTATTGTATTTCATTTCTTGTTTTTGCTTCCTCTGTATATTACAGATCCTTCCTAAGTGTAACTCAGTATTCTGTTAACTGGATCATATATGAACAGAAGCAATCAATTGTTCAGTGCTTCTAAAATATTACTGGTAAAGGAAAATATAAGTTGATAGATCTTTTTGGGATCCAAACTCAGAATGGCTAAGAGCCTTGTGGATGTTCAGGTGATTCACAATTCTTTTGTGGATATGTTTCCGAACAACTTTGGAGAAGTATGTTAAAAGGTAAACTAGGATATAATTTGAAGCATCAGTTTTATCTCCTTTCTTGACTAGTGGTTTGACATTGGCATACTAAGGAAGACACTGTGTTTATAGTGGGGGGGGGGGGGGGGTCAGGTAATAGTATTGACAGGGATCCTGGGTACAGTATAGAGTGTGATTTGGCAAAGATTGCATCAGGATTGAAGCATACTAGTGTTGAGTTTGTATCTGTTCTTGGGCGCCATCACTGACCTCATTTGAACTCTTCTGTCAAGAGAGTTAATTTGGAGTTGGAACAGCTTCTTATGTTGGGTGCAGGGTCACACATTGGTGTGGTTCCTGTTGATTCTCTCAATAGGTGGGATTATACTAGGCATGGCCTTCACCTCAACAGGAAAGGGAAAGGTAAACTGGCTGAGAAAATAGCAGGAAAGTTAAAGGGGGATGCACTGTCATGAGTGATAAAATACCAGTGGTTATAAGGTTCAGAAAAAAACCTTTTTCAGGGTACAGGTGACAGAAAGAAACCAAATTTTAGGAGAGGTTAGGACTGAGATAAACCATCAGTTTGAGAAATAAACCAAAAACCATAATTCTAGATTATTACATCAGCATAAACAACTATTGGTTAAGAATTTTCAACAGTCATCAGATATTTCAACTCTACCCAATTTTAACTCAGTCGATGTGAAATGTCAGCTATCTTTATTGCATCAGAATATTCGAGGACTAAGAAATAAAATTATTGAATTAATTATCTTCATAGGTGAATTAGAGTATTCAAACCCAGCTGACATAATCTGCCTCTCTGAACATCATGTGACCACTGGTATAGTGTTACAAGGTTTAGGTTAGCATCTCGCTTTGGTAGAGCACAAATGGAGTAGCTACATTCATCAGTAACTGTCATAAATTTAAGAACATAGACATTCATAAATGTTGCCTAGAACAGCACATATATGCATGTGCAAGAGAAGTAGAATTTCATTACAAATCCTTCACAATATTGAGTGTATATCGAGCATGTGCAGGTAACTTTAATCTGTTCATAAACCACCTTGAAGCTGTATTGGCCAAAAACAAAGAAATAGTGGTTCCTGGTGACAATGTAGATTTCCTTAAAGACTCCCTCAATAAGAACTTATTTGAGTTAGCAACACTATCATTCAACTTAATTCCTACTGTAAAGTTCCCCACTAGTGTAGCCAATTGCACACAAACAGCCATTGATAATATCTTTGTAGTTAATTCCAATGAACAAAATTATATTACAAAATCAATAGTCAGTGGCCTCTCAGACCATGACATGCAGTTCCTTCTGTTAAATATTAATACTGAACAGGAGATAAAATCTGTTAAATCTGAGCTCAAGAGGGTAATCAATAAGCCAAAAATTGATTATTTTAAGACACTTATCAGAGACATTCAGTGGACTGATGCTTACAGTGCTCATGGCATGAATGAAAAGTATAACACTTATGCTAATAAACTGCTTACCTCATTTGAACACTGTTTTCCCTCAAACTAACCAAGGTTAGAGCAAAGTCTACGAGGAAGCCACGGATTACCCAAAGGATAGGGGTATCTTGTAGAACAAAAAGAAAGCTCTATCTGTCAATCCAAAACAGTTCTGATGTTGATGCTATAGCACATTACAAGAAATACTGCAAAAAATTAAAGACTGTAATACGTACATCAAAGCAAATATATTATAAGGAAAAGGTAGTCATATCAGATAACAAAATAAAGACAATATGGGATATAGTGATGGAGGAGACCGGTAGAACCAGACATGAAGATGGACAAATAGTATTAAGAGTAAATGATACATTGGTGACAGGTGTGTATAGTGTTGCAATAACTTTTTAACAAACATTTTATAACCGTTACTGAAAAGATGGAATTGTCAGGTTCTGTAGATGCTGCTATGGAATACCTCAGACCAGACATTTCTAGTAACTTCCATAATATGAATTTGACCCTCACTACCCCAGAAGAAATAATGTCTATCATAAAATCTTTAAAATGAGAAACATCTAGTGGGTTGTTGTGACTCGCCGATCTTTCAAAGTGCCGCCGTGCGGTTACGCGCTTTCTCTACATGCGGCGCTGTCTGCCAGGCAGGCAGCAGCAGCGCCACCTAAGCGGCCAGCCAGCCAGCGGCCGCTAGACTTGGACTCAGTTATTATTTGACTGTTAAAGTGTACACACGTCTTACTCTGTTTACTTGATCTTTGACTTTCATGTATTGCGTCTTCCTTGAAATATATTTGTTCAACTTGAAGTTATTGCAATTGGCGACGAGGTAGTGATTTTTCTTTTCCATCGTTGACCCACACGTTTCCATGGCTACTTTAGAGCAACTATTGCAAGGTCTCATAGAACAGCATACGCTTCTCACAAATGCGATTCGTGATTTCGTCGCGGCATCAAATGCGGAGCGTATCTCGTCGTTGTCTCTATCTACTTTTCCTCCTTACGACAAGACGGCGGAAGACTGGTCTGATTACGAATTACGTCTTCGACAGTACTTCTGGGCATTTCATGTCACGGACGAACAAACATGTAAGTCTCTGTTCCTTTCATGGATTTCACCTCAAATGTATCGGTTGTTGTCGCAATTGGCTCCTTTGAAAGATCCTGCGTCTTTGCCCTTGCTGAAATGTGCTCACTTCTGTCCATCTATTTTCAAAAGCAAACCCTTGTGGTAGCCTCTCGTGTTGCCTTTTATCATTGTCAAAAACAACCGAATCAATCCTATCACGCTTGGGCTGCTGAACTTCACGGCCTCAGTAGAAAGTGTCAATTTGTTGCTGAAGTTCACAAAGAATCCTACGCCAATTCCATGGTACAGGATGCTATTATCTGATGGGCGCCCGACAAAGAAGTTAGGCAACGTGCCCTTCAGTTGGCAAATCCGACTCTAGATGAAGTCCTATCCATCGCTCAGTCTTTTGAAATTTCTCGCGCCGCTGGAGCACAAATAGAGGCATGGGGCGATGTCAGGGAAATACAACCTCTGTGCGATGTTGACGAAGCGTGTGGCTTGTCCCCGCCGGCCGACGTGGCCGCAGTACGCCCCCAAGCGCGGCCTCGGCCTAGCCGTGAACAAACCTCTAAGAAACTGCAGCAAAACCAATGGCAACTTCCTTCATGTCCACGGTGTTTTACGAAACATTCACGAGAATATTGTCCACAACGTTGGGCTGTGTGTCACAAATGCAAAGAAAGGGTCATGTGTCATCCGTTTGCAAATCCGACCACATACATGTTGTACATGAACATGACGCTGATTCTGATTCTGTGTTGACTGTCAATTGTACATCTTCCCTTTCAGGGAAGTTATTCTTCACTGTCCAAATATTTGGTCGAGATATTCGCATGCAGGTGGATACTGGTTCTGCTGCCACCATCATCAATTCTCAGACTATCTTCAGTTGGGTTCTCCAATCCTGTCACCTGTCACTAGGCAATTACGGACTTACAATAAACAGAAGATTTCTCTCTTGGGGCAATTTGATGTTGAGGTATCTTACAAATCTGTCATTCGCACTGTTCCCATATTTGTGGTCGACCATAGTAATGCGCAGAATCTTTTTTGATTCGATGCCTTTCGCGTTTTTGGGTTCTCCATAGAGGACTCTGTCAATATCGTCTCTGATGCTATCCTTATGCTCAATTGGATTCCTTGTCGATGACATTTTCGTCCCTTTTTTCACCTGGGTTAGGCCGTGCAAACGACTTTGAAGCTCATATCACGCTCAAAACTACTGCTCGGCCTAAGTGTTTCCGGGCTTGGCCCATTCCTGTGGCTCTTCGTGATCAGGTCAAACGGGAGCTGGATCGTCTCACTGCTTCAGGGCTCTTGCTTCCTGTCACTTCCAGTGAGTGGTCCTCTCCTATCGTTGTCGTTGCTAAGACAAATGGTGATATTCGTCTATTTCAAAGCCACTGTAAATGCTCAATGCCTTATCGACACTTACTCTATTCCTCGACCTGAAGAATTGTTCACTAAACTTGCTGGAGGCCAGTGTTTTTCTAAACTTGATCTGTCAGAAGCTTATCATCAACTTCTTCTCGACCCTGCTTCCCAGCAGTTTCTGGTCCTTAACACGCCTTTTGGCCTCTATCAATACCAACGATTGCCATTCAGGGTTACCAGTTCCCCTGCTCTCTTTCGGCGATTCTTGGAACAATTATCGCTCACTGTCCCTGGGTGTATAAATTACCGGGACGACATTGGTGTCACTGGCTCCACCACTGACGAACATCTTCAAAATCTCCGCACACTTTTTCATGTCTTACAGACTGCCAGTCTTAAGTGTAATCTTCAGAAATCAAAATTTTTTCAGGCATCTATCACGTACTTGGGGGTTTCAACTCTCTCGGGATGGTATTCGTCCGCTTGAGCAAACTGTCGCTGCAATCAATGCCCTTCCTTGCCCTACATCTGTTAAGGAACTGCAGGCCTTCTTGCGGGAAATAGCACACTATCACAAGTTTTTACTGTCTGCTGCTCAAGTGGCTCAGCCGTTGCATCGCCTGTTGCATAAAAACGTGCCTTTTCACTGGTCCAAGTCATGTGATGTGGCTTTCCAGAAATTGAAGACTATGCTGAAACAGTCCCCGTGCCTGGCTACTTATCGACCTGACCGACATCTTGTTCTTGCCACGGACGCCTCTCAATACTGGGTCAGTGCAGTCCATGTGCACCATTTTTCTGACGGTTCTGAACTACCCATTGCTTATGCCTCCAAAATGCCCACGGATGCCCAACAAAAGTATTCTAAAAAACACAAATTTCCGTTCCGGAGCCCTGTATATTGTCCCCACTATATAATAACCCAGATATCTGCCAGGAGACCACTGGCGGCAGAATGGAGCTGTTTGCTGTGACCAACAATGACAACACAGCAGTCGTGTTAAGGTTCAAATTTGATCAGAAAGATCAAGTGATGGTCAGAAGCTTGTAACATGAGATCAATTTTTGAAGTAAGGTGGAACTTGAACAGTAATCAGTCCATTTAATTTTAATTAATAAAACCGTGACTGCTTGAATATTAAAAAAATATTCCCTATAGATGTCAGATTTTGTTTCTCATATTTTAAAAATATTTATCTTCTCATCTGTCTCCCACTTTTAAACGAAACAGCTGCCTCATGCAGACAGCAGCAAAAGGAAATATTTGGCATTTTTGCATTTGTTCTGTTTCCAGATTTTTCAGTTTTATTTCTTCTGGTTCCAAAAGCTCTTTCTCAAAGGCAGTACCTATTTTTTTTATTTTAGTAGACATGGTGTGAGCAGCAGGGAGTGGACCATGTCAGTATACCTATCTGAGCTCACTGGAGTTTCATTGCTTTCTGCAAAATCAAGAACAGCATCTAATTGTACTGGATCATTTTCATAACTTCCTGATATCTGCATATAATAGTTTGCACTGAAGCAGCATTCTCTGGAAACAGATTAGGAACCCTCTTCAATTTACTCTTGAATAAATACCTCAAAGATCTCCATTATTTCTTATATCAACCTTTATTATATATATAATTTCCTGTAGGCTTTGGAGTTAAACACTGATATGTTCATTTCATTAAATTGCCCATAATTTACTCAAATTTACATAACAATAAAAGTTGCTGGTGCTCAACATCTAGCAAACTTACAAAATTTCAGAACAACATACAATCTCTTCCCATGTACATAATGAAGGTACAGTAACAAACGAATCATATAAAGCCAATAGCTTAGTGATTGTTAAGAGACTGACTACATGACAAAACTGAAAACAAAGAACAGGATACGAGCATAATGTTTCTATATAATGAGAATTAAAATAAGTACTCCATGAGTCTCAAGACCCCACAACCACCTCAAGAAAAACTTAAGAGTGGGTGCTCTAGTCAGCCAAGTTGTTCATTTGAGAAACTGCCAATTTAGGCACACATCAGCTGCCTGAAGTATTATATAAATGCCTGACACATGGAAAAAAATAATTGTATAGTATTAATCAAACAAAGTAAAGTCTAAGATGGAATGTAACAATATTACGAAACAGAAAGTTGCCACTCACTATATAGTAGAGATGTTGAGTCACAGATAGGCACAACAGTTTTTTTGTAGAACCTACCTAAGACTCAACACTACACTATATGGTGAGTTGGATAGTATTCTTATGTCGTAGACCAGCATACACTTTCAATCAATGAAAAATTTGTAGTAACAGATCAAATATTATCTGTTGGACACCAGGTCAAAGTTCAATGCCAGCAAATAAAGATGTACAAAAATATGTAAACAAAAGTGTCCTCAACATAAAGATTTGTTTGAAGACCATAGTTCTTTACTTACAATTGTGTTACTGATGATTGTATGCTCTAGCCATCCTCAGACACCTTTAACTGATTTATCCAATCAGTTATGGGGAAATGTAGAGTTTAACAAGGATTTCGAACTGCAGAGCAGTTAAAAGTTTCTCACACAAACAGGTCCTTGCAAAGGTGAAAGAAATTATATGTGACAGAAAAATTCCTAGGAGTGACTGTGTGGGATTCGTTTCCATGCCTTTAGATTTATAGTCTGGCACCTCAAAACACACAGAAAACTCCATAAAAATAAAGTCACTTTAGTTATAGGATATGAGCTTAATCAGTTTTCATATCTTAGCAAAAAGAAATTATTTTCAAATTTCACAGTAGAGGCAGCAACAGATATCATACGAAATACTTACTACTTTCTGAATAAACTAAAGTCTCATATGTGACACTGCAAGAAGATTTTGGAGTACTAAAAAACCTAAGTCGCAACAGGGCCCCTGGAGTAGATAACATTCAGTCATAACTATTAATAACCTTTGGAGAGTCAGCAATGATAAAATTATTCTATCTGGTGTGCAAGATTTTTTTGACAGGCAAAATAGACTTCAGGAATAATGTAATAATGTCAGCACCTGCTTTCTTTGGAGCTGGAATTATTACATTCTTCTTGAAGTACAAAATTACTGAATTATCAGTTTAATAAGTCATTATGATAATATACTAACACTATTCTTTACAGAAGAATGGTAGAACTGGTTGAGGCCAGCATTGGGGAAGATCAGTTTGATTTCAGAGAAATGTAGGAATACATGAGGCAATAATGACCAGACAACATATTTTAGGAGATAAGTTAAGGAAACACAAATGTACATTGAGAACACTTTTGACATTGTTGAAATTCTGAAGGTAGCAGGGGTAAAATACAGAGAGAAACAGAAACCAGATGGCAGTTATAAGAGTTGAGGGGCATGGAAGGTAAGCAGTGGTCAAGAAAGGAGTGAGTCAAGGTTGTAGTCTTTCCCTGATATTACTCAGTCTGTACAGTGAGCAAACTGTAAGGGAAACCAAAGACAAAATTGGAGTAGGAATTAAATTTCAGTGAGAAGAAATACAAACCTTTAGATTTGCTGATGACACTGCAGTTCTGTCAGAGAGAGCAAAGGTCTTGGAAGAGCAGCTGAATAGGATGGACAGTGTCTTGAAAGGAGGATATAATATAAAAATGTCGATAAAACCAAAACAAGGATAATGGAGTGTAGTAGAATGAAACGAAGGGATGCTGAGGGAATTAGAGTACGAAACGAGTAGTAGACGAGTTTTGCTATTTGGGCAGCAAAATAACTGATGATGGCCAATGCAGAGCGTTTGTAAAATATAGACTATCAATGTACAAAAGGAGTTTCTGAAGAAGAGAAATTTGTTAAAATCAAATACATATTAAAATTATAGGCACTCTTTCAGAGAAGATTGTATGGAGTGTAGCCAAGTATAGAAGTGAAACATCGACATTGAACAGTTTAGACAAGAAGAGAACAGAGGCTTTTGAAATGTGGTGCTCAGAAGAATATTGGAGATTAGATGGATAGATCGCATTACTAATAACAAGGTACTGAACGGAACTGGGGAGGAAAAAACTTGATTAGACGATGGGATCGGTTGGCAGGAGATATTCTGAGACATCAAGGAATCACCATTTTTGTATTGGAGGGAAATTTGGAGAGGAGGGTGGAGGACATCACAGGGGGAGACCAAGAGATGAATACAGTAAACAGATTCAGATGGATGTAGGCTGTAACAGTTACTCAGAGATGAAGAGGCTTGACCAGGAAAGAGTAGCATGGAGAGGTGCATCACCACCAGCCTTCGCACTGAAGACTACAACAGGACAAGTATGCCGAAAACCTAGAATTTATCAAATGCTCGGGCTAATTTTAACTTCCAAATATTTCAGGTGCATTTAGGTTCATATGCAAACTAGTGGGCTCTCAGATGTGACAAAAACTGCTTTCAGGACACAGAGACTAGGGATCGTTTGATCACGACCAATAGGCCTAAAGTGCAACATAATTCAATGTACAATCCATAAAGCACCGAACAAAACCTACAGAAAAGCAACAATATATAAAATACGTTGGGCTTCTTTCCAGACATCCATTGGACAAAGTAATTGAGAATTTTGAACAGGACACACAGTACACAATAATGCATGTCTCTGAAACAGACTAGCAATTCTCAATTGGCACATTCAAACAAAACAAGCCATCCTTCACAGGCATATAACAAAATGTTAATGTTTGCTGCTCTTAAACAAAAATTGTAGTATAAATCTAATATAGGAGAGACAATCTTCATACCTGTATTAACTATTACACAATGGTGAACAGGTGCAATTTGTGACAGTTGTCTTCTTAGATCCACTAAGGGATTCAACCATACATATTTAAGAAACCCTTCGCAAGTCGACTTATTTTTAAGAAATCTTAATGTGTCATTGCTCTGAAATGGCATACTTTTACAATCCACAAAATATAATGCAAAAGCCATCAAATACGACAATTCTTTACTACCTATATAACGTTTTTCATCATTTGGTTAGCTCAAATTGTAGCAGGAGCGACGCGTTTTCGTTTCTAACAGTTTTTCGGGCTTTTCTTATTAATTTAATGTAAGTATGTTCTATAATACTCCACATTATGTACGTGTAATAGCGTTCTCTCTGGAGTAAATTGCCATTGTCAATAATTTCCAAATAAACCTTGAACTACATAAATTCAAGTAAATATTCAATACATGTTGATTAGCTAGTGGAACAACCTAACACTTCGAATAAAAGACATAGAAAAGACTGACACACATTAAAAATAATTAAAATGTGGCTTAGTCACAGTCGTCTGCAAATGATAAAAGAAAACTTCAAGATAGTTGGGAGATCTATATTTTTTTCATGCAGTAGAGTCGTATAAAAGTTTTTAATGGTGTAAGACATCTGATTAACTGTTGAATAAATTCGATTTGCTGGTTTTCATACAGTTTACTTTTAAAAGGGATGATTGATATCACATAGAACATATATCACACAACTAGCACAATTGTTTACCATTGTGGACCTTCTCATTCAGTAATTTCGTTATACTTATTCAAATAAAGAGTATGAAGTAGACATTTTCTCGCTTTCGTAGAAAGAAGAGACAGCAATAGTCTCCAAAATTGGTATGACTGAGTCAGCTGAAGATATATATGTTTTTTTCTTTCCTTTATTGGATTTCACGACCTCCCCACCCCAGAGAGGGGGGGGGGGGCGGGCTAGCAGCAGCGTAATATGCTTCTCTACAGCCTACAGAAAATTTAAAAAATATAATGAGAATAGAAACAAACAAGGAAAACAGGCGATAAAACGGTGAAATTGTAGAAAACTGTAAAATGGCGGTAATTTGTGGAATTTAAAATATAAAAACACTGCGATGATGATGTGGATGAAGAAACACAAGAAGTAGACAGGCACAATTAAAAAACACGATGACAGTCTGATTTCTGTTCACGCGAGATAAAAAACACAACTAGCGACAGTATGGCAGCTGTTCTCAACACTGACAGGGCACGCACAGCACTGAACACTGACTTATAACAGCACTATACTGGTGACACGGCAGCAGATGGGGCGGAGAGGAGGACCCGGACCTATGAGGAGGAAAAGGGGGGAGCAGAGGAAAAGAAAAAAGTGGGAGCCGATGAAGGGAGGGGATGTCATGAAGTTATATTTTTTTCTTTATTGTTATTTTAATATCTTTACAATAAAGGTAGGCCAGAAGCGCCCTAGGTATGCCGCTCTTCTGTGGCAGTGAACACAGACAGGAAGCAGAAAGACAGAAAAAGAAACGAACACGTTGGACAAAAACGAGGGACAGACATAGTAAAATAAATGAAGCTGTCCACGGACGCAGTGTTTGAATAAAAAACGTCCATCACTAAACACAACAGGGAAGAACGTGATTTCAAACGTGAGCGGAGGAGCACAAATGGAGAAACACTGAAACACCCACGAGCACCGGCGATGATCTCTGGCGCAGGAAGATGCACTGTTCATACACAAAGTCTGGGAACTTCCAAAGGGAAGAGGTGCGGCCAGGAGAGAGAGAGAGAGAGAGAGAGAGAGAGAGAGAGAGAGAGAGAGAGAGAGAGAGAGAGAGGGAGGGAGTGTTGATGTCAGTGGGAGAGGAGAAGAGAGGGGGAGGGGAGAGGGTAGGGGGGTTGCGGAAGCCCAGGGGGAAGGGAGGGAGGGAGGGAGGAAAAGAGGGTGCCCTGGAGGAAAAACACAGGGAGAAGAAGGGGAGGATCAAAGTTGGTAGAAGGGGTAGATGGAGGAGAGGAGGGCATCATCAGGGAGAGGAAGTTGGCGGAAGCCACCTTGGGCAAGGGTATGGAGTGTGGAGAGATGGAGACCTGGTGGAATGTGGGAGTACAGGCACGGCAGCAGACGGGGGTGGAAAAGAATGGGAGAGACAAGCAGATGAGGGGGATCAAGTTTGCAGGAGGTGTGGGAACAGAATTAAGTCATACAGGATTCGCATAGGGGAGGGGAAGCGGATGCATTAGGCAAGGTGGAGCGCATGGCGTTCCAGGATTTGAAGGGATTTGTCGAAGGTAGGAGGGGCGGCAATCCAGGCGGTATGGGTGTAGCAGAGAATAAGGTGGATGAGGGATTTATAGGTCTGGAGGACTGTGGAGGGGTCCAGACCCCACGTGCGGCAGAAAGGAGCTTCTGGAGACGGAGTCGGGAGTGTGCCTTGGCTTGAATCGTCCTGAGTTGGGGGGTCCAGGAGAGGCGACAGTCAAGGGTGATACCAAGGTAAATGAGGGTGGGGGTGAGGTTGATAGGACGGCAATAGATAGTGAGATATAAATCGAGGAGACGGAAGGAAGGGGTGGTTTTGCCTACAATGATCGCCTTGAAAGGATTGTCTTGAGCAGCCACTGGTTACACCAAGTGATGAACCAGTCAAGATGGGATTGGAGAATGTGCTAGAAGCATTGCAGGGTGGGGGCGAGGGCAAGGAAGGCGGTGTCCTCAGTGTACAGGAGAAGGGATAAGAGAGGTGAAGGCAGTGTCATGTCCACCCTGTAAAGAAGGTAGAGAAGGGGGGAGAGAATGGATCCTTGGGGCACACCAGTGGAGGGGTAGAAGGTGTAGGAAACCGTGTTATGGATGGTGACATAGGAAGGACGTGGGAAAGAAAGGAGGCAATCAGCTAATAGGAAGGGCGAAGGTTTGGAGCTTGAAGAGAATACCAGAATGCCATACACAGTCATAGGCACATTCAAGGTCAAGGGAGAGGAAGATGGCGGAGCGACGGGAGTTGAGTTGTTCGCAGAGGAGGTGAGTGAGGTGAAGGAGAAGGTCAATGGCAGAGGACAATCAAAAGCCCCATTGGGTAGCAGCAAGGGGGCGGTGCTGGTGGAGATGCTGGTGGCTGCGTCAGGTGAGGATGGATTTCAGCACCTTGCTGAAGACTGAGGTAAGGCTGATGGTGTGGTAGGAGGAGACAGCAGATGGCAGTTTGTCGGGTTTGAGGAACATCAGGATCTGGGAGGTTTTCCACAGGTTGGGGTAGAAGCCGTTGGACAAGACCACATTATATTGTCTGGCCAGGGTGGAGAGGAAGGAGGCAGGAGCTTCACTGAGGTGACGATAGGTAACACAGTCTTGACTGGGAGCAGTGTTGTGTTTTGTGTGGAGTGTAGATATGATATCTTGAGTATTGATAGGGGCACTGAGTTCAGTGTGTGTAATGTTGTCCAAGTACTGGAAGCCAGGAGCGAGTGGAGAGACAGGGGTGTCAGTTCAATCGCAGACATCAGGAAAGAGGGAGTAATCGAACTCGGGATCGTCAGGGAGGGTAAAGATAGCGGAGTGGTAAGAAACAAAATGGTTGGCCTTACTGAGGTTTTCAAGAAAGGGGTGGTCATCATGAAGGAGTGGGTAGTAGGGGGGGTGAGGTTTAGATCCAGTGAGGCAGCAGAAGACTGACCAGTACTTAAATTAGCTGATAGATAGGGTAGCATTAAGACTGCTGCATGTCTGTCGCCATTCCTGGCATTTTTGGCTGCGAGCAAGTTTCGGACGTGTCGCTTGAGTTACCAGTGGCGTCGTAGTGCGTCCCAGTCACATGTGTGAAGGAAGGCACAGTACATATGGCGGGATTTACGGAGGAGAAGGACGGCCTGTGGGGATAAAGTGGGATGGTGCAGGTGGATGGCGATGGTAGGGATGTGGGCCTCCACAGCCTCAGACATGGTCTGCTGGAGAAAGGAGGCAGCATGGGTAATGTCATCAGGGTGGTGGTAGGCGAGGGGGTGGCTATCGATCTGGGTAGTGAGGGTATCCCAGTAGGCATTCCAGTTGGGATGGGAATAATCATGATTGTATTTCGGGAGAGGGTGGATGTGAGGCTTGGGGTGGGGCTGACGACCGTCTGATATGGTGGGTAGGACAGGGAGATGGTCACTGCCTGTAGGGTCGAGGACGTCCACCACTATGTAGCTGAGGAGGTTAGGAGAGCCCAGGACAACATCGGGAGTGGTAATGGATTCAGGGTAGGTGTGTTGGGGAATGGGAATGAGGTCACCCTGGAGGGTGGAGAGGAACCGATGCCACCGCCATAGCCAGGTGGCAAATGACTATGGATTTTTAGGTCAGCGGCAATCACATAGGAGGAGAAGGTACGGTCAATATTGGAAAGGAAGTCGAAAGGAATAGGGGCAGAGGGGCGGACATAGATGGTGGCACAGGTACTAGTAAGGCCGCGAAAGAAGGGACTGGGGATCAGGTCTCTGTGGGGTCAGGAAAAGAGAGGTTGGAGCCGAACAGGGATCTGGCAGTGACGGCCAATAGCTACTCCACCACCCACTATCAGGAGGGGATTATCGGAGAGGTGAAGGAGGCAGGGAGATGTGTGGACGTCATGTTGGGGCTGGAGAAAGGTTTCGTTCAGGAGGAAGCGTCCACATGGTGGGTTGTAAGGGTATGCATAATAAGGTTCTTATTAATGGGAAGGGAATGGATGTTGTTGAAAAGGATATGGTGCTGTCGTGCCATGACAGAAACTTAGACAAGGGTGAAGAGAAGGGAGAAGGTGAAGTGGGCTTGGTTATGGGAGTAGGTGGCATAGGTATTCAGGTGGAAAACGGATCGGGCAGCAAGGGATATCTGCTGGAGGGTGAGGGGGCGCTGTAAAGGATGGACTTTTGGAGTACGATGGTAACGAACCTGATGATGTTCTTAGCAGTGGGAGGGGGGATAAAGGGAGTTGCCAGGAGGCATGGGGACGGTGAGTTGAGGAGTGGAGGGGGGGTCAGGCTTTGCACTTCTGGGAGTAGTTGGGATGAGGAAGGTTAGGTGTTACAGGAAGGAGGGGCCTGGAGGTTCAGACACTGCTGGAGGAAGTGCTCCTGTTTACAGTGCAGGCAGACAGGGGCCTCACGGCACTCAGATGTTAGGTGCACATTGTACACAAACACCTCTAGCAGCGGATGGATTGATGAGGGGAACAGGAGGGTTCAACTTCGTAGCGGCGATGAAACAGGAGGGCACCCTCCTTTAGGAGAAGGTCTATAGAGGGAGCGTGCTCAGTGAAAACCCACATAAGGCAGATGCGACCAGCAGGAATGTATATTCGGCAGAGAGCACACACGTTCAGGTATGGGTGTGCCTTAAGCTCCACCAACACTTCCTCCTCCTTGATCGTCAGCCTAAGTTGAGTGATCATGGCGGTGAGCATCAGCAGATGGCAAGGAGGTTGGGGCTGGTAGGAGGAGGAAGTGGGCTGGGCAGGGGTGAGGATGGCGTTGGAACCGGAGTGGATAATTGGCATCTGGGCAAGGATATCAGAGTGGAGGGTTGGGGTGGTGGATTTGATGAGGAACGAGTCACATCGCAGGACAAGGAGGGAGGTGGGGGCAATAGGATAGTACTTACAGAGTAGAAGAGTGAGGTTGTAGGCTTCCAGGAGGTGGGTGTCAGTGCGGAAGAAAATGTAGGTGTGGGTAGGCGGAGAATAAGTGGCTGAAGAAGCTGGAGGGGGAGGGGTGAGATCCATGAGATCTTCAGCGGGGCTGAGGGAGAGGGGGCAAGGGTTTTCTTGGAGCTTGTGGATTGGGTGGGGGTGACGTTGGGCCGTTCTTTGGGAGCAGGGTGTGAGGAGGTTTGGGGAATGGGAGTTACAGGCAGGTGGCGGAGGGTGGAAGGCTCCATTGCTGTAGCTGGCAGTTGTGGTGGCAGTGGTGTTGGTGTCGGTAGCAGAAAAGCTTCAGCATGTACTGTGGCCCTATGTGTTACAACCCGCACTGGGGCTAAAGATGCAGGAATGGCAGGGGAAAGAGGAAGGGGAGGGAAGGGATCAGGCTGTGTAGAGGGAGTAGGTGTGGTTGCAGGGGTGGAAGGGAGACTGAACAGAGTGGGGTAAGGATGGACATGAGGGGTGGGATGGTCATGGGAGGGTTAGCCTGTGCACACCACATAATGGTGGTAGCTGAAGCAGAGGGAGAAGTGTAGACCACAGAGGTGGTGAGATTGGACATGGTAGAAGAGACTGAAACGACAAAAGACGAAGATGAAGACTAACACAAAGACACAGACGATGACAGTGTCCAGGAGGAGCCCATGGAGGAAGACTGCTGCTGAGCTACAACAGCAGTGAGTGGGGCTGGGGCCCCGACCTGCTGCTGCAGCGGTGGAGGACAAGCATCAGCTGCGGGCTGGTGGAGACGGTAATGGTGGTGGCAGCAGCAGGGAGCACCGGGAGATGGCTACACGGTGACCAGGTGGTGGCAGCAGCAGCAAGCACCGGGAGCCAGCGGCGGCATCAGCAAGCACCAGAAGGCGGCGATCAGGCGGCGGGCTCCGGGAGGCAGGGGCGGCAACAGCAGCGAGCACCGGGAGGAGGCGACCAGGCAGCTGCAGCAGTGAGCACTGGGAGACAGTCAACAGGCAGCAGTGAACTGTGGGTGGCGAGGACCAGGCGGCGGGCAGCAGGCACCAGTGATGGCGTGCAGATGGACGGAAAGACGACAGCACTGGCTGGGGCCCTGCAAGTCGACGATACACTCTGAGTGTAGCCCAGACAGTGTAATTCCTTGACTGGGAACTGAGGGACTCCAACCCTCAAATGCTGAAGATATAATGACAGCTCCTGCTTTAAATCGTCTGCTACAGTGGCTACTGTAGTAATGACACGACGACATCCCTCGAGAGTGCCAAAATATATCTTTGAAAGGATCAGCCACAGTATCTCTTCTGATGTGTATACAAATAAAGGCACTGTAATTTAAATTGTCTGCTAGAACGGCTGCCACTGTCACGACTATAAATTGACAACAAAGATATCTATCGATGCCTTTGAGAACGCCAAAGGATATTTTTGAAATCAACTTGTTTGTACTTTGTTGCACCACTTTCCGTTGCACCACTTTCCATCCACCATTGCTCCTTCGTTGCTCCATTTAGAAACACAAGCGTTCTGTATAGTTATCATGGAGTAATTGTCAGTAAAAGCACTCCATCTTCAGGCCACAAGTGGCCTACCGGGACCATACGACCGCCGTGTCATCCTCAGAGGAGGATGCAGATAGGAGGGGCATGGGGTCAGCACACCACTCTCCCAGTCGTTATGATGGTATTCTTGACTGAAGCTGCTTCTAGTCGGTCGAGTAGCTCTTCAATTGGCATCTCGAGGCAACAGCGCATGGCGGCTGGATGGTCACCCATCCAAGTGCCGGCAACGCCCAGCTGCACTTAACTTTGTTGATCTGGTGGGAACCGGTGTATCCACTGTGGCAAGGCCGTTCCCGGAGTAATTGTCAGTGCTATACTACATTCGATTTCAGTGTGTTTTCATTTTATTACTGAAGAAAATGAATACAGGGTTGCCAGGCTGCTGCACTCAAGACGATAACTTGACAAGATATCTATCGACGCCTTCGAGAATGCCAAAATCTATCTTTGAAAGCAACTTTTTTGTACTTTGTTGCATCATTTTCTGTTGCACCACTGCCCATCCACCACTGCTCCTTGGTGGCTCCATTTAGAAACACGAGCATTCTGTAGCAGTTATCGTAGAGTATTTGTTTGTGCTATATTACATTCGATTTCAGTGTGTTTTTGTTTTATTACTGAAGAGAAACTGAAAACAGGGTCGCCAGGTACAGTTTCACAGCTTCCAGAACTACGAGATAAACAACCTACGTCTGAGTTTCTTTAACAGAGTATGCACGGGCAATATTTGCAAACCAATGTCATATCCCAACATCTTGAAAGATTTAGAGACGAATAAATGAATGAACTTAATACATAACCAAAAAAGCAAGCCGTACCTGTATAAACTTCGTGATTTGTGAGATCAAGCACTGGATGAATTGTTGATTAAGCTGGGTCTCCACAGGCATGAACTGTTTACTCATGCATCCCACCACTCACAGAAGTCAACTTTCATGTGGAAACACTCTACTTGCACATTGTCTTGGAAACTTACCACTGAGTTAGAAAAGTAAAAAGCTTCCTGGGGCCCTATTCTGTATGTTTCCGCCGTTTCGCCTATCGATTTTGTACGCGAGCATATCGAACGGTCTTGTTATCGAAGGAGAGCGCCAACATTAGTCTGTAAGCATTTTGGTAGCGATGCCGAACGGTCCTACCAAACTAAAACGCTATTGTGTTCTCCTCGCGCCAACCAATCAAAACCAATCTGCCTCAGATTCGCGCTTGTGCACTGTAGCAGCACGAACTTGCACGAACCCGAGGCTAGTAGCCGACACAGGGACGGTATTCTTCACAGTACCGAAAAGTATGGTTAGAGTACTTTCAAATTTCGATGACTGCACGCTTCAATGAATGCATGATAACGATAGAATATTGACTGTGTTCTGGAAACTTGTCATAAATGTCACATTATGTCATTTTAGTCTCATTCACACTGACGTATTCTTTTGGATTTTCCGTTTCGGAATATGAGTTAGGAATGGAGTGCAGTACCTCAGTGTACAAATCTATGCATAGAAACACCTTAAAAATTTGTCAATTTTTCTGTTTTCCGTCGTTCCTTAGTTGCTTCAGAATTCATGAGGGGCGTTTCGTCTATACAATTAATCGAAGGCAGTTTGTTTATTGCCATACGCGTTTTGCTTCTTTTATTCGTGAAGATGCTTCATAAATAATAGAAGCGAAACGCCTATGGCAATAAACAAACTGACTTCAATTAGTTACATAGACGGAACACATCTCCCAAATAAAAAAAATAATAATTTTTTTTGAGTGTGTTAAAGAATAAGAATTTGCATATAATGTGATCGTAACTCGCTCCTAGAGAAGTAGCCTACTTCCCTATAGGATACTTCGATCTGGTTCAAAAAAACAAAATTTAAAAAAAAAACGCCATTTCGAGTGCGTGTGACGAGTGCAGTTATAGAAGTTCGTTCTAGTTTATAACATGCATTTTTGATGAATCAAAATGTTTCATATATGGTGATACAATCTAAAAATATTGTTGCAGGAATCTTTCATCTCTGCTTATTGTTGTTAAGGATTCGACCGCAGATAAATACTTGTGACAAACCAAAGTATAAAGACGATTTCTGCTAGCTTCATTCTCAGTAATTTGAGTTGTGCTCTTAGATTCCTGTCTGACCACACAGTCGGAAATCCCTACGTATTCTGAAAAAAATGGTTTATTATTTCTGACAAGAAAAAGTATAAATGTAACTCTCAGTTGTTTCACGCACAGCAATTTCATCTTTCATTTCTTAAACAACTGGAAGTCACGAAATTGAAGATACTCATTACTGAGAAAGCGCGCTATTACATGTAAATAGCAACGAATATTTCAGGAAAATGCTTGACTTTGACGATTAACGAAGTCTCAGAACGTGTTATAAATGCGAAGAGGAAAGAAAATGTTAGTACAGAGCGGTATTCGAATTGACGACCTTTGAATGACAGTTTTTGTGTGTGTGTTATGGTGTAATTTATGGGAAGTAAAAATGTAAATCCAGAATATAAAAAAATTGTAGTAAATAAAGAATAAGAAAAAAACAAACAAATAAAAAGTGAGTGACTTTTTTTTAACATCTTTTGTTGTGGAGACTTTGGAAACGGTTGCCTCAGATGTGGTGTCCGACAATACAGACAAAACAATTCTACACTATGTGATCAAAAGTATCCGGACACCTGGTTGAAAATGACTTACAAGTTCATGGCTCCCTCCATCGGTAATACTGGAATTTAGTATGGTGTTGGCCCACCATTAGCCTTGATAACAGCTTCCACTCTCACAGGCATACATTCAGTCAGGTGTTGCAAGGTTTCTTGGGGAATGGCATCCCATCCTTCACGAAGTGCTGCATTGAGGAGAGGTATCGATGTCGGTCAGTGAGGCCTGGTACGAATTCGGCATTCCAAAATATCCCAAAGGTATTCTATAGGCTTCAGGTCAGGACTCCATGCAGGCCAGTCCATTACAGGGATGTTATTGTCATGTAATCACTCCACCATAGGCCGTGCATCATGAACAGGTGCTTGATTGTGTTGAAAGATACAAATGCCATACCCGAAACGCTCAACAGTGGGAAGTAAGAAAGTGGTTAAAACATCAGTGTAGACCTGTGCTGTGATAGTGCCATCCCCGAAACGCTCAACAGTGGGAAGTAAGAAAGTGCTTAAAACATCAGTGTAGACCTGTGCTGTGATAGTGCCACGAGAAACAACAAGGGGTGCAAGAACCCTCCATGAAAAAAGCGACCACACTATAACACCACTGCCTCCAAATTTTACTCTTGGCACTATACACGCTCGCAGATGACGTTCACCAGGCATTCGCATTACACACACCCTGCAACCATATCTCAACACTGTGTAACGTGATTCATCACTTCACACAATGTCTTTCCACTGTTCAATCGTCCAATGTTTACGCTCCATACACCAAGCGAGGTGTCGTTTGACATTTTGTAGGGAGCACATTGTGCTTATGTGGGAGCGTTCTAGATGCTTGTAAAACAATAAACTGGTAGCTAAGGAAGTCTTTTTATTCCATGATTACCGGTTTCGGCGAAACTAAAGCCGCCATCATTGGATCTTAGGACACATACAGGCTACAACATCAAGGCAACCATAAGTCGTTTGACATTTACTAGCGTGATGTGTGGCTCATGAGCAGCCGCACAACAGTGAAATCCAAGTTTTGTTACCTCTCGCCTAACTGTCAGAGTACTTCCAGTGGATCCCAATGTAGTTTGGAATTCCTGTGTGATGGTCTGGATAAATGTCTGCCTATTACACATTACGATCCTCTTCAAGTGTCGGCAGTCTCTGTCAGTCAACAGACAAGGAAGGTCTGCATGGATTTGTGCTGTACGTGTCCCTTCATGTTTCCACTTCACTATCACATTGGAACGAATGGACCAAGAGATGTTTAGGACTGTGGAAATCTCGCATACAGACGTATGACACAAGTAACACCCAATCACCTGACCAGGTTCGAAGTGCGTGAGTTCTGCGGAGCGTCCATTCTGCTCCCTCACAGTGTCTAATGACTATCAACGTTGCTGATATTGAGTACCTGGCAGTTGGTGGCAGCACAATGCAACTAATATGAAAAACGTATGTTTTGGGGGTGTCCGGATACTTTCGATCACGTAGCATACCTATGATGCATCACTTGATAAATCTGCTATATAGTTATGCTGGAGATAGGTAGCGTTATCCTGGGTAAACCATTTTTATTTATCATCAACAATGTTCAACATAATACATTAGGTCTGTAATTACAGATACCATGTGTGCAACCAATGAGAGTTTGTAGTGCTCTACTATAGCGGGTATGTACAATAACACAGCCTGCATGTGAATAAGCACACACTTTATCACAACAAAGTTGCTACGAAAAGGTTACATCTGCACTGATCAAAGCCTTCAGCCACAATCTCTGTCAGAGATTGCATGCATATGGTCTCAGTCAACAACCACTGCTATTGTTTATTCTTAGAGAGTTCCTAAAGTGCCCCTCTCCCTGGCAGCATGGAGCACTGTGAGGGGATGTGCATGGTGTGCAGAAGGCAATGACAAAATGTGGAGATAGAGAGATCGCCAGGGCTCCATGTGGACAGTACGGGTATGTTGTCATCTCCAGCAGTTGGCATGGGGTGGTGGTATACACAGCATGGCATACAGTTGATATCATGAATATGCCCTGGTGCACAGCTGAAGTATGGCTGTGTGGTGCAATCGGGGGTCACAGGGATATGGAGAGGTCACCAGAACAGCTTGGGGAACGATGATGGTGAGGAGACTAATCTTTGGAGAAGTGGGAGGTGAGAGTGGTGGTATTAATGTGGTACATTAAATGTTCTCTTGAAGTGACGGGCAATAGAGCCATACTCGACCTGAAGGCTGGCTCTCGACGAGGAGGTCGTCGTCGATCAACTTGATGTAAATGTCTTCAGGAAGAAACTCGTGAACATCAAGGTGCAATTCCAAACCCAGGGCAACATCACCATGAAGTGGTGAGTCATCTTACGGATTAGTGGAGCGCAGTTTGGAGGGATCATCATCCAGTAAAGCCTCCTACAGAGTCGAGGAGACCACGAATGTAAAATTAGAGACATTAGAGTGGAGCGTACACGAAGGCTTTCAGACAGTCGTTCTTCCCACAAACCATACGCGACTGGAACAGGAAAGGGAGGTAATGACAGTGGCACGTAAAGTGCCCTCCGCCACACACCGTTGGGTGGCTTGCGGAGTATAAATGTAGATGTAGACACCAGTTTAAGGCAATCGACACTTGTAAGTTTCCCATGTAGGATTATGTCAGAAGCACAGTTGTCTGTCAAAGTACGTTGCAGGTACCTGAGTAGGGGGTTGCCAGCCTGATTGCATTGTGTCATTGCATAATACCACAAACTCCTATTCTTTTAAAGCCTTGTGGAGGAATATCTTAGTTGCAGAATGAGAAAGACGAGGTGATAGCCGGAGGTGTGTGATGTGTCATTTTGCTTGCAAAACAAGATTGGACAGATCAGGTGGTGTAGTCAACAGTTGTTGGAATACATTAGCGGGGAAGAAGAGCACTTCGCTATAGAGAAATTCAGTGACCAAAGCCCCAAGGTATTGTTTCTGAGTCTTATACATTAGCAGGAGTCCCCCACAATATTTCCTCTGTCCAGCATCCACCATGGCGTATGAAAGCTGCCTTTAAGGTGCGATGCCACCACTCGATGAGACCTTGCCCTGTGGATAGTACATTGTCATTCTAAATCGATGAGTACCGCCCTTGTTGCAGAACTTGAGGAGGAGGGTCATTTCAAGCTGCCAATCTTGGTCAGTTATTATGATTGTAGGATAAACAAAGAGCAAAATCCAAATGTCGATAAGGGCTTTGAATTTGGCCATTGAGTGGTATAGCTTCTACCCATCAAATGATGCAGTCGATCACTAACAGGATGTACCGATAACCATCAGAGATGGGGTGTGCGAAGTTATGTAACTGGTCGTAGATGATGTGGCGAGATGGTTGAAGAACAAAGGGGCGTGATAATTTTTGCGAGATGCCACAGAGAATCCAAAGGGACTTGCCCGGAATACGCTGAAGTTCTATCTGGAGGTTCATAGAGGGGTCGCTAAGAAGAGCTGGTAACTGGTGGGGTTGCTGTTGTGCTTCCGCAAATTGATCATAGTTTAAAAGCGACGTCATGATGTTGATAAGTGAGAGCTAATCTGCCATGCCATTTTGCACACCTATAATATGAAGAACTTTGGCGGTGAACTGTGCAACATAACCCAAATCTTGAAACTGTTGGGGGCAGGTGTCCTTGTATGGGTTTTGGATAGAGTCTATGAGCAGTCAGTGGCCTATGTAAACAATCAGATGGTGCCACTTGATATCTAGCTAGAAGTAACTTACTGCATTATAAATGATAGTAGCTTTCGGTCATACACAGACCCACTGCACTGCAAATGCGAGAGCTTACACAAGAAAAAAATGGAAACGATGCTGAACACCCATACTTCTAGCTGCAGCATCATGCCTATAATGGAGTCGCTTGTTTCCGCCATTTTGATAAGCTGGGCATCAGGGAGGGGATATGTCAAAGTAGTGGTTTGGAGGAGACAGTGTTTAATGTGTTCAGAAGTGGATAGCATCTCTGCAGTCCACATGAGTTTACTTACACTGACAATGTTTTCGCCAGTGAGGGTGTCTGGAGAGACAGTTCTGGCGGTAAAAATTAACCATGCCTACAAACCAGCATAGTCTATGATAGTCCTGTGGCAGCAGTAGTTGCTGAATTATCTCTAAGCGCTGTGGCACAGGGCGAATGCTGGAGATGATTACTCTGTGCCTAAAGAAATCGACTTCCTTTTGTGGGAGTTGGCATTTTTCTTCGTTGATCAAAACTCTGTTAACAGAGAGCCTGTTGAAAACTTGTTTGAGGTGCATATTATGGGAGTTTTGATCCGATGAGAAAATACGAATACCCTGAAGACAAGCATATCACAATGAGTACTTGAGTAGTACACTATCAGTAAAACAGTTGCGTGGCAATCTTGAATCCATGTGGTTTACACTCAAATAAGGCAAAAGGTGTGATAACAGCCATTTTGTGGATATCATCTGAGCACATAGGGGTTTGCAGGTATCCTTCCTTGCACTCCATGACACTAAACACAGAGGCATCCAGCAGATAATGATTGCAGTCCTGGATGTTCAAGACTGGGCAGCTGTCCAGTGTAATGAGAACAATGAGAGCTCTGTAACCACCACTCAACATGGCAGATTCGTCTTATATTAACTAATATAATGGGAGGAGCCCTGGAGCTGTTAGAGGGCCGCTCACTGTCAGCCTGTAAGAGTTTGTTGACCATTGCCCCAATGACAATAAGTAGATCCAGCAGTAAAGTATGTGGTCTTTGACATACCAAGGTCCATGTGTAGTCTCGATCTTATGAGCGGTTCCATATTAAATGCACACTGCACAAACTGGTCTTGCAGGGAAGAGTATGAAGAGCATGAAGGTACATAAGAAGAATGGTGAGCGAGAAGTGTACTGACCTTTATGTTGGCACATGATGATAATGCTGTAGGTGTATCAAAGGATGGCCAAAGAGTTTCAAGGTCATCTCGGTGCAATGAGACAGCAGTTGTGTCAGAATCAGGTGAAGGTAGTCAATGAAACTGGTCGAGACAGCCCTGTGCGAAGTGCATTTCTTCCTTAACTTTATGAATTCTGCACTGGGTGGTCATTATCCTGCTGATCATCGTGTGTGAGTTTAAATAGAGCTGCTGTAGTTTCTGAACTCGATCAGTGATGTGAAGGCGGTCCTAAAGGTACTGGTGGAAATCAGACATTACAATAAGTCGCGGAATCTGTTGCATAAAGTGGGCATCTCTGTCGCGCTAGGCCACTGAGGGGGCGTGGCCGACGACACCTGTGGCAGAGCAGCCACTAGCAGTCGTCAAAATGTCGCCATACACATCATGAACCAAGCAGAAGTTTTAAAGGATGTCTGCAGCAAATACTGGCTCACTAATATCTACAGCAATGCATTTCCAGATGAAAACGTCATCAAAACCTAGGTCCAATGTGCTGGTCTGAGATCCATAGACTCATATTATTGAGTCGTTTACTGTGCAAAGCTGAATGGCTCAGCAGAATGGGATTGGGGATGGAGAAGATGACAGCAAAGTACTGCTTCTAACCAGCGTTGAACAAAGAAGTATTGGATGCGGAAGCAGTCAAGTATGATGAGCCTGTTCTATGATGAGAGCGAAAGGGATAGAGCCATCATCATCATTCCAAGTGTCTAGGTGACAGTGACGGTTCGATGCACCTCTTCGAACCACACATTGAGTTTGGTTGTGTGATACCAGCAGAAGCTGTACTCCCCAAGTGGGGGATAGCTGGCACGTAGGTGGGGGTTCATTGTTACTGTGCATTAGTCATCACTCGAGCCTGTGGTGGTTACATCAATAGGCAGAGATCAGATAGATCAGCTCAGCTCATGGTAGGTATGAGGTTGGTTGCACTCCTGCTGTGGTTGCAAGTCAGGCCCAATGCCACTGTTGTCTGTATTATTAATATATTCTCAATGCTTTACAACGGAAAATATTCTATTTGTAGGTTTGAGGCAAGCATATGACATCTCTTGTTCCTGATCAACAATGGGCAATTGAGCTTTTGGGGGAATTTTGACGATCCATATTGTCCACAGTGTGTTGTTGGGCAGGAGGTGCAAATCTATTTTTGTGTTTAACCAGAATGATGGTCGCAATGGATACCTGTCCTCTAAATCTTCTTTGAAGATGACATGTTGCTCTGGGGTGCAGGAAAGGCAGTGGAGGATTGCTGTTTTAGCAGCCTCATGTTTATTGGCTAAGGGTGGGATGAGGATGATATCGCTGATTATATTCGTATGTTCGCCCAAGTGACGAAGCAGATAGACGAGTTTTGAGCTGTCTGTGATGATGTCACACAAAGCAAAAATGGTCTCCACGATGGCAAACCACAGGCTTGGTTGATCTGGGCGGAAAAGATGGCTTAAGATGAGTCCCCAAATATGGAGTACATTGCCATGGCGACATCTGTGTGGGAAGAAGAGCTACACAATTTTATTTCATAGGTGGAACACCTTGATGGCTGACTGCATGAGACCCAGAGCAATTGACTTTGCATGCGATGGAAATGACACCACAGTCCAAGTGAGCAAACACAAATCTCATCAGTTGGATTGGCGTGGCTCAAAAGTATTCCAGTTTGCAAATGGAGCAGAATCAACTGAAAAATCACAAAGTAGGTTGTCTGATGCACTCCATTGTTCAGCAGCACCACTATTCAGTGTCAGAACACTGTCATCAAGAGTGTCACCATCACTTTTAAGAACTTAAGGCATATGGAGGATGTTATCCATAATACTAGATATTATAGCACAAGAGCTGCTGTCTGGATGCATGAAAAGCGCAGCACAAGGAGGGTATGATGGTAGCCTTGTAACTGTGAAATAACTGTATATTCCCTACAATGAATGTGAACATGGTCATTGTAGGTCTCCATTGCAGTACTCTACTGTAGAAGGCATGTGGAATGTACAATACCACATCCCATATCTGAATAACTGCAAACTTTATTATAACAAAATTAGTACAGCAGAGCACAGATGTCGCCATGGCAACGTACTCCATTTTTGGGGACTCATCTTAAGACATCTTTTCCGCCCAGATCAACCAAGCCTGTGGTTTGCCATCGTGGAGACCATTTTTGCTTTGTGTCACATCATCACAGACAGCTGAAAACTCATCTATCTGCTTCGTCACTTGGGTGAACATACGAATATAATCAGCGATATCATCCTCATCCCACCCTTAGCCAATAAACAAGAGACCGCTGAAACAGCACTCCTCCACTGCCTTTCCTGCACCACAGAGCAACATGTCATCTTCAATGAAGATTTAGAGGACAGGACTCCATTGTGACTATGGTGCTGGTTAAACACAAAAACTTCTGCACTGGTTGAACCCATTAGCCATACTCTCTGTCAGAGGTTGCTCACGTGTGATCTCAAGTGAATGTCAGCATTATTGTTTATTGTCACTGTATTCCCACAAGTATATTTTTATTTTGAACAGCATGACAGATGCATATTCACACTTGTTTACTTTCAAGAAATACTTTAACAAAAATAATTACATAACTTGTACTTATTCACTCCATTCCCATCTGATACAGGCATCAAATGAATTTATCATTTTCACATGTTCCCTGTGGGACGTTTGATTGTTTTGGCAATTTTCTACCAATCCTGTTTCTTTTACTTCTGAATTTGTGCTGTGAATCTCATTGGTCACAGAAGCACATATAATATCTATATTCTTCTATCAGGAACATTACATTCTCTTCAGACCACTTGGTCATTCAGCTCATATCAACAGCAACAGAAGTAGACACAGTAGCAGGAAAGCACTGTGTCCTATTAGCGCCAACGCAGGGAGGACACAAACTTCCTTTGCTGGTTCAAAATGGTTCAAATGGCTCTGAGCACTATGCGACTTAACTTCTGAGGTCATTAGTCGCCTAGAACTTAGAACTAATTAAACCTAACTAACCTAAGGACATCACACACATCCATGTCCGAGGCAGGATTCGAACCTGCGACCGTAGCGGTCGCTCGGTTCCAGACTGTAGCGCCTAGAACCGCACGGCGATTCTCGCCGGCCTTTGATGGTTCACTGGAAAACCAACAACCAGCAGATGACAAGCAAACACAAGCAAATGAGACCCGCACGTGACCAAATGACGTTTGCACACATGTGCCAAGTGTTTACACCACAGAGAATTCTCGTTTGCTGTTGTATGTTCGCTTGTGTTCGATTTGGTGTAAAGGGATCAGAACGAGAATTATCACTAGTGTGCACGCTAGGCAATATGTAAACAGCGCGAAATTGTATGTTGACAGCATTTGCAGGTGTTTGCCTGTGACCTGCTGGTTGTAGGTTTTTCAACAAAACTTCAAAGGAAGTTCGAATACTCTCCACACTGGTGCTAGCAGTAGGGATGTTTCTGTCTACTACACAGATAGAAAAAACCTCGCAACACCAAACAGTAATTGATGCAGTGTAATGAAATTTCAGGAATACATTTGTCTGGGTAACATATTTAAGTGATTAACATTGCACTATCACAGATTAATGTAAGTGTAAGAAATGCATTTTAGATATGAAGTGTTGGTACATGGTTAACCAGTGTAACTGCCAGAATGTTGAATGCAAGCCTGCAAACATGCATGAATTGTATTGTAAGATGTCAGTTGTCAGTTTGAGGAATAGATTTCCATGCCCATTGCACTTGGCCTTTCAATACTGGGCAGTTGATACTGTTTGTGGATGATGCTAGACTTGTCGTCCAATGTCCTATATGTGTTCAATTGGAGACAGATCTGGTGATCAAGCAGGCTGAAGCAACATGTCAACACTCTGTAGAGCATGCTGGCTTACAATAGCAGTAAGTTTCCTGTTGGAAAACACCCCTGGAATGCTGTTCAATAATGGAAGCACAACAGCTCGAATCACCAGATTGATGTACAGACTTGCAGTCAGGGTGCATTGGAGAACCATGAGTGTGTTCCAAGTGTCCTGTCCATTTCATCAAATTCCTGATTTGGGGTTTGAATAGGACTTGAGATCAACTTACTTTCATTTATTCCGCTCCTAACAAGAAATAAAAATATAATAATAAACGAATCATCAATTAAATATTTTATTGTCCAAGCAATGGCATCGACAATACTATTATTTTCAATTTTGCTGATTCAAATAAAATATCCAATGGGATGGGAAACAGAATTTATCCCATCAATAATAATTAGATCTAGATTATTATTAAAGATTGGAGCTGCACCTTTCCATTTCTGATTCCCAGAAGTAATAGGAGCCTCAAGATGAAATAATTGTTTAACATTAATAACATGACAAAAAATTGCCCCAATAATGGTCTTATCCTATTGTATTCAATTAAGAACTTTCATTTGAACAATTATTATCTTAAGAATTATTATTGGAGCAATAGGAGGTTTAAATCAAACATCCATACGACAATTTCTAGCATATTCGTCAATTAGACACTTAGGGTGAATAATTAGATCATTAACAGTCAGAGAAAACATCTGAGAACCATACTTTATTATTTACTCACTATTAAGATTAATTATAGTTTTATTATTTAAGCAAATAAATTTATTTTCCATAAACCAAATTTATTCAGCCAGAAATATAAAAACTGAAATTAAATTCATAATATTTTTATCTTTACTATCTTTAGGTGGCCTACCACCATTCCTTGGATTTTTACCAAAATGAATTGTAATACAATCATTAATAGAAAACAATATAACAACTCTTATAACTATCATAGTTGTATTAACTACAATTACACTCTACTATTACATACGTATTAGATTCTCAGCTCTAATAATATCATACACAGAAAATTCATGATCTATAAAGATAAAGTCCCAAAAATCAAGAATCATTCTTCCCATAACAGTAATAATTTCAACAATAGGATTGATTTCAACATCAACCTTAATTTCATTATACTAAGGACTTAAGTTAATCAAACTAATAACCTTCAAAGTTATAATTAAAAGAATGATCTTTTAGGCCTTAGTAAAATTTTACACCTCTAGAATTGCAGTCTAGAATCATAATTGAATATAAGACCTAAGTATGGTAAGAGAGAAAACATCTCATAACTAGATTTACAGTCTACCACCTAAAATTCAGCCATCTTACCGCAAAAATGATTATTCTCAACAAACCATAAGGACATTGGTACTTTATACTTCCTATTTGGAGCATAAGCAGGAATAGTAGGAACATCAATAAGAATACTTATTCGTGCTGAACTTGGTCAGCCCGGATCTCTAATTGGGGATGACCAGATTTATAATGTTATTATTACAGCTCACGCATTCGTAATAATTTTCTTTATAGTAATACCTATTATAATTGGTGGATTTGGTAATTGACTTGTTCCACTAATAATCGGTGCACCAGATATAGCATTTCCACGAATAAATAATATAAGTTTTTGATTACTACCACCTTCACTAACCCTTCTTCTTACATCTTCTATAGTAGATAATGGTGCTGGTACAGGATGAACAGTTTACCCTCCTCTAGCAGGAGCTATTGCACACGGGGGTGCATCTGTAGATCTAGCTATTTTTTCACTACACTTAGCAGGTGTATCATCTATTCTTGGTGCAGTAAATTTCATTACAACAGCAATTAATATACGATCAGAAAGTATAACTTTAGATCAAACACCTTTATTTGTATGATCTGTAGCTATTACAGCCCTACTTCTCCTTCTTTCACTTCCAGTTTTAGCAGGAGCTATTACTATATTATTAACAGACCAAAATTTAAATACATCATTCTTTGACCCTGCAGGAGGGGGTGACCCAATTCTATATCAACATCTATTTTGATTCTTTGGACACCCAGAAGTATATATTTTAATTCTACCAGGGTTCGGAATTATTTCACACATTGTATGTCAAGAAAGAGGAAAAATTGAATCATTTGGAACATTAGGTATAATTTATGCTATATTATCAATTGGACTAATAGGATTTATTGTATGAGAACATCATATATTTACAGTAGGAATGGATGTTGACTCACGAGCATATTTTACATCAGCAACAATAATTATTGCTGTACCTACAGGAATTAAGGTATTTAGATGATTAGCTACATTATATGGAAGTAAATTCAAGTTCAATGCACCATTACTATGAGCTCTAGGATTTATTTTCCTATTTACAATTGGTGGATTAACAGGATTATTATTAGCAAATTCGTCACTTGATATTGTATTACATGATACATATTATGTAGTAGCCCACTTCCATTATGTATTATCTATATGAGCAGTATTTGCAATTATAGGGGGTGTTATTCAATGATATCCACTATTCACAGGATTAACTATAAATAATACATGATTAAAAATCCAATTTACAATTATATTCATTGGAGTAAACTTAACATTCTTTCCTCAACACTTCTTAGGATTAGCAGGAATACCTCGACGATACTCAGACTACCCAGACGCATATACATCATGAAATGTAGTATCAAGAATTGGATTGTAAATATATGAGAAAGAATGGTTACAAACCGAGCAATTATATTTAGAGCTAACATAAGAAGATCAACAGAATGACTACAAAATAACCCTCCTGCAGAACATTGTTACTCAGAATTACCATTAATCTCTAGATTCTAATATGGCAGATTAGTGCAGTAGATTTAAGCTCTACAAATAAAGGTTTGACCTTTTATTAGAAAATATTCAAATGGCAACATGATCAAATTCATCCCTTCAAGATGGAGCTTCACCATTAATGGAGCAACTATCATTCTTTCATGGTCATACTATGGTCATATTATTATTAATTACAGTAATTGTAGGTTATGCCTTAAGTTACATATTATTTATTGCCTATACTAACCGAAATATACTCCATGGACATTTAATTGAAACAATCTGAACAGCTTTACCAGCAATTACACTAATTTTTATTGCCCTTCCATCATTACGACTATTATATTTACTTGATGATTCAGTAGATGCAATAATTACAATTAAAACCATTGGACGACAATGATATTGAAGATATGAATATTCAGACTTTATAGACGTAGAATTTGACACTTATTTAACACCAGAACAAGACTTAGAAAATGATGGATTTCGACTTCTAGATGTAGATAACCGAACAATCCTACCAATAAATACAGAAGTACGAGTATTAACAAGAGCATCAGATGTTTTACACTCATGAGCAGTTCCTGCATTAGGTATTAAAATTGATGCAACACCAGGTCGATTAAATCAAGGAACTTTTACAATAAATCGACCTGGATTATTCTTTGGACAATGCTCAGAAATCTGTGGAGCAAACCACAGATTTATACCAATTGTAATTGAAAGAACTTCAGTAAATTTATTTATTAAGTGATTATCTAAGATAATTTAAAGAGTTAGTTAAAATAAATAACATTAGAGTGTCAATCTAAAATAACTAAACAAATTAGTACACCTTGAAATTCATCAGATGATTGAAAGTAAGTAATGGTCTCTTAAACCAAATAATAGTAAATTAACGACTACTTCTGATGGGGAAATTATATCCAAATCCCTCAAATATCCCCTCTTATATGATTCTCACTATTCATCATATTTTGAGCTACATTAATCTTGTTTAATCAAATAAACTTCTTCTCATTTAAGCCTAATCTTATATAAAAGAGCAGAAAGAGGAACAATTGAAATAAAAAACTTAAATTGGAAATGATAACAAATTTATTCTCAACATTTGACCCATCAACTAACATCTTTAATTTATCATTAAATTGAACTGGAACATTTCTAGGACTATTATTAATCCCATCATTATTTTGACTTACACCATCACGAATTAACATTATCTGAAATAAACTAAATTTAACCTTACATAATGAATTTAAAACACTACTTGGACCAAAATCATTTAATGGAACAACATTCATTTTCATCTCAATTTTTATTATAATATTATTTAATAATTTTATAGGATTATTCCCTTATATTTTTACTAGAACAAGACATTTAGCATTAACATTTGCAATTGCCCTACCTATATGACTAAGATTTATATTATTTGGATGAATTAATCATACTAATCATATATTTACACACCTTGTACCATAAGGTACACCGCCTGCATTAATATCATTTATTGTACTAATTGAAACAATTAGTAATGTCATTCGATCAGGTACATTAGCAGTACGATTAGCAGCAAATATAATTGCAGGACACTTATTATTAACCTTATTAGGAAACACAGGACCATCTATAGCAATAAACTTAATCTCATTACTAATTTTTGGACAAATACTTCTATTAATTCTAGGGAAGTATATTAAACCTACGTTAACAACTCACTCAAACCACCCATTCCACTTAGTAGACTATAGACCTTGACCATTAACAGGAGCAATTGGAGCAATAGTCCTAGTATCAGGACTAGCAAAATGATTCCACCTATTTAACATTAACTTATTCATAATTGGATTTGGAATTACCCTACTAACTATAATTCAATGATGACGAGATGTAGTACGAGAAGGAACATATCAAGGACTACATACAGGATTTGTATCAATTGGATTACGATGAGGGATAATTTTATTTATTGCATCAGAGGTATTATTCTTCGTTTCATTTTTTGAGCATTCTTTAGAAGAAGATTAGCACCAACAATTGAACTAGGAATACTATGACCTCCAATAGGAATTCAACCCTTCGACCCTATACAAATTGCATTACTTAATAAAGCTATTCTTTTAGCATCAGGAGTAACAGTAACATGAGCACATCATAGTTTAATAGAATCTAACCATACTCAAGCATTACAAGGATTATTCTTCACAGTATTATTAGGACTATATTTTACAATAGTTCAAGCATATGAATATTGAGAAGCACCTTTTACCATTGCAGATGCAGTTTATGGATCAACATTCTTCGTTGCAACAGGATTCCATGGTTTACACGTAATTATTGGGACAATCTTTTTATCAACATGTCTACTTCGACACTCAATAAATCAATTCTCACCAAGACACCACTTTGGATTTGAAGCAGCAGCATGATACTGACACTTCGTAGACGTAGTATGATTATTCTTATACATTTCTATTTATTGATGAGGTAGATAATTGTTTTTCTAGTATAAATAGTATATTTGACTTCCAATCAGAAAGCTTGATATAAATCTAGAAAAACAATCCTAATTCTATCTACGAGAGTTTTCATTAGATTTATTATTCCAATAATTGTTATAATCCTTGCAACAACACTATCAAAAAAATTAATTAATGATCGAGAAAAAAGATCACCATTTGAATGTGGGTTCGATCGAAAAAGATCAGCACGAATACCATTCTCACTACGATTCTTCCTAATTGCAGTAATCTTTTTAATTTTTGATGTAGAAATTGCACTAATTCTACCAATTGTAATTATTTTTAAAACATCAGACATTATAATCTGAACAGTATCAACAATATTTTTTATTCTAGTCCTACTAGGTGGACTATACCATGAATGAAATCAAGGAGCCTTACAATGAGCAGAATAAAGGGTTGTAGTTAAATATAACAATTGGGTTGCATTCAAAAAGTATTGATATAATCAATCAACCTTAAATAGAATAAGAAGCGATATATTGCAGACAGTTTCGACCTGGAAGATTGGTATGTACTACCCTTATTCTTATTAATTGAAGCCAAAAAGAGGCGTATTACTGTTAATAATATAATTGAACTATAATAGTTCCAATTAAGGAAATGTAAAGCCAATATGAAAGCTGCTAACTTTTTATATTAGCGGTTAAACTCCGTTAACATTTCTAAAATTTATATAGTTTAAATAAAATATTACATTTTCACTGTAAAAATAATATATCTATATTTATAAATACCTAAAAGTAAAAATACTTCCTTAACATCTTCAGTGTCACGCTCTAATTATAAACTATTTAAGTAAAGGAAAAATAATATTACTAAAACAAATATTCAAAAAATAAAAGTTAAAAGATAAATCTCGAAATTAGAATCATATCAACCCTGAATATAACCAATCAAATAAATAAATAATATATATAAACCTTGACCACAAAGTAATTCACCTCAACCATAATCAAATGACTTAGATGAATAATAACCTATTTTTAAAGGAATATATCTAATAAACTTAGTTGAAAGAAAAGGTATAAATCATATAGAACCGGCAAATCTGACAAAAGAAAGTATACTTAAAGAAAATAAATTATGAGAAAAATGGAAATTAGAAATAAGATAACCTAAATAAGCACCTAAAATAACAACTGTAATAGTTAAAAACTTTAAATAATAAGGCAAAGCAATCACATGAGGAATAGGAAAAATTAATCAAGATAAAAGACTACCACCAAAAACAGCAACAAACAATAAACCAATTATTCCAAACGAAATATAATAACCCTTATCATCAAAAGAAAATCTAGAATTAAAATAATTATCACCAGATATTAAATAATAAAACAAACGAAAAGAGTAAGAAGCAGTTAAACCAGTAGAAAAAAACAAACCATCTCAAGAATTAAATCCTTTGAATAAAATCCTGCTAAAAAGGTATACCACACAAAGACAAACTAGAAACATTAAAACAAACTGAAGGTAAAGGTATAAAATTAACAATTGATCCTATAAAACGAATATCCTGAGAATCCTTTAAATTATGAATTATTGAACCTGCACATATAAATAATAATGCCTTAAATAAAGCATGAGCCAATAGATGAAAAAATGCAAGCTTTGGATAACCCATAGCTAAAATTCTTATTATTCAACCAAGTTGTCTTAAAGTAGAAAGAGCAATAATCTTCTTCAAATCAAACTCAAAATTAGCACCCAATCCAGCCATAAATATAGTTATACAACCAATTAAAAGTAAAAATCAACCACAATTATAAGTATCTAATATTGGTCTAAAACGAATTAATAAAGAAACACCAGCAGTAACAAGAGTAGAAGAATGAACTAAAGCAGAAACAGGAGTAGGAGCTGCTATAGCAGAAGGAAGTCAAGAAGAAAAAGGAATCTGAGCTCTCTTAGTTATAGCTGCCAAAACAATTAATATAGTAATGAGCTTTATTTCAAAAGAATTAGAAATAAAATCATAATAATAAATATAATTTTAACCACCGAAATTTAACATTCAAGCAATAGAAATCAAAATAGCACCATCACCAATACGATTAGAAAGTGCAGTTAATACACCCGCACTATAAGATTTTACATTTTGATAATAAATAACTAAACAATAAGAAACTAAACCATAACCATCCCAAGTCTAATAAAATTCTAATTAAATTAGGGCTAATAATTAAAAAACCTATAGAAAGAATAAACATTAAAACAATAATAATAAAACGATTTATCGCCAGACATATAATCCTCTCTATAATAAATAACCAAAGAAGAAATATGTATAACAAAAGACATAAAAATAAGAGATATTCAATCCAAAATTAAAGTTATAACAACTATAGAACCATTTAAATTAAAAAGCTCTCACCCAACAAAAACTCTATAATCAATTATTAAATAATAAATACCTAAAATATAAATTATAGTTCTCGAAAAAAACAAAGGAAAAAACTTAAAGAACAGATAGAAAATAAATTCACGGCCTAAGATGAAAAACTTCATATCATTGATTCCACAAAACAATATTTTTAATTAAAATACTTATGCAAACTAAACAAAGAGATATTCACCCTTTAAACAAAGAATATTTAAAGGCAATCAATGTAAAAGTAAAAGATGATATTCATGAAAATAACCAAGAGAACAAGTATAAACACCAGAATAATAATTACCATGCTGAGAATAAGAAAATATATATAAAGTATAAACAGCTCTAAAAAAAGATAAAAAAATTAAAGCAAAAAAACTAAAAGAAGATCAAGATATAATTCTATTTAATAATCTAATTTCACCTACCAAATTTAAAGAAGGAGGAGCAGCCATATTTGATGATCTTAAAAGAAATCATCATAAAGCCATTCTTGGTATCAAATTAATTATACCCTTGTTAATTAATCTTCGTCTACCTAATCGTTCATAAATAATATTAGATAAACAAAACAAACCAGAAGAACATAAACCATGACAAACCATTAAAGAAAGAGAACCTACACAACCTCATCAATTCATAGTCATCAATCCACCAATAACCATTCTTATATGAGCAACAGAAGAATATGCAATTAAAGACTTTAAATCAACCTCACGAAAACAAATAAATCTTACAATAACACCTCCAGACAAGCCTAAAGATAATCAAAAATAATTAAACTTTAAACCTAAATAAGAAATAACCTTTATAACACGAAAAATACCATAACCACCTAACTTCAATAAAACACCAGCAAGAATCATTCTACCTGAAATAGGGGCCTCTACATGGGCCTTAGGAAGCCATAAATGAACCAAAAATATTGGTATCTTAACTAAAAAAAGCCAAAATTATAAATACATAAAACATAAAATAATAAGAACCAAAATCAACTAATAAAGGAAAATATAATGTATTAGAAAAATCATAAACCTTAAATAAAACCAATAATAAAGGCAATGTAGCAACTAAAGTTTAAAAAATTAAATAAACACCAGCCTGCAAACGCTCAGGTTGATAACCTCAACTCAAAATTAAAAGTAAAGTAGGAACTAATCTAGCCTCAAAAAAAATATAAAAAGAAAGAAGACTTAATCTAGCAAATGAACAGTAAAGCATAATTATTAGAATTAAAACCATAAAAACAAAAAAATTAGAATGATATGAACTTAAATAAACTGAACCTCTAGCAGTAATTATTAAAGAACAAATCCAAAAACTAAGCAAAATTAAAATAAAAGAAAAATAATTAATACCAAAATAATATCTAATTATATTCAAATCAGCATATGAATGAACACAAATTATAAACACAAAACTCGACAGAAACATTAAAGAATGAACCAACCATCAACAATTATTCAATAAACAAAGAGGGATCAAAAAATAGTTATAAATAAATACTTTAACATAAAGATAAACCAAAAGAATTAAAAAAATCATTACCAAGAGAACGAATTATTGAAACCAAAATAGAAAGACCTAAAGCACCCTCACAAACAGAAAAAACTAAAAAAAACAGGAAAAAAATAATCATAATCAAACTCAATAAGAAAAACAATAATTAATATAAACAAAGAATGAACAATATATTCTAATCTCAAAAGAACCATTAATAAATGTTTACGTTTAGAAGAAAAAACATAAACACCAGCAAAATAAATCAATAAAGAAGTAAAAACTGAGAATATAAACATTAGTTTTAATACTTTAGAAAAAACGCCGGTCTTGTAAACCGGAAATAAGTAAAGCCCCCACTTTTAAAACTTCAGAGGTGAAAAAGCTTCCATCATCGGTCCCCAAAACCGATATTTTAAATAAACTAACCCCTGAAATGATTAAAATAATAATTATATCATTATCAAATGTAATAAATATTAATTTTATTAAATTAAGACACCCAATATCAATAATGCTTTCTATTATCCTTTAAACCTTCCTAGTTGGATTAATAACAGGAACAATAATAGAAAGATATTGATTATCATATATTTTATTTTTAACATTTCTTGGTGGTATATTAGTACTATTTATTTATATTACAAGAATTGCATTAAACGAAATATTTCAACCTAAATCAATCACTATAATTATTACATTAACAATGTGAGTATTTATCATATCAACATTAATTATTCTAGATATAACAATATTTATAGACTTTTTCAAAAACACTGAAACTATAAATATTGATAATTCAATCAATTATCAAGAAATAACAATATCTTTAGAAAAATTATTAACAAACCAACATTCATTATTACAATAATAATAATAATTTAATTATTTTTAGCACTACTAGCAGTTGTTAAAATCACTAATATTAATCAGGGACCTATTCGTAAAATAAGATAAATCACTAATGAATAAACCCTTATGATTAAGACATCCTTTAATTAAAAATATTAATAATTCTTTAATTGACTTACCTGCTCCAACAAATATTTCATTTTGATGAAATTTTGGATCCCTATTAGGGTTATGTTTGGTAATTCAAATCGTAACTGGACTATTTTTAGCTATACATTATACATCAAATATTGAAATAGCATTTAGTAGTGTAGTACACATCTGCCGAGACGTAAATAATGGTTGAATTATTCGAACCTTACGTGCAAATGGAGCATCTATATTTTTTATTTGTATTTACTTACATGTAGGACGGGGAATTTACTACGGATCTTATATATATACCTGAATAATTGGTACAGTGATTTTGTTTTTAGTTATAGCAACTGCATTTATAGGATATGTCTTACCCTGAGGTCAAATATCTGTTTGTGGTGCAACAGTAATTACTAATTTATTATCAGCAATCCTGCACTTAGGAACAGATTTAGTCCAATGAGTATGAGGAGGATTTGCTGTTGATAATGCAACATTAAATCGATTCTTCACATTCCATTTTGTATTACCTTTTATCATTGCTGCTATAGCAGCAATTCATTTATTTTTTTTCACCAAACAGGATCTAATAACCCTCTAGGACTAAATGGAGATATTGAAAAAATCCCATTCCATCCATACTTTACTTTTAAGGATTCTATTGCATTTGTATTAATAACATCACTATTAATTATGCTATGTTTAGTCAATCCTTACCTATTAGGAGATCCAGACAACTTTGTACGTGCCAACCCATTAGTAACACCGGTTCACATTCAACCAGAATGATATTTCTTATTTGCATATGCAATTTTACGATCAATTCCTAATAAGCTAGGAGGTGTTATTGCATTATTTTTATCAATTAGAATCTTAATAATCTTACCATTTTATAATAAAACACCATTCCAAGGTATTCAATTTTACCCTATTAATCAAATTTTATTCTGAATTATAGTAGTTGTTGTATGCTTACTAACGTGAATTGGTAAATGACCTGTTGAAGAACCTTATATTATAACAGGACAAATCTTAACAATTATCTACTTTACATACTTCTTAATTAATGTCCATGTTGCAAATGCATGAGATAAATTAATTAAGGAATAATAAAGTTAATTAGCTTAGGAAAAGCATATGTTTTGAAAACATAAAATAAAAAGTTTAACTCTTCTATTAACTTTTCTCAAAAAATTTCACTAAATAAATGAGATAAATAAAATCTTTAAACCAACAAAGAAAATAAAAAAATTTAAAGATAAAGGTAAAAAACTTTTCCAAGCTAAGTACATTAATTTATCATAACGAAACCGTGGTAATGTACCACGAACTCAAATAAAAGCAAAAGATATAATAGCAAGCTTATTAAAAAATATAAAAGAATAAAAATCACCACCTAAAAAAATTAAAGCTAATAATATTCTTATGAAAACAATTCTAGTATATTCAGCTAAAAAATTTAAAGTAAAACCACCCGCACCATATTCAATATTAAATCCTGAAACTAACTCAGATTCCCCTTCAGCAAAATCAAAAGGAGTACGATTAGTGTCAGCTAAACAAGAAGCAAAACAAGCTAAAGCTAAAGGAAAAGAAATAATAATAAACCAACAATAAAGCTGATAATTTATAAAATCAAACATGTTAAAACTACCAATTAAAATAATTAAAGACAATAAAATTAAAGCTAAACTAACTTCATAAGAAATTGTTTGAGCAACAGAACGAAGAGAACCTAATAATGAATAATTTGAATTAGAAGATCAACCAGCAATCATAACAGTATAAACACCTAATCTAGTACAACATAAAAAAATAAAAATCCATAAGAAAAAGAACACATAGAAGTTAAATAAGGAAAAATTACTCAAACTGCTAAAGAAATTATTAAATTAAAAACAGGGGAAAAATAATAAAGTAGGTAATTAGATATAATAGGAATTGGCTGCTCCTTACAAATTAACTTAATAGCATCTCTAAATGGCTGAGGAATTCCAACAAAACCTACCTTATTTGAACCCTTTCGAATCTGGATGTAACCTAAAACCTTACGCTCTAATAAAATTAAAAAGGCAACACTAATTAAAACACAAATAACTAATAAAAGAAAATTCAAAATAAATATAAATAAATCATAAAGTATCAATACTATTTGTAGAAAAAATCAACATAAATGAATTCTAAATTCAACACATTAATCTGTCAAAATAGTAAATAAATTAATATTAATCAATATAACAAAAATATTTTAACCATATGGTCCTTTCGTACTAATATGGATTAATAATCTTAGGATAGAAACCGACCTGGCTCACGCCGGTCTGAACTCAGATCATGTAAGAATTTAAAGGTCGAACAGACCTTATCATTGGGCTCCTGCACCCAAAATTTTTCTTAATCCAACATTGAGGTCGCAATCTGCTTTGTTGATATGAGCTCTCAAAAACAATTACGCTGTTATCCCTAAGGTAACTTAATCTTATGATCATAAATTATGGATCAAAATAACAAACATAAATAAATGATATAATAATGAAGAGTTTATCTATTCTTCATGTCACCCCAACAAAACATCATCATTAAATATAGAAAGACAAACAAAAAACTATATAAAAGTAAAATGTCAAGCTCTATAGGGTCTTCTCGTCCTAAAGAAGAATTTAAGCTTTTTGACTCAAAAGTTAAATTCAAAAATTTATTAAGAGACAGTTGATTTCTCGTCAAGCCATTCATTCCAGCCACTAATTAAGAGACTAATGATTATGCTACCTTTGCACGGTCAAAATACCGTGGCTCTTTAAAAATACGCTCAGTGAGCAGGCCAGACCTCAAAGTATTTTCAAGAGGACATGTTTTTGATAAACAGGCGGAAATCAATTTTGCCTAGTTCCTTATAATAAGTTCACAAGGTAAAAATTTTATACAAATAAATATACTAATTCTATCATTATTACAATAATTTTAAAATTAAATTAATAAATCGCACCCCAAACCATAACTATGTAGGGGTCAACGGGTTGCACGCAGCCGTACGGTACATAACACGTGCTCGCCATTGGACCTATCTGGAATGCTGACAATTTGCTTGGTCAATACACATGCGTCCGGCCCCAGTGCGACGCAGGGAGTAAGCGACTGGCCACCGTCAGCAGCGCGCCGATTAACTAGCATGGTCTCGGGTGCGAAGATGTCTCCTTCTTATCTCACCATGGAACCTTTCGATACGACCGTAATTAGGATGTCAGACATAGTGATGATGGGTGCATATAGTGTGCGTGTTTTATAAACAGCACTTGTTATTAAAACTGTTTAAACTTCTTCTCGGTGTTCGCATATTGCCGTACCTCAAGGACCCACCGCTTACAAATCCTGACAAAAATTTCGTGTAATTATCATCCGAGGTTAACAACACAAACAACATCCTTATAGAAGTGGTGTCAGCATGGGTATAATTATGGAAAATCTACAGTCCTGAAGTGGTGCAGCACAACGTGAACTTCGAGCAGCGGCAGCAGCATGAATATCTCCTGACTACGCTGTTACATCCAACGCTGGAATAAAGGTTGGTCTGCTCCAGTTTGGCTAGAATACGAAATGCAGTGATGGATTTTTATTTTTCATTGAGTGACTCACTGGCGTTAAATTAGACAAAATGTCGCAATCCAGTCAGAGTAACGTTATCGGTCTACAAATTGTTATTAATGAACTGCAAGAAGAGATTCGGCAGTTAAAAGCAGAAAGAAGCGAGCATAACATTCCGAAAGACTTACCAAATGATAGTTCGTGCAACACAAATACAACGACAATAAAGAATTTTTCATTGTTGCCATCAGTACCAGTGTTTAGCGGGAAACCTGAAGGTAATGCGAAGGTGTTTTTTCATAAATTTGAAGGTGCCACCCTGTTAGGATCATGGACAGATTCCGATAAGCTAGTTCTTGCAAAATTAAGAATTCAGCGAGCAGCACAAGATTTCGTTAGCGCGGAGCCTGCTTGAGTGAAAACTGAAGATTACAATGAGTTTAGAACGATTGTTGTTCAGAGATTTAAACGTAAAAACGCGATCGGATTTTACAGAAAGCAGCTTTACGGTTTGCAAATGCGACGAAACGAATCTATCGAGCAGTTTGCCAAGAGAATTCGAAACATCAACGCTCAAACTGCGAGTTAGTAGAAGATGAAAATGAAAACTGCATTCAGTTGTTCAAAGCCGATCAGAGAGCCTTGGACACATGCATTCATGGATTGCATGGAGAGGAAGTAAGAAAAACTGTTCGATTGGCACGATGTTTAAACGTTTCAGGAAGCAGTAGAATGAGTGGTTTCGTTGAAGCACTAAGACGATCGAATGAGATACAGAAACAAGAATGCGGAGTTTTCAACACAACAGTAAAATGCTACATATGCAATAAGCTGGGTCACAGGCGTAAGGGTTGTGAAGAGAATCGAATATGCTATCATTGCGGAGTGCAGGGTCATGTTTCGAGAGATTGTCGCAAGAAGAAGAAAGGTAACGCGAACAACAGACAGTCTGCCAGATCTTTAAACGAGTATGGGGACGTACGGGCCACCACACCATCTGCTCCTTGCCCGAGACATTGATTCCTGTTAGTTCCAGTTAAAATCAGAGCGAAAATGACTTCGTGATAGGTGCTGTATATCGTGGGAGAAACATCAAACTACTTATTGATACAGGAGCACAAACGTCATTAATGTGGTGTGACATGGATAAACGCGATAAATTGAAACCGCCGCTATTAAAAGTACGATGCTTAAACGGATAAAAACTACGTAACTATGGAGAAGTTAACGTAGAATTAATTCTTGTCCAAGACCAAGCCGAAGGTGAAAATAAAGATAAAGATAAATACACAGAAAGGGTGCAAGTGGTTTCAAATAACGGAACACGTTATGACAGTGTACTTGGATTTGATTTCTTGCCCTCTAACGAGGCAGACATATTTGTTGCAGAAAGAAAGATCGTACTAGGACGTAGCAACTACAACCTAGAAAATCGTTCTTCAGATCGTACTCAAAGGCTCAGCAATACTGACGTCGTGGGAATGGACCGCCCAAACGATACATCAGTTCAAACTGTCCAAATCGATGTTCAAATTGATCAGCCTCAGCCAATTCCCAGGGGAGCAGGAAAGACAATCTGTGTTGAAGTTAAGTCACCCTGATGCAAGGAGGGAACTTTGTTATTAATTGAGCGATCCAAGAAAAGTGAGTTACTGGATACAATGCATTGTTATGTTGATAGAAGTGTAGATGTCGCTACAACGGTGAGACAGAATGTCGCGGAAGTCCTGGTTACAATAACGAGTATGAGCAGTGAGAATGTCGTTTTGCCACGAGGAACGAAAGTTGCTGAGTGTCGAGTGTAAGTAAAAGTGATCTAACACAAACTCCAGATGAAGTAACAAATGCTGCAGTTATAAACACAGATTTTTGTAACAGTACCACACAATTACAATGAAGAGACGAAGTTAATGATGAAGTGAAGCGCAAGATTTGTAAGAAGATGGAACATTTGACAGCTGATGAACAGAAGATTTTAGCGCCTGTTTTGCTGGAATATGCATATTTATTCCGAGAACGTTCAAATTTACCTGTCACTCATTTAATTCAGCATTGCATTCATACAGGGAATGCAACCCCAATCACACAGAAACCTTACCGAATACCGTTCAGTCAAAGAGAGTTGCTAGAAGACATGGTTAAAAAACAATTAGAAGCCAGAATTTTAAAACCAAGAGATCCTTCAGCTCCACTTTGGTGTTCGCCTATTGAAATTGTATAGAAGATATCAATTTCTGGAGAACCACAGTTCCGTTTTTGTGTTGATTACAGATCTTTGAATGCTGTGACAACACCAGACATTTGCCCCTTACCAAATTTAGTGGAAACCTTGGAATACTTGGACAGATGTCGAAGTTTTTCAGAATGTGATTTAACAAGTGGTTATCACCAGTTAACAGTGCATGTAGGTGATCAAGCAAAAATTTCATTTGTAGCAGCAAGAGGAGTATACAAATATCTTCGTCTGTCGTTTGGACTTCGTAATGCTCCAGCTAAATTTCAACGCCTGATGAATTCCGTTTTATGTGGGCTCACCCAACTTAAGCACTTGTTTACCTTGATGATGTAATAATTTTTGGTGAAAACATGAAGCAGCATACTGAGAGACAACAACCTGTTTTTGAGCGTACAATAGATAAATGTCATTTTGCACAAAGTAAAGTAAACTAACTTGGTCATGTTATAACCAGTGAAGGTGTGTAACCTGATCCAAAATTAATTGAAGATATAAAGAATTTTCCTGAACCACAGAATTTGAAAGAACTACAATCATTCTTGGGATTGTCAAATTTCTACATACTATTTATAGCCGGTTATGCGAATATAGCATGTCCAATGATACAGCTACTGAAGAAAGGAGCCACATTTAACTGGTCAACAGAGTGCAAAAAAGCAATGTAAGAACTTAAAATGGCTCTGACCGGAGCTCTAGTGTTAGCCTATCCAGATTTCAGTAAACCTTTTATTCTTTCAACAGATGCATCCAATTTTGCCACAGGTGCAATGTTGTCTCAAGAAGTTGATGATATGGGCATCCAACTCATTTGCTTCCAGACACTTAAACAAAGCAGAATGTAATTATACTACTACTGAGAAGGAGCTTTGTGGTTTGGTTTTTGGCATAATACATAACAGATGTTTCTTAAATGGTTATTGAGCTTAAAGGATCTAAGATCCAGATTAACAAGATGGGCACTAAGACTGAGTGAGTACCAATTTAAGGTTATTCACCGACCTGGTAAACAGTATGTGACTGCTGATGCAATAGGTCGAAAAGTCATCGTTTGTGATGCAATAAGTCGAGAAGAAGAGTTAAAGGCAGCTCAAGAAGAAGATCCACAATGCAAATTATGGAAAAATGATCAACATTTTCTCATAATAGATGGATTATTGTACAAAATCACTAGTAAACGAAACCACCTAGTTATTCCAGAAATCATGAAAGAGCAAATCATGAGAGAATATCACGATTCGTTATTATCAGGACAATATAGTAAAAAAGCAACAGACATTAAAATAGCTCAAATGTTTTGGTGGCTGAGCCACAAAGTTGACGTTTTCGAGTTTGTTCCCCAATGTGATTCCTGTAACAGACGGAATAATATAGGAAAAATTAAAGGCACCATTGCAAGTACTGCCAGAGACAAGTGAATCATTTGAAAGAGTAGGACTAGATGTCATAGGACTGTTGCCTAAGACTAAAGATGGAAACAAATGTATATTGACAATGTTAGATCATTTCTCTAGATACCTTCTCATGATACCAATACCTGATCAGAGCACTGAGACAATAGCTAAAGTTTTTGTAAAAGATTGGTTTCTTAAGTTTGGATCACCATTAAGTATAATTAGTAATCAAAGAACGAATTTTATGAGTTAATTACTTAAACAGACTTGTAAGCTCATGCAAATTACTGAGTTAAGGACTACACCAGCGCACCCCGAAGAAAATGGAAAAGTCGAGCAAGTCCACAGAACAATTATTAAAATGGTTAGCCATTATGTGAGCAGCAAAACACGACAAATGGGCTGTCTGTTTACCGTACTTGGTAAGTTGTTACAATGCCAAAATGCACATTCAACTGGCCTAAGTCCATATGAGATATTCTATGGAAGAAGAATGCATTCACCCTTGGACTTTGCATAATCGACTGCCGGAATCAGCAATGAACACATAAGGGATCTAGCACATAAGCTAATGGAAGCATGGAGGGGAATGAAACAGCGAAATCATCAAGCCTTTCTTCAGCAAGCAAGACAACACGACCGCCAAGCAGCAGTGCCACAGTATCAAGCTGGAGATCTTGTGAATCTGAGCAACGTGGTGTTAAAGAATAGTCAAGTCAAAAAGTTTAAGAAGTTTTGGAACGGTGGTGTCGTCAGTCACTCTTAAACTCCAACTGCGCTTTCGTTCGATTGTCGTTCATGTCAGTTGTGTAAAGCCACTAATGGGTAGATTTCCTGTAGTATCGCAAGATGACGAGGAACAACCGAGAGGCAGACCTGCTATTCTCAAACCCAAGAAGGGAGAATCGCGAGGTCGCAGTCCAGACTTCGAGGCCGAGGCATTGCCATGTTCTGAGCGATCCTCTTCCAGGCACCCCTACAATCTGCGTAAACGTGTGTAATGGGTAAGAGTGCAATGTGTGTGTTTGTTTCAGCCATGTGCTTATGTAAATGTGTTGTGAAAATTTAGTACTGAAGATCTTACACGAGTGCACAATAGAAACTAAACCTTTTATTCCACATGTTACTACAAGAAACTCATTTATTTTATGTTTATTGTTAACTCTAGTATCTATAACTAATTAACCATCTTAATTTTTATTCTAATGTTTGCTATGATAGCATATTCTACTAATGCTGTAGTATTAATACCACAGAGTACGAGTATTTAGAACTAATTAACCATCTTAATTTTTATTCTAATGTTTGCTATGATAGTGTATTCTACTTATGGTGTAAAATTAGTACCACAGAGTACAAGTGTTTTGTTTGAACCATGATCAGACATGATAGTTTCAACAAGTAATGCGAAACTTGTCCTCAAGTACAATCTGAGTGAAATCCAGTAACAAGTAAATTCTGTAAAGAAGCAAATTGATCTAATTCGTTCTGTTAAGGGTAATGATACAATTTTGGAAATGAGTACATCTTGGTATAATAGCTGCATCACAGCCAAAATGTAGGTAGAGTCTACATTTGTTAATTATGAACAAGAGATTTACTGTTTTTAAAGCTTTTGCCACACAAAACTTCCACTAGGCATAAACGTGCCTGTTTGATTTTGTAGGGAACATCCTTCGTACTGTATTTGGTGCTCTAACTAGTCGAGATCTACTGGAAGTTAAAGGCAAAATACCAGCTCTTGAACAACAGACCAGTACAGATTCAACTAACCTTTCTAATGAGATTATCGTATTAAAGAATGTGCACTGAACCATTACCAACCATACAGTTTTCATTGAACAGATTGTAAAGCAATTTATCTCACATTTTAATGTCATTTGTAATGAAAGAAACACAAATATCCAATAACTATTCTAAGGATTAAATGCTGTGAGTGTACATTAGATTTAAACACTCTTTTGTTAAGGATTACTGATAGTTTATCAAATGCTAGAATTGATGCCCTTAACTTAAGAACAGCCTTAGAAAGTATTTCAAATGATTGTTTGAGCAGTGTCCTACTACAGCCAGAACAATTTTTACAGATCCTACTATCAATTGAAGGAAAGCTAGATGCAACTCTGTTAACTCTTACAATTTATACGATTACTATAAGGTAACCACCACACACTCTTTAATGATTGAAGATCCCTTAACTGTTATTGTTTCTATACCCATTGCTTGATTAAAGCGAAGATGTGTCTTTCTTAGCTCACCATGGAGCTTTTCGATACGACCGTAATTAGGATGTCAGAGACAGTGATGATTGGTCCGTGTAGCATGTGTGTTTTATATCAGCCTTTGTTAATAAAACTGTTTAAACTTCTTCTCGGTGTCCCTGTACTGCCATACCCCAAGGACTCACCGCTTACAAATCCTGACAAATATTTCGTGTAATTATCATCCGGGGTAACAACACAAACAGCCCCCTTATAACTACAAGAATAGGTCCGTTGTGTGCCAAAATCATAGACCAAACACAATTATCTTCCACTCAGTAGTGCCACGTGGCTGTCCAGAGCTCAATCTTCTTGCAACCGTACAGTCTCATGACCACTACTGCCATAAATCATATACAGGGGCTACATTCCTGCTGTGTTTTATTGCAGTACCACAGAGGGAACATCCAGCTTTCTGTAGCTCTATTACATGACCTAATTCAGACTCTGTGAGGTGTTGATAATGTCTTTGTCGTTTTAAAGACATTCTTGACTAACATCAACTCAACACATGCAGTCTCAAAGATAACTAATGCTCACTACCATTGCAGAGTGTACTTAAAGCAAACCTCATTTGCATCCTCATAGTGGCGCTACTAGTGCCACTCTTATGCGACTTGTGTACAATCTGAACAGACATCACTTTTCAGACGTAGAAACATGTCTAACAACTTTCGTTTATGTTGAACAATTCTGCAGTGTGATTTTTTTACAGCCATCGTATGTTGTCTACTGTTGTTGCTCTTGTTGATGTGAGTTGCATGACTGATGCACTGGTCTGAAGAAAATGTAATGTTGTTGATAGATGAATGTAGATGTTATATGTGCTTCTATGATTGAACAGATCTGCAGTGCAAATGCCAAAGTAAAAGAAATAAGACTGGTAGAAAATGGCTTACATCAGGTGGGTACAGAGTGAATAAGCACAAGCTACATACTTATTTTTATTACGCAATTTTTTAAAGCTAACAAGTGTGTATATGTATCTAACATGCTGATAATATTTTAAAAATTGCAAAAGATATGATATTCTCATTACTTCTGTCCATGGTATCTCTTATTACAGATATACCACTACGATGCTGAATATCTTTGAGGATAAATAAAACTGGTTTACCTGGGATAATGCTACCTGTCTTCTACCTAACTATTTAGCAGATTTATGAAGTAGCCGATGTAAAATTTATAATTTATGTCTTATCAGTATATTTTTTCGTATTATCTTCTTTATGTGTACTTTCATAAAAGTATTGAAGTGTTTCACATATGCCACTGCAGACATCAGAAACTATCTGATATATAGCAGCTGTTGAAAGTGAAACCATTACAAATGAACATGTCTTCAAATACTAAAACTGTGTAAAGTGTTATCTTGGTTATAATTAAAGTTCTCCTTTGATATATCCTCCTCAGTATTAATGAAAACCCAGCGAAATGCATGAACCTAAATAGGTGGGACGTTTTGGACTAATGCCAAGGAAAGCCGCAACTGCAATTCAATGTTAAGCATACTACATCTTCACATTTCGCTTTTACTTTGGCAGAACCATCAGCAGTAAAAACGATGAGACCTTTAATGCAGTGTAGCATGAAAAATACATACCTTCGTAATACACAAGCATAAATACAAAAACCACCAAATATGGCTTGGCGGCTTGGTTATATAGTGCTGTCTTCTGTTTGTTCTATTGTAAATGCTTATTAGATTAGATTAGATTAGATTAGATTAATACTTGTTCCATAGATCATGAATACAACACTTCGTAATGATGTGGAACGTGTCAGGTTAATAAAAGATGTCTGTACAAGATATTACATTACACAAAATATTGTATGACACTAATGTTTAAGTTAATTTTTCCCCTTAATTTATATCTAAAAATTCAACCAATGAGTAGAAGGAGCTGTCATCTAGAAATTCTTTTAATTTATTTTTAAATGTTAGTTGGCTATCTGTCAGGCTTTTGATGCTGTTTGGTGGTGACCAAAGACTTTTGTGGCAGTATAATTTACCCCTTTTGTGTCAAAGTCAGATTTAACCTTGTGTAGTGAAGATCATCCTTTCTCCTAGTGTATTTGCAGGTACAGTTATGTATGGTGGACACAGCGAATCTTTGAACATTGTACATGTGAATCCACATTTCCTGGTGTTCGATTGTAATCACTTATGTAGGGGGGACTTTATTGTACGCAAACAGAGAACGACAGCTGTGCTCCTAGTGACCTTGCGATGAACTCCTAATACGAGAAAGTATGGTGCGAAAATCCGTATTTTTAAGTCGAAATACGAGAGTTTGATGTCGGTACTTTTCATATATACTTTGTGTGGTCCTCATACTCTTTATGTGGTCTTGCAAAGTAATATAGTTGTGAACTATCAAAAACTATTCTCGTAACTGGGATTCATAGCTATATAAAATTTTAAATGACATCGTGGTCGCCTTTTGACTCTAAAATTACAGGGCGTTTCAAAAAGAACACATGTATTTCAAAGTATCTATCGTTCACTGTGATAGAAGTCAGATATTGAAGGAAACATAAATTGTCTAGTGTATATTCACTCCCGTCATCTTCTGTGTGCTTTGTTACCGTCACATGTTGGAAAACGACTACTCTGCAGCAGAAATCATTCTGTGCTCACGCGTTTGTGAAGTGTAATACCATGATTACAGTGCAAAGGCATTTCAGGCTGACATACCAAACTGATGCTTTGAACGGAGGGAACATTTGCAGATGATATCGACATAATATAGACACAAGATGTGTATGTAAAGGAAAGAGTCCTAGATGCCCTCCTGTTTCAAACGAAAATGTCGCACTTTCCAACAAAATAGTCGCATGAGTTCAAGCCACTTTAAAATGTAGTCATACAAAATCTTCTGGTGACAGTTGGGTGTTACAACTGCCTACAACAATATGGCATATTTAGAGACGTCTGATGGTTCTGAAACTGAACAAATCACAACTTTTACATGCTCTACTTCCTGACAACAATTAGAAAAATGTGGCATTTTCTGATGAGCTTCAGAATGCTATTGACAATTATAACACTTCACACAACTCAGCTTGTTCAGCGATGAAGCAACTTTCCACCTTACTGGGAAATAAGTGAAGTTGGGGCCTATGTAACCCACACAAGCACAATGAACATGCACGAGATTCACCCACAGTCAATGTGTTTTGCGCTGTGTCCCACTCATTTGTTTACAACCCATCTAAAAGAAATGGTTCAAATGGCTCTGAGCACTATGGGACTTAACTTCTAAGGTCATCAGTCCCCTATAACTTAGAACTACTTAAACCTAAATAACCTAAGGACATCACACACATTCATGCCCGAGGTTACAAACCATCTTCTTTGATGGACACACAGTTAATAGTCAGCAGTATCTGACTATGTTACAAAACTGGTTGTTCCCAGGACTGAATGAGGACAACGTTTTCCTCTTACTGAAGTCACCAAGTGCTTGAATATCTGAATGAAACTCTACCAAGCCATTGGATTGGTCGTCAAATAGCTGGTGACTTAGCAATTCTTAGCTGGTCTCCATAGTCACTGCATTTGACGCTCTGTGACTTTTTGCTGTGGATGTTTAATTAAGGACAACGTTTATGCACCAACACTACCACAGAACAGTACCACAGAACCAGATTTGTATTGTCTAACATCAGTGATGACAGCCATGCTTACCTGAATATGGGAGGAATTTGAGTATCACGCCGCTGATGGAGGAAGTGTTGAACCTCTGTAATCTGAACTCGAGAGAACTGTAAATATGTGTCACAAGTTTCATAGTCATATGTCTTACAGTTTAACAAATATATGCATTTAAAATACTTATATTCTTTTTGAAGCAGCTTGTATTTATTTGTATAGCTCAATATTGCAATTTCGACCACATGGACATTATCAAGTGGAAGTAATTGCATCTCACATGTAAAAATCTAAAAATCATGTGACATGAGATAATACATAAGCTGGTTTCATTGCATTGCGTCCCTCATTACGATTTACTGTGTATTGCTTTCTCTGAATTGCATTCTGGATATGTTGTCAGCACTTTGATTTATTTTTGCATGTAATATTTGTTTTTGTTCCATATAACAAGGAAGCTGCTTTCGTCACATAGTATTCTATGAGTTTATAAACATTTGCTCTCGCTTACGAATCCATGAGGGAACTCCTAGATTAAAATGTGTTTAAGTATATTATTCATAATCTACTTAATTTTTTTAGTTTTTGTTCCATATAACAAGGAAGCTGCTTTTGTCACATAGTATTCTATGAGTTTCTAAACATTTGCTCTTGCTTACGAATCCATGAGGGAACTCCTAGATTTCAATGTGTTAAGTATATTATTCATATTATTAAGTATGCCCGCAGCTCGGGGTCTCGCGGTAGCGTTCTTGCTTCCCGAGCACGGGGTCCCGGGTTTGATTCCCGGCAGGGTCAGGGATTTTTCCTGCACCAAGATGACTGGGTGTTGTTGTGTCATCATCATCATCATCATCATCATCATCATCCATCCCCATTACGGTCGGAGGACGGCAATGGCAAACCACAACCACTAGGACCTTGCTTAGTAAGGTGGCGCGGGTCTCCCACGTCGCTCCCCTACGCTCTGTAAAGGAGTATGGGACTCATCATCATCATCATTATTAAGTATATTAAGTATATTATTCATAATCTACTTAATTTTATTTAGTTAGCGCCCGTTTTTCGTTCTCTCTCATATTTACCGGACAATTCCATGTTAGCAGCTTTTGACAGAACTGGTGTCCAATTCAGTAATCTTGTCACAGGAAGAGTATATACACTATTGAAAATAGAATAGTACACCCTTTTGGGGATATCCAATTCACTCAAGATTAATTGTTGCAACTGTGCACGTGGAGTACATGAAATGATTAAATTTACAGAACAGCAGCACTAGCGGTTCTGAGGTACCAGATGTCGACCCACGCTGAAACACTCATACAGTATATGGTGTAGCGTCCATGGGTAGCAATCGTACAGACAGCAAATACTATACTGTGATACATTATGCCGTGCTTGTTAAACCTGTTCTTGTAGTTCTGTAGAAGTTGTTGGTTGACGAGTTGGAGGACTCGCTTCTTGTCACATCATATCCCACACTTATTCAACTGGAGACAAGTCCAGACATTGTGGTGGACAGGGAAGTTGCTGCATACGTTGCAGAGCACACTGAGTTTCACAGGCAGAGTGTAGGACACCATTTTCCTGTTGGAACACCACATCACCTTCTTGTCGCAAGAAAGGCTAAACAACAGTATGCACATACCGAGCGCTGGTTAGCATCCCTCTAGAAATACCAAAAGTGAACAAGAGTTGTAGCTCATCGCACATCCGACCATAAGGTTTGCGTTGAGACTAGTGTGTCTAGGACGAATTCATTCTATGAGACAGCGCTCACCATGTCTTGACCATCACTTGCATGCAGACAGAATCTGCTTTCATCAGTGAAGACTATGGTAAACCATTCCATCTTCCAAGTAACTCTCTGACGGGGCCATTCGTGTCAAACACGTCAATGCTCTGTCTCATTTATGCTTTGGTAGCTGTGCGATCTGCCACTGTTACCCTTACAATAGGGCGATCCTGGCAGGCGTCTGTGCTGTGTGGACATCCAGAACCTCGTCTACAGGTTTGAGAACGGTCACATGACCACTGACACCACAATCATTGCACACTCGATGCAGCATATCGAACTTGTGTGGCAACTCTCGTCACTTGGTAGGCCATAAACTCACTCGGTTGGCCGTAGGAAGCACAGCATCTTTATGGCGTGGTTATCTACTTGCTTCACTTGTTTGCCCCACACATAGCCTTTTGGCTGTGAGCATCCACCAGAACAGGGCAGACACAAATGGCGACCTGGCAGCTCTGTTACTACTTTATTTTTTGGCAGACGACATTGAAACCATTATCAGTACATCTGCTATCCCCCAGGTGGCATATACTGTTATCATATTAAAATCGATGTCATCTTTCCATGTTTAATAAGAGGGTGGCTATCACAGTCACAAATTAAAATTCAAGGTTTTCCCAGGTTTTCAAGGTTAAATTTAATATTTTCCAGGTGTCTTATTTTTGTTATAGTTTGTAAACCATACCATCTTTCAGTCTACATATTATCTAAATGTGTTCAAAAACATTCAAATTTTCTAAAATGATGGTGTCTGTCTATCAGTATTGTATATTTAAATTGAAAATAATAAACTGGAAAATTATGCATTGTACTGATCAAGTGTCTGTAGCTTAGCACACAGCATTTCCTGTTATACTGTACATTCAACATTTTTATATAAAGTACTTAATACTGGTTTCATTTCATTAAGCTGAGTTTCTCAATATATAGACAAGTATTCTTACAAAACAGTTTGCCAACTAATTTCAGAACACAAAAACCACTAAAATCACTCACTAAATATGAACATGTAAGACTTTAAAAATAGTAAGAGAAAATGTTTCTTTTATGAAACCTGGTGAAACGCTCTTTATCATTTGTTTTCCTGTAACTTTCAGATTGATTCTTCTACTTAAGCAACTTCCGCTAAACATCTGTTTTTTTTTTAATTTCCCATTCTTTGATTTCTCTTCTGTTGCGTTTTTCATGAGATTCCTCCTCCATTTTCTTTTCTTTAACGCTCTGCGCTATAATTAATTATTCCATAACAACTGCACTGAGAATTCCTTACAAAGTAATTGTAAAACAAGGCTCCCAGCACATAATACTCAGGAATACAAGCAGAAATTAGAGAACTTACATATTGAGAAGGATATTTTAAGTGTTTTTCATATGAGTGTACAGTGTCTAAGAAACAAAATACATGAGATAGAGAATTTTCCGGAAGATTTTCCGTGTGATACTCTATGTGTTAATGAGCACTGGCTCTCAGAGGTTGAAGGAACTCTCTATGTTACATCTGGGTTTGAATTAAAAACAGGTTTTCACAGACAGAGACCTGGTCATTGAGGTGCCTCAATTTTTCTAAGAAGTAATAATCATTTAGACCATCAGTTATTGAATCTAGGAACTTCCTGCTTGGAACACTCATTTGAAGTAGCAGGTGTTCTTTTCTCAGGAATTAAGCTGATTCTGACCTCACTCTGCTGAACCCCAGACACAGACATAAATATATTTATAACCCACTGGGAACAACTGTCATAGCATCTACAGAAATACAAGAATTTCAATATAATTTATCTAGCGGACATTAATATTGATGTCCTAACCCAGTCCAATGCTATTATGTAATATTTTAATATCATACAACTTCTCTCTGATTAATGACCAACCAACAAGAAAGAAGTCTTGCCTAAATAATATTCTACCAACATGGAGAGAAATTCATTTTCATACGGAGTTTAAGATCCATTCATCTCTGACCACAGTGGGATCTGGATTAAATTTCCAGTGACATGAACGGAGCATTATAAAAGGGAACAGAAAACATTCAGAATGTTAGGTGAAAGGAACATAGAAAACTGAGATTCATTTTAAGGGAGATGGACTGGCAGAATAAAGTTTTAAACTGTAAGAACGTAAATGAGGCCCTTACAAACATTTTGTCAACACTTAGCTTTAATATTAATAAATACTGTCCAATGATAACAAAGGTACTAAATAACCAAAATAACTTGAAAAGGAAACAGAGCTGCAAATGGTTCACTCCAGAACTTGCAGCCTTTAGGAAGGTTACAATCATCCTTCGTAAAAAAGCCAAACAGGGAAACCATGCAGATAAAGATAGGTATACCAGGGCAAAACAAGTCTATAGAAGGGAAATAAAAGCAGCCAAAATAAGAGCCAATGGAAATTATATCAATAATTCTAAAAATAAGTGTAAAGCTGCCAGGGCAGTTATAAATAAAGAATTCGGAAAAAAGTAAGAAAGGGATCAGTGCCTATTGCACCCAACATATTTAATGAGTTCTTTGTAAATAGTGTTAAAAATATTACTCCCACTGGCAATCTCGAGTTAACATATAAACATAGAGTGAGCAACTACACTGCAGATACAACTAGGGGATTAAATTTTAGTCGGAAACAAATCACCCCTAGGGAAGTGTCTAAAATAATTGGAAAATTGAGTAACTTCAAAACTGAGGATTATTACGGTTTCTCTAATGCGGTATTGAAACAAATCTCAGACACAATATTGTTAACGTTAACTTATCTCATAAATTGCATCCTTGAGGAGGGAATCTTTTCAGATTGTTTAAAAATGACTGTCACAGTTCCAATCCACAAGAAAGGGGACAGAGACTGCCCAAATAACTAGAGTCCAGTTTCGATTGTCCCTATTGTATCAATCCCCCATGACCCATAGATCTTGCCATTGGTGGGGAGGCTTGCATGTCTCAACGATACAGATAGCCGGACCGTAGGTGCAACCACAACAGAGGGGTATTTGTTGAGAGCCCAGAGAAATGTATGGTTCCTGAAGAGTGGCAGCAGCCTTTTCAGTAGCTGCAGGGGCAACAGTCTTAATGATTGACTGATCTGGCCTTGTAACACTAACCAAAATGGCCTTGCTGTGCTGGTACTGCGAACAGCTGAAAGCAAGTGGAAACTATGGCAGTAATTTTTCCCAAGGGCATGAAGCATTAGTGTATGGATAAATGATGATGGCGCCCTCTTGGGTAAAATATTCCAGAGGTAAAATAGTCCCCCATTCAGATCTCCGGGTGGGGACTACTCAGGAGGACGTCGTTATCAGGAGAAAGAAAACTGGCGTTCTACGGATCGGAGCGTGGAATGTCAGATCCCTTAATCGGGCTGGTAGGTTAGAAAATTTAAAAAGGGCAATGGATAGGTTAAAGTTAGATATAGTGGGAAATAGTGAACTTCGGTGGCAGCAGGAACAAGTCTTCTGGTCAAGTGAATACAGGCTTATAAATACAAAATCAAATAGGAGTAATGGAGGAGTAGGTTTAATAATGAATAGGAAAATAGGAATGCATGTAAGCTACTAGAAACAGCATAGTGAACGCGTTATTGTGGCCAAGATAGACATGAAGCCCACACCTACCACAGTAGTACAAGTTTATATGCCAACCAGCTCCGCAGATGAAGAAGAAATTGAAGAAATGTATGATGAGATAAAAGAAATTATTCAGATAGTGTAGGGAGACGAAAATTTAATAGTCATGGGTGACTGGAATTCGGTAGTAGGAAAAGGAAGAGATGGAAACGTAGTAGGTGAATATGGATTGGGGGTAAGAAATGAAAGAGGATCACAATATGGTACAGGAGGGCAGCATGGAGGGGATAAAATCGTAGAGGGAGACCAAGACATGAATACACTAAGCAGATTCAGAAGGATGTAGGCTGCAGTACATACTGGGAGATGAAGAAGCTTGCACAGGATAGAATAGCATGGAGAGCTGCATCAAACCGGTCTCAGGACTGAAGACCACAACAACAACAACGTTGAATATTGCATGAAAACACAACTACTGAAGTACTTTGAAACGAACAATTTATTTAACAATGCTCAGTTTGGATTTAGGACAGGTAAATCAACCATTAAAGCCATAGACAACAATTTCGAGCTACATTTAGTTATTGTATTCTCTTAGACCTCAGTAAGGCTTTCGACACTATTTCCCATGAGATCTTAATTTCTAAGTTAAAACTATATGGAATAAAGGGCTCACCGTTATCGCTAATAGAATTGTACCTTGATAAAAAACAGCAAATGGTCATAATTGAGAACCAACTATCATACATACTCAAAATAGAAACTGGAGTTATTCAAGGATCAGTAATTGGCCCATTGCTCTTTCTAGTGTATATCAATGACCTCCAACATAACTTGCCAGACAAATGAATCCTATAAGCTGACGACATCACCTTAATAATATCAGATGGAAATCTGGAAACTTAACAGGACAAAAATACAGACATGGTAGAAAACTCCACCACATGGTTGCAAAGCAATAAATTGGTCTTAAATGGTAATAAAACAGAGACAATATATTTTCATTTGAGTAAGTCGAAACCAGAAGGACGGTAAACTCATCTGTCAAACTGCTAGGAATTTATTTAGACCCGAATTTTAATTGGGGCGAACATACGCAGCAACTATGCAAGAAACTGTGCAGAGTAATTTTTTTATTATACAAACTTAGGACTCCTGTCAGTAAGCGCCCAATGTTAGAGGCATACTATGCCTTTTTCCACTCGCGCCTGGACTATGCCATAATACTTTGGGGGAACTCTTTATGGGCTCAGGAAGTTTTTAAGTAGCAGAAGAGGGCAGTTAGTGGTATAAAGGGCTTACCTGACAACGAATCATGCAGACCAGTTTTCAGGGAGCTGAAAATAATGACTCTCTCTCCAATAATCATATACCACTGTCTGACAGACATAAACCAGAGTAACTTCACACTAAGGGGAGAGGTACATTCACACAACACAAGAAATAAACATTACATTGACACGCCCCAGCTAAGGCTAAAGAAAACCCAAAAATGCCATAACTACATGGGGATTAAGCTATTCAACAAACTGCCTATAGCACTGAGGGAGTTGCCAATACAGCAACTAGGGAAGAAACTAAAAAATTGGCTGATTCTGAATACAACCTACCACATTCTGGAATTTGAAGAAAACTTGAGGCGCCTCTGTAATGAATGATGATTCTAGCATGTAGTGAAAATATAGGCAGTATCATATTCTGTGACAAATTTGATCCAAGGAGATGTATAACTGTAAATACTTTTCTTTTCTGTATATTTTTTAAAAACTAATTTTAAAAAAACCTTTATGTATGTATTGTATTGTGTCTTGGCACATTTCCTTGTATTTTTTGATGCTCTGTATTACAACACAATGTTGTTCAACGATAATAAAATTTGATTTGATTTTATTTGATTATACTTAAAATGTGCATTACACATTGCATGTATGAAACTTTTGTTGATAGCTGTACATTCCACGCCTCCTACATCTTGGACAGAATCATAAATTCGCCACAGTGTCATCAGGGTTTCTTTGTGTTGATTTTCTAGTAAACACTCTTGAGTTCACAGCAGTGGTGGATACTGTGAAACCTCGAGGAGGGGAAGCTAAAGATATTTTGAGCTACCTGTACTTTTACCATGATAAAAAAGTCACATGCAAAGTTTAAGAAACTTTTATTTAAACTATTCATACATATATACAAGACAATACCCTAATTTACAGGTAGGTATGAGCAATAGTTACGCAGTATACTAGCAACATATTCATAATGCCATTCATGGAGTGCAATACACAGTCTTAGAGTTGTAATCAGGAACGCTATCCTATGAAATGAATTTATGTTTTAAACAGATCCGAAACGAATATGTAGGACTTCAAATCACCCAATAAAGTGGGTATTACACGACGAGCCGACACGAAGTATAATGGTCTAGTGCGACAGCAATCTGATGGCAGAACGGGTGGAACTAAAAAAATCGCAAACGCATTATCCCATCACGGAAATAAACAGCAGTTCTAGACTCCAGTGAATCCGTGCATGCGTAGCAAGGCCAATTCAGACTAGCCGTCACATCACATCAAGGTGTACACATCAAGTCCATTTAAGTCACGTTATCTCAACTTGCATGGCTGCCCTCAATTGTTTTTTTCGCGGGAACTGCAATCTTCGCAAGATTATCTTAACTGTGTTTATACCTGAAGTGCACATAAAAAACACAGTAGCTTATATATGTGGATGTTGGAGTCAACATTCGGTTCTAGGCACTTCAGTCCGGAACCACGCAGCTGCTACAGTCGCCGGTTCGAATGCTGTCTTGGGCATGGATGTGTATGATGTCCTTAGGTTAGTTAGGTTTAATTGGTTCTAAGTCTAGGGGACTGATGACCTCAGATGTTAAGTCTCATAGTGCTTAGAGCCATTTGAACAATTTTGGAGTCCACAATTATACGGAAAAGGCATTTATTGGACTCAATTGGTTTGCAGCTTGCAGGAATAGCTTGTATGTTAGAGAAGAAAGAGAGAAGCGCAAAACAACGTAAAAAAGAGTGTGCGTATGAAAAATATCATTATGTGGTAAAGAAGGGGCATCTCACACACTATACAAACAACTTGAGAGAGAGGACTCTCCATTGTTTTTATTCCAAAAAATCGAAGCACTAGCTTTTTTTTTCATTTGTTACGCCAATCTGCACATAGAATTACTAAAAGGAACACAGTGATTTGAGCTGCTATCACTTCCAATGAAAAATTGGTTTGTTTAAGGTTAAGTTCAATGACCCTACAGTGCACATTTCTGTGCAGTAGTAATATCTCACCCCAATACCTCTTTCCCTGAAAGATTTAATGGTTTTCATTACATCTTGTATTTGGATTTTAATATTCAAGTGCCTTTTTTGTACTGAGGTTAGCTAGTCAAATCACATAAATAGTGACCACTGATGTTTGCAAAACTTTCACATACAATCTAGAGGTACTTAATTTAAAAAATAAGCCTGTCATAAACGCATGTTTAAACAAACAACTGTAATACATTGCCTTACAGTATTTATAGTTAAAAAATAAAGCATTTTGCTACTGTTGCAGTGTCCAAAGTTTAACAGTCCACTTCTCTATCAGACATCACAAATTCCTGACAACATACAAATAGATTCCACTCACTAGTCAACTTGATTCTACCCACAGTACTCTTTGCACTTCAAGTTGCAGTCTTATTTATTAAAATCAATTTCAATGTAATTAGAGCATAAGTAATTACTTTCGCTCATGTTGTACAATCTGGACTGCTGCCTCACTACTTCAGTTGATCTTTCGTCCTTTATTATAAATTTTAATAAAAGGAACAATTTATAAGAAATAATGAAGAACAGACAGCTGATATCAACCATCAAAACCGCGACGAAACGAAATATGGAGATCTGCGCACGACCGTGTATCTGGAGGAAATGAGGTTGGGGTCAGGTGATCAACAGTGGACAGATGACATCAGCCATCAAATCATTCTTCCTCAGAAACCATAACGGTCCCATGGAGTGGCGGCTAGTGTGCATGTGCACCATTTGAAATTCACTGCAAAATGTTTTGACAGGACGTGACGTGACAGCCAGCGTGACTTCGCCTGTTGTGAGTGATATTGCACATGTATACAGAAGGGTGTAACCGAGGTGGGCTTTCTATTTATTATCGAACATATATTACAGTTATTGTTGACATTTGCGACCAGCAGAAAACTTATAAGTTTTCATATTGGACTTTTTTTTCCTTTTTTCAGTGATAAATTGTGGTAGAACCTACGAATCTGGTACATCTGCCTAATATCGTGTAGGGACCCTGTGGCACGCATGAGTGCCGCAACAGGACGTGGTATGGACTTAACTAATGTCTGAAGTAGTTCTGTAGGGAATTGACAACATGAAACCTGCAGGAGTCCGAGAGCCTGCAGATCTCTTATGAACAGCACATTGCAAAGCCTCTCAGGTATGCTTAATAATGTTCATGTCTGGTGAGTTCGGTGGCCAGCGGAAGTGTTTAAACTCAGAAGAGTGTTCCTGGAACCACACTGTAGCAATTATGGACTTGTGGGTTGTCGCATTGCCTTCTGGAATTTCCCAAGTCCATCAGAATGCACAATTGACATGAATGGATGCAGGTAATCAGACAGGATGTTTACGTACATGCCACCTGTCAGAGTCGTATCTAGACGTATCAGGGGTCTTGTATCACTCCAAATGCACACGCCCCATACCATTATTGAGCCTCCATCAGCTTGAACAGTACCCTGTTGAGATACACGGTACATGGATTTATGAAATTGTCTCCATACCCATACATGTCCATCCCCTCGATACAATTTTATATGAGACACAACCGACCAGGCAACATGTTTCCAGTCATCAACAGTCTAATGTCGGTGATGACGGGTGCAGGCGAGGCATAAAACTTAGTGTAATACTGTCATCAAGGGTACATGAGTGGGCCTTCGGCTCTGAAAGCCCACATCTATGATGTTTCGTTGAATGGTTCGCACGGCGACAATTGTTGATGGCCCAGCATTGAAATCTGCAGCAATTTGAGAAATGGTTGTGCTTGTGTCACGTTGAACGATCCTCTTAAGTCTCCATTGGTCTAGTTCTTATAGGATCTCTTTCCTGCCGCAGCGATGTCGGAGATTTGATGTTTTACCGGATTCCTGATACTGACAGTGTTGTTGTTGTGGTCTTCAGTCCAGAGACTGCTTTGACGCAGCTCTCCATGCTACTCTATCCTGTGCAAGCTTCTTCATCTCCCAGTACCTACTGCAACCTACATCCTGCTGAATCTGTTTAATGTATTCATCTCTTGGTCTCCCTCTACAAGTTTTACCTTCCACGCTGCCCTCCAATACAAAATCGGTGATCGATTGATGCCTCAGAACATGCCCTGATAACCGAACCCTTCTTCTAGTCAAGTTGTGCCACAAACTTCTCTTCTCCCCAATCCTATTCAATACCTCCTCATTAGTTACGTGATCTATCCACCTTATCTACAGCATTCTTCTGTAGCACCACATTTCGAAAGCTTCTATTCTCTTCTTGCCCAAACTAGTTATCGTCCATGTTTCACTTCCATACATGGTTACACTCCAAACAAATACTTTCAGAAACGACTTCCTGATACATAAATCTATATTCGATGTTAACAAATTCCTCTTCTTCAGAAACGCTTTCCTTGCCATTGCCTGTCTACATTTTATATCCTCTCTATTACGACCATCATCAGTTACTTTACTTCCTAAATAGCAAAACTACTTTACTACTTTAAGTGTCTCATTTCCTAATCTAATTCCCTCAGTATCACCCGATTTAATTTGACTACATTCCATTATCCTCGTTTTTCTTTTGTTGATGTTCATCTTATATCCTACTTTCAAGACATTGTCCATTCCATTCAACTGCTCTTCCAAGTCCTTTGCTGTTTCTGACAGAATTACAATGTCATCGGCGAACCTCAAAGTTTTTACTTCTTCTCCATGAATTTTAATACCTACTCCAAATTTTTCTTTTGTTTCCTTTACTGCTTGCTCAATATACAGATTGAATAACATTGGGAAGAGGCTACAAGCCTGTCTCACACCCTTCCCAACCACTGCTTCCCTTTCATGCCCCTTGACTCTTATATCTGCCATCTGGTTTATGTACTCTCGAATTCCAGCCACCCACAACTATTAAATTTTCGTCCCCCTTCACTACTGAATAATTTCTTTTATCTCATCATACATTTCATCAATTTCCTCATCTGCCGAGCTAGTTGGCATATAAACTTGTACTACTGTAGTAGGTGTGGCTTTGTGTCTATCTTTGCCACAATAATGCGTTCACTAAGCTGTTTGTAGTAGTTTAACCGCACTCCTACTTTTTCATTCATTATTAAACCTACTCCTTCATTACCCCTATTTGATTTTGTATTTATAACCCATTATTCACCTGACCAGAAGTCTTGTTCCTGCTGCCACTAACTTTAACCTATCCATTTCCCTTTGTAAATTTTCTAACCTTCCTGCTCGATTAAGGGATCTGACATTCCACACTCCGATCTGTAGAACACCAGTTTTCTTGCTCCTGATAACGAAATCCTCCTGAGTAGTCTCCGCCCGGATATCCGAATTGGAGACTATTTTACCTCCAGAATATTTTACCCAAGAGGACGCCATCATCATTTAACCATACAGTCTACATCTACATCTACATGACTACTCTGCAATTCACATTTAAGTGCTTGGCAGAGGGTTCATCGAACCACAATCATACTATCTCTCTACTATTCCACTCCCGAACAGCGAGCGGGAAAAACGAACACCTAAACCTTTCTGTTCGAGCTCTGATTTCTCTTATTTTATTTTGATGATCATTCCTACCTATGTAGGTTGGGCTCAACAAAATATTTTCGCATTCGGAAGAGAAAGTTGGTGACTGAAATTTCGTAAAAAGGTCTCGCCGCGACGAAAAACGTCTATGCTGTAATGACTTCCATCCCAACTCGTGTATCATATCTGCCACACTCTCTCCCCTATAACGCGATAATACAAAACGAGCTGCCCTTTTTTGCACCCTTTCGATGTCCTTCGTCAACCCCACCTGGTAAGGATCCCACACCGCGCAGCAATATTCTAACAGAGGACGAACGAGTGTAGCGTAAGCTGTCTCTTTAGTGGACTTGTTGCATCTTCTAAGTGTCCTGCCAATGAAACGCAACCTTTGGCTCGCCTTCCCGACAATATTATCTATGTGGTCCTTCCAACTGAAGTTATTCGTAATTTTAACACCCAGGTACTTAGTTGAATTGACAGCCTTGAGAATTGTACTATTTATCGAGTAATCGAATTCCAACGGATTTCTTTTGGAACTCATGTGGATCATCTCACACTTTTCGTTATTTAGCGTCAACTGCCACCTGACACACCATACAGCAATCTTTTCTAAATCGCTTTGCAGCTGATACTGGTCTTCAGATGACCTTACTAGACGGTAAATTACAGCATCATCTGCGAACAGTCTAAGAGAACTGCTCAGATTGTCACCCAGGTCATTTATATAGATCAGGAACAGTAGAGGTCCCAGGACGCTTCCCTGGGGAACACCTGATATCACTTCAGTTTTACTCGATGATTTGCCGTCTATTACTACGAACTGCGACCTTCCTGACAGGAAATCACGAATCCAGTCGCACAACTGAGACGATACCCCATAGCTCCACAGCTTGATTAGAAGTCGCTTGTGAGGAACGGTGTCAAAAGCTTTCCGGAAATCTAGAAATACGGAATCAACTTGAGATCCCCTGTCGATAGCGGCCATTACTTCGTGCGAATAAAGAGCCATGCTGATTACGTGTCAATAGATCGTTCCCTTCGAGGTGATTCATAATGTTTGAATACAGTATATGCTCCAAAGCCCTACTGCAAACCGACGTCAATGATATAGGTCTGTAGTTAAATGCATTACTCCTACTACCCTTCTTGAACACTGGTGCGACCTGCGCAATTTTCCAATCTGTAGGTACAGATCTATCGGTGAGCGAGCGGTTGTATATGAGTGCTAAGTAGGGAGCTATAGTACCAGCGTAATCTGAAAGGAACTTAATCGGTATACAATCTGGACCTGAAGACTAGCCCGTATCAAGCGATTTGAGTTGCTTTGCAACCCCTAAGGTATCTACTTCTAAGAAACTCATGCTAGCAGATGTTCGTGTTTCAAATTCTGGAATATTCCATTCGTCTTCCCTGGTGAAGGAATTTCGGAAAACTGCATTCAATAACTCCGCTTTAGCGGCACAGTCGTCGATAACAGTACCATCGGCACTGCGCAGCGAAGGTATTGACTGCGTCTTACCGCTTGTGTACTTTACATACGACCAGAATTTCTTCGGATTTTCTACCAAATTTCGAGACAATGTTTCGTTGTGGAACCTATTAAAGGCATCTCACATCGAAGTACGTGCCAAATTTCGCGCATCTGTAAATTTTAGCCCATCTTCGGGATTTCGCGTACTTCTGAACTTCGCATGAACAGTAAAGCTACATGTCCTCCGGAAAAATTATGGCTGTAGTTTCCCCTTGCTTTCAGCTGTTCGTAGTACCAGCACAACAAGGCCGTTTTGGTTATTGTTACAGTGCCAGATCAGTCAATCATTCAGACTGTTGCCCCTGCAGCTACTGAAAAGGCTGCTGCCCCTCTTCAGGATCCACACATTTCTCTGGCCTCTCAACAGATACCCCTCTGTTGTGGTTGCACCTATGATACGGCCATCTGTATAGCTGAGGCACGCAAGCCTCCCCACCAACAGCAAGGTCCAGAACTGATAGTTCGGTAATTTTCACATCTGTCAACACCTACTTTCTTTGGTATTGGAATTATTATATTCTTCTTGAAGTCTGAGGGTATTTCGCCTGTCTCATACATCTTGCTCACCAGATGGTAGAGTTTTGTCACGACTGGCTCTCCCAAGGCTGTCATTAGTTCTAATGGGATGTTGTTTACTCCCTTGGCCTTGTTTCGACTTAGGTCTTTCAGTGGTCTGTCAAACTCTTCACGCAGTATCAAATGTCCTGTTTCATCTTCATTTACATTCTCTTCCATTTCTATAATATTGTCACCAAGAACATCGCCCTTGTATAGACCCTCTATATAGTCCTTCCACCTCTCTGCTTTCCCTTCTTTGCTTAGTACTGGGTTCCCATCTGAGCTCTTGATATTCATACAAGTCGTTCACTTTTCTCCAAAGGTCTCTTTAAGTTTCCTGTAGGCCGTATCTATTTTACCCCTAGTGATATGCGCCTCTACATTCTTACATTTGTCATCTAGCCATCCCTGCTCAGTCATCTTGCACTTCCTGTCGATTTCATTTTTGAGACGTTTGTATTCCTTTTTGCCTGCTTCATTTACTGCATTTTTGTATTTTCTCCTTTCATTAATTAAATTCAATATCTCTTCTGTTACCCAAGGATTTCTATTAGTTCCCGTCTTTTTACCTGTTTCATCCTCTGCTACCTTCACTATTTCATCTCTCAAAGCTACCCATTCTTCTTCTACTGTATTTCTTTCCCCCATTCTTGTCAATCGTTTCCTAGTGCTCTCCCTGAAGCTCTCTACAACATCTGCTTCTTTCAGTTTATCCAGGTCCCATCTCCTCAATTGCTGACACTACAGTAGACTCTTGAAATGGTCATACAGGAAAATCCCCACTTCGCCACTACCTCGGAGATGCTGTATACCATCGTTCGTGCACCGAATATACCACCATGTTCAAACTCACTTAACTCTTGGTAACCTGCCATTATAGCAGCAGTAACCGATCTAACTGCGCCAGTCACTTGCCGTCTCATACAGACTTTGCCGACCACATCGCCTTATTCTGCCTGTTTACATATCTCTGTATTTGAATATGCATCACTATGCCAGTTTCTTTGGTGCTGTAGTGTACATGGGTGATTAAACAAATCAATATTTGTAGCAGCAGTTTTTCTTTTATACAAACTGTTTCCACAAAGCAATGTTTGTATTAATTGATTTGTATTCTAGAGCCTGCATCTCGTGGTCGTGTGGTAGCATTCTCGCTTCCCATGTGCGGGTTCCTGGGTTCGATTCCTGGCGGGGCCAGTTATTTTCTCTGCCTTGTGATGGCTGGGTGTTGTGTGAATGTCCTTAGGTTAGTTAGGTTTAAGTAGTTCTAAGTTCTAGGGGACTGATAACCATAGCTGTTAAGTCCCATAGTGTTCAGAGCCATTTGAACCATTTTTTTTTTTGTATTCTAGAAATGAAATGGACCATAAAATTAAAAGCGTCCTAATCCAGGCATATGTCGAGGAAAAGTATCTGTATGATCCTCACGATCCTCCATGGCATAATAAGGTAAGTCGACAGTTGTTTACATATCAGTAGAGACCAGATTATATGCGTTTGCATATTTGGTTCCGTTTCACTGGTTATTGGATATTTTAACTAAAAACTAGTGATGGAACATACTTTGGCTCTATGTTTACAATATTTTTAAAATTTATACGGGAGGTCTGTAGCTCAATCTATTTTTGATGTCTCTCAGATTGACCACGACAAAGAACTCAGTGCAATCCCAACTGAGAACCCATTGCCTAGCGAAATCAATACAGAAGAAGAACAGGAACAAGCAGACAGAGTGAATGCTTCTGACCCTGTGCTTATGGCTAATCCCCTCTGCTGTCATACCATACGCGTCGACAACAATTAAACTACGTAAGCTTTTAGTCGCTCGTCTAATGTTTTCTATTAACTTGTACACAGTTCCACGTGTTTACGACGTGTAGTGTGTAACGTGTTGTGCGCTGTGCCACCCGAAAAAAGAAACGTCGTTTCGTGCATAGCTGACCATCCTGGAACATTTACATATGATGGAATTGTTTTTTGTTGTAGAGTCTGAGAAAAAAACGTTTCGGCAAAACAAGTCTTCGTATCGCCGGAATGCAAAAGAAAGGTCCACGGCAACAACTTCTGACAACAGCAAGTTGCAGTAGCAGGAATTTGTCAAAAGGTAAACAAAAACGTCAGTTTAACATGGATCTATGTGAAACATTCATTGCAAGCAATATTCCTCTTCACAAACTTACAAAACCTATCCTCAAAGGCCCCCGCACAAATATTGCTTAAATAAAAATGTACCAGATGAATCAATATTGCCTAAAAATTACATACCAACAAGTTCCATGAACATTCTCGAAGACATACGCAGTGAACCCAAGGGCAGCATGATCTGGATTTCAGTTGACGAAACTACAGTCACTTGTGTCTGTTACGTTGCAAATTTAATTGTTGATTCTTTAAAACAAGAAGCCTGCAAAGAACTTCGTAAAAGTAAAGCATTCTATGATCGCCAGATTTCTCAATGAAGGTATTGAAAAAATATTTCCAGAATCTTCTGCAGATGAAAGGGTGCTTGTGTTTATTTCAGATGCTGATCCGTATATGATCAAAGCAGGAAAAGCCCTCTGAGTATTTTATCCCGATTTGATTCATGTGACATGTTTTGCTCATGGAGTACATCGTCTTGCTTAAGAAGTACTTCCGATGTTTGTGAATGTAAACAAAAAAGCGTTTATAAAGGCTTCTGCTCGCATCAAGGCCTACAAATAAAAATACCAAATGTGTTGTTACCTTGCGAACCAATGGTAACTTGTTGGAGTACGTTAGCAGAAATACAAGAAGTCGAAATTTTCGTTCCATTATTGGGTTAGTAAACGACTTCGATGGTGCAGAGCCTTTGGCAGTTTGCCAGTGCAAGGAAGCTTTTAATGATTATGGTGTTAAAAAAGGCATTGCTGTGATTAGCACTCATTTTTGCCGTACACCTGCATGTATTAAAAAGCTTGAAACTGAAGGTTTCGCGTTGAATGAATCCACTCAGTTAATGAATTACATTATTCTAGTGAACTCCTGACTGCAGAGGTATTCCCAAGAAAACTTAGAAGAGAAGATTGAAAACTGCCAACATAGCACCCAAATTCAAATTCTGCCCAGTTACTTCAGTTAATGCAGAACGGTCCTTATCTGCTTACAAAAACATTTTGAGTGATTGATGGCGCAATCTTACTAAAGAACATTTGGAACAGTAGACAGTCGTTAATGTTTACAATAGTAGAAAAATGTAAAATAAATTGTAAATGATGCTTTGGTCCAATAGTATTAATTAAAAGCCAATGTCATTCAATAAATCATGATTATGCGTTGTTTTTTTAAATAAAATATTACGGAATTTTTGATCATGCCTGTGTGTGTGCGATATATATCTCGGAGTTGGTCCTGTACATATCGATTGTTTCGATGCGACTTCCATCGGATGAACTTGATACCGACAACAATAGCAAAGAAGGAACGATTCTTAAAACAGGATGTGCGTCACCAGATTGCAAATTTTTAGAAAATTATTCCAGAAAGGCCACCTTCCTAGCCTCTACCATAAAGTATTCAGAAAATATCGACGTTCTAAATGTAAGATTTTCTGTGTGGCCAGTGCTCTCCCTCGTAACTGATAAGCACAGGTTCGAGAGATAATGCAAGCAGTAACTACCATCTTCTATCATTTCCACACTTCTCATGCATTTTTCATGCATTTTTATGACGCATGTAATCTGGTCTCTACTTATGAGTAAGTAGATATTGCCTTTACATGTATGGTTTTCAATTTCCTTTCATTGATGGAAGTTTACGTTTGACTTGATTGCATGTTTTGCTTTAACTCAGCAGGCCAAGAACGAAAAACTACCAATAGTCGGCGAGTGTGTGTGATCGTAAAATGAATAAACAAACTGCTTAATTCTTATTTCCGACTAGGTGAACTTGCCTCCTACAGTACTGTGTCAATTGCCTCAATCGAGCGAATCCCTACCTGTATCATCGATAGAAGCTTTTCAAAACAAGTCAGTCTAATCTCTCATAATCCCGAAATTCCTGTGGATCTCCGGACCTTAGTTCAGTCATCAATTAGGAATACATGCCTCGGCCCTCGTCTCTTCTTCCCAGTCAGCATCGAACTTCAAAAACAGCTGTGCCCTACATATGGAAAATGCTGTATAAACGTGAACATAGGCGACCCCAAGAGGAGGGGCACTGGCAGTGCAGCCCTAGAATCTGGATTAAAGAGCTCTTATTCACTACAGTGTTCTCATACACCTCTAGAAGTAATTTCCTGTGATTTCGCTAAACTTCTCGTTTAATCAGTTTGTAGCACTGTGTGGCTGATTGCAGTGAGACAATACCCTGTTAATTACTATCTTCTCTTTCGAAAATGTAACGCCTACCACTCGATTACGGAGCACGTTCTTCTTCGTTTGTAAGTCGCTCTGCCTTCCATAATGATTAGCTCACCCTTGTGCCGTGTATCACACAAAGACGGGAAAAAGCCGCTCCAATGTTCCGTGTCGACTTCCTAAATTGCCTTCTTAGAGCAATTGTTGTCAAGTTGGGTACAAAGCGGTTACCAACAGTTGTGGAATCAAATTCCCCATACACTCATCTAGCTAAATACAGCGGTTTCTGGAGCGCACACAGTACTATGAGCACTCGGTCATGCCTTAACGATCGCTTTCGAAGTGGCTTACTTGTTTCCATCAACAGCTCATTACCACTGTTCCGAAGACATCTTTTCATAATGCTGTGAGAAAGTGTAATCTCTGTGAGGAAGCTCAGTGAGTTTATTTCTACATCAGCAGCCATACTTCGCAATCCACCTGGCGGTGTGAGTTGGAGGGTAGGCCTACTCTGATCTGGGGTTGTCATCCATCCTGATTCATCGGGACCATAACTGTTGTTGGCGTTCTTGTCCCAACAAGACCCAATTTTTCCTGACTTTGCAAATATGGCGCACCAACTACTTCTGCCTCTTCAAGTTCCATATAACTGTGGTCTAAATAAAAAGTAATTATATTAATTTTTTACTTCATTTGTACACCCCCTTCTCAGAGTGTCCCGAAGAGGTCCCAGCTAGATACAGCAACTTATGCAATAGGGTTGAGAACTGTAGGGTGCCCCTAAATGGGACAGTTGTGCACTACACATCAGAGGCTGCTACTCAGGTAGCTGACTCTGTGTGGGGTGCACACAATCGTTTTGTAGATTAGGCAACGCTCCATCCAATCCAGATAACGACAACTGTAGGAAACCCAGAGGTATCAGTCTAAGATTGAAAGAAATGTCTCCCACAGGTTGCAGTATAAACATCCTAATGGTCAAAAACTGAAGCATTCAAAACAAAGGGCCATGGTTTCAAGCGCTCATGAAAAGCAGTGAAGCTTGCATAATACTAGATACAGAAAGCTGGTTGAAACCTGAAATTAATAGCAGTGAGATTTTTGGGGAAAATTTAAGTGTATGCAGGTCTCCCGCATCGTCCCCCTACGCTCTGTAAAGAAACATGGGACTTCATTCCATTCCATGGAAAGAACAGGTAAATGGGAAATGTAGATGGTGTATTTGATGCAGTAGACAAGAAACTAAAATCCACTGAGGTAGAAATTGAAGCTGCATGAGCCGGCCGCTGTGGCCGAGCGGCTCTAGGTGCTTCAGTCCGGAACGGTCGCAGGTTCGAATCCTGCCACAGGCATGGATAGGTGTGATGTCCTTAGGTTAGTGTGGTTTAAGTAGTTCTAAGTCTAGGAGACTGATGACCTCACATGCTAAGTCCCATAGTTCTTACAGCCATTTGAAGCTGCACGCAAGATTGTTTGGGTAAGACTCAGAATCAGGGGTGGGCATAATATGATAACTGGATCTCTTTATTGCCCACATAATCATCTCCTGATGCAAGTGAATACTTCAGAGAAAACCTCAACTCACTTGTACATATGTTCCCCAATCATATCGCAGTCTTTGGTGGAGATTTTAATCATCTAACAATTAATTGGGAAAATTACAGTTTTGTTGATGGGGGGGGGGCTGATAAGACATCCTCTGGAACTTTGCTAAACATTTTCGCAGAAATCTACTTAGTACAGATAGTTAGGAACTCCAGTCACGATGGAAATATATTGAATCTAATGGTCACAAATAGACCTAACCTCTTTGAGGATGTCCACATTGACACTGCCATCACTGACCATGACAGGTTTGTCACAATAACGATTACCAAAGTACAACTCAAAAATGCAAAAAGATGTACACTGAAGTGCCAAAGAAACTGTTATAGGCATGTGTATTCAGATACAGATATATGTGAACAGGCAGAATAAGGCGCTATACTTGGCAACACCAATATAAGACAAGAAGTATCTGGCGCAATAGTTAGATCGGTTTCTGCTGCTACAATGGCAGGTCATAAGTGAGCTTGAACGTGGTGTTAAAGTCAGCACATGAGCGATCGGACACATCATCTCCGAGGTAGCAATGAAGTGAAGTTTTCATGGACAACTATTTCACAAGTGTACCATGAATATCAGCAATCCGGTAAAACATCATATCTCTGACATCACTGTGGCAGGAAAAAGATCCTCTAAGAACAGGACCAATGGCGACTGAAGAGAATCGTTCAACGTGACAGAAGCACAACCCTTTCGCAAATTGCTTCTGATTGCAATGCTGGGCCACTAAAAAGTGTCAATATACGAACCATTCAATGAAACTTCATTGATATGGGCTTACGGAGCCGAAGGCCCACTTGCGTACTCTTGTTGATTGCACGACACAAAGCTTTATGCCTCGCCTGGGCCTGTCTACACCTACATTGAGCTGTTGATGAATGGAGGAGGGAGGAGATTAGTGTTTAACGTCCCGTTGACAACTAGGTCATTAGAGACGGAGCGCAAGCTCGGGTGAGGGAAGGATGGGGAAGGAAATCGGCCATGCCCTTTCAAAGGAACCATCCCAGTATTTGCCTGAAGAGATTTAGGGAAATGACGGAAAACCTAAATCAGGATGGCCGGAGATGGAATTGAACCGTCGTCCTCCCAAATGTGAGTGTTGGTGAATGGAAACATGTTGCTTGGTTGGATGGACGTTTACGAGTACAGAGATAACCTGAAGAGTCCTTGAACCATGCATGTCAGCAAGGGCCTGTTCAAGCTGGTGGAGGCTTTGTAATGGTGTGGGGCATGTGCTGCAGTGAAGTAATGTGGGATCCCTGATATGCCTAGATACGACTCTGAGAGGTGGCATGTCCTGTCTGATCACCTGCATCCATTCATGTCAATTGTGAATTCCGACGGACTTGGGCAATTCCAGAAGGACAATAAGACACGCCACACGCCCAGAATTGCTAAAAAGTGGCTCCATGATCACTATTATGAGTTTAAACTCTTCTGCCGACAATCAAATTCCCCAGCATATCTGGGATGCTTTGCAATGTGCTGTTCAGAAGAGATCTCCACCCCCTCGCACACTTACAGATTTATGGATAGTCCTGCAGGATTCATGTTGTCAGTTCCCTCCAGCACTTTTGTTGTGTTCTTGCCACGTGGTGTTGTGGCACTTCTGCATGCTTGTGGGGACCTTCAATATATTAGGTAGGTGTACCAGTTTCCTTGTCTCTTCAGCATATATGTTTGATAACTAGATAAAAAAATTACCAGTGTCATATCTCAATGGGGAACTTGAAACTTCCAGATCAGGGCAGGACCATGTAGAGGAACTATGGCTCAAGCTTAAAAGAATAGTTTACATTGCCCTGTATCCAGTAGAACTGTTCATAATGGGCGGGAATCATCATGGTATACAGTCACTGAAAAGAATCTTCTAAAGAGACAGAGTTTACAGCATAATAGGTGTACAACAAAGCATAGGACTATAAATAGAGAGATGCTGAATCAAACATGTTTGGCTGTCAAGAGGGCAATGCATGATGCCTTCAATGACTACATAGAGAATGTTGTCAAAAGCCATTTCACAGACCCAAAGAAATTCTGGTCATATGTAAAGGCTGTCAGTGGCACCAAAGTTAATATTCAGTCTATAGTGAATGAGGCAGGAACTGAAATTGAGGGTAGTGAAGCAAAGGCTGAAATGCTTGATTCTGCTGGTGTTGAGAAATAGCTGAGTTCATTAAATTTTAACAAAGCTCGAGGGTATCCCTATCAGATTCTAGACTGAATCGGTGGCCCAGATAGCCCCTCTTCTAACTATAATCTATTGCAGATCCCTCGAAGAAAAAACTATGCCTAATTCTTGGAAAAGGACACAGCTCACACCTATCTACAAGAAACGTAGTAGAAGTGGTCCATAAATCTACCATCTAATATCCGTTACACTGATTTGTTGTAGAATATTAGAACATATTCTCAGCTCAAACAGAATGCGGTATCTTGAAGAAAATGACATCCTCAATGACAGCCAGCATGGATTTCGAAAACATCAAGCATGTGAAACTCACACTTTCCTCACGTGAGATACTGAAACCTTTGGATCAAGGCAACCAGGTCGATGTAGTATTTCTTGATTTTCGAAAAACATTTGACTCATTACTGCATCTACGCTTATCATGAAAAGTATGATCATATGGGGTATCAAATGAAATTTGTGACTGTATTGAGAACTTTTTGGTAGGGAGGACACAGTATGTTATATTGGATAGAGAGCCACTGTCAAATATAGAAGTAAATTTTCGTGTGCTCAAGGGAAGTGTGTAGGGGTCTTGCTGTTCATGTTGTATATTCATGGCCTTACAGGCAATATTAACAGTAAAATCAGGCTTATGGCATATGGTGCAGATATCTATAATGAAGCACTATCTGAAAGAAGCTGTATAAATATTCAGTCAGATCTTGATAAGACTTCAAAGTGGTGCAGAGATTGGCAACTTGCTCTAAATGTTCAGAAATGTAAAACTTTGCACTTCACAAAACAAAAAATGTTGTATCCTATGACTATAATATCAATGAGTCACTATTGTAGTGACTCATACAAATACCTGGGTGTAACACTTCGTAGGGATATGAAATAGAATGATCACATAGGTTTAGTCATGGGTACAGTAGGTGGTATACATTGGTTTATTGGTAGAATACTGGGAAAGTGCAATCAGTCCACAAAGAATGTTGCTTACAAATCACTCATGCAAATGAGTCTAGAATACTGCTCACGTGTGTGGTACCCATACAAGATAAAATTAAGAGAAGATATTGGACATATGCAGAGAAGGGCAGCACGGATGGGCACAGGTTATTTTAATCCATGGGAGGGTGTCACAGAGATACTGGAGGTACTGAAACGGAGGACTTCTGAAGATAGACGTAAAACTATCCCCATAAAATCTATTAACAAAGTTTTAAGAAATGGATTTAATTTATTACTCTAGCAATGTACTACAACCCCTATGTATCACTCACATAGGGATCATGAGAATAAGATTAGAATAATTACTGCACACACAAAGGTATTCAAACAATTATTTTTCCTGCACTCCATATGTGAATGGAACAGGAAGAAGCCATAATAACTTATACAAAGAGATGTACCCTCTGCCATGCGCCATAATAACTGATACAAAGAGATGTACCCTCTGCCATGCCCCTCACGGTGGTTTGGAGAGTATAAATGTAGGCAGCCTTATTCTGTTTGGATTTCTGAAGGTTTCTGATTATAGAGAAAGCTATTTACACTTACAGTGAGTATGTACTTAATTCATTAGATAATAAGTTACAGGCTACTGACATTTTCTGTGACTTGTCCAAAGCCTTTGTCTGTGTGAAGCACAGCATTCTCTTCAGTAAATTAGAATAGATGGTGTCACTGGCATTGCAACAAAAAGGTTTGAGTCTTATCTATCTGACAGGAAACAAAGGGTGTCGTTGAGAAATACCTGTGCAGTAAGCAGTCAGTCATCATCTGAGTGGGAATTAGTTACAAGTGGTGTTCCTCAAGATTCCATCTTGGGTCCATTGCTTTTTCTTGTGTACATTAATGACCTCTCATCTGTTACATTGCAGATGCTAAGTTTGTTTTGTTTGCAGATCATACAAACGTTGCAATAAGTAGTAAGTCAAGTACAGATTTAGAAATAGGTGCTAATCAAATTTACACTGATATTAATAAGTGGTTTAAAGCTAATTTACCGTCATTAAACTTTGAGGAGGCCCACAACATGCAGTCCAGAACCTGTAGGAGCTCTCCTTCCAGCACAAGTATAACATATGAAGATATGCAGATCAAAGAGGTTGACAGTGTTAAATTTCTGGGATTACAACTCGTTAATAAATTCTGTTAGGAAGGGCATACCATAGAATTGCTTAAGTGCCTAAACAAGTCTGCATTTGCAGTGAGAATTATGCCAGATGAAGGAAATATAAATATATAAAAACTTGCATACTATTTATTTATTTACTTTCATTACATTTACTTTCATTACATTATGTCACATGGGATTATATTCTGGGCTAACTCATCAAACCAGGCAAAAGTTTTTAGGGTGCAAAAGCATGTGATAAGAATCATTTGTGGTGTAAATTCAAGAACATCCTGTAGAAACCTGTTCAAAGAACTTTGTATTCTAACCACTGCTTCTCAGTATATTTATTCCATAATGAAATTTGTTGCAAGTAATCCATCTCTATTTCCAACCAATAGCTCAATACAGAGTATCTATATTAGGAATAATAACAATCTACATAAAGACCTAAAATCACTTACCTTGGTCTAAAAAGGGGTCTAATATTTAGGAACACACATTTTCAATAAATTGCCAGCAACCATTAAAAACTTCATTGCAGATAAAGTACGGTTTAAACAGAGTTTGAAAGACTTTTTGATAGGCAGCTCCTTCTACACGACAGATGAATATCTTAATAGAGACTGTTAAGCCAGCTTAAGTAAAAATATCTGTTAGATTTTAGTTTTGACAGCACTTGGTCACAACAGTCAAGATTAGGTATTTTGTATACGATAAATTTATTAATAGTGCATAACAGTGTTTCTTTCTGACAGCATGTTAATTCTGTAAATATTAGCTATTCCATTTTACTGCATTGTATTAACCTGTTTCGACTGTCTCCTGACAAATGATCAGGGTAGTAAGTATTTTATTCAAATCTTTTATGTTTTTATGTTATACTATGACAGGTGCCACACCCATGAGAATCATCTCATTTTTTGGGTCTATGGTACAAAAACTGAATCTAATCTAATCCCTCCCGCTGACTGACAGTCCTGTGGTAAAATGCGCTGCTCTTCATTTTGTCTTCTCTCTATCCTCTATTAATCCAATCTGATTCAGGTTTCTTTTATTCAGACTCTTTTATTCAGACTCGAAATGAGGCTAACCTTGTGTACTTCAGTAGACTAAAGCTGGAAACAACAATCATTCATATCTGTCATTATTGGCATTGCCCAGCAGGAGTTCAAAATGTTTGAAATGACTCTAAGCACTATGGGACTCAACATCTGAGGTCATCAGCCCCCTAGACTTAGAACTACTGTAACCTAAGGATAGCACACACATCCATGCCCGAGACTGGATTCGAAGCTGTGACTGGTGCAGCAGCATGGTTCCGAACTGAAGTGCCTAGAACTGCTTGGCCACAGTGGCCAGCCCAGCAGGAGTCGGTAACCGAATTGTTATATGTTAAACAGTTCATCATAAGTCGTCAGGTGATCCCATTTCTAAGTAATTCAGACTCCACAGCGAAGAATATATACCTTTATGTACATCGGACACACATCTTTAAAATATTCTCGATAGGCAGAGGCTGTATTGTAACTTATGTTTTGTGGATTTCCTCAAATGACAATATGATTAGGTTCACTCGACAAGTACTGTACCTGACATTTAAATGTGGTACAAATGGCTACCAGCACTTTTTTAAAATCAAAACTGCTCACAAAACATTTAGTTTCTCTGACATATGTAGTCAATAATTTACAACAAGGCAAAGCTGTGCTGCCCTGAGCGAAACTGGCTCCACTGTCATATTCGCGTAATCACATCACAGCAAACTGAATATACAGGTCTATACCCCAGTATTCCTATAAACCGGTAAACCTTCATGCACTGAAAGAAACATAAACAATAATTATATATTTAATTGCTTACCACACTGAAACACAGTCATGCCTTTTAATATGAATGCTGTTTCCCCATTTCATATGGCAAAGTGTCTTTGAAACAAAAATATGCATTCCTGCGGAACTGCTGGACACCATCAGAAAACTATAGCCTTAAAAATGGTAATACGTGCAACTACAGGGTTATTCACCATGTCTCGTTATTCCATTATAACTGTTGTCTTGCATAGTCAGCACATTTTAAAGGGACCCTTTATAAATTTTGGTTTTGTTTCACAAGAAATGAATAGAGGTTATAAAGGACACATATTGCCACTGCATTTGTAAAATACAAAGATTTCTATGAAGCTGCATGAAGTTATGCAAATTTGGCATAAATATTTAAGCATTGGAACCAACAATGTAATATCAGTAACAGAAGGTGAACAGCTACCAGTACATTTACAAGTTCATAATGCTGCTGATGTCATCATTGAAGAAAACAGAAAAAAAATCGTTTTCAGTTGTATTGACTAAAGTTTTTTGTGGAACAAGTAACATTGCCCTTCATGTTTTAAGAAATTGGAAATGAGCAGCAAAATTGCCAACTGCTCTGCAAGAATCCAGAATGAAATTATTTATATTTGCAGAAACATTATTCATGATGACATTGTGGATGCTGCTAATTCTTCTGCCGCATTCTTCATTTTCAGTGATGGGACATTATCAGTATTGGCTTATGGGAATGTGGTTATCAAAGGAGATTAGTCGAGAGATAACTCACTTCGATATGAAATATACATTTATTGAACACTTGCACATATGACAATTATGGCTGGTACATATATCAAGAGCAGGAAGTTCACGCCAGACTAGTCCAAAGAAAACAGGTCCGCAAAGATAGGGCACTCCGTGCCAGAGACGGCACAGAGCACCCCCCTCTCCCCCTGCCCCCCGGTAGTGTGGAGCACGGCAGAGGGAAGACTCACGGGATGAAGTTGTAATCTCGGTGCCACTCAGTGGGTGTGTGGGTGTAGGTGGCAGCCGGCGTGGGAAGTGGGGGTGGTGGTTTCGGCGGTGCTGCACCCTAGTGGTTACAATGGCTGCACGTGAGAGGTGACAGTGGGTGGAGACGAGTTGGCCGAAGGCACAGTGGCTGCATCGGGAGGAAGGTCGTTGTTGATAGACCACTCCAGTTTAAGTGTATTAACTGAGACTGTCTGTGGCTGTCCATGGAGGTGGATGACAAACGTGTTTGTACTGCGACATAGCACACATGATGAGGTCCCCAATTAGGCGGCTGAGGGCAACCTACTCAGTGTAATTCCGCAGCATAACAAAGTTGCACATAACTAGGTCCTTGTGAATGAACACGGAGGGGTTTGGGGGGGGGGGGGGGGGGGGTGATGTGGGGGCAGGGCAGGGGGGTGCGGAGGTGTGTGACGTGCATGCAGATATACTCGAACAGGGAGGGGAGAAGGAGTGGCTTGCCATACAGAACCTTGGCGAGTGAGGCTTCAAGATCTTCTTTATGAGCTGAGTGAATACCCAGTAGGACCCACGGGAGCGCCTCTGACCATAGGCCTCCACGACACATTAGGGCAGCCTTGAGTGTTGGGTACCACTGCTCGACAAGGCCATTCACCTGCAGGTGCTAAGCTGTACTATGAAGTTGAAAACGGAAGACATAATGCAGGAGTGAAGCGGTGAGCAGAATCTGGAGAGGCAAATGCAGATGCATGTTGGAGATTCGTCCGCGGTGATGTGAAGAAAACAGCAGGCAGTGGGATGCTTGACACTGGATCAGGTTGGTGAGAAGACTCTGTAGGGGCATGTGCTGGGCTGCCTTGCTGCGGGGCTGCAGATAGGCGATGTATGTTACACCATGCATGTGAAAATTCGGCAGAGGCAGAGCGATGCGGGTGTGTACATCACCTTTCTGGGTGTGGAGTTCATCGATCTGGGAGTGCACATACGACAGATCAGAGACCCGTTAGGTTATGCACTCAACCAGGGAAGCACATGTGGAAAGCAAGGCAGGGAGGCAGAGAGCGCAGTGGTGCTGAACTCTGGTGTGCACAGAACTGTGGAGTCAGATGTGTGACAGAGCGCAGTGGCTTGCAGGTCTGTTGAAAGTTCCTAATGGTGTAGGAAATCCAACCCACTCTCAGGTTCATCCAAGTCAGCAGTGTGGAAGGTTCAAGGGAAGGTGTGAACCAGTGACAGGTGAAGCGACATCTTGATGGAGCTGTGGATCGCAATGGGAGAACAGTTGGCAGCGATCAACGCAAGGGTAGTGGGGGTTAGTGCGTTGACAATGTGCTTGGCCAGGATGATGCTAACATCAGCAACAGTGTCAACGAGAAAGTGGATGCCGGTCAAGATACCTGTGGCATAGAGGCGTCGCTTACTGAAGCCGGTGGTGCGCAGTGTCAGAAAATAGGCATTGTGAATGTATGTGGCAGGACGTGGCACCTAAATGTGCACACCAGTCTCATTTGGGTAGGTGCAGGGCATGTGGCAGTTGCAGGCGACGTGCCCGTAAGTAGTGTGGAACCAGTATAGTGGGTAGGCTAGATGGCGGGCCGGCGCAATGTGGGTGGGGGTAGTGGCTGACTGCGGCGGGGCAAGTAGCCGATCGGGCCACTGCTCATGTGAGGTTGGCGGCAGTTGGGAGGCCACTGGCAGTACATCCTGTAGGCCACTCCTGACTTGCAGCTGAGGTGCCAAGGCGAGCGTGCCCGCCACTGCCAGTTGGGCACGGAATCGGATGCGGAGGAGTGCCAACTGAGTAGGATGGTGGAGATGTCACTCGTGACACATGGTGCCGGTTATGAATGATGGAATAAGCTTCATCTGCCATATGTAATTGAACTTCAAGAGGGTCAGCGGCATGAGACAGGAGATGAGGCTGCAGATCTGAAGGAATTTTGGCCATACACAACGACCAAAGAGCAGCTTCAGGAAATGTGTAGTCATCAGTTAAAGCACACAGACACCACCAATATTGTGAAGGAGTGTGGTCATCAAGATGTTACTTGTGTGTAATGTGATGGATAGCCTCCACTGGAGGGGGGGAAAGGCGCTCAATGAGCTGCGATTTGGCCATCAAATATTTGTGCAAGGTGGGTGGTGAGAGGAGCAAGTCGCTTGTTAGGTCCATATGTGTGTGGAGTTGGCTCACCAGTCAGGCAAAACAGGTGCTGTCATCTGTAGTGCCGTGGATGTCCAGGAAGTGGTCCACAATGTTGAACCACATTTTTGGGGTGTCTTTTTGCAATGCAGGTAGCTTAGGGAACCTGCCTGGTAATGGAGGTTGAATCTGCACCAGCAGCTGGAGATCAGTGCAGGCGGAGCAGAACGCCTCCGATACTGGAAGTGTGGTATCGGTGAACGGTGTGTCGCCCAAAGTGCATGCAGCACATGATATGAAGGGAGCGGAGGCAATGGTGAGCATATAAGCCGGCAAGGTGTGTCCAGCCGGTAAAACCTGACGTAGAATGAGAAACTGGTGTAATGGCCATTGCGGTTGCAATAGTGGGTGGGGGTGGTCATGGTGGAGCCACGGGGCAGTGGACCAAGGAATCGGCGTGGGTGGAATGGCAGGCGCCGTTATGAAAGTGAGCGGAAGGCAGTTGTGGTTCAACCAAGGTGTGATGTTGGCGGGGGGTGGGGTTGCTGAGACACTATGTAAGTGAGAAATGTGCTACCCAATGCATTGTAATGTTCGATTCACAGTCCTGGGTATTTGCGAGTGTGCCAAGCCATCCCGAATGTAACAGTGTACATGAAGGATAGACCGCAATGTCTTTAACTGGAAAGACCTCCATGTTGTGGTTAGGCAGCAGGCATTGTCCATGCTGTGGCTGTTGTGCTGCCACACTAGGTGGAAGCCATGTTGAACTGGGTAAAGTAGTTAGGTGGACACTGGCATGGCCGAGTGTAAATATCTGTTCACTTTTAACCAATTTCGAAGGAGGTACACTTGTCCAGTCTTGGTCGCAATTGGCAGAGTTAAAGAAAGCCAATTACACTTATATCAAAAGTCACAGGTAGATGCAGTGTGGCGTAAACAATGCAGTCTGGCATGTGATGCAAGTAAATGATGAAGACAAGCACAAATAATACTGGATGAGATGTTGACGGTGTCGGGGTCACCACTGTGGTTATCACGGGAGATTAGTCAAGAGATAACTCACTTTGATATGAAATATACATTTATTGAACACTTGTACATACGACAATTATGGCCTTTACACATATCAAGAGCACAAAAGTCATGCCAGACTAGCTAGTCCAAGGAAAAAGGTTCCGCAACATAGGGCACTCTGCCCCAGAGACGCCACAGCTAATGATGCAGGGGTAGAGCAGATTCTGCAGGGGAGTATAGGAGTTATCGCTAGTTGTAAGATATCCTGCACAAATTAATGGAGAAACAAATATCAGAGAAGGATTTTTGGGATTTGTGTCTATCCTAACTCGTAGTGCAGATGTTACATCCACTGAAATTTTGAAGGCTTGTTGCACTTCTAAACTGACAATGGAAAATTTAGTTAGCCAGCAGTATGGCAACTGTTCTATATTGGCATGATAGGGAAGAGGTGTGCAATTAAAAATTAGAAATGAGTACCCAAAAGCAATATTTGTATGCTGTGCATCTCATTGCCTCAATTTAGTGGTGCACGACTTAAATGAATTAAGTATTTATTTATTTATTTATTCGTGTCAGAAGCATTTACAATATATAAAATAATGTACAATATTTACATGTTGTTTGTAGATACATTTACAAGATAATTATTTATGCTTTTGCCACCCAGAAGTTAGCGACCTCTATTGCATTTGGCGCTGCAGGTAGCAGGTCTTCTGTTGTGCATCAGAAAGAGATGACACACACACACACACACACATACACAACTGCAGTCTCAGGCAACTGAAACCACATTGTGCGCAGCAGCAACAGTGCATGGTGGGAGTGGCGACTGGGTGATGGTAAGGAGGAGGCTGGAGCGCGGAGGAATAGTATGGTAGGGGTGGCAGACAGTGAAGTGCTGCAGGTTTGATGGAGGACATCCATCACAGATTTCTGGTTCTGTTTGTATGAAAATCACATTTATAACATGCAACAGAAGGTATAAAAACATACAAAATCAAAAATTATAGAATGCATTTGTATCAATCCTTAAATTAATTAAAATGTTGTCTTTTGGGTGAAACAAATTATTTATATCAGGGTGTTTGAAACACGATAGTTGCCAGACATTTTCCAAAGTGAAAGTCCCTGATTTCCAGACACAGTTTTAGCATTTTTCCCTGACAAATTTTGAGATTTGAAGGGTAACTAAACAGGTAAGTTGACATAAAAATGTACAGACTTCTGTATTTTTGAACGCATTGTTAACTCTAATTTTGAATGAATAAATAATTATTGCCTTCTTTACATGATTTATGATCTGTGGGGCAAGCAAACAGGTAAGCTGTGAAAATAAATGCCATTTTTAGGTAAAAAATTTATGTGCTCATTCATGAGTTAACACAAACTTTGAGTTAGGAATGAAACTGGCAAGCAGCATCTTCCTTACCGACATTAACAGGAGAACAACTGTGGATTTTCCCAATGCTCGAGGTTGGTGTGGTGAGGCTTTAAAGCAGAAGCAATGTGAAGAAGAAAATAAGCTAGCAAATCTGAAATGATGTTACAGAAAAAAATTCTATATTCATGTGACCATATTGCCTATAGCTATGTTATAACAACTGAAGGTGTTTTAAATCCATCTTTGCAACCACAGTACAAAAGCAACAGTGTCAAGTGAGTGCGGGAAAAAAAATCCACACAGCATTTCCTGATGTAGTGAAAATCCGACATAACATATCACAATTAACATCTACATCTTTTGTAACAATCTGTTTTTTGATGTTGAAAGGAAGCCAGATTGTAACTATGTCTCATGACAGACCACTGATGATATATTATTTCAATAAAACTACACACATTTGATGACAAATATGTGCATTTCATGTTGTTACAAAGATGGATTTAAAATACCTTCAGTATTTCTAGAAATATGCACAAAAAAATGTTGGCCTCTTGAAAGAAGCATAAAAGGGGGGTTGAGTTGTGTAAACCAACACTATAGAGAACATCAGTAAAATGTTGCTTGTACTATATTGTGATTGTAGGCTATTACCCACTGCATTATGTTAATTATTTTACAGGTGCTGTTTTATTTTTCTTTCAAGTAATATATGGGTAGGTAGCACACAAACTGCCGGCAACTGGCACAATTTTCTTCCTAGCATCATTCATAATTTCTCTTCAATATATGAACTATTTTCAAAGTGCAAAAATGTACTAATATAAATAAAATGCTTACAAAAGGCTGCACTATGCAACGTATTTGAGGTGAGACACAGTCACAATTCCTAAATCCATTGCTTGTGGCCTCTGGCCTATCGAGCATACACCACGACCTAGACCCGTGGGTGAATTATGAAAATCTGTCGATTTTTGCCATACGTGAATGGACCCGGGCTGTGGGCAGATAGGAGACACTAGATCTGATGGGTGTGGAAACATTTGTGGGAAATAACGGATGTAAGATCAGCAAGTATGTAGAATCACCTGTGGAGCTGGCCCACGGTTCTGGCCAATCGCAGAAATCCACTCGTGGGTGGCCAGCTATTCGCATCTATAGTCATGAGTCACTGAAGGCATGTTGATGAACTGAGGCCGTGGTGAAATCCTTGAAATGGACAACTTGTGCAAGTGATCTGAGATCCAAACAAACAACTCCTTGCACCTCCCTCCTGCACTCATTGGCAGCTGCTTCATTAGCTACAAGCAACAATGGCACTGCTGGGGAGTGATGGGCAGGTGAGAAGCGGCAGGAAGGACGGAGTAAGGAGGGGCCGCATGACACCTAGTAGCTACTTGGCTGACCCCAGCCAATAACTATGTGTGGCATATCTAAACAAACCATTTCATCTCTTGAGCCAAAAATGAGATTTTACAGTTTTTTCCCCAAATTTCCCTGACATGTTTGAAATTCCCTGATTTCCAGAATTTGTGTCAACCCTGAATATGTACAGTGACTGTGACACTACAGAATGCTTTTCACAGTAAGTTTATTACCAGACTGAGTGGTTTTAATTTTAAAAATTGTTCTGCACAGAAAATAAAGTCAGATGATAATAATTAATTTTGTATTTTAAATTTTAGTAGGAGTGAATATAACTGAAATATTGTTGCCACTGGATGATATAATATCATTAGTATTTGTGATATCAGTAAAATTTGGTGATAAAGCTACATTGATAATTATGGAGAAAAATAGCCATCTATATTTAATAAAAACCAGCATTTAGGTCACATTTATTTCTGTAATGTATTTAGAATGGTGGTGATGTGTAGCTTTTGACTAATATTCACTAACTTAGAAAATATAAAAAGCATAGCCCTCAGGATGTGTTGGGTTAACATTGCGCATTATAAAATGGAAAAGAGAACCCAACAATTTCAATAGAAGAATCACCTAATTTTTTGGAGCCAATAATCTCTGACACTTTTTGGATGCTGCTGCTTTGACCATTACAGTGCAATTTGAAGTTATCTGACTCCTTTCAAAGACATGGCAATTGCTTCTCAAGCTCTGTGAATGTAGAAAGAAAGTGTGTGTATGTGTGGGGGGAGGGGGGGAGACATCTGTTCAAAATAGCCCTCCTCTCTAATTACTAGATCAAACGAATTTTGGAAAACTTATGCCCTGTTACTTTCTTTGCCACAACATTTTTATGATGTGGAGAACAGTCCACTAGAGCTATGTAATTCCCACAAATTGCTAAGAAAAATAAATGTCCACCCTGACACATCCCTGCATGCCTTAGATAATCCTCAGACAACTGTGGTGCAACAGTTACCCCAGAAGTAACTTGACAGCAACGGTTTCTTAACAGCAGCCCATACCATTGGCACACAGCAGACACTGGCATTGAAGGGTCTCATAATCCATTCAGAAACTTTGGCAAAATACAGTAAGTGCATGTTTAGAACACGGCATTGCTCACAAAAATGAATTAGCACGGTAGTGTAACAACAACGATGCTGTACTATTGTACATATAAGTAAATTTTCTTTTCCATCTGATTTTTCGATATACTAGTGTAATTGATGTTCTAATTTCATTTCTTTTTTGTTTCATGTCATTGTGTTAAGAAAATTGTAAACAAGTTTCAATGTGAATATTAATGTTTATGTCAAATGTCAAGCAATATTGTAATAGAATTGAAATGTAACAAATGTTGAGACTGTTGTAAGATGTTTAAAATTGTAACTGTGCGTCTGGCCCATACGTAGGCAATGTATTAGGATATGTAGAATGCAAAACCTCGGGTGAATACACTGTCTGTAAGGGAGCGGTAAAAGGTGGATGGCAGGCGAGTGCGGGAAAATGCACACGGGCACTGCACGGCACAATGGGCTCAGCAGTAGTAGTTGGAGTCTGGCACTGGTTTGAGCAACACCTTCTGGAGGGAGGAGGCTCTCCTGAAAGATGTAGTTTCACTGAGCCTCGGGTATGCCGTTCCAAATCCCACACAGCATGACAAAATTCCATAGGCTCTAAATGGAAAAGTATTGCGACGCTAAGAAGAATCAAAGTGCCGATACATCAAGAGCCAAAGCTGTGGTTGTATGTGTGCTCTGTGCCTCGTCATTTCGCCGCCCGCCAACCACCGCATTGATACAAGCAGGTTGAAACTTTTAGTACTGTATTCGTATGCACCAGAGAGTGAACTATACAATAATAACCTAAATTTTGCCAGAACTTTCCCATCATTTAATTATCCTCACAACTAACCTAGACAGGGTCCTTTCCAAATGTTGTGCAATCCGAGTGTCCCGAAATGAAAAACTAAATTTTGTGTTAATAATAATTACTTGCAGCCCTAACTATGTTAGAATGGTGTTTAAAGGACTGTTTTGTTAATGAACCAGTAAATGAATAATGAAGGTCTAACGAAGTTGAAAGATAATTTTAATATTGATATAGTAATGAAGTTTAATTATTTCGAGACAGATATAAAGGTATTTAAATGGGTAGTAAATAAGATAAAACGAGTAGTAACTCATATACTGGAAATCTTGAACGCATAATAATTTCAGTAATAAAATTTTTTTTATACTGTTTCAGCCCCCCCCCCCCCCCCCCCCCATTTTTATTCATTTTAATTCTGAAGTGTTCTAAATTGGTTTGACCAGCAAAAGTTAAAGCCAATATAAAAGCCAAAATTTATCAGTGTTTTATCTTTATCAAAATTGACATTTTGTGTGTGGCTCAAAAGTGCTATTTCTAGGGTAACTTATGCCCGATTTTAATCAGATTAATAGACAGTAAAAAGTTTTGTAGTATAAATTATAGTGTAGTGTTATGTATTCATGGTTTTCCCATATCAGTACAGAACGTGAAACTATCAGTTCAATAGATTTTATGGTTCTAAAATTCTCCTAGATTATGCAGTGACACTACTTGTTGCTTTGCATGAATATCTAAAACTTGTACAGGGAAGAAACTCAGTTAATGCCTAATTAGGCTGGCGACCGTATTATTATCAAATTGGTAGCATCTTCAGTATTGCTTTTGGTCCATCTTGACGTGTAATTACATTTTGGACGTTCTTGACGGATCATTGTTATTACAGGGTGGGTGTAAGTCTGATTTGCCACCATTCAGGTACACGCGGTCAATATCTATACGAAAACCCTTTCTCATAAGGTGAACTCCGTTCACTTACCATAGTACAGGCTTTAATGAGTATTGTTGCCCCCACGCGCATGTTACAGTAGTTTACTGTAATACTCGGTTATGTAGAGTCAATTAAGGGTTAAGGCTTTCTTTTCTTCAAATACTGCAGGAGATCAGAATGGCTGAGGGAGGCGGCATGTAGCAGGTTCACAACAAAGCCAAGTTAGAACACTTGCACAGAGCTCAAACTGCAGTGATGCCATGACTGCAACACGCACTCAATTTCAAGTTAATTCACATGATGCCTTTTTCCATTCTGTCCCTATTTCAAGACAGTAATACATGCAAATTACTGACACAGAACACTGTTGCACCTAGACTCGAGATAATGAAAGGATGCCCATTTTTTTCAAGAATAAATTGTGGAAAGACAGTTCTTAAAACAGTGGGGAAAGCATTAGATTAGTCTTCCTAGTATATTTTTGAACATTACTACATCTTCAGTTTGACTTGCACAGTTACGAATTGATCAAGTTTGTGACTTCATGAGATCGAAGTATTTGTCAGCTAGGCCATGTGTCATTGATCTAAACAGGTGATACTCAGAGGGAGCAATGTCTGGAGAATATGGCTGGTGGGGTAGGACTTTCCATTTTAACATTTCCAAGTATGTTTTAGCCTCTTTTGCAACGTGGGGTCAAATGTTGTCGTGCTGCAAAATCACTTTATCGTGCCTCTCAGTGTATTGTGGCCATTTGTCTTTTAATGATCTTCTCAAACACATTAATTGCCTTTGATAATGAGCACCTGTGATTGTTTCACTTGGTTTTAACACCTCATAGTACACGATGCCGAGATGGTCTGACCAAATGCATACCTTGATCTTGGAGCCATGAATACTTGATTTGGCCGTCGATGTGGAAGCATGGCCGGGACTTCCGCATGATTTTTTGTATTTAGGGTTATCTTAATAAACTCATTTTTTGTCCCCGGTTGCAATGCAAAGCAGAAATCCTGCCCGTTTTTGCCTCTGAAGCAATTGTTCACAAACACACAAATACCGTTCAATGTCTCTTGGTTTTAGCTCACATGGAACCCAAGTTCCTTCTTTCTGAATCATGCCCATAGCCTTGAGTCGTTTTGAAATGGCTCCCACTAATTGTGCCAAGTCTTCTTGAGTCTGACGCGAGTCGTCCTTCAGCAATGTCTCCAATTGTGCATCTTCAGAAACATTCTCTCTTCCACGACTATGCTGGACTATGACGTTAAAATCACTGTTCTTGAAGTGTTGAAACCACTCACGACACATTGTTTCACTAATAGCGACATTACCATATGTACTTGAGAGCATTTGATGACACTCAGCAGCTGTTTTCTTCATATTGAAGGAAAACAGTAACACCTCCCTGATGAGAATTAGGCTTGTAAAATGAAATTTTCAATCCAAAACAACTTTTGATGCAGACATAAATCGACTAATGTTTGAATGAGGTTATGTTGACCAATGTCCAATTAACTGCCCAATGTCTGGGATCTGTTTCTTTCGACCGCTACTTACCGTTGTCGCCACCTATCAGCAAACGGCGGAAGCAAAGTTGTACACCTTTCAATACAGACAGACTGTTCACATATACAGAGCACTCCTTCAAGGTTTCCATTGATCTTTAGATCCACTTTATCTTCACTCTTAGTGAATATCAAGAGCACTCCTTCAAGGTTTCCATTGATCTTTAATCCACTTTATCTTCACTCTTAGTGAATATCAATCATGTTGTAGTTACTATATTTGAATGGAGAGAGAGAGAGAGAGAGAGAGAGAGAGAGAGAGAGTATGTGTGTGTGTGTGTGTGTGTGTGTGTGTGTGTGTGTGTGTAGGTGCAACGCGTGCTCGCACTTGCATTGAGGTTATCCCCAGGGTGAATTGAACAAAGAGTACAAACTTTTTTTTTTCAAAATTTGTTTGATGACTGCCACACCATCATCAGTCTACTTGTTATCATTATTCCCTCCTTTTATTGTGTAATAACTTTATTAACTGATGCAAGACTTAATATTTCAACTGAGGCACAGATGATTCCAGAGTTCATTGCATCCCTTTAATAATGTCATCCTGATTAATTTGGTACTAGGTTTCAATGCTGTATTAGAGGCTGGTAAGGCTGCCCTGTTGACCAGATGGGACATCTCTCCTGGGTACTGACTTCCACAACTTCTAAAGAGCTTGCTGCTGCAGATGGTAGCTGCCACCCTGTTGACCAAGAGACAGTGGTCTGACAGGCCAGTCTGCAAGTTTTGTGAGCAGGGCTTCTCTGTGGCAATGCATTTGAGGGATTTAAGGCTGAAAACTGCACAAATAGCCTTGGCACTGCCCCCTGCAATGCCCTCTGCTCATATGCCAGATGCTAGTCATGAAAAAGCAAGAGCAGATAGTACTGCCAGGTCTGTGGGAATGTGAAAGTTGCTCAATATTCAACCCATTTTTTTTGAAGAAGTGCCGTCATGTCCTTCTGGTACAAGGAAATGAGGTTGTTGAACAGCCTCTTGTCATGCAGAGTGCAAACCACTATGGTTCACAGAGTTCAGAGTAACAAAGTTGGATTCAGATAGAAGCCCAAGTTTACTTGCACTGGTCGGAGCTGCTACATTTTTCGTGCATGGGAGTCTGTACCACATTGTTAACCTTTTGTTTAAATTTGCCAAATTAAGAAATTGGCTGACAGATTACTGAACTTTTCAGGAAAGAGAGGACAAGCTTGTTACACAGCATCCCATTGGGATGCTCAGGGCCACAGAGAGCCAGGACTGGGACTGGGGCTGGATGTGTGATTGGTCTCCATGTCCAATTTTATTGTTATTTTAAAGAAAATCTGATGTCATTTGAACACAACACAAAGTGTAGAATGTTGGAGATACACAAATTATATGACACATGAATTTTATACTATGGTAATATATGTCGTATGAGATGCTCTCGGCAGAATTCAAGAGAACTAACAGTTGTCCATGGTGCAATAGAACGAACCAGAGTGCACAGCAGTATACAAGCGAGCATCATAGACCAATATTAACAGTACTAAGTTTGGTTGCACGCTGGATCAGTTTTATCCGACATTACAGGTTTTTACAGCTTCTGTAAATACTCTAAGACGTTACAGACTGTGATATGTCACTGCACTGTATTTAGAAAGCAAATGCCCCCGAAGAAATCACAACTTGTTCAGATGCACAGCAGAAAATTTATACATTGGCCTATCCGAGCAACCATTCCTAAAGTTTCTGATGTCATAGATGACATGTACATAAACGTTACTTATCAGTAATACATTATATGCTTCATTTTCTATACAAAAGCTAGTGCTCATCACTCAGATTTTAGATAGTTTTGTTTCAGCTGTTAATCTTACCATGAATGAACTACTGAAGCTTGTTTATTATTATTAGCCACAGAATATCTTCTGTGCAATTTGTTTACTTAATTTTGAGTATTAAAATACGTAAGATCATTTTTCTATGAAAGCTGAGAAATACAGGCTTTCTAATTACAGAACTGAATATGAAAGCTACGTTTCCTACCTCCAGTATGTAATTTATCCCTGAGCACATTTCTGGATTCACATTTCAAATTTATACATTTTTCAGTCAGAAATACAATAGACCGTTGTAGCTTCAAATATATTTGCAGTTTCCATTGTATTTAATTGTAATAATATCATAGAAAGAAACATTAGCAGCACTTTCTGTGATGTGTCATTGTTAAGATGATGCTACACATTTCGCACTTGTTTTGCAGTTAGGTCCTTCCAGCACTTTCATCATGATATATAGTTTCCTTCATTCTAGCTGAAGTTCAAATGGTGCAGTGCTGGAAATTGCTTTATTAAAAAAGTTTAATTTTATGTTCTGTTACTTCAGAAAACTAGAAATAGCGATTATGATACACCTTGCATAGTTCTATTATGATCAGAAGCATTTGGAATGTGGTATTCATTTGCATGCCACTACATAAACCTGATTGTCAGTCATCTTTCAGTATTTCTGTAGAAATCCAAATGCGACATCAACAATGTTCACTGTTTCATATCCAGTTTTCAAGCTAGACATTACATTGTCAATGACAAATAACTTTGATCTTGAATAAATCTTCTGAATTCACATCAGTCACTTCATTCCTGGTTTCCTCATGAAATGATTTTCTCTTCTTAGTGTACACCTCCAGAAATTCAGGATCAATATTAACAGCACTGGCAACAACTTTACATTTAGAGAGGTGTCCACATTTTTGTGAAGATATTTTAAGTCATTCAATAGAATGACAAAGCGTCTTACCTCAACATTAGCGGTAGTGTTTCAGACTTGTAGTAAATTTGCCAAGATGATTCCATTGAAGATGATGTGCCTGAGCTAAAACACCTTCTCAACTACTTCCATTATCACAAACTTGTCTGCAGCATTCACTGATAGAAACTGTTTCACATCTATTGATCGGATTAAGTGTGCAATCTTAAAACCGTTAATTTACTTTATATTTATCAATTTCCGTATTGAAGTAAATATGAGACAGGATGAATGTTCCCCATTTCCTGTTCCAGATGGGAATAATTTGTAGGAAAAATAATTGCTGGTAAGTCTTGTTGTCGGCTTGAACCTATCTAGCTTAATTTCATGTTCTTTTTGCGAGATAAGAAATACTTTAGTTGACTCTTCTAGGAACATACACTCTTGGAAATTTAACATTAAACCACTTTGTGATGCAGTACACATCTCTTGCAGTGTCTGCTACTGGAGATGCTTAATCATCTGTGTAATGCTCTCATGTTTACAAAAAGAACCTATAAGGAAATGCGCTGTTGTTCTTTTGATCTCCCTGTTTCCTCTATCAATCTTACCTGGTACGGATCCCATACAAACAATAAATTATGAAATATTGGTTGAACAAGAGTTTTGTAAGTTACCTCCTTTGTTGATGTACTACATTTCCTGGGGATTCTTCCTATGAATTTGTCTGGCATCTGCCTTTCCTGTGATTAGTTCTATATGGTCATTGTCCTACAAATCACTTGTTACACAGCCTGATAGATATCTTGTGGAAGTAACTGTTTCTAGTGATTTTTCTACAGTCGTTTAATCATACAATGAGTCTTTTGTCAATGTATTCAAAATACTCTGTGACCAAAAGTGTCCGGACACCCCAAAATACGTATGTTTTTTATATTAGGAGCATTGTGCTGCCACCTGCAGCCAAGTACTTCATATCAGCGACCTCAGTAGTCATTAGAGATCCTGGGAGAGTACAATGGGGACTTTGGATGCAGTCATGTGATTGGGTGTCACTTGTGTCATATGTCTGTATGCGAGATTTTCACTTTCTTAAACATCCCTTGGTCCACTTTCTGATGTGATAGTGGAGTGGAAATGTGAAGGGACATATACAGTACAGAAGCGTACAGGCCGATCTCACCTGTTGACTGGCAGAGATCACCGACAGTTGAAAAGAGTCATAATGTGTAATAGGCAGACGTCTATCCAGACTGATCACACAGGATTTCCATACTGCATCAGGATCCATTGCAAGTACTATAACAGTTAGGCAGGAGGTGAAAAAACTTGGATTTCATGGTTGAATAGTTGCTCATTAGCCACACTTCACACCTGTAAATGCCGAATGATGCCTCGCTTGATGTAAGGAGAGTAAACATAGGATGACTGAACATTGAAAATATGTTGTGTGGAGAGACAAATCACGGTACACAATGTGGCGATCTGATGGCAGGCTGTGGGTATGGCAAATGCCTGGTGAACATCATCTGCCAGCGAGTGTAGTGCTAACAGTAAAATTTGAAGGTGGTGATGTTATGGTGTGGACCTGTTTTTCATGGAGGGGGCTTGCACACATTGTTATTTTGCATGGCACTATCACAGCACAGGCCTACATTGATATTTTAAGCACCTTGTTGCTTCCCACTGTTGAAGAGCACTATCACAGCAGAGGCCTACATTGATATTTTAAGCACCTTGTTGCTTCCCACTGTTGAAGAGCAATCCATCTTTCAACATGATCGAGTAGCTGTTCATAATGCACAGCCTGTGGTGGAGTGGTTACATGACAATAACATCCCTGTAATGGACTGGTCTGCACAGAGTTCTGATCTGAATGCTATAGAACACCTTTGGGATGTTTTGGAATGCTGATTTTGTGCCAGGCCTCACTGACTGACATCGATACCTCTTCTCAGTGCAGCACTCCATAAAGAATGGGCTGCTGTTCCCCAGGAAACCTTCCAGCACCAGATTGAATGTATGCCTTCTAGAGTGCAAGTTGTCATCAAGGCTATGGTTGAGCCAATACCATATTGAATTCCAGCATTACCGATGGAGGGTGCCATGAACTTGTAAGTCATTTTCAGCCTGGTGTCTGGAAACTTTTGATCACATAGTGTATGATACAATTGTTTATGTTGAGGGTCAATTGCCACTTGCTGTGCGAAGTGCCAGTCTTCTGCAGGTCTCCTGACATTTTGCTATAATTTTCTAGCATTGCAACAGCATCATCGGCAAGAAGTCTCGTGCAACTTTGGCTGTTGTGTGCTACATTATTTATGTATATTCTGAGAAGTTATGGGCCAATAACACTCTCATAGGATATGCCTGAATTCACTTTTATGTCTGAAGACTTCTCTCCATTGAGAATAGTGTACTGTATTCCATTTGTTAGAAAGTCTTGACTCAGATATAAGCTCAGACAAAATTTTTGTGAAGAACCTAACGGTGTTCCAAAAGGATAGGCTAAACAAGGTTGGTGGTGGCGTGTTAGTTGCTGTTAGAAATAGTTTATCCTGCAGCAAAATTGAAGTAGAGTGTTCCTGTGAGTTAGTATGGGCAGAGGTCATTGTTGGCAACTGGAATAAAATAATGATTAGATCCTTTTTACCGATCTCCCAATGCAGATGATACAGTTGCTGAAAGGTTCAAAGAAAACTTGAGTTTGATTTCAAACACGTACCTGACTCAAATGATAATAGTTGGTGGTAACTTTAATTTACCCCTGATATGGTGACGAAAATACATGATTAATTCCGGAGGTATGCATAAAACATCATCCGAAATTGTGCTAAATGCTTTCTCTTAAAATTATTTTAAGCATATATATATACAAACACACACACAGAATTTCGAGCTTTCGCAACCGGCGGCTGCTTTGTCAGGAAAGAGGGAAGGAAAAGGAAAGATGAAAGGATGTGGGTAGCCATGCAAAATAGTAAACGGTTGTGAATACACATTTGGCCTCTTAGCAACAAATAATACTGAGTTAATAACGAGCATCAAAACGCGTACAGGGATTAGTGAACACAGGGTTGTCATAGCAAGACTGAATATTGTAACCCTGGAATCCTCCAAAAATAAACGAAAAGAACACTGTTGCACAAACAACTAAACAAACATGCCAAATTTAAACACATGCAAAATCCACAAGATTGATGATCTTTTACAGAAGCTCGAAATTTAGTGCGGACTTCAATGTGAGATGCTTACAACAGTTTCCACAATGAAACTTTGTTTCAAAACATGGCAGAAAATACAAAGAGATATTGGTCTTATGTGAAGTATGTTAGCGGCAAGAAACAATCAATGCTTTCTCTGCCCGATAGCAATGGAGATCCTATCGAAGACAGTGCTCCCAAAGCAGAGTTACTAAACACACACACAGCCTTCCGAAATGCCTTCACAACAGATGATGAAGTAAATATTCCAGAATTTGAATCAAGAACAGCTGCCATCATGAGTAACATAGAAGTAAATATCCTCAGAGTAGTGAAGCAACTTAAATCACTGAAAAGAAGCAAGTCTTCTGGTCTGGACTGTATATCAATTAGGTTCCTTTCAGAGTATGCTGATGTATTAGCTCCATACTTAACAATCATATACAACCGCTCACTTGACGAAAGATCCATACCCAAAAACTGAAAAGTTGCACAGGTCACATCAATATTCGAGAAAGGCAATAGGAGTAATCCACTTACTTACAGGACCATATCATTAATGTCGATGTACATCTATTTTGGAACAAATATTGTGTTCGAACATTATGAATTACCGCGACAAAACTGGCCTATCGACGCACAGTCAACATGGATTCAGAAAACATCATTCTTGTGAAACACAACTAGCTTTTTATTCACAAGAAGTGTTGAGTGTTATTGACAAGGGGTTTCAGATTGATTGCATATTTCTGATTTTCGGAAGGCTTTTGACACTGTACCACACAACCAGCTTGTAGTGAAAATGCGTGCTTATGGAATATCATGTCAGTTATGTGACTGGATTAGTGATTTCCTATCAGAGAGGTCACAGTTCATAGTCATTGATGGCAAGTCATTGAGTAAAACAGAAGTGATTTCTGGCATTCCCCAAGGTTGTGTTATAGGACCTTTGCTGTTCCTTATCTATATAAATGATTTGGGAGAAAATCTGAGCAGCCGCCTTAAGTTGTTTGCAGATGATGCTGTCATTTATCAACTAATAAAGTCATCATAAGATCAAAACAAACTGCAAAATGATTTAGAAAAGATATCTGAATGGTGCAAAAATTGGCAGGCGACCATAAATAACAAAAAGTGTGAGGTCATCCACATGAGTGCTAAAAGGAATTTGTTACACTTTGGATACACGATAACTACAGCAGATAAGGCCATAAATAATGTCTGGTGCACTACTGACTCTGCTGCTTCAGCAAACATGCCTAAACTTCCGTCGGAAATAAATTCACTAAACTCCCATCTGAAATGAAGTGACATAGCAGGATGTTAACTTCAGAACAGGTAGAGGCAAATGATGAGAATTTACCATAGAAGGAATTGATGACATACATATTAATGCACAACACGGTAAAAAATTGAGAGGTTCTTCATTTGCCACAAATAGGTACTAATTTACTTTCTGTAAGAAGACAGTCAGACAGGGACAATCCACCACCTTTATAAATATGGGTGTTGCTTTTGTGATAAGCAAGATAATCTATTCACTACAACAATGTTTGATAATGGCATGTACACATTTCAACAACCAGGTAATTCTTTAGTTGAAGGCAAATCTGTATCACTTTTCAATGATGTGAACTTGTGGATAGAGATTAGATTACTTAAGTCCTGACAAAATAGAAGCTATGCAGAAAGATGTGGCCAATGACATTAATTATATGGTAACTATTGATTCTCTGTATCTTATGTGCTTGGAAGGCTAACAGACAAGATACCCTTCTCAATGTTCTGAATAGAGGAAGCGATATCCTGTAATTAATATACTGTCAGGGAAAAAAAATTGCAACACCTAAAATAATTGATGCAGAGCAAAGAAATTTTGAAAATACATTTGCCTAAGCAAGAATATTTAAGTGATTAACATTGCAAGGCCCCAGGTTTATGGAAGGGTATAATAAGCCTTTGAAAATGGGAAATGCTAGTACATTAACACCCAGTGCAACCAACGGAATATCGAATGCAAACATGCAAATGTACATGCATTGTGTTGTACCAGTGGTGGATGTCAGTTTGTGAGATGGACTTCCATACCTGTTGCACTTGGTCAGTCAATTCAGGGATGGTTAATGCTGTTTGTTGATGGCACTAGAGTTTCCTGATGAAGTCCCATTTGTGCTGAATTGGAGACAGATCAGATGATCGAACAGCATAGGCAACATGTTGACACACTGTAGAGCATGTTGGGATTACAACAGTGGTATGTGGGCGAGCATTGTACTGTGAGGAAATACCCCCTGGAATGCTGTTCATGAATGGAAGCACAACACATCAAATCACCACACTGGCATACAAATTTGTACCAGACTGCATGGGATAACCACAAGAGTACTGCTGCTGTCTTATGAAATCGCACCCCAGACCATGACTCCAGATGTCAATTCAGTGTGTCTAGCATCAGACAAGTTGGTTGCAGGCACTCAACTGGCCTCCCCCTAACCAACACATGGGCATCTCTCTGGCACCGAGGCCGAACCACCTTTCATACAAAAAACCGAACATACCTCCACCCTGCCCTTGAGTAAGCTCTTGCTTGACACCACTGACGCTGCAGATAGTGATTGTTTGGGGGTCAGTAGAATGCATGCTACAGGGTGTCTTGTTCAGAGTTGTCCTTGAAGTAAACAATTTGACAGATCATTTTGTCACTGGTGTTAACTTCTGCTGCAGATGCAGTTGTATCTGGCAAGGAAGCAAGAAAGATTGGGTTTAACATCCTGTTGACATCAAGATCATGTTTGTTTTGCTTTAGGAGGCAAAAAACAATTGAGGTCAAGCTCAAGCCGAAACTACAGAATGTGAAGACAAGAGGAGATAAAAACGACTATTTGTCAGTCCCAATTGGCATAATAGAAGACAGCTAAAAACAGGTAAGTGGAAAAAGGGCTGACCATGACACCATATAGAAATGGAGGCCCAAAACTAAAAATTAAATGGCCTTTGCCATATTGCTATGGTGGATAAAAAGTAAAACGCGGTTGACAGAGCGCGCTAAAACAGCCAATAAATCAGACGGCAAACTCAAGCAGGAACGTAAACAGTTAAAACATTGGCATTCCATCAGGAAGTGGTGGACAGTTAAAGCTTGGGATCAATGTGTACAAAGTGGTGCGGTAGCGCCACTTAGCAAATGATGATGGCTAAAAAGGCAGTGCCCAATAAGTAACCTAGTTAAAATGACCTCCTCCCAACAGGAGGGCCAAGAGGAGGTTGTCCAAACTGCTGGGAGAGGCTTAATAAGCTGGAGCCATATGTACTCCGTGGCCTGATACAGGGTGAAAAACTTGGCTGGAAACAGTGTGCCGGAAGCCGATATTGAAAGACACAGGTGCCAATGACGAAGGCACACCCCACCCCATGGTCAGTCCGAGAGCCATCAGTGTATACAAAGGTATTATCACGAAGTTCCATGCAAAGTTTGTGAAACTGAAGGTGATAGACCGAGGCTGGAGTAGTGTCCTTAAGAAGCAAATGAAGGCCAAGGTTAACATAGGTCAATTCACAAAGCAATGTGGTGAAGAGCTCACACGCACCAGGAAAGTTACAGGTAGTGTGAAGTTAAGCCACTGTACTCAGTGCCAAAAGTGGACTCCAGGAGGTAACAGAGAAGAGGGACGCGCCTCATGCTGACAATCAAAGGAATCATCAAAGAAGCAGGCATAGGATGGGTGGCCACACATGGCAGACAAACGGCATGCATATTTGCTGAGGAGAAAGTCATGGTGGTAGGGCAGAGGTAGTTCAGCAGCTTCAGCATACTCAGTCTCTACCGAGCTAGTGTAAAAGGCGCCAATGGCCAAATGAATGCCACAGTGGTGGATAGTGTTGAGGCAGTGTAAGAGGCGTGGGTGTGCAGACACATAAACAAAACACCCAAAGTCTAGTTTCAAACAGATAAGGGACTGCTACAAACGGAGGAGAGTGGTTCGATCAGCATCCCAGGAAGTACCATTGAGGACACGTAGGACATTGAGCAACCATGTACAGTGGGCTGCCAGGTAAGACACATGGGAGGAGCAAGAGAGTTTCCTATCAAGCATGAGCCCCAGGAATTTTGTAGTTTCAACAAACAGATGGGTAACAGGCCCAAGATGTAAAAATGAAACCACTTGTGTCGCCAGAAATTCATACAAACGGTTTTGTCAGTTGAAAAGTGAAAGCAATTGTTGATGCCCCAGGAGTAACGACAATCAAGACATAGCTGAAGATGCCGCTCAGTGAGACAAGTCCACGGAGAACTGAAATAGATGGCAAAATCGTCAGCAAAAAGGGAGCTGGAGATGCCTGGAGACAGGCCATTATAAGGATAATGGCGATAGCAAAGAGTACGACAGTCAGGACAGAACCTTGAGGCACACTGTCTTCCTGGATAAAGGTGCCCAGCCAGGCAGAACCCACATGCACCTTGAAAACTTGATCTTTAAAAAATGCCTGAAGGAAACAGGGCAGGCGGCATCAGAAACCCCACGTGTAAAGAATACGCAGGATACCAGGTCTCCATCAAGTGCTGTAGGCCTTCTCCAAATCGAAAAACATGGCCACAGTCTGGGATTTCCACAGAAAACCATTCATGACATGGGTGGACAAAGTAATGAAATTGTCAACGGCAGAATACTGCGCTCGAAATCCACACACTGCATTCGTCAGTAAATTGCAGGACTTGAGCCAGGCATGAATCATTTGTTTCATCACCTTGCAAACACAGCTGGTAAGAGAGATGGGGCGGTAGCTAGAAGGGAGGTTTGTGTCCTTACTGGGTTTATGTATGGGTATGACAGTGGCTTCACACCAGCACCTGGGAAATGTGCCCTCTGCCCAGATGCGGTTGTATGTGTTAAGCAAAAAGTGCTATCCCGCAAGAGAAAGGTGCTGCAACATCTACATCTACATCCATACTCCAAAACCCACCTGACAGTGTGTGGCGGAGGGTACTTTGAATGTCTCTATCAGTTCTCCCCTCTATTCCAGTCTCATACTGTGAATGTGTGCAAATTGCATCACAGCAGGCCTCAGTCCACCAAGGGACTGGGACACGACGTGGTAAAGGGGAATGGCGTCTGGCCCTGAGGTAGAGGATCAGGATGAACTGAGAGTATAATTTGGCTCCCTCATAGTAAAGGCGGCATTTTAGCACTCACTATTCAGAGAAGAGAGGGGTATCGCCCAAGTCTCCTCTGCTCATTTCCTATGGAGGAAGGCAGGCTGATAGTGGGAAGAGCTCGAAAATTCCGCAAAATGGTGGCCCTAGGTGTTGCAGGTAGCAATAGGGTCCATGATAACATTACAGGCCGGAAAGTGGGGAATGGATCAACTAGTGAATGAAATCCAGCTAGCTCTTTTGCTATCCCAAAGAACACGACAACACTTTGCATGCATAATTGTTCAAAACACGGAGAGCACATCTCTGTATGCAAATTGCGTTGCGGCAGGCCTCAGTCCACCAAGGGACTAGGACATGACGTGGTAAAGAGGAAGTGCAAGGAATGGAACATTCTGCAGCAGTAAGGATAATGTTTGTGAGATATTCCACCTGGTCATCACAACTGGGGAAATCTTGTTCTTCAAAGGTTGCCAGGGAGGAGTAAAGCTGCCAGTCAGCCTTGGTAAGCTGCCATTTGGGCATGCATGCAGATGGGGTACAAACAGATAGCATATGGGAAATGATCACTCGAGTAGGTGTCAGAAAGAATGGACCACTCAAGACGATGGGCAAGCTGGGCAGTGCAAAAGTATAGGTCCAAATGGGAATAGATGTGTGAGGAGTCAGAGAGGAAAGTGGGTGCTCCGTTGTTAAGGTACAAGAGGTTAAGTTGGTTAAGAAGGTCAGCCAAGAGGCACCTCTCTGACAGGTCCTGGGAGAACCCCAAAGGGGATGATGGGGCATTAAAGTCACCGAGTAGCAAAAATGGGGGAGGTAGCTCCCCAATAAGCTGAAGGCAGTCTGCCCTGGTGAGACCGAATGACGGAGGGACATAAAAGGTACAGAGGGAAAAAGTCAGGCGAACTGCAACAGCTTGAAGATTGGTAGTTAGTGAGATGGGTTGACTATGAATGTCATCTCTTATCAGCAGCATGACACCCCATGAAATGGAATGCCGATCTCAACGGGAAGGTCAAAACGAATCGTTAAGTAATGTGAAAGCTCAAACCGGTTGTGAGGGTGCAATTTCGTTTCCTGAAGGCAGAGTACAAGGGGATGCTGCAATGCTAAAAGCAGCCATAAATCCTCTTTGTGGGACCAAAGGCTGCAAACGCTCCATTGGAGGACAGTCATGATGCGGAAGATATGTACAGGTGTCAACTTGGCGGCTATTGAGTGACAGCCAGTGTAGAGTCGCTACTACAGGGCACAGAATCATAAGGATCCTGGTTGATGGGGTCCTCAGAAGCATCAGCTTGCTTGTGTGGTCAGTCTGTGGAGTCCAATGCTGAAAATCACTTGGGAGTGTGTACCGGCAATACGGAGGTAGGCCGGGCTAAGGTATCACATGCTCACACGGTCGAAGAGGATCACACGGTCGAAGAGGATCACACGGTCGAAGAGGATCTTCAAGTTGGCGAAGGAGAAGAACATTTGTCTTGGGTGGACATCTCCAAGCCTTTCTGGTTAGAGGAAGACTCGGGTGTTGTTTGGTTGGAGGGACAGAGTAAGTCTACACGGGAGTACATCTCCTGTCCTTTCCGGTCTACCAGTTGTGTAGCTGGTGGCTTTGACCCTTGAGGCGAGAGTTTGACAGTTTGTTGCACAGTTGGGCAGGGGGATGACGATGCTACCTTGACACTGGGTGATTTCACAACCTCAGAGCTGAATTTGAGGTCTCATGTTTGCATAGCCATGTCATTTATGGAATGAGGTGTAACAAAAACAGAACTATAGGTGCCAGATGGGAGAACACAGGGTTGGCGACTTGCCCATAACTTGCGACCAATTGGGTAAGGCACTTTTCCCTTTACCCGGATCTCTTTGACAGCCCACTCATCAAGACCCATGGGACAATCACGAGAGGAGGCGGCACGACCACCACTGAAGTTGATACGGCGGGAAGAAGGAGGCGGACAATCGCCCTCTTGTGTCTCCCTACCACAGGTTACACTTTTGGCTGGGGGTTGACAAGACATTCTAATGTGTTTGAAATGATGGCACTGGTAGCAGCGCATTGGGCTCAGAATGAACAGCTGGACTGTGATAACTTCATAGCCTGCTTTCATCTTCAATGGCACCACCACTCTATCAAAGGTGAGGAAAAGAGTGAGGGTGGGCACTAAGAAGGAATCTATCTTTTCAATAGCACAATGGATGGCAATGACACCCTGATCAGAGAGGTAAGATTATATTTGGGCCTTGGTTAGACCATATGGCAGCCTAGTGTAAATAACACGCCATGGGATGAATTCGAAGTTCTATGGGCCTCAACACAAACAGGGTAGCTGTGGAGAAGAAAGGCAGCAAGCAATTGTTGTGCTTGAGAATCAGAAGCAGTCTCCAAAAGTAAAGTGCTATTCCATAAATGAGAGCAGGATTTCACAGGGCTGTCAATGCATCAACACCTTTCTGAATAATAAACAGACTGACCGTGACGAAGAACTGACTGTCTTCAGTACATGAGACCATGAGGAACCATGGTGCAGGGGGAAGGGTCTTTGAATCATTAGCCTCTTTATGTTTATGGTCCACCCCAATAGCTGAGAGATAAGCATGGTGGTCTGTCACGCCAAGGGGCCTAGGTTCAATTCTCGGCTGGGTCAGAGATTTTCTCCACTCAGGGGCTGGGTGTTGTGTTGTCCTCATTATCATTTCATCGTCAGCAGCAGAAGGCAATGGGAAACCAGGGCCCCCGTGGAAGCTAAGCACAAACCTGCCAAACAAAGAGTGGCAAGCCTCCTGGAGGGGGGCATGGGGAGAGGGGGGAAGGGTTTTGGGGGGGGGGGGGGGGGGGGACATTGAGGTCATTTGTGATGGAGCAGAAGCTTGGATTGTGTCAAGTATGGGGAAAGAAATTAGCCATATCCTTTCAAAGGAACGATCCTCATATTTGCCTGAAGCTATTTAGGGAAATCACAGAAAATCTTAATCTGGATTGCTGGATGCTGGTTCAAACCATGTCCTGTCGAATGCCAGTCCAGTGTCCTAACTACTGCACTACATCATTCAGACAAGATGTGCCAGAGCCATACACCTAACACGAGAGTCTTCCCTCTCGGTAGCGCCATGTGGCTGCCCAGAGTCCGTTTTTCTTACCACTGTACATTCCCATGGCCACTGCTGCCAATAATCATGTACAGTGGTTAATTACTGCCAAGTCTTTCTGCAGTATCACTAAAGAAACATCTAATGTCTTGTAGCCCTATTACATGACCTCATTCAAAATCAATGAGGTATTGATAATGGCATCTTCATCACTTTAATGGCATTCTTGACCATCAATAACTTGCCACGTCCAATGTCAAAGATAACTAATGCTCAAATCTGTTATGGTGTGTATTTAATGCAAAACTGATTTGCTTCCTCATAGTGGCACTACTAGTGTCATTCTTGTGTGACTGGTGAAAAATTTGAAGGTCATCATTGTTAGTTGAAGAAACATGTGTACCAACTTTTGTTTATGTTGCACAACTCTTCCTTGCTATTGTGATTTTTATTCCTATCAGTGTACATTCTAACTTCTGTGAACCAATGGAAACATGTCACATCTGTAGTTTCCTGTGAGCGAATCAGAATATGAGCCAGGACTCTTTTCCAGTTGTGAAGTGGGTTGTAAGGTAACTCAGTGAGAAAAAGACAAGGAGCTCTGACAAATAACTGAGACCAAACAACAATAAGGTAGGAAAATACTGTCAGACTCCATGAGACACTAACACCTGTATGTTGTACAATCCCATCACAGAGGCAGAGTAATGCACGTCCACCATCTGGGGTATACTAAGTTCGGAATCTCCAGCAGCTCCACGTATAAATTTTCAATTGGCGTACCTCCCATACAGTCCCCTGCTACCTAACTTCATGACCTCTGTTTCTTCCAGAAGGTTCTCTGCTACCGGTTATGTAGCCCATGCTACCCTGACCACAAAAACACACCTTCGTGCTTCCTATTGTCTCTGCTGACATTATATTACTCCTTCAGACACATACTGAGCACCACTGTAACTCTGGCAAACATCTTGCAGAACTCATTTGCAATACTTCCCTCCCCAAGACAAAATTTTGTAGTCTCTGTCCTCAGAGATTGCAAAGTTTTTCTGTCAGTTGTGTTATTATGTGCCTTACAAATTAATTTCTTTACTTAGGCTTCATCCAAATAACTTTCCTTCACAAAGTTAATTCTCTTTCTTAATTTACACACAAATCCTTTAAAAAATTAAACTCCACACAAACAGGCCCTGATGGCCCAATGATACTGACCTGCTGCCATGTCATCCTCAGCCCACAGGCGTCACTGGATGCGGATACGGAGGGGCAGCATACCGCTCTACTGTCCGTATGTCATTGTACAGGACTGGAGCCGCTACTTCTCAATCAAGTAGCTCCTCACGAGGACTGAGGGCACCCCACTTGCCGACAGCACTCGGCAGATTGGATGGTCACCCATCCTAGTACTAGACTAGCCCACAAGTGTTCAACTTTGGTGATGTGATGGGAACTACAGTTACCACTGCAGCAAGGCTCCTGGCACGCAAATCCTGTACTATGCACATATTCACATTTTCAATAATCATCACTCTTATAGCACATGTTGTTGTTGTGGTCTACTGTCCTGAGACTCATTTGATGCAGCTTTCTATGCTACTCTATCCTGTGCAAACCTCTTCATCTCTGAGTAACTACTGCATCCTACATATTTCTGAATCTGCTTACTCTATTCACCTCTAGGTCTCCCTCTACAGTTTTAACCCCCCCCCCCCCCCTCCTCCCGACACTTACCTCCAGCATAAAATTGGTGATCCCTTGATGCCTCAGAATGTGTACTACCAACCACACCCTTCTTCTAGTCAGGTTGTACCACAAATTTCTCTTCTCCCAATTCTATTCAGTACTTCCTCATTTGTTATGTGATCTACCCATCTAATCTTCAGCATTCACATTTCAAATGCTTCCATTCTCTTGTCTAAACTGTTTATTGTACATGTTTCACATCCATATATGGCTACACTCCATACAAATACTTTCAGATAGGTCTTCCTGACACTTAAATCTATAATCAGTGTTAAAAATTTTCTCTTCTTCAGAAACGTTTTTCTTGCCACTGCCAGTCTGCATTTTATATCCTCTCTACTTCGACCATCATCAGTTATTTTGCTCCCCAAGTAGCAAAACTCTTTTACTACTTTAAGTGTCTCATTTCCTAATCTAATTCCCTCAGCATCACCTTATTTAATTAGACTACATTCTGTTATCCTCGTTTTGCTTTTGTTGATGTTCATCTTACATTCTCCTATCAAGGCACTGTCCACTCCATTCAACTGCTCGTCCAAGTCCTTTGCTGTCTTTGACAGAATTACAATGTTATCAGTGAACCTCACTGTTTTTGTTTCTTCTCCATGGATTTTAATTCCTACTCCAGATGCCATACATTTACAGAGTGTAATAATAGATATACAGAATAATTCCTTTAATTTGAATTAAAAAATCTTATTTCTGCAAACATCAGCAATTTTATCATAATGACACAAATTTGCTCTTCACCTAGACCTACACTATTTCCTTTATAATACATTCATATACACAGAACAAGTCTTATCACAAACACATCATGATCTAGATTTCAGCTAGTAATTAGCCATTATCAATTATTTCAGAGTTTTAAGACATGCCCTAGTACATCAGTCTCCCCTTGTTTGGGCTTCTGTCACAGCTCATTCAAAACTAGTAATTGCTGTTCATCATTCTGAAAGTCATATCACAGTCATTGAGTGAATTCCACATTCCTAACGGAAGGTAAATTGATAAAAGTAAATTCTTTTTTCTTGATTAATAACAGAACATTCCACATCCATGTATAAGTTCAGGACTATATCATTGTTCATTATGTTTGTTCTAACAACATGTTCTGATTGTATCAATATTTGAGCATCATATCCCCTACATTTGCTCCGAAGATTTAGTTTGCCTGTAACATGAATAACTGCCTCAGTGAGTGCATTATCACTACATAATCCTGTAAGACCTTCATCTTTTTGTGCTACAAATAACCACTCACTGCCCCTTATTTATCCTTTTGTGCTTCAAATAACCACTCACTGCCCCTTATTTATGTGCAAACACTTTCATTTTGTATACTATACTTTTGAATACAATCTTACGTATTTATGTAACAGACTGCAGCACTCTAACTTCACACATTTTGTGACCATATGGAGACAAAAGAACAAATATCAGCTTACACACACTATGATTCTGATATACACTCCTGGAAATTGAAATAAGAACACCGTGAATTCATTGTCCCAGGAAGGGGAAACTTTACTGACACATTCCTGGGGTCAGATACATCACATGATCACACTGACAGAACCACAGGCACATAGACACAGGCAACAGAGCATAAACAATGTCGGTACTAGTACAGTGTATATCCACCTTTCGCAGCAATGTAGACTGCTATTCTCCCATGGAGACGATCGTAGAGATGCTGGATGTAGTCCTGCGGAACGGCTTGCCATGCCATTTCCACCTGGCACCTCAGTTGGACCAGTGTTCGTGCTGGACGTGCAGACCACGTGAGACGATGCTTCATCCAGTCCCAAACATGCTCAATGGGGGACAGATCTGGAGATCTTGCTGGCCAGGGTAGTTGACTTACACCTTCTAGAGCACGTTGGGTGGCACGGGATACATGCGGATGTGCATTGTCCTGTTGGAACAGCAAGTTCCCTTGCCGGTCTAGGAATGGTAGAACGATGGGTTTGATGACGGTTTGGATGTAACGTGCACTATTCAGTGTCCCCTCGACGATCACCAGAGGTGTACGGCCAGTGTAGGAGATCGCTCCCCACACCACGATGCCGGGTGTTGGCCCTGTGTGCCTCGGTTGTACGCAGTCCTGATTGTGGCGCTCACCTGCACGGCGCCAAACACGCATACGACCATCATTGGCACCAAGGCAGAGGCGACTCTCATCACTGAAGACGACACGTCTCCATTCGTCCCTCCATTCATGCCTGTCGCGACACCACTGGAGGCGGGCTGCACGATGTTGGGGCGTGAGCGGAAGACGGCCTAACGGTTTGCGGGACCGTAGCCCAGCTTCATGGAGACAGTTGCGAATGGTCCTCGCCGATACCCCAGGAGCAACAGTGTCCCTAATTAGCTGGGAAGTGGCGGTGCTGTCCCCTACGGCACTGCGTAGGATCCTACGGTCTTGGCGTGCATCCGTGCGTCGCTGCGGTCCGGTCCCAGGTCGACGGGCACATGCACCTTCCGCCGACCACTGGCGACAACATCGATGTACTGTGGAGACCTCACGCCCCACGTGTTGAGCAATTCGGCAGTACGTCCACCCGGCCTCCCGCATGCCCACTAAACGCCCTGGCTCAAAGTCCGTCAACTGCACATACGGTTCACGTTCACGCTGTCGCGGCATGCTACCAGTGTTAAAGACTGTGATGGAGCTCCGTATGCCACGGCAAACTGATTGAGACTGACGGCTGCGGTGCACAAATGCTGCGCAGCTAGCGCCATTCGACGGCCAACACCGCAGTTCATGGTGTGTCCGCTATGCCGTGCGTGTGATCATTGCTTGTACAGCCCTCTCCCAGTGTCCGGAGCAAGTATGGTGGGTCTGACACACCGGTGTCAATGTGTTCTTTTTTCCATTTCCAGGAGTGTACTTTTTTTACACAGTGTCTTAGCATCATCTATTAACAATATTTCCTTCACTAGGGCTATGTATGTAAGTAACTGTTTCCCAGCATCTACTTCAACAGGAAAGAGACTAATTTCATACATATCAGATGCACTGCTTTCTACTTAGGGAATATTTAACTGAAAATGTTAGCAGCAATCAGCACATCAAGGTTGATTGCTTTAAGTAACTGATAACCATTGTTCTCTGTAATTGCTATTGGGAAACACTATCTTTAATGTTATTTTTTTATCAGTTCCAGATATTTTACTACTTGCTGAGGATTAATTAAATGCAGTTCCAAAATACATGTCTGTTCATTTATTATTGCTGTAACTAACAAATCACATCCCTGTTCATCATCATCATCATCATCATCATCATCATCATCTCAGCCTTTTCCCACCTCATGTGGGGTCAGCATTGCTTTGATGGACCCTAATCTTCCATAAATGTCTATCCAGTGCTTCTTCTCTGAGCCATCCTTTCTCCTGTAGGTCTCCTACTACCTTGTCCTTCCATCTCAGTTTTGGTCTTCCTCTTCCCCCTGATCCTTCGATTTCTAGGTCTTCAATTCTTCTCCCCAGATAGTACAACTCTCTTCTCTGCATATGTCCATACCATCTTAGCCTACTTCCTTGGATCTTCTTCCCTATGGGCCCCACTTTCACTGTTCCCCTGATGTACTCATTGCTTAGTCTTTCCTTTCATGTCACCCTACTCATCCACCTTAACCATTTCTGCCACTTCCATCTTTTTCTCTTGGGCTTTTGTAATTGCCCAAGTTCCTGCACTATACAGCATCACAGGCCTCACCACACACCTGTAAAGCTTTCCTTTCATTCTGCAGCTAACCTTCTTATCACACAGTACTCTGCTCAGTTTCCTCCAGTTCATCCAATCACTATTTATCCTGTATTGTATTTCAGCCTCCCATCTTCCATCACTTTGCATTTAAGAGCCTAGGTATTTAAATTTCTTGACCAGCATCAGTTGTTCTTCTTGCAGCTTAACATATAGGTATTTGGCATCCTTTGTACACATATACTCTGTTTTCACCCTGCTAATCCTCATTCCCCTTTCCTCTAGAGCTCTTCTCCACTGTTCAAGCTTTTCTTGAAGAGCCTCCTGATTGGGTTCACAGATTACAACACCATCAGCAAACATCATGCTCCAAGGTGCCTCTTTTTTCACATTTTTGACTAGTACATCCATGACAAGATCAAAGAGATATGGGCTGATAGCAGAACATTGATGTAGTCCTACACTCACTGGAAATGCCTTTGTTGCACCTGCACTGCTCCTGACTTGTGTCATTGCACCTTCATACATGACTTCTACCACCCTGATATATTTTTCTGGCAGGCATTTACTTCTCAGACATCTCCATATCTCTTGCCTCAGCACTCTGTCATATGCCTTCTCAAGATCGATATGCAGTTCAGCTGGTACTTCTCTGTGCCTCGCCGTCAGTTGCCATAGTGCAAATATTGCTTCAGTTGTTCCTCTTCCTGGCATAAACCCAAACTGTTTTCACATACTTCAGTTCCTAGATGCAGCATCTTCTCAATTACCCTTTCCACATCTTCATTGTGGGGACATCAGCTTTGTTCCTCTATAATTTCCACAGTTTTGGATATCCCCTTTCCCCTTATATATGGGAACCAGTATATTGCTCCTCCACGCATGCAACATTCTTTCTCCTTTCCAGATCTTCTGCCTTAGAACCAAAAGAACATCAGTTCCCTGTTCTCCCAGACTTTTCCATGCTTCTATTGGTATTTGGTCTGCCCCTAGGGCCTTCCCATTTTTCATTTCCTTTGTAGCGTGTTTGACTTCTTCCCTACTTATACTTTGGGTCATTCCTTCATTTATATCTCCATCCTCATACTTCTCTCGTACATTTTCCTCATTCAATAGCCTTTCAAAGTACTCCCACCACTTATTCAGGATTTTCTCAAGGTCATGTAATACTACATCTGCTATTTTTCTTTTGCCACTTTCTTCACTTTTATTGCTTTCCAAACCTCCTCATTCCACCACCATGCCTCCTTATCTTCTGGTGACCCCTTTCCTGTTGTTACACCTAGCACGTCTTTTCCAGCTTTTGTAATTACATTGCTATTTTAACTCCACTACTGCTGTACATCCTCTGGTAATTTCACTTCTCTTAAAACTGTTTCCTTGAATTTTTCTCACAACACCTCTTCTTTCAGTTTCCACCATTTTATTCTTTGTTCTCCTCGCTTGATACATTTACGTCTTTTCCCACTACCATTTCATAATCAGCCACTAAGAGTTTGTGTTGTGCAGCCACACTTTCACTGTATATAACCTTGGTATTCTTTATTTCCTTTATGTGTTTCCTTCTGGACAACAAGTAGTCTAACTGACTTTTATGGTCTCCGCTCCTGTACATCATAAGTTGTTCTCTTCTATGACTGAAGCAGGTGTTGGTGATCATTAGGTCAAAAAATACAGCGTGTTCTGCAGTATTGTGCCCTGCTGCCTTTCTTTCTCCATAGCTACATACACCATGAATTCTGTCTTCTCCACCCGCTCCTCTCAACAACATGTTCATTTAAATCTCCCCAATTATCACCCTTTCGTTGTCTGCTATTTCCATTGTTACTCCATCTACGATTTTCCAAAATGCATCCTTCTCTTCCTCTGAACATCCTGTCTGGGGTCCATACACACTTAGAACTGTGATGATGTCTCCTCCGATAGTATATTTTACACTCATAATTCTGTCATTGATTCTGTCCACTCCACACACTTCCTCCTTCAGATCTTTATCCAAAATAATCCCTACTCCATTTCTGGACTCTTTGTCTGCACTGCTCTAGAACAATATGTATCCTTCTGCCAGTAGTTTGGCTTTGTCACCCTTCCACCTGGATTGTTGTAAGCACAGGATATTTACCTTCCTTCTTAGCACCATGTCTACAATCTCTCGACTTTTTTCCTTCAGTGTCACAATGTTTGAAGTTCTGACTCTGATTCTGCACTTTGTTCCTTCTTTTGTACCCTCTTATTTTGTTGGATTCTTCACAAAACGTCTCCCCCAGGGATCTGATTGGGAGAATATTACTCCGGAACATTTACTTTGAGAAGTATCCATCATATACAAATCATATTCTCTTTATAGCTCATTAAATATATGTACCAGCTGAATTAGCTGATATTAATGGTTATCAATGGAACTGCTCTCTGTAGCCTTCCATCAGTGCTGTCTTCAAACTGAATTGTATGCTGACTGAGCCTTTTCATTCCTTTGTAATGATCTGTTCATATCTCCCTATGGAACTTACTGGTAACAAACTTCTTAACGTGGCTCTTACTGTTGTGACCTGCTTCCTGGTTAACCACAACAGCTGTTTCTGCTGTCCCTCTAATACATAAATTTTTGTCTTGAGATGTGGTGTGTCATCCTCATCTACAGTTTCAAATAACATTTTGCTTATTTCCACAAACAAGTAAGAACTCTACATTTTATTATTCTTAGCTCATGGCAAGCTAAATATAGTTAGACTTCTGGATTTTCCTATTGTACCTATGTGCCACTGTAGCACCTGCTTTGCACTAACAAACTAAATTAAAAAAGAAAAAACCTTTTCAATGCTTCATGTCACACTATAAGGACTTTCCCCTTGTTGTCATTGTATACACCTGTGGATGACTGGAATTTTCTAAGTTGTAGATTCAGACAATGTTCCACTGTCTGGACTAAAATAATTCCTGCTATCGGATGTGTTGTCACCACCCTGTTACTAAAAGAACCAAGGCAATTTATATGTACTGCCTGATACTTACTCCCTCTTAAATACGTTACCACAGTTACTCCTTTAATTTGTTTTATAACACACTAGCTTAGCACCCATTACTTCACTTGTGTGTACTGTATGGGCTGCACAGATTTATTTTATTTTAGTCAAATTTTTATGATATTTTTGAACTGCAGCTTTTTTTGAACTCTGAATGCTACTTAAGGCCATAAGAGTATGGTTTTTTTCTAAATCGTATTTCTGACCAGAAAGCAATTCTGACAGCTGGCTTCAGAGGTCTTCGTTAATTCACCCTTCTGAGTTCTTGTGGTGATATTTACATAAAGAAACTCTCACCGTCTAACACATATTTCTTTAGAAATCAAATGCCAATGTTCATAGGTTCAGCATACAAAAATTTTCATCCCTTATTTTACACCCCTCTCTCTCTCTCTCGCTTCTCCTTAAGGAGGAAGAGACCAAAGGTGAATGTGCGTATCAATGTTGGTGTTAATTTCATCGGCGCCACATAGTACCCCCACCCCTCCCGCAGCATCGTTGTAGAGCTGTGTGGGTAGATGTCGTGAAGGAAGGTTCGGCCACCGAACCTGAAAGTCATTGAAGCGAGCTGAGCGTTGTATTGGGTGTGCTGGTCATGCAAAGACATGTAGGCCGGTGGTTTGTGGGTGGAACAGAGTGACGACGATGATGTCTCTGGTGGGCATGGTGAAAACACAAATCATGTCGAGGTCGACATCGGGCGGCAGGGGAACACATTTCACCAGGTGGCAGGGAATGGTGGAGGTTGTGTCATGAGCACTGGATGAAGAGAAAAACATGACGAACAGTGTATGATCACACAGTATTATTGAGATGTTGTGGATTATGTCTGGGGGGACAGGGACAAACACCTCAAGTGAGGTCATGTTCAAGGGGAGGGGGGGGGGGGGGGGGGGGGGAGGCATGTGAGAAACCTCGACTGGGCGAGGCAGGCGATGGTGGAGAGGTCAAAGGGACCGGCGAAGGGCCCAGCGGCGAGGGTGTAATCGTAGGTAAGCTTGATGTGGGGAGCATGTGGTCACTCGATGGTAGTGCGTGAAACCAGAGTAGAGGGCGAGGTCGGAGGGGAACTCGATGATTGGTGCTGGAAGTCACTCAACGGAGTGTGTAAGTCCGATGTGGAGGGAGTGGTCGGAGCGCCGTGAGCCACGACAGTGAGTGGCGTGGTCATGGCCTGAAGGGGGGTAGAAGAAGGCTCGACATGAGCAGGCTCAAGTCTGTTGAGAGAGACTGTAACAGCTGAATCTTTCATCTGGATGTCGTAGGTGTTGGCTGAACGCCAGAGAACTACGTGCAGGCTGGTATATGGAGGTTGGAGGGGAGCACGGACAGTTTCATCTCAGAGCATGATGTACTCACAACTGTCCAGAGATTTCGTCAACCTTAGGGTGGGAATGGAAGGCGGGCAGAGGGATATGGAGTTTGATTAAGTGGCATCTGACGTGGTCCACGAAGGAAGGTAAGTGAGACTGAGGGTGAGAAGCAGAAGGGCTCACAAGTTTGCCAGGGAGAACAATGTTCTGTCCATATACGAACTCGGCTATTGTGCCTTTGAGGTCTTCCTTATAGATCACACGAATTCCGAGTAGCACAAGGGGAAGGGCCTCTGTCCGTAAAGAGTTGTGGCATCGAAGAGCCGCCTTGAAAGTGCGGTGCCAGCGTTCGACTAGCATGTTACTTTGTAGGTGATATGCTGTGGTACGGATCCGCTGGATGCTGCAAATGTTACAAATCCCATTGAGCAGGGCCGACTCAAATTTTCTGCCCTGGTCAGTCGTGACGATAGCTGGACATCTGAAACATGATACCCATGACTCATCGAAAGCTCGAGCAACAGTTTCTGCCGTAATATTAGAGAGGAGGACAGCCTCGACCCAGCAAGTTGTTTGGTCGATATATGAGAGAACATAACAAAAGCTGTTAGAGGGGGAGAGAGGGCCGACAATGTCAATATGAATATGCTGGAAACACCCAGGAGGGATCGAAAAGGCGCCGAGGGGTGGTGAAGTGTGCTTGTGTACTTTGCAGCATTGGCACGCGACACAGGAGCATGCCCATTGCTGGCAGTCCTTGTTGACATTTCTCCACACAAGCACTCTGCTACGAGGTGGGCAGACGCACGAACACCGGGGTGGACTAAATTATGCAATGCACTGAAGACAGCTCGACGGAGCATGGTTGGGATGAGGGCGTGTAACGTGCCCATACTATTGTCACACCAGATCTCACCAGAAATGCCAGGGAAGGTGGTGCGGACGAAGTATAGTGAAGAAGTAGAGTCTGAAATCAGGTTTTGTGTTTCCTCATCGGGGAGTTGGAGATTAGGCAGTTCAGAGAGGTTGAACAGCAAATGGGCAGCATTGACTCGTGAAAGGAAATCAGCAGCTATATTGTTAGCACCCTTTTGTGTCTGACATCAGTGGTGAACTGAGATATAAAGTCCATGTATCTGAAGCGGCGAGGAGGTGGGTCAGCTGGCGGGTTTGTAATGGCTGCAGTCAGGGGTTTGTGATCCATTAAAACACAGAAAGGGCGTCCCTCAACGTCAGTCTTAAAATGCTTAATCGCTCGTAGACCACGAGCAACTCCCTGTCAAACATGAAATATTTCCATTGCATATTGGTGAGCTTGCACAAGAAGAACTGCAGAGGCGAAGTTTTGCCATTGATTGTCTGGCTAAGGACAGCGCCGATGGCCGTATCGCTCGTGTCAGTGGTGACGAAAAGCTGTGCATTGGGATGTGGATGCGCGATGGTGGAGGCCTCAGCAAGAAGATTTTTGAGGGCAGTGAAAAAGTCAGTCATAGCAGGCGTCCATGGAACAGGCCGCAATCCAGAAGTGTTGGTGCCTGCCAAGGCATCCGTCAGTGGACTCTTAATCTCCGCAGCCTGAGGTAGATGTCGCTGATAATAATTAACCATCACCAGAAAGTGCCAGAGCTCTTTGAATGACGAAGGTTTGGGTAGGTTTAGTATTGTTTGTACATTCTCAGGGGGCGGTGAAAATCTGTCAGCGGAGACCCAAAAACCAAGAAAAATGACAGCGAGTTGATGTAGCTGCAATTTGTCATGGTTGGTCTCGATGCCTGCTGCTGCGAGAGTGTTCATAACAGTTTGCACATGTCAAATGTTGTCCTTGAGGGAGGAGCTGAACACAAGAATGTCAACAAAATAGGCAAAGCAGAATTTTAGGTCGGATATGCAAAGCAGAATTTTAGGTCGAATAGCACTTCGTTTGATGAAACATTGCCAGGTCTGGGTTGCATTTTTCAGACCGAAGGGCATAAATTGAAACTGAAATAACCCGATCGGGGTGGTGATTGCTGTCTTCTCGATGTCTTCAGGTGCCATGGGGATCTGGTGGTAGGCCCATTTGCAATCAATGACAGAGGACATGGTCCCACCCGCGAGGGAACTGTTAAAGCTGGCAATGTTGGGTATGGAGTAGGTGCCCATAATTGTTCGTACGGTTAGTCGACGGTAGTCTCCACACATGCGCCAGGACCCATCTTTCTTGGGTGTCATATGTATGGGCATAGACCAGTAACTGACAGAGAGTTCAATGACGCTGGAGCATAGTAGCTCAGAAATCTGATTTTTAAGGCTGGAGAGGCGCTCAGGACAAAGTTGATGTGGTTTACTTGAAATCAGGGGACCTGGCTTGAGGTGAAGCTTGTGAATCGTGCCATTGGTGACAACGGAAAAGTTGCCGGTGGCATGGGAGTCAGTTTGTTTACAATGTGTGGCTGGCGGGGCAGGCCAGGCGTGGTCATGGTCTTTGTAGCCACTCAGCGGATGCGACGGGAGCCAAAGCAGCAAAGTGTCCCAGGAATCAACGTGATAAGATGGCCACTAGCCAGAAGCAGTGGCACTGTAGTCAGGTGAGCTCGATAGAGCTTGTGAGCCGTTAGTGAGTCCACTGTCTTAGGGCATGGCCTGAGGCACCACAGTCACGGGCAAAACGCTTGGTGTGAGTGCACGGTTTGTGTTGTCAGTGGCAGTCGCACGGTGGCGTGCAGGATCCGAAGTTGCATAGCTTGAGGTGCTGTCCATGAGAGGCAGGGTAGGAGCCATCAGTTTGGGAACACGTGATGCTCATCACGCATGTGCACTTGTGTTCAGCCAAGTGTGAAATGCTGCCGTGTTAGGAGGGTGTGGCCCTGCAGAATTGTCATTACGCGTTATGGGAGTATTGATAGCACAATTGCGAGGGGTCGGGAGGTAAGCACACGGAGGCTCAATTGCTGGGATTGCAAGCAGATACAGCACACTTACTGACCTTGCTTTGTCCTTGCTGTAGTGTCTGTAATTCCTTTGCTGCATCGGAGAGCTGGATCTGTGTTTCATGGAGCTGGAGGGAGAGCTCGAAGTTTTCCTTGAATAGGCAAGCGACGTGTTCAAGCTCGACAACGCACTTGTGCATGGTTTCTTGTAACGCTGTCGACAGAGACGAACATGCACGGATGAGATGAGCCCAGACTTATGTGTCACGGGTGGGGGGGGTGGGGGAGTGGAAGTAACAGTATGGGTAGTGCAGTTGCATTTCCTGCAGAAAGTTTGTTACCATTGGGGATTGCCGAGGTTCAGTGGCCACAACAAGTTTGGTTGCAGGAGGGGGCATGACCATGGGCGGAGCCGGTGGCGTCCCAGTTGCTTGTTTACTGCTTCCCGGAGCGAGCAGAATGGTCGGCACAGTACGGCTCCGGTCGCAGGGCAATGAGTCTGAACCTGAGGCTTGTCAGGTAGACAATGGCTGGCGAAATAGAGCAGTGGTGCATAGTGTAGCTTGTCAGCAATTGTCATTCTTTGCTCGACAGATTCAGGAGACCTTTGAGCCAGAGTAAAGCGGATGTGAGGAGGTAGTTTATCTGACCAGATGGCGAGGAGAGCTGTGTCAGAGAATAGATCAGCGCTGACCAGGGCACATAGCCATCCCCAAAGTTGGGAAGGTTTGTCATTGCCTTGTTGCTCAAAGTGGAGCAGTTGCCATATTGGTGTCTCAGTTGAGCATGCAAGCCGACGTAGAACTGTCTTTTTGGCTAGAGTGTACTGGGTAGATGAGTCCGGAGCGTCGACCAGGTCAGCAATCCAGTCTTCCTGGTCGTGCAGGTTGGTGATGAGGCACAGAAACCTGGTTGACTCTTCGTGTTTGTAATGGTTGAACACTTCGTCCACAATTTTGAACCAGATTGTTGCTCAGTCGCTATGCAATGTTCAGAAGAACAGGTTAAATTGAGTTCATCGAGGCACTGCCTGAATCGAGCTGTTGTTGCTGTAGTATTCCAGGAGAGTGTGCCTCCAGGGGATGTGGCAGCAAAGGCTGTTCAGGTGGCAGCGTGAAGGTGACACTTTGTGGTTGAGCACGGTCCGTCACAATGCGGAAGGCCGACGCGCGTGGTACACCATAATGTGTTGATTGCGGTTGTGGAAGCTCAACAAACACATTGCGGGTGTGTTCGGATTGACACGTTGTGGAAGACCAACGTGGATGAGGCACCGAGATGTGCCGAGAATAGTAGCGTAAGCTTGACTGGAGCCACCACGGGGGCGACAGGTGAGAAAAAGTTCAAAGTTTGAGAACGTGTATTAGTCCATGGAAAGCTCAATGTATGATCAGAGCCGAGGCCACCTGTGTTGCAGGGAGGCTGTGGAGGTGTGGACTGTCCAGAAGCACAGTGTGGGAAACGATGTCGAACGTGGGATGGAATGTGTGAATGTTCACTGTTCATAGTCACTGCACTCAAAACGGTGTGCGGATAAGGTGAATGTTGTAGCACAAAACACTGAGGCGTAGTAGTGGGACGGAGGTGGAGGTCAGGCACAGATAACAAGTTATTGTTCCTGTTGCGGGCTGAGGCATCGAAGTAGGAAGGCATGTGCTGATGCTGAACTGAGGCAGGTGTGGGCGTGGTCAGATGCTGAGGAGGTAGACTTGTGAACAAAGCAGTTCCGGCCACATGGCAGGTATCCACGTGCTACTGCATGGATTGTGGCATCGCAAATCATTGTCCTGGTTGTAATAGGTTGTCTGAAGAAGCATTTGCAGAAATCGGCATTAGTCCCACATTGCACGGAGATCTGTAAGAGGTAACTGCAGTCAATGAGGGAGGTCACATATGGTGGGAACAAAGGCGTTTGATAGCCGGAGTCATGCGCCTTCCTAACCTCACTTATTGTTGCAGGCTCGAAAACGACTGGCGAAATTGGTGGAATCATCGAGTGAGAGGCATCGTGTAGCAGTCCTGGCGGGTGTACATTGCCCGCAACAAGATGCATGTTGATCACAAAATGTGGCGCTGGCGCTGGGCCAAAGTCATTGTTTGAATGCTGTGTTGATGTAATACACGCGAAAATAACCAATGCGGAGGTCATGGACACAGTAAAATGGTGAAAACAGAATACGTTACAACTCGGGGTCACCAGTGAGGGGAATTACCGGGTTGGTTGCACCAATAATCACACCCCTTTAGCAATAGTTCATTTATTAATGTTAGCACATACAAGGATCACAAAGAACTGAACTGAACATGGCAGAACAGCCAAAGATAATGCTGAGAGACCAAAGATGAATGCATATCGATGTTGGTGTCGATTTTATCGGCGCCACAGAGTCATCGGACTTGGAGTTGGTCTGATACAGCTCGCGACATTTGACACAGGCCGCCATGAATTCTTCTCCTGTGCCAACCTCTCCATTTCAGAGTAACATTTGCAACCTATGTCCTCAATTATATGCTGGACATATTCCAATCTCTATCTTCTTCTCCAATTTTTATCCTCTAAGCTCCCTCTAGTACCACGGTAGTTATTTCTTGATTTCTTAACAGATGTCATATCATCCTGTCCCTTCTTCAGTGTTTTCCGTATATTCCTTTCCTCGCTGATTCTGTGGAAAGCTCCTCACTGCGTAATGTATCAGTCCATCTAGTTTCCAGCATTCTTCTGTAGCACCACATCACAAATGCTTCAAGTCTCTTCTGTTTCAGTTCCGCTCAGTCCATGTTTTGCTACCACACAATTCTGTGCTCCTAGATAATCATTCCAAGCATTTGATACTAATAGACTTCTCTTGGCCAGGAATGCCCCTTTTGCCAGAGCCAATCTGCTTAATGTCCTCCTTGGTTGCTCCGTTCATTACAGGTTATTTTGATGCACAGGTAGCGGAATTCCTAAACTTCAAATCCTGACATTAAGTTTCTCAATGTTCACATTTCTGCTACTTCTCACATTACTTTTCCCTATCTTCGATCTTCTATCATTACTTTCGCCTACCTTTGATTTCCTCTCAGTTCATATTATGCACTCATTAGACTTCATTCCATTCGGTAGATCATGTAAGTCTTCTTCACTTTCACTGAGGATGGCAATGTCATTTTGATTTCACTCATTAACTTTTCTTTTCTTTCCGTCACTGCTCCTCCAATGTATACATTGAATGGACTACACCTGTGTCTTACACCCTTTCTAATTTGAGCACTTCCTTCTTGGTCTTCAATTCTTACTGTTTCCTCTTGGTCCTTGTACATATTGTGTATCACCCATCTTTCCCTATAGCTTCCCCCTGTTTTTCTCATAATTTTGAACACCTTTTATAAGTTGACACTGTTAAACCGTTTTTCAGGTACATCCTATGAACATGTCTCACTCTGGAGCCTTGTTGTTGTTGTTGTTGTTGTTGTGGTCTTCAGTCCTGAGACTGGTTTGATGCAGCTCTCCATGCTAATCTATCCCGTGCAAGCTCCTTCATCTCCCAGTACCTACTGCAACCTACATCCTTCTGAATCTGCTTAGTGTACTCATCTCTTGGTCTCCCTCTACGATTTTTACCCTCCACACTGCCTTCCAATGATGCCTCGGAATATGTCCTACCAACCGATCCCTTCTTCTAGTCAAGTTGTGCCACAAACTTCTCTTCTCCCCAATTCTATTCAATACCTCCTCATTAGTTTCGTGATCTACCCATCTCATCTTCAGCATTCTTCTGTAGCACCACATTTCGAAAGCTTATATTCTCTTCTTGTCTAACTATTTATCGTCCACGTTTCATTTCCATACATGGCTACACTCCATACAAATACTTTCAGAAAGGACTTCCTGAATCTTAAATCTATACTTGATGTTAACAAATTTCTCTTCTTCAGAAACGCTTTCCTTGCCAGTGCCAGTCTACATTTTATATCCTCTCTACTTCAACCATCATCAGTTATTTTGCTCCCCAAATAGCAAAACTCCTTTACTACTTTAAGTGTCCCATTTCCTAGTCTAATTCCCTCAGCATTACCCGACTTAATTCGACTAAATCCCATTATCCTCATTTTGCTTTTGTTGATGTTCATCTTATATCCTCCTTTCAAGACACTGCCCATTCTGTTCAACTGCTCTTCCAAGTCCTTTGCTGTCTCTGACAGAATTACAATGTCATCGGTGAACCTCAAAGTTTTTATTTCTTCTCCATGAACTTCAATACATACTCTGAATTTTTCTTTTGTTTCCTTTACTGCTTGCTCAATATATAGATTGAATAACATCGGGGATAGGCTACAATCCTGCCTCACTCCCTTCCCAATCACTGCTTCCTTTCATAAATCCAAACTGATTGTTTTTCTTTTCCTTTCTTCTGTGTATTATTCTTCACAGTAACTTGGATGCAAGAGCTGTTAAGCTGATTGTGCAGTAATTCTTGCATTTCAGCTCCTCAGGGATTGAATTTACAAAAAATAGTGAACATTTTTTTGTTTGTTTCTGAGAAGGGAAATTCAAATTTTCATAGATTTAGCTTTAAAAATGCTCTCACAATGTAGTATTTCAAGAAACATTTCAATCCCTATTTCACCCTCTCAGGGGCTGAATTTCTAAAAACAGTGAATCATTTATTTTTTAATTGTAACTGAGACATCAAATATCCATTTTCATAAGCATAGCTTTAAAAATATGTTAGTAGTTGTTTAATAACGATTTATTTTCAGGCAAATAAATTCACCCACTATTTCATTCCCATAGGGGCTAAATATCCAAAAATGCTGAAACTGTTATTTCTTTGGAATAAATTATGACTAACTGAAACCCCCAGCTGCTGACATGTGTTGTTGATATACCTCGATTTGGACAGCTGAAAATGTGTGCCCTGACGAGGACTCGAACCCGGGATCTCCTGCTTACATGGCAGATGCTCTATCCATCTGAGCCACTGAGGACACAGTTGCATGATTCCCATGTGACTCACATTCCCAACTGTCCACAATTCTGCATATGTAATGTACCTTATAGACATTTGTCTATTCACTCATTACTCACGCACGCTTTGGCGATTCCCGTAAGAGTTTGGACAACCTGTGCGCATTCGCACAGACGAAGGTCAATGGCTGGGTAGCCTTTAACTATATATATGAAGACAGTGACTGTTCTCGAAAGAACAGAATACTGTTGATGACCGTGCAGCTTTACCCTGAAATAAATGATGACTAACTGAAACCCTCAGCTGCCCACAGGTGTTGTTGATATACCTAGATTTGGACAGCTGAAAATGTGTACGCTGACCGGGACTTGAACCCGGGATCTCCTGCTTACATGGCAGATGCTCTATCCATCTGAGCCACCGAGGACACAAATGAATAGTGCGACTGCAGGGACTTATCCCCCTCATGCTTCCTGTGAGACTCACATTCCCAATTGTCCACAATTCTACATATGTAATGTACCTTATAGACATTTACCCATTCACTCATTACTCGCGCACGCTTTGCGATTCCCGTAAAAGTTTTGGCAACCTGTGCGCATTCGCACAGACGAAGGACAATGGCTGTGTAGCTTTTAACTTTATATATGAGGACAGTAACTGTTCTCGAAAGAACAGAATACTGTTGATGACCATGCGGCTTTTCCTAGGAATAAATGATGACTAACTGAAACCCTCAGCTGGCGACAGGTGTTGTTGATATACCTCGGTTTGGACAGCTGAAAATGTGTACTTGCTGAAAATCCAACTCTAACTGGTGGTGTAACTTTGTAATATAATAATTAATAAAGTGTCATCTGTAGCATCAGCCATTAACCGGACACGGGTACATCTCAAACCAGGTGCTCAAGGATGCAACAGATTGAAAAAATTGACAAAGCATAGTGCCGCACTGCCTGCTTGGCACCTAGCTGGTTGGTTAACTTATATATAGTTAAAGGCTACTCAGTCATTGACCTTTGTCTGTGCGAATGCGCACATCTTGCCCAAACTCTTATGGGAATCGCCAAAGTGTGCATGAGTAATGAGTGAATGGGCAAATGTCTATAAGGCACATTAGATATGTAGAATTGTGGACAGTTGGGAATGTGAGTCTCACGGGAAGCATGCAAGGGATAAGTCCCTGCAGTCGCACTATTCATCTGTGTCCTCGGTGGCTCAGATGGATAGAGCATCTGCCATGTAAGCATGAGGTCCCGGGTTCGAGTCCCAGTCGGGGCACACATTTTCAGCTGTCCAAACCTAGGTATACCAACAACACCTGTGGGCAGCTGAGGGTTTCAGTTAGCCATCATTTATTCCAGGGAAAAGCTGCACCTTAGGGGGTGCAATTTTGAATAACTCCTTCTTAAAGGACATCATCAGTATAAGTTCAACACCCTCTATGAATTTCAAGTTTTTATCCATAGCGGTTTGGGCTGGGCGATGATGAGTTAGCCACTCTGTCAGGAAGGCAGTTTGGACTGGGCAGTGAAGAGTTTATCAGCTGGGATAAGTTTAACTAAAAAATTACCATCCCTATCATTCATTAGTATGGATAGTATGACAAATTTTAAAAAATCTTTTCTACTAGCACACTCATTACCATTTCAGCATCTGCGACTAGAAACTGTCAGTGCATCCTGAAAGGTAAGGATGTACTTACTGCCCTCATATATTTGACTAAGAGGGCTCACAATATCTATATTGCATCTTTAAAAGATTTGCTCAGGAATCATCATTATTTCCATTGGCATTTTAGTTCTTTCTGTGTAATTTCATTCTTTTGACAGCTTTCACATTGATGACTATATTTTTCTACATCAGCTTTAATGTCTCCCCACATACAATATTTATCTATTCTGTCATGTATTCCCCCTATTCCCTGATGACTTCAAACTGGTAAATCATGAAACTGCTTCAGAATGTTTCTTGTCTTCGGGACTCAAGTTAGTTCCCACATAGTCAACAGCCGTGTTTGCTGTTACTATCTTTGTGTTGATATCTTCCACATGGTCTGGGTTACTCGCTACATTTATGGCTCCTCCTCCATCCAGCCCATTATTCTCACTATTTACAACCTCAGGGATATCCTTTTAAACTCCTCCCCCCCCCCCCCCCCCCCCCAGGAAGTCACAATCTATCTTCATCGAGTCTCTTTTTTTCAAATACCTTTCTTGTCTTCATTTTGCAGTAACTTTTATATGGAATTTAGTAATCATATTCTTCAAATTTTAATTGAAATTTCAGCAGTCTTGACAACAGTCCTGAAATTCTACTTACCCAAGACAGCAGCTTGTGGTCCATGCATACTGTGAATGTTCAGCTGAACAAATGTGGCTGGAAATCTTCACTGCACAACACATGACTAACATTTCTCTATAGTGCTGTATGATTGTTCTGCCTTATTTAATGTCATACAGGAATGATTCCCAACCTGAGGGGTAATCACCTCCTGAGGTATAAAATGTATTGAGAGGTAAAAACAGAAAGGTTCAATTGTACTTCAGTCAAAAAAACTAAATTATTGTTAAAAGATCATTTTTATCACCACTATTTCATAAGACCAATTACAAAAATTGCAAATAATTAAATTTTTTCAAATACTAGCATTAATGTGTGATATGCGGTGGTGGAGGTTGCAGCTTGAGAAATAGATGTATGAACAACATCTTCTCTACATCCTCACATTGTACACACATAACAAATTCTTTGTACCATGCATCTATGCCAGTAAAACTGAGACATAAATCATCTATGTTTCAATAACCCACAGAAATGCATTCTCAAGCTATCAGTAGTTACTCCAACTGACCATAAATTTATTCATGATTCACTTCACAACACTAAATGAACTACTTAACAGTATAACACAATGGTAACTATGTAGTGATTACTAAATTGCTGTAGTATCTATACTGTATTATTACACTCCTGGAAATTGAAATAAGAACACCATGAATTCATTGTCCCAGAAAGGGGAAACTTTATTGACACATTCTTGGGGTCAGATACATCACATGATAACACTGACAGAACCACAGGCACATAGACACAGGCAAGAGAGCATGCACAATGTCGGCACTAGTACAGTGTATATCCACCTTTCGCAGCAATGCAGGCTGCTATTCTCCCATGGAGACGACCGTAGAGATGCTGGATGTAGTCCTCTGGAATGGCTTGCCAAGCCATTTCCACCTGGCACCTCAGTTGAACCAGCGTTCGTGCTGGACGTGCAGACCGCGTTAAACGATGCTTCATCCAGTCCCAAACATGCTCAATGGGGGACAGATCTGGAGATCTTGCTGGCCAGGGTAGTTGACTTACACCTTCTAGAGCATGTTGGGTGGCACGGGATACATGCAGACGTGCATTGTCCTGTTGGAACAGCAAGTTCCCTTGCCAGTCTAGGAATGGTAGAACGATGGGTTCGATGACGGTTTGGATGTACCGTGCACTATTCAGTGTCCCCTCGATGATCACCAGAGGTGTACAGCCAGTGTAGGAGATCGCTCCCCACACCACGATGCCGGGTGTTGGCCCTGTGTGCCTCGGTCGTATGCAGTCCTGATTGTGGCGCTCACCTGCACGGCGCCAAACACGCATACGACCATCCTTGGCACCAAGGCAGAAGCGACTCTCATCGCTGAAGACGACACATCTCCATTCGTCCCTCCATTCACGCCTGTCGCGACACCACTGGAGGCGGGCTGCACGATGTTGGGGCGTGAGCGGAAGACGGCCTAATGGTGTGCGGGACTGTAGCCCAGCTTCATGGAGACGGTTGCGAATGGTCCTCGCCGATACCCCAGGAGCAACAGTGTCCCTAATTTGCTGGGAAGTGGCGGTGCGGTCCCCTACGGCACTGCGTAGGATCCTACGGTCTTGGCGTGCATCCGTGCGTCGCTGCGGTCCGGTCCCAGGTCGACGGGCACGTGCACCTTCCGTCAACCACTGGCGACAACATCGATGTACTGTGGAGACCTCACGCCCCACGTGTTGAGCAATTCGGCGGTACGTCCACCCGGCCTCCCGCATGCCCACTATACGCCCTCGCTCAAAGTCCGTCAACTGCACATACGGTTCACGTCCACGCTGTCGCAGCATGCTACCAGTGTTAAAGACTGCGATGGAGCTCCGTATGCCACGGCAAACTGGCTGACACTGACGGCGGCGGTGCACAAATGCTGCGCAGCTAGCGCCATTCGACGGCCAACACCGTGGTTCCTGGTGTGTCCGCTGTGCCGTGCGTGTGATCATTGCTTGTACAGCCCTCTCGCAGTGTCCGGAGCAAGTATGGTGGGTCTGACACACCGGTGTCAATGTGTTCTTTTTTCCATTTCCAGGAGTGTATTATTATTTCTTTCCTTTCTCAGACGTTATGTCTGGTTAAAAATGGAAAGTGACACTGACCTTGATCAAGTGTGACTTCCTTTCAACTGTACGATATATGTTACATTGCATTTAGGAACTTTCGGGTAATTGAACATGTATCAATAATTACAGATTTCTGTAGTTGTATATATATGTTTGGATGTAGCTGTATTGTGTTGATGTACCGGTGGACATTGTGTGGTATGACTCCTGTAGTTGATAGTATAATTGGTACAATGTCAACTTATCCTGATGCTACATGTCCTTGACTTCCTCAGCCAGTTGGATGTATTTTTCATTTTTTTCTCCTGTTTCCTTCTGTATATTTGTTGCATTGTGTATGGATATTTCGATTAGTTGTGGATTTCTTCTTTTTATTGGTGAGTATGATGTCAGGGTTTGTTATGTTGTGTTGTTTTATCTGTTATAATGGTTCTGTTGCACTATAATTTGTATTCATCATTGTCCAGTACATTTTGTGGTGCATACTTGTATGTGGGGATGTGTTGTTTTATTAGTTTATGTTGTATGGCAAGTTGTTGATGTATTATTTTTGCTACATTGTCATGTCTTCTGGTGTATTCTGTATTTGCTAGTATTGTACATCTGCCTGTGAGGTGATCTACTGTTTCTATTTGTTGTTTGCAAAGTCTGCATTTATCTGTTGTGGTATTGGGATCTTTAATAATATGCTTGCTGTAATATCTAGTGTTTATTGTTTGATCCTGTATTGCAATCATGAATCCTTCCATCTCACTGTATATATTGCCTTTTCTTAGCCATGTGTTGGATGCATCTTGATCGATGTGTGGCTGTGTTAGATGATACGGGTGCTTGCCATGTAGTGTTTCCTCTTTCCAATTCACTTTCTTCGTATCTGTTGATGTTTTGTGATCTAAAGGGTTGTAGAAGTGGTTATGAAATTGCAATGGTGTAGCCAATGTATTTATATGAGTGATTGCTTTGTGTATTTTGCTAGTTTCTGCTCGTTCTATAAAGAATTTTCTTAAATTGTCTACCTGTCCATAATGTAGGTTTTTTATGTCAATAAATCCCCTTCCTCCTTCCTTTCTGCTTAATGTGAATCTTTCTGTTGCTGAATGTATGTGATGTATTCTATATTTGTGGACTTGTGATCGTGTAAGTGTATTGAGTGCTTCTAGGTCTGTGTTACTCCATTTCACTACTCCAAATGAGTAGGTCAATATTGGTATAGCATAAGTATTTATAGCTTTTGTTTCGTTTCTTGCTGTCAATTCTGTTTTCAGGTTTTTTGTTAGTCTTTGTCTATATTTTTCTTTTAGTTCTTCTTTAATATTTGTATTACCTATTCCTATTTTTTGTCTGTATCCTAGATATTTATAGGCATCTGTTTTTTCCATCACTTCTATGCAGTCGCTGTAGTTACCCAATATGTAATCTTCTTGTTTAGTGCGTTTTCCCTTGACTATGCTATTTTTCTTACATTTGTCTGTCCCAAAAGCCATATTTATATCATTGCTGAATACTTCTGTTATCTTTAGTAATTGGTCGAGTTGTTGATTTGTTGCTGCCAGTAGTTTTAGATCATCCATGTATAGCAAATGTGTGGTTTTATGTGGGTATGTTCCAGTAATATTGTATCCATAATTTGTATTATTTAGCATGTTGGATAGTGGGTTCAGAGCAAGGCAGAACCAGAAAGGACTTAATGAGTCTCTTTGATATATTCCACACTATTGGCTGTGATGTGATATTATTTGAATTTGTTTGGATATTAAGTGGGGTTTTCCAATTTTTCATTACTATGTTTAGGAACTGCATCAATTTAGGATCTACTTTGTATATTTCCAATATTTGTAATAACCATGAGTGGGGTACACTATAAAAAGCTTTTTGGTAATCAATGTATGCATAGTGTAGCGACCTTTGTTTAGTTTTAGCTTGATATGTCATCTCTGCATCTATTATCAGTTGCTCTTTACATCCTCGTGCTCCTTAGCAGTAGCCTTTTTGTTCTTCATTTATAATTTTGTTCTGTGTTGTATATGTCATTAATTTCTGTGTAATGACTGAAGTTAATATTTTGTATATTGTTGGTAGGCATGTTATGGGGCGATATTTTGTTGGGTTTGCTGTGTCTACTTGATCTTTAGGTTTCAGATAAGTTATTCCTTGTGTAAGTGTATCAGAGACTGTATGAGTCTGCAATGTAACTGTTAAATAATTTATGGGTTCAAATTAATGATGATGTAAATAAAATAGAAAGAAACTTCCACATGGGAAAAATATATTAAAAACAAAGATTCCAAGACTTACCAAGCGGGAAAGCGCCGGTAGATAGGCACAATGAATAAAGCACACAAACACACACACAGAATTTGAGCTTTCGCAACCAGCGGCTGCTTCGTCAGGAAAGAGGGAAGGAAAAGGAAAGATGAAAGGATGTGGGTTTTAAGGGAGAGGGTAAGGAGTCATTCCAATCCCGGGAGCGGAAAGACTTACCTTAGGGGGGGGGGGGGGGGGGGGAAAGGATAGGTATATACTCGTGCGCACACACACACACACACACACACACACACACACGCATATCCATCCATACATACACAGACACAAGCAGACATATTTAAAGGCAAAGAGTATCAAAGATACTCAATGATGTAAACAAACTATAGATCCTATTCCTCTACAATAGTATATAAGGAACAGTAACTATTTGTATTCTCAAATTTTTTTAGCTATTTCAGTGACTATGTCATATTTCATTTCTCATTGTATTTGCTTATTCATTTGTTTCATGTATATTACTTTACTTTCTTTTCCAATGTCTATGTTTTCATACTTGGATTGCAAAGTACACAATATGAAATATGTTTGAATCCAAAAGTAAATGGAAATCCTTTTGTGAAAGAGGCTGTACACCTAATGCAACAGTGACTATCTGCTGAAAGTCACGTTATGTGTAATGCAAAAATGGACTAACCCACATAAAAACCAAGAATTTTAAAGGTCAAGATGTAATTTGGTTATATAATCCACTTACGAGACCTGCAGTACTGCTAGAAGTGAAAAGTTGTAACATACAATGACCGGGTAAAGAACAGAATATGTTTGCTAAATCCAGTATCTTTTTACCTTGATTATCTCTGTTGGAGGAAGGCTGGGGTTAGTCCACTACTGCTCTCAGTGCCTCAATTATTACCTGTCCCCATCGAAAACCCATGTTAAAAGCAATGTGCAGTTTCATTGAAATTCCCACTGGAATTGGTTTGTATTTTTTCCTCTTTTTTCTTTGAAGTTTCTTGTGTGTCTTTTTCTACAATGAGTCGCTTGCTGAACTTCTCATGGAAATGACCAACAGTAGTCCCACCATCATGTTGGTGTTCCAGCAGCCTTGGTAGTGTTTTTCCATCACTTTAATGTCATGGTGAAAGCTCTCTCCTTGCTCCTCACTAACATCTCCCATACTGTCCGGGAAGTAATCAAGGTGATTGTTCAAAAAGTGAACTTTCACACTCATTAAACATCCTAAAGTTTTAAACTTCTTTAACACTGTATGATAGAAATATATTCTGGGCCGTTTTCATGTCCTAAGAACTTTGTAACAACTTGCTTGAATGATACCTTCTTTCTCATTTAAGGTTACTGTGGATTCAAAGTTAACATCAAACATCAATTTTCTACTGTCAGGCGCAACAAAGACACCTTCTTTTAGTTTAGCTTCTGAAAAGTGTGGAAACTCTTGGCAGAGATACATAAAACATGGTCCATCTTTAGGCGAAGCCTTTACAAACTGTTTCATTAGGCCTAACTTTATATGTAGAGGTGGTAGGAGTACGTTGTCTGGATCTACAAGGTTTATGCATAGAATGTTCCTGTCATCAGGTTTTAAAGACTCTCTCACACGCCAGTTCTTTCTGGACCAGTGTTGATCCCTAGTCCTACTGTCCCCTTCACTTAAGAAACATGGAAATTTGGTATAGCCACCTTGCTGACCAAGGAGCATGCATGTTACTTTGAGATCACCACATACCATCCAACCATGAGCAGAATAGCTTATTTTATTTAGCACTATTTCTAGGTTTTCATAGCTTTCTTTCATATGTACAGAATTTCCAACAGGTATAGATGCATACATGTTACAATTGTGTAATAAAGCAGCATTTACACTAGTTTTGGATGAATCAATAAACAAACTGCCTATTGGCTTCTGTCTCGGGTTCTTCGGCCAACATTCATCTGATGATTTTACTGACGTTTCACCAGCACAAGTGACTGGCATTGTCAAAGGTTCACCCTCCATTGCCGGTGGTGAACTGGAGCCAAGCTCGCAGCCGCAGACTATACGTACCTGGTGCACCAATGTCCGAGGCTTTCCCCTTTCTTGTTGAAGCTATTCATGTGTTTTTGTATTTCTACAGCTTCTCTGAACAAGTGGTTGTGACAGTGCTTTTCTACAGCCAGAACTTCCGTTTTGGTGAATTTTATTACATAGTCGGTCTCACTCAGTGCGTGCTCTGCCACAGCCGACTTCTCCAACTTTCCCAGGTGGCCTGAAGAACCCGAGACAGAAGCCAATTGGCAGTTTGTCAACAAGTGGTCACGAAAGCCTTAACAATTTTGAATCAATAAACAGCCTCCATCTTCCTTTTTGTATTCAATACCAAACTCATTCATCATACAGGGAACGTCTGGGCAGTACACTAAATCACCTTCTTGTTGAAAACACTTGGAAAATTGCTGCTCTTTCTTTCTATACATGTATATGCTGGTTCCAGCTGCCAATAAGTTCTTTTCTTTCAATGTAGAACCAAGCAATTCAGTTTTTCTTTCGTTAATCCCGGATCCCTAACCAAATTGTTAAGCTTGGTCTGAGTAAACAATTTGGGCTTTAGACTTTCTGAATTACATTGGAATTCATCATCATCTGGTTCATCTAAATCAGATCGTACATCAGAAAATACTTCTGTTGGAATAGAATTTAAATCATCTGGTGGTTCAGGAACCAGCAAATCTACACCATGCCCTACCAGTTGGATGGCAGATGGAAGATTAGGGTAGCTTATTACCTTCTTGTTTTTCAAATTATGACCAATAATATCAACACTGCAAAAGTAGCAATCATCAGAAGGATTTCTTGGCTCTGTCCATATCACAGGAACAGCAAATCTAAAGGCTTTTTTTTCCTCCTTTTTGGATCATTTTCTCAGATCTTCAACACACATATAATATACCTTATGTGGCGCCACCCAAGATTTATCTTGGTCACTAAGTTTAGATCCAAAGTATGATAGATAAACCTTTTTCATGAAGTCTGTAATGTTTCTTTGGTGTTTTTAATCACAAATTCACCACAAATATAACAAAAACGGTCTCAGCAGAGTTTTAAAACTACGATTAGACATTGTACTGAGCACAAGTACAGGAAACCAGAAAGTGAGGTTAGGTTGACAGTAAACAAAACACAATCTGTTAACACAAAAGTAGAGTTGACCATTTTTTTGCCAGCAAATGTTTTTGAGCGGTGCTACCAATGTCATCTACATTCATTACACCTCCTTTTTAAATTATTTTAACTATATAAAAGCTGTTAAATTCTTTAAAAAATCGCTTAATTTAATAAACTTAACTGTAAAATGTGAAGAAATGGTGAGGGATACAGTTTTTTAAGGATCATATTTGGATTTTCCACCCTAAGAAACATAAGAATAAGGTATTTTCAGCAAAAAGTTTCTCCATCGTTTGTCTGTGTTGTTCATTCAGTTGTTGAACACACAATTTTTTTCTTAAATAATGAAATATTTAAATTTGCAACTTAAGCAATTAGGAAAGAGGCCTTTTTCTCAAGCAGTAAGTAATATAAATGAAACAGTGAGTCTGCTGCAAGAATTTCAGTCGTAGATTCTGGGTGCCCAGAAAGCTGCATAGAGAATATAGTACAGATAATGACACAGAGTTTAAGAGTGTTCGAAAATAAAGTATAGGCGTGTTTAAAGGAAATGTTGGAATTTATATCTGAACAAATCAAGCTTGTAAATGTCAAAAAATTTGATTCATAGGTTTAGTTCTACATTCAAGATATTTTGTTGTTTGCTATTTCCTATTTCTTCTCATGCCTAAAAGCTTTTACCTAGCATTTTATTAATAAACATGCCACATCCAAGCACTCTACATAGAATTTGCAGATTTAATTTAAACCCATAATATGAAAAGTTTGGGGGTAAGTAACTTTCTATCTTACACCTAAAAGAAATTTCAGCATGAATGATGTTAATGTTTTGGATGTTGATGAAACTCATCTAAACTCTTGCATGGATTACAAAGAGGGCAGCATACAGGGCACGAAGTATAATTTAGAACATGCTGCAGATTCAGCGTTTGTGTTTTACTGCAGAGTGTTTGCACTCATTACAGAGATGCTGTTTATAAGTGACCAGTAAAAACAATTTCTACTCATTTGACACATTATGCTTTATTAGCCATAATAAATGGCCTTGAACTTGCTGCCTACAGGGGTTTTTGTGTTGCAACTTACAACAAGATTAATAGCGAAACAATCTCAGTGTTTTCTGTGGACAAAGATATTAATATGGTTTTTAAACATCAATGTGACCCTGATTGTTCACTTTTCTGTGTAACTGACTCAGTTTACATCTTGAAATGGATAAGAAATGTGTGGATGAAACAAAAAAAAAGGAGAGAGAGATGTGTTCTATCCTGAGTAGCCAGTCAGACAGTAACTGTAACAAAAGAGGTTTCCTGTAGCTTCTTTTAAAACACTAAAGAAAGCTTTATGACAGATTCCAGTTCTATTGTTAAATACTGTCATACAATTACCCTGAAATCACTTTGCCCTACATCATTAGAGAAACAAAATGGTTTGAGGAAACACATATCAAATCAGTGTTAAAGCGGAAACACAAGCAGAATCCATAAATGGTTCCTTTGATAGCTGATAGAGCTTCTATGAATTTTTTTCAAGATTTTGTAGATTGGCAAGCTGTGTGGAAAGCTAAAGGTCTGTCAGTTGGATTTCTTATGAGACACACATTCTTTGTCATTTGGTACATAACATATGCCATCACAGAAATTCGTTGTTACTGCACTGAACAGCTTAGTATGAAGTATTTATTGACAGCTTGAGTGGCATTTTGGGAAATACAGACAGCTAGCAGGATAGCAATATAACATTTCAGTGACAAGTTTATGAAACAAAAAGCAGTTTTGCATCACAAGTGTAATGCCTTTTCTTTCAAGCTCTCTTTCTTATGGCAGTAACAACCACTAAAATTTTTATGTTTTCTGAAGTGGAGGAGGCAAACTATTTAGACATAGGAGTCAATGCAAATGAGGAAGACATTTTGTCATTGATGGAGATCATGGCTTCTTTAACTTCCATTGCAAGGTATTGTGAGGTTGAAATGTCGGATTTGCCTTAGAGAAATTGTTACTGGTAAAGGGTTGCTTAAAAATGAACATTTTAGTTCAGTACTATGACTTGACCATGGAGGATTAAAATATCCATCAGAAACTACTTTAAATATTACTGTTTATACTTATGTTGTCATAAGTAAATTACTTAAAGATCATGGACAATTTTTCTTTCCTGGAGCAATCAACATGCTGCTGCATCAATTCTATTAAAGAAACTAACATTGTTATCATTTGGTGGGTTTTACTCCCGTGGACATTTGTCTAGCACAATAATAAGTTATATTTCTTTTGGAGTCAACATGTATTTAAATAACTATTGTAAAAATGTTAATGAGAACAAAATTTTGAAGAACACTTTCTAATTAATCTTTTGTGTTAACATAAATACAACGTAATATGTGAAGATTTCTTTTGTATTTACCTTAGTAACATACATGCAGCAATGATTCATAGTTATTTCAGACATGTATTTTTATGTCATTGGTACAGACATATATAAACCATTAATTTCCAACTACAATGTTTCCTGTCTTTCATTTTGCATTGGTTTATACAGTACAAGATAAGAAGTAGAATATAAAAAAAATCCTTCCTAACATATCTATACTTGATGATTTATTTTTAACTTTATTTTCCTGGTTGTTGTTGTTGTTGCTGTGATCTTCAGTCCTGAGACTAGTTTGATGCAGCTCTCCATGCTACTCTATCCTGTGCAAGCTTCTTCATCTCCCAGTACCTACTGCAACCTACATCCTTCTGAATCTGCTTAGTGTATTCATCTCTTGGTCTCCCTCTACGATTTTTACCCTCCACACTGCCCTCCAATACTAAATTGGTGATCCCTTGATGCCTCAGAACATGTCCTACCAACCGATCCCTTCTTCTGGTCAAGTTGTGCCACAAACTTCTCTTCTCCCCAATTCTATTCAATACTTCCTCATTAGTTATGTGATCTACCCACCTAATCTTCAGCATTCTTCTGTAGCACCACATTTCAAAAGTTTCTATTCTCTTCTTGTCCAAACTATTTATCGTCCATGTTTCACTTCCATACATGGCTACACTCCATACAAATACTTTCAGAAATGACTTCCTGACACTTAAATCTATACTCGATGTTAACAAATTTATCTTCTTCAGAACCACTTTCCTTGCCATTGCCAGTCTACATTTTATATCCTCTCTACTTCGACCATAATCAGTTAGTTTGCTCCCCAAATAGCAAAACTCATTTACTACTTTAAGTGGCTCATTTCCTAATCTAATTCCCTCAGCATCACCCGACTTAATTCGACTAAATTCCATTATCCTCGTTTTGCTTTTGTTGATGTTCATCTTATATCCTCCTTTCAAGAAACTGTCCATTCCATTCAACTGCTCTTCCAAGTCCTTTGCTGCCTCTGACAGAGTTACAATGTCATCGGCGAACCTCAAAGTTTTTATTTCTTCTACATGGATTTTAATACCTACTCCGTTTTTTTTTTTTTTTTTTTTTTTTTTTTTTTTTTTTTTTTTTTTTTTTTTTCCTCCCCTGCTTGCTCAATACACAGATTGAATAACACCAGGGAGAGGCTACAACCCTGTCTTACTCCCATCCCAAAGACTGCTTCTCTTTCATGTCACTCGACTCTTATAATTGCCATCTGTTTTCTGTACAAATTGTAAATAGCCTTTTGCTCCCTGTATTTTACCCCTGCCACCTTCAGAATTTGAAAGAGAGTATTCCAGTCAACATTGTCAAAAGCTTTCTCTAAGTCTACAAATGCTAGAAACGTAGGTTTGCCTTTCCTTAATCTTTCTTCTAAGATAAGTCGTAAGGTCAGTATTGCCTCACATGTTCCAGTATTTCTACGGAATCCAAACTGATCTTCCCCAAGGTCGGCTTCTACTAGTTTTTCCATTCATCTGTAAAGAATTTGTGTTAGTATTTTGCAGCTGTGGCTTATTAAACTGATTGTTCGGTAATTTTCACATCTGTCAACACCTGCTTTCTTTGGGATTTGAATTATTATATTCTTCTTGAAGTCTGAGGGTATTTCGCCTGTCTCATACATCTTGCTCACCAGATGGTAGAGTTTTGTCAGGACTAGGTCTACCAAGGCCGTCAGTAGTTCTAATGGAATTTTGTCTACTCCCGGGGCCTTGTTTTGACTCAGGTCTGTCAAAGTCTTCATGCAGTATTGTATCTCCCATTTCATCTTCATCTACATCCTCTTCCATTTCCATAATACTGTCCTCAAGAACATTTCCCCTGCATAGACCCTCTATATACTCCTTCCACCTTTCTGCTTTCCCTTCTTTGGTTATAGCTGGGTTTCCATCTGAGCTCTTGATATTCATACAAGTGGTTCTCTTTTCTCCAAAGGTCTCTTTAATTTTCCTGTAGGCAGTATCTATCTTACCCCTAGTGAGATAAGCCTCTACATCCTTATATTTGTCCTCTAGCCATCCCTGCTTATCCATTTTGCACTTCCTGTTGATCTCATTTTTGAGACATTTGTATTCCTTTTTGCCTGCTTCATTCACTGCATTTTTATATTTTCTCCTTTCATCAATTAAATTCAATATTTCTTCTGTTACCCAAGGATTTCTACTAGCCCTCGTCTTTTTACCTACTTGATCCTCTGCTGCCTTCACTACTTCATCCCTCAAAGCTACCCATTCCTCTTCTACTGTATTTCTTTCCCCCATTCCTGTCAATTGTTCCCTTATGCTCTCCCTGAAACTCTGTACAACCTCTGGTTCTTTCAGTTTATCCAGGTCCCATGTCCTTAAATTCCCACCTTTTTGCAGTTTCTTCAGTTTTAATCTACAGGTCATAACCAATAGATTGTAGTCAGAGTCCACATCTGCCCCTGGAAATGTCTTACAATTTAAAACCTGGTTCCTAAATCTCTGTCTTACCATTATATAATCTATCTGATACCTTTTAGTATCTCCAGGGTTCTTCCATGTATACAACCTTCTTTCATGGTTCTTAAACCAAGTGTTAGCTATGATAAAGTTGTGCTCTGTGCAAAATTCTACCAGGCAGCTTCCTCTTTCATTTCTTAGCCCCAATCAATATTCACCTACTACGTTTCCTTCTCTCCCTTTTCCTACACTCGAATTCCAGTCAACCATGACTATTAAATTTTCGTCTCCCTTCACTATCTGAATAATTTCTTTTATATTTTTCCTGATATATTACATATTTGATTCTGTGTTCAATAATAGAGGCACCTCTGTAACAGCTGTGTCTGTCAGACAGATTTATGAAAACTGGCTTACAGCAGCCTGTCCTGCCATTTCTGAACTGCCTTGAAATCAATGCAATGGCTCCGCACATTGCATTGCCATTTTTAAGGTACTTACCATATGGTATGAGAAGGTAAGTCTCTATCGACCTGCGGTTCTGGGTGACTTTCCCAAAATCTACCCCTTTTCCTAGAGTTCTCCAGTCCTTTTCCTTCACCCTTCTTCCTTCCCCTTCAATCCTTCTGCCTGAAGAAGGAGCCACTGGCTCCAGAAGCTTGCTAATCACAAAGGTCTTTTATGTGTGTGTTCTGCTGCTGCTTGGTGAGTAAATTTCTTACCTACCCAATTAAATAATTTTATCAATAATTGTTTGTTTTTGTTGTTATAATGCCTAAATGCATCTTTTAATTGTTACCTGTGACCTAAATGTGACAAATCGCAGCCACGCACTATAAAGTTGTTATTGTGAAAATTGTTATTTGTAAGAGATACGTAAAAGGTTTTTCAATAATTAAGAAGACATGAATGAATATTGTTTGCACCAAATATTACATGTAGGCTAATTATACATTACAACTACAATTTAAGACAATATCAGTTTGCTAATTATTTCCCTTACTTTTGATAATATGAGCATTAAGAAAATAAAACAATTCTCTCTTCATAACTATTAGAACTGAGGAAGTGAAATTTTTATGAATAATTATAAATTTGATGCTATCTATAACATTGTTGAAGATACTGACTGAAATGCAGTTAGTCTACAGGCAAAAATGAACACAACAAAATTTATACACTAAACCTGCGTAACTTGCAGGCTACAATAAACACACTCTTCTTGAGTAAGTGAAACATTTGAGTGGATACATGTTTTGTAGTGGAAGCTAAATAAATTGTGAAGAACAGTAACTTCAACATCTGCAATTATTATTCTTTTTTCAGTCTTAAGCTTACTAGAATTTAAAAAAAGTTTTTCTACCAAACATGTTTCACTTACATTACAAAGCATCTTAGGTATTCACTGGTGTTATTTCATCTTGTTTACATGTTTTGAAGTCCACTGCTTTTTCCTGCATTGTTAGTGCAGGCTGGAATCGGAAAAAGATTCCACATTTATGGCAATATTTTACACTTCATTTTTATAAAACCCATAAAAGTTGTTTTCATAGAAATCACTTGTTCCACACTCAGCATTAGAGCAAATGTTTTTTCAGACCCCAACCTCTGCTAACAACGAAGGAAAAAACAGTGCATTTTAAAACATAAACAAGAGGATAAGGCACCAATGACCACAATAGGTGCTCTATAAATATTAGCGAAACGCTCTTGGTGAAAACATTCTTTCAAATTGCAGTAAACTTAAGATGAGGGGAAAAACAATAAATGTAAATAAAAGCAAAATGGGTGTGGTGAAAACCCTCTCTTAAATTGTAGTAAGCTTAAGACTTGAAAAAAAAATTGGAATTTATACATAACATCTGCTGTGGAAGGTTGCCATGCAAATAAATGTACTACATCATTTCAAAACCATGCTAATGTACTGAGAAATAAGTTACAAGGCTAGTCGGCCTCAGACTACATTTGTGATGTCACAGACTGGTGCACAGGCTAGCTTTCTTTACATGGAACTGGCAGAGCTGTCTCTCTATGTTTGCATTGCCCTACAGCCATCCGCCCCACACTGCCACCCCGTACAGCAGCCAACGCCTCCCCGGTTATGTTATCTGCTTTCTCAATGCTGGCAAACCTCATTGGCATATCCATTAACTGCATTAACTGATGTTGTTGCCTCCCTGGAATGGTGTGCTCTCACACCTTGCCTCCTGCAAAGTCGAACCTGTGCTGTTAGCGGACCTTTGTGGCCTGTCAAAGGATCTTGTGCCACCTAATCTTTGGAGCAGTGTGCTGTCAAGCTTCATCTTCAAAGGCCTCCTGCTTTCTTGAACTAATACCATTAAGAACTTCCAACCCAATCAGAATCATCACTTTCTTCACCTCAGGACACTTGTAGGACCTTGTCTCAGTCTTAGCCTGAAGTTGGGAATATGCTGACAGCTTTGAGAGCTAAATACTGTCAGAAGTTAACAACACCCTACATCTATTTTTCAAATCTGTAGCCTGGCCAATCCCAGTAGTGTGTGAAGAAACAGTAAGGCCATGGATATCACACAGTCAACACCTGACAATGAAAAACAAACAAATGCCATCCAAACAGGCTGTGATGGCCCAACGGTACCAACCGGCTACTCTGTCATCCTCAGCTCTTAAGTGTCACCAGAGGTAGATACGGAGGGGATGTAGCCAGCACAGCATTCTCCTAGTTGCTGCCACTTTTCATGACCAGTGCCACTACTTCTTGATCAAGTAGCCAGTCTCACACCTGGCACCAAAATTTGTGCACCTGTCATGTTTGTAGTGCACTCCAAGAGGATCGGGATGGGAAGTGGCACTATTTTTGCAGTCGTAAGGTGGCTCTGCAAACTTGGAGTTCTGATCCCTGAGGATACAAGTTGGAAATATTTACAGACAGTGAAACTCAAGGATGTGGAACTTTGATAAAAAAGTGATATGGAATAACAATGAAGTATAGAAAACTATTCACAAACCCTACAAGGCACTTGCACACTGAACGTATGTTGTGCAACTCTGCATATATCCTATGCAGCTAAGTATCAAAAAAACTATTTGCACAATTTGAGGCAGGACGTATTCAGAATCTCAAACTGCCTTGCTTATAAAAGCTCCTAACACGTCACACATGTGATCATGCAGCACCCTTGCGTCCTGGAAGATATTTCTGTTAACACCAAGAGACAAAAATCAAGTACCAGCTTAACAATGAAATTTGTAAGATGTTGAGGAAGCAGAAGCTATTGCACTCTAGGTTCAAAAGGGAATGCACAAACAACAACAAGCAAAGATTAGTAGAGATTCGTGTGTATGTGAATAGATCTATGTGTGAAGCATACAACTACCACCATCACACCTTAGGAAAAGATCTGGCAAAGAAGTCGACAAAATTCTGGTCATACGTAAAATCGCTAAGCTCGTCTAAGGCTTCCATTCAGTCCCTTGTTGACCAGTCTGGTATGGCAGTTGAAGATAGCAAAACGAAAGCCTAAGTTCTAAATTTCACATTCAAGAAATCGTTCACACAGGAGAACTGTACAAACATATCATCATTTGACCATCAAACAGTCTCCCATACAGATGACGTAGAAATAAGCATAACTGCTGTAGAGAAGCAATTTAAAGATTTGAAAACAAACAAATCACTAGGTCCAGATGGAATGCCAGTTTGATTTTACAAAGAGTTCTCTACGACAGTGGCCCCTTACTTAGCTTGCATTTATTGTGAATCTCTCACCCAGCGCAAAGTCTCAAGCGACTGAAAAAAAGCACAGGTGACTCCAGTATGTCAGAAAGGTAAAAGAACAGATCAGCAAACTTACAGACCAATATCCCTAACTTTTGTTTGCTACAGAATCCTTGAACATATTTTCAGTTTGTATATAATAAACTTTCTTGAGACTGAAAAACTTATGCCCACAAATCAGTATGGTTTTAGAAAGCATCACTCCTGCGAAACTCAGCTTGCCCTTTTCTTGTATGATATACTGAGAGATATGGATGAAGGGCAACAGACAGATTCCATATTTCTAGATTTCTGAAAAGCATTTGATGTGGTGCCCCATTGGAGACTATTAACAAAGGCACAAGCATATGCAATAAGTTCACAGATATGTGAGTGGCTCAAGAACTTCTTAAATAATAGAATCCATTTGTTATCGCTGGCCGGGGTGACCAAGCAGTTCTAGGCGCTACAGTCTGGAACTGCGCGACCGCTACAGTCGCAGGTTCAAATCCTGCCTTGGGCACGGATGTGTGTGATGTCCTTAGCTTAGTTAGGTTTAAGTAGTTCTAAGTTCTAGGGGACTGATGACCTTAGCAGTTAAGTCCCATAGTGCTCAGAGCCATTTGTTGTCCTCGATGGACAGTGTTATCAGAGATAAGGGCAGCATCAGGAGTGCCCCAGGGAAGTGTGACAGGACCGCTGTTGCCCTCTATATGCGTAGAGGATTTGGTGGACAGCGTGGGCAGTAGCCTGCAATTGTTTGCCGATGATGCCATTGTGCACTGTAAGATGTCGAATTTGAGTGATTTTAGGAAGATGCGAATTAGACAAAATTTCCTGTTGGTGTGATAAATGGCAGCTAGCCCTAAATGTGGAAAACTGTAAGTTAATGCAGATGAGTAGGAAGAACAAACCTGTAATGTTCGGATACAGCCTTACTAATATACAGCTTGACACAGTCAAGTTGTTTAAGTGTCTGGGTATAATGCTGCAAAGTGATATGAGGTCAGACGAGCATGTGAAATCTGTGGTAGGAAAGGCAAATGGTTAACTGTGATTTGTTGGGATAATTTTGGAAAAGAGTAGTTCACCTGTAAAGGTGCTAGACTTGTTACCTGTAGGCTCGAACAAAACTTGAAGTGTTACGGAGAAGCTTCGGGAATTCAAATGGGAATCCCTGAAGGGCAGGCAGTGGGTGTTCTTTTTGGGGAAAGGTATTGATAAAATTTAGAGTACTAGCATTTGAATCTGACTGCCAAACGATTCTGCTCCTGCCAACATACATTGCACGTAAGGACCATGAAGATAAGATACGAGAAAATGGGGCTCATACAGAGGCATACAGTCATTTTTACTTTGCTCTATTTGCAAGTGGATCAGGAGGGGAAATGACAAGTAGTGCCCACCCCTCCCCCAGCATGCACTTTGCGGTGGCTTGCGGAGTATCAATGTAGATGTAGATGTTTCTTCCAGAAGCTTCTCTGTGACTGGTCACGTAGCCCACACTACACTGACCACAAATACAAAGGCCTTCCTACATCCTAGTGTCCCTGTTGATATTAAGCTACTCCTTCAGATACACACATCAACCAACATTATAACTCTTTCAAACATCTGCATCCCATTCACGACACAAGACCAACTGAAGGTGCCAGATATTTGCTGGCTAATAGTTTAGTCCTGGAAGATATTTCTGTGTGCACTAAGTGACATAAATCAAGTACCAGAAACTATTAGAAATTTTAAGAAGCTAGTGGAAAAACAAACTGATAGCAGAATTTGCATTTTACACGCTATCGGCAGGAATACGTGAATCAAGAAGCAGCAAACTTTTCAAAGAATAATTCATCAAACAGCACTATCCTACACAATGGTACAAACCAGAGTAGCAGAAAAGTATACAGAACATCAACATGGTGGTGGGAAGGGGGTGGGGCGGTGGTGAGAGTATCTCTACATCTGCTTATCTTGTTAACACACTGAGGTGAAAAAGTCATGGGATACCACCTACTATCTTGCCAGACCTCCTCTTGCCCAGTGTAGTGCAGCATCTCAATGCGGCATGGACTCAGCAAGTTGGAAGTCCCCTGCAGAAATATTGATAGATTCTGCCTCTATAGTCACGCATAATTGTGAAAGTGTTGTCACTGCGGGATTTGTGCACTAACTGCCCTCTCGATTATGTCCCATACATTTTCAATGGGATTCATGTAAGATATCTGGTTGGTTGAAGCATTCACTTGAATTGTCCAGAACATTCTTTAAACCAATTTCTAACAATTGTGGCCCAGTACAAGGCACATAGTCATCTATAAAATTCCATCATTTTGTGGGAACATGAAGTTCATGGATGGCTGCAAATAGTCTCCAACTGATCAAGTGTAACCATTTCCAGTCAATGATTGGTTCAGTTGGACCAAAGGACCCAGTCCATTTCATGTGAACATAGCCCACACAATTACGGAGCCACCACCAGCTTGCACAGTGCCTTGTTGAGAAATAGGGTTCATGGCTATATGGAGTCTGTGCCACACATAAACCATACCATCAACTCTTACCAATCAGGAATCATCTGACCTGCCCATGGTTTTCCATTCATCTAGGGCCCAACCAATATGGCCATGAGCTGAGGAAAGGTACTACAGGTGAGGGTGAGGAAAGATTCCGCATTTAAGAAGATTTGGCACCAAGCGCTTTGTTCATCTATGTAAAGCATCAGGTATTAATGGAAGAGGAAGAAGAAGAAGAAATGCATACAGTTAGGTTATTGTGAACAGAGCAAGTCATATCAGCTATTTCAACCCAACCAACCAAAATTAATCAAGGCGAGAGATGAAATATTTAAAGAAAAACTGTTCAGAGAACAATGATATAAAAGCACCCAGAAAGTCTCAGGATTTAGAAATTATTTCCAAAACTATGCAAGATGAATCAGAAATATTTTGAACTAAACCTATTACTGATTAGAATAATGACGACTAGTTGTATTTTACGAATCAAAGCAGTTCAGAAGATTCTGTCTCATCAGTCGCAAACAAATATTCTGCTTCCTCACAATAAAATCAATAGGAATGAACATCAAGAATTCTGTAAACCAGTAAGGATGGATAGGTGACCTATTACTCTATCGACAGAGAATTCATATCCATTGGCTTTAGAAGAAGCTTTACAAAGTAAATAATCACACAATTTGCTTCAGGATTTTAAAGAAGGTGCAAGTCACATGCTGTAAAATCAGACATGGGGAAGGGCATTATGGTTTGAGATACAAAGACAGACCGACACCAGATTTACAGAACTAAAACTTTCTCCAAGAGGACGTTTTCGGATACAATGCATGGCTAGCAGTTAAAGGATCGCACAAACGAAGGGTTTAAAATATGAAGAGACATATGCTTCATTCTAAGATGGCGTCCAGGAAAAAGGATAGTGTGATGCTCTCGTCAAAAATGGAAAAATTAAACAGTCATTGTGTAAAGAATTTAAATAAAAAAAGTGACGAAAGGAATATTGTGTGTTAGGTGCAATTACTGGTTGCACGAAAGATGCGCCAAAATAAACTTAAAAAGCATCAGTGACGATTATTCATGGACATGTCTCAGCTGTTTACATTTCGAAACATCCGAACTTGAAAAAGCAGAGAAAATAAAAAACGAAATTATCAAGATATTACAAGGTGATATTAAGGTGCTGAAAAGTGAAGTCTTGACTTTAAAACGTGAAACCGATAAATTATTACGAGAAAAAGAAGTCAGTGTGTCCGAAAACAGTGAAATAAAAACAAAACAACTTTGCGAAAATTCGTGTGCATGTATTAGTAGTGGACTCATAAACAACAAAACGGTGACTCCAGGTAAAGATGATGATGGATTAGTGAGAGAAGTACAGTCTGTTGTGTGTAAAAGCTCAAAAACTGCAAAAAATCAATACCCTGAAAACTCAAGAGCGAGTATAAGGAGTAGGCCTAACAACGATCAAAATTTTAAGCCTAAGTTGTGCACAATGATTCACCGATAACTTCAGTAACCCAAAATCCAGCACACAAATACAAGTATAAATCGGTACCATACACTAAACATGGCTAAAGTTTACAAAAAAACAAAACGAATTTCAATTACTAGGCGATTCGTTACTGAAAAATGTCTCTGTTCCAGGATGCAACATTGACGTGTGGCCCGGAATTAGAATTTAACAGTTAAACAAGCGTTTTAAAAATATGGAAAACTTCAAACACAATGCTGCAGAAAACGAACTCAAACAAAACTATTGCAGTGTGCTAATACACATTGGGACATACTCGATAAAAAGTAGCAGTGAGCAAGAAATCGCCAATGAAACAAGAAACTTAATTCGCTCAGCCAGAAGTGTCTATAAAGGTTCCCGGCTCCTAATCAGCGGAATAATAAAACGAAGATCTGTAAGTGATCAATATATCTGCAAAATAAACCATGCCATAAAAGAACAATGTGACATGCTTGGGGCAGTGTTCATTGATCCAAATAAATTTCTGAATGATAACTGCTTAGGAAAGGATGGTCTGCATGTAAATAGATTGGGGTCTCAAACACTCACAGATGTTTGCAAGATAATAAGAAGCAAGGGAAACTAAAAAGACTTGATATGGGTGAAAAACTGGACAAAGTAGCTAAAACGTCCAAAAATAAGCATCATCCAAGAAATGTGGAAGGACAGAATATAGACCTAAAAATTGCTTTTCTAAATACTAAATGATTTTTCATCAGTGAATAAATTTGACTTGTTGTGTTTAAGTGAACATTGGGCCACTGAAGCCTAACTTCCATTCTGTAAATTAGAAAAATATAGTCTATTAAACAGTTATTGCAGAAGAGTCCACAAGAGAGGTGGTGTAGCAATCTATGCTGACACATCAATGGACTGCTTAATTGATACCTTAGTTTTAGATTATCTGTGTGAAGAACTGAATTAGTATAGTTATTAATAGTATGAAACTAATAGTAGTATCATTGTACAGGTCTCCCAGTGGTATTATTATTATTAGTGTTTTCTTAGAAAAATGGACATCCTCTTATGTACACTTAGTGAGAACAAATTTATCAAATATGACACTGTAATAGGTAGTGATCTTAATTCGGATTTTAACATGTTGACTGATAAACATAGGGTTGGTGACCTGAAAAACCTATTGCAACAGTACAACCTACAGTATACTAACTATAAACCTACCAGGGAACTAGCATATTTGTTAATTTTAAATATGCCCAAGATCAATGTGATGTAACAGTGTTCCCTTTTTCAGACGACAAATCAGTGTACTTAATATATGCAAATAGGATCAGCTCTGTCACTCCTAGTGATGCATCACCAAAATCAAAAATGGTGACCACTAGGCCAATGAGTGAAAGAAATCTCTTGCAGATATGGCTTGTTTTTTTTTCAGAAAAATTATAGTAATATTTGTGCACCAAAAAATGCAACAGCTAAGATAATATTTAAACACTTTTTTAATTCATTTTTGCAAGTATTCAATGACAGTATTAACATCAGACGATGAAAGGTAACAGATAGTGTCTGTAAAAAAAAGGGGGTCAAAAAAGAAAAATTCTTGGTACACAAAAACGCTGTCCGATATGAAGGGTCATGTAATGACTCTGCTAGATATATACAAAAATACTATGACTGATAATGCAAAATCCTCATGTGTAAAATGTAGAAATGATTTAAAAAAAAAACAGTTATTGAAGCAAAAAAGGCACATACTGTCCAATGCATTGAGAGTGCTAACAATAAATGCAAAGCTGCTTGGAATATCATAAACAGCATTGTGAAAGAACAACAAAAGGTGAAACTCAGCATCTCTTCACGAGATTTTAAGCGGTATTTTATTAAATCTGTGGAGGAATCAAGCAATTGTATTAGTAAGTCGAATGTAAGTGGAGCTGAACTATTAGAAAGAAACTATCATGGAACAGCCTTTGACAATATTCTCACTTTCTCTGAGGTTACACCAACTACTATTTTAAAAATAGTTAGGAACTTCAAGTCATTAGATAGTGTTGATATTTATGACATGTATTGCAACTTGCTGAAAAAAATAATTGATTCCATTGTGTATCCATTGACCCACTGCATAAATAAATGTATATCAGGAGGCTACTTTCCAGAGGAGCTGAAACTATCTAGGGTGGTCCCTGTCTAAAAAACGGGATGACAAAGACAACCCTGCAAGCTTCAGACCAATATCAATTGTTCCAGTCTTGGCCAAAATAATGGAGTACACCAAATACCATCAGTTGTCAAGCCACTTCGAAAAACTTGGAATATTTAACGAATCACAATATGAATTTAGAAAAAAAATTACCAACAGTTGATGCAATAGACTCCATAATTAAATATATACTTAGAGTGTTTGAGGAGAAAGGCTTTGCTCAGGCCACTTTTTGTGACCTGAGTAAAGCATTTGACTGTGTAGGACACGATACACTCTATCGAAACTCCATTTATATGGCATCAGGGAAAACAGCTTAAAACTACTAACATAGTATCTCCAAGACCGTAGGCATGTTGTGTGTATTGGCTCAGAAAAGTCTACTGAGAAACATACTAAGATGGGAGTTCCGCAGTGTTCTGTCTTGGGACCATTTTTGTTTTTGGTTATGACAAATGACTTATGCTCCTTTATAAGTTCCAGTACAGTCCTATTTGCAGATGACACAACCTTCCTAAACTAGAATTATGACCTTAATAAGCTAAAAGATTCTGTGGGCAATACACTTGCCCAAGCAAAATATTGGTTTAAGTCAAATGGTTTCCTCCTGAATGAGAACAAGACACAAAAAATGTTATTTAGCCTAAGGGACAAAAGCCCTGTTAATGATCCCAGCTATATAAAGTTCTTGGGGATTTACTTAGACAATAAATTGTCGTGCAAACAACACATAAAATATATTAGTATCAAACTGTCTAGAGTAATTTATTTATTAAGATGTCTTATAAAATATGTACCAGCAGCCTATGTTAAGACTTCGTATTTTGCATTCTTCCAAAGTATTGTGTCATATGGACTTATTCTCTGGGAAAACTCACGCCATGTTCAAAATATATTACTTCTGCAGATGAAAGCAATCAGAGTCATTACATGTTCGCAGCATAAAGCACATTGTAAGCCCTTATTTGCCGAACTCAAAATAATGACTGTTATAAATTTGTACACATACCAAGTGTTAATCTATACAAAAAATAACCTACATGAAGTAAAATGTAGAAATAATATCCATGGTCACAACACTAGGAAAAACAAGTCCATATATACATCATATTGTAGACTAGCAAAGACAGTCAATAGCTATGAGCTAGTGGGCCATAAACTATTTATTGAGCTTCCGCAGACAGTACAAGATCTTTGACTGGGACATTGAATTGTAAGTCAATAATGCTTTATTATTCTGTTTATTAATGTACCGATTGTGCTGTACAAAAATTTGTCTATTGTGAAAAATTTGTCTATCGCTGCAATGGCCTAATGACAATAAAATTATCTTATCTTATCTTCACTGATCTGTTTTAAATCATTTATGTACCTGTTTGGCTCAGCTACTAAATATAACCTAGATATAGACCACTTATTATCAAATCACAGGGCAAAAGAATTTTTGCACTTTTTTATACTTATGTTACATGAAGTTCAGAATTCAAATAGGAATCGGCTAAAGCACTTCAATACAGCTATAAAAACGCCAAGAAAATTGAATTTGAAGTTTTCTAAACATCTTTAATATCACACAGGAAAATCAACTTTTTCAGCAGACAGTGTGACTCTGTGGTGTAATGCCTGCCTGTCACATAGGAATAATGGGTTTGATACCTGGGTAATGCAAAATTTTACACAAAGTGCTCTATGAGCATTTCCATGAAGCACAAAATTCATAAATATGGAAAAATGACCGTTTTTTATAAAATATTGTTAATTAAGATTGTTTAAATTAAAAAAAAACACTGAATTAATTTTTTTAGCCTTGTATATTTTGCACTTCATGGAAATGCTCGTAGACTACTTAATACCTTAATCTAAAAATATACCAGTGACGGGAAAAAACTCGGCTGCCAATGCAGCAGGTGAACATTCAACACAAGAGCCACATGGTTCGAAGAAAAAACTTGCTTAAAGGTACTAAAGACACTCTGAAAAGTTCAAAGTCAATTTTATAGGGAATTTCTGAGATGCATCAAACTACTTTTCCACACTGATATTTAAGTTGTGAACTTCATGTACCATAAATGTTAAAAAATACAAAAATACAATTGTTGTTGTGGTCACCATTGTAACAGGATTCCTACACAGCAACACATATATTGATCACCAACCACAAGTGCAAAACAGTGTACCTGTTTTATTGAAAACGGACCCTTACAAAGAGGTTAGGCATTGCTAAATGGATAGTGCATGCTTAAAAGACCACATCATTATCTGAGGTTGGTAAAGCATCCTCATAGAAATTGGGGTTGCCTAGCCAATCACAAACCACATTAATACATGTATCTTTGCTGCCGTTTTGGAGTTATCAATGTGAGAGTTTCTTAAAAATAAAGTATGTATGACATAATTGAATTAACAGGTGTGTGTTTTAAATTCTTTACATATATGTCTTACATAACCTAAATAGAGATAGCAAGTAATAACACAAAGAAACATGAGAGCAGAGCATAGTAGCTAAATATGTTTTTGTGAAAGTGATCTTATCTCACATACGTATGAGGGACTATGCAATATTTAGGTTGTACCTAGATATCATGTAAGTAATTTGCAATACATATCAACCAGATTTAGTGTCTGGCTAATGAATTACACTCCTGGAAATGGAAAAAAGAACACATTGACACCGGTGTGTCAGACCCACCATACTTGCTCCGGACACTGCGAGAGGGCTGTACAAGCAATGATCACACGCACGGCACAGCGGACACACCAGGAACCGCGGTGTTGGCTGTCGAATGGCGCTAGCTGCGCAGCATTTGTGCACCACCGCCGTCAGTGTCAGCCAGTTTGCCGTGGCATACGGAGCTCCATCGCAGTCTTTAACACTGGTAGCATGCCGCGACAGCGTGGACGTGAACCATATGTGCAGTTGACGGACTTTGAGCGAGGGCGTATAGTGTGCGTGCGGGAGGCCGGGTGGACGTACCGCCGAATTGCTCAACACGTGGGGCGTGAGGTCTCCACAGTACATCGATGTTGTCGCCAGTGGTCGGCGGAAGGTGCACGTGCCCGTCGACCTGGGACCGGACCGCAGCGACGCACGGATGCACGCCAAGACCGTAGGATCCTACGCAGTGCCGTAGGGGACCGCACCGCAACTTCCCAGCAAATTAGGGACACTGTTGCTCCTGGGGTAAACCCATCGTTCTACCATTCCTAGACCGGCAAGGGAACTTGCTGTTCCAACAGGACAATGCAAGTCCGCATGTATCCCGTGCCACCCAACATGCTCTAGAAGGTGTAAGTCAACTACCCTGGCCAGCAAGATCTCCGGATCTGTCCCCCATTGAGCATGTTTGGGACTGGATGAAGCATCGTCTCACATGGTCCAACTGAGGCGCCAGGTGGAAATGGCATGGCAAGCCATTCCACAGGACTACATCCAGCATCTCTACGATCGTCTCCATGGGAGAATAGCAGCCTGCATTGCTGCGAATGGTGGATATGCACTGTACTAGTGCCGACATTGTGCATGCTGTGTTGCCTGTGTCTATGTGCCTGTGGTTGTGTCAGTGTGATCATGTGATGTATCTGACCCCAGGAATGTGTCAATTAAGTTTCCCCTTCCTGGGACAATGAATTCACGGTGTTCTTATTTCAATTTCCAGGAGTGTATTAGCAAATGAACACTGAGATACAGTGATGTAAAATGACATAACCTCACATTTCATTTTTCCAGATGCACAGAATGATGAACAGTCTTTCATTTCGAGAATAGGAAGGGATGTCACCACAAGATTTCCAATATTTGATAGACGAAACAGGCTATGATCAAGTAGTTGATTCTTTGTGTGGGGACATCCAGATGCTGAAGACATATATCCAAATACTTGTCCCAATACTACCAGGGGAGATGATTCATTCCATGACTCTTGTAGTGATATCATTTCTGCATCACTTCAACAAATACGTGTAATCCCTGTGAGTGATGAGGATGAAGACAAAAGTGAAGAGGAGTATGAATGTGATTGATGCTCATGTTAAGTCTACCTTGCAGTACAATTATTATGTTATTGTTATTTATTGAGCATCTATTTGCTAAAATAGAGTTTGTAGTTATACAGTACATTAATAAAATAGGCCTACGGTGGTAAAACATATATAAATATATATCTTGTGCAGTGTATAATGGAGAATAACAAAACAAACAATAATTAATTATTTATAGTGCATACTATTTTCATACATTTGTTTTTCTGGTATGACTTATTATTATAATTGACCATTATAGTAGAGAATAACAGGACAAACAATAATTAATTAATTATAGTGTGTACGGGCAGACTATTTACATACATTTGTTCAAATATGAATTATCATTGTCATTGACCACTATGAATAACAGAACAAACAATAATTAATTAATTATAGTATGTACAGGCAGACTATTTTCATACATTTGTTCAAATATGAATTATCATTATCACTTACCACTATGCCACTATCTTCTGAAGATCCATATACTCTGTAACACTGTAAAAACATTCTCTTAATAATATTTTTAAGTTCGTTTTTAAAAATGTTAAACTTTTCTATCTTTTTGATTTTTAAAGTGAGAGCACTAACAAGGATTTAGGGGTGATATATTGCACTTTTGTGATATTGGGCTCTTTTTTGTTTTTCTCTGTGGATATCATTCCTGTGTCTTGTTGGGTAGTCATGGCACTCACTATTTAAAGAAGAGAATTGGGGGTAAGATTTGAAAAAGCAGATACTTTCGTAGATGTATATAAAGACAGAATCGACATAATTTGAAATTCATTGAAAATTTCCCTGCAGGGCTCTCTTGGTGCAGCCCCTTTCGTTATTCTTAATACTCGTTTTTGAATAATGAATGACCGGTTTGCCAGACTTGAATTACCCCAAAATAAAGACACCATACCGCAACAGACTGTGCATAATAAGCACATATTACTGTTTTTTCACTGCAGCAGTTTTTCAGCATTCTGAGTATATATCAGCATTTGCTTACCTTTCTATTGAGCATTTCAATACGTTTATCCCACTTTAGATGGTCGCCTAACCAGATACCTAGAAATTTTGTGTTTGAAGTTTGTAAAATCTTCTGTTCACCAAGTTTCAAAACTATATTGGGCTTTACTTTATTCGATATGTGGCTCAAATTCATCCATACTGTTTTTTTCTCATTTACAAATAAACAGTCATCTCTAAACCATTTTCCTGCTTCTACTTTTGTTATTTCTACTTTGTGTTGCAAGTCAGTCTCATTTTGAGCTTTAATAAAAAGGCTTGTATCGTCTGCATACAATACAGCATTAGCGAGTGTTAAACAGTTTGGTAGGTCATTTATGAAAATCAAGAACGAGGGATCCCAGCACAGAACCTTGTAGCACTCCATTACTGACTTTCTTATATTCTGAAAAGTAAGAGGTTCCTTCGTGAATTATTTCTACTTTCTGGTATCTCTCTGACAGGTATGATTTAAACCAACTGTGAACGGTACCACGTACACCATAGCAATATGGTTTCTGAAGCAATAATTCATGATCAATAACATCAAATGCCTTTGATAAATCTAAAAACACCCCACAGTTTACTTTATTATGATCTGTAGAGATCAGTAGAAGTTTTAGGAAATCATATACAGCTGTTTCAGTTGACCTATTTTTTCTGAAGCCATTTTGCTCACTGACTAATATTCTACTTATGTTCAGGAAAGTGGAGAGTCTTTCATGCATTATCCTTTCCATAAATTTTGAGAAGCAGGATATCAAGGATATGGGTCTGAAGCTTTTTACATCATGAGGATCACCATTTTTATATAATGGTTTAGTTTTACTTCTTTAGGGAAAGTGTCGGTGTTGAAAAAGGCATTAATTATTTCTACAAGGGGACGAGCAGTAGTTATGCTGTGTTTAAGTACCTTATCTGGAATGCTATCAGTGTCACAAGACAATTTATTTTCTAGTTTGTTGATTGCATTCTGTATTTCTTGTACAATTAAAGGGTATAAGAACACAGTTTTAGCACTTGTGGAGATGTTATGTTTAATCTTTGTTTGTCTTTTGGTTTTTATGAGGCTTTGTACAATACTTGCACAATGAAGGTTGAATATATTGGAAATATGTAAAGGATCACTTATAGTTTTGTCCTCACTTTTAACAACAAAGCTGGCGTCTCTTTACTTCTGCCTACAGTTGTATTTATCACGTTTCAAACTGATTTCATTTTCTTGTTACACTTGAATCTGCTGATGTATGAGTCATTACGTAACTTTTTTGCTGCATTAATTACTTTCCTGTGACATACTGTTTCAGAGCTGGATTTAGCCTGGCTGATTTACTTAACTTTCTAAGTCGCTCTCCAGATTTCCGTATCCCCTGTGTTACTCAAGAATTAGGCTTTCTTTTTATTTTAATTTTCTTAAGAGGGAATGCAATTTCATAGTTATGTTTATAACAAGTTAAAAATGACTCAAATTTCGTATCCACAGTGTCGAGTTTGTCTAAATCCCAGTCTGAGTTTTTTAATAAATAACTAAAAACCCTAATATTGTACTAAGTGATACATCTTCTGTAGATATATTTCTAACGTATTCTAGAATTTGTGCCCACTACATTATTTATATAGAGTTTTAATGCTTTGTGGTTCAAGAACCCTGTGTCAGTTACTTCAATAACATGACCTAGCTTTTTCAAGTCAAAAAATATTTGATCTATTATTGTTTCAGAGTTTTTTCCATATCTAGTGCATTCGTGAACAGGTGCTGTTAAATTTTGTGAATATAACCAATTGTTTAGTTTTGATACTTTTTGACCGTTCATTTTAAAGTTGACATTGAAATCGCAAAGTACAACAATGCTCTCTGTAAAATGTCTTAATTCACTAAAAATTCTTTCAACACTGTCTAAAAACGTCATAAAGTTTCCTAATGGGGAATGATATATGTTCACAATAATTATTGTGGGTTCTATAAGTTTGCACATACTGTGTTCAATGTGTTTTATCTTACTGAGTTTAATTTCTTATATTCAATACCTTGCTTCACATATATACATGTTCCTTCCCCTTTAAAATTCTCTCTACAAGAGCTACTGATCATTTCGAATCCTGTTATTCTGGCTGTACAAGCTTGGTGTTCTTTTAGCCAGTGCTCACTTATACATAAAACTGAAATATCCTTTTATTAATCCATCAAAAGCACATCTAGTTCAGCCTTACTAATTAGACCCTGGACATTTTAATATAATATATCTAATGACATGTTGTCTTTCGAATCCATAACACTGCTCACCTTGTTGTTTGGTTGCAGTCTGTCTTGAATGAAAAAATTCTTCAGATGACCTGGTAGAGACACTCCTTTTTTGCTCAAGGGGTGGGTAGTTTCTAAAGCTTCTCGAGGTGTAGTAGATACTGTCGTTGCTGGTATAGCCTGTCCCATTTCTAATGACAATTTTTGTGTTGTAGAAGATACTGTGGACTGGTCTATCAGAGGCAGAACAGCAAAAGGTTCACGGTTTATGCATCTGTTTAATGAGTGAAGTTAGTTTTGAATTTTCCGTCCTAGTATCGTTTTTCCCTTGCTGTTAAGATGTAGACCATGCTGTGTGAAATGTTCTCTCTCCAGGGAATCTATAGACAGAAAATGTGAATTCTGGAATGCTTTGCAGATCTTCCCAAACTGTCGATTGGCCTTAGTGATCTCTTTATTCACGATAGAAGCATTCATAAGGCCGTGCCAATGTGGAATTCCAACAACAATAATTGCTGGTATCCTTCTTGCAGTGCTCAAAGTTTTTTTCAAATTTTTAGTGGCTTTGGATAACTCGCTCATGTACACATCATTAGCGTCCCCAATTATGACTGTGTATCGACTCGAGCTGGAGAATTTTTCAACATTTATGTTCCATGTGATTTTCGCCATGGGTGCCCTTGGTTTTACAATGGAAGACGCGTTTACACAATAATCATTGCGTAAGGTTTCAGCAAGGGCATGTCCCATATCCATGCTTATCAGAGTGTATAGTCACATTACCGGGTGTTACAAAAAGGTACGGCCAAACTTTCAGGAAACATTCCTCACACACAAATAAAGAAAATATGTTATGTGGACATGTGTCGGGAAACGCTTACTTTCCACGTTAGAGCTCATTTTATTACTTTTCTTCAAATCACATTAACCATGGAATGGAAACACACAGCAACAGAACGTACCAGCGTGACTTCAAACACTTTGTTACAGGAAATGTTCAAAATGTCCTCCGTTAGCGAATATACATGCATCCACCCTCTGTCGCATGGAATCCCTGATGCGCTGATGCAGCCCTGGAGAATGGCGTATTGTATCACAGTCATCCACAATACGAGCACGAAGAGTCTCTACATTTGGTACCGGAGTTGCGTAGACAAGAGATTTCAAATGCCCCCATAAATGAAAGTCAAGAGGGATGCGGTCAGGAGAGCGTGAAGGCCATGTAATAGGTCCGCCTCTACCTATACATCGGTCACCGAATCTTGTTGAGAAGCGTACGAACACTTCGATTGAAATGTGCAGGAGCTCCATCGTGCATGAACCACACGTTGTGTCGTACTTGTAAAGGCACATGTTCTAGCAGCACAGGTAGAGTATCCCGTATGAAATCATGATAACGTGCTCCATTGAGCGTAGGTGGAAGAACATGGGGCCCAATCAAGACATCGCAAACAATGCCTGCCCAAATGTTCACGTGACTGCACAATTGCGTGCGGATTCTCGTCAGCCCACATATGTTAATTGTGATAATTTGCAATTTGATCACATTGGAATGAAGCCTCATCCGTAAAGAGAACATTTGCACTGTAATGAGGATTGACACATTGTTGGATGAACCATTCGCAGAAGTGTACCCGTGGAGGCCAATCATCTGCTGATACTGCCTGCACACGCTGTACATGGTGCGGAAACAACTGGTTCTCCCGTAGCACTCTCCATACAGTGACGTGGTCAACGTTACCTTGTACAGCAGCAACTTCTCTGACGCTAACTTAGGGTTATCGTCAACTGCACGAAGAATTGCCTCGTCCATTGCATGTGTCCTCGTCGTTCTAGATTTTCCCCAGTCGCGAGTCATAGGCTGGAATGTTCCGTGCTCCCTAGGACGCCGATCAATTGCTTCGAACGTCTTCCTGTCGGGACACCTTCGTTCTGGAAATCCGTCTCGATACAAACGTACCGCGCTACGGCTATTGCCCCCTGCTAATCCTTACATCAAATGGGCATCTGCCAACTCCGCGTTTGTAAACATTGCACTGACTCCAAAACCACATTCGTGATGAACACTAACCTGTTGATGCTACGTACTGGTGTGCTTGATGCTAGTACTGTAGACCAATGAGTCGCATGTCAACACAAGCACCGAAGTCAACGTTACCTTCCTTCAATTGGACCAACCGACGGAGAATCTAGGAAGTACAGTACATACTGACGAAACTAAAATGAGCTCTAACATGGAAATTAAGCGTTTCCGGACACATTTCCACATAACATCTTTTCTTTATTTGTGTGTGGGGAGTTTCCTGAAAGTTTGGCCGTACCTTTTTGTAACACCCTGTATATCTGGGACCTTGGGAAGTTATTTGAATCTGTTTATGCACACAGTTCACATTACCTTTAGGTGTTATTGTCTTCTTCACATTCTACGTACTTAACATTGTGGTGACTTGCGCGTGTATGTTTGTACTGCTTTCAGTATATGTTTCACTCTCCCGTGCACTTATTTCTGTTTCAAGTGCACCGAGATGACTGTTTACTACTGTATGGAATGTGTTTTCACACGGTTTACGATACATAACACAGTGACAGTCGTTGGTGTCGTTTGTATTAACATATTCACAGTTGTTATCGTCTCTCATATTGTCATAATTACTATGAAGGGTTTAATAATATATCTAAATACCGTTCACACATTTCCATATCGTGTTGCAGAGAAGTCCAAACACTTTCATTTTGTCCCTTGGTAAACATTTTGACTGCCGCCTGACGAGCGTTGCACGACAACACACCACACTCGCAAATAGTTATTAAACGTACTAACGCCGAAACATTCTGTATGGTACCATTTTTGTAATGTAGAACAAATGGTGATCCCTTTACAAACAATTCCGCTGCTCAATATACACTTTACAGACGCACAGAATTTACTTTTCGCACATCGGATCAGTAGTACTTCTATACAAGGCGCCATCTTGATTCCAAAATATATAATTCATATATAATTCATATATAATTCAATGAATTATTCTCATTGTATCGGAACAAATGTTGATGTTAATTTAGAATCTCCTTTGGCTATATTCTCGCTACATTTTTCGAACTTCATCTTAGAACTTATTGTTAGAGAATCTCTTCTCTATGCTAGTCAGAAAGGGATTGACCTTAGGTACATCATAGTTGAGTTGAAAGCATCCTTTGTATAGTACTTATGATGGGTTTCCCTAAACTTCCTAGCATAAGACATTAGAGGTCATCTGATTATTTTTTATTTATTTTGAAACAGTGTAGCTGCAGTTACATCGGTCAGAATATTTTTGAATATTTTAAGGTTTTTGCGGTAAACAATTCCGAAAATGCCAAAAAAGGAAAATGTGGCTATGACAAATTATATAAGATTCTTCCAGTTCTTCCCTTTCCTTTTTAGATCGAGCTGAATTTCTCAGTATTGATGAAAGAATGGTGGCTTTCAAAGGTAGGACTTCCCTAAAGAAGCATATTCAAATGAAGACAACGAAACATGGATTCTTTACAATATTTGAAAGTAAATATTACACTCGTTTTCTTAATATGTACAGTCTTCGACATAAAAACTGACCGCCGGCCGGCTGCCACAGAGACCAAGTCCGAGTCGTTCACTTAAAGTGGCCAATAAAACTAACCGCCCCTGACAACTCTAAAATAAGTCCGGCCATTCGCACAATCCGGCAACACTGTAAGGTGGGAAGTGTTAGGAGGAAGTGTTGTCTACTTCCGAGTTAATATGGATGGAGTGAGCCCATTGTGCATTCTAAACTTAGTCACATGTTTGCGTCCAACTATTTCTTTTTTTGTTTGTTTGTTTGTTTTAAATCAAATTTCGGTCTAAAGTTATGAGTCTGATTGAACATCGAAGACAATTCGCTTAACATGCTACCCACCCGCAATAACAAGTATTCCAGAAACAATTCCGCTGGACAGCTCGTGGCTGCGTCGCGATCATAACAGCTTACGCTCAAGCGTTTCCTCGCGCTGCAGCAGCCACCGGCCAGACGCCACCCGCCTCCTGAAATCCGGTGCCGCCCACGTGAAGGCGGCGCCACGCTGTCAGTGTGTGTATCAATGCCATTTTCGAATCTGAAGTTCTTGTTATCATCTTGCAGTTAAGCATTGGATTTTGTATACTTGAAAATCATGAACTACAGTTAAGCATTGTAAAATTGAGTCGCAAGTGGAAAAAAGGAGTAACATCTGCAACACAACGTTTACTTTTGGTATAACAGCGGGGTGGATGTAGAGGAGGCTGCTAGAAAAATTTGAACTATGCGTGGAGCGAGTGCCTTTGGGAAAAATACGCCAGAAAAAGATATTCTTGTTTCAAGAAAGATCGTTCTGGCATGAATGATTTTCCACATTAAGGAAGTCTCCACTTCTGATATATGTGGCAGATTACCATTTTACCATCATGCGAAATTTGCATTCAGCAGGCAAAGTTCAGAAGTCTGGTGTAGGAGTACTGCATGCTCTAATTCGAAACAACAAAAATCAACGGAGTGACTATTATTGAACGTCATCAGGTCGCTCATTGAGCATTTCTATGCAGTACTGTTACTGATGACGCGTTATGATGCCTTTACCGTTAACTTCCTAAGAAGAAATGAAAGGCTGAGCCCCACCAAAAGATGTAGACTAAAGTGTAGTGTGAACATAATATTTTATATTTGATAACTCCATAAGTGTGTTTTGGACTACGAATTCTGCCACAAGGGGTGTGTGCAACACAGCTGGAATTTGATGTCAACATCTGAGACACCTTTCGGTCGCAGTGTAAGAAAGTCGAGCAACAAAACTTCATCACCTGTGTTACTGCATGATAACTCACTCTGTTGATTTGAGAAACAAAACTATCCAGGAGATTGATAGGAAAGTCCTCTCTCAAGCACTTGTCCCTCTCGTCATATATTCGAAAAATATTACCTTTCCCGCTCTTGATCGATCAACCGTCAAGGCAATTCATTTCTAGACGAAAATACTCTTAAAACTACACTGGTTTAATGACATCGTTAAAACAAGTAGGTTTCTACGGGCGTAGAATTTGTAAACAACTGTTGCATTGTCAGATTGTTGTAGATATTGTGAAAGAAAATTCAGCTGCTGATTAATTACTCTTTGATGATTACTGTTGCGTTTAGTAAACTAATGGAAAATGCAAATAAAATATTCACTTTACTAATACAAATTAAATTCAGCTTACTACAGAAACATCACGACGGCAGTCTATCTTAATAAAGCATTATGTTCAAAAATGGCTCAAAGGACTCTGAGCACTATGGGACTTAACTTCTGAGATCATCAGTCCCCTAGAACTTAGAACTAGTTAAATCTAACTAACCTAAAGACATCACACACATCCATGCCTGAGGCAGCATTCGAACCTGCATCCGTGGTGGTCGCGCGGATCCAGACTGTAGCGAAGCATTAAGTGTCTGTAAGACGATTGATCCTATTTTAACACGAATTAGTAGGATATTACCGACTTTGACTTCTAAAAGATCTGTATTTACTTCATTTCCTGTATCATTCGCAAGGATTATGAAAATGTGGCATTTCATAGATGAGGTTTCCGCTCTGACACTAGGGGTTACTGTAAGTAGCAAGCCGAATTTTGCTCGAGCGTTATCTTACGATTCCCTTATTGAGTTTGTATCTGCCTACTTATAGCTCAGCTACAAAAGAATTAAAAATCTGGCTTACATCAAGTCTCGAAGGGCGAACGAAAGCAGCTTGCACCTGGTAGCCAAGCGTGTTAACTGGGAAATGTTTTTTTCTAAAGTGTGAAGACATCCTTTTGTAGTTGAATTGTTGGGAAATGTCAGTAAGACGTGTGCCGTTGGTCTAAGCGTTTCGGTATGTTGAATTTGTACCAATGATTTTTCTACAGGTTTTTTCTGTTCCAAATAGAGAGTTGAAGTCTCCTATTAGTATTTTCACGTCATCTTGGTGAATTTTGCTCATAGTGTTTTCGAGTGTGTTCCAGAATTTTTCGACATTTTTGGTGTTTTTCTTATTTTCGATGTGCATTGATGAGTGTATATTTTTTAGTGGGGCTCTGAATGAGCATAGTCATAAGTCGATTGTTGATGGGTGTACCGATGTTTAGTTTTCAAATGCATGTTTTCTGCTTGTAGGGAAATTTACCAGAGATCTTCGATATTCTCTGTCGTGCTAACCTGGCCTCCCCAGAATCCGAAATTCCAACTGCCGCCTGTCGACAATCCCTACAGTTCATGTTTGCTTGTGTTTCATTGGTTTGGCCTGGGTGATTCCAGGACCGGACAGGACCAGAGGGGGTTGAAGCCTTTGGGAGCAAATATTTTCGCCGAGCTCATTGAGCTAACAGACGGTGACCAGAGTAGCGGTGGTTTTCACTCAGACGTGCGTGGATTTTGAGTTCAACGGATTGAGTAGTCGTTGAGGATTGTGTTAGTATTTGGTTCACCCCAAGTATTTGATTTCCTCGGTACCACCCATATGGGGGAGGGTTTCCCCTATCGGCCCCAGGGGATTATTATTAGTATTATTGTCATTATATCATCAGCAAATCAGATAGAGAATATGTGGGCAGAGGTAACAAGATCATTGCCATGTGGACCTACAAGTGCAAGAGACCTTTGGACGAATATAGAAAACGTATGGTGGGAAGTAAACCATCACGCTACACTGTCGACGACTTAATGAAAACAATGCCCCTACCCTTTCGAGAAATCTTACGTAATGATCGTGGGTGGGTTGGTTACTCGTCCACAAAACCCATGTGGACAATTATCTGATAGTCGGTCAAGCTTTGCTTTGTCACAGCTCTTTAGATACAAGTCCATTTACTTTAAGTCTCCTCCCCACAATTCTTGCAATGCAAGGTAATTGAAAAATCTCATCTACTCGACGCCAACTGAGGAACTGACTGGCGCATGTGTTGTCCAACACACAGTAGTTGTCACCCTCACTGGAATCAATGACTGTGTGTATGTGTGTGTGTGTGTGTGTGTGTGTGTGTGTGTGTGTGTGTGTGTGTGTGTGTTAAAAATTTGAAAATTCGTTTTAAAAACTTATGAGACCATGCTGCTTAGGTCATTCGTTTTAAGAACTTATGAGACCATGCTGCTTAGGTCATCGGTCCCTAAGCTAACACACTACTTAGTCTAGCTTAAAACTAACTTATGATATGGACAACACACACACCCATGCCGGAGGGAGGGCTCGAACCTCCGACGGTGGGCACTGTTGGGACGCAGCAGCCAACCTTTTCAGCACCTATGTACACACGCTCCGCGTCACACGCGAATTCCCATCTTTGCCGCATACCACATGCGTGGCTCTTTCGGAAATGTCCGAAAGGAAAAACACTACGAATCCGGGTTCGAACCTGATCAGGCACAAATTTTCAATTGATGCCGTTGTTCTATTTTAATGCGCTAGACAGCCTGGACATCTGTCCTTCAATCTTTAATTGATTAACAAGGCTGTCTATTTCGATTTGTAGTGTCTGTTCTTTCGGAACACACACACACACACACACACACACACACACACACACACACACACACACACACACACACATTCATTTTTATCTTAAGTGCTATTCGGAAAATGTTTGGCAACTCAGTGATAGTGCCGGACTGGAGCTGCATCAACCTACTCATTTCACGAGATACAGTTGTAATTTTCTGAACAATTCATGTTTAATAAGTGATAGCGACAGTGTCTCTCATAGCTTATTTCGTTGGAAACCCGCTTCTCTCTGCCCTAAGCTATACTATAGCAATGAGTGATTGCTCTCATTCTTGAGACCTCACTGGACGTGCTACTGCAACTGTAGCCAAAGATTCAAATCCCTCTGAAAAAGTATGTTTCAAGTCAGATTGTTTTGCTCCTCCCATACTGTCATAGAAAACGACCACAGTGAAACTAAGTATAGGTATCCTATGAAACCCTTGAGTTCATACTGTGGTGCTGTGAAGATGAAAAAAGTAGTTTTTCACAATTATCAGACGACAGATGGAGTTTGTCAGATTCCTCTAATTATGATTGCATTAGTAACTGTTGATTCACAGGCGCTTTTCTGTCCCTTATTGTAACTGTTATTTGAATGTTAGAGCTTGAAGAACAGAAACATCAAATTTTCGCCATATGGCATGTTCGAATTCTCCCTAAGTCTTCACGTTTCGAACAAAGGCGGAATATCCGTCAGGAAAGCTGACAACAAAAAGCCAGGCCATGCCTGTCTTCTGGTGGATGTGCCAATGACAGTGATCTCAATAACAACATTGTACAGCAGATATACATTGCCAACTCAACCACTGGAGAAGTTCCAAAACTATGAATCACGTCTGGTGAATACGCTTTCAAGGTTTTTGTCCGATTAAGTCAGTAAAACACAAATAATTGCTGCAGTAATTAATTTATGACATTTAGTGTGCATTCAGTGCATCGATGTATTACAAGTAATTGCACTCTAGCCCCTAAACCTAGTTACAGAAATGCGAATGAGACTCCTTGACATGTAATGAGGATCTTGCGGCCCTTGCCACCCGCAACTTTGAAACGAAGTTATTGTCACTTCGGAGGTCTCTCACAGAACACATCAGCTGGTATCCTTCCTGGCGGTATAACTCAAACTTGGCAACAGCGCAGAATGTGTTTGGCAATTTTGTGACCGACAAGTTACTTCCTTGATGGCACAGAAGTATCCTGCTAAATTCACTTGATATTATCGTGTCATTTCAATTTAATAAGGAGTGATTTTCGCTTGAGACGTGACATAAGGATATCAGTTAATCCTTTTGAGTCCACAAAAGTCGTTCCACATAGGAAATACAACTACTGTCGCCTCTTATGTGTGGTTTATCTGCATAGCGCTTACTGGGTCCACAAGTAAGTGGAAGACACCGCGCCTATTCGCTAGCTCGTAGGTAACGTGCTTGCCTGTCATTTGGATGCTGCTGCCTCTGTTCACCTTTTGAGCCTCTCCGAATGCTAGATTTTTAATTGTTTTGTAACAGAGTTACAAGCAGGCAGATACAAATTCTATGAGGGAATCGTAAGACAACGCTCTAACAAAATTCGTCTTGCTTCTTTTAGTAACCCTTAGTGTCAAAGCACTGCATCTCGGTTCTTACAATAGTTCAATAGGTGCGCACTGGTCAGCTGTAACTGAAGAGAGACTCCAACTCGGATTGTGGTTAAGAGCATAATAGCTGAAACTGTGAATATATTTCTGAATGAATGTTTGTTATGTATTTTTCCGTCACCCTTTTCACTGTTATAAGTTATGTTCTACAAGGAACGAACGCCATTGGAGACAGCAATCTGTAATTTATTTTATCTTAATTACTACTTCAATTCTTTTCCACAATTTAAAGGTATATATGGGTGCAAACGAGGAATACATGGGAATAACGCAGGTGCTCAGTGACAGGTATGGGGGAGGCATTGAGGCCAGGCCTTGGATCTTCATCCCCTGCCCCCCTTTGCCTCCGCCTAGCTGGTGCTGAAAGTCTACTAAAACTTTTAAAAAAATAATAGTGCAGTGATCAGCATGTCTGTCTAGTAAGCAGGAGGTCCAGGTTTGAAGCCCAGTCAGTCACAAATATTCATCTGCTGTCTTAGCTGTATTTCAACACGCTGTGACAGTGTGAGTGTCGGGCCTTCGATATTTAAGACGCAACTGTTTCTTGAGGCAATACAGGTGATTTGCGAACATATGTCTTGCCATCAGTGTAACGGGACTTCAACGCCATGGAGTAACAGGTAGCAACTGCCCAAGAAAAAGTGAGAAATATGTCTACTAGCAGCAATGTAACGTAATTATAACCCATATTTATGCGACGGAAATACTGATCGAACAATGCACATCTATTTCACTGGTGGGAAGATGCACCATATCGGATTTGCTGATGACATAATGACAATAATACTAATAATAATATAATAATAATAATCCCCTGGGGCCGATAGTGGAAACCCTCCCCCATATGGGTGGTACCGAGGAAATCAAATACTTGGGGTGAACCAAATACTAACAAAATCCTCAACGACTACTCAATCCGTTGAACTCAAAATCCACGTACGTCTGAGTGAAAACCACCGCTACTCTGGTCACCGTCTGTTAGTTCAATGAGCTCGGCGAAAATATTTGCTCCCAAAGGCTTCAACACCCTCTGGTCCTGTCCGGTCCTGGAATCACCCAGGCCAAACCAATGAAACACAAGCAAACATGAACTGTAGAGATTGTCGACAGGCGGCAGTTGGAATTTCGGATTCTGGGAAGGCCAGGTTAGCACGGCAGAGAATATCAAAGATCTCTGGTAAATTTCCCTACAAGCAGAAAACATGCATTTGAAAACTAAACATCGGTACATTGACCCAAGCACGAAAACTAAATAATCTCACAAAAGAAATCGACCAACAAAAAATTCTCATTATTGCCCTTCACGAACCACGGCTCACTGACAGTGAAACCTTGCATTACGGAAACCATTGCATCTTCAAGAGCAAAATACAACAAAAGGTAGCGAAAGGCGTACTAATCTTCGGCATTGCTTTTCTCGAACACAGATCTATCATCAACTCTGTCAAAGAAATCACACCCATCGACAATCGACTTATGACTATGCTCATTCAGAGCCCCACTAAAAAATATACACTCATCAATGCACATCGAAAATAAGAAAAACACCAAAAATGTCGAAAAATTCTGGAACACACTCGAAAACACTATGAGCAAAATTCACCAAGATGACGTGAAAATACTAATAGGAGACTTCAACTCTCTATTTGGAACAGAAAAAACCTGTAGAAAAATCATTGGTACAAATTCAACATACCGAAACGCTTAGACCAACGGCACACGTCTTACTGACATTTCCCAACAATTCAACTACAAAAGGATGTCTTCACACTTTAGAAAAAAACATTTCCCAGTTAACATGCTTGGCTACCAGGTGCAAGCTGCTTTCGTTCGCCCTTCGAGACTTGATGTAAGCCAGATTTTTAATTCTTTTGTAGCTGAGCTATAAGTAGGCAGATACAAACTCAATAAGGGAATCGTAAGATAACGCTCGAGCAAAATTCGGCTTGCTACTTACAGTAACCCCTAGTGTCAGAGCGGAAACCTCATCTATGAAATGCCACATTTTCATTATCCTTGCGAATGATACAGGAAATGAAGTAAATACAGATCTTTTCGAAGTCAAAGTCGGTAATATCCTACTAATTCGTGTTAAAATAGGATCAATCGTCTTACAGACACTTAATGCTTCGCTACAGTCTGGATCCGCGCGACCACCACGGATGCAGGTTCGAATGCTGCCTCAGGCATGGATGTGTGTGATGTCTTTAGGTTAGTTAGATTTAACTAGTTCTAAGTTCTAGGGGACTGATGATCTCAGAAGTTAAGTCCCATAGTGCTCAGAGTCCTCTGAGCCATTTTTGAACATAATGCTTTATTAAGATAGACTGCTGTCGTGATGTTTCTGTAGTAAGCTGAATTTAAGTTGTATTAGTAAAGTGATTATTTTATTTGCATTTTCCATTAGTTTACTAAACGCAACAGTAATCATCAAGGAGTAATTAATCAGCAGCTGAATTTTCTTTCACAATATCTACTACAATCTGACAATGCAACAGTTATTTACAAATTCTACGCCCGTAGAAACCTACCTGTTTTAACGATGTCATTAAACCAGTGTAGTTTTAAGAGTATTTTCGTCTAGAAATGAATTGCCTTGACGGTTGATCGATCAAGAGCGGGAAAGGTAATATTTTTCGAATATATGACGAGAGGGACAAGTGCTTGAGAGAGGACTTTCCTATCAATCTCCTGGATAGTTTTGTTTCTCAAATCAACAGAGTGAGTTATCATGCAGTAACACAGGTGATGAAGTTTTGTTGCTCGACTTTCTTACACTGCAACCGAAAGGTGTCTCAGTTGTTGACATCAAATTCCAGCTGTGTTGCACACACCCCTTGTGGCAGAATTCGTAGTCCAAAACACACTTATGGAGTTATCAAATGTAAAATATTATGTTCACACTACACTTTAGTCTACGTCTTTTGGTGGGGCTCAGCCTTTCATTTCTTCTTAGGAAGTTAACGGTAAAGGCATCATAACGCATCATCAGTAACAGTACTGCATAGAAATGCTCAATGAGCGACCTGATGACGTTCAATAATAGTCACTCGTTGATTTTTGTTGTTTCGAATTAGAGCATGCAGTACTCCTACACCAGACTTCTGAACTTTGCCTGCTGAATGCAAATGTCGCATGATGGTAAAATGGTAATCTGCCACATACACTCCTGGAAATGCAAAAAAAGAACACATTGACACCGGTGTGTCAGACCCACCATACTTGCTCCGGACACTGCGAGAGGGCTGTACAAGCAATGATCACACGCACGGCACAGCGGACACACCAAGAACCGCGGTGTTGGCCGTCGAATGGCGCTAGCTGCGCAGCATTTGTGCACCACCGCCGTCAGTGTCAGCCAGTTTGCCGTAGTATACGGAGCTCCATCGCAGTCTGTAATACTGGTAGCATGCCGCGACAGCGTGGACGTGAACCGCATGTGCAGCTGACGGACTTTGAGCGAGGACATATAGTGGGCATGCGGGAGGCCGGGTGGACGTACCGCCGAATTGCACAACACGTGGGGCGTGAGGTCTCCACAGTACATCGATGTTGTCGCCAGTGGTCGGCGGAAGGTGCACGTGCCCGTCGACCTGGGACCGGACCGCAGCGACGCACGGATGCACGCCAAGACCGTAGGATCCTACGCAGTGCCGTAGTGGACCGCACCGTCACTTCCCAGCAAATTAGGGACACTGTTGCTCCTGGGGTATCGGCGAGGACCATTCGCAACCGTCTCCATGAATCTGGGCTACGGTCCCGCACACCGTTAGGCCGTCTTCCGCTGACGCCCCAACATCGTGCAGCAAGCCTCCAGTGGTGTCACGACAGGTGTGAATGGAGGGACGAATGGAGACGTGTCGTCTTCAGCGATGAGAGTCTTGGTGCCAATGATGGTCGTATGCGTGTTTGGTGCCGTGCAGGTGAGCGCCACAATCAGGACTGCATACGACCGAGGAACACAGGGCCAACAACCGGCATCATGGTGTGGGGAGCGATCTCCTACACTGGCCGTACACCTCTGGTGATCGTCGAGGGGACACTGAATAGTGCATGGTACATCCAAACCGTCATCGAACCCATCGTTCTACCATTCCTAGACTGACAAGGGAGCTTGCTGTTCCAACAGGACAATGCACGTCCGCATGTATCCCGTGCCACCCAACGTGCTCTAGAAGGTGTAAGTCAACTACCCTGGCCAGCAAGATCTCCGGATCTGTCCCCCATTGAGCATGTTTGGGACTGGATGAAGCGCCGTCTAACATGGTCTGCACGTCCAGCACGAACGCTGGTCCAACTGAGGCGCCAGTTGGAAATGGCATGGCAAGCCATTCCACAGGACTACATCCAGCATCTCTACGATCGTCTCCATGGGAGAATAGCAGCCTGCATTGCTGCGAAAGGTGGATATACATTGTACTAGTGCCAACATTGTGCATGCTCTGATGCCTGTGGTTCTGTCAGTGTGATCATGTGATGTATCTGACCCCGGGAATGTGTCAATAAAGTTTCCCCTTCCTGGGACAATGAATTCACGGTGTTCTTATTTCAAATTCCAGGAGTGTATATCAGTAGTCGAGACTTCCTTAATGTGGAAAATCATTCATGCCAGAACGATCTTTGTTGAAACAAGAATATCTTTTTCTGGCGTATTTTTCCCAAAGGCACTCGCTCCACGCATAGTTCAAATCTTTCTAGCAGCCTCCTCTACATCCAGCCCGCTGTTATAACAAAAGTAAACGTTGTGTTGCAGATGTTACTCCTTTTTCCACTTGCGACTCAATTTTACAATGCTTAACTGTAGTTCATGATTTTCAAGTATGCAAAATCCAATGCTTAACTGCAAGATGATAACTAGAACTTCAGATTCGAAAATGGCATTGATACACACTGACAGCGTGGCGCCGCCTTCATGTGGGCGGCACCGGATTTCAGGAGGTGGGTGGCGTCTGGCCGGTGGCTGTTGCAGCGCGAGGAAACGCTCGAGCGTAAGCTGTTATGATCGCGATGCAGCCACAGGCTGTCCAGCAGAATTGTTTCTGGAATACTTGTTATTGCGGGTGGGTAGCATGTTAAGCGAATTGTCTTCGATGTTCAATCAGACTCATAACTTTAGACCGAAATTTGATTTAAAACAAACAAACAAACAAAAAAAGAAATAGTTGGACGCAAACATGTGACTAAGTTTAGAATGCACAATGGGCTCACTCCATCCATATTAACTCGGAAGTAGACAACACTTCCTCCTAACACTTCCCACCTTACAGTGTTGCCGGATTGTGTGAATGGCCGGACTTATTTTAGAGTTGTCAGGGGCGGTTAGTTTTATTGGCCACTTTAAGTGAACGACTCGGACTTGGTCTCTGTGGTGGCCGGCCGGCGGTCAGTTTTTATGTCGAAGACTGTACATATTAAGAAAACGAGTGTAATATTTACTTTCAAATATTGTAAAGATATATATTTGTTATAATTATCAAATGTAGAAAGGTGTTATAATGTAATTATGTATGTAATAGTTACTGGCACTCACTTAGGACTGTATGAAATATGTGTAGTATAAAAGATCGAGAATTTCCGTCAGGAGCGGAAACGTTTGGCAGGCGAGAACAAAGTCAGTCGGTGGCCAGTGATCTTAGAGGCACCACATACAGCGCCAGCATAGTGTGGAGTGCTCCATATTGTCCCATCTTACCTCGGTTGGAAACTGCACTTTATCACGGTCCAGTATGGGGAGAAAAATGGGCTATTGATTATCAGATCGATCATCACTATGAAGAGGAAATACGTCCGACATGGATAACTGCTCTTGGCCGTTCTGATATTAATGCAGTTGTTGCCAACAACACCAACATCACTGATCACAGCTTAAAGGGTACAACATTTTAGCTATGCATTATAGTGTGCCAGGAAGTTGAAAGGTGCTTTAAGAATAATAACATCAACAAAATTAACAATTGTGTCCACCTGGTAATTTATCCAGTTCATAAACCAAGCAAGATCCTAACCTGGTTAATGAAAATTCAGAGTGACCTGTATTCAGCCAAGACTGTGAAATCTTTAATATATTGTTGGGAAATCAATGATTTAACAATGAAATAATTGATGGAAAGAATAACTGAGAATTTCATAATTATCATTACTATTATTTTCTGTGTTAAAATGATTATGTAAGGTTATGCCAGATTCAGAGACCACATTATATTAATTGTTTGCTGCTTTCACATTATGTTTTAATGAAAGGTAATACTAAGTTGATGATTAATGGTGACATATATAACATTACACAGTTTATAGTGAATCAATGAAATGTTGAGTACCAAATATATTGATGTAGAACCCCCCCCCCCCCCCAGTCCAAATTTAATTTTGTTTTCATGAAATCAGTCTGTTTGATTAAGCAATTTGGTGCTGTTTCAAGCGGCTTAACTTTTCTTGTATTGCTGAACCATCTTTTACCTAAATCTAAAACGAAGCCTGTTAGAAAAGTAGGGAGTTGAATCTTTTCTGCTGTTCTATTCAAATTCACTGCATGTGCCTAATTAGACTGGCAAATAATTGTGTACCACCAACAATATATATTGTTATTGATGCAGAATAGTAGTCTAACTACTGTTATTGCCATACCTCTGAACTAATGACTTATTTGAAGAAACGAGTTAAAGTCTGATGCTTATTCCTTAGGCTAACACACATGGTTATTACACTTGTTTCTGTGGTTTTGCTGTCCAGACAGTTAACTGTGTTTCTGTTAGTTACATTGCTTATTATTAATAGTATAGTATAAGAATATTACAGTTGGCTTTGGATGACAGTATGTTTTCTAAACCAATTCAGACAAAATAAAATACATGCAAGTATTACCTCTGGTTTTACATTTCAGGATAGTAACACACACAATACAAAAGGAGGAATATTATATCAGAAGTCAATACTGAGCCAACAACTTATCTTAGAAGATAAGGCAAACCTGTTTCTATAATTTGTAGACAGAGAAAGCTTTTGACCATGTTGACTGAAATACTCTGTTTCAAATTCTGAAGGTGGCAGGGGTAAAATACAGGGAGTAAAAGGCTATTTGCAGTATGTACAGAAACCAGATGGCAGTTATAAGAGTCGAGGGACATGAAAGGCAAGCAGTGGTCGGGAAGGGAGTGAGACAGGGCTGTACCCTCTCCCCAATGTTATTCAATCTGTATATTGAGCAAGCAGTAAAGGAAACAAAAGAAAAATTTGGAGTAGGAATCAAAATCCGTGGAGAAAAAATAAAAACTGTGAGGTTCACCAATGACATTGTAATTCTGTCAGAGACAGCAAAGGACCTGGAAGACCAGTTGGAAGTAAATCAGGTGCAGCTGAGGGAATTCGATTAAGAAATGAGACACTTAAAGTAGTAAATTTGTTTTGCTATTTGGGGAGCAAAATTTCTGACGATGGTTGGAGTAGAGAGGATACAAAATGTAGACTGGCAATGGCAAGGACAGCGTTTCTGAAGAGAAATTTGTTAACATCAGGTATAGATTTAAGTGTCAGGAAGTCTTTTCTCAAAGTATTTGTATGGGTGTAGCAATATATGGGAGTGAAAAACGGACAATAACTAGTTTGGACAAGAGAATAGAAGCTTTTGAAATGTGATGCTACAGAAGATTGCTGAAGATTAGATGTGTATATCAAGTAACTAATGACAAGGTAATGAATAGAATTGGGGAGAAGTTTGTGGCACAACTTGCCTAGAAGAAGGGATCAGTTGGTAGGACATGTTCTGAGGCATCAAGGGATCATCAATTTAGTATTGGAGGGCAGTGTGTAGGGTAAAAATCGTAGAGGGAGACCAACAACAACATGAACATTATTGCTGTGTAAAGTGTAGTTTTGTTTCACATGTTCTCACACTTTAGACGACAAGAAGTGATGTGGAGCTGGTTTGCAAACTTCCCACCTCTCTTCCATAGGTTGACTTACTTGGTATGCATAGCAGATCTTCTTCTCTGGGTAGCCAGCCATGTCGATCTCCAAAAACTACTTCTCTGAAGAATAATTCTGGTTAAAGGAATCTATCAGACACTCACTCTACTCTTGCAATAATTTGGTACTCTAAGAATACTTTTAGCTCAGTCATGGTATGTTTCAATTTCCACAAAAAAAACAAATTCATCATTTCTCATATGAATATTTGAACTCTAGCACAAGTCAACCAAGTTGTCAAACATTAGACTGATACATTTACAACAGGGTTTGTTTAATCACCACCAGAAAATATGAACATGTCTTGCTACTAGCAGGTCCAACATAAAAATTACTTAAAAGTCTAATCTCATTTCTTCATTTGTTCTCCACCATCACCAGTCACTAAACCAGCAAAGAATAGCACAGGCTATTCTCTACACACATATTGAAACTCTATGGATCGTACAGCAAGTAGTTGTCGGCCGCCACGTCCCCATTTTACTCATGACTGTTTTTAGACCTGCACACACAAACATGCAATGCGGAGTAGGTCGGATTCGTCTCTCTCACACTTCTATTTAAAATATCGTGGGTTCGAGGCAGAGGAAGGACAAATGGTTCTAGAATTTGCATGCAAATTCTCAAAGTACTACATTGTATTTTATATATCATGATTAAGTACATTTATATCACATAGAATAACAATTCATATTCCAACAGTATACCTTGTTCTTTTAATAACTGTGAATACCCTTTTCCTTATTATTTAGCTATTCCTTTTTTTTTTTTCATTTCACTTTAATTATAAAATGTGAATATTTCACTCAATGTTGGAGTTGGCTCTTTCAATATTTAAAAATTGTGAGGACCAATTTTCTTTTTTCCTGCTCTTTACACAATCGTAAAAATGGTTCAAATGGCTCTGAGCATTATCGGACTTAGCAGCTGAGGTCATCAGTTCCCTAGAACTCACAACAATTTAAACCTAACTAACCCAAGGACATCACACACATCCATGCCCAAGGCAGGATTCGAACCCGCGACCATAGCGGTAGCATGGTTCCAGGATGAAGCGCCTAGAACCACCCAGCCAGCTTGCCCAATCGTAAATTCCAGGTGTTCAGGACACTTGAGTACTTTATTCTAATTCCTGGTACTATTTTTCTTTAGTATGTACTAGTATCATTATTTATAGTAATTTGTAGTCTGAAGGGACTCTGGACAAATGTAACTGTTCTTTTCCCAATCCTTGTAAACTCAGTTAAAACACAATAAAGCTAGTGGTATATAGAATTCAAACTTATCACATTATTTCCTATTTAATGTGTGACTTCTGTCACGATACTGTCCTTTTCCCCTATGATCAGTACCTATAACTTAATAACTTACATGTGGGTTGACTATACGAATGCACTTCCTCCTTCCGTTCTGGTTGGTACGCCCCTTTATAAAACATCCCTATTCATCAGGCCACAGCTCGTTCTATCTCTATGTAGGTATGCCTGCCCTATATCCTTAGCAAATGTTGGGTACGTCCCCCTTATCCTTTATGAGTAGGGCTCATGGTTCTCTGCCCTAGTATTCATCTTTATGTACACTATAATTAAATATTTCCTGATTAAAATAAAATCTATTTTATACTTTGCTCTCACTTCTTAGTACCTCCTCCATTACCCGAGAGTCCTCTTCCACTTCTCAACTTCTATAATCTTAGTAGATACTGCATCTACATATATTATTCAACTCATGTTAGATACTATGTCTATATGTATTAATCAACTCTTTGCACATACTATGTCTACACATAATTATCAAGTCCCACTACTCTCTTATTCCCCTACAACCCTTGGCAGTTCTTACATACTTTTAATCTGTAACTTCATTGTTTGTGTATTCGTATTTCTTTGTGTGTATGCAGAAGTGTTTTCGTGTAGTCTAATTCCTCGGCCTTCTCGTCTGAAGATAAGCTGTCGGTTACTGGAAACCACAGACACTAGGAATGGCTCCTGCGATAGAAGTAGATGAATATGGGAAGAAGGAAAAATAGCTAGGTTCTCTAACGAGAAGTAAGAAAGGAAAAATGGTAGATGTGGTTGCTAAGATTGAAGAAGAGAAAGCAGACAGCCCCAAAGACAGGAAACTGTTCCCAACCCCATTCCCTGGGATCCCTACCTCGCCTCTTCTTGAGTGAGAAGCCAGAGGAGGTATGGTATTGAATCATCTCCTACAGGACATTCCCACCTTCACCATTGAGGTCCCAGAAAAACATCTTAGCAACCATATGGAAACAGCATATGTGAAGAATCAGGCACACTTGGTTGCAAGGGTCGTTTGAAAGGTGTGATATCTGTTTTGTGTTAGTCATGATTTATCTATTAGTGTAAATCATGCTTTTAGCTACACTACCCACCACCTTTCTGAAGCAGCTTTTGAGAAAACCATTTTTGGAACCATTGAAATTATGATTCATATTAATAGAACAAACAAATTTAATGATGTTGATTTCACCCAGACTTCTGTCCACAGATAAGGACAGAAAACTTCTGAAGAGAGTACTTGTTGTTGTTGTCTTCAGTCCTGTGACTGGTTTGATGCACCTCTCCATGCTACTCTATCCTTTGCAAGCTCCTTCATCTCCCAGTACCTACTGCAACCTACATCCTTCTGAATCTGCTTGGTGTATTCATCTTCTCCCCAATTATATTCAATACCTCCTCATTAGTTATGTGATATACCCATCTAATCTTCGCACCACATTCTGATAGCTTCTATTCTCTTCTTGTCCAAACTATTTATCGTCCATGTTTCACTTCCGTACATGGCTGCACTCCATACAAATACTTTCAAAAACGACTTCCTGACACTTAAATCTATACCCAATGTTAACAAATTTCTCTTCTTAAGAAACACTTTCCTTGCCATTGCAAATCTACATTTTATATCCTCTCTACTTCGATGATCATCAGTTATTTTGCTCCCCAAATAGCAAAACTCCTTTACTACTTTGAGTGTCTCCTTTTCTAATCTAATTCCCTCAGCATCACCCGACTTAATTCAACTAAATTCCATTATCCTCGTTTTGCTTTTGTTGATGTTTATCTTATATCGTCCTTTCAAGATACTGTCCATTCCGTTCAACTGCTCTTCCAGGTCCTTTGCTGTCTCTGACAGAATTACATTGTCATCGGCAAACCACAAAGTTTCAATTTCTTCGCCATCGATTTTAATTCCTGTTCCAAAGTTTCCTTTTGTTTCATTTACTGCTGAGCCAATATACAGATTGAATAACATCGAGGAGAGGCTACAACCCTGTCTCACTCCCTTCCCAACCGCTGCTTCCCTTTCATGCCACTCGACTCTTATAACTGCCATCTGTTTTCTGTACAAATTGTAAATAGCCTTTCGCTCCCTGTATTTTACCCCTGCCACCTTTAGAATTTGAAAGAGAGTATTCCAGTCAACATTGTCAAAAGCTTTCTCTAAGTCTACAAATGCTAGAAATGTAGGTTTGCCTTTCCTTAATCTAGCTTTTAAGACAAGTCGTAGGGTCAGTATTGCCTCACATGTTCAAACAGTTCTAGATAATCCAAACTGATCTTCCCCAAGGTTGGCTTCTACCAGTTGTTCCATTCGTCTGTAAAGAATTTGTGTTAGTATTTTGCGGCTGTTACTTACTAAACTGATAGTTCGGTAATTTTCACATCTGTCAACACCTGCTTTCTTGGGGATTGAAATTATTAAATTCTTCTTGAAGTCTGAGAGTATTTCGCCTGTCTCACATCTTGCACACATGATGGTAGAGTTTTGTCAGGACTGGCTCTCCCAAGGCTGTCAATAGTTCTAATGGAATGTTGTCTACTCCCGGGGCCTTGTCTCAACTCAGGCCTTTCAGTGGTCTGTCAAACTCTTCACACAGTATCATATCTCCCATTTTGTCTTCATCTACATCTTCTTTAATTACCATAATATTGTCCTCAAATACATCGCCCTTTAATCTACAGTTCATAACCAATAGATTGTGGTCAGAGTCAACGTCTGCCCCTGAACATGTCTTACAATTTAAAACCTGGTTCCTAAATCTCTGTCTTACCATTATATAATCTATTTGAAAACTTTCAGTATTTACAGGCTTCTTCCATTATACAACCTTCATGATTCTTGAACCGAGTGTTAGCTATGATTAAGTTATGTTCTGTACAAAATTCCACCAAACAGCTTCCTCTTTCATTTCTTACCTCCAATCCATATTCACCTACTGTTTCCTTTTCTCCCTTTTCCTACTCTCGAATCCCAGTCACCCATGACTATTAAATTTTCATCTCCCTCCACTACCTGAATGATTTCTTTTACCTCATCATACATTTCATCAATTTCTTCATCATCCACTGAGCTAGTTGGCATATAAACTTGTACTACTGTAGTAGCTATGGGCTTCATGTCTATCTTGGCCACAATAAGGCGTTCACTATGCTGTTTGTAGTAGCTTACCCGAATTCCTATTTTCCTATTCATTATTAAACCTACTCCTGCATTACCACTATTTGACTTTGTATTTATAACCCTGTATTCACCTGACCAGAAGTCTTGTTCCTCCTGCCACCGAACTTCACTAATTCCCACTATATCTAACTTTAACCTATCCATTTCCATTTTTAAATTTTCTGACCTACCTTCCCGATTAAGGGATCTGACACTCCACGCTTCAATCTGTACAAAGCCAGTTTTCTTTCTCCTGATAAGGACATCCTCTTGAGTAGTCCCTGCCCGCAGATCCGAATGGGGGAATATTTTACTCAAGGGGATGCCATCATCAGTTAACCATACAGTAAAGCTGCATGCCCTAGGGAAAAATTACTGCTGTAGTTTCCCCTTGCTTTCAGCCATTTGCAGTAGCAGCACAGTAAGGCCATTTTGGTTAGTGTTACAAGGTCCTGTAAGTCAATCATCCAGACTGTTGCCCCTGCAACTACTGAAAAGGCTGCTGCCTCTTCAGGAACCACATTTGTCTGGCCTCTCAACAGATATCCCTCCATTGTGGTTGCACCTATGATACGGCCATCTGTATCACTGAGGCACGCAAGCCTCCCACCAATGGCAAGGTCCATGGTTCATTGGGCAAAAATAAAACCTAACAATACGTGGAGACTGCGTTGACTGCTGTTGACATTACAATTGAAACCGTGGCAGAGAATGGCTGGCTAGGCAGATTTAATCTATCTTATTTCAGGGACAATATGTGTGTGTGTGTGTGTGTGTGTGTGTGTGTGTGTGTGTGTGTGTGTGTGTGTGTGTACCAATTTCCACCTCTTGCCACCGCCTAGTAAAGTCAGGATAAGTTGGGGCAAGCCGGGAAAAGTCACGAGGACAGGTAGGGGCACCCCTGGAATAACCAAGGAAGATGCAATGAAGATTCCTAGGAGGCACAACCCTCTAACTACTGAGGACAACGCAGTCACATACCAAAAGCAATTCTGGGTGACATAATCACAATTTCTCACTGGTATGTTTCTCTAATAACCTCTAAATTGGGGATCATAGAGTAGTGTAAGAAGTTGGAGGAATTCGATGCAGGAAAATTTTATTACAGAAGAAACACCGAAAACAACTCGGGATCCGATAGTAGTCACTCTGCCCATTAACACAGAAAGTTACCGTCCCTGGGAGATAGATGACTACCCAGATCCCATGGATCTGATATTAACTTTACTTGAGCAAGTGCAGACCAGTACTTCTCGTTAAGTTTTGTTTGAAAGTCTCCCCACTGCAAAACAACCACCACTTCACTAGGTAACACATTAGGTGACAATAGTTTTTTTTCTGCTTTGTTTTGGATAAGCTTGAATTCTTTCCACATGTCATCTATAACCTTGCTAGTATCATTAAATTTGAAAGAAGCAACAATCTAAACGTTTACAGAGATTATACTCTCAGTAACTTTTCAATCTATAATTTGTTCAAATAATTCCTCCAAACTACATACATTTATAATATCAATGTTAGATATAATCTTTTTGAAGTATGTATCAACAATATCCAC